>NC_091283.1:475336437-476631859 GCF_032444005.1 Ranitomeya imitator | reverse complement strand
TGCAAGAGCCAATGGCACGACCGAGGACCAGCTGACGGTGCTGGAACCCGGTTACTAAGCTGTAGGTGCCCGCGCTTAAAAGCACTACCAAGGACCCGCCTGGCGTTGGCGGAACTCGGATACCCAGGAGGAGGCACCTAAGCCAAAGGCTCGGCCCGGAACCAGCTGACGGTGCTGGAACCAGGTGGTGGACCCCAAGGCCCACAGGAGAGGAGAGAACAGCTAGGCCGCGAGGCAGCCGCAGTTACCGAACCCCAACAGTCCTACAGGGGGAGCTGGGCCTACTGGCACTACAGAACCAGCCTTGACTACCAGTTCACGCAGCCCACATAGGAAGCTCCTAAACTGGAGGCACCCTGGAGTTGGCTAACCCGACCGCACCACGACGAGGCAAGCATAGGTGTCTCAGTGAGCTTGACACAACCCGGAAACAGCTGACGGTGCTGAAACCAGGCTTGGCACGAGGGAGTACCTGTGACAAAAACACTGCCGAGAACCAGCTGGCGGTGCTGGAACCCGGATGCGTTGCCCCAGTGTGCAAGAGCCAATGGCACGACCGAGGACCAGCTGACGGTGCTGGAACCCGGTTACTAAGCTGTAGGTGCCCGCGCTTAAAAGCACTACCAAGGACCGCCTGGCGTTGGCGGAACTCGGATACCCAGGAGGAGGCACCTAAGCCAAAGGCTCGGCCCGGAACCAGCTGACGGTGCTGGAACCAGGTGGTGGACCCCAAGGCCCACAGGAGAGGAGAGAACAGCTAGGCCGCGAGGCAGCCGCAGTTACCGAACCCCAACAGTCCTACAGGGGGAGCTGGGCCTACTGGCACTACAGAACCAGCCTTGACTACCAGTTCACGCAGCCCACATAGGAAGCTCCTAAACTGGAGGCACCCTGGAGTTGGCTAACCCGACCGCACCACGACGAGGCAAGCATAGGTGTCTCAGTGAGCTTGACACAACCCGGAAACAGCTGACGGTGCTGAAACCAGGCTTGGCACGAGGGAGTACCTGTGACAAAAACACTGCCGAGAACCAGCTGGCGGTGCTGGAACCCGGATGCGTTGCCCCAGTGTGCAAGAGCCAATGGCACGACCGAGGACCAGCTGACGGTGCTGGAACCCGGTTACTAAGCTGTAGGTGCCCGCGCTTAAAAGCACTACCAAGGACCGCCTGGCGTTGGCGGAACTCGGATACCCAGGAGGAGGCACCTAAGCCAAAGGCTCGGCCCGGAACCAGCTGACGGTGCTGGAACCAGGTGGTGGACCCCAAGGCCCACAGGAGAGGAGAGAACAGCTAGGCCGCGAGGCAGCCGCAGTTACCGAACCCCAACAGTCCTACAGGGGGAGCTGGGCCTACTGGCACTACAGAACCAGCCTTGACTACCAGTTCACGCAGCCCACATAGGAAGCTCCTAAACTGGAGGCACCCTGGAGTTGGCTAACCCGACCGCACCACGACGAGGCAAGCATAGGTGTCTCAGTGAGCTTGACACAACCCGGAAACAGCTGACGGTGCTGAAACCAGGCTTGGCACGAGGGAGTACCTGTGACAAAAACACTGCCGAGAACCAGCTGGCGGTGCTGGAACCCGGATGCGTTGCCCCAGTGTGCAAGAGCCAATGGCACGACCCGAGGACCAGCTGACGGTGCTGGAACCCGGTTACTAAGCTGTAGGTGCCCGCGCTTAAAAGCACTACCAAGGACCGCCTGGCGTTGGCGGAACTCGGATACCCAGGAGGAGGCACCTAAGCCAAAGGCTCGGCCCGGAACCAGCTGACGGTGCTGGAACCAGGTGGTGGACCCCAAGGCCCACAGGAGAGGAGAGAACAGCTAGGCCGCGAGGCAGCCGCAGTTACCGAACCCCAACAGTCCTACAGGGGGAGCTGGGCCTACTGGCACTACAGAACCAGCCTTGACTACCAGTTCACGCAGCCCACATAGGAAGCTCCTAAACTGGAGGCACCCTGGAGTTGGCTAACCCGACCGCACCACGACGAGGCAAGCATAGGTGTCTCAGTGAGCTTGACACAACCCGGAAACAGCTGACGGTGCTGAAACCAGGCTTGGCACGAGGGAGTACCTGTGACAAAAACACTGCCGAGAACCAGCTGGCGGTTGCTGGAACCCGGATGCGTTGCCCCAGTGTGCAAGAGCCAATGGCACGACCGAGGACCAGCTGACGGTGCTGGAACCCGGTTACTAAGCTGTAGGTGCCCGCGCTTAAAAGCACTACCAAGGACCGCCTGGCGTTGGCGGAATCGGATACCCAGGAGGAGGCACCTAAGCCAAAGGCTCGGCCCGGAACCAGCTGACGGTGCTGGAACCAGGTGGTGGACCCCAAGGCCCACAGGAGAGGAGAGAACAGCTAGGCCGCGAGGCAGCCGCAGTTACCGAACCCCAACAGTCCTACAGGGGGAGCTGGGGCCTACTGGCACTACAGAACCAGCCTTGACTACCAGTTCACGCAGCCCACATAGGAAGCTCCTAAACTGGAGGCACCCTGGAGTTGGCTAACCCGACCGCACCACGACGAGGCAAGCATAGGTGTCTCAGTGAGCTTGACACAACCCGGAAACAGCTGACGGTGCTGAAACCAGGCTTGGCACGAGGGAGTACCTGTGACAAAAACACTGCCGAGAACCAGCTGGCGGTGCTGGAACCCGGATGCGTTGCCCCAGTGTGCAAGAGCCAATGGCACGACCGAGGACCAGCTGACGGTGCTGGAACCCGGTTACTAAGCTGTAGGTGCCCGCGCTTAAAAGCACTACCAAGGACCGCCTGGCGTTGGCGGAACTCGGATACCCAGGAGGAGGCACCTAAGCCAAAGGCTCGGCCCGGAACCAGCTGACGGTGCTGGAACCAGGTGGTGGACCCCAAGGCCCACAGGAGAGGAGAGAACAGCTAGGCCGCGAGGCAGCCGCAGTTACCGAACCCCAACAGTCCTACAGGGGGAGCTGGGCCTACTGGCACTACAGAACCAGCCTTGACTACCAGTTCACGCAGCCCACATAGGAAGCTCCTAAACTGGAGGCACCCTGGAGTTGGCTAACCCGACCGCACCACGACGAGGCAAGCATAGGTGTCTCAGTGAGCTTGACACAACCCGGAAACAGCTGACGGTGCTGAAACCAGGCTTGGCACGAGGGAGTACCTGTGACAAAAACACTGCCGAGAACCAGCTGGCGGTGCTGGAACCCGGATGCGTTGCCCCAGTGTGCAAGAGCCAATGGCACGACCGAGGACCAGCTGACGGTGCTGGAACCCGGTTACTAAGCTGTAGGTGCCCGCGCTTAAAAGCACTACCAAGGACCGCCTGGCGTTGGCGGAACTCGGATACCCAGGAGGAGGCACCTAAGCCAAAGGCTCGGCCCGGAACCAGCTGACGGTGCTGGAACCAGGTGGTGGACCCCAAGGCCCACAGGAGAGGAGAGAACAGCTAGGCCGCGAGGCAGCCGCAGTTACCGAACCCCAACAGTCCTACAGGGGGAGCTGGGCCTACTGGCACTACAGAACCAGCCTTGACTACCAGTTCACGCAGCCCACATAGGAAGCTCCTAAACTGGAGGCACCCTGGAGTTGGCTAACCCGACCGCACCACGACGAGGCAAGCATAGGTGTCTCAGTGAGCTTGACACAACCCGGAAACAGCTGACGGTGCTGAAACCAGGCTTGGCACGAGGGAGTACCTGTGACAAAAACACTGCCGAGAACCAGCTGGCGGTGCTGGAACCCGGATGCGTTGCCCCAGTGTGCAAGAGCCAATGGCACGACCGAGGACCAGCTGACGGTGCTGGAACCCGGTTACTAAGCTGTAGGTGCCCGCGCTTAAAAGCACTACCAAGGACCGCCTGGCGTTGGCGGAACTCGGATACCCAGGAGGAGGCACCTAAGCCAAAGGCTCGGCCCGGAACCAGCTGACGGTGCTGGAACCAGGTGGTGGACCCCAAGGCCCACAGGAGAGGAGAGAACAGCTAGGCGCGAGGCAGCCGCAGTTACCGAACCCCAACAGTCCTACAGGGGGAGCTGGGCCTACTGGCACTACAGAACCAGCCTTGACTACCAGTTCACGCAGCCCACATAGGAAGCTCCTAAACTGGAGGCACCCTGGAGTTGGCTAACCCGACCGCACCACGACGAGGCAAGCATAGGTGTCTCAGTGAGCTTGACACAACCCGGAAACAGCTGACGGTGCTGAAACCAGGCTTGGCACGAGGGAGTACCTGTGACAAAAACACTGCCGAGAACCAGCTGGCGGTGCTGGAACCCGGATGCGTTGCCCCAGTGTGCAAGAGCCAATGGCACGACCGAGGACCAGCTGACGGTGCTGGAACCCGGTTACTAAGCTGTAGGTGCCCGCGCTTAAAAGCACTACCAAGGACCGCCTGGCGTTGGCGGAACTCGGATACCCAGGAGGAGGCACCTAAGCCAAAGGCTCGGCCCGGAACCAGCTGACGGTGCTGGAACCAGGTGGTGGACCCCAAGGCCCACAGGAGAGGAGAGAACAGCTAGGCCGCGAGGCAGCCGCAGTTACCGAACCCCAACAGTCCTACAGGGGGAGCTGGGCCTACTGGCACTACAGAACCAGCCTTGACTACCAGTTCACGCAGCCCACATAGGAAGCTCCTAAACTGGAGGCACCCTGGAGTTGGCTAACCCGACCGCACCACGACGAGGCAAGCATAGGTGTCTCAGTGAGCTTGACACAACCCGGAAACAGCTGACGGTGCTGAAACCAGGCTTGGCACGAGGGAGTACCTGTGACAAAAACACTGCCGAGAACCAGCTGGCGGTGCTGGAACCCGGATGCGTTGCCCCAGTGTGCAAGAGCCAATGGCACGACCGAGGACCAGCTGACGGTGCTGGAACCCGGTTACTAAGCTGTAGGTGCCCGCGCTTAAAAGCACTACCAAGGACCGCCTGGCGTTGGCGGAACTCGGATACCCAGGAGGAGGCACCTAAGCCAAAGGCTCGGCCCGGAACCAGCTGACGGTGCTGGAACCAGGTGGTGGACCCCAAGGCCCACAGGAGAGGAGAGAACAGCTAGGCCGCGAGGCAGCCGCAGTTACCGAACCCCAACAGTCCTACAGGGGGAGCTGGGCCTACTGGCACTACAGAACCAGCCTTGACTACCAGTTCACGCAGCCCACATAGGAAGCTCCTAAACTGGAGGCACCCTGGAGTTGGCTAACCCGACCGCACCACGACGAGGCAAGCATAGGTGTCTCAGTGAGCTTGACACAACCCGGAAACAGCTGACGGTGCTGAAACCAGGCTTGGCACGAGGGAGTACCTGTGACAAAAACACTGCCGAGAACCAGCTGGCGGTGCTGGAACCCGGATGCGTTGCCCCAGTGTGCAAGAGCCAATGGCACGACCGAGGACCAGCTGACGGTGCTGGAACCCGGTTACTAAGCTGTAGGTGCCCGCGCTTAAAAGCACTACCAAGGACCGCCTGGCGTTGGCGGAACTCGGATACCCAGGAGGAGGCACCTAAGCCAAAGGCTCGGCCCGGAACCAGCTGACGGTGCTGGAACCAGGTGGTGGACCCCAAGGCCCACAGGAGAGGAGAGAACAGCTAGGCCGCGAGGCAGCCGCAGTTACCGAACCCCAACAGTCCTACAGGGGGAGCTGGGCCTACTGGCACTACAGAACCAGCCTTGACTACCAGTTCACGCAGCCCACATAGGAAGCTCCTAAACTGGAGGCACCCTGGAGTTGGCTAACCCGACCGCACCACGACGAGGCAAGCATAGGTGTCTCAGTGAGCTTGACACAACCCGGAAACAGCTGACGGTGCTGAAACCAGGCTTGGCACGAGGGAGTACCTGTGACAAAAACACTGCCGAGAACCAGCTGGCGGTGCTGGAACCCGGATGCGTTGCCCCAGTGTGCAAGAGCCAATGGCACGACCGAGGACCAGCTGACGGTGCTGGAACCCGGTTACTAAGCTGTAGGTGCCCGCGCTTAAAAGCACTACCAAGGACCGCCTGGCGTTGGCGGAACTCGGATACCCAGGAGGAGGCACCTAAGCCAAAGGCTCGGCCCGGAACCAGCTGACGGTGCTGGAACCAGGTGGTGGACCCCAAGGCCCACAGGAGAGGAGAGAACAGCTAGGCCGCGAGGCAGCCGCAGTTACCGAACCCCAACAGTCCTACAGGGGGAGCTGGGCCTACTGGCACTACAGAACCAGCCTTGACTACCAGTTCACGCAGCCCACATAGGAAGCTCCTAAACTGGAGGCACCCTGGAGTTGGCTAACCCGACCGCACCACGACGAGGCAAGCATAGGTGTCTCAGTGAGCTTGACACAACCCGGAAACAGCTGACGGTGCTGAAACCAGGCTTGGCACGAGGGAGTACCTGTGACAAGAACACTGCCGAGAACCAGCTGGCGGTGCTGGAACCCGGATGCGTTGCCTTGCCTATTAAAGATTGTCTTCCTAGAGCCCCAACTAGCGGTGTTGGAGCAAAGGGTAAGCAGGGGGAGATGAGTGTAGGCCGAAGCCTGCACTGGAGGCAGCTTTGTGTCTGCGTTGCGTTTGCAGGACACTTTGCCGGCTACACACTGGGGGAACAGCTGGCGTTGCTGAACCCCACTAACACAATGGCGTGTGTTTTTCTCTGTGCAGCTAGCACTTGCGGGCAAAAACTAGCGATGTTAGAGCCCGTGTTGAAGCAGGAGGAGGAGGAGAGGAGCAGAGTGTAGGCCGAAGCTTAGTTGAACCAATTTCAAAGGAAACCTTTAACCCCCCCCTCAGGTGTTACAAAGTACAAGAGACACACCTTGTGCAGTATTAATGCTGCACAAGTGAAAGGTTGCTCTATTAATTTGTCTACTTGCACACGCTGAATGAAAGACATACACAATTTACCCCATTCTACAGTCAAACTGTAGTGGATGCGTGACTTGGTTTTTTTGATGAGACGCAGCACAGGTGTCCAAAATAACGCCTTGGTGCTTGGAGCAGCTTCCTGAGCGTTGTTATTTGCTGTACAGGAGTCTGCGCTCTTGTGTTATCCCTTGGCAATGCCCTGTTAGCGCTGCCCATCTTATGACATCATTTCATGTTGGCCGGTGCGGTTAACGATGGCCATAAATCCCAGACCCACAGTGTCTTTTCATAAAGCCACACTGCGGTGCTGGGATTCGTGGCCTTGAGCAGTAAATATTTTGGCCGCTCACACACGTCCTTACACCTGCTTCAGACTGGGCGGCCTCTGCTGATCCCTTCTTGCATGCCGCGGCCATGAGGCTGCACAGTCTGAAGAAGGCTGAAGGAGATGAGTTAAGACAGGCGAAGATATGCACTGCTCGTGCCCATCAATCACACCCTCGCAGTCAAAATAATTAAGACAACGAGGAGCATTTTATTCAGGCAGGGCGGACGAACAGGCGCAAGTAGCCAACCAATGATGTCAGAAGACGGGAAGCGCTACCAAGGGGGGTGCTGCGTATCATTAGAAAGGAAAGTCACACCTCAGGGACAGTGGAATGGTCTCAAAGAGACACATTTTGTACGTGTTGAGTTCCACGTGGGCAAGGAGAAAACATCAGCCACCTTGTACAAATGCAGCAGTACTGCTGTACAAGGTGGCTGTTATACATAGAAACACCTGGGGGGGTGGGGGGCAGGCTCCCTTCAATTTCAGTTCATGTGCCTGCGTGGCGTTTGCAGGTCACGTTGCAAGCTGCACAGCAGGGGAACAGCTGGCGGTGCTGAACCCCACTAACACATTGGCTGGTGTTTTTCTCTGTGCAGCTAGCATTTCCGGGCAAAAACTAGCGGTGTTTGAGCCCAGGGTCAGCAGGAGGAGGAGGAGAGGAGCAAAGTGTAGGCCGAAGCCTGCACTGGTGGCAGCTTTTGGTCGGTTGTGCCAGCGTGGCTTGTGCTGGACACGATGCCGGCTACACAGCGGGGGAACAGCTGGCGTTGCTGAACCCCACTAACACATTGGCTGGTGTTTTTCTCTGTGCAGCTAGCATTTCCGGGCAAAAACTAGCGGTGTTTGAGCCCAGGGTCAGCAGGAGGAGGAGGAGAGGAGCAAAGTGTAGGCCGAAGCCTGCACTGGTGGCAGCTTTTGGTCGGTTGTGCCAGCGTGGCTTGTGCTGGACACGATGCCGGCTACACAGCGGGGGAACAGCTGGCGTTGCTGAACCCCACTAACACATTGGCTGGTGTTTTTCTCTGTGCAGCTAGCATTTCCGGGCAAAAACTAGCGTTGTTACAGCCCAGGGTCAGCAGGAGGAGGAGAGGAGCAGAGTGTAGGCCGAAGCCTAGTTGAACCAATTTCAAAGGTTACCTTTAACCCCCCCTCAGGTGTTACAAAGAACAAGAGCCACTCCTTCTGCAGCATTAATGCTGCACAAGTAAAAGGTTGCTCTATTAATTTGTCTACTTGCACAAGCTGAATGCAACACGTAGACTATTTAGCCCATTATACTGTTTAACAGTAGTGGAGGCGTGACTTGTCTTTTTAAAGAAAAGCAGCACAGGTGTCGAAAACACCTTTTTGCATGGGCGCAGCTTCCTGAGCGTTGTTAGTTGCTGTACAGGAGTCTGCGCTCTTGTGATCCTTTGGCCATGCGCTGTGAGCGCTTCCTGTCTTATGACCTCATTTCATGTTGGCCGTTGCGGTTAGCGATGGACATGAATCCCAGACCCACAGTGTGTTTTTAAAAAATCACACTGCGGTGCTGGGATTCGTGCCCTGGTGCAGTAAATATGTTTGCCGCTCACACATGTCCTTACACCTGCTTCAGACTGGACGGCCTCATCTGATCCCTTATCGCATGCCGCGGCCATGAGGCCGCACAGTCAGAAGAAGGCGGAAGGAGGGGAGTGAAAACAGGGGAACATATGCACTGCTCGTGCCCATCAATCACACCCTCGCAGTCAAAATATATGAGACAACGGGGGGCGTTGTGTCGGGCAGGGGGGACGCACAGGCACAGCCAGCCAACCAATGATGTCAGGAGACGGGCAGCGCTAACAATGGGGGTGCTGCGTGTCATTAAAAAGGAAAGTCACACCTCAGGGACATTGTAATGGTCTGTAATGAGACACATTTTGTACTTGTTGAGTTCCACGTGTGCAAGGAGAAAAAGTCAGCCACCTTGTACAAATGCAGCAGTACTGCTGTACAAGGTGGCTGTTATACATAGAAACACCTGGGGGGGTGGGGGGCAGGCTCCCTTCAATTTCAGTTCATGTGCCTGCGTGGCGTTTGCAGGTCACGTTGCAAGCTACACAGCAGGGGAACAGCTGGCGTTGCTGAACCCCACTGACACATTGACTGGTGTTTTTCTCTGTGCAGATTGCATGTCCGGGCAAAAACTAGCGGTGTTAGAGCCCAGGGTCAGCAGGAGGAGGAGGAGAGGAGCAAAGTGTAGGCCGAAGCCTGCACTGGTGGCAGCTTTTGTTCTGTTGTGCCAGCGTGGCTTGTGCTGGACACGTTGCCGACTACACAGCAGGGGAACAGCTGGCGGTGCTGAACCCCACTAACACATTGGCTGGTGTTTTTCTCTGTGCAGCTAGCATTTCCGGGCAAAAACTAGCGGTGTTTGAGCCCAGGGTCAGCAGGAGGAGTAGAGGAGCAGAGTGTAGGCCGAAGCCTAGTTGAACCAATTTCAAAGGTTACCTTTAACCCCCCCCTCAGGTGTTGCAAGGTACAAGAGCCACACCTTGAACAGCATTAATGATGCACAAGTCAAAGGTTGCTCTATTTAATTTTGCTCCTTGCACACGCTGAATTAAACACGTACACTATTTAGCCCATTATACTGTCAAACAGTTGTGGAGGCGTGACTTGTCTTTTTAACGAGACGCAGCACAGGTGTCAAAATTTGCACCTAGGTACTGGGCGCAGATTCCTGAGCGTTGTTATTTGCTGTACAGGAGTCTGCGCTCTTGTGTTATCCCTTGGCAATACCCTGTTAGTGCAGGCCGTCTCATGACCTCATTTCATGTTGGCCGGTGCGGTTAACGATGGCCATAAATCCCAGACCCACAGTGGCTTTTCCTAAAGTCACACTGCGGTGCTGGGATTCGTGGCCTTGTGCAGTAAATATGTTCGCCGCTCACACATGTCCTTACACCTGCTTCAGACTGGGCGGCCTCAGCTGATCCCTTATCGCATGCCGCGGCCATGAGGCCGCACAGTCAGAAGAAGGCGGAAGGAGGGGAGTGAAAACAGGGGAACATATGCACTGCTCGTGCCCATCAATCACACCCTCGCAGTCAAAATATATGAGACAACGGGGGGCGTTGTGTCGGGCAGGGGGGACGCACAGGCACAGCCAGCCAACCAATGATGTCAGGAGACGGGCAGCGCTAACAATGGGGGTGCTGCGTGTCATTAAAAAGGAAAGTCACACCTCAGGGACATTGTAATGGTCTCTAATGAGACACATTTTGTACGTGTTGAGTTCCACGTGGGCAAGGAGAAAAAGTCAGCCACCTCGTACAAATGCAGCAGTACTGCTGTACAAGGTGGCTGATATACATAGAAACACCTGTGGGTGGGGGGCAGGCTCCCTTCAATTTCAGTTCATGTGCCTGCGTGGCGTTTGCAGGTCACGTTGCAAGCTACACAGCAGGGGAACAGCTGGCGTTGCTGAACCCCACTAACACATTGGCTGGTGTTTTTCTCTGTGCAGCTAGCATGTCCGGGCAGAAACTGGCGTTGTTTGAGCCCAGGGTCAGCAGGAGGAGGAGAGGAGCAAAGTGTAGGCCGAAGCCTGCACTGGTGGCAGCTTTTGGTCGGTTGTGGCAGCGTGGCTTGTGCTGGACACGATGCCGGCTACACAGCGGGGGAACAGCAGGCGGTGCTGAACCCCACTAACACATTGGCTGGTGTTTTTCTCTGTGCAGCTAGCATGTCCGGGCAGAAACTGGCGTTGTTTGAGCCCAGGGTCAGCAGGAGGAGGAGAGGAGCAAAGTGTAGGCCGAAGCCTGCACTGGTGGCAGCTTTTGGTCGGTTGTGCCAGCGTGGCTTGTGCTGGACACGTTGCCGACTACACAGCAGGGGAACAGCTGGCGGTGCTGAACCCCACTAACACATTGGCTGGTGTTTTTCTCTGTGCAGCTAGCATTTCCGGGCAAAAACTAGCGGTGTTTGAGCCCAGGGTCAGCAGGAGGAGTAGAGGAGCAGAGTGTAGGCCGAAGCCTAGTTGAACCAATTTCAAAGGTTACCTTTAACCCCCCCCTCAGGTGTTGCAAGGTACAAGAGCCACACCTTGTGCAGCATTAATGCTGCACAAGTAAAAGGTTGCTCTATTTGTTTTGCTCCTTGCACACGCTGACTAAAACACGTACACTATTTAGCCCATTATACTGTCAAACAGTTGTGGAGGCGTGACTTGTCTTTTTAACGAGACGCAGCACAGGTGTCAAAATTTGCACCTAGGTACTGGGCGCAGATTCCTGAGCGTTGTTATTTGCTGTACAGGAGTCTGCGCTATTGTGATCCCTTGGCCATGCGCTGTGAGCGCTTCCTGTCTTCTGACCTCATTTCATGTCGGCCGTTGCGGTTAGCGATGGACATGAATCCCAGACCCACAGTGTGTTTTTAAAAAATCACACTGCGGTGCTGGGATTCGTGCCCTGGTGCACTAAATATGTTTGCCGCTCACACATGTCCTTACACCTGCTTCAGACTGGGCGGCCTCATCTGATCCCTTATCGCCTGCCGCGGCCATGAGGACACCCAGTCTGAAGAAGGCGGAAGGAGATGAGTGAACACAGGCAAACATATGCACTGCACATGCCCATCAATCACACCCTCGCTGTCCAAAAAAATAAGACACCGAGGGCCGTTGTTTCGAGCAGGGGAGATGCACAGGCGCAGCCAGCTAACCAATGATGTCAAAAGACGGGCAGCGCTAACAAGGGTGGTGCTGCGTGTCATTACAAAGGAAAGTCACACCTCAGGGACATTGTAATGGTCTCTAATGAGACACATTTTGTACGTGTTGAGTTCCACGTGGGCAAGGAGAAAAAGTCAGCCACCTCGTACAAATGCAGCAGTACTGCTGTACAAGGTGGCTGATATACATAGAAACACCTGTGGGTGGGGGGCAGGCTCCCTTCAATTTCAGTTCATGTGCCTGCGTGGCGTTTGCAGGTCACGTTGCAAGCTACACAGCAGGGGAACAGCTGGCGTTGCTGAACCCCACTGACACATTGACTGGTGTTTTTCTCTGTGCAGATTGCATGTCCGGGCAAAAACTAGCGGTGTTAGAGCCCAGGGTCAGCAGGAGGAGGAGGAGAGGAGCAAAGTGTAGGCCGAAGCCTGCACTGGTGGCAGCTTTTGGTCGGTTGTGCCAGCGTGGCTTGTGCTGGACACGATGCCGGCTACACAGCGGGGGAACAGCAGGCGGTGCTGAACCCCACTAACACATTGGCTGGTGTTTTTCTCTGTGCAGCTAGCATGTCCGGGCAGAAACTGGCGTTGTTTGAGCCCAGGGTCAGCAGGAGGAGGAGAGGAGCAGAGTGTAGGCCGAAGCCTAGTTGAACCAATTTCAAAGGTTACCTTTAACCCCCCCCTCAGGTGTTGCAAGGTACAAGAGCCACACCTTGTGCAGCATTAATGCTGCACAAGTAAAAGGTTGCTCTATTTGTTTTGCTCCTTGCACACGCTGACTAAAACACGTACACTATTTAGCCCATTATACTGTCAAACAGTTGTGGAGGCGTGACTTGTCTTTTTAACGAGACGCAGCACAGGTGTCAAAATTTGCACCTAGGTACTGGGCGCAGATTCCTGAGCGTTGTTATTTGCTGTACAGGAGTCTGCGCTATTGTGATCCCTTGGCCATGCGCTGTGAGCGCTTCCTGTCTTCTGACCTCATTTCATGTCGGCCGTTGCGGTTAGCGATGGACATGAATCCCAGACCCACAGTGTGTTTTCAAACAATCACACTACGTGGCTGGGATTCGTGGCCTTGTGCAGTAAATAGGTTTGCCGCTTACACATGTCCTTACACCGGCTCCAGACTGGGCGGCCTCAGCTGATCCCTTATCGCCTACCACGGCCAGGAGGCCGCACAGTCTGAAGAAGGCGGAAGGAGATGAGTTAAGACAGGCGAACATATGCACTGCTCGTGCCCATAAACCACACCCTCGCTGACAAAATAAATATGACAACGAGGGGCGTTGTTTCTAGCAGGGCGGATGCACAGGCGCAGCCAGCTAACCATGATGACAAAAGACGGGAAACGCTACCAAGGGGGGTGCTGCGTATCATTACAAAGGAAAGTCACACCTCAGGGACAGTGGAATGGTCTCAATGAGACACATTTTGTACGTGTTGAGTTCCACGTGGGCAAGGAGAAAAAGTCAGCCACCTTGTACAAATGCAGCAGTACTGCTGTACTAGGTGGCTGTTATACATAGAAACACCTGGGGGGGTGGGGCCAGGTTCCCTTTTAATTTCAGTTCCTGTGCCTGCATGGCGTTTGCAGGTCACGTTGCCGGCTACACAGCAGGGGAACAGCTGGCGTTGCTGAACCCCACTAACACATTGGCTGGTGTTTTTCTCTGTGCAGCTAGCACTTCCGGGCAAAAACTAGCGGTGTTTGAGCCCAGGGTCAGCAGGAGGAGGAGAGGAGCAGAGTGTAGGCCGAAGCCTGCACTGGTGGCAGCTTTTGTTCTGTTGTGCCAGCGTGGCTTGTGCTGGACACGTTGCCGACTACACAGCAGGGGAACAGCTGGCGGTGCTGAACCCCACTGACACATCACCTAGTGTTTTTTTCTGTGTAGACAACACTTCCAGGTGGCAACTGACAGTGTTGAAACCCAGGGAATCAAAGAGGAGCAGAGTGTAGGCCGAAGCCTGCAGTGGAGCAAGTTGAAAGGGAACCTTTAACCCCCCCCCCCAGGCATTTGTTGCTGAAAGAGCCATCTTGTACAGCAGTAATACTGCACATGGAAAATGGTGGCTCCGAAAATTATGCTCCTTGCAAACGCTGAAGTACACACTCATATAATGTGTCCCCTCACACCGTCAAACCATCCCGGAAGTGGGACTTTCCTTTGTAATGTGACACAGCACAGCCGTCATTCCAACCCCCTTGGTGCCGGGCACCACCTCCTCAACGTTGTTTGGTTCTGTCACGGAGCCCGCACTGTAATGTTATCCCTTGGCCATGCACAGTTAGCGGTGCCCGTCTTCTGACATCATGTAGGTGTCAGGCTGGCAGTGCCTGTGCGTCCAAGCTGCCCGAGATCCAACCTTGCAGTGTCATCTAATGTAGTCCCACTGCGGGCCAGGGATCCATGGGCATGCGCAGTGCATATCATCGCCTCTCACTCACCTCCTTCCTGCTTCTTCAGACTGTGCGGCGTCACGGCCGTGGCATGCTATTAGGGATCAGCTGACGCCGCCTAGTCTGAAGAAGCGTGAAGAAGGGGAGTGAGAGGCTAGTATATGCACTGCGCATGGCCATGGATACCAGGCCCACTGTGGGATCACATTAGACGACACTGCGAGGTGTGATTTCGGGCAGCGTGGACGCACAGGCGCAGCCAGGACGACAACAAATGATGTCAGAGGACGGGCAGCGCAAACTGTGCATGGCCAAGGGATAACATAACAGCGCAGGGTCCATGACGGAATCAAACAACGCTAAGGAGGCAGCGCACGGTGCCAAGGGGGTAGCAATGACGGCTGTGCTGTGTCACATTACAAAGGAAAGTCCCACCTCCGGGACGGTTGGACGGTGTGAGGGGACACATTACATGAGTGTGTAGTTCAGCGTTTGCAAGGAGCATAATTTCAAGAGCGACCTTTCCCTTGTGCAGTATTAGTGCTGCACATGGTGGCTCTTTCAGTAACAAACGCCTAGGGGGGGGGGGGGACAGGTCCCCTTACATTTTAGTTGTGCCAGCGTGGCGGTCGCATGACACGTTGCCGGATACACAGCTGGGGATCAGCTGACGTTACTGAACCCCAATAACAGAGGAGCGACTGTTGACTGTGCACACAGCACTTCCAGGCACCAACTGGCGGTGTTAGAGCCCAGGGACAGCAGGAGGAGCAGATTGGAGGTATTGCCGCACACACAGCTGGGGATCAGCTGACGTTACTGAACCCCAATAACAGAGGAGCGACTGTTGACTGTGCACACAGCACTTCCAGGCACCAACTGGCGGTGTTAGAGCCCAAGGACAGCAGGAGGAGCAGAGGAACAGAGTGTAGGCCGAAGCCTGATTGGAGCAAGTTGAAAGGAAACCTTTAACCCCCCCCCCCCCAAGACGTTTGTAGCTGAAAGAGCCATGTTGTGCAGCACTAAGGATGCAAAAGGAAAAGGTTGCTCTTTTAATTATGCTCCTTGCAAACACCGAAGTAAACACTAAAAATGTGTCCCTTTATACCGTTAAACCGTTCCGGAGGTGCGAATTTCCTTCGTAATGGGACACAGCACAGCTGTCATTCCTATCCCCTTGATGCCGTGCGCTGCCTCCTCAGCGTTGTTTTAAGCTGCCACGGAGCCTGCGCTGTTCTGTTAGCCCTTGGCCATGCCCAATTAGCGCTGCCTGTCTTCTGACATAATTTGGTGTCAGGCTGTCAGTGCCTGTGCGTCCACGCTGCTCCAGATCCCACCTCGCAGTCTCATCTAACGTAATCCCACTGCGGGCCTTGGAACCATGGGCATGCACAGTGCATAACCTCGACTCTCACTCCCCTCCTTCCCTCTTCTTCAGACTGTGCGGTGTCACGGCCGTGGCATGCTAGGGATCAGCTGACGGCGCACAGTCTAAAGAAGGCGGAGGGAAATGAGCGAGAGCCCGAGGGGAAGATATGCACTGCGCATGCCCATGGATCCCAGGCCCGCAGTGTGACTCAATCAGAAGACACTGCGAGGCGGGATCTCGGGCACCGCGGCCGCACAGGCGCAGCCAGCCTGACACCAAATTATGTCAGAAGACAGGCAGCGCAAATAGGGCATGCCCAAGGGATAACAGAACAGCGCAGGCTCCGTGACAGCTTAAAACAACGCTGAGGAGGCAGCGCATGGCACCAAGGGGGTAGGAATGACGGCTGTGCTGCGTCACATTACGAAGGAAAGTCCCAGCTCCGGGACGGTATAACGGTATCAGTGAACACATTTTATAAGTGTTAAGTTCTGCGTGTGCAAAGAGCTAAAAAAAAAGAGCTACCTTTTCCTTGTGCAGCATTACTGCTGCACAAGATGGCTCTTTCAGTAACAAACGACGGGGGGGGGGGGGGGGGACAGGTTCCCTTACATTTAGGTTGTTGTGCCAGCGTGGCGGTCGCAGGACACATTGCCGGCTACACAGCTGGGGATCAGCTGACGTTACTGAAACCCAATAACACTGGGTCGTATGTTTTTACTGTGCAGCCTGCACTTCTGAGCCGCAACTGGCGGTGTTGGAGCCCAGGAATAGCAGTTCAGGTGGTAGAAAGATGAACACAGCAGGAGACCTGGATGACACCCAATTACTTAATCAGGCAGAGGAGTGGCAAATTCCTGCGAGATCCAGGCCTGGTTCATTTTCAGGAAAGTAAGCCGGTCAACGTTATCGGAGGATAGTCGCATGCGACGGTCTGTTAGTACACCACCTGCGGCACTAAAGACACGTTCCGATAAGACACTAGCCGCAGGGCAAGCCAGCACCTCCAATGCATACTGGCTTAGCTCTGGCCATGTATCCAGCTTAGAGACCCAAAACTTGAACGGGGAAGAGCCGTCTGGGAGTACAGTAAGAGGGCAAGCCATGTAGTCTGTCACCATCTGACGGAACCGTTGCCTCCTGCTGACTGGAGCCGCCGGTGATGGTGTAGACATTTGGGGCGGGCACACAAAAGTGTGCCAGAGTTGTGCCATACTGGGCTTGCCTTGGGCAGAGGCACTGCTTCTGCTCCCTCTTTGGGCAGAGCCTCCCCCACTGCCTCGACGCACTGAGCTGCTTTGTAAAGCACTAGCAGCACTCCTCTCAGTTGGACAGGAGAAGATGATGGAATTCACCAGTGTGTCGTGGTACTCCCGCAATTTACGCTCCCGGGTCAACGCAGGGATGAGGTTTTGGACGTTGTCCCGGTAGCGAGGATCGAGGAGGGTGAACACCCAATAATCAGGCATGTTGAGAATGTGGTCGATGCGGCGGTCGTTTCTCAGGCACTGCAGCATGAAATCCACCATGTGCTGCAGAGTGCCAACCGGCCCAGAAACGCTGTCCCCTGCTTGAGACATGATCTCTGCCCGCTCGTCATCACCCCACCCTCGCTGTACACACTGACCACTGGACAATTGTGTCGCTCCCTCCTCTGGACGGAGCTCTTCCTCCTCCATTGACTCCTCCTCATCCTCCTCACAAATTGGCCCCTGCGTACCCCTTTGTGAGGAACCACGTGGCGCTGACTCTCCAGAAGCTGATGGAAAAGGTGACTCCTCATCCTCCACCTCTTCCACCACATCATCCCTTAACCCTTGCAAAGTTTGCTGAAGCAGGCAGATAAGGGGGACAGTCATGCTGACTAGTGCATCATCTGCACTTGCCATCCGCGTGGAATAATCAAAAGGACGCAAAACCTGGCAGACGTCCTTCATAGTGGCCCACTCTGTGGTTGTGAAGTCTGATCGGCGCTGACTGCGACTTCTTTGCGCCTGATGCAGCTGGTACTCCATAACTGCTTGCTGCTGCTCACACAACCGCTCCAACATATGTAACGTGGAATTCCACCGGGTAGGTAGGTCACATATGATGCGGTGTTCCGGAAGGCGGAATCGGCGCTGCAGAGCAGCAATGCGGGATCTGGCCAAGCTGGAACGCCGCAAGTGAGCACACTCTAGGCGGACCTTGTGCAGCAGGGCATCAAGATCCGGATAGTCCCTCAGAAAACTCTGCACAACCAAATTGAGCACATGTGCCAGACATGGGATGTGAGTGAGGTTGCCAAGGGCCAAAGCTGCCACCAGATTTCGGCCATTGTCACACACTACCATGCCTGGCTGGAGATTCGCTGGCAGTAACCACACATCGCTCTCCTGCTTTATGGCATTCCAGAGCTCCTGCGCTGTGTGGCTTCGATGCCCCAATGAAACTAGTTTCAAGACGGCCTGCTGACGTTTGGCCACGGCTGTGCTCATGTCGGTCATAGGTAAACGTTCACGGGTCCATGTGGGGGTGGACTGTGACGGATCCTGCAGAGAGGAATCAGAGGAACTGGTGTAAGAGGAGGAGTCGATGCGTACAGACTGGATTCCTGCAATCCTTGGAGTGGGCAGGACACGTCCTGCGCCACTCGCACGATCTGTACCTGGCTCAACAACATTAACCCAATGGGCAGTGAGGGAAACATATCGCCCCTGTCCATGCTGACTGGTCCACGCATCGGTGGTGAGGTGGACCTTGCTACTGACGGCGTTCAGTAGCGCATGTTTTATGTTTGCCTCAACATGCCTGTGCAGGGCAGGGACAGCCTGCCTGCTGAAGTAAAAGCGGCTGGGCACCTTGTACTGTGGGACTGCCAATGCCATCAAGTCACGGAAGCTGTCAGTCTCCACCAGCCTGAACGAGAGCATTTCCAGGGACAACAGTTTGGCAATGCCTGCATTCAGAGCCTGTGCTCGGGGGTGGTTGGCCGAGAATGCCCGCCTTTTCTCCCATGCCTGTACTACCGATGGCTGTAGAGTAGACTGGGAGTGTGAGGATGACTGGGAAGGTGGTGCTGTGGGTGGAATTACACAAGGTCTCTGGGAGGAAGCCAAACCAGCTGTGCGTGAGCTGGAGGAAGAGGCAACACGAGCTGAAGAGGTGGTAGCTGCCGCTGTTGGTTGGCCTACATCTTCAGTGTGTTTCTGTAACTCCACCGCGTGCCTGGTCCGCACATGTTTCCACATATTTGTGGTATTGAGGTTGCTGACATTTTTCCCTCTTTTTACTTTATGATGACACAGCTTGCATTTGACAAAACAAATGTCATCTGCAACTGTGTCAAAAAAGGACCAGGCACTGCAAGTCTTGGGAGCGCCCTTTTTGGCTTTGGAAAGAGACAGGCTCCTAACGGGTGCCAAAGTGGAGGCTACAGGCTCCGCAGTCTTCCCCCTCCCTCTCCCTCTTTGGCCCGTAAGAGGAAGCTCTTCCTCTGAGCTGCTCCCACCACCTTCCTGTTCCTCACGCCACGATGGGTCAAGGACCTCATCATCTCCACTACCCTCTGCCACCAACTGCTCCTCCTGGGTAGTCTCAGCAGCACAGTACGCACGAGAAAGCGGCACCTGAGTTTCATCATCAGATGCGTACTGCGCTGTGGTCACCGGAGGCACTGGCCCACCTGCCTCTTCAGAGTCAGAGAGAAAAAGGTGTTGGGCATCACTGCACACTGCCTCTTCTTCCATTTCTCCAATGCTGCTTGGCTGGCCCCCTGTTTCCAAGCCAAGAGATTCAGAGAACAGAAGTAGAGACGGCTCCTGTCCTGGGCTCTCTGACTGCCTGGCCAATTTGGCAGGTGGTGAAGAGACAGATGGCTGCTCTCCAGTGCTCTGTGCCTGAGAGGATGTGGCACTAACTGAAGTCGATGCCGAGGCGTTAGCTGCCATCCACCCGACAACGGCTTCAATTTGGTCTTCACGCAGCAGCGGTGCACGGCGCTCTCCGACAAAGCTGCGCATGAAGGACTGTTCCCTGCTGAAACTGAGTGACGACGAGTCACCGGCGCCCGCAGCAGGCACAGAATCACCACGTCCTCTCCCTGCTCCTCTCCCTGCTCCGCGCCCACGCCCACGTGCCTTACTCCCTGCCCTCTTCATCTTGGTTGACAGATAAAGATAAGCAGAAAAGTACTAAGGCCTTAGTGTGCTTATTCCTGTAATGCTCCTCCTAACAGGTGTAAGAAACACTAATGTTGTAAATTGTGGACTAAACTTTATTATTTTTCAAATGTGGCCTACACAAGTGTAAGTTGTGTTTGGTGAACTTAACCTTGTTTTTGGTGCAGATCGGGCTACAGAGCTAGTTTAAATCACACGGAGACCGTGCAGACAGCCGTAAACGGCGCTGCAAGGCCAAGAAACCCTCCTCTAGGTTATCCTATATAGTGTTTTTCCACTATTTAGCTGGATACAAGTGGAAAGACACTAATAGGAATTTTTTTTTTCAAATTTTAAACTGGCTGCACTATTTGAAAAAAAGGAAATTGTTTTTCAAGGTATGAGGCAGTAACGCACCCTGAGCTGAATCCAACCGGCTATGGCTGCACACAGACTACAGGGCGAGCTGGGCTCACACGGAGACCGTGCAGACAGCCGTAAACGGCGCTGCAAGGCCAAAAAACCCTCCTCTAGGTTATCCTATATAGTGTTTTTCCACTATTTAGCTGGATACGAGTGGAAAGACACTAATAGGAATTTTTTTTTTCAAATTTTAAACAGGCTGCACTATTTGAAAAAAAGGAAAATTTTTCTCAAGGTATGAGCCAGTAACGAACCCTGAGCTGAATCCAACCGGCTATGGCTGCACACAGACTACAGGGCGAGCTGGGCTCACACGGAGACCGTGCAGACAGCCGTAAACGGCGCTGCAAGGCCAAAAAACCCTCCTCTAGGTTATCCTATATAGTGTTTTTCCACTATTTAGCTGGATACGAGTGGAAAGACACTAATAGGAATTTTTTTTTTCAAATTTTAAACAGGCTGCACTATTTGAAAAAAAGGAAAATTTTTCTCAAGGTATGAGCCAGTAACGAACCCTGAGCTGAATCCAACCGGCTATGGCTGCACACAGACTACAGGGCGAGCTGGGCTCACACGGAGACCGTGCAGACAGCCGTAAACGGCGCTGCAAGGCCAAAAAACCCTCCTCTAGGTTATCCTATATAGTGTTTTTCCACTATTTAGCTGGATACGAGTGGAAAGACACTAATAGGAATTTTTTTTTTCAAATTTTAAACAGGCTGCACTATTTGAAAAAAAGGAAAATTTTTCTCAAGGTATGAGCCAGTAACGAACCCTGAGCTGAATCCAACCGGCTATGGCTGCACACAGACTACAGGGCGAGCTGGGCTCACACGGAGACCGTGCAGACAGCCGTAAACGGCGCTGCAAGGCCCAAAAACCCCCCTCTAGGTTATCCTATGTAGTGTTTTTCCACAATAGAGCTGGAGACTGGTGGAAAAACACTAATAGGAAATTTGAGAAAAAATGTGCAGCAGGCTGCACTAAGAGCAAAAAAGAACAACTGTGTGAGGCAGTGTGAACCCCCCCTGAGCTGAATACAACCGGGTATATGGCTGCACACAGACTACAGAGTGAGCTGCACACACACACACACAGAGACCTTGCAGAACGCTGTTAAAACAGCGCTGCAAGGCAAGAGCAAGGTGAACAGTGAAGAACACACAGCGTTTTGCTAAATTAGCCTTTGGAAAGGAAAATAAAGCAATTAGCTAGCTCAACTGGCCCTCAGTTAGAACACAGCGTCCTGTCCCTAACTGAAATCACAGCAGAGTGAGCGCAAAATGGCGGCAGCGCTTTTTTATAGTGCAGAGTGACATCATTTCAGCAGCCAATCCAAGCCTTGCCAGTACTTACATGCCCACCATGCTAAACAGGATGTGCCCACACTTTCATTCATTCCTCATTGGCTGCTGCGTTCAATTTGAATTCTGGGAACTTCCGATTCCGGTATCCGATACGCGGGAAGTATCGGAATTCAGTATCGGAATTCCGATACCGCAAATATCGGCCGATACCCGATACTTGCGGTATCGGAATGCTCAACACTAGTCGTCAATCATGACCATACAGTTAGGAGTTTAGCAGTAAAATGTATCTAGGAGATGACTGCTACTGGTCACATGTCACAAACCAGTTTAGGAATATCACATTAAGGCAGTTGCTTTGACATGATTTCTATTTATAGGAGTATTTTCCCTTCTGACATAAATTACAGAAATACTCGCAAAGTGATGCTTCATTTTTGGGCAACTTTTAACCACAGCATAAAAATTATGGTATCTTACAGTATACACAATCTGATACATAAGTGCCTAGATGTCTCCAGTTATTTGGGGAACTTTTGGTCTTAGCCTCTGAATTGTAAAGTAATGCAGAATATGTTGGTGCTATGTTACTTGATAGACCACAAGTGAGCAAAAATATATACAGTACAGACCAAAAGTTTGGACACACCTCATTTAAAGATTTTTCTGTATTTTCATGACTATGAAAATTGTACATTCACACTGAAGGCGTCAAAACTATGATTTAACACATGTGGAATTATATACTTAACAAAAAAGTGTGAAACAACTGAAATTATGTCTTATATTCTAGGTTCTACAAAGTAGCCACCTTTTGCTTTGATGACTACTTTGCACGCTCTTGGCATTCTCTTGATGAGCTTCAAGAGATAGTCACCGAGAATGGTCTTCCAACAATCTTGAAGGAGTTCCCAGAGATGCTTAGCACTTGTTGGCCCTTTTTTTGCCTTCACTCTGCGGTCCAGCTCACCCCAAACCATCTCGATTGGGTTCAGGTCTGGTGACTGTGGAGGCCAGGTCATCTGGCGTAGCAACCCATCACTCTCCTTCTTGGTCAAATAGCCTTTACACAGCCTGGAGGTGTGTTTGGGGTCATTGTCCTGTTGAAAAATAAATGATGGTCCAACTAAACACAAACCGGATGGAATAGCATGCTGCTGCAAGATGCTGTGGTAGCAATGCTGGTTCAGTATGTCTTTAATTTTGAATAAATCCCCAACAATGTCACCAGCAAGGCACCCCCACACCATTACACCTCCTCTTCCATGCTTCACGGTGGGAAACAGGCATGTAGAGCCCATCCGTTCACTTATTCTGCATCGAAGACACGGTGGTTAGAACCAAAGATCTCAAATTTGGACTCATCAGACCAAATCACAGATTCCCACTGGTCTAATGTCCATTCCTTGTGTTCTTTAGCCCAAAAAAGTCTCTTCTGCTTGTTGCCTGTCCTTAGCAGTAGTTTCCTAACAGCTATTTTACCAGCCTGCTGCACAAAGTCTTCTCTTAATAGTTGTTGTAGAGATGTGTCTGGTGCTAGAACTCTGTGTGGCATTGACCTGGTCTCTAATCTGAGCTGCTGTTAACCTGCGATTTCTGAGTCTGGTGACTCGGATAAACTTATCCTCAGAAGCAGAGGTGACTCTTGGTCTTCCTTTCCTGGGGCAGTCCTCATGTGAGCCAGTTTCTTTGTAGCGCTTGATGGTTTTTGCCACTGCACTTGGGGACACTTTCAAAGTTTTCCCAATTTTTCGGACTGACTGACCTTCATTTCTTAAAGTAATGATTGCCACTCATTTTTCTTTACTTAGCTGCTTTTTTCTTGCCATAATACAAATTCTAACAGTCTATTCAGTAGGACTATCAGCTGTGTATCCACCAGACTTCTGCACAACACAACTGTCACTGTCAAATGACATGAGCAGCTGTCACTGGAGTTAAAAATTTTACCTACGGTCACAGAGGCATCAGCTGGTGAGAGAGTATTACTCTCATCAGCTTACGCCTGCTGCCACTAATAACAGTGAGAGCAGGCGGCAGCTGATGGGAGTATTCATCAGCCAGTGCCTGCGCTATCAATAAATGAATGAAAAAACAGCGTGGGTTCCCCTCTATTTTTGATAACCCGCATGGCAAAACTTTATCTTGGATAGTTATCAAGAATAGAATAGTCTCCACGCTGTTTTTAAAATTATTTAAAAAAAAAAATTGAAAGAAAAAAGAGTGAGTCGCCTGCCACAACAGCGTGGGGTCTTATCCATTTTTTATGAAAAGCCAAGCTAAAGCAGACAGAAGGAAGGGCTTGGGTATTCTCAGGATGGTAAGGGGCTGTGGACATTTGCCCCCCCTGCCCAAAAATAGCATCCCACAGCCACCCCAGAAAGGCTTCTTCTATTAGATGCACTAATTTTGGCGCTTTGCCCTGCTCTTCCCACTTGCCCACTTGCCCTGTGGCGGTTGCAAGCGGGGTTAATATTTGTGGGGTTGATGTTGGCTGTTTCATGGCTGCTGACATCAATCCCACAAGTTAGTAATGGATAGGCGTCTATAAGACATGAGTTCACCGCAGTTTACAGTGAAAAATTTCTCATAGTGTCTGAAAAGAAGGTGTTTGGTAGGGACACCCGAACCTTACTGTTCGGGTTCTTCCATTTCTAGACATCAGCATCATTTTCAGTTCCAGAACAACTTATATTGAATGTAATAAATACTTTCCAACTTTTAACAGTGGCAATTCAAAATTAAAATGGAGCACACCCCATACTGTTTCTTTGTAGCTATTACTCTTCAGATCCCTGAATTTTGTTTGGATATAACTGAATCCTCCTCCCATCAAAGCCTCTTTTCTATGTTTCTGGGGGCTTCAGCAGTGCCAGAGAGATTTTCCAAATCGTTAGGGAGGTTGCCTTATTTTCCTAGATATTTCTAGATTTTTCGAGAAGTATTATGTAATATGGCAAGAATATTGCAATATATTAATTTTGGCGGCAAAATAGGCCATGCTTTCTTGAAGGCTGTCATACACATTAAAATAAGGTTGTCCAAACATGTCAACATTGATCAGCAAACCATCCAATGTGTATGGAGCCTATTGAAACCCAATCATTTTGTTTAGGTGGGAGACAAATTTTCTGGCAGTGACTTACTTAACTTTTCTCATGGAGAACTTGCGAATGACCTGTTGAGCTGAACATTCATATTTATTGAAAAAAACAGAGAAATAGCTATCATCAATACAAGAGTTTGTCCAACAGCAATCTAAATTGTATGGACACCATTAGGATCAGATAACTCATGCAATAACACTCTACAAATGAACAGAGAAAGATTAAAGGGAACTTGTCACCTGAATTTGGTGGGACTGGTTTTCGGTCATATGGGCGGAGTTTTCAGGTGTTTGATTCACCCTTTCCTTACCCGCTGGCTGCATGCTGGCCGCAATATTGGATTGAAGTTCATTCTCGGTCCTCCGTAGGTTGCCTTGCGCAGGCGTGTACTACGGAGGACCGAGAATGAACTTCAATCCAATATTGCGGCCAGCATGCAGCCAGCGGGTAAGGAAAGGGTGAATCAAACACCTGAAAACTCTGCCCATATGACCGAAAACCGGTCAAATTCAGGTAACAGGTTCCCTTTAACAGGGCTATGGTCTGACAGTCAAGTCAGTAGTCTGTGGCTGCCAGACAAGGGCACTGGGATCCTCCTTCCTGCCAGCATCCACAACACCACTTCTGATTAGTTGGCCTGGTGTTATCTTTGAAGTGTGATGTATGCATGATGTGATGTCCCACTAGGTCTACTAATCAAAAGAGGTGAAGGAAATGACGGCAGGTAAGAAGAGATTCACAGACCTCTGATCCGACAGCCACAGACTAATGACTGCCTTTGGACAAGGGTTCTGCAAATCTTGTTGCTCATCTCTACATATCTAATATATAATTGCCTAGAATACTACTTCCTGCAATTTGTGCCAACTTCCTGTCCGGAGCTAATGTCCGGAGCTAATGTCCGGAGATAATGTCCGGAGCTAATGTCCGGAGATAAGTGACGTCAACAGTGTCCAGTGTCTGATTGGTTGCCGCCTGCTGCGAGCGACCAATCAGAAACGTGCCGTACTGTGACACACTCCGCCCGCCATTTTGGTGTGATTTTTGAATTTTTACCTCACAGCAAGTTTCTACTGCGTGGAGGCGGGCCCAGTGACGTTGCTCTTCAAGCGCCTGCCGAATTTCGTCAAAAAAATGATAATACCATTTACCAAAACTATATATATTTAGTTGTGAAGTGGTTCAGTGACATTTTCACACCAATTTTGAACTTTTGTTTGGTGTTTTCTCCATATACTGCCTATTATTCACTGACTGTTATACTGAGAGACTGCCATTTATTAACCTCTTCTTTGCCACATTGGGTATATTGCTCTATTTGCCACATAAGGACATTGTCCATTATTGCCCAGCAATTTCTCTGCAATATAAACTGCCTATTTATTAATATCTGCATTCCTGCAAAGAACTATTGCCTATTGTGGCACCCCTAGAGGTATTTGCCACAAATATAGTTACTGACACTGAATACAAATACTAAAAAAACAAGACTGCACTACCTCCTCCGGCCAGAAGGGGGAGCTCCAGAGACTCCCCTTGATCCATTCTGGTCTGAGAGAAGAACTGGCAGTTGGGCTAAGGAGCTGAAAGTGAGAGGTCATACAGCTGAATTTCTAACAGCCCTATGACGGTTTCCAGGCCCAAATCACCGGCCTGAGGAGAAGAGGGACAGAGAAAAGGGACATTGTGAGAACCGGGTAGCATTAATGACTACCCAGAACAGGCGCAAAGACGGATACCGGATCCGTGGCTGTATTCATTATATATAATACAGCAACCGGAAAAACGTGAGGTGATATCAGCTTCACTAGGGCCGGACGCAGCAACAGACACAGGGTTCAGCGGTACTCCCGGAGGGGGTAAGCCGATAAAAGGACTCGGGTTGCCCGTCGAACCAGGACCCGGAGGGGACAGATTGGGCCGGCAGCCAGTTCACATACAGCAGCAGGGCCACACAGAAATTGCGCGCAATAAGAGGCGAAGACCCCGGCAGGGTCAAAGTAACTCAGAGTTCCCATACAGACTCCGGTGACAGGACTGGTTGTAAATCCTTTTATGTTAAAGTAAACTGGTTAAACGTTTCAGTGCCTCAGTCTTTCATTTGGACAATAGCCATCTATCCAGGATCGGGATCATCGCCGCTGGGAGAACCTGCTGCTGATCAAGTAAGTGCCTGTCCCCTCATGATACCTCTTACACTGTGCATTGCCTGAGGCCACAGCACCGGGTCAAGCCACCCGTGACATCCCCCTCAAGAGACAGACCCCATTGGTCCGTTGCTGGGTATCCCGGTCTCTCGGGCGTCACACTATTATTAACTGGGTATTTTCCTACTACCTGACATTGTTCTTAAGCAAAGAACCGTTGTTGTGGCATTTGCCACAACACGCAACGTTGTCGTCTGATGTCTTTCATCCCTCCCCTCATAAGCATGTTCATGGATCCTGTGTAACTGTACCTTAAATAACAAGAATTGTCAAGAGCTGGTGAGTGCAGCCATTTTTTGTTCTTTCTTACTATTATTTATTAATTGTATTATTTTTACATTTGAATAAATAAAGTATATATGGATTCTAGACTCCCGATTCTTTAGAATCGGGCTGCCATCTAGTCAACAATAAAAAAATAAAGCTCTTAACCAAGAGCTCCCTGAGGTCAATGCAACAATGATTGCGTGAGTAAACATTCTTAAACCACATAAGGACCTATGGTATGCTTAATTTCCTCACTCATCTTGTGTGCAGAGCTCTACCACTACTAGATTTTGTAGGCGGCCATTAAGGACCAATGATGTCAATCAGGCATGAGTCACCCATTTCATTAGGTTTAGTGAATGACTGTCTCATCTCTGAGTAGGCAATAATTGCACATAATGTAAGCTGTAAAATAGAAAATAAGACATTTCTGTCAATGCCGAGGAGGAGAAAACACTGTGCTTGACTTGCTGCTTAAAGAGGAATGGTCTTTACTTAAATATGTAATTTTTTTAATCTGGTGTAAATGCTGCTGTTCTCCTGCATCTGGCATTGTTTGTTGTTTCTACGCTCTTCCATTCCTGAAAGACTGTCACCTCTTCCTTGTTAATAAAAATATTAATTTTTATCCAAAATGAAGTGGTCATCAACACGCCCATAGTGGAAACATGAGGGTCCATCCCTTTTGGCTTAAATGGCTAAATTTACATATAAAGAAAAGGTGATCTGATCTCAGGAATGGAGAGGAACAGGAACAAAAGGAAAACAACACTATATTCAGAAGTACTGCTGCATATATATAGTAAACAATGACATTTGCACCATGTGGCAGGTTTGAGTAATTGGAGCAATATTGGTTGCAAAAGTGGATATGCCATTTAAGTATGATTACAACAAAAATACATTATTTTGTTCTCGGTATGTAGAGGACTAAAATGGTAAGCAAGAAAACCGCATTGTAATCCCAATAAATAGCACAAAGTCTATAAATCCCATGTGGCCACTACAAGAAGCGTGCCAAACCCCTACACAGACATCAGAATTCTTCATTACCCCGTACTTTAAAACTTTTCATATTGAGTGGCCCTTTAGGAATCTTTGCACGTCTGTTTTATTTCTGTCCCTAGACCCCAATGTTTTGTTCTAAATGACCCCTAGAGAAGCCTGTCTGAACATCTGTTTCTTTTTGAGCAGCTGATGGCCTCTGACAACTCATTCAGTAGCTGGTTCATTCTCTAATTGGGGGGAATTGAAGGACTTGGACAATGTGTCGGCAAATGCTTCTTCCAAATGTTAGACCTTTTTACGCACCATCTAGTCTTGCTTGCAGAATGATTTCAGCATTATGGGCTGACAGCCTCGAACATGTTACCAGCTGATCTATGAGTATACATTTAGTGAATGTATGCACCCCTTAAGACACACAGATAGACTGAAATGTCAGTGCGAAACCAGCAGGAGGAGGAAGGAGGATAGGGACAGTGATGTCAGCTAGAATCCAGCTAAACACAGACTCCTGGGGCGCTTGTCACAACCTTTGAAGTAAAATTCTAACATACACAAGGGATGAACACACAGCAATCACATAGGCCCAGCTTTCGATGTAGGAATCTAGTTTTACAGTCAATTGTCATATAAAATAACATTTTTTGGCATAGAAAATTTGTGTCTCTGACCAATGTACCAATGCATCAACCCAAATCTAACGAGAAATTAAGAAATGGGATCAATACTGAATAGAGAACACTACCCTTGTGTATGCTACATTTCTACATTTTTCATCTTTCATCCATATTTATGATGCTTAGATTTCAGCAGATGGACAGTAACGCTACAGTATGCAATGTGTCTTTCACTACATAGAGTAGATGAGATAGAGATTTTCAAAATAATCATAAGATTTAATGATAGAAGGTGGGTTGTCCTGTAAGAAGAAGAGAAGCCCTTTCTTTGGTAAGAACATAATGTCTTTGTCTATGTCCTTTGGTGTGAAAGCCATGGTAGGTGGCAGTTCTGAAAGTGAAGATCATCATTCTCGAAATCTGTCAAGCCTAATTGCTTACTGGGAAGTTTTAAAGCTTTATCAATCATTAATACGTAGCTAATTTTGAGTGCAGCCATCTAAAACGCTTTCCTGGACATTATGTATGAAGTCTTTATAACCCAGTAAGGTCAAAGTAAAATATGCCGAGCACAAGCATGATAAATCTACCACGCACCATGTCGTTGACCACTCATAATGTGACATCCCCAGTGAAGAACATTTCCACAAATTTAAGACCATTACCAAAGCCCTCAAGCTGTTTATATATCAAACTATGGCAATCATCAAGCTATAGATGTAGGTACAGTATGTATGAGGTGCACAAAATAAAAAAGAATTATGGCAGGGAACTGACATCTATAAAGGCAGTCAACAATAAACTCTAAACACTTCCAATATATATAAATGTTCTGCGACCTTCTTACTTCTGCCTTCTTGTACTGGTCATCTCTTTAGATTAAGGATTAGAATAATTCATTGAAAGGTGTATCTCGTCATAATGACTTGATATGTCTTAGATACATATGGAAAATGGACTGACTTGAAGATCCTGGCAAGATGTATATCTTAGTACTGTGATAGCCAGTAGATTGAAAAATGTTTAGTATTGAGAGTCCTCAGTGGTTGATACTAGAGTTGAGCGACCTTGACCTTTTTAGAGTCGAGCCGGGTTTCGCGAAACCCGACTATCTCAAAAGTCGGGTCGAGTGAAATCGGCCGATTATGACGTAAAGTCGAGATCGACCGAAACACGAAACCCAATGCAAGTCAATGGGGCAGCATAGTCGGCAGTGAGTGGAGGCCAGGAAAACACCTAGAGTGCCCATTTTAATGTCAAAACCATCCATTCTTCTTAATGAAGCTTGTCAAGCGTAATTTACCTTATAATTAGAGTTGAGCGACCTTGACCTTTTTAGAGTCGAGCCGGGTTTCGCGAAACTCGACTATCTCAAAAGTCGGGTCGAGTGAAATCGGCCGATTATGACGTAAAGTCGGGATCGACCGAAACACGAAACCCAATGCAAGTCAATGGGGCAGCATAGTCGGCAGTGAGTGGGGGCCAGGAAAACACCTAGAGTGCCCATTTTAATGTCAAAACCATCCATTCTTCTTAATGAAGCTTGTCAAGCGTAATTTACCTTATAATAATTGGAAGGCATTTGAAATTGGGGTTCATTTGGCTAAAGTTGTGGTGGGTAGGGCTGGTTCAAGTAATTAGTGGGCCCAGGAAATCTGGACCACGTCACGGCAGTGGAGCAGGGAGAGGTAAGTATTTCAACTTTGCAAGTGCTGTGAACCTGAGCAAGCAGGGGGGGCCCACTCGTTGGCATTGGCACTGGCACAGGGCCCCTCAAAGTACAGCGGTGTTTGCACGGCGGGGGCGCCTCCCACCGGCAGCAACACTTTTGCGTACTATGAGAGGCCCTGTGCCAGTGACGTCGCCAACTAGTATTCCTCCCCCCACCTGATGAAGGAACCTGCACTTTCATCTGCACCTTCCTCTTTGTCCCCGTGTAAGGTGGTATGGTATGCGGGAAGGGGGACCTGACTTTCAGCAGGGTCACAATCTTGCAGTGTAGCGTGCACGGGAAATGTTGCGTTATGGGTCAATGTACCAGCAGACTCATCTATCACTGGCTGGGCAATGGGCAGGATGAGGAGGAAACACAGATATAGGCCCAAAGAATAAAGTGGGCTAAATGCAGTTCAAAATTGGTAACACAGGACTAATCAGGGGGCATTGCAGTGGAGGACAACTGGAATGAGAGGCTGACACAGAGAGTAGGCCCAAATCAGTAAGTAGTTGAAATGCAGTTCAAAATTGGCAACAGTAGTAAACAGGCGGCACAGCTTTGTTCAGTGGAGGAGAACAGCAAGGAGTGGCAGACACCGATAGTAGGCCCCAACCCAACTAGTAGGCCAAATGCAGTCTAACATTAACAACTACTTAACGAGCGCCTGAAAACGGAATTTCAGGACAGGAAACCAGGAGAACAGCAAGGAGCGGCAGACACCGATAGTAGGTCCCAAACCAACTAGTACGCCAAATGTAGTTGTTCCGTTTAACCACAATTTAATGAGAGCCTGAAGATAGAAGTTCAGGAAAGGCAACCTGGAGAACACCTTGGAGTGGAACACACCATCTCTCTACACCCCATACCCAATTTGTAGGCCTAATGCAGCGTAGTTTCCAACAACTACTAAACGAGAGCATGATGATCGAAGCATTGGCGAGGAAACCTGGGGAACACCTTGGAGTGGAACACACCATCTCTCTACAGTGGAACACACCATCTCTCTACACCCCATACCCAATTTGTAGGCCTAATGCAGCGTAGTTTCCAACAACTACTAAACGAGAGCCGGAAGATCGAAGCTCAGGAAAGGCAACCTGGAGAACACCTTGGAGTAGAACACACCATCTCTCTACACCCTATACCCAATTTGTAGGCCTAATGCAGCGTAGTTTCCAACAACTACTAAACGAGAGCCGGAAGATCGAAGCTCAGGAAAGGCAACCTGGGGAACACCTTGGAGTGGAACACACCATCTCTCTACACCCCATACCCAATTTGTAGGCCCAATGCAGCGTAGTTTCCAACAACTACTAAACGAGAGCATGATGATCGAAGCATTGGCGAGGAAACCTGGGGAACACCTTGGAGTGGAACACACCATCTCTCTACACCCCATACCCAATTTGTAGGCCTAATGCAGCGTAGTTTACAACAACTACTAAACGAGAGCATGATGATCGAAGCATTGGCGAGGAAACCTGGGGAACACCTTGGAGTGGAACACACCATCTCTCTACAGTGGAACACACCATCTCTCTACACCCCATACCCAATTTGTAGGCCTAATGCATCGTAGTTTCCAACAACTACTAAACGAGAGCCGGAAGATCGAAGCTCAGGAAAGGCAACCTGGAGAACACCTTGGAGTGGAACACACCATCTCTCTACACCCCATACCCAATTTGTAGGCCTAATGCAGCGTAGTTTCCAACAACTACTAAACGAGAGCCGGAAGATCGAAGCTCAGGAAAGGCAACCTGGGGAACACCTTGGAATGTAACAAACCCTCTCTCTACACCACGGAAGGGCTGATTCTTAGGAAGGAAGGCTGTCGGAAAGAAGCAGGGCGCGTCCGAGGGTGATTATATTCTTATTAGGTATATACTCACCCTCGGACGCGCCCTGCTTCTTTATTTGTAATGAATGTTTATTTGCAATGTGGTTTTGACTTACTCTATTTTTTTGGTAAATAATGATTTTATTATTTTCATTGTTTTGCATCTTCTTGGCAATAATATAAAGAAGACGCGACAGGACAACACTCGGTGGATGCCATATCTGTGTTTAAAATTGAAAAAACCATTCAGTTAACTACTTGCAGGAGAAAGTTATTGTAGCTGGTGGCCATTTTTAGTACTGTACCAGATTTTTGTTGTATGTGTTTGTTTTTAATGTTAAAATGTCTGCATTTGATATCTCTCCAGTATTTTCTTTTTTGTAAGCAAAATACTTATTTTTATATTTTCTGATGTTGGTTCCAGGGGTACACGGGCAGCAGTGGTGTGGTCAGTGGAGGACTAGTGGAAGGAGTGACCGCAGACAGGCATCGAAGGCCTAAAATAATAACACATGGCTGTAGGCAATTTTAAATTGGTTCCAGGGGTACACGGGCAGCAGTGGTGTGGTCAGTGGAGGCCTAGTGGAAGGAGTCACCGCAGACAGGCATCGAAGGCCTAAAATAATAACACATGGCTGTAGGCAATTTTAAATTGGTTCCAGGGGTACACGGGCAGCAGTGGTGTGGTCAGTGGAGGCCTAGTGGAAGGAGTGACCGCAGACAGGCATCGAAGGCCTAAAATAATAACACATGGCTGTAGGCAATTTTAAATTGGTTCCAGGGGTACACGGGCAGCAGTGGTGTGGTCAGTGGAGGCCTAGTGGAAGGAGTGACCGCAGACAGGCATCGAAGGCCTAAAATAATAACACATGGCTGTAGGCAATTTTAAATTGGTTCCAGGGGTACACGGGCAGCAGTGGTGTGGTCAGTGGAGGCCTAGTGGAAGGAGTGACCGCAGACAGGCATCGAAGGCCTAAAATAATAACACATGGCTGTAGGCAATTTTAAATTGGTTCCAGGGGTACACGGGCAGCAGTGGTGTGGTCAGTGGAGGCCTAGTGGAAGGAGTGACCGCAGACAGGCATCGAAGGCCTAAAATAATAACACATGGCTGTAGGCAATTTTAAATTGGTTCCAGGGGTACACGGGCAGCAGTGGTGTGGTCAGTGGAGGCCTAGTGGAAGGAGTGACCGCAGACAGGCATCGAAGGCCTAAAATAATAACACATGGCTGTAGGCAATTTTAAATTGGTTCCAGGGGTACACGGGCAGCAGTGGTGTGGTCAGTGGAGGCCTAGTGGAAGGAGTGACCGCAGACAGGCATCGAAGGCCTAAAATAATAACACATGGCTGTAGGCAATTTTAAATTGGTTACAGGGGTACACGGGCAGCAGTGGTGTGGTCAGTGGAGGCCTAGTGGAAGGAGTGACCACAGACAGGCATCGAAGGCCTAACATAACAAAAATGTCAATACAATGGTATTGTCAGTGGCAGGCATTGAAGGATGTCAGCGCATAGACTAAACATTGGTGGAGCTGTGAGATAATTTTGCAAGTGGTAGAGCACTGTTTGAGCTGGGGGGGGGGAAACTGTCTTGTGGCCGGCGGTACAGGCCCAGGGCCCCTCATATTACAATGGTGTGTCTGACGTTGGCTGCGCACCACCACCGCCAGAGACACTTTATTGTACTAGGAGGGACCCAGTGGCAGTGCCGTCGACCAAAAGCGGGCTCACCCACCTCTTCAGACAAACTGCACTCTCACGGGTGCTGTCGCCAAATGTCGATACCACGGCCCCGTGTGGGGAGTTTGGCCATTTAGTGAGGTGTAAACATGTTGTATGCTGGACAATCAGGTGCAGAAAATTACGAGATTGGAAAAGGCATTCAGAATAGTCCACAGGCAAGACCTTTTCATAGGAAAGCTAGGTGTCAGCCGGGCAAGGTGGGGCAAAAGATTTCGAAATCCAGTTGTGGTTCATTTTAATGAAGGTTAGATCATCTACATTTTGGGTAGCCAGACGAGTCCTTTTTTCTGTTAGTATTGAACCTGCAGCACTGAATACTCTTTCTGATAGGACACTAGCTGCCGGGCAAGCAAGCTCCTGCAATGCATATTCTGCCAATTCTGGCCAGGTGTCTAATTTTGATGCCCAGTAATCAAATGGGAATGACGGTTGAGGGAGAACATCGATAAGGGATGAAAAATAGTTTGTAACCATACTGGACAAATGTTGTCTCCTGTCACTTTGAATTGATGCTGCAGTACCTGTCCTGTCTGCGGTCATAGCAAAATCACTCCACAACCTGGTCAGAAAACCCCTCTGGCCAACGCCACTTCTGATTTCTGCCCCTCTAACTCCTCTGGTCTGCTGGCCCCTGCACCTCGTGTGAGAACGATTACGGGCGCTGTGTGCAGGGAATGCCAGAAGCAAACGGTCAACAAGAGTTGATTGTTTGGTTGCTAATATTAGTTCCAAGTTCTCATGTGGCATTATATTTTGCAATTTGCCTTTATAGCGAGGATCAAGGAGGCAGGCCAACCAGTAATCGTCATCATTCATCATTTTAGTTATGCGTGTGTCCCTTTTGAGGATACGTAAGGCATAATCAGCCATGTGGGCCAAAGTTCCAGTTCTCAAATCTGCGGTTGTGCTTGGTTGAGGGGCAGTTTCAGGCAAATCCACGTCACTTGTGTCCCTCAAAAAACCAGAACCCGGCCTTGCCGCGCCACCAATTTCCAGTGGCCCCGGAAAAGCTTCCTCATTAAAAATATAATCATCCCCATCATCCTCCTCGTCCTCCTCCTCCTCTTCGCCCGCTACCTCGTCCTGTACACTGCCCTGGCCAGACAATGGCTGACTGTCATCAAGGCTTTCCTCTTCCTCAGCTGTAGACGCCTGATCCTTTATGTGCGTCAAACTTTGCATCAGCAGACGCATTAGGGGGATGCTCATGCTTATTATGGCGTTGTCTGCACTAACCAGCCGTGTGCATTCCTCAAAACACTGAAGGACTTGACACATGTCTTGAATCTTCGACCACTGCACACCTGACAACTCCATGTCTGCCATCCTACTGCCTGCCCGTGTATGTGTATCCTCCCACAAAAACATAACAGCCCGCCTCTGTTCACACAGTCTCTGAAGCATGTGCAGTGTTGAGTTCCACCTTGTTGCAACGTCTATGATTAGGCGATGCTGGGGAAGGTTCAAAGAACGCTGATAGGTCTGCATACGGCTGGAGTGTACGGGCGAACGGCGGATATGTGAGCAAAGTCCACGCACTTTGAGGAGCAGGTCGGATAACCCCGGATAACTTTTCAGGAAGCACTGCACCACCAGGTTTAAGGTGTGAGCAAGGCAAGGAATGTGTTTCAGTTGGGAAAGGGAGATGGCAGCCATGAAATTCCTTCCGTTATCACTCACTACCTTGCCTGCCTCAAGATCTACAGTGCCCAGCCACGACTGCGTTTCTTTCTGCAAGAACTCGGACAGAACTTCCGCGGTGTGTCTGTTGTCGCCCAAACACTTCATAGCCAATACAGCCTGCTGACGTTTGCCAGTAGCTGCCCCATAATGGGAGACCTGGTGTGCAACAGTGGCAGCTGCGGATGGAGTGGTTGTGCGACTGCGGTCTGTGGACGAGCTCTCGCTTCTGCAGGAGGACGAAGAGGAGGAGGAGGGGGTGCGAACGGCTACAGCCAATTGTTTCCTAGACCGTGGGCTAGGCAGCACTGTCCCAAACTTGCTGTCCCCTGTGGACCCTGCATCCACCACATTTACCCAGTGTGCCGTGATGGACACGTAACGTCCCTGGCCATGCCTACTGGTCCATGCATCTGTTGTCAGGTGCACCTTTGTGCTCACAGATTGCCTGAGTGCATGGACGATGCGCTCTTTAACATGCTGGTGGAGGGCTGGGATGGCTTTTCTGGAAAAAAAGTGTCGACTGGGTAGCTCGTAGCGTGGTACAGCGTAGTCCATCAGGGCTTTGAAAGCTTCGCTTTCAACTAACCGGTAGGGCATCATCTCTAACGAGATTAGTCTAGCTATGTGTGCGTTCAAACCCTGTGTACGCAGATGCGAGGCTAAGTACTTCCTTTTTCTAACCATAGTCTCATGTAGGGTGAGCTGGACTGGAGAGCTGGAGATCGTGGAACTAGCGGGGGTGCCGGTGGACATGGCAGACTGAGAGACGGTGGGAGATGGTATTGTTGCCACCGGTGCCCTAGATGCAGTGTTTCCTACTACGAAACTGGTGATTCCCTGACCCTGACTGCTTTGGCCTGGCAAAGAAACCTGCACAGATACTGCAGGTGGTGCGGAAAATGGTGGCCCTACACTGCCGGAAGGGATGTTGCGTTGCTGACTAGCTTCATTGGCCGAGGGTGCTACAACCTTAAGGGACGTTTGGTAGTTAGTCCAGGCTTGCAAATGCATGGTGGTTAAATGTCTATGCATGCAACTTGTATTGAGACTTTTCAGATTCTGTCCTCTGCTTAAGGTAGTTGAACATTTTTGACAGATGACTTTGCGCTGATCAATTGGATGTTGTTTAAAAAAATGCCAGACTGCACTCTTTCTAGCATCGGATACCTTTTCAGGCATTGCAGACTGAGCTTTAACCGGATGGCCACGCTGTCCTCCAACAGGTTTTGGCTTTGCCACGCGTTTTGGGCAAGATACGGGCCCAGCAGATGGAACCTGTTGCGATGTTGATGCCTGCTGCGGCCCCTCCTCCTCCGCTTCAGAACTGCTGCCGCCTGCACCCTGTTCCCCCAATGGCTGCCAATCGGGGTCAAGAACTGGGTCATCTATTACCTCTTCTTGTAGCTCGTGTGCAACTTCGTCTGTGTCACCGTGTCGGTCGGTGGTATAGCGTTCGTGATGGGGCAACATAGTCTCATCAGGGTCTGATTCTTGATCAGCACCCTGCGAGGGCAATGTTGTGGTCTGAGTCAAAGGACCAGCATAGTAGTCTGGCTGTGGCTGTGCATCAGTGCACTCCATGTCAGATTCAACTTGTAATGGGCATGGACTGTTAACTGCTTCACTTTCTAAGCCAGGGACGGTATGTGTAAAGAGCTCCAAGGAGCAACCCGTTGTGTCGCCTGCTGCATTCTTCTCTGTTGTTGTTTTTGCTGAAGAGGACAAGGAAGCGACTTGTCCCTGACCGTGAACATCCACTAACGACGCGCTGCTTTGACATTTACCAGTTTCACGAGAGGAGGCAAAAGAGCTAGAGGCTGAGTCAGCAAGATAAGCCAAAACTTGCTCTTGCTGCTCCGGCTTTAAAAGCGGTTTTCCTACTCCCAGAAAAGGGAGCGTTCGAGGCCTTGTGTAGCCAGACGACGAACCTGGCTCCACAGCTCCAGACTTAGGTGCAATATTTTTTTTCCCACGACCACCTGATGCTCCACCACTACCACTACCCTCATTACCAGCTGACAATGAACGCCCCCGGCCACGACCTCTTCCACCATACTTCCTCATTGTTTTAAAAACGTAAACAAACTAACGGTATTTGTTGCTGTCACACAAATTACAGGGTGAGCTATAACTTCAGTATGATTTAGCTACCCTTTTACAGGTGAGTGAGACCACAACGAAAATCAGGCACAATGTTACACACTCTGTTGTTGGTGGCAACAAATGAGAGAGATGCCACACACGCAGGGCTGTCACTGAAGCACAAATGTAAATATTAATCTCCCACTGATTTGATTTTTTTTTTTTTTTAAGGGAGACTTTAGGAAAAAAAAATAATAGAATAAAATGATTTTTTTCAGGAAGAATTTAGAAACCAAATAAAATAAAATGATTTTTTCAGGGAGAATTTAGAAAACAAATAAAACAAAAAAAGGCTTTCTATGGCCCACTGAGTGAGAGATGACGCACACAGGAGTCAGGAGTGGCACACAAGCCCAGAGGCCAATATTTATCTCCCACTGATTGATGTAGTGATTTTTTCAGGTAGATTTTGGAACCCAAATCAAGCTAAAAAAATAATAGGCTTTCTATGGCCCACAATTGGAGAGAGAGAGAGAGAGATGGCACACCCAGGAGTCAAGACTGGCACACAAGCAGAAAGGGCAATATTAATCTCCCACTGATTTTTTTTTTTTTTTTTTTTTTCAGGGAGACTTTAGGAAAAAAAAAATAGAATAAAATGATTTTTTCAGGAAGAATTTAGAAACCAAATAAAATAAAATGATTTTTTCAGGGAGAATTTAGAAAACAAATAAAACAAAAAAAGGCTTTCTATGGCCCACTGAGTGAGAGATGACGCACACAGGAGTCAGGAGTGGCACACAAGCCCAGAGGCCAATATTTATCTCCCACTGATTGATGTAGTGATTTTTTCAGGTAGATTTTGGAACCCAAATCAAGCTAAAAAAATAATAGGCTTTCTATGGCCCACAATTGGAGAGAGAGAGAGAGATGGCACACCCAGGAGTCAAGACTGGCACACAAGCAGAAAGGGCAATATTAATCTCCCACTGATTTGTTTTGTTTTTGTTTTTTTTCAGGGAGACTTTAGGAAAAAAAATAATAGAATAAAATGATTTTTTCAGGAAGAATTTAGAAACCAAATAAAATAAAATGATTTTTTCAGGGAGAATTTAGAAAACAAATAAAACAAAAAAAGGCTTTCTATGGCCCACTGAGTGAGAGATGACGCACACAGGAGTCAGGAGTGGCACACAAGCCCTGAGGCCAATATTTTTCTCCCACTGATTGATGTAGTGATTTTTTCAGGTACATTTTAGAACCCAAATCAAGCAAAAAAATAAATAGGCTTTCTATGGCCCACTATTTGTGAGAGAGATGGCACGCTCAGGACTGGCACACAAGCCCAGAGGCCAATATTAATCTCCCACTTTTTTTTTTTTGGTTCCAGGGAAAATTTATAAACCCAATAAAAAAAAAAAATAGGCTTTCTATGGCCCACTATCTGAGAGAGAGAGATGGCACGCTTAGGACTGGCACACAAGCCCAAAGGCCAATATTAATCTCCCACTGATTGATTTATTGATTTTTTCAGGTAGAATATAGAACCCAAATAAAGCAAAAAAAAAAAAAAATGGGCTTTCTATGGCCCACTGAGTGAGTGATGATGCACACAGGAGTCAGGAGTGGCACACAAGCCCTGAGGCCAATATTTTTCTCCCACTGATTGATGTAGTGATTTTTTCAGGTAGATTTTAGAACCAAAATCAAGCAAAAAAATAAATAGGCTTTCTATGGCCCACTGAGTGAGAGATGGCACACACAGGAGTCAAGAGTGGCACACAAGCCCTGAGGCCAATATTTTTCTCCCACTGATTGATGTAGTGATTTTTTCAGGTAGATTTTATAACCCAAATCAAGCAAAAAAATAAATAGGCTTTCTATGGCCCACTGAGTGAGAGATGACACAGACAGGGATGGCACTCTAGCAGAAATGTCAATCTTAATCTCCCACAAAAAAAAAAAAAAAAACAGGGAGTGTCCTTCAATTACTATCTCCCTGCAGTAATCTCAGCCAGGTATGGCAGGCAGCAATAAGGAGTGGACTGATGCACAAATTAAATAAAAAGTGTGGACAAACAAAAAAGATAGCTGTGCAGAAAGGAAGGAACAAGAGGATTTGTGCTTTGAAAAAAGCAGTTGGTTTGCACAGCGGCGTACACACAGCAATGCAGCTATCAGGGAGCCTTCTAGGGCAGCCCAATGAGCTACAGCGCTGAGGGGGAAAAAAAAAAATGTAGCTTCCACTGTCCCTGCACACCGAAGGTGGTGTTGGGCAGTGGAAATCGCTACAGCACAAGCGGTTTGGTGGTTAATGGACCCTGCCTAACGCTATCCCTGCTTCTGACGAAGCGGCAGCAACCTCTACCTAAGCTCAGATCAGCAGCAGTAACATGGCGGTCGGCGGGAACTCCCCTTTATAGCCCCTGTGACGCCGCAGACAGCAAGCCAATCACTGCAATGCCCTTCTCTAAGATGGTGGGGACCAGGACCTATGTCATCACGCTGCCCACACTCTGCGTTTACCTTCATTGGCTGAGAAATGGCGCTTTTCGCGTCATTGAAACGCGACTTTGGCGCGAAAGTCGCGTACCGCATGGCCGACCCCGCACAGGGGTCGGATCGGGTTTCATGAAACCCGACTTTGCCAAAAGTCGGCGACTTTTGAAAATGAACGACCCGTTTCGCTCAACCCTACTTATAATAATTGGAAGGCATTTGAAATTGGGGGTCATTTGGCTAAAGTTGTGGTGGGTAGGGCTGGTTCAAGTAATTAGTGGGCCCAGGAAATCTGGACCACGTCACGGCAGTGGAGCAGGGAGAGGTAAGTATTTCAACTTTGCAAGTGCTGTGAACCTGAGCAAGCAGGGGGGGCCCACTCGTTGGCATTGGCACTGGCACAGGGCCCCTCAAAGTACAGCGGTGTGTTTGCACGGCGGGGGCGCCTCCCACCGGCAGCAACACTTTTGCGTACTATGAGAGGCCCTGTGCCAGTGACGTCGCCAACTAGTATTCCTCCCCCCACCTGATGAAGGATCCTGCACTTTCATCTGCACCTTCCTCTTTGTCCCCGTGTAAGGTGGTATGGTATGCGGGAAGAGCAACCTGACTTTCAGCAGGGTCACAATGTTGTTGTGTAGCGTGCACGGGGAATGTTGCGTTATGGGTCAATGTACCAGCAGACTCATCTATCACTGGCTGGGCAATGGGCAGGATGAGGAGGAAACACAGATATAGGCCCAAAGAATAAAGTTGGCTAAATGCAGTTCAAAATTGGTAACACAGGAATAACCAGGGGGCATTGCAGTGGAGGACAACTGGAATGAGAGGCTGACACAGAGAGTAGGCCCAAATCAGTAAGTAGTCGAAATGCAGTTTAAAATTGGCAACCATAGTAAACAGGCGGCACAGCTTTGTTCAGTGGAGGAGAACAGCAAGGAGTGGCAGACACCGATAGTAGGCCCCAACCCAACTAGTAGGCCAAATGCAGTCTAACATTAACAACTACTTAACGAGCGCCTGAAAACGGAATTTCAGGACAGGAAACCAGGAGAACAGCAAAGAGTGGCAGACACCGATAGTAGGCCCCAAACCAACTAGTACGCCAAATGCAGTTGTTCCGTTTAACCACAATTTAATGAGAGCCTGAAGATAGAAGTTCAGGAAAGGCAACCTGGAGAACACCTTGGAGTGGAACACACCATCTCTCTACACCCCATACCCAATTTGTAGGCCTAATGCAGCGTAGTTTCCAACAACTACTAAACGAGAGCATGATGATCGAAGCATTGGCGAGGAAACCTGGGGAACACCTTGGAGTGGAACACACCATCTCTCTACACCCCATACCCAATTTGTAGGCCTAATGCAGCATAGTTTCCAACAACTACTAAACGAGAGCCGGAAGATCGAAGCTCAGGAAAGGCAACCTGGAGAACACCTTGGAGTGGAACACACCATCTCTCTACACCCCATACCCAATTTGTAGGCCTAATGCAGCGTAGTTTCCAACAACTACTAAACGAGAGCATGATGATCGAAGCAGTGGCGAGGAAACCTGGGGAACACCTTGGAGTGGAACACAACATCTCTCTACACCCCATACCCAATTTGTAGGCCTAATGCAGCGTAGTTTCCAACAACTACTAAACGAGAGACGGAAAATCGAAGCTCAGGAAAGGCAACCTGGAGAACACCTTGGAGTGGAACACATCATCTCTCTACACCCCATACCCAATTTGTAGGCCTAATGCAGCGTAGTTTCCAACAACTACTAAACGAGAGCATGATTATCGAAGCATTGGCGAGGAAACCTGGGGAACACTTTGGAGTGGAACACACCATCTCTCTACACCCCATACCCAATTTGTAGGCCTAATGCAGCGTAGTTTCCAACAACTACTAAACGAGAGCCGGAAGATCGAAGCTCAGGAAAGGCAACCTGGGGAACACCTTGGAGTGGAACACACCATCTCTCTACACCCCATACCCAATTTGTAGGCCTAATGCAGTGTAGTTTCCAAGAACTACTAAACGAGAGCCGGAGGATCGAAACTCAGGAAAGGCAACCTGGAGAACACCTTGGAGTGGAACACACCATCTCTCTACACCCCATACCCAATTTGTAGGCCTAATGCAGTGTAGTTTCCAAGAACTACTAAACGAGAGCCGGAAGATCGAAGCTCAGGAAAGGCAACCTGGAGAACACCTTGGAGTGGAACACACCATCTCTCTACACCCCATACCCAATTTGTAGGCCTAATGCAGCGTAGTTTCCAACAACTACTAAACGAGAGCATGATGATCGAAGCATTGGCGAGGAAACCTGGGGAACACCTTGGAGTGGAACACACCATCTCTCTACACCCCATACCCAATTTGTAGGCCTAATGCAGCGTAGTTTCCAACAACTACTAAACGAGAGCCGGAAGATCGAAGCTCAGGAAAGGCAACCTGGAGAACACCTTGGAGTGGAACACACCATCTCTCTACACCCCATACCCAATTTGTAGGCCTAATGCAGCGTAGTTTCCAACAACTACTAAACGAGAGCATGATGATCGAAGCATTGGCGAGGAAACCTGGGGAACACTTTGGAGTGGAACACACCATCTCTCTACACCCCATACCCAATTTGTAGGCCTAATGCAGCGTAGTTTCCAACAACTACTAAACGAGAGCCGGAAGATCGAAGCTCAGGAAAGGCAACCTGGGGAACACCTTGGAGTGGAACACACCATCTCTCTACACCCCATACCCAATTTGTAGGCCTAATGCAGTGTAGTTTCCAAGAACTACTAAACGAGAGCCGGAAGATCGAAGCTCAGGAAAGGCAACCTGGAGAACACCTTGGAGTGGAACACACCATCTCTCTACACCCCATACCCAATTTGTAGGCCTAATGCAGCGTAGTTTCCAACAGCTACTAAATGAGAGCATGAAGATCGAAGCATTGGCGAGGAAACCTGGGGAACACCTTGGAGTGGAACACACCATCTCTCTACACCCCATACCCAATTTGTAGGCCTAATGCAGCGTAGTTTCCAACAACTACTAAACGAGAGCATGAAGATCGAAGCATTGGCGAGGAAACCTGGGGAACACCTTGGAGTGGAACACAACATCTCTCTACACCCCATACCCAATTTGTAGGCCTAATGCAGCGTAGTTTCCATCAACTACTAAACGAGAGCCGGAAGATCGAAGCATTGGCGAGGAAACCTGGGGAACACCTTGGAGTGGAACACACCATCTCTCTACACCCCATACCCAATTTGTAGGCCTAATGCAGTGTAGTTTCCAACAACTACTAAACGAGAGCCGGAAGATCGAAGCTCAGGAAAGGCAACCTGGGGAACACCTTGGAGTGTAACACACCATCTCTCTCCACCCGATACCCATTTTGTAGGCCTAATGCAGTGTAGTTTTCTACAACTACTAAACGAGAGTCGGAAGATCGAAGCAATGGCAAGGAAACCTGGGGAACACCTTGGAGTGTAACACACCATCTCTCTCCACCCCATACCCAATTTGTAGGCCTAATGCAGCCTACTTTCCGACAACTACTAAACGAGAGCATGAAGATCGAAGCTCAGGAAAGGCAACCTGGGGAACACCTTGGAGTGTAACAAACCCTCTCTCTACACCACGGAAGGGCTGATTCTTAGGAAGGAAGGCTGTCGGAAAGAAGCAGGGCGCGTCCGAGGGTGATTATATTCTTATTAGGTATATACTCACCCTCGGACGCGCCCTGCTTCTTTATTTGTAATGAATGTTTATTTGCAATGTGGTTTTGACTTACTCTATTTTTTTGGTAAATAATGATTTTATTATTTTCATTGTTTTGCATCTTCTTGGCAATAATATAATGAAGACGCGACAGGACAACACTCGGTGGATGCCATATCTGTGTTTTAAATTGAAAAAAACTTTCAGTTAACTACTTGCAGGAGAAAGTTATTGTAGGTGGTGGCCATTTTTAGTACTGTACCAGATTTTTGTTGTATGTGTTTGTTTTTAATGTTAAAATGTCTGCATTTGATATCTCTCCAGTATTTTCTTTTTTATAAGCAAAATACTTATTTTTATATTTTCTGATGTTGGTTCCAGGGGTACACGGGCAGCAGTGGTGTGGTCAGTGGAGGCCTAGTGGAAGGAGTGACCGCAGACAGGCATCGAAGGCCTAAAATAATAACACATGGCTGTAGGCAATTTTAAACTGGTTCCAGGGGTACACGGGCAGCAGTGGTGTGGTCAGTGGAGGCCTAGTGGAAGGAGTGACCACAGACAGGCATCGAAGGCCTAAAATAATAACACATGGCTGTAGGCAATTTTAATTTGGTTCCAGGGGTACACGGGCAGCAGTGGTGTGGTCAGTGGAGGCCTAGTGGAAGGAGTGACCACAGACAGGCATCGAAGGCCTAAAATAATAACACATGGCTGTAGGCAATTTTAAATTGGTTCCAGGGGTACACGGGCAGCAGTGGTGTGGTCAGTGGAGGCCTAGTGGAAGGAGTGACCGCAGACAGGCTTCGAAGGCCTAACATAACAAAAATGTCAATACAATGGTATTGTCAGTGGCAGGCATTGAAGGATGTCAGCGCATAGACTAAACATTGGTGGAGCTGTGAGATAATTTTGCAAGTGGTAGAGCACTGTTTGAGCTGGGGGGGGAAACTGTCTTGTGGCCGGCGGTACAGGCCCAGGGCCCCTCATATTACAACGGTGTGTCTGACGTTGGGTGCGCACCACCACCGCCAGAGACACTTTATTGTACTAGGAGGGACCCAGTGGCAGTGCCGTCGACCAAAAGCGGGCACACCCACCTCTTCAGACAAACAGCACTCTCACGGGTGCTGTCGCCAAGTGTCGATACCACGGCCCCGTGTGGTGAGTTTGGCCATTTAGTGAGGTGTAAACATGTCGTATGCTGGACAATCAGGTGCAGAAAATTACGAGATTTGAAAAGGCATTCAGAATAGTCCACAGGCAAGACCTTTTCATAGGAAAGCTAGGTGTCAGCCGGGCAAGGTGGGGCAAAAGATTTCGAAATCCAGTTGTGGTTCATTTTAATGAAGGTTAGATCATCTACATTTTGGGTAGCCAGACGAGTCCTTTTTTCTGTTAGTATTGAACCTGCAGCACTGAATACTCTTTCTGATAGGACACTAGCTGCCGGGCAAGCAAGCTCCTGCAATGCATATTCTGCCAATTCTGGCCAGGTGTCTAATTTTGATGCCCAGTAATCAAATGGGAATGACGGTTGAGGGAGAACATCGATAAGGGATGAAAAATAGTTTGTAACCATACTGGACAAATGTTGTCTCCTGTCACTTTGAATTGATGCTGCAGTACCTGTCCTGTCTGCGGTCATAGCAAAATCACTCCACAACCTGGTCAGAAAACCCCTCCGGCCAACGCCACTTCTGATTTCTGCCCCTCTAACTCCTCTGGTCTGCTGGCCCCTGCAGCTCGTGTGAGAACGATCACGGGCGCTGTGTGCAGGGAATGCCAGAAGCAAACGGTCAACAAGAGTTGATTGTTTGGTTGCTAATATTAGTTCCAAGTTCTCATGTGGCATTATATTTTGCAATTTGCCTTTATAGCGAGGATCAAGGAGGCAGGCCAACCAGTAATCGTCATCGTTCATCATTTTAGTTATGCGTGTGTCCCGTTTGAGGATATGTAAGGCATAATCCGCCATGTGGGCCAAAGTTCCAGTTCTCAAATCTGCGGTTGTGCTTGGTTGAGGGGCAGTTTCAGGCAAATCCACGTCACTTGTGTCCCTCCAAAAACCAGAACCCGGCCTTGCCACGCCACCAATTTCCAGTGGCCCCGGAAAAGCTTCCTCATTAAAAATATAATCATCCCCATCATCCTCCTCGTCCTCCTCCTCCTATTCGCCCGCTAACTCGTCCTGTACACTGCCCTGGCCAGACAATGGCTGACTGTCATCAAGGCTTTCCTCTTCCTCAGCTGCAGACGCCTGATCCTTTATGTGCGTCAAACTTTGCATCAGCAGACGCATTAGGGGGATGCTCATGCTTATTATGGCGTTGTCTGCACTAACCAGCCGTGTGCATTCCTCAAAACACTGAAGGACTTGACACATGTCTTGAATCTTCGACCACTGCACACCTGACAACTCCATGTCTGCCATCCTACTGCCTGCCCGTGTATGTGTATCCTCCCACAAAAACATAACAGCCCGCCTCTGTTCGCACAGTCTCTGAAGCATGTGCAGTGTTGAGTTCCACCTTGTTGCAACGTCTATGATTAGGCGATGCTGGGGAAGGTTCAAAGAACGCTGATAGGTCTGCATACGGCTGGAGTGTACGGGCGAACGGCGGATATGTGAGCAAAGTCCACGCACTTTGAGGAGCAGGTCGGATAACCCCGGATAACTTTTCAGGAAGCACTGCACCACCAGGTTTAAGGTGTGAGCAAGGCAAGGAATGTGTTTCAGTTGGGAAAGGGAGATGGCAGCCATGAAATTCCTTCCGTTATCACTCACTACCTTGCCTGCCTCAAGATCTACAGTGCCCAGCCACGACTGCGTTTCTTTCTGCAAGAACTCGGACAGAACTTCCGCGGTGTGTCTGTTGTCGCCCAAACACTTCATAGCCAATACAGCCTGCTGACGTTTGCCAGTAGCTGCCCCATAACGGGAGACCTGGTGTGCAACAGTGGCAGCTGCGGATGGAGTGGTTGTGCGACTGCGGTCTGTGGACGAGCTCTCGCTTCTGCAGGAGGACGAAGAGGAGGAGGAGGGGGTGCGAACGGCTACAGCCAACTGTTTCGTAGACCGTGGGCTAGGCAGAACTGTCCCAAACTTGCTGTCCCCTGTGTTAGGAGTCGAGTTTCCTCTGCTGCACAGGGGGAATCTCGATCCGTCTCCGCTGCGGTCTCCCATTCTCCTCCAGCCGCAGTGGAGCCTGCTCAGCCGGGACGTCGATCCCAGCGTCTCGCTCAGTCTGACTCTGTGAGAAGAGTTACTGCTGCTTCTCCAGCTTCTGCCTTTAAAGCCAATACTGGTCAGCAGCGAGTGGACTTCTCTGGGACTAAGTCCTTGTCTGCGCACACTGAGCATGCCCAGGGCAAGATCTCCCGTTGGAGATCGAGGGTCATGTGCTCAGACTCTGCAGCGCATTCTATTGGTCCTCTTGGCAGGTCTTGGAAGGGCAAAGTTTCTGTGGCCGCTTCCTGTCCTGCAGCTATATAAACTGCGCATGACCGCACGGCCATGCGCTAGTGTACAACTTTATACGTGTGTTTGTTGTGAGTGCAAGTCGTCCTTTAAATACCCCTACCCTACTGTATGATTGTTCGCGTATGGTGTATGGCTGCTATCTAGCGCCCGACTTAACACTCAACGTGTCACACACGTGTCAGCGTCCTCTGCTGTGACCGCCAGTGCGGCGCCACGCGCCTGTGTGCGCTTCCTGACCCATGTCTGGGTACTTAGTGGTGCCTGCCAGCACGGCACAGTTTGCACTTCGGTGCCTCTATTGTATATACTTTTCACACCCAGTTGTGGTGTAGTGCCAGCAAGGGTCTAATCGGACTACTATCCCTGTTGGAGTCTAGTTCGCTGACCACTTGCTCGCGCTCTATGTGCGGTACCGCGATCCTGTGACGCAACAGGATCGCTTTCTTCACGCTGGGTGAGGTTTAACCCACGCGTGTATACTTATGAGTACCGCCATATCGTCTGTCATGTCCTAGCAGCAGGTTTCACCTGCACGGTGGACCCCGGACTGCGAACGCATCCATTACATCTCTCTTGGTGCGTTCCGCCAGTCCTAACATTACACTAGCGCCAGGGTCTGGCTAGTGATGACAGACATACAGCAATCTATGCGGCATATCCAGCAGCTGGAGGGTAGGTTGGCGGCTCTCGAGAGCGTGACCTCAGCTGTGGATGTTACTGCAGTAGCTGTACAGGCTGCCAGCGTGGCTGCAGCTACTATGTCCATTGCCACCCCTGTTCCGACATTATCTCACCTCCCGCTGTCAGAAAAATTTTCTGGTGATAGCAAGTTTTGTAGGGGATTTGTGAGTCAGTGCTCTATTCATCTCGAGCTCCTGGCTACACGTTTTCCCACAGAGCGGGCTAAGGTGGGATTTATTTTGTCTCTATTGTCGGACAGGGCGTTGGAATGGGCTACGCCGCTGTGGGAGCGTGGCGATCATGTGGTGCAGAGTGCTCTGCTGTTTCTGAGCGCTCTGAAACAGGTCTTTTTAGGACCTCAAGTCACCCATGATACTGCGCTCCAATTGCTGGCATTAACTCAGGGTGAGTCCTTGGTCAGTCATTTTGCCGTCCAATTCCGCACCTTAGCATCTGAGTTGGATTGGTCGGATAAAGCTCTTATCCCCATATTTTGGAGGGGCTTGGCTGACCACGTAAAGGACGCTCTGGCCACTAGGGAGATTCCTGCCACACTGGAGGAGTTAATAACTGTCTCCACTCGAATTGACCTCCGTTTTAACGAGCGGAGGTTAGAGCGAGCCCAGTGTAGGCAGAGGTTTCGGCTGGCTCCTACTTTTGCCAAACCTCTTGAATTTCCAGTCCTGGTTCCTGAGTCACATGAGGCCAGGGAGGTGTCACAAGCAGGATCTAAGTCCCGGACCGCTTGTGCACTCAGGGTCTGTCATGTTTGCCAGCAGTCAGGACATCTAGCCACCAGATGTCCTCAGCGGTCGAGGAAACGTCAGCGTCTAGTGGTAGTTGGTGGAGGTACACTAGACACGGCGACGTTTGCCTCTAAGTTGTCCTTTAAGGGGACAATTACTATTGGCTCATTTTCCCACTCGGTAGAGCTCTGCGTGGATTCTGGGGCGGAGGGCAACTTTATGTCTTCTGCCTTCGCCCAACGTCACGCAATACCCTTGGTTATGCTTGCTCAACCAGTAATGGTGCGAGTGGTGAATGGGTCGACATTGCCCTCACAGATAACACACCAGACCATCCCTTTTACTCTGTCCATGTCGCCATCTCATCAGGAGATAATTTCTCTGCTCGTCATTCCGGAAGGAATTGATGAGATCCTGTTGGGAATACCTTGGCTACGGTACCACTCTCCTCATATCGAGTGGTCCTCAGGCAGAATTCTGGGTTGGGGTGAATCTTGTGGGGGTAGGTGTCAGAGGGAGTGCGTTCAGGTTGCTACTACTGAGGTATCTGCAGATCTATCCTCTCTCCCCAAGCAGTATTGGTCATATGCAGACGTATTCTCCAAAAAGGCGGCGGAGACTCTTCCGCCCCATCGCCCCTATGACTGTTCTATTGACCTCTTGCCTGGTGCTGAGCCTCCCCGGGGTCGAGTCTATCCGCTATCTCTCCCGGAGACGGAGGCAATGTCACAGTACATACAGGAAAATCTGGCAAGAGGGTTCATCAGGAAGTCAGTGTCACCTGCTGGGGCAGGATTCTTCTTCGTGCAGAAGAAGAGTGGGGAATTGCGTCCATGCATAGACTACAGGGGTCTTAACGCCATCACCGTTAAGAATAAATACCCTTTGCCTTTGATATCTGAACTGTTTGATAGGCTTCGGGGAGCAAGGGTATTTACTAAATTAGATCTGCGGGGTGCTTACAACCTGATTCGCATCCGTGAGGGGGACGAATGGAAGACGGCTTTTAACACCAGGGATGGGCACTATGAATATCTGGTGATGCCCTTTGGGCTCTGTAATGCCCCAGCCGTTTTCCAAGACTTTGTGAACGATATCTTCCGGGATATGCTTTCCACCTCGGTCGTAGTCTATCTGGATGATATTCTCATCTACTCTCCAGATATTGACTCCCACCGGAGAGATGTTTGCAAAGTCTTCGACCTCCTACGGGCAAACTCCCTCTATGCCAAGTTGGAGAAGTGCATGTTTGAGCAGGAGTCCTTACCTTTCCTAGGCTACATCATCTCAGCCCAGGGATTGGCTATGGATCCTGCCAAACTACAGGCTGTGATGGACTGGCAGGAACCTCATTCTCTTAAAGCGGTGCAGCGCTTTATGGGGTTCATCAATTATTATCGCCAGTTCATCCCGCATTTCTCAACTTTGGTAGCTCCCTTGGTTGCCCTCACCAAGAAGGGGGCAAATCCTAAATTGTGGTCTGAGGAGGTCTCCAAGGCCTTTATCTCTATAAAGTCACACTTCGCTAGCGCTCCCATACTTCATCGCCCCGATGTTGATAAGCCATTTATCATGGAGGTCTATGCCTCTTCTGTTGGTGCTGGAGCAGTCCTCTTCCAAAAGGATGCTCAAGGTCGGAAGCATCCTTGCTTCTTTTTCTCCAAGACCTTCGCACCAGCAGAGAGGAATTATTCCATCGGGGACAGGGAGTTGCTAGCCATGAAGTTGGCTTTCTCGGAGTGGAGACATCTCTTGGAGGGAGCACGTTTTCCCTTCCAAGTCTTCACAGATCACAAAAATTTGGTGTATCTGCAGACAGCTCAGCGGTTGAATTCTCGCCAGGCCAGATGGTCCTTGTTCTTCTCCCGGTTTCATTTCACCCTCCATTTCCTTTCTGGGGAGAAGAACATTCGGGCCGATGCTCTCTCTCGCTCCGTTGTGTCATCTGCGGAGGAGGAGGAGGAGCCTCGGCTTATTGTCCCCACCGAGAGTTTGAGAACCGTGGCCCCGGTTTCACTGGAGTCTGTGCCCCCAGGCAAGACTTTTGTTCCATCTAGTTTGCGGCCGGAGGTTCTCTCTTGGGCGCACTCGTCCAGGGTGGGTGGACATTTTGGTACTAAAAGGACATCTGAGTTACTGGCGAGGACATACTGGTGGCCGCATATGGCTCGTGATGTCGCGGAGTACGTTTGGGCGTGTGTCTCTTGTGCCAGGAACAAGACTCCTCGGCAACGGCCAGCTGGTTTGCTTTACCCTCTGCCCGTGGCTGACAGGCCCTGGGAGATGGTCGGGATGGACTTTGTGGTGGGCTTACCCAAGTCTCGTAATTGCACCATTATCTGGGTGATCACCGACCATTTCTCCAAAATGGTGCATTTGGTGCCTCTTCCACGGCTACCATCTGCACGGGCGTTGGCTGTCTTGTTTATCAAGCATATCTTTCGCTTACACGGTATGCCAGACAAAATTGTTAGTGACCGGGGTCCCCAGTTTGCGTCTCGATTCTGGAGGGAGCTATGTCGTTTACTCAGTATTGAGTTAAATCTCTCTTCGGCATATCATCCCGAGACGAATGGGTTGGTAGAAAGGGCCAACCAGACCTTGGTCACATATCTGCGACATTTTGTTTCTGCCAGACAGGATGACTGGGCATCCTTGCTACCGTGGGCAGAGTTTGCACTTAACAATGCCGTAGCCGACTCCACCGGTCAGACTCCATTCCTCTTAAATTACGGCCAGCATCCGCGTGTTCCAGTGCCCATGCCTGTGTCTTCCGCTGATCCCAGGGTGGCAGACTGGGCTGTGGAGGCACGGGACATTTGGGATCGCACGCAGGATGCCATTCGGGCCTCCAAGGAGAGAATGAGGTCCTCCGCCGATGAACGCCCTGCTCCGACTTTTGTCCCTGGCGACTTGGTGTGGCTCTCCGCCCGTAACATCAGGCTGCGAGTTGAGTCCACTAAGTTTGCTCCTCGCTACTTGGGTCCCTTCAAGGTTCTCGAACAGGTTAATCCTGTGGTCTACCGCCTGGCTCTTCCTCCACGCTTGGGTATCACCGACACCTTTCATGTGTCCCTCTTGAAACCCGTATACATGTCCCGGTTTTCCGAGTCATCTGCCGGGACATCGGGTTCGTCTACGGACGATTACGAGGTGAACGCTATTTTGGGGTGTAAGGTGGTACGCGGCAAAAAGTTCTATCTGGTGGATTGGAAGGGTTATGGTCCAGAGAACAGGTCATGGGAGCCTGCTGAAAACATTCGGGCCCCACAGCTCATTGCTGCCTTCGAACGTAGCGAGGCCCAAGGAGGGGGGGGCCCTAGGAGGGGGGGTAATGTTAGGAGTCGAGTTTCCTCTGCTGCACAGGGGGAATCTCGATCCGTCTCCGCTGCGGTCTCCCATTCTCCTCCAGCCGCAGTGGAGCCTGCTCAGCAGGGACGTCGATCCCAGCGTCTCGCTCAGTCTGACTCTGTGAGAAGAGTTACTGCTGCTTCTCCAGCTTCTGCCTTTAAAGCCAATACTGGTCAGCAGCGAGTGGACTTCTCTGGGACTAAGTCCTTGTCTGCGCACACTGAGCATGCCCAGGGCAAGATCTCCCGTTGGAGATCGAGGGTCATGTGCTCAGACTCTGCAGCGCATTCTATTGGTCCTCTTGGCAGGTCTTGGAAGGGCAAAGTTTCTGTGGCCGCTTCCTGTCCTGCAGCTATATAAACTGCGCATGACCGCACGGCCATGCGCTAGTGTACAACTTTATACGTGTGTTTGTTGTGAGTGCAAGTCGTCCTTTAAATACCCCTACCCTACTGTATGATTGTTCGCGTATGGTGTATGGCTGCTATCTAGCGCCCGACTTAACACTCAACGTGTCACACACGTGTCAGCGTCCTCTGCTGTGACCGCCAGTGCGGCGCCACGCGCCTGTGTGCGCTTCCTGACCCATGTCTGGGTACTTAGTGGTGCCTGCCAGCACGGCACAGTTTGCACTTCGGTGCCTCTATTGTATATACTTTTCACACCCAGTTGTGGTGTAGTGCCAGCAAGGGTCTAATCGGACTACTATCCCTGTTGGGGTCTAGTTCGCTGACCACTTGCTCGCGCTCTATGTGCGGTACCGCGATCCTGTGACGCAACAGGATCGCTTTCTTCACGCTGGGTGAGGTTTAACCCACGCGTGTATACTTATGAGTACCGCCATATCGTCTGTCATGTCCTAGCAGCAGGTTTCACCTGCACGGTGGACCCCGGACTGCGAACGCATCCATTACATCTCTCTTGGTGCGTTCCGCCAGTCCTAACACCCTGTGGACCCTGCATCCACCACATTTACCCAGTGTGCCGTGATGGACACGTAACGTCCCTGGCCATGCCTACTGGTCCATGCATCTGTTGTCAGGTGCACCTTTGTGCTCACAGATTGCCTGAGTGCATGGACGATGCGCTCTTTAACATGCTGGTGGAGGGCTGGGATGGCTTTTCTGGAAAAAAAGTGTCGACTGGGTAGCTCGTCGCGTGGTACAGCGTAGTCCATCAGGGCTTTGAAAGCTTCGCTTTCAACTAACCGGTAGGGCATCATCTCTAACGAGATTAGTCTAGCTATGTGTGCGTTCAAACCCTGTGTACGCGGATGCGAGGCTAAGTACTTCCTTTTTCTAACCATAGTCTCATGTAGGGTGAGCTGGACTGGAGAGCTGGAGATCGTGGAACTAGCGGGGGTGCCGGTGGACATGGCAGACTGAGAGACGGTGGGAGATGGTATTGTTGCCGCCGGTGCCCTAGATGCAGTGTTTCCTACTACGAAACTGGTGATTCCCTGACCCTGACTGCTTTGGCCTGGCAAAGAAACCTGCACAGATACTGCAGGTGGTGCGGGAAATGGTGGCCCTACACTGCCGGAAGGGATGTTGCGTTGCTGACTAGCTTCATTGGCCGAGGGTGCTACAACCTTAAGGGATGTTTGGTAGTTAGTCCAGGCTTGCAAATGCATGGTGGTTAAATGTCTATGCATGCAACTTGTATTGAGACTTTTCAGATTCTGTCCTCTGCTTAAGGTAGTTGAACATTTTTGACAGATGACTTTGCGCTGATCAATTGGATGTTGTTTAAAAAAATGCCAGACTGCACTCTTTCTAGCATCGGATACCTTTTCAGGCATTGCAGACTGAGCTTTAACCGGATGGCCACGCTGTCCTCCAACAGGTTTTGGCTTTGCCACGCGTTTTGGGCAAGATATGGGCCCGGCAGATGGAACCTGTTGCGATGTTGATGCCTGCTGCGGCCCCTCCTCCTCCGCTTCAGAACTGCTGCCGCCTGCACCCTGTTCCCCCAATGGCTGCCAATCGGGGTCAAGAACTGGGTCATCTATTACCTCTTCTTGTAGCTCATGTGCAACTTCGTCTGTGTCACCGTGTCGGTCGGTGGTATAGCGTTCGTGATGGGGCAACATAGTCTCATCAGGGTCTGATTCTTGATCATTACCCTGCGAGGGCAATGTTGTGGTCTGAGTCAAAGGACCAGCATAGTAGTCTGGCTGTGGCTGTGCATCAGTGCACTCCATGTCAGATTCAACTTGTAATGGGCATGGACTGTTAACTGCTTCACTTTCTAAGCCAGGGACAGTATGTGTAAAGAGCTCCATGGAGTAACCCGTTGTGTCGCCTGCTGCATTCTTCTCTGTTGTTGTTTTTGCTGAAGAGGACAAGGAAGCGACTTGTCCCTGACCGTGAACATCCACTAACGACGCGCTGCTTTGACATTTACCAGTTTCACGAGAGGAGGCAAAAGAGCTAGAGGCTGAGTCAGCAAGATAAGCCAAAACTTGCTCTTGCTGCTCCGGCTTTAAAAGCGGTTTTCCTACTCCCAGAAAAGGGAGCGTTCGAGGCCTTGTGTAGCCAGACGACGAACCTGGCTCCACAGCTCCAGACTTAGGTGCAATATTTTTTTTCCCACGACCAGCTGATGCTCCACCACTACCACTACCCTCATTACCAGCTGACAATGAACGCCCCCGGCCACGACCTCTTCCACCATACTTCCTCATTGTTTTAAAAACGTAAACAAACTAACGGTATTTGTTGCTGTCACACAAATTACACGGTGAGCTATAACTTCAGTATGATTTAGCTACCCCTTTACAGGTGAGTGAGACCACAACGAAAATCAGGCACAATGTTACACACTCTGTTGTTGGTGGCAACAAATGAGAGAGATGCCACACACGCAGGACTGTCACTGAAGCACAAATGTAAATATTAATCTCCCACTGATTTGATTTTTTTTTTTTTTTCAGGGAGACTTTAGGAAAAAAAAATAATAGAATAAAATGATTTTTACAGGAAGAATTTAGAAACCAAATAAAATAAAATGATTTTTTCAGGGAGAATTTAGAAAACAAATAAAACAAAAAAAGGCTTTCTATGGCCCACTGAGTGAGAGATGACGCACACAGGAGTCAGGAGTGGCACACAAGCACAGAGGCCAATATTTATCTCCCACTGATTGATGTAGTGATTTTTTCAGGTAGATTTTGGAACCCAAATCAAGCTAAAAAAAAAAATTGGCTTTCTATGGCCCACAATTGGAGAGAGAGAGAGAGATGGCACACCCAGGAGTCAAGACTGGCACACAAGCAGAAAGGGCAATATTAATCTCCCACTGATTTGTTTTTGTTTTTTTTTCCAGGGAGACTTTAGGAAAAAAAATTATAGAATAAAATGATTTTTTCAGGAAGAATTTAGAAACCAAATAAAATAAAATGATTTTTTCAGGGAGAATTTAGAAAACAAATAAAACAAAAAAAGGCTTTCTATGGCCCACTGAGTGAGAGATGACGCACACAGGAGTCAGGAGTGGCACACAAGCCCAGAGGCCAATATTTATCTCCCACTGATTGATGTAGTGATTTTTTCAGGTAGATTTTGGAACCCAAATCAAGCTAAAAAAATAATAGGCTTTCTATGGCCCACAATTGGAGAGAGAGAGAGAGAGAGATGGCACACCCAGGAGTCAAGACTGGCACACAAGCAGAAAGGGCAATATTAATCTCCCACTGATTTGTTTTTTGTTTTTTTTCAGGGAGACTTTAGGAAAAAAAATAATAGAATAAAATGATTTTTTCAGGAAGAATTTAGAAACCAAATAAAATAAAATGATTTTTTCAGGGAGAATTTAGAAAACAAATAAAACAAAAAAAGGCTTTCTATGGCCCACTGAGTGAGAGATGACGCACACAGGAGTCAGGAGTGGCACACAAGCCCAGAGGCCAATATTTATCTCCCACTGATTGATGTAGTGATTTTTTCAGGTAGATTTTGGAACCCAAATCAAGCTAAAAAAATAATAGGCTTTCTATGGCCCACAATTGGAGAGAGAGAGAGAGATGGCACACCCAGGAGTCAAGACTGGCACACAAGCAGAAAGGGCAATATTAATCTCCCACTGATTTGTTTTTTTTGTTTTTTTCAGGGAGACTTTAGGAAAAAAAAGTAATAGAATAAAATGATTTTTTCAGGAAGAATTTAGAAACCAAATAAAATAAAATGATTTTTTCAGGGAGAATTTAGAAAACAAATAAAACAAAAAAAGGCTTTCTATGGCCCACTGAGTGAGAGATGACGCACACAGGAGTCAGGAGTGGCACACAAGCCCAGAGGCCAATATTTATCTCCCACTGTTTTCTTTTTGTTCCAGGGAAAATTTATAAACCCAATAAAAAAAATTATAAATAGGCTTTCTATGGCCCACTATCTGAGAGAGAGAGAGAGAGAGAGAGAGAGATGGCACGCTTAGGACTGGCACACAAGCCCAAAGGCCAATATTAATCTCCCTTTTTTTTTCAGGGAGAATTTATAAAACAAAAAAAAATAAATAAATAGGCTTTCTATGGCCCACTATTTGTGAGAGAGATGGCACGCTCAGGACTGGCACACAAGCCCAGAGGCCAATATTAATCTCCCACTTTATTTTTTTTTGGTCCAGGGAAAATTTATAAACCCAATAAAAAAAATAATAAATAGGCTTTCTATGGCCCACTATCTGAGAGAGAGAGATGGCACGCTTAGGACTGGCACACAAGCCCAAAGGCCAATATTAATCTCCCACTGATTGATTTATTGATTTTTTCAGGTAGAATTTAGAACCCAAATAAAGCAAAAAAAATAAAAATGGGCTTTCTATGGCCCACTGAGTGAGAGATGACGCACACAGGAGTCAGGAGTGGCACACAAGCACAGAGGCCAATATTTATCTCCCACTGATTGATGTAGTGATTTTTTCAGGTAGATTTTGGAACCCAAATCAAGCTAAAAAAAAAAATTGGCTTTCTATGGCCCACAATTGGAGAGAGAGAGAGAGATGGCACACCCAGGAGTCAAGACTGGCACACAAGCAGAAAGGGCAATATTAATCTCCCACTGATTTGTTTTTGTTTTTTTTTCCAGGGAGACTTTAGGAAAAAAAATTATAGAATAAAATGATTTTTTCAGGAAGAATTTAGAAACCAAATAAAATAAAATGATTTTTTCAGGGAGAATTTAGAAAACAAATAAAACAAAAAAAGGCTTTCTATGGCCCACTGAGTGAGAGATGACGCACACAGGAGTCAGGAGTGGCACACAAGCCCAGAGGCCAATATTTATCTCCCACTGATTGATGTAGTGATTTTTTCAGGTAGATTTTGGAACCCAAATCAAGCTAAAAAAATAATAGGCTTTCTATGGCCCACAATTGGAGAGAGAGAGAGAGATGGCACACCCAGGAGTCAAGACTGGCACACAAGCAGAAAGGGCAATATTAATCTCCCACTGATTTGTTTTTTTTGTTTTTTTCAGGGAGACTTTAGGAAAAAAAAGTAATAGAATAAAATGATTTTTTCAGGAAGAATTTAGAAACCAAATAAAATAAAATGATTTTTTCAGGGAGAATTTAGAAAACAAATAAAACAAAAAAAGGCTTTCTATGGCCCACTGAGTGAGAGATGACGCACACAGGAGTCAGGAGTGGCACACAAGCCCAGAGGCCAATATTTATCTCCCACTGTTTTCTTTTTGTTCCAGGGAAAATTTATAAACCCAATAAAAAAAATTATAAATAGGCTTTCTATGGCCCACTATCTGAGAGAGAGAGAGAGAGAGAGAGATGGCACGCTTAGGACTGGCACACAAGCCCAAAGGCCAATATTAATCTCCCTTTTTTTTTTCAGGGAGAATTTATAAAACAAAAAAAAATAAATAAATAGGCTTTCTATGGCCCACTATTTGTGAGAGAGATGGCACGCTCAGGACTGGCACACAAGCCCAGAGGCCAATATTAATCTCCCACTTTATTTTTTTTTGGTCCAGGGAAAATTTATAAACCCAATAAAAAAAATAATAAATAGGCTTTCTATGGCCCACTATCTGAGAGAGAGAGATGGCACGCTTAGGACTGGCACACAAGCCCAAAGGCCAATATTAATCTCCCACTGATTGATTTATTGATTTTTTCAGGTAGAATTTAGAACCCAAATAAAGCAAAAAAAATAAAAATGGGCTTTCTATGGCCCACTGAGTGAGTGATGATGCACACAGGAGTCAGGAGTGGCACACAAGCCCTGAGGCCAATATTTTTCTCCCACTGATTGATGTAGTGATTTTTTCAGGTAGATTTTAGAACCCAAATCAAGCAAAAAAATAAATAGGCTTTCTATGGCCCACTGACTGAGAGATGGCACACACAGGGATGGCACTCTAGCAGAAATGTCAATCTTAATCTCCCACAAAAAAAAAAAAAAAAAAAAAAACAGGGAGTGTCCTTCAATTACTATCTCCCTGCAGTAATCTCAGCCAGGTATGGCAGGCAGCAATAAGGAGTGGACTGATGCACAAATTAAATAAAAAGTGTGTACAAACAAAAAAGATAGCTGTGCAGAAAGGAAGGAACAAGAGGATTTGTGCTTTGAAAAAAGCAGTTGGTTTGCACAGCGGCGTACACACAGCAATGCAGCTATCAGGGAGCCTTCTAGGGCAGCCCAATGAGCTACAGCGCTGAGGGAAAAAAAAAAAAAAAGTAGCTTCCACTGTCCCTGCACACCGAAGGTGGTGTTGGGCAGTGGAAATCGCTACAGCACAAGCGGTTTGGTGGTTAATGGACCCTGCCTAACGCTATCCCTGCTTCTGACGAAGCGGCAGCAACCTCTCCCTAAGCTCAGATCAGCAGCAGTAACATGGCGGTCGGCGGGAACGCCCCTTTATAGCCCCTGTGATGCCGCGGACAGCAAGCCAATCACTGCAATGCCCTTCTCTAAGATGGTGGGGACCAGGACCTATGTCATCACGCTGCCCACACTCTGCGTTTACCTTCATTGGCTGAGAAATGGCGCTTTTCGTGTCATTGAAACGTGACTTTGGCGCGAAAGTCGCGTACCGCATGGCCGAACCCGCACAGGGGTCGGATCGGGTTTCATGAAACCCGACTTTGCCAAAAGTCGGCGACTTTTGAAAATGAACGACCCGTTTCGCTCAACCCTAGTTGATACCTTATCATGGCTAACTGAAAAGATGGTAACAAATTGCAAGCTTTCAAGACTACTCAGGTCTCTTCATCAGGCATAGACTAAAATAAATTCTGGAGAATCACATATTTACGCACAACACATCACAGAAAAACAACAAGAACAACAACAACAAAAAAATAGATAAGACAGGTGACATGAAGCAGAATTACCATGAGTGATAAACAGTTATGTCCATAAATATTGGACCAGTTCTTAGATAAGGAATTTTTTATTGTCCTCCTATTGGGGTCTGGTTCTGTTTTGATGACCTCACTTGGTCTGAGGGGCAAATTTCTTAGTTCCTTAGTTGATGTAAAAAGACATAAATCCATGCAACACATTTATTCCTGCACTAAGAGTGTCAAATGTCATCTTCAGCTTATATTCCCAAACTCTTCTGTCTCTTTGATATTTGAAGTTACCTTTTAATACAAGTAATTTCATGTCCATAATGTTATGATTGGGGAGACAAAAATGTATTTCCACAGGTATATCCATTCTTTTTTCTCTTATTGTATGGTGATGAGAGTTCATTCTTGTTCTCAGTTTCTGCCCTGTCTCCCCTACATACAGACCCCCAGTTGGACATTTAGTACAAATGATTAGGTACACCAAATTAGAAGTGACACAGCTGAAAGTACCTGGGATCTTGTAGTCCTGATGTGAATTGGGGATCTTTATCTTGTCCATGGTCATTATAAATGGACAGGTTTTACAACTAAGGAACTAAGGAATTTGCCCCTCAGACCATGTGGGGTCATCACAACAGAACCAGACCGCAATCAGAGGACAATAAAACATTCCTTATCTAAGAACCGGTCCAATATTTATGGACATAACTGTTTATCAATCATGGTAATTCTGCTTCATGTCATCTGTCTTATCTTTGTTTTTGTTTTTTTTTCTGTGATGTGTTGTCCATAAATATGTGATTCTCCAGAATTTATTTTAGTCTATGCCTGATGAAGAGACCTGAGTAGTCTCGAAAGCTTGCAATTGTTACCATCTTTTCAGTTAGCTATTAACAGGTATCAACCACTGAGGACTCTCAATTCTAAGTATTTTGAAGATCCTGGGCGCTAGTGCACAATCTTCAACAAGGTCCCCTTCTACCACCTATCTTTCATAGCATTAGCCTTCTCATATGGACCAAAAAGACATTTTTGGCCTTGTGACATTCCAGGGATAGGTGGCAAGCGAACCCTTAGATTTGGTCGATATTAATGGGGTCTATAATACTAAGAAATACAATCAGATGATTATCCATCATGCAATGTCATCCTGGGAGGCTTATGATTTGCCCCAAATTTATTCCTCCGCAGGAGAAAAAAAAACTAAAAATACAGCCAATGTCATTAGGAACTATCATTGTGTAAACTATGAGTCCTGAAAGTGATGATATGGCCCTAACAGAGCCCTGAGGTCAGCATTGAGTCGGTCTGGGATTAGGAGGAATTGTGCAAGCCTACATTCACAGAAGATCTCTGGTTCTCAGAGATATTTCGAAAAAATGTCCCTGCCAAGTTCTTTTAAAAACTTTGTGCAAATGTATCTAAAAGAAATGATGCTGTTTTGAAAGTGTGATATAGCCAAATATTGATGTGATTTAGATTTCTCTTTTGTTAATTCACTTTGCCCTGCCCGTTTTGCGTGAGTTCCCACCACTGGAGAACGGGTGGGGTTTTTTGTTTTGCTGCACCTATCTGGGGCGGACACCTATCATTATGAGACATCTTCTCCAAGCAGACCACCTTGTGAGCCAGACAGGCTTTCGCACCATTTTTTTTCCACAAACGCCCATGATGGGTGGAGTCCACTCTGGCTTTCACACCTTTGTCTGTCATTTTAGGTATCTCTACATTCGCCATCTTAGCTTTTTCAGGGGTTCTTCCACTTTCTGTCTGCAAGGACTCAAAAAACTGCAAACTACCCCAAGTTGTAAGGTGCACAGGGCGGCTGTCATGGGCGAGGGGCTGCTGTGTTCCCGCACACTGGTTCATAACATTCGTGTTTGACTGCAGGCCTCTGCTGTCTCCGGTTATTGAACTTCAGGAATTGCCGCATACATATTATGGGACATCAAATTTGTTTTATAATGAAGAAGTTTATTTCACTGTCCATTTTCACCATATTGAAACATGCAGTATTGGGCACAAACTTTTCCATTTTCAATGTCTACAGCACAGCACGTTCTGATGTTTGGTGTTCACTCACCCAGAGCTGTCCCTTTCCTATCTGGCATCCCTGACCCCTGGGATACTCTATCCAGCTCTGCAGCCTCCATGAGATCCATCCCAACTCTCTTATGCAATTTGCCATCTGACTTCCTTTCCTTGAAAGATATTGAGGCATGCTTTTAAGTACTGTAGTTAGACCTTAGGCTCCGGACGTTCCAGGAATATCCGCTACGAGTTTATGGCTGACATATATTATCTTGCTGCTGAACAGTCCATGCTCCTCAAGTTTATGGCTGACATATATTATCTTGCTGCTGAACAGTCCATGCTCCTCACACCCTCAGACCTCCAACCAGAGGCGTAGCTAGGGTTTCAACTTAGGGGGGACGAAACATCTGAGTGGGCCCCTAACCAGCTAACCCTGATTACAGCTACGGTTGTGCACTCTAATTGTGACTATAGTGGAACCTCAGAATATGACTGCGCTGTTATTGAAAATAAATCTATATACAAAAACGAACATTAACTTTACCGCCATATTGTGACCATATGCAACTTTGATGGTCACAATTGTTAGGACTGGCGGAACGCACCAAGACAGGTGACGAAGATGCGTTCGCAGTCCGGGGTCCACCGTGCAGGTGAGAACCTGCTGCTAGCAATTTGCAGACTCTATAGCGGTACACTAAAGTAAACACGCGTGGGTTAAACCTCACCCAGCGTGAGGAAAGTGATCCTGTTAATTCACAGGACCGCAATACCGCACTAGAGAGCGAGCAAGTGGCCAGCGGACTTAACCCCAGAAGGGATTGAAGCCCGATTAGGCCCTTGCTGGCACAACACCGCAACTGGGTGTGTAGAGAACCTTCAGAAATATAAGCGCACAAGTGCGCGAGCGATGCCGCACTAACGGACGCCACTAACCACCCAGACTTGGGTATGGAAAGCGCAAGGCAGGCGCACGGCGCCGTACTGGCAGGCACAGCTACAGGACGCTGTGATGTGTGTTTAGTGTAGTAGGCTAAGTCGGGCGCTAGATAGCAACCGTACACCTTCCGCGAACAGACATTCAATAGGGAAGGGGTAACCAAGAACGACTTGCACTCACACATACACACATATCAATTGTAAGACAATACTAGCGCATGGCCGTGCGGTCATGCGCAGTTTATATAGCTGCAGCACAGGAAATGGCTACAGAACTTTTGCCCTTCTAGGACCTGCCAAGAGGACCAATGGAATGTGCCGCAGAGCCTGAGCACATGACCCTCGATCTCCAACGGGAGATCTTGCCCTGGGCATGCTCAGTGTGTGCAGATAAGGACTTAGTCCCAGAGAAGTCCGCTCGCTGCTGACCAGAATAGGCTTCAAAGGCAGAAGCTGGAGAAGCAGCAATAACTCTTCTCACAGAGTCAGACTGAGCGAGACGCTGGGATCGACGTCCCTGCTGAGCAGACTCCACTGCGGCTGGAGGGGAATGGGAGACCGCAGCGGAGACGGATCGAGATTCCCCCTGTGCAGCAGAGGAAACTCGACTCCTAACATTACCCCCCCTCCTAGGGCCCCCCCCTCCTTGGGCCTCGCTACGCTCGAAGGCAGCAATGAGCTGTGGGGCCCGAATGTTTTCAGCAGGCTCCCAAGACCTGTCCTCTGGACCATAACCCTTCCAATCCACCAAATAAAACTTTTTGCCGCGTACCACCTTGCACCCCAAAATAGCGTTCACCTCGTAATCGTCCGTAGACGAACCCGATGTCCCGGCAGATGACTCGGAAAACCGGGACATGTATACGGGTTTCAAGAGGGACACATGAAAGGTGTCGGTGATACCCAAGCGTGGAGGAAGAGCCAGGCGGTAGACCACGGGATTAACCTGCTCGAGGACCTTGAATGGGCCCAAGTAGCGAGGAGCAAACTTAGTGGACTCAACTCGCAGCCTGATGTTACGGGCGGAGAGCCACACCAAGTCGCCAGGAGCAAAGGCCGGGGCAGGGCGCCGATGTGCATCGGCGGAGGACCTCATTCTCTCCTTCGAGGCCCGAATGGCATCCTGAGTGCGGTCCCAAATGTCCCGTGCCTCCACTGCCCAGTCTGCCACCCTGGAGTCAGCAGAGGACACGGGCATAGGCACAGGAACCCGCGGATGCTGGCCGTAATTAAGGAGGAAAGGAGTCTGACCGGTGGAATCGGCTACAGCGTTATTAAGGGCGAACTCTGCCCATGGTAATAAAGATGCCCAGTCATCCTGCCTGGCAGAAACAAAATGTCGCAGATATGTGACCAGAGTCTGATTGGCCCTCTCTACCAACCCATTCGTCTCGGGATGATATGCGGAAGAGAGATTTAACTCAATGCTGAGAAGACGACAAAGCTCTCTCCAGAACCGAGACGCAAACTGGGGACCCCGGTCACTGACAATTTTGTCTGGCATGCCGTGTAGGCGGAAGATGTGTCTTATGAACAACGCTGCCAAGGCCCGTGCAGAAGGTAACCGTGGGAGCGGCACCAAGTGCACCATTTTCGAGAAATGATCGGTAATTACCCAAATGACGGTACAGCCGCGAGACTTGGGCAAACCCACTACAAAGTCCATCCCGACCATCTCCCAGGGCCTGTCTGCCACCGGCAAGGGATAGAGTAACCCAGACGGCCGTTGTCGAGGAGACTTATTTTTGGCGCATGAGACACACGCCAGAACGTAATCCCTGACATCTCGCAGCATATGCGGCCACCAGTACGTCCTCGCCAGCAGCTCAGATGTCCTTTTAGTCCCAAAGTGTCCACCCACCCTGGAGGAATGAGCCCAAGAGAGAACCTCCGGTCGCAAATTTATGGGCACAAAAGTCTTGCCTGGAGGCACAGACTCAAGCGACACCGGAGCCACGGTTCTCAAGCTCTCAGAAGGAACAATAAGCCGAGGCTCTCCTTCCTCCTCCTCAGATGACACAACAGAGCGAGAAAGAGCATCAGCTCGAATGTTCTTCTCCCCAGCGACATAATGGAGGGTGAAGTGGAATCGGGAGAAAAATAAGGACCATCTGGCCTGGCGAGAATTTAGCCTCTGGGCTGTTTGCAAATATAGCAAATTTTTATGGTCTGTAAATACTTGAAAGGGAAAACGAGCCCCCTCCAAGAGATGTCGCCACTCAGAGAAAGCCAATTTCATCGCTAGCAACTCCCTGTCCCCGATGGAATAATTCCTCTCCGCTGGTGTGAAGGTCTTGGAGAAGAAAAAGCACGGATGCTTCCGACCTTGAGCATCCTTCTGGAAGAGGACTGCTCCAGCACCAATGGAAGAGGCATCCACCTCCATTATAAACGGCTTATCGACATCGGGACGATGTAGGATGGGAGCGCTAGCAAAATGAGACTTAGTAGAAGAAAAGGCCCTGGAGACCTCTTCAGACCACACTTTGGGATTTGCTCCCTTCTTGGTGAGGGCTACCAAGGGAGCTACCAAAGTTGAGAAATGGGGGATGAACTGGCGGTAATAATTAATGAACCCCATAAAGCGCTGCACCGCTTTAAGTGAATGGGGTTCTTGCCAGTCCATCACAGCCTGTAGTTTGGCAGGATCCATAGCCAATCCTTGGGCAGAGATGATATAGCCCAAGAAAGGTAAAGACTCCTGCTCAAACACACACTTCTCCAACTTTGCGTAAAGAGAGTTTGCCCGTAAGAGGTCGAAGACTCTGCCAACATCTCTCCGGTGGGAGTCAATATCTGGAGAGAAGATGAGAATATCATCCAGATAGACTACGACCGAGGTGGAAAGCATATCCCGGAAGATGTCGTTGACAAAGTCTTGGAAAACGGCTGGGGCATTACAGAGCCCGAAGGGCATCACCAGATACTCATAATGCCCATCTCTGGTGTTAAACGCCGTCTTCCATTCGTCCCCCTCACGAATGCGAATCAGGTTATAAGCTCCCCGCAGGTCTAATTTGGTAAATACCTTAGCTCCCCGTAGCCTATCAAAAAGCTCAGAAATCAGGGGCAGCGGGTACTTATTTTTAACGGTGATGGCGTTAAGACCCCTGTAGTCTATGCAAGGACGCAACTCTCCATTCTTCTTCTGTACGAAGAAGAACCCTGCCCCAGCTGGTGACACTGACTTCCTAATAAATCCTCTTGCCAAATTCTCCTGGATGTATTGGGACATAGCCTCCGTTTCCGGGAGAGAGAGGGGATAGACACGTCCCCGAGGAGGTTCTGCTCCAGGCAAGAGATCTATAGGACAGTCATAGGGACGGTGAGGCGGAAGGGTCTCCGCGGCTTTTTTGGAAAAGACGTCTGCATAAGACCAATAGTGTTTGGGGAGAGTAGAGAGATCTGCGGGTATCTCAGTGGTGGAAACCTGAACGCACTCTTTCACACATCTGCCCTTACAGGATTCACTCCAACCCAATATCCTCCCAGAGGTCCACTCAATATGTGGGGAGTGGAAACGAAGCCAGGGCATTCCCAGCAGAATCTCATCCATTCCCTCGGGAAGGACAAGAAGGGAAATAGTCTCCTGGTGGGATGGGGACATGGCTAACGTGAAAGGGGCAGTCTGATGTGTGATCTGTAATGGAAGTGTCGACCCATTCACCACTCTCACGGTTACTGGTTTGGCTAGCATAGCCAGAGGTATTGCGTGGCGCTGAGCAAAAGCAGAAGACATAAAATTTCCCTCTGCTCCTGAATCCACACAAAGCTCTACTGTAAGAGTGGATGTGCCTAACAGGATTGTCCCTTTAAAGGACAATTTTGAGGAAAATGCCGCGGTGTCCAGTGAACCTCCTCCAATGGACACTAGACGCGATCGTTTTCCCGACCGCCGTGGACATTTATTAGCGAAATGTCCCGGTTGCTGGCAATTTTTACATAGCACAGGTACTCGAGCGGTCTGAGACCTAGATCCCGCTCGAGAAACCTCCATGGCCTTATGGGAGTCGGACGCCATAACAGGAGATTCTAGAGGTTTGGCAAAGATGGGAGCCAGCCGAAACCTCTGCCTACACTGGGTCCGCTCCAACCTCCGCTCGTTAAAACGGAGATCGATGCGAGTAGCTATAGTAATAAGCTCCTCCAGTGTGGCGGGAATCTCCCTGGTGGCCAAGGCGTCCTTCACATGATCTGCCAGTCCTTTCCAGAACACCGGAATAAGGACTTTATCCGGCCATTCCAGCTCAGAAGCTAGAGTCCGGAATAGGATGGCAAACTGGCTGACCATGGACGAAGCCTGAGAAATTGCCAACAATTGGAGCGCGGTATCGTGGGTGACACGAGGTCCCAGAAAGACCTGCCTCAGAGCGTCCAGGAAGATAGGAGCACTCTGCACCACACGATCACCACGTTCCCAAAGCGGCGTTGCCCACTCCAACGCCCTGCCCGACAAGAGAGATATAATGAATCCCACTTTCGCCCGTTCCGTAGGAAAACGTGCAGCCAGCAGCTCGAGATGTATGGAGCACTGGCTCACGAATCCCCGACATGGCTTACTGTCACCAGCAAACTTGTCTGGAAGCGGGAGACGGGATAAGGTCGGAGCAGGGGTGGCAGCGGACAAACTGGCTGCAGCTGCACTTGCAGCCTGAACAGCGACAGCAGTAACGTCCACAGCTGAGGTTGTGCGCTCGAGAGCCGCCAACCTACCCTCCAGCTGCTGGATGTACTGCTGTAGACGCTGACCGTCTGCCATTTACTAGCCAGACCCTGGCGCTAGTATTATGTTAGGACTGGCGGAACGCACCAAGACAGGTGACGAAGATGCGTTCGCAGTCCGGGGTCCACCGTGCAGGTGAGAACCTGCTGCTAGCAATTTGCAGACTCTATAGCGGTACACTAAAGTAAACACGCGTGGGTTAAACCTCACCCAGCGTGAGGAAAGCGATCCTGTTAATTCACAGGACCGCAATACCGCACTAGAGAGCGAGCAAGTGGCCAGCGGACTTAACCCCAGAAGGGATTGAAGCCCGATTAGGCCCTTGCTGGCACAACACCGCAACTGGGTGTGTAGAGAACCTTCAGAAATATAAGCGCACAAGTGCGCGAGCGATGCCGCACTAACGGACGCCACTAACCACCCAGACTTGGGTATGGAAAGCGCAAGGCAGGCGCACGGCGCCGTACTGGCAGGCACAGCTACAGGACGCTGTGATGTGTGTTTAGTGTAGTAGGCTAAGTCGGGCGCTAGATAGCAACCGTACACCTTCCGCGAACAGACATTCAATAGGGAAGGGGTAACCAAGAACGACTTGCACTCACACATACACACATATCAATTGTAAGACAATACTAGCGCATGGCCGTGCGGTCATGCGCAGTTTATATAGCTGCAGCACAGGAAATGGCTACAGAACTTTTGCCCTTCTAGGACCTGCCAAGAGGACCAATGGAATGTGCCGCAGAGCCTGAGCACATGACCCTCGATCTCCAACGGGAGATCTTGCCCTGGGCATGCTCAGTGTGTGCAGATAAGGACTTAGTCCCAGAGTAGTCCGCTCGCTGCTGACCAGAATAGGCTTCAAAGGCAGAAGCTGGAGAAGCAGCAATAACTCTTCTCACAGAGTCAGACTGAGCGAGACGCTGGGATCGACGTCCCTGCTGAGCAGACTCCACTGCGGCTGGAGGGGAATGGGAGACCGCAGCGGAGACGGATCGAGATTCCCCCTGTGCAGCAGAGGAAACTCGACTCCTAACAACAATACTCTGAGTGCCCCTATAACAATGATGGTTAAAGGGAACCGGTCACGCCCAAAATCGAAGGTGAGCTAAGCCCACCAGCATCAGAGGCTTATCTACAGCATTCTGTAATGCTGTAGATAAGCCACCGATGTTAACTGAAAGATGAGAAAAAGACATTAGATTATGATGGACTCACAGCTCCCTTATACACAGTATGATGGGCCCACAGCTCCCTTAAACACAGTATGATGAGCCCGCAGCTCCCTTATACACAGTATGATGGGCCCGCAGCTCCCTTATACACAGTATGATGGACCCACAGCTCCCGTATACACAGTATGATGGACCCGCAGCTCCCGTATACACAGTGTGATGGGCCCGCAGCTCCCATATACACAGTATGATGGACCCGCAGCTCCCTTATACACAGTATGATGGGCCACAGCTCCCTTATACACAGTATGATGGGCCCGCAGCTCCCTTATACACAGTGTGATGGACTCACAGCTCTCTGTCATGATTTGGATGTCCCGGTCATTTACTCATCCTCCGGCGTATTCACTATTTTGTGGTACTACTGCAGTGCCGCTGCTCAAACTTGTGAGCGCAGCTTCTGACAGGCCAGAAGTTAGAAGCTACTGTATGTCACAAGTACTCAATGTAAGACTATGAGGCTATGTGCACATGTTGCGGATTCATGTGCGGAATTACTATGGATTTCCCGTGTTTTTTGAGCAGATTTCACCTGCGTTTTACCACCTGCGGACTCCTATACAGTAGCAGGAGTAAAACGCTGCGGAATCTACACAAAGAATTGACAATGCAGCGTTTCCGCTCAGTATTTTCCGCACCATGGGCACTGCGGATTTGGTTTTCCATAGGTTTACATGGCACTGTAAACCAGACGGAAAACTGATGCGAATCCACAGCGGCTAATCCGCAACATGTGCACATAGCCTGAGAGCGAGAAAGAGGCCAGAACGAGGCTCCCATAGACTTACATTGATTAGTGACCTCTGCGCTGCTCCATGAAACACTGCAGCCGAGCAGAGACCAAAACAGATGAAAATGCCAGAAGGTGCGTATCAGACAGAGGGCAGGGGATGTGGATTTTCAGCACCGCTCGAGCAATGAAATAAAAAATAATGCTGGAGCGGCGCTGTAAATGTGATGCAGCTCTTGGTTACTGTATGCGGGTTCCTTATACTAATACTCATAAAAGACCCAGGTGGTACGTATCAAAAGCCCCCTACCCCCCATCTCCAGCCTCCCCAGACAGCAAATATTACATGTGATGGAGTACATATAATATCATAACAAACATTATAATATTCAGCCCCCAGTGACCTGTCCCCGCTCCCCCACTTCAGCCCCAATACCCCCATCATCTCACATCCACCCCTCAGTGCCCTGTCCCACCTCACCCACTGTCACGATCTATGTTTGGATCTGTGGCAGATCTGGTTTCCTTCAGACTAAAATGTTTTTTCCTTTCTGGTCATTGGGGGTTAATGCAGTTTTCTCCCCCCGGTGGCCGCTGGTGATATTGCATTGCATTGCTGCTGGGTCAGCTGAAGTTTGTTACCACTCCCACCTTCCTTTAAAAGGTCACCTGGTGCATCAGCTGACTGTTGGTTATACAGGTCCTTTGGATACCAACCTTGCTGGAATTGCTGCTTGCTAGGTGCTTTGGTTCTGCAGCTGAATCCTCATTCCTCGTGCGTTACTCTGCTGTGCGGTGCATTGCAGCAGAGAAAGCTAAGTGTGGTGTTATTGTTTTGTTGTCCCTTTGTTGTGTAACTCTCCTTGTGTTGTATTAGTGCAGCGGTGGGACCAGTGCTTTCACCTGCCAGTTCCCTACATAGGGATTAGAGCAGGGCAAGTGAGGGACAAGGTATCCTGGTCGGCGACGGGTTGAAAGAACCCGTATAGGGACGGTAGTAAGATCAGGGCACAGCCTCAGGTGAGTGCAGGAGGTGCCCATTCCCGTTCCCTACCGTCAGGGCCCACCATTGTTAAAGTGTCCCCGGTGTACCCTTGTTTGTTCCGTCGTTTTGTTACCGACCCGTCAGGTTGTGTTACAGCAGGACAGTCACTTCGTGACACCCACCTTCTGCTCTCACAACCCCCAAATAGTCTCACATTCACCCCCCAGTGCCCTGTCTCCCCTCCCCCACAATACCCCCATGGTCTCACATTCACCCCCCAGTGCCCTGTCTCCCCTCCCCCACAATACCCCCATGGTCTCACATTCACCCCCCAGTATCCTGTCCCCCCTCACTCACTTTCAGCCCCCACAATACCCCAACGGTCTCACAGTGACATACCTGAATTTAATAAACCTAATAAGCTCCATCCCCACTTACTGATAAAGTTTGCAGGCAGGACCAGGAAGTAAGTGAAATGCAAGTGTGGGCACTAGGACCCAGCGTGTCTGAGCCAATCCCAGTGTGCACAGGGTGAAGAAAAACTGCAGCCGGGGAAACCTTCATGATCAGGTCAGAGTCAGACGGGCGAAACCATTCACTGCAGGGGGGAGGAGACTGCAGCCGGCCACTGTGCTAACAGCGTGCAAACATCAGACGGGAGCAGACTTTATACTGCTCTGCTCCTATGCGGTGTTCTGCCTTGTCACAGAAGTGGCCCTGCCCTGGCTCCCAGTGGGCCCCTTCATGTGACAGGGCCCGGGCTCTGCCCCCCCCCAGTAGCTATGCTACTGCCTCCAACTACTGCCTTCCTGCTTTCTCTACATCTAATGTCTTACTCTGACTGCACTAACCAGGAGATGTTCCTCTCCTTAAAGGCCCTGCCCCTCCCACAGTGGAGCTGTTCCTGAGCACATTAACTGTTTCTATCCTAAACCTGTCTAGTTCCCAAACCTATTGTACCCACCACTGCACTATACCCAATCTTTCCTTATATCTAATACATTTATCAGAACACATTGAGTCATCCACGTATTATATCAATACATTAACCTTGGTGCCTATAAGGTTCTTTGCAATATAAAACACAGGTTATAACAGTTTTTCTAATCAAGGGAGAATCAAATGACCATCCCGATCACCCTCTTACACAGTGACACCTTCCCTAAACAGAGTGTTATCATGGTGTCACAACATTAAAGGTATTTCGGAATGTCCAGAAAAAATATTTAAAGGACCACTTTTATTATGGCAATTTTTATGGATGTCACTTAAAGGGAACCTGTCACCTGAATTTGGCGGGACTGGTTTTGGGTCATATGGGTGGAGTTTTCGGGTGTTTGATTCACCCTTTCCTTACCCGCTGGCTGCATGCTGGCTGCAATATTGGATTGAAGTTCATTCTCTGTCCTCCGTAGTACACGCCTGCACAAGGCAAGATTGCTTTGCACAGGCGTGTACTATGGAGGACAGAGAATGAACTTCAATCCAATATTGCAGCCAGCATGCAGCCAGCGGGTAAAGAAAGGGTGAATCAAACACCCGAAAACTCCGCCCATATGACCCAAAACCAGTCCCACCAAATTCAGGTGACAGAGTCCCTTTAAGCACAAATAATACAATGAACAGCAATGGTTAAGACAAACTGACTTGAGCTGTAAAGATATGTATGTATATTTTTTTTAGATTACGCCATTATGCTCTCTACAACACCCCTGTCAATTTCCTGAAACACAACTTCAAATGTGTGTGATGCACACTGCCAAACATACTGGGGGTAGCTGTTCTAAAACAGGCTCAGGATGACTTGCAACGACTAAAGAAAGCATGATGAATCAGACAATTCTGCAGAGAATATACACCATCTGTCAGTCGTGCAGTTAGGTCAGGCAGCGAGACAACAATCCCAAACAAAATTATCGGGAGGTATAGAAGAAAGTAAGGAAAGTACAAATAGACACTTGTTAAAAATAGATGAACTGCGGCAAGGATTCAGTTACCGTACTATGCGATGGTATACTATTGACTTTATAACAGGTACAAAATGTAGGAGGTAACAGTGTTTTTTAGATCGCTCTGACCAGGGGTAGACACAGAGGCGTAGCTAGAGCTTTTGCCGCCCGGGGCTGTTCCCGAGTTTGGCGCCCCCCCCCACTCCCCCTCCCCCGGCTCAATACACACAAAGGTTACCAAAAATGGTTTTCCTGTTTTGTAGAACTTAAACTGGGCCTAATGGTGTCACCCCCACATGCCAAACCTGTGACTTAATACCACCACACCATGACCAGACCACATAGTGACCGAATAATACTACATACAAGGGACAAATACCACAACACCATTTCCAGACCACATATTACCACTACATAGTGACTGAATACTACAATACTGAACAGTAATAAAAAAAAACACAATACTATCACCATAAGTGCCAGTATTCACAGGAGATCTGTACTTAGTATGCAGTGTCTGTGTAGAGGTAATACAGAGATCACTGGTGGTATTATACACAGGAACTCTGTATATAATGTATAGATAATACAGTGATCACTGGTGACATTGTACACAGGGTAGACATATCAATGGTGCAGCATATTGTTCTTGCACAGGGGTTCTCTTCTGTATGTGTCCGCCAGCGGGACTGACCTTTTTATTCCTGCAAGAGACAATAATCAGGAGCAAATTCTGTCTCTGACCATAAGTTCCCGTCCTCATCTCTTTTCTGCAAACGTGTCCCAAAGCGTGACTAAATCATGATGTATTAACGTTGCATGCTACTCTTGGTTAGTGCAGGTGATGTATTCGATAATGGAAGAAGGACGATAGATGTGAAATATACTGGCTAAAATTTTCACACCTTGAAAAGATCATCAAACTGATGTAAAAGCAAACTGAAGAAAGATCAAGCTCAAAAAAAACAATTTTCTAAGGTGCAGTACATACGAGGAGGACAGAGAATGTGTTAGGGTTGGTGGAACGCACCGAATATATTTATTAGATGAGATAGGTGCGTTCGCAACCCGGGATCCACCGTGCAGGAAAGAACCTGCTGCTAAGCAAGGCGGCGAAGCAAATTAGTACAAACGAACTCTGTTACTTCACAGAGCCCGTAGTAACGAGAACGCTGTGCCCTGTTTTGCTCACAGGGGACACAGCTACTGAGTAGAGCCGACAGTGGTCATGCAGTCCAACCAACACGCAGCTCCTCTCCGGTGGAGCCGGAATTCTAATGGCTTATAGCCAGCCCTGAATTCACTCATGAGAAACTCCTCGCCGGAGGTGCCAGCATTCTAGGGGCTTATTTCAGCCGGGTCCCTGACTGCATACACACAACTCCTCGCCGGAGGTGCCAGCATTCTAGGGGCTTATTTCAGCCGGGTCCCTGACCACACACATGACCACACTGGCGCTGAGCTCGTACATATTTGATACTAGCGCATGACCGTGCAGTCATGAGAACCTTTTATAGCTGTAGCAACTTCAGGACCTTCCCAGAAGGACCAATGGAAGACTGCCACAGAACTTGATCAGGTACAGGGCCTTCCTGGAGGACCAATGGAAGTTGCTGCAGTACCTGATCATGTGACCCTTGATTTCCACTGAGAGATCTTACCCTGGGCATGCTCAGTGTGTGCAAAGCAGGACTTAGTCCCAGAAAAGCCTGCTCGCCGCAGACCGGTGCAGGGTACAATAGCAGAGCCTGGAGATGCAGCAGTAAATCTTTGCACAGTATCAGATTCAGTGAGATGCTGGGACCGACGTCTCCGCTGAGCAGGCTCCACTGCGGCTTATGCAGAATGGGAGACTGCAGCAGACATGGCTCGAGATTCCCCCTGTGCAGCGGCGGGAACTTGACTCCTAACAGAATGTTCTCTACAATCCTTACACAGTAAAAAGGTATATAACATACAAGTGAAGCTCAGTGGACATCTCTCATTTAAACAAGAAGCCTCCATCCATGAGGCCCTTCAGTTACCACTATAGCTGCACGGGGTGAATAAAAGTCCTATATGGGACTCATACTTTGCAAGGACAGACTTCAACCAAGGAGCTGCATAATGGCAAAACTTTTTGAGAAATGGTAATTGAGCTTAAGCCAGACTTTCATAACATTAGGTAACCATGCTCCAAAGCACATTTGATCGGAGATTGTAACCCCATTAATGAAAGATATTAGATAGATATACATAGATAGATAGATAAGTGCAACACCTCCCCTCAAAAAATGGAATTGTAGCTATTTATGAAAAAATAAACAGAGACAGCACTCCAATATATATGAAAAGGAAAAAAAGTGGACTTTAATTAGCCCCTGTGGCAATGTTTCGGTTCACGGACCCTATTTTTTTCACAGATAGAATACAATGACTCAACTTCATTTCAATTTGCCTTACTTGTATGTATACAATATACAGTAAATAAAATATATAGCATACAGAAATCCCTGCACTTACAGCCTTCGCTGCTATTAATAACGTTATTAATGGCTGTCTGTGGAATGTTCTGCCACACTGAATTTACTTGGGCATGTAAATCAAGATCCGCTGCTGGCAGCTACCTTAGCATTTGCCAGCCAATGATGTCTCAGATGTGCAAGTCAAGAGATGCTGCATGTCACTACCATGTATTCCATGCAGACTTCTCACAGTTGAGGACACAACATGCAAACAAAATGATACCTGGGACACTTTGGAAAAATAACAGTGCTGTGGAATGGAATAAAGTATGGTAGCCGGACCCTCTAGTCTTCATTCTGGGTACACTAACAGATCTAGTCTTGGAACCAGTGGTACGGCCATTCAATCAAAGTGTCCCAGGAGTAGTTTTATAACATAGCAACGCTACTGTGAGCAGCCTGAATGGCCAAAATGTGCTACCATGGTCTGAAGCATCTTGGGACTTGTCTTTCAACGAGCACATCTGGAAAGTCATTGGTCGACCAATTGCAAATGCAGCTGCCTGCAGCAAAATGTATAAATACATACATATACATACAGTCATGGTCAAAAGTATTGACACCCCTGCAATTCTGTCAGATAATACTCAGTTTCTTCCTGAAAATGATTGCAATCACAAATTCTTTGGTATTATTATCTTCATTTAATTTGTCTTAAATGAAAAACAAAAAAAGAGAATGAAGCAAAAAGCAAAACATTGATAATTTCCCACAAAACTCCAAAAATGGGCCAGACAAAAGTATTGGCACCCTCAGCCTAATACTTAGTTGCACAACCTTTAGCCAAAATAACTGCGACCGGTAACCATCAATGAGTTTCTTACAATGCTCTGCTGGAATTTTAGACCATTCTTCTTTGGCAAACTGCTCCAGGTCCCTGATATTTCAAGGGTGCCTTCTCCAAACTGCCAGTTTTAGATCTCTACACAGGTGTTTTATGGGATTCAGGTCTGGACTCATTGTTGGCCATATTAGAAGTCTCCAGTGCTTTCTCTCAAACCATTTTCTAGTGCCTTTTGAAGTGTGTTTTGGGTCATTGCCCTGCTGGAAGACCCATGACCTCTGAGGGAGACCCAGCTTTCTTACACTGGGCCATACATTATGCTGCAAAATTTGTTGGTAGTCTTCAGACTTCATAATGCTATGCACAGAGTCAAGCAGTCCAGTGCCAGAGGCAGCAAAGCAACCCGAAAACATCAGGAAACCTCCGTCATGTTTGACTGTAGGGACAGTGTTCTTTTCTTTGAATGCCTCTTTTTTTCTCCTGTAAACTCTATGTTGATGCCTTTGCCCAAAAAGCTCTACTTTTGTCTCATCTGACCAGAGAACATTCTTCCAAAACGTTTTAGGCTTTTTCAGGTAAGTTTTGGCAAACTCCAGTCTGGCTTTTTTATTTCTCGGGGTAAGAAGTGGGGTCTTCCTGGGTCTCCTACCATACAGTCCCTTTTCATTCAGACGCCGACGGATAGTACGGGTTGACACTGTTGTACCCTCGGACTGCAGGGCAGCTTGAACTTGTTTGGATGTTAGTCTAGGTTCTTTATCCAACATCCGCACAATCTTGCATTGAAATCTCTTGTCAATTTTTCTTTTCCATCCACATCTAGGGAGGTTAGCCACAGTGCCATGGGCTTTAAAGTTCTTGATGACACTGTACATGGTAGACATAGGAACATTCAGAAGACACAAAAGAGAATAGTAAAACCAAAAACACTCAGTTTGAAAAAATGTTGCAGTAATCCGCAAGTGCTAGTAAAAGATGTAAAAAACAGGGTATTTGGTTGATACGTTTTTTGCAAAAAATGTATACTAAGCTGCTCTACCAATCTTCACGGTATACCCTTATCAGAGCAGTCCTAACTAATGTATGCAATCCCTATCTGATGTATTTAAAAACCTGATCATCTGTATATAACCTGTGTGAACAGGGTTCAGAGAGGAAAAATCCATGTGTGCATACAGGGTAGAACAGCTTTTGTGCAGATAGCCCTTGTGTCTACAAGACTGGGGAGTTCCACCACTCCTCTTGGGCTATCTGCACAAAAGCTGTTCTACCCTGTATGCACACATGGATTTTTCCTCTCTGAACCCTGTTCGCACAGGTTATATACAGATGATCAGGTTTTTAAATACATCAGATAGGGATTGCATACATTAGTTAGGACTGCTCTGATAAGGGTATACCGTGAAGATTGGTAGAGCAGCTTAGTATACATTTTTTGCAAAAAACGTATCAACCAAATACCCTGTTTTTTACATCTTTTACTAGCACTTGCGGATTACTGCAACATTTTTTCAAACTGAGTGTTTTTGGTTTTACTATTCTCTTTTGTGTCTTCAGGTTTCTTGGTGGTGTGTGAACATGATCATACAGACTTGTTCACTGTGCAAGTAGCCCATGTGTTCCTGTTTCCATAATTGTTCTCTTGTGTCTACAAGACTGGGGAGTTCCACCACTCCTCTTGGGCTATCTGCACAAAAGCTGTTCTACCCTGTATGCACACATGGATTTTTCCTCTCTGAACCCTGTTCACACAGGTTATATACAGATGATCAGGTTTTTAAATACATCAGATAGGGATTGCATACATTAGTTAGGACTGCTCTGATAAGGGTATACCGTGAAGATTGGTAGAGCAGCTTAGTATACATTTTTTGCAAAAAACGTATCAACCAAATACCCTGTTTTTTACATCTTTTACTAGCACTTGCGGATTACTGCAACATTTTTTCAAACTGAGTGTTTTTGGTTTTACTATTCTCTTTTGTGTCTTCAGGTTTCTTGGTGGTGTGTGAACATGATCATACAGACTTGTTCACTGTGCAAGTAGCCCATGTGTTCCTGTTTCCATACTTGTTCTCTTGTGTCTACAAGACTGGGGAGTTCCACCACTCCTCTTGGGCTATCTGCACAAAAGCTGTTCTACCCTGTATGCACACATGGATTTTTCCTCTCTGAACCCTGTTCACACAGGTTATATACAGATGATCAGGTTTTTAAATACATCAGATAGGGATTGCATACATTAGTTAGGACTGCTCTGATAAGGGTATACCGTGAAGATTGGTAGAGCAGCTTAGTATACATTTTTTGCAAAAAACGTATCAACCAAATACCCTGTTTTTTACATCTTTTACTAGCACTTGTGGATTACTGCAACATTTTTTCAAACTGAGTGTTTTTGGTTTTACTATTCTCTTTTGTGTCTTCAGGTTTCTTGGTGGTGTGTGAACATGATCATACAGACTTGTTCACTGTGCAAGTAGCCCATGTGTTCCTGTTTCCATAATTGTTCTCTTGTGTCTACAAGACTGGGGAGTTCCACCACTCCTCTTGGGCTATCTGCACAAAAGCTGTTCTACCCTGTATGCACACATGGATTTTTCCTCTCTGAACCCTGTTCACACAGGTTATATACAGATGATCAGGTTTTTAAATACATCAGATAGGGATTGCATACATTAGTTAGGACTGCTCTGATAAGGGTATACCTTGAAGATTGGTAGAGCAGCTTAGTATACATTTTTTGCAAAAAACGTATCAACCAAATACCCTGTTTTTTACATCTTTTACTAGCACTTGCGGATTACTGCAACATTTTTTCAAACTGAGTGTTTTTGGTTTTACTATTCTCTTTTGTGTCTTCAGGTTTCTTGGTGGTGTGTGAACATGATCATACAGACTTGTTCACTGTGCAAGTAGCCCATGTGTTCCTGTTTCCATAATTGTTCTCTTGTGTCTACAAGACTGGGGAGTTCCACCACTCCTCTTGGGCTATCTGCACAAAAGCTGTTCTACCCTGTATGCACACATGGATTTTTCCTCTCTGAACCCTGTTCACACAGGTTATATACAGATGATCAGGTTTTTAAATACATCAGATAGGGATTGCATACATTAGTTAGGACTGCTCTGATAAGGGTATACCGTGAAGATTGGTAGAGCAGCTTAGTATACATTTTTTGCAAAAAACGTATCAACCAAATACCCTGTTTTTTACATCTTTTACTAGCACTTGCGGATTACTGCAACATTTTTTCAAACTGAGTGTTTTTGGTTTTACTATTCTCTTTTGTGTCTTCAGGTTTCTTGGTGGTGTGTGAACATGATCATACAGACTTGTTCACTGTGCAAGTAGCCCATGTGTTCCTGTTTCCATAATTGTTCTCTTGTGTCTACAAGACTGGGGAGTTCCACCACTCCTCTTGGGCTATCTGCACAAAAGCTGTTCTACCCTGTATGCACACATGGATTTTTCCTCTCTGAACCCTGTTCACACAGGTTACATACAGATGATCAGGTTTTTAAATACATCAGATAGGGATTGCATACATTAGTTAGGACTGCTCTGATAAGGGTATACCGTGAAGATTGGTAGAGCAGCTTAGTATACATTTTTTGCAAAAAACGTATCAACCAAATACCCTGTTTTTTACATCTTTTACTAGCACTTGCGGATTACTGCAACATTTTTTCAAACTGAGTGTTTTTGGTTTTACTATTCTCTTTTGTGTCTTTAGGTTTCTTGGTGGTGTGTGAACATGATCATACAGACTTGTTCACTGTGCAAGTAGCCCATGTGTTCCTGTTTCCATAATTGTTCTCTTGTGTCTACAAGACTGGGGAGTTCCACCACTCCTCTTGGGCTATCTGCACAAAAGCTGTTCTACCCTGTATGCACACATGGATTTTTCCTCTCTGAACCCTGTTCACACAGGTTATATACAGATGATCAGGTTTTTAAATACATCAGATAGGGATTGCATACATTAGTTAGGACTGCTCTGATAAGGGTATACCGTGAAGATTGGTAGAGCAGCTTAGTATACATTTTTTGCAAAAAAACGTATCAACCAAATACCCTGTTTTTTACATCTTTTACTAGCACTTGCGGATTACTGCAACATTTTTTCAAACTGAGTGTTTTTGGTTTTACTATTCTCTTTTGTGTCTTCAGGTTTCTTGGTGGTGTGTGAACATGATCATACAGACTTGTTCACTGTGCAAGTAGCCCATGTGTTCCTGTTTCTATAGGAACATTCAGGTCTTTGGAGATGGACTTGTAGCTTTGAGATTGCTCATGCTTCCTCACAATTTGGTTTCTCAAGTCCTCAGATAGTTCTTTGGTCTTCTTTCTTTTCTCCATGCTCAATGTGGTACACATAAGGACACAGGACAGAGATTGAGTCAACTTTAATCCATGTCAACTGGCTGCAAGTGTGATTTAGTTATTGCCAACACCTGTTAGGTGCCACAGGTAAGTTACAGGTGCTGTTAATTACACAAATTAGAGAAGCATCACATGATTTTTCGAACGGTGCCAAAACTTTTGTCCACCCCCTTTTTTATGTTTGGTGTGGAATTATATCCAATTTGGCTTTAGGACAATTCTTTTTGTGTTTTTTTCATTTAAGACAAATTAAATGAAGATAATAATACCAAATAATTTGTGATTGCAATCATTTTCAGGAAGAAACTGAGTATTATCTGACAGAATTGCAGGGGTGTTAATACTTTTGGCCATGACTGTATATATTCACACACACATATATATATATATATATATATATATATATATATATATATATATATATATATATATACATATACACATATATAGACTTTTTCAAAGTTTGTTCACAATGTCACAGACATCAGTTTAGTTAATCAGCACTAAACAGAAAGTATCCCACCCGCCATACTAATTACCTCCTGTAATTTGTTTTTGCTCAAAATCATCTTCCTTCTAAAGCCCTCACATATATCTTTTCCAATTCTCTCATCTGTTCCCTATTCCCATGTAAACAATGTAATTTGCATGATAACTCCTCCACCCTGCAAGAATGTCTTCAATTAGATAATTACATAATTATTTGCTAGGGAAATATTGGAATAAAAATTGAACTAATGGAGATGGTTTATGATTAAAAAGGAAAATGTATTAGTGGCGTCAAACCTGGCTCCACACCACCTGTGAAATGAAAATGACAGTAATTTAAATTTACTTAGTTGTAACTGGTGAAATGTACGTCATGTTGAAACCTGAGACTAGATTGAATCCTGGCATTCATTGGCAAAATATTTTCCTTAAAGGAGGTTGTCTCATGAAAAGTATTTTTTTTTCACTTAATAGAGTGTGTAAAAAGCAGTGTATTTGCAGTATATATCCATTAGAAATGGTGTCTGGCTTTATAAGTACATTACATTTTCATCTGTCAGAAGGCCTCATGCTGTTTCTCCTATGACTGGATTGTTGGTCTACCTTCAGTGGTGGACAAACATGCTCAATAGCTTTCTCCTCTGTTCCCTGATCAGGCCGCATGGTGATCTTACGATGAAGAAGATGATACTATCTGGTAATAAGAAGAGAACTACAGAATGTGAAGTAGATATAACAAACAGGGATATGAAAGAGACATAGATGTAAGACATATAGATAGGCATGAAGTAGATGGCATATAGCTATTACAAGTAGATGATAAATAGATATGAGATAGATAGACACAATTTAGGTTGATGTCATATACAGTGGGTGAAATAAGTATTGAACACGTCAACACATTCCTATGTAAATATATTTTTAAAGGTGCTATTGACATGAAGTCCTCGCCAGATGTCGGTATGAACCAATCCAATCCATACAGGCAAATAAATCAAACCATAGATGTCCATAATTTAAGTCATGTGTAATAATGAAAAATGGCACAGGGAAAAAGTATTGAACACGTGGAAAAAGAGAAGTGTAAAAGCCATGGAAAGTCACAACACCAGTTGAAATCTATCAGTAATTAGAAAGCAATTCTGCCACTTAGAGAAAAATAATATCAGCTGGTTCAACTGTTGGCCTATAAAAGATGTCTCACTACCAAGGTGACACACAAGAAATATCTCATGAAGGGCAAAACCAGAAGATTTTCTAATTTATTGAAGAATTCATGGAGCACTCTGGGGGCTGTAAAGTGTTGCAGAGTGATAGTCGCCACTGAGGTGTTGCCCGGTTGCGCTCTGGCAATTTACAGACAAGGGGTGTCCCAATCCTAGTGTGCTGTAGGGTGTGGGGGAATCGCATTCATTTGTAGGCTTCAGTCCTCCGCTGCCTCCATGCTTTTGTCCTCAGGAGCAGCCGCACACAAGGCATGGGACACCAGGTTCTTTCAACAGTCAAACTTTTAATTAACTGTCCAAATTCATCAGGTGCATACAGTTGGGGTAGGGCACATCAATGCAGACTTCCTTCCTCTTTAGTACAACTCCTCTTCTGTTCTGTCACACGTTCGTTCTGGACAACTCCTCAGCTTGCTGTCTCCATCAGCCCCAGGCATTCGTTGTCCACTCCAGCAGTGCACCCGGGACCAGCCACATGCCCCTCATGTAGCTCCATGTCCACCGACCTCGTGATGTCGGAAGATCGGGCCCACTCCATGGCACCTAGCTTCAGGCTTGGCTTCAGATATTATTGGTATGTCCATCTGGAATTTCCATTTGGCTGCCCACTGCCCTGAATGTTTAGAAGAAGAAAAATGTCCAGCTCCACTGAATCCGTGAAGATAAAATTTCTTTATTCACAAACTTGTAACATAGAGGATACAAACTTCAGCACAAACCATGTGGGTGTGAATCTCATGAGATTCACACCCACATGGTTTGTGCTGAAGTTTGTATCCTCTATGTTACATGTTTGTGAATAAAGAAATTTTATCTTCACGGATTCGGTGGAGCTGGACATTTTTCTTCTTTTTGACTTTATACGTTTGGACACAGCGGGTCCGTGCTCCCGAAGCTCAACTAATGCATCACGGGTGAGCTGGTTTATTTTTCTTTTCTTTAAATCAGAATGTTTAGCCCATGCTGCCCCTGGCAACCCACCACCGCACCTGAAATTGAACTCCACTATAAACTTCACTAGCTGACACTGTACTCCCTCTAACTAGGGAGTGCCGCCCTTCTAGTGCCCTCCCATTACCTAACCTTAACCATTTCCTACATTTCTTACATGCTAGCCTATTGTCCTTACGCTACATTCTATGCAGTCCTAAACTTACCCTGATGCTATATTCACAATATGCATTAGCATTTTATATAATGTACATTATATCACATTACATTAGATACATATATGAAACCACACAGTGGTATTTAGACAGTGCGTCTTCACGGGCAGGAGGACAGTCCACATCCCTATAGGGCCATAATCCAGAAATGGAAAGATCATAGTTTCACTATAAACCATCCATGAACAGGTGCTCCCCACAACATTTCAGACAGAGGAGTGAAAAGAATTATCAGAAAAGATATCCAAGAGCCAACAACCCCCTGTGGAGAGCTACAGAGAGATCTCGAATCAACATTTACAATTGTTTCAAAGAAAACTATAAGTAATGCACTCCATGATCTGTATGCACATTCACCATGCAAGACTCCATTGCCGAATAAAAAGTATGTTCAACCACATTTAAAATTTGCCTGTGAAATCCTGGGTGTATGTAGTCTGGTCATAATTGAACTCTTTGGATGCCATAATACACACCATAATTGGACGCCAAAAGGTACGGGAGGCATATAGTATTAGAGTGAACCTGTAAGATGGCTCCCAGCCATTGGCTGGGAGGCATCTTATTTAAAAGACACCCTCCCCAATAAGGTGGTGCCAAGCAACCCATTTAGTCATTAGGTAGTGTAGAGTTCTACCAGTTAAACTGTGAGGTTCCCTAGTCCCGGTGTGGCCAGTGTCCAGAACCCATATCATTAGGTCCTAATATGGCCAGTGTCCTGAACCCAAAGTCCCTGGTCCTAGTGTGGCCAGTTCGGAACCCCAACCCCTGGTTCATTTGTGGCCACTGCCTAGACATGTATTCCGTGTCTCCAGACTGCTACAACCAGTCTCCGAACACTGAAGCTGCATTGGCAGCACATGTATCCTGAAGCTGCTCCGGCGGTATCTCAAACAGTCTCATCTCTCTGTGTCAGTAACCATTCTGTCTGAGGATCCTGAACCTATTAGTCTGAATGGTGTCCTTATCCGTGTCAGTAATCGTTCTGCAGAGGATCCAGAACTTATTAGTCTGAACGGAGTCTGAGTCCATATTAATGTCTGCGTACCTGACCCCTGGGTCAGCAGCTACAGTACCGAGGACTGCCTAGGAGTGGTACCTGGTGGTTACCTGCAATCAAACCTGACTCCACCATCAGGAGCTCCAGTGAACACCTTGTAAGTGCTTAGCGATGACCCTCCTAGACAATCCCAGACCTATCGCATAGTAGGTCCATGAACCACGTGCCACCTGCATGCGTAACACTGCATATCTGAAGAAAGAAAAAGCAGTGTGTACTGAGGCCATGATCACCCATTTAAAAATAACAAAAACAAATGCTTCTAATTAAACAGGTAAATTTTATTTATACAAAAAACACTCACAACCAAGACATTTCATAAAAGCAATTAAAAAAGGCCAAAAAATTACCACTTAGAACCACTGAGGGTCCATATAGGAACCAATAGATAACCTCCCCCACTGTGCTATCAAGAAAATGCAGGTATAAGTCAGATGTAAACACAGATTAACACCTAGTGCTAAATGATAACAAATTTTAGATCAAATGAGATGAGCACTCTCTGGTAGGGTTGAGCGAAACGGGTCGTTCATTTTCAAAAGTCGCCGACTTTTGGCAAAGTCGGGTTTCATGAAACCCGATCCGACCCCTGTGCGGGGTCGGCCATGCGGTACGCGACTTTCGCGCCAAAGTCGCGTTTCAATGACGCGAAAAGCGCCATTTCTCAGCCAATGAAGGTAAACGCAGAGTGTGGGCAGCGTGATGACATAGGTCCTGGTCCCCACCATCTTAGAGAAGGGCATTGCAGTGATTGGCTTGCTGTCTGCGGCATCACAGGGGCTATAAAGGGGAGTTCCCGCCGACCGCCATGTTACTGCTGCTGATCTGAGCTTAGGGAGAGGTTGCTGCCGCTTCGTCAGAAGCAGGGATAGCGTTAGGCAGGGTCCATTAACCACCAAACCGCTTGTGCTGTAGCGATTTCCACTGCCCAACACTACCTTCGGTGTGCAGGGACAGTGGAAGCTACATTTTTTTTTTTTTCCCCCTCAGTGCTGTAGCTCATTGGGCTGCCCTAGAAGGCTCCCTGATAGCTGCATTGCTGTGTGTACGCCGCTGTGCAAACCAACTGCTTTTTTCAAAGCACAAATCCTCTTGTTCCTTCCTTTCTGCACAGCTATCTTGTTTGTTTGTCCACACTTTTTATTTAATTTGTGCATCAGTCCACTCCTTATTGCTGCCTGCCATACCTGGCTGAGATTACTGCAGGGAGATAGTAATTGAAGGACACTCCCTGTTTTTTTTTTCTTTTGTGGGAGATTAAGATTGACATTTCTGCTAGAGTGCCATCCCTGTCTGTGTCATCTCTCACTCAGTGGGCCATAGAAAGCCTATTTATTTTTTTGCTTGATTTGGGTTATAAAATCTACCTGAAAAAATCACTACATCAATCAGTGGGAGAAAAATATTGGCCTCAGGGCTTGTGTGCCACTCTTGACTCCTGTGTGCATCATCACTCACTCAGTGGGCCATAGAAAGCCTATTTATTTTTTTGCTTGATTTTGGTTCTAAAATCTACCTGAAAAAATCACTACATCAATCAGTGGGAGAAAAATATTGGCCTCAGGGCTTGTGTGCCACTCCTGACTCCTGTGTGCATCATCACTCACTCAGTGGGCCATAGAAAGCCCTTTTTTTTTTTTTTTGCTTTATTTGGGTTCTAAATTCTACCTGAAAAAATCAATAAATCAATCAGTGGGAGATTAATATTGGCCTTTGGGCTTGTGTGCCAGTCCTAAGCGTGCCATCTCTCTCTCTCAGATAGTGGGCCACAGAAAGCCTATTTATTTATTTTTTTTTTTTATTGGGTTTATAAATTTTCCCTGGAAAAAAAAAAAAGTGGGAGATTAATATTGGCCTCTGGGCTTGTGTGCCAGTCCTGAGCGTGCCATCTCTCTCACAAATAGTGGGCCATAGAAAGCCTATTTATTTATTTTTTTTTGGTTTTATAAATTCTCCCTTAAAAAAAAAGGGAGATTAATATTGGCCATTGGGCTTGTGTGCCAGTCCTAAGCGTGCCATCTCTCTCTGTCTCTCAGATAGTGGGCCATAGAAAGCCTATTTATTATTTTTTTTATTGGGTTTATAAATTTTCGCTGGAACAAAAAAAAAAAGTGGGAGATAAATATTGGCCTCTGGGCTTGTGTGCCACTCCTGACTCCTGTGTGCGTCATCTCTCACTCAGTGGGCCATAGAAAGCCTTTTTTTGTTTTATTTGTTTTCTAAATTCTCCCTGAAAAAATCATTTTATTTTATTTGGTTTCTAAATTCTTCCTGAAAAAATCATTTTATTCTATTTTTTTTTTTCCTAAAGTCTCCCTGAAAAAAAAAAAAAAAAAACAAATCAGTGGGAGATTAATATTGCCCTTTCTGCTTGTGTGCCAGTCTTGACTCCTGGGTGTGCCATCTCTCTCTCTCTCTCCAATTGTGGGCCATAGAAAGCCTATTATTTTTTTAGCTTGATTTGGGTTCCAAAATCTACCTGAAAAAATCACTACATCAATCAGTGGGAGATAAATATTGGCCTCTGGGCTTGTGTGCCACTCCTGACTCCTGTGTGCGTCATCTCTCACTCAGTGGGCCATAGAAAGCCTTTTTTTGTTTTATTTGTTTTCTAAATTCTCCCTGAAAAAATCATTTTATTTTATTTGGTTTCTAAATTCTTCCTGAAAAAATCATTTTATTCTATTTTTTTTTTCCTAAAGTCTCCCTGAAAAAAAAAAAAAAAAACAAATCAGTGGGAGATTAATATTGCCCTTTCTGCTTGTGTGCCAGTCTTGACTCCTGGGTGTGCCATCTCTCTCTCTCTCTCCAATTGTGGGCCATAGAAAGCCAATTATTTTTTTTAGCTTGATTTGGGTTCCAAAATCTACCTGAAAAAATCACTACATCAATCAGTGGGAGATAAATATTGGCCTCTGGGCTTGTGTGCCACTCCTGACTCCTGTGTGCGTCATCTCTCACTCAGTGGGCCATAGAAAGCCTTTTTTTGTTTTATTTGTTTTCTAAATTCTCCCTGAAAAAATAATTTTATTTTATTTGGTTTCTAAATTCTTCCTGAAAAAATCATTTTATTCTATTTTTTTTTTTCCTAAAGTCTCCCTGAAAAAAAAAAAAAAACACAAATCAGTGGGAGATTAATATTGCCCTTTCTGCTTGTGTGCCAGTCTTGACTCCTGGGTGTGCCATCTCTCTCTCTCTCTCCAATTGTGGGCCATAGAAAGCCTATTTTTTTTTTTAGCTTGATTTGGGTTCCAAAATCTACCTGAAAAAATCACTACATCAATCAGTGGGAGATAAATATTGGCCTCTGGGCTTGTGTGCCACTCCTGACTCCTGTGTGCGTCATCTCTCACTCAGTGGGCCATAGAAAGCCTTTTTTTGTTTTATTTGTTTTCTAAATTCTCCCTGAAAAAATCATTTTATTTTCTTTGGTTTCTAAATTCTTCCTGAAAAAATCATTTTATTCTATTTTTTTTTTTTCCTAAAGTCTCCCTGAAAAAAAAAAAAAAATCAAATCAGTGGGAGATTAATATTTACATTTGTGCTTCAGTGACAGTCCTGTGTTATGGCTGGCAATCAGGCAACACAGCGTGCAGTAATCAGCGCACATACAGAGATCTGGCAATAACCAAAAACAATAGGACGAGCTCTGAGACGTGGAATCTCTGTAGACTGCAGTACCTGATCTATCCTCACACAACTATAAGCAGCAGTGGATTGCGCCTAACAACTACCTATGCAACTCGGCACTGCCTGAGGAGCTGACTAGCCTGAAGATAGAAATACAAGCCTAACTTACCTCAGAGAAATACCCCAAAGGAATAGGCAGCCCCCCACATATAATGACTGTTAGCAAGATGAAAAGACAAACGTAGGAATGAAATAGATTCAGCAAAGTGAGGCCCGATATTCTAGACAGAGCGAGGATAGCAAAGAGAACTATGCAGTCTACAAAAAACCCTAAAACGAAAACCACGCAAAGGGGCAAAAAGACCCACCGTGCCGAACTAACAGCACGGCGGTGCACCCCTCTGCTTCTCAGAGCTTCCAGCAAAAGACAATAGCAAGCTGGACAGAAAAAAACAGAAAACAAACTAGAAGCACTTATCTAGCAGAGCAGCAGGCCCAAGGAAAGATGCAGTAGCTCAGATCCAACACTGGAACATTGACAAGGAGCAAGGAAGACAGACTCAGGTGGAGCTAAATAGCAAGGCAGCCAACGAGCTCACCAAAACACCTGAGGGAGGAAGCCCAGAGACTGCAATACCACTTGTGACCACAGAAGTGAACTCAGCCACAGAATTCACAACAGTACCCCCCCCTTGAGGAGGGGTCACCGAACCCTCACCAGAACCCCCACATATAATGACTGTTAGCAAGATGAAAAGACAAACGTAGGAATGAAATAGATTCAGCAAAGTGAGGCCCGATATTCTAGACAGAGCGAGGATAGCAAAGAGAACTATGCAGTCTACAAAAAACCCTAAAACGAAAACCACGCAAAGGGGCAAAAAGACCCACCGTGCCGAACTAACAGCACGGCGGTGCACCCCTCTGCTTCTCAGAGCTTCCAGCAAAAGACAATAGCAAGCTGGACAGAAAAAAACAGAAAACAAACTAGAAGCACTTATCTAGCAGAGCAGCAGGCCCAAGGAAAGATGCAGTAGCTCAGATCCAACACTGGAACATTGACAAGGAGCAAGGAAGACAGACTCAGGTGGAGCTAAATAGCAAGGCAGCCAACGAGCTCACCAAAACACCTGAGGGAGGAAGCCCAGAGACTGCAATACCACTTGTGACCACAGAAGTGAACTCAGCCACAGAATTCACAACAGTCCTGCGTGTGTGGCATCTCTCTCATTTGTTGCCACCAACAACAGAGTGTGTAACATTGTGCCTGATTTTCGTTGTGGTCTCACTCACCTGTAAAGGGGTAGCTAAATCATACTGAAGTTATAGCTCACCGTGTAATTTGTGTGACAGCAACAAATACCGTTAGTTTGTTTACGTTTTTAAAACAATGAGGAAGTATGGTGGAAGAGGTCGTGGCCGGGGGCGTTCATTGTCAGCTGGTAATGAGGGTAGTGGTAGTGGTGGAGCATCAGCTGGTCGTGGGAAAAAAAATATTGCACCTAAGTCTGGAGCTGTGGAGCCAGGTTCGTCGTCTGGCTACACAAGGCCTCGAACGCTCCCTTTTCTGGGAGTAGGAAAACCGCTTTTAAAGCCGGAGCAGCAAGAGCAAGTTTTGGCTTATCTTGCTGACTCAGCCTCTAGCTCTTTTGCCTCCTCTCGTGAAACTGGTAAATGTCAAAGCAGCGCGTCGTTAGTGGATGTTCACGGTCAGGGACAAGTCGCTTCCTTGTCCTCTTCAGCAAAAACAACAACAGAGAAGAATGCAGCAGGCGACACAACGGGTTACTCCATGGAGCTCTTTACACATACCGTCCCTGGCTTAGAAAGTGAAGCAGTTAACAGTCCATGCCCATTACAAGTTGAATCTGACATGGAGTGCACTGATGCACAGCCACAGCCAGACTACTATGCTGGTCCTTTGACTCAGACCACAACATTGCCCTCGCAGGGTGCTGATCAAGAATCAGACCCTGATGAGACTATGTTGCCCCATCACGAACGCTATACCACCGACCGACAAGGTGACACAGACGAAGTTGCACACGAGCTACAAGAAGAGGTAATAGATGACCCAGTTCTTGACCCCGATTGGCAGCCATTGGGGGAACAGGGTGCAGGCGGCAGCAGTTCTGAAGCGGAGGAGGAGGGGCCGCAGCAGGCATCAACATCGCAACAGGTTCCATCTGCCGGGCCCGTATCTTGCCCAAAACGCGTGGCAAAGCTAAAACCTGTTGGAGGACAGCGTGGCCATCCGGTTAAAGCTTAGTCTGCAATGCCTGAAAAGGTATCCGATGCTAGAAAGAGTGCAGTCTGGCATTTTTTTAAACAACATCCAATTGATCAGCGCAAAGTCATCTGTCAAAAATGTTCAACTACCTTAAGCAGAGGACAGAATCTGAAAAGTCTCAATACAAGTTGCATGCATAGACATTTAACCACCATGCATTTGCAAGCCTGGACTAACTACCAAACGTCCCTTAAGGTTGTAGCACCCTCGGCCAATGAAGCTAGTCAGCAACGCAACATCCCTTCCGGCAGTGTAGGGCCACCATTTTCCGCACCACCTGCAGTATCTGTGCAGGTTTCTTTGCCAGGCCAAAGCCGTCAGGGTCAGGGAATCACCAGTTTCGTAGTAGGAAACACTGCATCTAGGGCACCGGTGGCAACAATACCATCTCCCACCGTCTCTCAGTCTGCCATGTCCACCGGCACCCCCGCTAGTTCCACGATCTCCAGCTCTCCAGTCCAGCTCACCCTACATGAGACTATGGTTAGAAAAAGGAAGTACTTAGCCTCGCATCCGCGTACACAGGGTTTGAACGCACACATAGCTAGACTAATCTCGTTAGAGATGATGCCCTACCGGTTAGTTGAAAGCGAAGCTTTCAAAGCCCTGATGGACTACGCTGTACCACGCTACGAGCTACCCAGTCGACACTTTTTTTCCAGAAAAGCCATCTCAGCCCTCCACCAGCATGTTAAAAAGCGCATCGTCCATGCACTCAGGCAATCTGTGAGCACAAAGGTGCACCTGACAACAGATGCATGGACCAGTAGGCATGGCCAGGGACGTTACGTGTCCATCACGGCACACTGGGTAAATGTGGTGGATGCAGGGTCCACAGGGGACAGCAAGTTTGGGACAGTTCTGCCTAGCCCATGGTCTAGGAAACAATTGGCTGTAGCCGTTCGCACCCCCTCCTCCTCCTCTTCGTCCTCCTGCAGAAGCGAGAGCTCGTCCACAGACCGCAGTCGCACAACCACTCCATCCGCAGCTGCCACTGTTGCACACCAGGTCTCCCATTATGGGGCAGCTACTGGCAAACGTCAGCAGGCTGTATTGGCTATGAAGTGTTTGGGCGACAACAGACACACCGCGGAAGTTCTGTCCGAGTTCTTGCAGAAAGAAACGCAGTCGTGGCTGGGCACTGTAGATCTTGAGGCAGGCAAGGTAGTGAGTGATAACGGAAGGAATTTCATGGCTGCCATCTCCCTTTCCCAACTGAAACACATTCCTTGCCTGGCTCACACCTTAAACCTGGTGGTGCAGTGCTTCCTGAAAAGTTATCCGGGGTTATCCGACCTGCTCCTCAAAGTGCGTGGACTTTGCTCACATATCCGCCGTTCGCCCGTACACTCCAGCCGTATGCAGACCTATCAGCGTTCTTTGAACCTTCCCCAGCATCGCCTAATCATAGACGTTGCAACAAGGTGGAACTCAACACTGCACATGCTTCAGAGACTGTGTGAACAGAGGCGGGCTGTTATGTTTTTGTGGGAGGATACACATACACGGGCAGGCAGTAGGATGGCAGACATGGAGTTGTCAGGTGTGCAGTGGTCGAAGATTCAAGACATGTGTCAAGTCCTTCAGTGTTTTGAGGAATGCACACGGCTGGTTAGTGCAGACAACGCCATAATAAGCATGAGCATCCCCCTAATGCGTCTGCTGATGCAAAGTTTGACGCACATAAAGGATCAGGCGTCTGCAGCTGAGGAAGAGGAAAGCCTTGATGACAGTCAGCCATTGTCTGGCCAGGGCAGTGTACAGGACGAGGTAGCGGGCGAAGAGGAGGAGGAGGACGAGGAGGATGATGGGGATGATTATATTTTTAATGAGGAAGCTTTTCCGGGGCCACTGGAAATTGGTGGCGCGGCAAGGCCGGGTTCTGGTTTTTTGAGGGACACAAGTGACGTGGATTTGCCTGAAACTGCCCCTCAACCAAGCACAACCGCAGATTTGAGAACTGGAACTTTGGCCCACATGGCGGATTATGCCTTACGTATCCTCAAAAGGGACACACGCATAACTAAAATGATGAATGATGACGATTACTGGTTGGCCTGCCTCCTTGATCCTCGCTATAAAGGCAAATTGCAAAATATAATGCCACATGAGAACTTGGAACTAATATTAGCAACCAAACAATCAACTCTTGTTGACCGTTTGCTTCTGGCATTCCCTGCACACAGCGCCCGTGATCGTTCTCACACGACCTGCAGGGGCCAGCAGACCAGAGGAGTTAGAGGGGCAGAAATCAGAAGTGGCGTTGGCCAGAGGGGTTTTCTGACCAGGTTGTGGAGTGATTTTGCTATGACCGCAGACAGGACAGGTACTGCAGCATCAATTCAAAGTGACAGGAGACAACATTTGTCCAGTATGGTTACAAACTATTTTTCATCCCTTATCGATGTTCTCCCTCAACCGTCATTCCCATTTGATTACTGGGCATCAAAATTAGACACCTGGCCAGAATTGGCAGAATATGCATTGCAGGAGCTTGCTTGCCCGGCAGCTAGTGTCCTATCAGAAAGAGTATTCAGTGCTGCAGGTTCAATACTAACAGAAAAATGGACTCGTCTGGCTACCCAAAATGTAGATGATCTAACCTTCATTAAAATGAACCACAACTGGATTTCGAAATCTTTTGCCCCACCTTGCCCGGCTGACACCTAGCTTTCCCATGAAAAGGTCTTGCCTGTGGACTATTCTGAATGCCTTTTCCAATCTCGTAATTTTCTGCACCTGATTGTCCAGCATACGACATGTTTACACCTCACTAAATGGCCAAACTCCCCACACGGGGCCGTGGTATCGACACTTGGCGACAGCACCCGTGAGAGTGCAGTTTGTCTGAAGAGGTGGGTGAGCCCGCTTTTGGTCGACGGCACTGCCACTGGGTCCCTCCTAGTACAATAAAGTGTCTCTGGCGGTGGTGGTGCGCACCCAACGTCAGACACACCGTTGTAATATGAGGGGCCCTGGGCCTGTACCGCCGGCCACAAGACAGTTTCCCCCCACCCTAGCTCAAACAGTGCTCTACCACTTGCAAAATTATCTCACAGCTCCACCAATGTTTAGTCTATGCGCTGACATCCTTCAATGCCTGCCACTGACAATACCATTGTATTGACATTTTTGTTATGTTAGGCCTTCGATGCCTGTCTGTGGTCACTCCTTCCACTAGGCCTCCACTGACCACACCACTGCTGCCCGTGTACCCCTGTAACCAATTTAAAATTGCCTACAGCCATGTGTTATTATTTTAGGCCTTCGATGCCTGTCTGTGGTCACTCCTTCCACTAGGCCTCCACTGACCACACCACTGCTGCCCGTGTACCCCTGTAACCAATTTAAAATTGCCTACAGCCATGTGTTATTATTTTAGGCCTTCGATGCCTGTCTGCGGTGACTCCTTCCACTAGGCCTCCACTGACCACACCACTGCTGCCCGTGTACCCCTGGAACCAATTTAAAATTGCCAACAGCCATGTGTTATTTTTTTAGGCCTTCGATGCCTGTCTGCGGTCACTCCTTCCACTAGGCCTCCACTGACCACACCACTGCTGCCCGTGTACCCCTGGAACCAATTTAAAATTGCCTACAGCCATGTGTTATTATTTTAGGCCTTCGATGCCTGTCTGCGGTGACTCCTTCCACTAGGCCTCCACTGACCACACCACTGCTGCCCGTGTACCCCTGGAACCAATTTAAAATTGCCTACAGCCATGTGTTATTATTTTAGGCCTTCGATGCCTGTCTGCGGTCACTCCTTCCACTAGGCCTCCACTGACCACACCACTGCTGCCCGTGTACCCCTGGAACCAATTTAAAATTGCCTACAGCCATGTGTTATTATTTTAGGCCTTCGATGCCTGTCTGCGGTCACTCCTTCCACTAGGCCTCCACTGACCACACCACTGCTGCCCGTGTACCCCTGGAACCAATTTAAAATTGCCTACAGCCATGTGTTATTATTTTAGGCCTTCGATGCCTGTCTGCGGTCACTCCTTCCACTAGGCATCCACTGACCACACCACTGCTGCCCGTGTACCCCTGTAACCAATTTAAAATTGCCTACAGCCATGTGTTATTATTTTAGGCCTTCGATGCCTGTCTGCGGTGACTCCTTCCTCTAGGCCTCCACTGACCACACCACTGCTGCCCGTGTACCCCTGGAACCAATTTAAAATTGCCTACAGCCATGTGTTATTATTTTAGGCCTTCGATGCCTGTCTGCGGTCACTCCTTCCACTAGGCCTCCACTGACCACACCACTGGTGCCCGTGTACCCCTGGAACCAATTTAAAATTGCCTACAGCCATGTGTTATTATTTTAGGCCTTCGATGCCTGTCTGCGGTCACTCCTTCCACTAGGCCTCCACTGACCACACCACTGCTGCCCGTGTACCCCTGGAACCAATTTAAAATTGCCTACAGCCATGTGTTATTATTTTAGGCCTTCGATGCCTGTCTGCGGTGACTCCTTCCACTAGGCCTCCACTGACCACACCACTGCTGCCCGTGTACCCCTGGAACCAATTTAAAATTGCCTACAGCCATGTGTTATTATTTTAGGCCTTCGATGCCTGTCTGCGGTCACTCCTTCCACTAGGCCTCCACTGACCACACCACTGCTGCCCGTGTACCCCTGGAACCAATTTAAAATTGCCTACAGCCATGTGTTATTATTTTAGGCCTTCGATGCCTGTCTGCGGTCACTCCTTCCACTAGGCCTCCACTGACCACACCACTGCTGCCCGTGTACCCCTGGAACCAATTTAAAATTGCCTACAGCCATGTGTTATTATTTTAGGCCTTCGATGCCTGTCTGCGGTCACTCCTTCCACTAGGCCTCCACTGACCACACCACTGCTGCCCGTGTACCCCTGGAACCAATTTAAAATTGCCTACAGCCATGTGTTATTATTTTAGGCCTTCGATGCCTGTCTGCGGTCACTCCTTCCACTAGGCCTCCACTGACCACACCACTGCTGCCCGTGTACCCCTGGAACCAACATCAGAAAATATAAAAATAAGTATTTTGCTTATAAAAGAGAAAATACTGGAGAGATATCAAATGCAGACATTTTAACATTAAAAACAAACACATACAACAAAAATCTGGTACAGTACTAAAAATGGCCACCAGCTACAATAACTTTCTCCTGCAAGTAGTTAACTGAAAGGTTTTTTCAATTTTAAACACAGATATGGCATCCACCGAGTGTTGTCCTGTCGCGTCTTCTTTATATTATTGCCAAGAAGATGCAAAACAATGAAAATAATAAAATCATTATTTACCAAAAAAATAGAGTAAGTCAAAACCACATTGCAAATAAACATTCATTACAAATAAAGAAGCAGGGCGCGTCCAAGGGTGAGTATATACCTAATAAGAATATAATCACCCTCGGACGCGCCCTGCTTCTTTCCGAGAGCCTTCCTTCCTAAGAATCAGCCCTTCCGTGGTGTAGAGAGAGGGTTTGTTACACTCCAAGGTGTTCCCCAGGTTGCCTTTCCTGAGCTTCGATCTTCCGGCTCTCGTTTAGTAGTTGTTGGAAACTACGCTGCATTGGGCCTACAAATTGGGTATGGGGTGTAGAGAGATGGTGTGTTCCACTCCAAGGTGTTCTCCAGGTTGCCTTTCCTGAGCTTCGATCTTCCGGCTCTCGTTTAGTAGTTGTTGGAAACTACGCTGCATTAGGCCTACAAATTGGGTATGGGGTGTAGAGAGATGGTGTGTTCCACTGTAGAGAGATGGTGTGTTCCACTCCAAGGTGTTCCCCAGGTTTCCTCTCCATTGCTTCGATCTTCCGGCTCTCGTTTAGTAGTTGTTGGAAACTATGCTGCATTAGGCCTACAAATTGGGTATGGGGTGTAGAGAGATGGTGTGTTACACTCCAAGGTGTTCCCCAGGTTTCCTCTCCATTGCTTCGATCTTCCGGCTCTCGTTTAGTAGTTGTTGGAAACTACGCTGCATTGGGCCTACAAATTGGGTATGGGGTGTAGAGAGATGGTGTGTTCCACTCCAAGGTGTTCTCCAGGTTGCCTTTCCTGAGCTTCGATCTTCCGGCTCTTGTTTAGTAGTTGTTGGAAACTACGCTGCATTAGGCCTACAAATTGGGTATGGGGTGTAGAGAGATGGTGTGTTACACTCCAAGGTGTTCCCCAGGTTCCCAGGTTTCCTCTCCATTGCTTCGATCTTCCGGCTCTCGTTTAGTAGTTGTTGGAAACTACGCTGCATTAGGCCTACAAATTGGGTATGGGGTGTAGAGAGATGGTGTGTTACACTCCAAGGTGTTCCCCAGGTTTCCTCTCCATTGCTTCGATCTTCCGGCTCTCGTTTAGTAGTTGTTGGAAACTACGCTGCATTAGGCCTACAAATTGGGTATGGGGTGTAGAGAGATGGTGTGTTACACTCCAAGGTGTTCCCCAGGTTTCCTCTCCATTGCTTCGATCTTCCGGCTCTCGTTTAGTAGTTGTTGGAAACTACGCTGCATTAGGCCTACAAATTGGGTATGGGGTGTAGAGAGATGGTGTGTTCCACTGTAGAGAGATGGTGTGTTCCACTCCAAGGTGTTCCCCAGGTTTCCTCGCCAATGCTTCGATCATCATGCTCTCGTTTAGTAGTTGTTGGAAACTACGCTGCATTAGGCCTACAAATTGGATATGGGGTGTAGAGAGATGGTGTGTTCCACTCCAAGGTGTTCTCCAGGTTGCCTTTCCTGAACTTCTATCTTCAGGCTCTCATTAAATTGTGGTTAAACGGAACAACTGCATTTGGCGTACTAGTTGGTTTGGGGCCTACTATCGGTGTCTGCCGCTCCTTGCTGTTCTCCTGGTTTCCTGTCCTGAAATTCCGTTTTCAGGCGCTCGTTAAGTAGTTGTTAATGTTAGACTGCATTTGCCCTACTAGTTGGGTTGGGGCCTACTATCGGTGTCTGCCACTCCTTGCTGTTCTCCTCCACTGAACAAAGCTGTGCCGCCTGTTTACTACTGTTGCCAATTTTGAACTGCATTTCGACTACTTACTGATTTGGGCCTACTCTCTGTGTCAGCCTCTCATTCCAGTTGTCCTCCACTGCAATGCCCCCTGATTAGTCCTGTGTTACCAATTTTGAACTGCATTTAGCCCACTTTATTCTTTGGGCCTATATCTGTGTTTCCTCCTCATCCTGCCCATTGCCCAGCCAGTGATAGATGAGTCTGCTGGTACATTGACCCATAACGCAACATTTCCCGTGCACGCTACACTGCAAGATTGTGACCCTGCTGAAAGTCAGGTCCCCCTTCCCGCATACCATACCACCTTACACGGGGACAAACAGGAAGGTGCAGATGAAAGTGCAGGTTCCTTCATCAGGTGGGGGGAGGAATACTAGTTGGCGACGTCACTGGCACAGGGCCTCTCATGGTACGCAAAAGTGTTGCTGCCAGTGGGAGGCGCCCCCACCGTGCAAACACACCGCTGTACTTTGAGGGGCCCTGTGCCAGTGCCAATGCCAACGAGTGGGCCCCCCCTGCTTGCTCAGGTTCACAGCACTTGCAAAGTTGAAATACTTACCTCTCCCTGCTCCACTGCCGTGACGTGGTCCAGATTTCCTGGGCCCACTAATTACTTGAACCAGCCCTACCCACCACAACTTTAGCCAAATGACCCCCAATTTCAAATGCCTTCCAATTATTATAAGGTAAATTACGCTTGACAAGCTTCATTAAGAAGAATGGATGGTTTTGACATTAAAATGGGCACTCTAGGTGTTTTCCTGGCCCCCACTCACTACCGACTATGCTGCCCCATTGACTTGCATTGGGTTTCGTGTTTCGGTCGATCCCGACTTTACGTCATAATCGGCCGATTTCACTCGACCCGACTTTTGAGATAGTCGGGTTTCGCGAAACCCGGCTCGACTCTAAAAAGGTCAAGGTCGCTCAACTCTACTCTCTGGTGAACATGACACAAAATACTATCAAATCAGGCATTCATATTAATCGTCAAGCCAAAGTTACCGTATATACTCGAGTATAAGCCGTCCCGAGTATAAGCCGACCCCCCTAATTTTGCCACAAAAAACTGGGAAAACTTATTGACTCGAGTATAAGCCTAGGGTGGAAAATGCAGCAGCTACCGGTGAATTTCAAAAATAAAAATAGATGCTCCATACCGTTCATTATGGCCCCATAGATGCTCCGTATAAAGCTGTGCCACATATAATGCTCTGCACCGTTCATTATGGCCCCATAGATGATCCATATATAGCTGTGCCACATATATAATGCTCTGCACCGTTCATTATGGCCCCATAGATGCTCCACATAAAGCTGTGCCATATATAATGCTCTGCACCGTTCATTATGGCCCCATAGATGCTCCTTATAAAGCTGTGCCATATAAAAAGCTCTGCACCGTTCATTATGGCCCCATAGATGCTCCACATAAAGCTGTGCCATATAGAATGCTCTGCACCGTTCATTATGGCCCCATAGATGCTCCACATAAAGCTGTGCCATATAGAATGCTCTGCACCGTTCATTATGGCCCCATAGATGCTCCACATAAAGCTGTGCCATATATAATGCTCTGCACCGTTCATTATGGCCCCATAGATGCTCCACATAAAGCTGTGCCCCATATAGAATGCTCTGCACCGTTCATTATGGCCCCATAGATGCTCCACATAAAGCTGTGCCATATAGAATGCTCTGCACCGTTCATTATGGCCCCATAGATGCTCCACATAAAGCTGTGCCCCATATAGAATGCTCTGCACCGTTCATTATGGCCCCATAGATGCTCCACATAAAGCTGCCCCATATATAATGCTCTGCACCGTTCAGTATGGCCCCATAGATGCTCCACATAAAGCTGCCCCATATATAATGCTCTGCACCGTTCATTATGGCCCCATAGATGCTCCACATAAAGCTGTGCCATATATAATGCTCTGCACCATTCATTATGGCCCCATAGATGCTCCACATAAAGCTGTGCCATATATAATGCTCTGCACCGTTCATTATGGCCCCATAGATGCTCCATAGAAAGCTGTGCCATATATAATGCTCTGTTCCGTTGATTATTGCCCCATAGATGCTCCACATAAATCTGTGCAATATATAATGCTGCTGCTGCTGCGATAAAAAAAAACAACGAAATACTCACCTCTCTTGCTTGCAGCTCCTCAGTGTCCTGTTTCGGCGTCTCTCCGCACTGACTGTTCAGGCAGAGGGCGGCGCGCACACTAGTACATCATCGCGCCCTCTGACCTGAACAGTCAGAGCAAAAGGACGCGGAAGACGGAGCGGTGCCCGGCGGGTGGAACGCAGACAGGTAACTATGAGATACTTACCTGCTCCCGGTGTCCCTGGCTTCTTATCCCGGACAGCTGGTCTCCGGGTGCCGCAGCCCCTTCCTCTGTCAGCGGTCACCGTTACCGCTCATTAGAGAAATGAATATGCGGCTCCACCCCTATGGGAGTGGAGTCCATATTCATAACTTTAATGAGCGGTACCATGTGACCGCTGAACAGGAGAAGAGCTTCGGCACAGAAGACCGTGGGACAGGCAGGGGGAGCGCCAGGAGCGCCGGGACTAGGTGAGTATTCGACACTCTCTCCACCTCACCCGCCGACCCCACCGCCGACCGTGACTCGAGTATAAGCCGAGAGGGGCACTTTCAGCCCAAAAATTTGGGCTGAAAATCTCGGCTTATACTCAAGTATATACGGTAGTTATACATGTAACAATAAATAGTGCCAAAGAAGCATAAATTCGCACAGCGGGGAAGCCCACTCAGTGCACAGGTATTGCGTGAACCGATACTGCAGGCATACAACCCCTGACAAAAATTATGGAATCACCGACCCTAGGGGGATGTTAATTCAGTTGTTTAATTTTGTAGAAAAAAAGCAGATCACAGACATGGCACAAAACTAAAGTCATTTCAAATGGCAACTTTCTGGCTTTAAGAAACACTAAAAGAAATCAAGAACAAAAAATGTTGTAGTCAGTAATGGTTACTTTTTTTAACCAAGCATAGGGAAAAAATTATGGAATCACTCAATTCTGAGGAAAAAATTATGGGATCACCCTGTAAATTTTCATACCCAAAAATAACACCTGCATCAAATTAGATCTGCTCGTTAGTCTGCATCTAAAAAGGAGTGATCACACCTTGGAGAGCTGTTGCACCAAGTGGACTGACATGAATCATGACTCCAACACGAGAGATGTCAATTGAAACAAAGGAGAAGATTATCAAACTCTTAAAAGAGGGTAAATCATCACGCAACGTTGCAAAAGATGTTGGTTGTTCACAGTCAGCTGTGTCTAAAATCTGCACCAAATACAAACAGCATGGGAAGGTTGTTAAAGGCAAACATACTGGTAGACCAAAGAAGACATCAAAGCATCAAGACCAGAAACTTAAAGCAATATGTCTCCAAAACAGGAAATGCACAACAAAACAAATGAGGAACGAATGGGTGGAAACTGGAGTCAATGTCTGTGACCAAACCGTAAGAAACCGCCTAAAGGAAATGGGATTAACATGCAGAAAAGCTAAACGAAGGCCATCATTAACCCCTAAACAGAAAAAAACAAGGTTACAATGGGCTAAGTAAAAGCAATCGTGAACTGTGGATGACTGGATGAAAGTCATATTCAGTGATGAATCGCGAATCTGCATTGGGCAAGGTGATGATGCTGGAACTTTTGTTTGGTGCCGTTCCAATGAGATTTATAAAGATGACTGCCTGAAGAGAACATGCAAATTTCCACAGTCATTGTTGATATGGGGCTGCATGTCAGGTAAAGGCATTGGGGAGATGGCTGTCATTACATCTTCTATAAATGCACAAGTTTATGTTGATATTGTGGACACTTTTCTTATCCCATCAATTGAAAGGATGTTTGGGGATGATGAAATCATTTTTCAAGATGATAATGCATCCTGCCATAGAGCAAAAACTGTGAAAACATTCCTTGAAAAAAGACAGATAAGGTCAATGTCATGGCCTGAAAATAGTCCGGATCTCAATCCAATTGAAAATCTTTGGTGGAAGTTGAAGAAAATGGTCCAAGACAAGGCTCTAACCTGCAAAGCTGATCTGGCAACAGGAATCAGAGAAAGTTGGAGCCAGATTGATGAAGAGTACTGTTTGACACTCATTAAGTCCATGCCTCAGAGACTGCAAGCTGTTATAAAACCCAGAGGTGGTGCAACAAAATACTATTGATGTGTTGGAGAGTTTTTTTGTTTGTTTGTTTTCCATGACTCCATAATTTTTTCCTCATAATTGAGTGATTCCATAATTTTCCCCCTATGCTTGGTTAAAAAGAGTAACCATTACTGACTACCTCATTCTTTGTTCTTGATTTTTTTAGTGCTTCTTAAAGCCAGAAAGTTGCCGTTTGAAATTACTTTAGTTTTGTGCCATGTCTGTGATCTGCTTTTTTTCTACAAAATTAAACAACTGAATGAACATCCTCCAAGGCCGGTGATTCCATAATTTTTGCCAGGGGTTGTATATACAGCAGTAAGTGCTCTGTGAGCCGGGGTGCCACTCCAAAAAAAAAAGCCACAATGGATCCAAGAATTGAAAGAAATGGATGGTGAAAAAAATTCTACTTTATTCCAATACTTTAAAACATCGGCGTCGGGAGGATGGGGGCAGGAGTGGAATGGACGACAGCCGTTTCGCGCTGCAGTGGCGCTTCTCTTCCAGAAGAGAGGCAAGGCAACATGCTGGCTGCCGGTCTTATTTTTGTCATGATCTCTATATGAGGTGGCTTGCCTCTCTTCTGGTGACTCATATTATACATCCTTTGGCTAAATATTTCTCACCTTCTTGGTGTTACGTTCCATTTGCAGTTTTCATTTCTTTATTTTGACCAGGCCATATATCTTTATATACCTCTATTGATCATTTATATCTCTTTAATAAAATAAATAGAAGGCAAAGTAAGCAGCACAGCCCGGTAACAAGGACTAAAGTGGTATCACTCAAGGAACTACTGAGCTCAGAACATATCGGGAGGTGCTCACGTCTGAAACATAACAGAAATGTAATAGTACAAAAATAAAGAAAAGACGTTGCAACACTCACCAATCCTGTGAAGCAGATAAAGCCCTTTATTCAAGCAATGAAGAGACCATGTTCACGGCACGGGGGAGAAAAAGAGGTGAGCGGGGAGAGGACAACAGCCATTTCGCACCCACACCGGCGCTTCTACGGGTCCACGCTGGAATGGAACAACGCCAGGTGAGATAAGTGCCGAAGCACCACCCCCTCTGACGTGTATCCCGTCCAGCGCAGGCAGAAATCAGGTGCACAACGGGAAAGTAAGTGAGAAACATATACATATTAAAATCAATAGAAAAATGTTACGCTGTTATACATATATACCTAGAGTAACAACCATATTACAATGTTATACATATACACCTAAAGTAGCCAAAATCCCATAGGAAAAGAACGTCAATTACACGCAACATATACAGTCGTGTTACATATGGTACTAAATCATTAGAATTTGCGTTTTTATAACCTGATATAAATATCTTTATAAACTGGTCTACCATCTATGTCCTATTTATTTATTAATAGTATTTATGCGAAAACAACATCAATCATCGTAGACGGGAGATAATGAGAAAAAGTGAATTATAGTGCACATTAGTGCTAATCAGACAGTCTGTTCATCCAAACTTTATAGGAAAACAGACATGTCAATTTTTTCATTCAGGCCAGCCGGTCCTGTCGCCTTTGTTCTCATTATCCATCTCGCCTCTCGTTGTAGTAATAACTTTTGTAGGTCACCTCCTTGTTTTGGTTGGAATACTTTTTCGATCCCGGCAAAAGTTAGTACATCAGGATCTCCTGCATGACATTCTTTAACATGTTGAATAAGTCTGGGGACACCTTTCCCTGAATTAATAGATCTTTGATGTTCCCTAAAACGTGTGAACAGTTTTCTAATAGTCTTGCCTATATAGAATCTCCTGCAGGAACAGAAAATAACGTACACCACGTAATCTGTCCTGCAGGTGATTAATTGTTGGACATGGTGTATATAGGGGCCAATATTTAAAACAGGAGCCTGAATATGGAAACGACAATATCGACACTGTCCACATCCAGTTTATAAAGATATTTATATCAGGTTATAAAAACGCAAATTCTAACGATTTAGTACCATATGTAACACGACTGTATATGTTGCGTGTAATTGACGTTCTTTTCCTATGGGATTTTGGCTACTTTAGGTGTATATGTATAACATTGTAATATGGTTGTTACTCTAGGTATATATGTATAACAGCGTAACATTTTTCTATTGATTTTAATATGTATATGTTTCTCACTTACTTTCCCGTTGTGCACCTGATTTCTGCCTGCGCTGGACGGGATACACGTCAGAGGGGGTGGTGCTTCGGCACTTATCTCACCTGGCGTTGTTCCATTCCAGCGTGGACCCGTAGAAGCGCCGGTGTGGGCGCGAAACGGCTGTTGTCCTCTCCCCGCTCACCTCTTTTTCTCCCCCGTGCCGTGAACATGGTCTCTTCATTGCTTGAATAAAGGGCTTTATCTGCTTCACAGGATTGGTGAGTGTTGCCACGTCTTTTCTTTATTTTTGTACTATTTATATCTCTTTATTTTGCCTTTTTAAGGTATGCTGCTTTTTTGCACGTTTCCCAGTTTATTTATCATCTGCAAAATAAGTGCATAACATTTTTGGCTTATAGGATAAAAAGTTTCATCCTCAGTGCCTATGTTTTGGTATTACGCACTTTTGCATCTATGCATGGGCTCCTTGGAGGTTTTGATGCTCAGTCACTATTTATTGTTACATGTATAACTAACTTTGGCTTGGCCATTGATATGAATGCCTGATTTGATAGTATTGTGTGTCATGTTCACCAGAGAGTGCTCATCTCATTTGATCTAAAATTTGTTATCAATTAGCACTGTTAATCTGTGTTTACATATGACTTTTACCTGCATTTTCTTGCTAGGAAGAGGTGGAGGAGGTTAGCTATTGGTTCCTATACGGACCCTTAGTGGTTTTATGTGGTAATTTTTTGGCCTTTTTTTACTGCTTTTATGAAATAAAATTGACATGTTTTATTAGAAGTATTTGTTTTATTAATTTTTGAATGGGTGATCATGGCCTCAGTACACACTGCTTTTTCTTTCTTCTGTTGTGACAAAATTTTGTGTGTGGTCAGTGATCCCCTTGCATATTTTGTAGTGCCCTCAAGCTTCCACTTTTCGTAACACTGCATATCACCCCAAACACCAATAGTGAAGTTTGGAGGTGGAAACATCATGGTGTGGGGCTCTTTTACAGCACTAGAGCACTGGCAAACTTCATATACAGGAAGGAAGGATGAAAGAAAAGAATGGATCTACCTGTGGCCAAACATTTTTGTATGGCTGATCATAGCACCATGAACCTGAAATTACTTGTATTGAAAGGTAACTTCAAATCTCAGAGAGACCGTAGAATCTGGGAGTATAAACTTAGGACAACCTTTGACACACTTAGTGCAGGCTTGAATGTGTCACATGGATTTATGTCTTTTTACAGCAATTAAGGAATTTGCTCTTCAGACCTTATGGGGGCATCACAACACAGAACCAGACCCCAATCAGAGGACAATAAAACATTCACTCCTTATCTACGAACTGTTCCAATATTTATGGACACAACTGTTTATCACTCTCCCATAATGACAGTTATGTGCTGTGTTGTGTATAAATATGTGATTCTTCAGATGTTGTATTAGTCTATGCATGATGAAGAGGTCTGAGTAGTCTCAAAAGCTTGCAATTTGTTACCATCTTTTCAGTTAGCCATTAAAAGGTATCAACCACTGAGGACTCTCAATTCCAAATATTTTTCAAATGTACTGAGACATTCTTGATAAAAATCTGCTACCATCTACTAGGATGATGAAGATGAAGCAAGGAAGGACATTTCAGCAACACAAAGTGTCCCAAACACAGAGCCAGGGAAAATCTCAATTGCTATCAGAGAAAAAAAATAAAGTTGCTAAAATGGCCCAGTCGATCATTTGACCTGAATCCCATGGAAAATGTATAGAAGGAAAGCTCAGAGTTCACACAAGGAGCCAACAGAATCTTCAGAATTTGACAAGTGTTTGTGTGGAAGACTGAGCCAAAATCCCACCTGAGCAATGCATGCAACTAGTTTCCTTATGCAGCAGGCGCTTTGAAGCTTCATCACCAACAAAGGCTTTTGTGCGAAGTATCAAATAAATGTCAGTAAGCATGTTCAATACTTTGACACTGTGTAATTTCTCAGTATTAAGCTACGGTCGGTCACACTATCAATATTTGGTCAGTATTTCACATCGTTATTTGTAATTTGTTGGAAATATGTTTACTTTGAAAATTAGTGACGTGTTCAATACTTATTTCACATGCTGTTTGTAGTGAGGAAAGAGAGAGATAAAAGTTAGGGTACCCTCAGATATTACAGCAGCTGCCATACAGCTGCAGGGAACAGGAGTTCAGGCTCCAGTAAGAACAGATTAGCTGCCTTTAGTGAAACTGATAGCCGGTCACAGGCTGTAGTTGATCAGACTGTACTGGACCACTAACACCCACACTGCTCTGCATACGGGTATCACAGCAGCCTCCACACAGCCTCAGAATGATACTGCAGCCCGACAAGAAGTGTTACATCATTCCCGCTACGTGGAAGGCCGCCTGTTATGACCTGGTGGTTAGGAGCACCCGGAATGACCTGATGGTTAAACTCACAGGACAAGCTCTGGGAAGTGGGAACTTTGCTGACCGCAATCCCTAATCCTATCACACACATTAGAAATAGCCGTGGAGCATACCTAACAGGCCTAGACGCCTCGGCACAGCCTAAGAACTAGCTAGCCCTAGAGATAGAAAATAAAGCCTACCTTGCCTCAGAGAAATTTCCCCAAAGGAAAAGGCAGCACCCCACAAATATTAACTGTGAGTTAAGATGAAAGTCACAAACACAGAAATGAAACAGGTATTAGCAAAGGGAGGCCAGACTAACTAAATAGACAGAGGATAGGAAAGGTATCTTTGCGGTCAGCACAAAAAACTACAAAAGACCACGCAGAGTGTGCAAAAAGACCCCCGCACCGACTCACGGTGCGGAGGCGCCACCCTGCATCCCAGAGCTTCCAGCTAGCAAGGCAAAATCATGAAAGCAAGCTGGACTAGAAAACCATGAACAGAAAATAACAAACGGGGACTTAGCTTCTTGCAGGAAGAGACAGGTCTCCAGAAAGAATCAAGAGCGAACTGAACCAGCACAGGAACATTGACAGCTGGCATGGAGTAACGATCTGAGTGGAGTTAAATAGAGCAGCCAACCAAAGGATAAACCATGTCACCTGTGTAAGGAACCTCAGAAGCAGCAGCTTCACTCACAGCCACCAGAGGGAGTCCATGGACAGAACTCGCCGAAGTACCATTCACGACCACAGGAGGGAGTTCGACAACAGAATTCACAACAGTACCCCCCCTTGAGGAGGGGTCACCGAACCCTCACCAGAGCCCCCAGGCCGATCAGGATGAGCCAAATGAAAGGCACGAACCAGATCGGCAGCATGAACATCAGAGGCAAAAACCCCGGAATTGTCTTCCTGACCATAACCCTTCCACTTGATCAGGTACTGGATTTTCCGTCTCGAAATACAAGAATCCAAAATCTTCTCCACCACATACTCCAACTCCCCCTCGACCAACACCGGGGCAGGAGGATCAACAGAGGGAACCATAGGCGCCACGTATCTCCGCAACAACGACCTATGGAACACATTATGGATGGCAAAAGAAGCTGGAAGGTCCAAACGAAATGACACAGGATTAAGAACTTCAGAAATCTTATATGGCCCAATGAAACGAGGCTTAAACTTAGGAGAGGAAACCTTCATAGGAACATGACGAGATGACAACCAAACCAAATCCCCAACACGAAGTCGGGGACCAACACAGCGCCGGCAGTTAGCAAAACGTTGAGCCTTCTCCTGGGACAATGTCAAATTGTCCACCACATGAGTCCAAATCTGCTGCAACCTGTCCACCACCATATCCACACCAGGACAGTCCGAAGGCTCAACCTGCCCTGAAGAGAAACGAGGATGGAAACCAGAATTACAGAAAAAAGGAGGAACTAAAGTAGCCGAGCTGGCCCGATTATTAAGGGCGAACTCAGCCAAAGGCAAGAAGGACACCCAATCATCCTGATCAGCAGAAACAAAGCATCTCAGATATGTTTCCAAAGTCTGATTAGTTCGTTCGGTTTGGCCATTAGTCTGAGGATGGAAAGCCGAAGAAAAAGACAAATCAATGCCCATCTTAGCACAAAAGGACCGCCAAAACCTCAAAACAAACTGGGAACCTCTGTCTGAGACGATGTTCTCTGGAATGCCATGCAAACGAACCACATGCTGGAAAAACAATGGCACCAAATCAGAGGAGGAACATAGTAACATAGTAACATAGTTAGTAAGGCCGAAAAAAGACATTTGTCCATCCAGTTCAGCCTATATTCCATCATAATAAATCCCCAGATCTACGTCCTTCTACAGAACCTAATTGTATGATACAATATTGTTCTGCTCCAGGAAGACATCCAGGCCTCTCTTGAACCCCTCGACTGAGTTCGCCATCACCACCTCCTCAGGCAAGCAATTCCAGATTCTCACTGCCCTAACAGTAAAGAATCCTCTTCTATGTTGGTGGAAAAACCTTCTCTCCTCCAGACGCAAAGAATGCCCCCTTGTGCCCGTCACCTTCCTTGGTATAAACAGATCCTCAGCGAGATATTTGTATTGTCCCCTTATATACTTATACATGGTTATTAGATCGCCCCTCAGTCGTCTTTTTTCTAGACTAAATAATCCTAATTTCGCTAATCTATCTGGGTATTGTAGTTCTCCCATCCCCTTTATTAATTTTGTTGCCCTCCTTTGTACTCTCTCTAGTTCCATTATATCCTTCCTGAGCACCGGTGCCCAAAACTGGACACAGTACTCCATGTGCGGTCTAACTAGGGATTTGTACAGAGGCAGTATAATGCTCTCATCATGTGTATCCAGACCTCTTTTAATGCACCCCATGATCCTGTTTGCCTTGGCAGCTGCTGCCTGGCACTGGCTGCTCCAGGTAAGTTTATCATTAACTAGGATCCCCAAGTCCTTCTCCCTGTCAGATTTACCCAGTGGTTTCCCATTCAGTGTGTAATGGTGACATTGATTCCTTCTTCCCATGTGTATAACCTTACATTTATCATTGTTAAACCTCATCTGCCACCTTTCAGCCCAAGTTTCCAACTTATCCAGATCCATCTGTAGCAGAATACTATCTTCTCTTGTATTAACTGCTTTACATAGTTTTGTATCATCTGCAAATATCGATATTTTACTGTGTAAACCTTCTACCAGATCATTAATGAATATGTTGAAGAGAACAGGTCCCAATACTGACCCCTGCGGTACCCCACTGGTCACAGCGACCCAGTTAGAGACTATACCATTTATAACCACCCTCTGCTTTCTATCACTAAGCCAGTTAGTAACCCATTTACACACATTTTCCCCCATACCAAGCATTCTCATTTTGTGTACCAACCTCTTGTGCGGCACGGTATCAAACGCTTTGGAAAAATCGAGATATACCACGTCCAATGACTCACCGTGGTCCAGCCTATAGCTTACCTCTTCATAAAAACTGATTAGATTGGTTTGACAGGAGCGATTTCTCATAAACCCATGCTGATATGGAGTTAAACAGTTTTTCTCATTGAGATAATCCAGAATAACATCCCTCAGAAACCCTTCAAATATTTTACCAACAATAGAGGTTAGACTTACTGGCCTATAATTTCCAGGTTCACTTTTAGAGCCCTTTTTGAATATTGGCACCACATTTGCTATGCGCCAATCCTGCGGAACAGACCCCGTCGCTATAGAGTCCCTAAAAATAAGAAATAATGGTTTATCTATTACATTACTTAGTTCTCTTAGAACTCGTGGGTGTATGCCATCCGGACCCGGAGATTTATCTATTTTAATCTTATTTAGCCGGTTTCGCACCTCTTCTTGGGTTAGATTGGTGACCCTTAATATAGGGTTTTCATTGTTTCTTGGGATTTCACCTAGCATTTCATTTTCCACCGTGAATACCGTGGAGAAGAAGGTGTTTAATATGTTAGCTTTTTCCTCGTCATCTACAACCATTCTTTCCTCACTATTTTTTAAGGGGCCTACATTTTCAGTTTTTATTCTTTTACTATTGATATAGTTGAAGAACAGTTTGGGATTAGTTTTACTCTCCATAGCAATGTGCTTCTCTGTTTCCTTTTTGGCAGCTTTAATTAGTTTTTTAGATAAAGTATTTTTCTCCCTATAGTTTTTTAGAGCTTCAATGGTGCCATCCTGCTTTAGTAGTGCAAATGCTTTCTTTTTACTGTTAATTGCCTGTCTTACTTCTTTGTTTAGCCACATTGGGTTTTTCCTATTTCTAGTCCTTTTATTTCCACAAGGTATAAACCGCTTACACTGCCTATTTAGGATGTTCTTAAACATTTCCCATTTATTATCTGTATTCTTATTTCTGAGGATATTGTCCCAGTCTACCAGATTAAGGGCATCTCTAAGCTGGTCAAACTTTGCCTTCCTAAAGTTCAGTGTTTTTGTGACTCCCTGACAAGTCCCCCTAGTGAAAGACAGGTGAAACTGTACAATATTGTAATCGCTATTTCCTAGATGCCCGACCACCTGCAGATTTGTTATTCTGTCAGGTCTATTAGATAGTATTAGGTCTAAAAGTGCTGCTCCTCTGGTTGGATTCTGCACCAATTGTGAAAGATAATTTTTCTTGGTTATTAGCAGAAACCTGTTGCCTTTATGGGTTTCACAGGTTTCTGTTTCCCAGTTAATATCCGGGTAGTTAAAGTCCCCCATAACCAGGACCTCATTATGGGTTGCAGCTTCATCTATCTGCTTTAGAAGTAGACTTTCCATGGTTTCTGTTATATTTGGGGGTTTGTAACAGATCCCAATGAGAATTTTGTTACCATTTTTCCCTCCATGAATTTCGACCCATATGGACTCGACATCGTCATTTCCTTCGCTAATATCCTCCCTTAAAGTGGACTTTAGACAAGACTTTACATAGAGACAAACCCCTCCTCCTCCCCGATTTTTACGATCCTTTCTAAACAGACTGTAACCCTGTAAGTTAACTGCCCAGTCATAGCTTTCATCTAACCATGTCTCAGTTATTCCCACTATGTCAAAGTTACCTGTAGATATTTCTGCTTCTAGTTCTTCCATCTTGTTTGTCAGGCTTCTGGCGTTTGCGAGCATGCAGTTTAGAGGATTTTGTTTTGTTCCAATCTCCTCGCTGTGGATTGTTTTAGAAATGTTCTTACCTCCCTTCTGAGTATGTTTTCCTGGATCTTCTTTGTTCAAGTCTAATGTTTTTCTTCCCGTCCCCTCTTCTTCTAGTTTAACGCCCTCCTGATGAGTGTAGCGAGTCTTCTGGCGAATGTGTGTTTCCCAGGTTTGTTGAGGTGTAGTCCGTCTCTGGCGAGGAGTCCATCGTACAAGTAATTCACACCGTGGTCCAGGAATCCGAATCCTTGTTGTCTGCACCATCGTCTTAGCCAGTTGTTTGCATCAAGGATCCTGTTCCATCTCCTGGTGCCATGCCCGTCTACTGGAAGGATAGAAGAAAAAACTACCTGTGCATCCAGTTCCTTTACTTTCTTCCCCAACTCTTCAAAGTCTTTGCAGATTGTCGGTAGGTCCTTCCTACCGACAATCCTACCGGCAATTTAGACAAGAGTGCCAAATGGACCATCTTAGAGAAGCGATCACAAACCACCCAAATGACCGACATCCTTTGAGAAACAGGGAGATCAGAAATAAAATCCATGGAAATATGCGTCCAGGGCTTCTTCGGGACCGGCAAGGGCAAAAGCAACCCACTGGCACGAGAACAGCAGGGCTTAGCCCGAGCACAAGTCCCACAGGACTGCACAAAAGAACGCACATCCCGTGACAAAGAAGGCCACCAAAAGGATCTAGCCACCAAATCTCTGGTACCAAAGATTCCAGGATGACCAGCCAACACCGAACAATGAACCTCAGAGATAACTCTACTAGTCCATCTATCGGGGACAAACAGTCTCTCCGCTGGACAACGGTCAGGTCTATCAGCCTGAAACTTTTGCAGCACGCGCCGCAAATCAGGGGAGATGGCAGACAAAATTACCCCCTCATTAAGAATACCTGCCAGCTCCGGAACACCCGGAGAGTCAGGCACAAAACTCCTTGACAGGGCATCAGCCTTCACATTCTTAGATCCGGAAGGTATGAAACCACAAAATCAAAACGGGAGAAAAAGAGCGACCATCGAGCCTGTCTAGGATTCAACCATTTGGCAGACTCGAGATAAGTCAAATTCTTGTGATCCGTCAAGACCACCACGCAATGTTTAGCTCCTTCAAGCCAATGTCGCCACTCCTCGAATGCCCACTTCATGGCCAACAACTTTCGATTGCCAACATCATAATTGCGCTCAGCAGGTGAGAATTTTCTAGAAAAGAAGGCACATGGTTTCATCACCAAGCCATCAGAACTTCTTTGTAACAAAACAGCCCCTGCTCCAATCTCAGAAGCATCAACCTCGACCTGAAACGGGAGCGAAACATCTGGCTGGCACAACACAGGGGCAGAAGAAAAACGACGCTTCAACTCCTGAAAAGCCTCTACAGCCGCAGAGGACCAATTGACCACATCAGCACCTTTCTTGGTCAAATCAGTCAATGGTTTAGCAATACTAGAAAAATTAGCGATGAAGCGACGGTAAAAATTAGCAAAGCCCAGGAACTTCTGCAGGCTCTTCACAGATGTCGGCTGAGTCCAATCATAAATGGCCTGAACTTTAACAGGGTCCATCTCGATAGTAGAAGGGGAAAAAATGAAACCCAAAAATGAAACCTTCTGAACTCCAAAGAGACACTTTGACCCCTTCACAAACAAGGAATTCGCACGAAGGACCTGGAACACCATTCTGACCTGCTTCACATGAGACTCCCAATCATCCGAAAAGACCAAAATGTCATCCAAATATACAATCATGAATCTATCCAGGTACTCTCGAAAGATGTCATGCATAAAGGACTGAAATACTGATGGAGCATTGGAAAGTCCGAATGGCATAACCAGGTACTCAAAATGGCCCTCGGGCATATTAAATGCTGTTTTCCATTCATCGCCCAGTTTAATTCGCACAAGATTATACGCCCCTCGAAGATCTATCTTGGTGAACCAGCTAGCCCCCTTAATCCGAGCAAACAAATCAGACAGCAGCGGCAAAGGATACTGAAATTTGACTGTGATCTTATTAAGAAGGCGGTAATCAATACAAGGTCTCAAAGAGCCATCCTTCTTGGCCACAAAAAAGAACCCTGCTCCCAATGGTGACGACGACGGGCGAATATGACCCTTCTCCAAGGACTCCTTTATATAACTCCGCATAGCGGCGTGTTCTGGCACCGATAAATTGAACAGTCGACCCTTAGGAAACTTACTACCAGGAATCAAATCAATAGCACAATCACAATCCCTATGAGGAGGTAGGGCACCGGATTTGGGCTCATCAAATACATCCCGGTAATCCGACAAAAACTCAGGCACTTCAGAAGGAGTGGAAGACGAAATTGACAGCAATGGAACATCACCATGTACCCCTTGACAACCCCAGCTGGACACAGACATTGATTTCCAATCCAATACTGGGTTGTGGACCTGTAGCCATGGTAACCCCAAAAAGACCACATCATGCAGATTATGCAACACCAAAAAGCGGATATCCTCCTGATGTGCAGGAGCCATGCACATGGTCAAATGAGTCCAGTACTGAGGCTTAATCTTGGCCAAAGGCGTAGCATCAAATCCTCTCAATGGAATAGGATACTGCAAGGGCTCCAAGAGAAAACCACAGCGCCTGGCAAACTCCAAGTCCATCAAGTTCAGGGCAGCGCCTGAATCCACAAATGCCATAACAGAATAGGACGACAGAGAGCAAATCAGAGTAACGGACAAAAGAAATTTAGACTGTACAGTACCAATGGTGGCAGACCTAGCGAACCGCTTAGTGCGCTTAGGACAATCGGAGATATGTTGTGAATTCTGTGGCTGAGTTCACTTCTGTGGTCACAAGTGGTATTGCAGTCTCTGGGCTTCCTCCCTCAGGTGTTTTGGTGAGCTCGTTGGCTGCCTTGCTATTTAGCTCCACCTGAGTCTGTCTTCCTTGCTCCTTGTCAATGTTCCAGTGTTGGATCTGAGCTACTGCATCTTTCCTTGGGCCTGCTGCTCTGCTAGATAAGTGCTTCTAGTTTGTTTTCTGTTTTTTCTGTCCAGCTTGCTATTATCTTTTGCTGGAAGCTCTGAGAAGCAAAGGGGTGCACCGCCGTGCTGTTAGTTCGGCACGGTGGGTCTTTTTGCCCCTTTGCGTGGTTTTCGTTTTAGGGTTTTTTGTAGACTGCATAGTTCTCTTTGCTATCCTCGCTCTGTCTAGAATATCGGGCCTCACTTTGCTGAATCTATTTCATTCCTACGTTTATCTTTTCATCTTGCTAACAGTCATTATATGTGGGGGGCTGCCTATTCCTTTGGGGTATTTCTCTGAGGTAAGTCAGGCTTGTATTTCTATCTTCAGGCTAGTCAGCTCCTCAGGCAGTGCCGAGTTGCATAGGTAGTGATAGGCGCAATCCACTGCTGCTTATAGTTGTGTGAGGATAGATCAGGTACTGCAGTCTACAGAGATTCCACGTCTCAGAGCTCGTCCTATTGTTTTTGGTTATTGCCAGATCTCTGTATGTGCGCTGATTACTGCACGCTGTGTTGCCTGATTGCCAGCCTCAACAGTACAAGGAGCCACACCAATGATTCCCAATAGAGGGAAAAAAGAAATCCTGACATCATTTTTTTTTCTTAGCTCTGTCTTCAGTCTTTTTTTTCCCCTAGACATTAGAGTGCTTCAGGACACAGCTGTGGACATGGATATTCAGGCTCTGTGCTCCTCAATGGATAATCTCGTTGTAAATGTACAAAAGATTCAAGATACTATTGATCAGAAATCGATGCTAGAACCAAGAATTCCGATTCCTGATTTGTTTTTTGGTGACAGAACTAAGTTCCTGAGCTTCAGAAATAATTGTAAGCTATTTTTGGCCTTGAAACCTCATTCTTCTGGTAATCCTATTCAACAGGTTTTGATTATTATTTCTTTTTTGCGCGGCGACCCACAGGACTGGGCGTTTTTTCTTGCACCAGGAGATTCTGCATTGAGTAATGTTGATGCATTTTTCCAGGCGCTGGGATTGCTTTACGATGAGCCTAATTCAGTGGATCAGGCTGAGAAAAATCTGCTGGCTTTATGCCAGGGTCAGGATGATGTAGAAGTATATTGTCAGAAATTTAGGAAGTGGTCAGTACTCACTCTGTGGAATGAATCTGCACTAGCGGCTTTGTTCAGAAAGGGTCTCTCTGAAGCTCTTAAGGATGTAATGGTGGGATTTCCTATGCCTGCTGGTTTGAATGAGTCTATGTCCTTGGCCATTCAGATCGGTCGTCGCTTGCGCGAGCGTAAATCTGTGCACCATCTGGCGGTATTGTCTGAGAGTAAACCTGAGCCTATGCAGTGCGACAGGACTATGACTAAAGTAGAACGGCAAGAACACAGACGTCTGAACAGACTGTGTTTCTATTGTGGTGATTCTACTCATGCTATTTCTAATTGTCCTAAACGCACTAGGCGGTTCGATAGCTCTGCCGTTATTGGTACTGTACAGTCCAAATTCCTTTTGTCCATTACCTTAATGTGCTCTTTGTCATCGTATTCTGTCATGGCGTTTGTGGATTCAGGCGCTGCCCTGAATCTGATGGATTTGGATTATGCTAAACGTTGTGGATTTTTCTTGGAGCCTTTGCGGTGTCCTATTCCATTGAGAGGAATTGATGCTACACCTTTGGCCAAGAATAAGCCTCAGTACTGGGCCCAGCTGACCATGTGCATGGCTCCTGCACATCAGGAAGTTATTCGCTTTCTGGTACTGCATAATTTGCATGATGTGGTCGTGTTGGGGTTGCCATGGCTACAAACCCATAATCCAGTATTAGATTGGAACTCTATGTCGGTAACCAGCTGGGGTTGTCAGGGAGTACATGGTGATGTTCCATTTTTGTCTATTTCTTCATCCATTCCTTCTGACATCCCAGAGTTCTTGTCGGACTTTCAGGATGTATTTGAAGAGTCCAAGTCTGATGCCCTACCTCCGCATAGGAATTGTGATTGTGCTATCGATTTGATTCCTGGTAGTAAATTCCCTAAGGGTCGTTTATTTAATTTGTCCGTACCTGAACACACCGCTATGCGCAGTTATGTGAAGGAGTCCCTGGAGAAGGGACATATTCGCCCATCGTCGTCACCATTGGGAGCAGGGTTCTTTTTTGTAGCCAAGAAGGATGGTTCGCTAAGACCGTGTATTGATTACCGCCTTCTTAATAAGATCACTGTTAAGTTTCAGTATCCCTTGCCATTGATTTCTGACTTGTTTGCTCGGATTAAGGGGGCTAGTTGGTTTACTAAGATTGATCTTCGTGGTGCGTATAATCTGGTGAGAATCAGGCAGGGAGATGAATGGAAAACGGCATTTAATACGCCCGAGGGTCATTTTGAGTATCTGGTGATGCCGTTCGGACTTGCCAATGCTCCATCTGTTTTTCAGTCTTTTATGCATGACATTTTCCGTGAGTATCTGGATAAATTCTTGATTGTTTACTTGGATGACATTTTGATCTTCTCAGATGATTGGGAGTCTCATGTGAAGCAAGTCAGAATGGTTTTCCAGGTACTGCGTGCTAATTCCTTGTTCGTGAAGGGATCAAAGTGTCTCTTCGGTGTGCAGAAAGTTTCATTTTTGGGGTTCATCTTTTCCCCTTCTACTATCGAGATGGATCCGGTTAAGGTTCAGGCCATCCAGGATTGGACTCAGCCGACATCTCTAAAAAGTCTGCAGAAATTCCTGGGCTTTGCTAATTTTTATCGTCGCTTCATCTGTAATTTTTCTAGCATTGCCAGACCATTGACCGATTTGACCAAGAAGGGTGCTGATTTGGTTAATTGGTCTTCTGCTGCCGTGGAAGCTTTTCAGGAGTTGAAGCGTCGTTTTTGCTGTGCCCCTGTGTTGTGTCAACCTGATGTTTCTCTTCCGTTCCAGGACGAGGTTGATGCTTCTGAGATTGGTGCAGGGGCGGTTTTGTCACAGAGAGGTTCTGGTTGCTCAGTGTTCAAACCATGTGCTTTCTTTTCCAGGAAATTTTCTGCTGCTGAGCGTAATTATGATGTGGGCAACCGAGAGTTGCTGGCCATGAAGTGGGCATTCGAGGAGTGGCGTCATTGGCTTGAGGGTGCTAAGCATCGCGTGGTGGTTTTGACTGATCATAAGAACCTTACTTATCTTGAGTCTGCCAAGCGCTTGAATCCTAGACAGGCCCGTTGGTCGTTATTTTTTGCTCGTTTTGATTTTGTGATTTCATACCTTCCGGGCTCTAAAAATGTGAAGGCGGATGCTCTGTCTAGGAGTTTTGTGCCCGACTCTCCGGGGTTATCTGAGCCGGCGAGTATCCTCAAGGAAGGAGTCATTGTGTCTGCCATCTCCCCTGATTTGCGGAGAGTGTTGCAGAAATTTCAGGCTAATAAACCTGATCGTTGTCCGGCCGAGAAACTGTTCGTCCCTGATAGGTGGACTAGTAAAGTTATCTCTGAACTTCATTGTTCGGTGCTGGCCGGTCATCCAGGAATCTTTGGTACCAGGGAGTTGGTTGCTAGATCCTTCTGGTGGCCATCTCTGTCACGGGATGTGCGTGCTTTTGTGCAGTCCTGTGGAATTTGTGCTAGGGCTAAGCCCTGCTGTTCACGTGCCAGTGGGTTGCTTTTGCCCTTGCCGGTCCCGAAGAGGCCTTGGACACATATTTCGATGGATTTCATTTCTGACCTTCCCGTTTCTCAAAAAATGTCGGTAATTTGGGTGGTCTGTGATCGCTTTTCTAAAATGGTCCATCTGGTGCCCTTGGTTAAATTGCCTTCCTCCTCTGATTTGGTGCCTTTGTTCTTCCAGCATGTGGTTCGTTTACATGGCATTCCTGAGAATATTGTTTCTGACAGAGGTTCCCAGTTTGTCTCGAGGTTCTGGCGAGCCTTTTGTGGTAGGATGGGCATTGACCTATCTTTCTCCTCGGCCTTCCATCCTCAGACTAATGGCCAGACCGAACGAACCAATCAGACCTTGGAAACATATCTGAGATGTTTTGTTTCCGCTGACCAGGATGATTGGGTGTCATTTTTGCCGTTGGCTGAGTTCGCCCTTAATAATCGGGCCAGCTCGGCTACCTTGGTCTCTCCATTTTTCTGCAATTCTGGGTTCCATCCTCGTTTCTCTTCAGGACAGGTTGAGTCTTCGGACTGTCCTGGTGTGGATTCTGTGGTGGACAGGTTGCAGCAGATCTGGACTCAGGTAGTGGACAATTTGACCTTGTCCCAGGAGAAGGCTCAGCTTTTCGCTAATCGCAGACGCCGTGTGGGACCCCGACTTCGTGTTGGGGATCTGGTTTGGTTATCTTCTCGTCATATTCCTATGAAGGTTTCCTCTCCTAAATTTAAACCTCGTTTTATTGGTCCGTATAGGATTTCTGAGATTCTCAATCCGGTGTCTTTTCGTCTGACCCTCCCAGACTCCTTTTCCATACATAATGTATTCCATAGGTCGTTGTTGAGGAGATACGTGGCACCTATGGTTCCATCTGTGGAGCCTCCTGCCCCTGTTTTGGTGGAGGGGGAATTGGAGTATATTGTGGAGAAGATTTTGGATTCTCGTGTCTCTAGACGGAAACTCCAGTATCTGGTCAAATGGAAGGGTTATGCTCAGGAAGATAATTCCTGGGTTTTTGCCTCTGATGTCCATGCCCCAGATCTTGTTCGTGCCTTTCATGTGGCTCATCCTGGTCGGCCTGGGGGTTCTGGTGAGGGTTCGGTGACCCCTCCTCAAGGGGGGGGTACTGTTGTGAATTCTGTGGCTGAGTTCACTTCTGTGGTCACAAGTGGTATTGCAGTCTCTGGGCTTCCTCCCTCAGGTGTTTTGGTGAGCTCGTTGGCTGCCTTGCTATTTAGCTCCACCTGAGTCTGTCTTCCTTGCTCCTTGTCAATGTTCCAGTGTTGGATCTGAGCTACTGCATCTTTCCTTGGGTCTGCTGCTCTGCTAGATAAGTGCTTCTAGTTTGTTTTCTGTTTTTTCTGTCCAGCTTGCTATTATCTTTTGCTGGAAGCTCTGAGAAGCAAAGGGGTGCACCGCCGTGCTGTTAGTTCGGCACGGTGGGTCTTTTTGCCCCTTTGCGTGGTTTTCGTTTTAGGGTTTTTTGTAGACTGCATAGTTCTCTTTGCTATCCTCGCTCTGTCTAGAATATCGGGCCTCACTTTGCTGAATCTATTTCATTCCTACGTTTGTCTTTTCATCTTGCTAACAGTCATTATATGTGGGGGGCTGCCTATTCCTTTGGGGTATTTCTCTGAGGTAAGTCAGGCTTGTATTTCTATCTTCAGGCTAGTCAGCTCCTCAGGCAGTGCCGAGTTGCATAGGTAGTGATAGGCGCAATCCACTGCTGCTTATAGTTGTGTGAGGATAGATCAGGTACTGCAGTCTACAGAGATTCCACGTCTCAGAGCTCGTCCTATTGTTTTTGGTTATTGCCAGATCTCTGTATGTGCGCTGATTACTGCACGCTGTGTTGCCTGATTGCCAGCCATAACAGAGATAGTATGAGTGGATTCACCACAGTAAAAACACAGCCCATTCCGACGTCTGTGTTCTTGCCGTTCAGCTCTGGTCAAAGTCCTATCACACTGCATAGGCTCAGGCCTATGCTCAGAGAATACCGCCAGATGGTGCACAGCTTTGCGCTCACGCAAGCGCCGATCGATCTGAATGGCCAAGGACATAGACTCATTCAGACCAGCAGGCGTGGGAAATCCCACCATGACATCCTTAAGGGCTTCAGAAAGACCCTTTCTGAAAATTGCCGCCAGGGCACACTCATTCCACTGAGTAAGCACAGATCACTTTCTAAACTTCTGACAGTACACCTCCGCTTCATCCTGACCCTGACACAAAGCCAGCAAGATTTTCTCTGCCTGATCCACTGAATTTGGTTCATCATAAAGCAATCCAAGCGCCAGAAAAAACGCATCAACATCACGCAATGCAGGATCTCCTGGCACAAGGGAAAATGCCCAGTCTTGAGGGTCACCACGCAACAAAGAAATAATGATTTTTACTTGTTGAACGGGGTCACCAGAGGAGCGGGGTTTCAAAGCTATAAACAGTTTACAATTATTTTTGAAATTCAGAAACTTAGATCTATCCCCAGAAAATAAATCAGGAATAGGAATTCTAGGCTCTAACATAGGATTCTGAACCACAAAATCTTGAATGTTTTGTACCCTTGCAGTGAGATGATCCACACAAGAGGACAGACCTTGAATGTCCATCTCTACACCTGTGTCCTGAACCACCCAAAGGTCTAGGGGAAAAGAAAGACAAAACACAGTGCAAAGAAAAAAAATGGTCTCAGAGCTTCTCTTATCCCTCTATTGAGATGCATTAATACTTTGGGCCAGCTGTACTGTTATGACCTGGTGGTTAGGAGCACCCGGAATGACCTGATGGTTAAACTCACAGGACAAGCTCTGGGAAGTGGGAACTTTGCTGACCGCAATCCCTAATCCTATCACACACACTAGAAATAGCCGTGGAGCGTACCTAACAGGCCTAGACGCCTCGGCACAGCCTAAGAACTAGCTAGCCCTAGAGATGGAAAATAAAGCCTACCTTGCCTCAGAGAAATTTCCCCAAAGGAAAAGGCAGCCCCCCACAAATATTAACTGTGAGTTAAGATGAAAGTCACAAACACAGAAATGAAACAGGTATTAGCAAAGGGAGGCCAGACTAACTAAATAGACAGAGGATAGGAAAGGTATCTTTGCGGTCAGCACAAAAAACTACAAAAGACCACGCAGAGTGTGCAAAAAGACCCCCGCACCGACTCACGGTGCGGAGGCGCCACCCTGCATCCCAGAGCTTCCAGCTAGCAAGACAAAATCATGAAAGCAAGCTGGACTAGAAAACCATGAACAGAAAATAACAAACGGGGACTTAGCTTCTTGCAGGAAGAGACAGGTCTCCAGAAAGATCCAAGAGCGAACTGAACCAGCACAGGAACATTGACAGCTGGCATGGAGTAACGATCTGAGTGGAGTTAAATAGAGCAGCCAACCAAAGGATAAACCACGTCACCTGTGTAAGGAACCTCAGAAGCAGCAGCTTCACTCACAGCCACCAGAGGGAGTCCATGGACAGAACTCGCCGAAGTACCATTCACGACCACAGGAGGGAGTTCGACAACAGAATTCACAACAGCCACCCACACATAGACTCAGTTTCCCACCAAAATACTCAGTAGTACGCAGCTAAGCGCACAATGTCTCGATGCGATACATCTTCACTCAAAACGAGATCACGAGCAGGCTCAAACAAGTCTTCAATAAAAGAGCTTGCTGCTGTTGCTCGTGCCGAAGCAGCCAAAGCGAGGTCCTCCTTCGCCGAACAAGAGATGCAATTAAAATTGAGACAAGCAGAAACCACACATTTGCAGGCAGAGCAAGAAGCAGAGAGTGCATGTCTGCAAACATCTCTGGAAAGACTTTCCACAGACAAAGAGACAGCGGCTGCAATAGCCGAGTACTTTTAAGCAGTGGGGATCCTGATGATGAGAGACGCAGCAATGTTCTCGGAACAAATTTAGAGCAGCAAGATCCAGTGCAGCGCATCGCATCAACATTCTGGCATGGATGACAGCCCTGATGCATTACATTGACCAGCCTATTACCAGCGATCCAGGCAAGAAGACGCCCAGCACAGAGTTGTCGACCACAGCTATCGGTCTACCGAGAAGGTACAGCTCCCATCCTGCCTTAAAGAGACACCTTCTTCACTACTATGCAGACTATCAGAAGCCAGGAGCATCTCACAGGTATGATACACCAAACATTACACATGACTACTGTATAACACACCGGCTCGTACCAGCACTGATCAAGCCACCATGGACTTTGCAGAGTTCTTTCCCCTCCAAGAACTGGTTACAAAAGGACTTGTAATGTTCACTGATAAAGCCGAAAAATATAGATCATGGCGAGCCTCATTCCAGAACACCATTCAGGGACTGGCCTTTCTAGTAGTGAGGAGTTAGATCTCCTGGTAAAGTGGCTCGGAAGTGAGTTGGCCGAGCATGCCAAAAGACTAAGAGACATTAATATAAAGCATCCACACATAGGTCTACGTATAGTGTGGGAAAGACTTGATGAATGCTATGGGTCCATAGAAGTCATAGAGAATGCTTTATCCAAAAGAATTGATGATTTCCCTAAGATAGGGCCCGAAGGTTATCAAAAGCTTAGAGAATTGAGTGATTTATTGATAGAGTTACAGGTTGCTCAGGAGGAAGGACACTTGCTCGGATTAGCATTGTTAGACACTGCTAGGGGTGTCAATCCAATAGTACAGAAACTTCCTTACAACTTACAAAAAAAGTCGGTTACACATGGTTCAAGCTATAAGCAAACTCATAACGTACCATGCCCTCCTTTCACTGTATTTGTAGATTTCGTCACCCAACAAGCTAAGATGAGAAATGACCCTAGTTTTGACCTCACTCTGTCATGTTCCACTGCCCCTGCTGTCAAACATAATAAGACACCCGTGGCAGTCCACAAAACTAATATTATTTCCACGGGTCCTCACAATACAAGCCCCCTCCAGAAGAGAACAAACCTCAAGATGTCAGTAAGCAGTGTCCTCTGCACAGGAAACCACATCCTCTACTGAAATGCAGAGCTTTCAGGGAGAAGTCTTTGGAGGATCGCAAAGGTTTCCTCAAGGAAAACAACATCTGCTTCAAATGCTGTGCCACAACTTCTCACCTCGCCAGAAACTGTGAAGCTAGTGTGAAATGTGCAGAATGCAGCAGCACAGATCACAATACAGTCTTGCACCCTGGTCGATCTCCACGACTATTGTCACAGGCAGAGGAGTATGATTGGAAGCAGAAGAACACTGACAAAGACACTCCTGTGGTCACCTCTCAATGTAAGGAAATCTGTGACTCACAGGAGGAAGATCCTGTTCAAATATCTGCCTTGTCTGAGTCTACCCAGCAGGCCGCATGGACAAAGCGCTCAAGATATATGTACTCCTGGTTGACCAAAGTAACAGGTCCCAACTCCCTAGTCAAGTCAATCTTCTTTGACAACTTTAAAATTGTAGGCCCCGATTCTCCCTACTCCTTGAGGACATGTTCAGGTACCATTGAGATGGTGGAGAGGAAAGAAACCGGATACAAGGTGGCGTCCATAGATGGCCAGACGTGCTTATTAGAGTTGAGCGACCTTGACCTTTTTAGAGTCGAGCCGGGTTTCGCGAAACCCGACTATCTCAAAAGTCGGGTCGAGTGAAATCGGCCGATTATGACGTAAAGTCGGGATCGACCGAAACACGAAACCCAATGCAAGTCAATGGGGCAGCATAGTCGGCAGTGAGTGGGGGCCAGGAAAACACCTAGAGTGCCCATTTTAATGTCAAAACCATCCATTCTTCTTAATGAAGCTTGTCAAGCGTAATTTACCTTATAATAATTGGAAGGCATTTGAAATTGGGGGTCATTTGGCTAAAGTTGTGGTGGGTAGGGCTGGTTCAAGTAATTAGTGGGCCCAGGAAATCTGGACCACGTCACGGCAGTGGAGCAGGGAGAGGTAAGTATTTCAACTTTGCAAGTGCTGTGAACCTGAGCAAGCAGGGGGGGCCCACTCGTTGGCATTGGCACTGGCACAGGGCCCCTCAAAGTACAGCGGTGTGTTTGCACGGCGGGGGCGCCTCCCACCGGCAGCAACACTTTTGTGTACTATGAGAGGCCCTGTGCCAGTGACGTCGCCAACTAGTATTCCTCCCCCCCACCTGATGAAGGAACCTGCACTTTCATCTGCACCTTCCTCTTTGTCCCCGTGTAAGGTGGTATGGTATGCGGGAAGAGCAACCTGACTTTCAGCAGGGTCACAATGTTGTTGTGTAGCGTGCACGGGGAATGTTGCGTTATGGGTCAATGTACCAGCAGACTCATCTATCACTGGCTGGGCAATGGGCAGGATGAGGAGGAAACACAGATATAGGCCCAAATAATAAAGTGGGCTAAATGCAGTTCAAAATTGGTAACACAGGAATAACCAGGGGGCATTGCAGTGGAGGACAACTGGAATGAGAGGCTGAAACAGAGAGTAGGCCCAAATCAGTAAGTAGTCGAAATGCAGTTCAAAATTGGCAACCGTAGTAAACAGGCGGCACAGCTTTGTTCAGTGGAGGAGAACAACAAGGAGTGGCAGACACCGATAGTAGGCCCCAACCCAACTAATAGGCCAAATGCAGTCTAACATTAACAACTACTTAACGAGCGCCTGAAAACGGAATTTCAGGACAGGAAACCAGGAGAACAGCAAGGAGCGGCAGACACTGTTAGTAGGCCCCAAACCAACTAGTACGCCAAATGCAGTTGTTCCATTTAACCACAATTTAACGAGAGCCTGAAGATAGAAGCTCAGGAAAGGCAACCTGGAGAACACCTTGGAGTGGAACACACCATCTCTCTCCACCCCATACCCATTTTGTAGGCCTAATGCTGTGTAGTTTTCTACAACTACTAAACGAGAGTCGGAAGACCGAAGCAATGGCAAGGCAACCTGGGGAACACCTTGGAGTGTAACACACCATCTCTCTCCACCCGATACCCATTTTGTAGGCCTAATGCAGTGTAGTTTTCTACAACTACTAAACGAGAGTCGGAAGATCGAAGCAATGGCGAGGAAACCTGGAGAACACCTTGGAGTGTAACACACCATCTCTCTCCACCCCATACCCATTTTGTAGGCCTAATGCTGTGTAGTTTTCTACAACTACTAAACGAGAGTCGGAAGACCGAAGCAATGGCAAGGCAACCTGGGGAACACCTTGGAGTGTAACACACCATCTCTCTCCACCCGATACCCATTTTGTAGGTCTAATGCAGTGTAGTTTTCTACAACTATTAAACGAGAGTCGGAAGACCGAAGCAATGGTAAGGCAACCTGGGGAACACCTTGGAGTGTAACACACCATCTCTCTCCACCCGATACCCATTTTTTAGGCCTAATGCAGTGTAGTTTTCTACAACTACTAAACGAGAGTCGGAAGACCGAAGCAATGGCAAGGCAACCTGGGGAACACCTTGGAGTGTAACACACCATCTCTCTCCACCCGATACCCATTTTGTAGGCCTAATGCAGTGTAGTTTTCTACAACTACTAAACGAGAGTCGGAAGATCGAAGCAATGGCGAGGAAACCTGGAGAACACCTTGGAGTGTAACACACCATCTCTCTCCACCCCATACCCATTTTGTAGGCCTAATGCTGTGTAGTTTTCTACAACTACTAAACGAGAGTCGGAAGACCGAAGCAATGGCAAGGCAACCTGGGGAACACCTTGGAGTGTAACACACCATCTCTCTCCACCCGATACCCATTTTGTAGGTCTAATGCAGTGTAGTTTTCTACAACTATTAAACGAGAGTCGGAAGACCGAAGCAATGGCAAGGCAACCTGGGGAACACCTTGGAGTGTAACACACCATCTCTCTCCACCCGATACCCATTTTGTAGGCCTAATGCAGTGTAGTTTTCTACAACTACTAAACGAGAGTCGGAAGACCGAAGCAATGGCAAGGCAACCTGGGGAACACCTTGGAGTGTAACACACCATCTCTCTCCACCCGATACCCATTTTGTAGGCCTAATGCAGTGTAGTTTTCTACAACTACTAAACGAGAGTCGGAAGATCGAAGCAATGGCGAGGAAACCTGGAGAACACCTTGGAGTGTAACACACCATCTCTCTCCACCCCATACCCATTTTGTAGGCCTAATGCTGTGTAGTTTTCTACAACTACTAAACGAGAGTCAGAAGACCGAAGCAATGGCAAGGCAACCTGGGGAACACCTTGGAGTGTAACACACCATCTCTCTCCACCCGATACCCATTTTTTAGGCCTAATGCAGTGTAGTTTTCTACAACTACTAAACGAGAGTCGGAAGACCGAAGCAATGGCAAGGCAACCTGGGGAACACCTTGGAGTGTAACACACCATCTCTCTCCACCCGATACCCATTTTGTAGGCCTAATGCAGTGTAGTTTTCTACAACTACTAAACGAGAGTCGGAAGATCGAAGCAATGGCGAGGAAACCTGGAGAACACCTTGGAGTGTAACACACCATCTCTCTCCACCCCATACCCATTTTGTAGGCCTAATGCTGTGTAGTTTTCTACAACTACTAAACGAGAGTCGGAAGACCGAAGCAATGGTAAGGCAACCTGGGGAACACCTTGGAGTGTAACACACCATCTCTCTCCACCCGATACCCATTTTGTAGGCCTAATGCAGTGTAGTTTTCTACAACTACTAAACGAGAGTTGGAAGACCGAAGCAATGGCAAGGCAACCTGGGGAACACCTTGGAGTGTAACACACCATCTCTCTCCACCCGATACCCATTTTGTAGGCCTAATGCAGTGTAGTTTTCTACAACTACTAAACGAGAGTCGGAAGACCGAAGCAATGGCAAGGCAACCTGGGGAACACCTTGGAGTGTAACACACCATCTCTCTCCACCCGATACCCATTTTGTAGGCCTAATGCAGTGTAGTTTTCTACAACTACTAAACGAGAGTCGGAAGATCGAAGCAATGGCGAGGAAACCTGGAGAACACCTTGGAGTGTAACACACCATCTCTCTCCACCCCATACCCATTTTGTAGGCCTAATGCTGTGTAGTTTTCTACAACTACTAAACGAGAGTCGGAAGACCGAAGCAATGGCAAGGCAACCTGGGGAACACCTTGGAGTGTAACACACCCTCTCTCTACACCACGAAGGGCTGATTCTTAGGAAGGAAGGCTGTCGGAAAGAAGAAGGGCGCGTCCGAGGGTGATTATATTCTTATTAGGTATATACTCACCCTCGGACGCGCCCTGCTTCTTTATTTGTAATGAATGTTTATTTGCAATGTGGTTTTGACTTACTCTATTTTTTTGGTAAATAATGATTTTATTATTTTCATTGTTTTGCATCTTCTTGGCAATAATATAAAGAAAACGCGACAGGACAACACTCGGTGGATGCCATATCTGTGTTTTAAATTGAAAAAAACTTTCAGTTAACTACTTGCAGGAGAAAGTTATTGTAGCTGGTGGCCATTTTTAGTACTGTACCAGATTTTTGTTGTATGTGTTTGTTTTTAATGTTAAAATGTCTGCATTTGATATCTCTCCAGTATTTTCTTTTTTATAAGCAAAATACTTATTTTTATATTTTCTGATGTTGGTTCAAGGGGTACACGGGCAGCAGTAGATAGGTCAGTGGAGGCCTAGTGGAAGGAGGGACCGCAGACAGGCTTCGAAGCCCTAACATAATAAATTGGCCTGGCTGTAGGCAATTTACAATTGGTTCCAGGGGAACACGGGCGGCAGTAGACAGGTCAGTGGAGGCCTAGTGGAAGGAGGGACCGCAGACAGGCTTCGAAGCCCTAACATAATAAATTGGGCTGGCTGTAGGCAATTTACAATTGGTTCCAGGGGAACCCGGGCAGCAGTAGACAGGTCAGTGGAGGCCTAGTGGAAGGAGGGACCGCAGACAGGCTTCGAAGCCCTAACATAATAAATTGGGCTGGCTGTAGGCAATTTAAAATTGGTTCCAGGGGAACCCGGGCAGCAGTAGACAGGTCAGTGGAGGCCTAGTGGAAGGAGGGACCGCAGACAGGCTTCGAAGTCCTAACATAATAAATTGGCCTGGCTGTAGGCAATTTAAAATTGGTTCCAGGGGAACCCGGGCAGCAGTAGACAGGTCAGTGGAGGCCTAGTGGAAGGAGGGACCGCAGACAGGCTTCGAAGCTCTAACATAATAAATTGGCCTGGCTGTAGGCAATTTACATAGTAACATAGTAACATAGTTAGTAAGGCCGAAAAAAGACATTTGTCCATCCAGTTCAGCCTATATTCCATCATAATAAATCCCCAGATCTACGTCCTTCTACAGAACCTAATAATTGTATGATACAATATTGTTCTGCTCCAGGAAGACATCCAGGCCTCTCTTGAACCCCTCGACTGAGTTCGCCATCACCACCTCCTCAGGCAAGCAATTCCAGATTCTCACTGCCCTAACAGTAAAGAATCCTCTTCTATGTTGGTGGAAAAACCTTCTCTCCTCCAGACGCAAAGAATGCCCCCTTGTGCCCGTCACCTTCCTTGGTATAAACAGATCCTCAGCGAGATATTTGTATTGTCCCCTTATATACTTATACATGGTTATTAGATCGCCCCTCAATTTACAATTGGTTCCAGGGGAACACGGGCGGCAGTAGACAAGTCAGTGGAGGCCTAGTGGAAGGAGGGACCGCAGACAGGCTTCGAAGCCCTAACATAATAAATTGGGCTGGCTGTAGGCAATTTAAAATTGGTTCCAGGGGAACCCGGGCAGCAGTAGACAGGTCAGTGGAGGCCTAGTGGAAGGAGGGACCGCAGACAGGCTTCGAAGCCCTAACATAATAAATTGGGCTGGCTGTAGGCAATTTAAAATTGGTTCCAGGGGAACCCGGGCAGCAGTAGACAGGTCAGTGGAGGCCTAGTGGAAGGAGGGACCGCAGACAGGCTTCGAAGCCCTAACATAATAAATTTTCCTGGCTGTAGGCAATTTACAATTGGTTCCAGGGGAACACGGGCGGCAGTAGACAGGTCAGTGGAGGCCTAGTGGAAGGAGGGACCGCAGACAGGCTTCGAAGCCCAGTCATAATAAATTGGCCTGGCTGTAGGCAATTTACAATTGGTTCCAGGGGAACACGGGCGGCAGTAGACAGGTCAGTGGAGGCCTAGTGGAAGGAGGGACCGCAGACAGGCTTCGAAGCCCTAACATAATAAATTGGGCTGGCTGTAGGCAATTTAAAATTGGTTCCAGGGGAACCCGGGCAGCAGTAGACAGGTCAGTGGAGGCCTAGTTGAAGGAGTGACCGCAGACAGGCTTCGAAGCCCTAACATAATAAATTGGGCTGGCTGTAGGCAATTTAAAATTGGTTCCAGGGGAACCCGGGCGGCAGTAGACGGGTCAGTGGAGGCCTAGTGGAAGGAGGGACCGCAGACAGGCTTCGAAGCCCTAACATAATAAATTGGGCTGGCTGTAGGCAATTTAAAATTGGTTCCAGGGGAACCCGGGCAGCAGTAGACAGGTCAGTGGAGGCCTAGTGGAAGGAGGGACCGCAGACAGGCTTCGAAGCCCAGTCATAATAAATTGGCCTGGCTGTAGGCAATTTACAATTGGTTCCAGGGGAACACGGGCGGCAGTAGACAGGTCAGTGGAGGCCTAGTGGAAGGAGGGACCGCAGACAGGCTTCGAAGCCCTAACATAATAAATTGGGCTGGCTGTAGGCAATTTAAAATTGGTTCCAGGGGAACCCGGGCAGCAGTAGACAGGTCAGTGGAGGCCTAGTTGAAGGAGTGACCGCAGACAGGCTTCGAAGGCCTAACATAAGAAAAATGTCAATACAATGGTATTGACAGTGCCAGGCATTGAAGGATGTCAGCGCATAGACTAAACATTGGTGGAGCTGTGAGAGAAAATTTTGCAAGTGGTAGAGCACTGTTTGACCTGGAGGGGGGGACTGTCTTGTGGCCGGCGGTACAGGCCCAGGGCCCCTCATATTACAACGGTGTGTCTGACATTGGGTGCGAACCACCACCGCCAGACACTTTATTGTACTATGAGGGACCTAGTGGCAGTGCCGTCGACCAAAAGCGGGCACACCCACCTCTTCAGACAAACAGTACTCTCACGGGTGCTGGCGCCAAGTGGCGATACCACGGCCCCGTGTGGGGACTTTGGCCATTTAGGGAGGTGTTAACATGTCGGATGCTGGACAATCAGGTGCTGCAAATTACGAGATAGGAAAAGTCGTTCAGAATAGTCAACAGGCAAGACCTTTACGTAGGAAAGCTAGGTGTCAGCCGGGCAAGGTGGGGCAAAAGATTTCGAAATCCAGTTGTGGTTCATTTTAATGAAGGTTAGATCATCTACATTTTGGGTAGCCAGACGAGTCCTTTTTTCTGTTAGTATTGAACCTGCAGCACTGAATACTCTTTCTGATAGGACACTAGCTGCCGGGCAAGCAAGCTCCTGCAATGCATATTCTGCCAATTCCGGCCAGGTCTCTAATTTTGATGCCCAGTAATCAAATGGGAATGACGGTTGAGGGAGAACGTCGATAAGGGATGAAATATAGTTAGTAACCATACTGGACAAATGTTGTCTCCTGTCACTTTGAATTGATGCTGCAGTACCTGTCCTGTCTGCGGTCATAGCAAAATCACTCCACAACCTGGTCAGAAAACCCCTCTGGCCAACGACACTTCTGATTTCTGCCCCTCTAACACCTCTGGTCTGCTGGCCCCTGCAGCTCGTGTTAGAACGATCACGGGCGCTGTGTGCAGGGAATGCCAGAAGCAAACGGTCAACAAGAGTTGATTGTTTGGTTGCTAATATTAGTTCCAAGTTCTCATGTGGCATTATATTTTGCAATTTGCCTTTATAGCGAGGATCAAGGAGGCAGGCCAACCAGTAATCGTCATCGTTCATCATTTTTGTTATGCGTGTGTCCCTTTTGAGTATACGTAAGGCATAATCCGCCATGTGGGCCAAAGTTCCAGTTCTCAAATCTGTGGTTGTGCTTGGTTGAGGGGCAGTTTCAGGCAAATCCACGTCACTTGTGTCCCTCCAAAAACCAGAACCCGGCCTTGCCGCGCCAACAATTTCCACTGGCCCCGGAAAAGCTTCCTCATTAAAAATATAATCATCCCCATCATCCTCCTCGTCCTCCTCCTCTTCGCCCGCTACCTCGTCCTGTACACTGCCCTGGCCAGACAATGGCTGACTGTCATCAAGGCTTTCCTCTTCCTCAGCTGCAGACGCCTGATCCTTTATGTGCATCAAACTTTGCATCAGCAGACGCATTAGGGGGATGCTCATGCTTATTATGGCGTTGTCTGCACTAACCAGCCGTGTGCATTCCTCAAAACACTGAAGGACTTGACACATGTCTTGAATCTTCGACCACTGCACACCTGACAACTCCATGTCTGCCATCCTACTGCCTGCCCGTGTATGTGTATCCTCCCACAAAAACATAACAGCCCGCCTCTGTTCACACAGTCTCTGAAGCATGTGCAGTGTTGAGTTCCACCTTGTTGCAACGTCTATGATTAGGCGATGCTGGGGAAGGTTCAAAGAACGCTGATAGGTCTGCATACGGCTGGAGTGTACAGGCGAACGGCGGATATGTGAGCAAAGTCCACGCACTTTGAGGAGCAGGTCGGATAACCCCGGATAACTTTTCAGGAAGCACTGCACCACCAGGTTTAAGGTGTGAGCCAGGCAAGGAATGTGTTTCAGTTGGGAAATGGAGATGGCAGCCATGAAATTCCTTCCGTTATCACTCACTACCTTGCCTGCCTCAAGATCTACAGTGCCCAGCCACGACTGCGTTTCTTTCTGCAAGAACTCGGACAGAACTTCAGCGGTGTGTCTGTTGTCGCCCAAACACTTCATAGCCAATACAGCCTGATGACGTTTGCCAGTAGCTGCCCCATAATGGGAGACCTGGTGTGCAACAGTGGCAGCTGCGGATGGAGTGGTTGTGCGACTGCGGTCTGTGGACGAGGTCTCGCTTCTGCAGGAGGACGAGGAGGAGGAGGAGGGGGTGCGAATGGCTACAGCCAACTGTTTCCTAGACCGTGGGCTAGGCAGAACTGTCCCAAACTTGCTGTCCCCTGTGGACCCTGCATCCACCACATTTACCCAGTGTGCCGTGATGGACACGTAACGTCCCTGGCCATGCCTACTGGTCCATGCATCTGTTGTCAGGTGCACCTTTGTGCTCACAGATTGCCTGAGTGCATGGACGATGCGCTCTTTAACATGCTGGTGGAGGGCTGGGATGGCTTTTCTGGAAAAAAAGTGTCGACTGGGTAGCTCGTAGCGTGGTACAGCGTAGTCCATCAGGGCTTTGAAAGCTTCGCTTTCAACTAACCGGTAGGGCATCATCTCTAACGAGATTAGTCTAGCTATGTGGGCGTTCAAACCCTGTGTACGCGGATGCGAGGCTAAGTACTTCCTTTTTCTAACCATAGTCTCATGTAGGGTGAGCTGGACTGGAGAGCTGGAGATCGTGGAACTAGCGGGGGTGCCGGTGGACATGGCAGACTGAGAGACGGTGGGAGATGGTATTGTTGCCGCCGGTGCCCTAGATGCAGTGTTTCCTACTATGAAACTGGTGATTCCCTGACCCTGACTTCTTTGGTCTGGCAAAGAAACCTGCACAGATACTGCAGGTGGTGCAGAAAATGGTGGCCCTACACTGCCGGAAGGGATGTTGCGTTGATGACTAGCTTCATTGGCCGAGGGTGCTACAACCTTAAGGGACGTTTGGTAGTTAGTCCAAGCTTGCAAATGCATGGTGGTTAAATGTCTATGCATGCAACTTGTATTGAGACTTTTCAGATTCTGCCCTCTGCTTAAGGTAGTTGAACATTTTTGACAGATGACTTTGCGCTGATCAATTGGATGTTGTTTAAAAAAATGCCAGACTGCACTCTTTCTAGCATCGGATACCTTTTCAGGCATTGCAGACTGAGCTTTAACCGGATGGCCACGCTGTCCTCCAACAGGTTTTGACTTTGCCACGCGTTTTGGGCAAGATACGGGCCCGGCAGATGGAACCTGTTGCGATGTTGATGCCTGCTGCGGCCCCTCCTCCTCCGCTTCAGAACTGCTGCCGCCTGCACCCTGTTCCCCCAATGGCTGCCAATCGGGGTCAAGAACTGGGTCATCTATTACCTCTTCTTGTAGCTCGTGTGCAACTTCGTCTGTGTCACCTTGTCGGTCGGTGGTATAGCGTTCGTGATGGGGCAACATAGTCTCATCAGGGTCTGATTCTTGATCAGCACCCTGCGAGGGCAATGTTGTGGTCTGAGTCAAAGGACCAGCATAGTAGTCTGGCTGTGGCTGTGCATCAGTGCACTCCATGTCAGATTCAACTTGTAATGGGCATGGACTGTTAACTGCTTCACTTTCTAAGCCAGGGACGGTATGTGTAAAGAGCTCCATGGAGTAACCCGTTGTGTCGCCTGCTGCATTCTTCTCTGTTGTTGTTTTTGCTGAAGAGGACAAGGAAGCGACTTGTCCCTGACCGTGAACATCCACTAACGACGCGCTGCTTTTACTTTTACCAGTTTCACGAGAGGAGGCAAAAGAGCTAGAGGCTGAGTCAGCAAGATAAGCCAAAACTTGCTCTTGCTGCTCCGGCTTTAAAAGCGGTTTTCCTACTCCCAGAAAAGGGAGCGTTCGAGGCCTTGTGTAGCCAGACGACGAACCTGGCTCCACAGCTCCAGACTTAGGTGCAATATTTTTTTTCCCACGACCACCTGATGCTCCACCACTACCACTACCCTCATTACCAGCTGACAATGAACGCCCCCGGCCACGACCTCTTCCACCAGACTTCCTCATTGTTTTAAAAACGTTACCAAACTAACGGTATTTGTTGCAGTCACACAACTTACACGGTGAGCTATAACTTCAGTATGATTTAGCTACCCCTTTACAGGTGGGTGAGACCACAACGAAAATCAGGCACAATGTTACACACTCTGTTGTTGGTGGCAATAAATGAGAGAGATGCCACACACGCAGGACTGTCACTGAAGCGCAAATGTAAATATTAATCTCCCACTGATTTGTGTTTTTTTTTTTAAAAAGGAGACTTTAGAAAAAAAAAAAAAAAATGATTTTTTAAGGAAGAATTTATAAACCAAATAAAATGAAATGATTTTTTCAGGGAGAATTTAGAAAACAAATAAAACATAAAATAGCCTTTCTAGGGCCCAGTGAGTGAGAGAGGACGCACACAGGAGTCAGGAGTGGCACACAAGCCCAGAGGCCAATATTTATCTCCCACTGATTGATTTAGTGATTTTTTCAGGTAGATTTTGGAACCCAAATCAAGCAAAAAAATTAATAGGCTTTCTATGGCCCACAATTGGAGAGAGAGAGATGGCACACCCAGGAGTCAAGACTGGCACACAAGCAGAAAGGGCAATATTAATCTCCCACTGATTTTTTTTTTTTTTTTTTTCAGGGAGACTTTAGAAAAAAAAAATACAAATAAAATGATTTTTTTCAGGAATAATTTAGAAACCAAATAAAATAAAATGATTTTTTCAGGGAGAATTTAGAAAACAAATAAAACAAAAAATAGGCTTTCTAGGGCCCACTGAGTGAGAGAGGACGCACACAGGAGTCAGGAGTGGCACACAAGCCCAGAGGCCAATATTAATCTCCCACTTTTTTTTTTTTTCCAGGGAAAATTTATAAACCCAATAAAAAAAATAATAAATAGGCTTTCTATGGCCCACTATCTGAGAGAGAGAGATGGCACGCTTAGGACTGGCACACAAGCCCAAAGGCCAATATTAATCTCCCACTGATTGATTTATTGATTTTTTCAGGTAGATTTTGGAACCCAAATCAAGCAAAAAAATAAATAGGCTTTCTATGGCCCACTGAGAGATGGCACACACAGGAGTAAGGAGTGGCACACAAGCCCTGAGGCCAATATTTTTCTCCCACTGATTGATGTAGTGATTTTTTCAGGTAGATTTTAGAACCCAAATCAAGCAAAAAAATAAATAGGCTTTCTATGGCCCACTGAGTGAGAGATGACACAGACAGGGATGGCACTCTAGCAAAAATGCCAATCTTAATCTCCCACAAAAAAAAAAAAAAAAAAGGAACCTGTCCTTCAATTACTATCTCCCTGCAGTAATCTCAGCCAGGTATGGCAGGCAGCAATAAGGAGTGGACTGATGCACAAATTAAATAAAAAGTGTGGACAAACAAACAAGATAGCTGTGCAGAAAGGAAGGAACAAGAGGATTTGTGCTTTGAAAAAAGCAGTTGGTTTGCACAGCGGCGTACACACAGCAATGCAGCTATCAGGGAGCCTTCTAGGGCAGCCCAATGAGCTACAGCGCTGAGGGGAAAAAAAAAAAATGTAGCTTCCACTGTCCCTGCACACCGAAGGTGGTGTTGGGCAGTGGAAATCGCTACAGCACAAGCGGTTTGGTGGTTAATGGACCCTGCCTAACGCTATCCCTGCTTCTGACGAAGCGGCAGCAACCTCTCCCTAGGCTCAGATCAGCAGCAGTAACATGGCGGTTGGCGGGAACGCCCCTTTATAGCCCCTGTGACGCCGCGGACAGCAAGCCAATCACTGCAATGCCCTTCTCTAAGATGGTGGGGACCAGGACCTATGTCATCACGCTGCCCACACTCTGCGTTTACCTTCATTGGCTGAGAAATGGCGCTTTTCGCGTCATTGAAACGCGACTTTGGCGCGAAAGTCGCGTACCGCATGGCCGACCCCGCACAGGGGTCGGATCGGGTTTCATGAAACCCGACTTTGTCAAAAGTCGGCGACTTTTGAAAATGTTCGACCTGTTTCGCTCAACCCTACTGCTTATCGCTACCGACCATCCAGGAGTGCAACCAGATTCCCGACAACAGGTATGAAATACCTTCACTGGAAGTGGCAACACATCACCCCCATCCGAAGCGTTTAGCCCACCTGATACCTGAGTTGGATCCAGAAGCCCCAATATCTCTACTCCTGGGAAGAGATATACTTTGAGTCCACAAGTAGAGAGAATATATCAACACCTTTCAGAATGTTGCATACGCACAGAGACTCGACCTCGGATGGGTCATCATAGGAGACATCTGTCTAGGAGGAGCACACAAGATGGCCTCAGTCCACAGTATGCTACCCAGCACACTAGAAAAAAGGATGTCAGTCTCTCTTCGAGCCATGTCACAATGGTCTGCTGGTAAAGGAGTTATCAAGCAGCACTCCCCTACCTTGCCCTTTCTCAGTTCCTACCAATGAAGACCACGCCTGTGAAGGTGAACAACACCACATAGGATGTACAGTCTTCCAAGTAAAGGTCTGGGGTGCTGGGTTTCTTTTTATACACACACACTAATTAACCGATCATTTACTGAGCACAGGTGAGGATGTAAACTAGGATTGGGTGCATTATATGACCAGGCGACAAAACTTTTGTCTTGCCAAAATCTGACCATTCTGTGTCCATTAACTGATCAATATTTCTGCATTGATGCCAATTTATTTTCTTAACATAAACCACATTTCGGAGGGTTTCAGCTTTCAATAGAATAATTTATACAACCAATGGATGAATTTAAAGTCAGGTTATAAACTTTTATTTACACAACATGGATAAGCGACATAACTTCTGTCAGTGAGTGTATTGTGTAGTTAGGTATTTTGTGGTTTGTATCATATTGCTGTTTTCTCTGTATGCAAATAGATGCATGTCTGTATAAGTAGTACAAGGCTGACAGCCTGAACGCGCTCTAGATAGCAATGATAACTGTATCTCTGTGCTATGCTGTGTTACAGTTAGGGCCAGAAATATTTGGACAGTGACACAAGTTTTGTTATTTTAGCTGTTTACAAAAACATGTTCCGAAATAAAATTATATATGTAATATGGGCTGAAAGTGCACACTCCCAGCTGCAATAGGATAGTTTCCACATCCAAATCGGAGAAAGGGTTTAGGAATCATAGCTCTGTAATGCATAGCGTCCTCTTTTTCAAGGGACCAAAAGTAATTGGACAATGGACTCTAAGGGCTGCAATTAACTCTGAAGGCGTCTCCCTCGTTAACCTGTAATCAATGAAGTAGTTAAAAGGTCAGGGGTGGATTCCAGGTGTGTGGTTTTGCATTTGGAAGCTGTTGCTGTGAGCAGACAACATGCGGTCAAAGGAACTCTCAATTGAGGTGAAGCAGAACATCCTGAGGCTGAAAAAAAAGAAAAAATCCATCAGAGAGATAGCAGACATGCTTGGAGTAGCAAAATCAACAGTTGGGTACATTCTGAGAAAAAAGGAATTGACTGGTGAGCTTGGGAACTCAAAAAGGCCTGGGCGTCCACGGATGACAACAGTGGTGGATGATCGCCACATACTTAATTTGGTGAAGAAGAACCCGTTCACAACATCAACTGAAGTCCAGAACACTCTCAATGAAGTAGGTGTATCTGTCTCTAAGTCAACAGTAAAGAGAAAACTCCATGACAGTAAATACAAAGGGTTCACATCTAGATGCAAACCATTCATCAATACCAAAAATAGACAGGCCAGAGTTAAATTTGCAGAAAAACACCTCAAGAAGCCAGCTCAGTTCTGGAAAAGTATTCTATGGACAGATGAGACAAAGATCAACCTGTACCAGAATGATGGGAAGAAAAAAGTTTGGAGAAGAAAGGGAACGGCACATGATCCAAGGCACACCACATCCTCTGTAAAACATGGTGGAGGCAACGTGATGGCATGGGCATGCATGGCTTTCAATGGCACTGGGTCACTTGTGTTTATTGATGACATAAGAGCAGACAAGAGTAGCCGGATGAATTCTGAAGTGTACCGGGATATACTTTCAGCCCAGATTCAGCCAAATGCTGCAAAGTTGATTGGACGGCGCTTCATAGTACAGATGGACAATGACCCCAAGCATACAGCCAAAGCTACCCAGGAGTTCATGAGTGCCAAAAAGTGGAACATTCTGCAATGGCCAAGTCAATCTCCAGATCTAAACCCAATTGAGCATGCATTTCACTTGCTCAAATCCAGACATAAGACGGAAAGACCCACAAACAAGCAAGACCTGAAGGCTGCGGCTGTAAAGGCCTGGCAAAGCATTAAGAAGGAGGAAACCCAGCGTTTGGTGATGTCCATGGGTTCCAGACTTAAGGCAGTGATTGCCTCCAAAGGATTTGCAACAAAATATTGAAAATAAAAATATTTTGTTTGGGTTATGTTTATTTGTCCAATTACTTTTGACCTCCTAAAATGTGGAGTGTTTGTAAAGAAATGTGTACAATTCCTACATTTTCTATCAGATATTTTTGTTCAACCCTTCAAATTAAACGTTACAATCTGCACTTGAATTCTGTTGTAGAGGTTTCATTTCAAATCCAATGTGGTGGCATGCAGAGCCCAGCTCGCAAAAATTGTGTCACTGTCCAAATATTTCTGGCCCTAACTGTATACCTATACATATGCTTGCCTAGTGTTCAAATACATTTACTCTTTGTTTAATCTTCCCTGACATCTGTTTTGTTAGCTATTCCTTTTATCTTCTCATTTATACCTGCTTTAATGGTTTCTTTTGTCGTGCGTCGGAAACCCTTTATTAATATAATTTGCATGCCCAGAGAGAAATATATTTAACAAGCACATTCTTTTTGTGCTTTGGGCAGAAGGAAATTAAGTCCTGTCACTTCAGCTGCCGAATTTAACATGTTACTGTAAAAATATTATTTCCCCTTAGAAGAGCTAATATTCCATTCAAATAATTTCAAAGGTATTTTTAAAGGAAATCTGCCACCAGGTTTTTGCAACCCCATCTGAGAGCAGTATATTATAGGGGCAGAGACTCTGATTTCAGCGATGTGTCACTGAGCTGCTTCCTGTCATTTTGAGAGCATCTCTGGATTCAGGACATTTTTACTCACAGGCTGAAGTGAATGTTGGAGAGGCCAGTCTCTTTTATTACAGTGATATTCTCTTGCATGACTGTCCCAGTCGCACAGAAAGAAGCAGTACTTTGTGTATCCACCCTGGAGAACAAGTAAGATGGCAGTCACCTTTAAGTCACCTCAGAGAGGCCACAAATGTTGGTCATAGTTCAGGCACCTAAACAGTTGTTTCATGTTGTAGCTTTCTTTCATGTGGACTGCATAACTAACTGGAACTGAAGGTAGCGCATTGCCATTATGCAGCAAGGTGGCTTTTAAGCTTGTTTTGGACACTTCGATGAAGAACCTCCATTCTTCTGGATTATGACTTATCTTGAAAGCGTCCATTAAACTGTTGATGTCATTGCATGCTGCAAGATCGCCCTCAAGTCAAGAAGTATTGGACAAGATCTTTATCATGGACCACTATAACGCTCAAGATATAAAATCAATAAAGTTTATTGAAAATTTATCTTAAAAAACACATCATGACATTTGAGGATCTCAAAAGACTAAGCCAAAATCCATGTAAAGCAGTGGTGATACATCAACATATATCACATAGCATTGTATAGTATATGCACATATTCCAATCCCATATGAAGTTCACAACATATCCTATAAGGTCACAGTCGTATGTACATGCATATACCCGGATGATGGGAACCTAACATTAGGGATGTTCATGTAAAGATTATTAATCAATACTTACCCATTCTGAGTCACAAACACCACTGCACAAAACGCCCCGAGGTGCATTTCGCCCACGTGCTTTCTCAAGGGGAGTCCCTAAGTTAGGTTCCCATCATCCGGGTATATGTATGTACATAGGACTGTGACCTTATAGGATGTGTTGTGAACTTCATATGGGATTGGAATATGTGCATATACTATACAATGCTATGTGATATATGTTGATGTATCACCACTGCTTTACATGGATTTTGGCCATCAGGCTAAATCCGACGTCACACCTGAGCAACGGATCTGGTATAAATTGTGGAAAACTGATGCAATGGATCCTGTTTTTCGCTGATACCGTCTAGCGGATCCGGCGAAAAACTGAATCCGTCCCATCCGTTTTGCATCCGTTTTGTCTGTTTTTTTATCCTTTTTACGACGGATTCGGTTTTTAAAAACGCCCATGGGAGGCTCCCAAACGTGATTGGTTACTGAAAACCTGTATATATACAGTGTTCCTACAGTCCATCTTTGACAGGTTGTAGAGGAGCAAGTTGCGAAGATGGAAGGCGTGATGGCAAACATTCTGAAGATATCTGTGGATTTTACTTTTGAGGCAAATCGTTTGAAAGCGATTGTTCTGGAGAAGGAGCGAGAGAGACAGCAGTGCATCATGCGTCAGTGGCGACAACGTTTTTGGATTCACCCAATAACAGCACAGAGAATGACGCGTGAGTTTTTTTCTACTTTATACATGGAGTTACGAGGAAACCCTGAGAAGTTTTTCAGATACGTGCAGATGAAAGCGGAGAACTTCGACTTGGTGGAGCGGATTGGACACTTCATCGCAAGAAGTGATACATATTGCCGCTTCTCAGTTTCACCGGCAAAGCATCTGATCGTGACTCTTAGGTAAGCCATTTTTATTATATCTCCCACTGTTAAAGCACACTTATAACTGTAATGTTGTTGCTGGTATTTTGTAGAAATAATTTTTATTGTATCTCCTACTCTGTTTGCTGCATTTCATCCGGACACTGCAAGGGTTAATAGTGCACAGGCATATTTTCCATTTCCATGCGGGGTGACGATATAGCATCATATATTAGCCACGTATTTACTTTTGTATGTGGATTCCCCCTTCATTTATGTTTAATTCTATGTCCCCTTTATGTTTATATTTACCTGTTGTGTGCCCACACTTGTTTCCCTTTTGTAATATGGTGTCTTACTATTCGGGAGTCTACTGCGCATGCGCACGGTCTTCCCTGTCTCACTCGGCATTTGTGCTGGCTGCACGTCTGGCATCGGACTACACGGGTCCCCGTGATTTGTCTGCTGGCCGGCGGAGCGCAGCGCGAGCGCCAGACATTGTGGGGAGGTCGGTCGTGTGGCTAGGTACTCCCTTTATTGAACGCCTCTGTTTTTAATGTTAGTGGTGGGCAGTTAGCATTGGTTGCTACGGTTACCCTATAACACTTCCGGGATTATGCTGGGTTCATTTCCGGCACTAATGAGTATAAATAGTGTTGAGCATTCCGATACCGCAAGTATCGGGTATCGGCCGATACTTGCGGTATCGGAATTCCGATACCGAGTTCTGATACTTTTGTGGTATCGGGAATCGGTATCGGATCCATATTAATGTGTAAAATAAAGAATTAAAATAAAAATTTCTGCATGACAAACATAGAGATTGGAACAGCACCAGGGCTCGCCTTCTGGTTCTATGCCCCTTTGCTTATTTCACCGATATATACCAATTGCGTTTTCCAGATAAAGCTACTGGATACGGTGCTCTGCTCAATAAGTAACAGTAATCTTCATATCTCATCAAAGGATAATAAAAGAAGCGGCACTCACCAGTTTGCTGAAAAAAGTGTCTTTAATGCAGCCTTAATCCATGCTTACAGGCTATTCAGACACGTTGCAGGTGATTGTGAGGGTGCGGGGAGTGAAGGAGGACGACGGCCGTTTCGTGCAATCAGCACTTCGACGGGTCCATGTGGGGGTAAAATGATGTCATTTCCTTTTAAAGGCAATATGCGCATCAAGGTAAATTACTGACATACATGTTTTTTTTTTTTTTGTTTTTTTTTTTCATACATTTGCCAAATACTTATAATTTAAACATTGTCAGTAAAAATACTCAAATGCTTGTTGCAACACTATATGAGATTTATAGAATTTTATAGAAATACGGCCATATCCAATTTGTCGTTTAAGCCCAATGGCCCCTGTGCGTTAGTTTTTATAATCCATTTTCCTTCTTCTCTTAGGAGGATTTTGTTGTGATCACCTCCCTGGGGTGGATATTTAACTAACTTAAGGCCAGCGAATTGTAACAGTTCAGGGTTACTTTCGTGTTTCTGCTGCATGTGCGTAATAAATCTCATGCATCCCTTTCCTGAGACTACAGAATTGTAGTGTTCTCGGAACCGTACAAATAGGGGCCGTATGGTTTTCCCTATGTAATAAAAATTACAGGGACAAAATATTATGTACACAACGAACTTACTTTTACAAGTTATGAAGTCGGTAACTTTTTGTGTCATACCTCCAATTCTTAGAGGATTATCTAATTTGTGCAGATGGCAGAATTTACAGTTTTTACATCTATAGTTCCCTTTAGGGGAATCTTTTTGTAGCCAATTATTATACGTTGGTAACAGTCTATTGTGGACCAGCAAGTCACTCAGATTTGTGGTGCGTTTGTATGCAAATTGCGGGTCGAGAGTGGTTAATTTCTGTAAATCTCTATCAGTTTGTAATATATGCCAGTTTTTTCTTACCGCAGCATATATCGCCTTATCCATTGGGCTATGGGTGAAGGTGAACGTAAATTTCCTAATGGCTACCTCTTCATGTGAAGGGGGAATGTTTTTGCGTTTTTTCAAGAGTTCAGCTTGGGTTAATTTTTCAGCACGTTTTTCCGCCTGTTCTAAGATATTTAGTGGATACCCCCTATTTGAAAAGCGAGTTTTAAGTTCTGCGACCTGTTGTCTGTAAATTTCATCGTTATTGTTTATTTTTCTCAGTCTGACCATTTGACTATAGGGGATACCTTTTTTCGTATGAATGGGATGCGCACTATCAAAGTGCAGAATGTTGTTGGTTGCTGTCTGTTTTCTAAATACTGTTGTATTTAGTGCACCTTCCACTATATTAATTTTTACGTCTAGAAATTCTAACGAATTTTTACTGAAACATGAGGTAAAACGCATGTTTTCGTCATTATTTGTATTTAGGGCAGTTACAAAGTTATTAAAATCTTTTTTTTTCTTCGAACGCTGCAAGAAAAAGGTTAGCAAAAACGCATGCGACGGGCGTCCCCATCGCTGTACCAGTTCTTTGCGCATACCATTTATCGATAAATTTAAATGCGTTGTGTGACAATACAAAAGATAGGCTTTCAATAATAAACGAAATAAAGTTTTGGTCTTTTTCAGTATTGCTGAGAATCTTCTCAATTGCCTTAATGCCCCGCTCCTGTGGAATTCTTGTATACAGATTAACTACGTCTATAGTAGCAAGGGAAAAGTTCATTTGCCAATCCACCGCCTTCAACGCAAATTTACCATGGAAACACAAAGTGAAGATATCACCGACATGGAATCAAATACCATAGCGGAACCAGGTTTATTAGCAGGAAGAGAGGGTGCGGTGGAATTTTTTGCAAGTTGCAACATACGAGATGAATTGGAACTAATTAGCAAAAGAACTCTTGAGACAAAAATTGGAGTGTTAGCAGAGAAAGAAACTAAATTATTTTGGACTATAAAATCGCTCAGATCATACGTGGAATGTAATCGTGTCCCGAGGGGCCTTCGGGTTTATAAAGAAATTTCGCAGTTTAAAGATGACCCTGACTTTCAACAAGAATGGGAACAAATCCATTTACAATGTTCCTTTAGTCTTTTAAAACTAGTCATAAAACAGAATGAAAAAGAATATATAGACATCTGTGACCAACTTGATAAATCAAAAAAAGAATTATCAACAAGAACAACTGAAGAACAAAATAAATCTTTTATGAAAAAATTGGAAAAGAAATTAATTGTGACACAAATGGATGTAAAAGAAAAAAAGAAAATGAAATTCCTCAGAGATAAAAATGACTACACTACGGGGCAAATTTTCAATTGGAATAAAAACAAGCAAAAAAGATTCTATGGGAAATACAATGCACCTTCTAAAAATAAAAGCAAAAAGAAATTCTCAAGGGATGGGTGGATCACCGACTCTGACTCCAGCGGCATGGAAGAATTAAATGAAGAAAGTGTAACAGCGACCACTTCAACGCATATGGAAGTCCCTTTAGAAATAAAACACGGAGGGGAGGTCGCAAATATAAGAAAAAAACGAAAACAAGTATCGTGGAAGAAGTAGCACCTCCGGAAAATACTTTTCAAATCATAAATCTGTCCACAAGAGAACTGACAAATGATCAAAGACAGTTGCTTTCACGAGGTTTAAACTTCTGCATACCGCAGGATTTCAACGCCACTGACTTTAAAATTGATTTTTTTTTTAAATCTAAGGAAATTGCACCTTCACAAGTATTATAACAACATAGAAGGAAAAAGAATAAACGTCCCACCCCTTCTTACTACAGAGGTCCCAGCATCAATAGGAAACCTAGGCTTTATAGCTTACCCTCCTGCCGATCCGTAAGATATTGAAGATGCAATTCTACTAATGAGCATTAATGAAGATAGAGATATGACAACAGCAGAGGACATTTCTCCGCAAGGCACAACTGAGCCTTTCAAAAAAGGAATTCAATCTACTTTTATGCCTCCCACACCACCGGGTAATGCGATAGACATATTCCAAAATGCGGTTCTGAAGGATGTAGAAGCAATCTTGTATCCTAAAACACCAAAAAATTTGTCAGCAGGAGAGCAAAGAGCATTATATGAAATGCAAAACTGGGATGATATTGTTATAAGAAGATCTGATAAGGGGGGAAATTTAGTCATCTTAAATAAAAGTTATTATATTAGTGAAGGGCTATCTCAATTAAATGATACGGAAACATATCAACCTTTGGACTTCAATCCAACAAATAAATATAAGGAGAAATTAAGAGCATTATTAAATAAGTATGTGGAGAAAGGCACTTTAAGAAAAAACAGGGCAGAAAAGCTTATACCGGATTTTCCCAATATACCCCACTGGTACACCATACCGAAAATTCATAAGTGCGCAGAAAGACCCCCTGGACGCCCTATAATTTCTAGCATAAATTCCATAACAGAACCACTGTCTCAATTTCTGGACTGGTTATTAAAACCATTATTAACCCCTTTACCCCCAAGGGTGGTTTGCACGTTAATGACCAGACCAATTTTTACAATTCTGACCACTGTCCCTTTATGAGGTTATAACTCCGAAACGCTTCAACGGATCCTGGTGATTCTGACATTGTTTTCTCGTGACATATTGTACTTCATGATAGTGGTAAAATTTATTTGATAGTACCTGCGTTTATTTGTGAAAAAAACGGAAATTTGGCGAAAATTTTGAAAATTTCGCAATTTTCAAACTTTGAATTTTTATGCAATTAAATCACAGAGATATGTCACACAAAATACTTAATAAGTAACATTTCCCACATGTCTCCTTTACATCAGCATAATTTTGGAACCAATTTTTTTTTTTGTTAGGGAGTTATAAGGGTTAAAAGTTGACCAGCAATTTCTCATTTTTACAACACCATTTTTTTTTAGGGACCACGTCTCATTTGAAGTCATTTTGAGGGGTCTATATGATAGAAAATTCCCAAGTGTGACACCATTCTAAAAACTGCACCCCTCAAGGTGCTCAAAACCACATTCAAGAAGTTTATTAACCCTTCAGGTGTTTAATAGGAATTTTTGGAATGTTTAAATAAAAATGAACATTTAACTTTTTTACACAAAAAATTTACTTCAGCTCCAATTTGTTTTATTTTACCAAGGGTAACAGGAGAAATTGGACCCAAAAAGTTGTTGTCCAATTTGTCCTGAGTACGCTGATACCCCATATGTGGCAGTAAACCACTGTTTGGGCGCATGGGAGAGCTCGGAAGGGAAGGAGCGCTATTTGACTTTTCAATGCAAAATTGACAGGAATTGAGATGGGACGCCATGTTGCGTTTGGAGAGCCACTGATGTGCCTAAACATTGAAACCCCCCACAAGTGACACCATTTTGGAAAGTAGACCCCCTAAGGAACTTATCTGGATGTGTGGTGAGCACTTTGACCCACCAAGTGCTTCACAGAAGTTTATAATGCAGAACCGTAAAAATAAAAAATCATATTTTTTCACAAAAATTATATTTTTGCCCCCAATTTTTTATTTTTCCAAAGGTAAGAGAAGAAATTGGACCTCAAAAGTTGTTGTCCAATTTGTCCCGAGTACGCTGATACCCCATATGTGGCAGTAAACCACTGTTTGGGCGCATGGGAGAGCTCGGAAGGGAAGGAGCGCCGTTTGACTTTTCAATGCAAAATTGACAGGAATTGAAATGGGACGCCATGTTGCGTTTGGAGAGCCACTGATGTGCCTAAACATTGAAACCCCCCACAAGTGACACCATTTTGGAAAGTAGACCCCCTAAGGAACTTATCTAGAGGTGTGGTGAGCACTTTGACCCACCAAGGGCTTCACAGAAGTTTATAATGCAGAGCCATAAAAACAAAACAAAATTTTTTTCCCACAAAAATTATTTTTTAGCCCCCAGTTTTGTATTTTCCCTAGGGTAACAGGAGAAATTGGACCCCAAAAGTTGTTGTCCAATTTGTCCTGAGTACGCTGATACCCCATATGTGGGGGGGAACCACCGTTTGGGCGCATGGGAGGGTTCGGAAGGGAAGGAGCGCCATTTGGAATGCAGACTTAGATGGAATGGTCTGCAGGCGTCACATTGCGTTTGCAGAGCCCCTAATGTACCTAAACAGTAGAAACCCCCCACAAGTGACACCATTTTGGAAAGTAGACCCCCTAAGGAACTCATCTTGATGTGTTGTGAGAGCTTTGAACCCCCAAGTATTTCACTACAGTTTATAACGCAGAGCCATGCAAATAAAAAATATTTTTTTTTCCACAAAAATTATATTTTAGCCCCCAGTTTTGTATTTTTCCAAGGTTAGCAGGAGAAATTGGACCCTAAATGTTGTTGTCCAATTTGTCCTGAGTACGCTGATACCCCATATGTGGGGGGGAACCACCGTTTGGGCGCATGGGAGGGTTCGGAAGGGAAGGAGCGCCATTTGGAATGCAGACTTAGATGGAATGGTCTGCAGGCGTCACATTGCGTTTGCAGAGCCCCTAATGTACCTAAACAGTAGAAACCCCCCACAAGTGACACCATTTTGGAAAGTAGACCCCCTAAGGAACTCATCTTGATGTGTTGTGAGAGCTTTGAACCCCCAAGTATTTCACTACAGTTTATAACGCAGAGCCATGCAAATAAAAAATATTTTTTTTTCCACAAAAATTATATTTTAGCCCCCAGTTTTGTATTTTTCCAAGGTTAGCAGGAGAAATTGGACCCTAAATGTTGTTGTCCAATTTGTCCTGAGTACGCTGATACCCGATATGTGGGGGGGAACCACCGTTTGGGCGCATGGGAGGGCTCGGAAGGGAAGGAGCATCATTTGGAATGCAGACTTAGATGGATTGGTCTGCAGGCGTCACATTGCGTTTGCAGAGCCCCTAATGTACCTAAACAGTAGAAACCCCCCACAAGTGACCCCATATTGGAAACTAGACCCCTCATTGAACTTATCTAGATGTGTTGTGAGAACTTTGAACCCCCAAGTGTTTCACTACAGTTTATAACGCAGAGCCGTGAAAATAAAAAATCTTTTTGTTTTCCCACAAAAATTATTTTTTAGCCCCCAGTTTTGTATTTTCCCAAGGGTAACAGGAGAAATTGGTCCACAAAAGTTGTTGTCCAATTTGTCCTGAGTACGCTGATACCCCATATGTTGGGGTAAACCCCTGTTTGGGCACACAGGAGAGCTCGGAAGGGAAGGAGCACTGTTTTACTTTTTCAACGCAGAATTGGCTGGAATTGAGATCGGACGCCATGTCGTGTTTGGAGAGCCCCTGATGTGCCGAAACAGTGGAAACCCCCCAATTATAACTGAAACCCTAATCTAAACACACCCCTAACCCTAATTCCAACGGTAACCCTAACCACACCTCTAACCCTGACACACCCCTAACCCTAATCCCAACCCTATTCCCAACTGTAAATGTAATCTAAACCCTAACCCTAACTTTAGCCCCAACCCTAACTGTAACCCTAACCCTAGCCCTAACCCTAGCCCTAACCCTAGCCCTAACCCTAGCCCTAGCCCTAGCCCTAACCCTAGCCCTAACCCTAGCCCTAACCCTAACCCTAACCCTAGCCCTAACCCTAGCCCTAACCCTAGCCCTAACCCTAGCCCTAACCCTAGCCCTAACCCTAACCCTAGCCCTAGCCCTAACCCTAGCCCTAACCCTAGCCCTAACCCTAGCCCTAGCCCTAACCCTAGCCCTAACCCTAGCCCTAATGGGAAAATGGAAATAAATACATTTTTTTTTATTTTTCCCTAACTAAGGGGGTGATGAAGGGGGGTTTGATTTACTTTTATAGCGAGTTTTTTAGCGGATTTTTATGATTGGCAGCCGTCACACACTGAAAGACCCTTTTTATTGCAAAAAATATTTTTTGCAATACCACATTTTGAGAGCTATAATTTTTCCATATTTTGGTCCACAGAGTCATGTGAGGTCTTGTTTTTTGCGGGACGAGTTGACGTTTTTATTGAAAACATTTTTGGGCACGTGACATTTTTTTATCGCTTTTTATTCCGATTTTTGTGAGGAAGAATGACCAAAAGCCAGCTATTCATGAATTTCTATTGGGGGAGGCGTTTATACCGTTCCGCGTTTGGTAAAATTGATAAATCAGTTTTATTCTTCGGGTCAGTACGATTACAGCGACACCTCATTTTTATCATTTTTTTATGTTTTGGCGCTTTTATACGATAAAAACTATTTTACAGAAAAAATAATTATTTTTGCATCGCTTTATTCTCAGGACTATAACTTTTTTATTTTTTTGCTGATGATGCTGTATGGCGGCTCTTTTTTTGCGGGACAATATGACGCTTTCAGCGGTACCATGGTTATTTATATCTGTCCTTTTGATCGCGTGTTATTCCACTTTTTGTTCAGCGGTATGATAATAAAGCGTTGTTTTTTGCCTCGTTTTTTTTTTTTTTTTTTCTTACGGTGTTTACTGAAGGGGTTAACTAGTGGGACAGTTTTATAGGTCGGGTCGTTACGGACGTGGCGATACTAAATATGTGTACTTTTATTGGTTTTTTTTTTTATTTAGATGAAGAAATGTATTTATGGGAATAATATTTTTTTTTTTTTTCATTATTTTGGAATATTTTTTTTAATTTTTTTTACACATTTGGAAAATTTTTTTTTTACTTTTTTACTTTGTCCCAGGGGGGGACATCACAGATCAGTGATCTGACAGTTTGCACAGCACTCTGTCAGATCACTGATCTGACATGCAGCGCTGCAGGCTTCACAGTGCCTGCTCTGAGCAGGCTCTGTGAAGCCACCTCCCTCCCTGCAGGACCCGGATCCGCGGCCATCTTGGATCCGGGGCTGGAGGGAGCAGGGAGGGAGGTGAGACCCTCGCAGCAACGCGATCACATCGCGTTGCTCCGGGGGTCTCAGGGAAGCCCGCAGGGAGCCCCCTCCCTGCGCGGTGCTTCCCTGCACCGCCGGCACATCGCGATCATCTTTGATCGCGGTGTGCCAGGGGTTAATGTGCCGGGGGCGGTCCGTGACCGCTCCTGGCACATAGTGCCGGATGTCAGCTGCGATAAGCAGCTGACACCCGGCCGCGATCTGCCGCGCTCCCCCCGTGAGCGCGGCCGATCGGCTATGACGTACTATCCCGTCCAGGGTCAGATAAGCCCAGGGCACCTCGACGGGATAGTACGTCTAAGGTCACAGAGGGGTTAAAGAAAATACCTTCATTTGTAAAAGACAGTGGTGATTTCCTCTGTGCGTTGAAGGTGGTGGATTGGCAAATGAACTTTTCCCTTGCTACTATAGACGTAGTTAATCTGTATACAAGAATTCCACAGGAGCGGGGCATTAAGGCAATTGAGAAGATTCTCAGCAATACTGAAAAAGACCAAAACTTTATTTCGTTTATTATTGAAAGCCTATCTTTTGTATTGTCACACAACGCATTTAAATTTATCGATAAATGGTATGCGCAAAGAACTGGTACAGCGATGGGGACGCCCGTCGCATGCGTTTTTGCTAACCTTTTTCTTGCAGCGTTCGAAGAAAAAAAAAGATTTTAATAACTTTGTAACTGCCCTAAATACAAATAATGACGAAAACATGCGTTTTACCTCATGTTTCAGTAAAAATTCATTAGAATTTCTAGACGTAAAAATTAATATAGTGGAAGGTGCACTAAATACAACAGTATTTAGAAAACAGACAGCAACCAACAACATTCTGCACTTTGATAGTGCGCATCCCATTCATACGAAAAAAGGTATCCCCTATAGTCAAATGGTCAGACTGAGAAAAATAAACAATAACGATGAAATTTACAGACAACAGGTCGCAGAACTTAAAACTCGCTTTTCAAATAGGGGGTATCCACTAAATATCTTAGAACAGGCGGAAAAACGTGCTGAAAAATTAACTCAAGCTGAACTCTTGAAAAAACGCAAAAACATTCCCCCTTCACATGAAGAGGTAGCCATTAGGAAATTTACGTTCACCTTCACCCATAGCCCAATGGATAAGGCGATATATGCTGCGGTAAGAAAAAACTGGCATATATTACAAACTGATAGAGATTTACAGAAATTAACCACTCTCGACCCGCAATTTGCATACAAACGTACCACAAATCTGAGTGACTTGCTGGTCCACAATAGACTGTTACCAACGTATAATAATTGGCTACAAAAAGATTCCCCTAAAGGGAACTATAGATGTAAAAACTGTAAATTCTGCCATCTGCACAAATTAGATAATCCTCTAAGAATTGGAGGTATGACACAAAAAGTTACCGACTTCATAACTTGTAAAAGTAAGTTCGTTGTGTACGTAATATTTTGTCCCTGTAATTTTTATTACATAGGGAAAACCATACGGCCCCTATTTGTACGGTTCCGAGAACACTACAATTCTGTAGTCTCAGGAAAGGGATGCATGAGATTTATTACGCACATGCAGCAGAAACACGAAAGTAACCCTGAACTGTTACAATTCGCTGGCCTTAAGTTAGTTAAATATCCACCCCAGGGAGGTGATCACAACAAAATCCTCCTAAGAGAAGAAGGAAAATGGATTATAAAAACTAACGCACAGGGGCCATTGGGCTTAAACGACAAATTGGATATGGCCGTATTTCTATAAAATTCTATAAATCTCATATAGTGTTGCAACAAGCATTTGAGTATTTTTACTGACAATGTTTAAATTATAAGTATTTGGCAAATGTATGAAAAAACAAAACAAAAAAAAAACATGTATGTCAGTAATTTACCTTAGTAACATAGTAACATAGTTAGTAAGGCCGAAAAAAGACATTTGTCCATCCAGTTCAGCCTATATTCCATCATAATAAATCCCCAGATCTACGTCCTTCTACAGAACCTAATAATTGTATGATACAATATTGTTCTGCTCCAGGAAGACATCCAGGCCTCTCTTGAACCCCTTGACTGAGTTCGCCATCACCACCTCCTCAGGCAAGCAATTCCAGATTCTCACTGCCCTAACAGTAAAGAATCCTCTTCTATGTTGGTGGAAAAACCTTCTCTCCTCCAGACGCAAAGAATGCCCCCTTGTGCCCCTCACCTTCCTTGGTATAAACAGATCCTCAGCGAGATATTTGTATTGTCCCCTTATATACTTATACATGGTTATTAGATCGCCCCTCAGTCGTCTTTTTTCTAGACTAAATAATCCTAATTTCGCTAATCTATCTGGGTATTGTAGTTCTCCCATCCCCTTTATTAATTTTGTTGCCCTCCTTTGTACTCTCTCTAGTTCCATTATATCCTTCATGAGCACCGGTGCCCAAAACTGGACACAGTACTCCATGTGCGGTCTAACTAGGGATTTGTACAGAGGCAGTATAATGCTCTCATCATGTGTATCCAGACCTCTTTTAATGCACCCCATGATCCTGTTTGCCTTGGCAGCTGCTGCCTGGCACTGGCTGCTCCAGGTAAGTTTATCATTAACTAGGATCCCCAAGTCCTTCTCCCTGTCAGATTTACCCAGTGGTTTCCCATTCAGTGTGTAATGGTGATATTGATTCCTTCTTCCCATGTGTATAACCTTACATTTATCATTGTTAAACCTCATCTGCCACCTTTCAGCCCAAGTTTCCAACTTATCCAGATCCATCTGTAGCAGAATACTATCTTCTCTTGTATTAACTGCTTTACATAGTTTTGTATCATCTGCAAATATCGATATTTTACTGTGTAAACCCTCTACCAGATCATTAATGAATATGTTGAAGAGAACAGGTCCCAATACCGACCCCTGCGGAACCCCACTGGTCACAGCGACCCAGTTAGAGACTATACCATTTATAACCACCCTCTGCTTTCTATCACTAAGCCAGTTACTAACCCATTTACACACATTTTCCCCCAGACCAAGCATTCTCATTTTGTGTACCAACCTCTTGTGCGGCACGGTATCAAACGCTTTGGAAAAATCGAGATATACCACGTCCAATGACTCACCGTGGTCCAGCCTATAGCTTACCTCTTCATAAAAACTGATTAGATTGGTTTGACAAGAGCGATTTCTCATAAACCCATGCTGATATGGAGTTAAACAGTTATTCTCATTGAGATAATCCAGAATAACATCCCTCAGAAACCCTTCAAATATTTTACCAACAATAGAGGTTAGACTTACTGGCCTATAATTTCCAGGTTCACTTTTAGAGCCCTTTTTGAATATTGGCACCACATTTGCTATGCGCCAGTCCTGCGGAAGAGATCCTGTCGCTATAGAGTCCCTAAAAATAAGAAATAATGGTTTATCTATTACATTACTTAGTTCCCTTAGTACTCGTGGGTGTATGCCATCCGGACCCGGAGATTTATCTATTTTAATCTTATTTAGCCGGTTTCGCACCTCTTCTTGGGTTAGATTGGTGACCCTTAATATAGGGTTTTCATTGTTTCTTGGGATTTCACCTAGCATTTCATTTTCCACCGTGAATACCGTGGAGAAGAAGGTGTTTAATATGTTAGCTTTTTCCTCGTCATCTACAACCATTCTTTCCTCACTATTTTTTAAGGGGCCTACATTTTCAGTTTTTATTCTTTTACTATTGATATAGTTGAAGAACAGTTTGGGATTAGTTTTACTCTCCTTAGCAATGTGCTTCTCTGTTTCCTTTTTGGCAGCTTTAATTAGTTTTTTAGATAAAGTATTTTTCTCCCTATAGTTTTTTAGAGCTTCAATGGTGCCATCCTGCTTTAGTAGTGCAAATGCTTTCTTTTTACTGTTAATTGCCTGTCTTACTTCTTTGTTTAGCCACATTGGGTTTTTCCTATTTCTAGTCCTTTTATTCCCACAAGGTATAAACCGCTTACACTGCCTATTTAGGATGTTCTTAAACATTTCCCATTTATTATCTGTATTCTTATTTCTGAGGATATTGTCCCAATCTACCAGATTAAGGGCATCTCTAAGCTGGTCAAACTTTGCCTTCCTAAAGTTCAGTGTTTTTGTGACTCCCTGACAAGTCCCCCTAGTGAAAGACAGGTGAAACTGTACAATATTGTGGTCGCTATTTCCTAGATGCCCAACCACCTGCAGATTTGTTATTCTGTCAGGTCTATTAGATAGTATTAGGTCTAAAAGTGCTGCTCCTCTGGTTGGATTCTGCACCAATTGTGAAAGATAATTTTTCTTGGTTATTAGCAGAAACCTGTTGCCTTTATGGGTTTCACAGGTTTCACTTTCCCAGTTAATATCCGGGTAGTTAAAGTCCCCCATAACCAGGACCTCATTATGGGTTGCAGCTTCATCTATCTGCTTTAGAAGTAGACTTTCCATGGTTTCTGTTATATTTGGGGGTTTGTAACAGACCCCAATGAGAATTTTGTTACCATTTTTCCCTCCATGAATTTCGACCCATATGGACTCGACATCCTCATTTCCTTCGCTAATATCCTCCCTTAAAGTGGACTTTAGACAAGACTTTACATAGAGACAAACCCCTCCTCCTCTCCGATTTTTACGATCCTTTCTAAACAGACTGTAACCCTGTAAGTTAACTGCCCAGTCATAGCTTTCATCTAACCATGTCTCGGTTATTCCCACTATGTCAAAGTTACCTGTAGATATTTCTGCTTCTAGTTCTTCCATCTTGTTTGTCAGGCTTCTGGCGTTTGCGAGCATGCAGTTTAGAGGATTTTGTTTTGTTCCAATCTCCTCGCTGTGGATTGCTTTAGAAATGTTCTTACCTTCCATCTGAGTATGTTTTCCTGGGTCTTCTTTGTTCAAGTCTAATGTTTTTCTTCCCGTCCCCTCTTCTTCTAGTTTAACGCCCTCCTGATGAGTGTAGCGAGTCTTCTGGCGAATGTGTGTTTCCCAGGTTTGTTGAGGTGTAGTCCATCTCTGGCGAGGAGTCCATCGTACCAGTAATTCACACCGTGGTCCAGGAATCCGAATCCTTGTTGTCTGCACCATCGTCTTAGCCAGTTGTTTGCATCAAGGATCCTGTTCCATCTCCTGGTGCCATGCCCGTCTACTGGAAGGATAGAAGAAAAAACTACCTGTGCATCCAGTTCCTTTACTTTCTTCCCCAACTCTTCAAAGTCTTTGCAGATTGTCGGTAGGTCCTTCCTTGCCGTGTCATTGGTGCCAACATGTATCAGAAGAAATGGGTGGACGTCCTTGGAGCTGAAGAGCTTTGGTATCCTATCGGTCACATCCTTGATCATCGCACCTGGAAGGCAGCATACTTCTCTTGCAGTTATGTCCGGTCTGCAGATGGCTGCTTCTGTGCCTCTCAGTAGTGAGATGCGCATATTGCCTTTAAAAGGAAATGACATCATTTTACCCCCACATGGACCCGTCGAAGTGCTGATTGCACGAAACGGCCGTCGTCCTCCTTCACTCCCCGCACCCTCACAATCACCTGCAACGTGTCTGAATAGCATGTAAGCATGGATTAAGGCTGCATTAAAGACACTTTTTTCAGCAAACTGGTGAGTGCCGCTTCTTTTATTATCCTTTGATGAGATATGAAGATTAAAATAAAAATATTGATATGCTCACCTCTCCGGAGGCCCCTGGACATCACCGCTGGTAACCGGCAGCCTTCTTTGCTTAAAATGAGCGCGTTTAGGGCCTTCCATGACGTCATGGCTTCTGATTGGTCGCGTGCCGCTCATGTGACCGCCACGCGACCAATCACAAGCCACGACGTCATTCTCAGGCCCTAAACTCCTCAATCTTACCTTGTGCAGGCGTGTACTATGGAGGACAGAGAATGAACTTCAATCCAATATTGCAGCCAGCATGCAGCCAGCGGATAAGGAAAGGGTGAATCAAACACCCGAAAACCCCACCCCTATGGCTGAAAATTGTTCCCTCCAAATTCAGGTGACAGAGTCCCTTTAAGGGGAATTTTTTTTTTTCTTTTTTAGATCTGAAGAATCTACAGACATGACATTTCACACTACACTGCATCTTCCTAGCTGGTTAGCACATGTAAGAGCGTATTCCTAATATGCAATCTACACAGCTTTTATATCCATGTTCATAAACATTCTAATGATGTGTAGCAAATAACATGCAAACAGCAACATTCTGCAGCTGAACCAGAGCTTCTCCCAGATCTTGGAGTGTTCACACGCTGAATATTCTGTCTGAAGTTCCTCCTCAGTGTGCCGAATCTGACTCAAATTCTTCTGTTACTGAAAGGACATTTCCCTGTGTGCAATGCGCATCCTGCTACAGATTCCTCTGCTCTATTCTGCCCTGCTTTCATCCCATTTTAATTTAGTCTCTTTAGATGCGTTCTACACATTCAGTCCACATTACCGATGCGCTACTTTCTAGGTGGAGTTTTTTTTATTGTGTCATTGAGGGTCCAGAAGCCCCCTGTGTATTTTGTTTCCATCCATAGCATATTTTGAGTAGCTTGCATCCTCGTACATTTTGTTTTCTCCTCTGATCCCTGTTGTCTGCTGTTATAAGCCCATGAAGAAATGTTATTGAAAAATCATAGAAAAAAGCATAAATTCCACAACATTAGCTTAAATCCCTTTCTTATGGCACAGAAAATTAGTCTTTTTTGCCAGCATGGTGCATGGCTGATTTAAAATGAATAAAAGGTTTCTGGTCCAACATCTACATCTAGTGGTAAATTCTCAGATTACATGATCTTCTATTGTCGCTGACCACAGGAAAAGTAATAGTTTATAGACTGTAAGATCTGCGCAAGTAAGACGCTAATGCAGATACAGAAGTCAAGAGCGAGTCCTGTGTGCCTGCCCATGCTATTAGGTTACTTTACTTTTAGGATCCACATACCACATTCTATATTTACTCAGAACATTTTTTGGACTGCAAAACTGTTATGTTTCCTGTGATCAGGGCTGCCACCAGGAATTTCAGGGCCCCATACTCGCAAAATTTGGGGGGCCCCCTTGAGACTCCGCTCAGGCTCCATGCCAGCTCCGCCTCCACCCATCGAACCTTCCACAATCCCACTGCCCACTCTTGGAAAAACTCCACTTCTGCTTCCCATCCTCACCAATCACACATTATCAGTTCCCATCGAATACCATATGGCATACATAGCCAACAGCTTTTGTTTTGGCCAGAAGATTTTTTTCATCCACCACCACAACAAGGCAGACTCTTTTGGGACGGTAATACTCTACTCTAACCTCTTAAAAATTTCTTTAAATATCCAATACTCTTTTAGGTCGATTTTTTAGTTTTCTTCAATGGAATGAGTCCACATACATTTTTTTGAATGACCAATAACATCATATACAAGGGACAAATACCGTCACTCCATGACAAGTCCATATATTACCATCACATAGTGACCGAATAATACCACATCAAGGGACAAATAATATCACACCATAATCAGACAAAATATTACCACCATATAGTGAACAGATAATAATGACGAACTGAAAATATCTGCCATATAGAGTATGTCCGAATGTTCCACTGTTGAACGGAAAAAATTGGGACCCAGCGGTGGCTTCCAGAAAAGGAACGGTGACAAAGCATGTGCCACTCTCCATTCATTTCTATAGGAACTCTAAAAATTTCTGAATGACCCAGGTGGGACCTTTATGTATGTAACATACTGTAGATGATATATCCCATCAATATGCCATAAATATCCCTGTTGGGCAGGGAACTTTCTAATTACATGGTCAAGATATGCAGACATACATCTGTACTTTAGTCAGAGATAAGTATACAGTAATATAACCTTATACCCTTATTATTACTAACCATATTATTGTTAACCTTATTATTACGCTCTGACTTTATAAGTCTACAGCACTGATCAGACCATTCTTGGGAGAGGTAACAAGTAGTGATGAGCGAGTATACTCGTTGCTCGGGTTTTCCAGAGCATGCTTGGGTAGTCTCCGACTGCTTGGAGATTTAGTTTTCCTTGCGGCAGCTAGATGATTTGCGGCTACTAGACAGCTTGATTACATGTGGGGATTCCCTAGCAACCAGGCAACCCCCACATGTACTCGGGCTGGCTAGAAGCTGTAAATCATGCAGTTGAGTCAAGAAAAACTAAATTTCCTAACACTAACAAATACTTGGAGATCACCCGAGCGTGCTCTGGAAAACCCGAGCAACGAGTATATTTGCTCATGACTAGTAACAAGGACCTTTCTGCCGTCTTCACTTGTCTTTGATAGTGGATACTTGGAAACCATTATGGAGGTTTTTTTGCATTTTGTCGTTCTGGGGATAGATCTGGGGATTTATTATGATGGAACATAGGCTGAACTGGATGGACAAATGTCTTTTTTCGGCCTTACTAACTATGTTACTATGTTACGGTAAGGAAACACGGCACTCAGTAGATATGAGGGTTGGCGGTGCTCAAGTAGGGTGTCCACCCCGTATATTAAAGATGAATGAAACTTGGCACTCAATTTTTGAGAAGAAAAGCTTCTTAGTTTATTGATGCATCCAGACCAACAAAACCGCTAAACGTTTTCGGTCCACACCGGACCTTCGTCAGAGCGTTTCTTAGACATTGACTGGATGAGGAAGCTAATGAGCATCAGCCAGAGCACGGGATATAGGAGCTGCAGTCTGCAGGATCACAAAGGAAGGTGGAACGCCAGAGGAGAGGCACAAAGCCTGGAGGGAGTAACGGCGCTGGAGAGCGACGCTCTCCTCTGCTCTGCACTACTAGCGCTCAGGATCCAGCGCCGTTACTCCCTCCAGGCTTTGTGCCTCTCCTCTGGCGTTCCACCTTCCTTTGTGATCCTGCAGACTGCAGCTCCTATATCCCGTGCTCTGGCTGACTTAGCTTCCTCATCCAGTCAATGTCTAAGAAACGCTCTGACGAAGGTCCGGTGTGGACCGAAAACGTTTAGCGGTTTTGTTGGTCTGGATGCATCAATAAACTAAGAAGCTTTTCTTCTCAAAAATTGAGTGCCAAGTTTCATTCATCTTTATGTTACTATGTTACTCTGTTATTTCTCTTGAAAATTCATGAATAAACTGACAAATGGCTGATACCATTCATCTGTGTCCCTATCCAGTCTAATCTTGGCTGATCACTGCTGACAGTATCAGACTGTATGGACGCATCTTATTTAGGAGGGGAATGGTGACCCCTAGATGTCAGTTAGGCCTGGGGTACAGATTTTGCAATTGATTTAACCCATCAAGTGACAGTTGCAGTTCTAAGAATTGCACGGCATGCAGTAAATTGCTTTGTACAGCAGCTGTTGCCCTAAAGGTAACATCAGGTGTGTCTGCTTAGGCCAGGCGCTCTACGCACATTTCCAGGAGTAGCAATAGAGGAACTGCTGCACAACAAAAGGTCCACAGGCTTTATATATTACAGGAGTTGTCCACTACTAAGACAACCCCTTCTTGATGTAAATGTTTGGCACCAATACAATAATAAAGCCTATACTCAGCTCCCGTGCTAGCGCCGTTCCCGCAGTGTCGGCAGTCGCTCTCCCCGGGGTTCTCATGTGGTGTTGTGTGTCACACATGTAATAGTTTGTGAAAATATAAAAAGAGACCTCAACGACCATATAAAACTGACGTAATAATCAGCGCGGACCCTGACCGCACTCATCTCTACACCTACATATAGTGAAATATCTGCTGTTTTACTGCGTGGACTAGTCCGTCCATTATATAACGACCATAATGATAAATATGAGAATGCAGAAATACTGGATCCCACCAGTGCTCTGAAGATGTTCACACACTGCTTTTTTTAAGCCAGTTTTCTGCTATGAAAAATGGAGTGTTGGCAGGAAAAATGCTGTGCACATTATCTGCATTTTTGATGCATTCATTTAAAAAGGTAAAAGAAATGCAGCAAAAACACTGGAAGAATTGAAATGCTGCATTTTTTTCAAAAGAACGCACAACATAAGAAAAATTTTTTTTTGTGGCTACTGTAAAATGCTCACTTCTATATACATACAGTATGCCGGTATATGATGTCTACTCATGCATTATAGGTGAGGTGTGTTATAAAAGATAAGACTCTTTGAGGGAGATAATTCATGAACATACACACATGCATTGTGTGCTGGCATTAGGGTATGTTTCCACGTTCAGTATTACATCCGGATTAGCTGCGGATTGAACACCGCGTACAACTGCAGCGTTCAACCCGCATGGTCCAGATGTTACAGCATAGTGGAGGGGATTTTATGAAATCCCGTCTCCACTATGCGTGGTAACACGCATCCGGCAGCCCTGCGACTCCGGACATGCGGTGGGTCTTTATAGAATGCAGCATGTGCTCCGTCTCCGCAAGGTAAATCACAGGGCCCTATGTATGGGGTGCGGAGATTCCGGATGTGTGCAATGAACACATCCGGAATCACCGCGCATACAGAAGGGGGTGGCGCTTTGGGTGGAGCAGGTTTTCCGCTCCATCCAAAGCGCCGGCAATCCAGCCCGTGGACACATACCCTTAGGGTACAGAGTGCAGTGTTCATCTGCAGACATGGCCACTCTACAGTAACTCTACACTGATAGCACTATATATATATATATATATATATACACACACACATACACACACTGTACACTATACATTCCCTACACTATATACTGCAGATACACTATTACATATACAAGGATCATCTCCAGTATATCCATAGAAAAATACTGAGAATTGAGAGTCCTCAGTGGTTGATACCTTTTAATGGCTAACTGAAAAGATGGTAACAAATTGCAAGCTTTCGAGACTACACAGGTCTCTTCTTCAGGCAAAGACTGAAACAAATTCTGAAGAATCACATATTTATGCACAACATAGCACAGAGAAAAAAAAGGGGGGGAAAAACCATGGATAAGATCCCAGGTACTTTCAGCTGCGTCACTTCTAATGTGGTCTACTTAATTATTTGTACTAAATGTCCAACTGGGGGTCTGTATGTGGGGGAGACAGGGCAGAAACTGAGAACAAGGATGAACTCTCACCGCCATACAATAAGAGAAAAAAGAATGGATCTACCTGTGGCAATACATTTTTGTCTCCCAAATCATAGCATTATGGACATGAAATTACTTGTGTTAAAAGGTAGCTTCAAATCTCAGAGAGACAGAAGAGTCTGGGAATATAACCTGATAATGACCTTTGACAGCCTTAGTGGAGGAATGAATGTGTTGCATGGATTTATGTCTTTTTACATCAACTAAGGAACTTGCCCCTCAGACTATAAGGGGTCATCACAACAGAGACCCTAATCAGAGGACAATAAAACATTCCTTATCTAAGAGCTGGCCCAATATTTATGGACATAATTGTTTATCACTCATGTTAATTCTGCTTCATGTCACCTGTCTTATCCATGGTTTTTCCCCCCCTTTTTTTTTTCTCTGTGCTATGTTGTGCATAAATATGTAATTCTTCAGAATTTGTTTCAGTCTTTGCCTGATGAAGAGACCTGTGTAGTCTCGAAAGCTTGCAATTTGTTACCATCTTTTTAGTTAGCCATTAAAAGGTATCAACCACTGAGGACTCTCAATTCTCAATATTTTTCTATCTACTGGCTAACACGGTACCAAGATATATATCTTTCCTGTATCAGTATATCCATAGACACTTATTTACAAGCAAGAAAATACATATACTGCACACTATATATTACATACATTATATACACATACTATCGTACTCACACTATTATATATACTTACCTACCCTGCAGGGCCTTCACCACCTGCCCCATCATCCCAGCCCAGCAGACAGAAAGGGCAGAAGTCAATAGGACGAGCCCCCACTACAGCAGAAGACTATGATGGCTGCTTCCTCTTCCAGTACAGACACTTGGTCACCCCCTCCCCCGGTCCTGACTGCAGCAAGTGATGTGAGTGCAGGGAGACACAGCAGTTTCCTAACCACTAACCAGTACTGGTGTTATGGAGGGACAGTGTAGTGTAGCCTAGTGCAGTGCTGGCAGCTTGATCCCACAGGAATAGTGGGGCCCAGGGGTCCCTCCTTCAGGCCAGTGAGAAGCCCTAGTTTTGTAGCCACTAGGAGGCAGCATCACAGAATTGCTGACCTTTTCTGGCTCCTCCAATCTCTTCCTGCAGAGCTCCGGTCAGTGCTGCTGTCATGTTCAGGAGTAGGTGAGGGTGAGAGAAGATGGAGGCGGAGCCTCTGCTGGAGGTGGCACCTAGCTCTGCACAGTGCACTGCACACACACAACGCAAGAGCCAAGGACCTTGTACATCGTGTCTGCTGCAGTGAGTCCGGCCACATCAGACAGGAGCGATGCAGTCTGCCACTGGAAAGTGCCTCCCCTGTCCCTGGGGCCCGATTATCTGGAGGAAAAGAGGTGGGGACCGAAGTGTGTGAGACATGGTGCCAGCGTGTCTAAGTCAGTCCGGGCCCTCCCTCCTTGCCTCTCCTCAATGGGCCCCTTACACATGTAAGGGTAGTACTGCCCTGATGGCGGCCCTGCCAATACCCCACCTCCGCCTTGCTGGCATCTGAGTCGGAGTGGAGCTCTCTGCCCTTTACTGATCCAGCCTCTGGCCCATCCATCTGGCCCACTCTCATTTCATCAGTCCATAAAACCTCTGAAAAGTCAGTCTTAAGATATTTCTTGGCCCAGTCTTGACGTTTTATCTTATGTTTCTTGTTCTAAGGTGGTCGTTTTTCAGCCTTCCTTACCTTGGCCATCTCCCTGAGTATCGCACACCTTGTACTTTTTGTTACTCCAGTAACGTTGCAGCTCTGAAATATGGCAAAACTGGTGGAAATGGCATCTTGGCAGCTTCACGCTTGATTTTCCTTAATTCATGGGCAGTTATTTTGCGCCTTTTTTGCCCAACACGCTTCTTGCGACCCTGTTGGCTATTTGCCATGAAACGCTTGATTGTTCGGTGATCACACTTCAAAGGTTTGGCAATTTCAAGACTGCTGCATCCCTCTGCAATACATCTCACAATTTTGGACTTTTCAGAGCCCGTCAAATCTCTCTTCTGACCCATTTTGCCAAAGGAAAGGAAGTTGCCTAATAATTAAGCACACCTTATATAGGGTTTTAATGTCATTAGACAACACCCCTCCTCATTACAGAGATGTACATCACCTGATTTACTTAATTGGTAGTTGGCTCTCAAGCCTGAACAGCTTGGAGTAGGACAACATGTATAAAAAGTATCATGTCATCAAAATACAACTTGCCTAATAATTCTGCACAGAGTGTACATTATGCAGTAAAATCTCAACACAACGTTCTTCCAATCGGCATCTGTCTACTCTACAGGATGGTAAAATGCTGACTGTGCCTCTGTACTGACTTTTATATGCCAGCTGCAATGGAAGAAAACAGTAGGACCCTTGCTGTAATGGGATGTTTAATCTTCTATGGAATTAGATATTAATTGCCTTCACTCATACACATATCGTGTTGTTTTCTTCACAACTGCTTCTGCCGCATGATCTTTGCTGTAAGGCTTAATATTCTGTCACCAACGAGAACATTTGTTTTCTCTCTTAAATTATATTAGCAATAATTCCTTTAATGTTTGAAAATATGAAAACTGTTAAATTATTCAGGAAAGTATACAAACTGAACTGTGAAAAGCTGGTGACATTTGTGCCTTTTGCAGCCCTGCAACACATTATTTACAGTAGCTTAGTAGTTTTCAGTCTACTTTTAATATTTCAATTTTTTGCAGTTGGAGGTATCTAAAAGGCCATTAAAGAAATGTCTACAAGAAAATGTGCATCAGGGACATTCACAATGGAATCAGTGAATCTTCTGACATTTAATTTCACCAGGTTCGAAAATTTTGCAAAAATTCGATTTATAGTGAATCACTTATCTGTGAATCAAAAATACGGCAAAGCTTCCAATTGTCCTAATGGAATGTGTTTAACACTATTCTCTCTTCCTCATACCCTAAACTTTTCACTGCTGTACCATCTGTACAGTTTTTTTCAGTGATTATTATTTGTATCCCTGTTTATTTATAGCTAAGCTGCAATGTCCTCTCACTATCCAGATTCACTACAAAATGGCTGCTGCATTCCCTCTTTCTGTTTTTATACAGGCTACTCCCTCTTAATTGACTGTGTTGTACCATGTGAAATGATCACTCCAAAGTATTAAGGGGAAGCCCACCCAACCATTCCAAAGGTCATATGAGCTTTCTTTTTTATGTAATCTTCTGCAATGTTTAAAATAGCAATGGCCATTTTTTGAGACTCGTGAGGAAAATCAAAAATTGTTTGAATTCAGCCAATTCCTAAAAATTCAACGCAAATACTTCATATATTCTTAAGGCAATTTAATTTGTCTTTTTTTAAATGCTATTGTCACAGGGATACTGCGAGAGAGAGGGGCCAGAAGATTGCGCTGTCTGGTTATACAAACCCTTGCCTGTATTAGATCTGCTTCACCTTCCTATTAGCAGTGCAGGTTTTCCTTGCTTTGTTATTGGAAAGGTTAATCAGTTCTATCTCGTGGAGCTCTCCATCTTGAATTGTCTCAGCTGTTCTGTGTTGGCCACTGCTCTCAGTTATATATGCTCACCTCTTGCACTAGGGAATTGTTGGTGATAGTTACAACTTCCTTGTTTGGTAGTGAAGCAAAGTTCGGAATAAGTAGCAATCGATTGGTGTAGTTTACAGGAGGTATCTGTGCGGATTTGGTATTTTGTGTTTATCTTAAAGCCTCTCCATATGGTTGCTCCTACTGTTCCCTTGATTTCCACTTTGTTGCTTGGTGAGTGTATTTGTATGATTCTACTTATCTTTTATCTCTGTCTGTTTCCCCTGTCTGTCAAGTTAGTGTTATCCTAAATACTTCCATGGCTGCGGGAGGAAACAGATCAGCCTGCATATAGGAGCATAACAAGATATGAGACCTCAGCATCTCCACCTTCAGAGGTAATATAGAGTACAGGGATAGCCTAGGGTCCTCCTATCTTAAGGGACAGGGAAAGAGCCCATTGCCCCGGGAAATCCTGGTACAGTATTGTGACTGCTATTGATTTTCATGTGTTAAACACATGTTCTTTTCATTATACTTTTTTCTATGGTTACATACATAGTTACATAGTTATTAAGGTTGAAGGAAGACTATATGTCCATCTAGTTCAACCCATAGCCTAACCTAACATGTTGATCCAGAGGAAGGCAAAAAAAACCCATGTGCACAGAGTAAGCTCCACATTGGGGAAAAAAATTCCTTCCCGACTCCACATACGGCAATCAGACTAGTTCCCTGGATCAACGCCCTATCAAGGAATCTAGTGTATATACCCTGTAACATTATACTTTTCCAGAAAGGTATCCAGTCCCCTCTTAAATTTAAGTAATGAATCACTCATTACAACATCATACGGCAGAGAGTTCCATAGTCTCACTGCTCTTACAGTAAAGAATCCGCGTCTGTTATTATGCTTAAACCTTTTTTCCTCCAACCGCAGAGGATGCCCCCTTGTCCCTGTTTCAGGTCTATGATTAAAAAGATCATCAGAAAGGTCTTTGTACTGTCCCCTCATATATTTATACATTAAAATAAGATCACCCCTTAGTCTTCGTTTTTCCAAACTAAATAGCCCCAAGTGTAATAACCTATCTTGGTATTGCAGACCCCCCAGTCCTCTAATAACCTTGGTCGCTCTTCTCTGCACCCGCTCCAGTTCAGCTATGTCTTTCTTAAACACCGGAGACCAGAACTGTGCACAGTATTCTAAGTGTGGTCGAACTAGTGACTTGTATAGAGGTAAAATTATGTTCTCCTCATGAGCATCTATGCCTCTTTTAATGCATCCCATTATTTTATTTGCCTTTGTAGCAGCTGCCTGACACTGGCCACTGAATTTAAGTTTGTCATCCACCCATACACCCAGGTCTTTTTCATTGACGGTTTTGCCCAGAGTTTTAGAATTAAGCACATAATTATACATCTTATTACTTCTACCCAAGTGCATGACCTTACATTTATCCCCATTAAAGCTCATTTGCCATTTATCAGTCCAAGCTTCTAGTTTACATAAATCATCCTGTAATATAAAATTGTCCTCCTCTGTATTGATTACCCTGCAGAGTTTAGTGTCATCTGCAAATATTGAAATTCTACTCTGAATGCCCCCTACAAGGTCATTAATAAATATGTTAAAAAGAAGAGGGCCCAATACTGACCCCTGTGGTACCCCACTGCTAACCGCTACCCAGTCCGAGTGTGCTCCATTAATAACCACCCTTTGTTTCCTATCCCTGAGCCAGCTCTCAACCCACTTGCACATATTTTCCCCTATCCCCATTATTCTCATTTTATGTATCAACCTTTTGTGTGGCACCGTATCAAAAGCTTTTGAAAAGTCCATATACACTACATCCACTGGGTTCCCTTGGTCCAATCTGGAACTTACCTCTTCATAGAAACTGATCAAATTAGTCTGACATGAACGGTCCCTAGTAAACCCGTGCTGATACTGGGTCATGAGGTCATTCCTCTTCAGATACTCCAGTATAGCATCCCTTAGAATGCCCTCCAGTATTTTACCCACAGTAGAGGTTAAGCTTACTGGCCTATAATTTCCGAGTTCAGTTTTTGTCCCCTTTTTGAATATTGGCACCACATTTGCTATACGCCAGTCCTGTGGCACAGACCCTGTTATTATGGAGTCTTTAAAGATTAAAAATAATGGTCTATCAATGACTGTACTTAATTCCTGCAGTACTCGAGGGTGTATCCCATCCGGGCCCGGAGATTTGTCAATTTTAGTGATTTTTAGACGGTGATGCAAATGGGAAAATTTCCCCAAAATTTTCAGCCTTACAGCATGTTGTGTTTTGGCAAAAGACACCAGTGAAACATGAAAAAATGGCACAAAAATTTTTCTTGTGTAGTGCGTATAATTATTTTTTTCTATTGCCTCTTAACCAACACCTGCAGCAAAAAATGCCATAAAGAATTTAAAAAATGTTATTTTTGTAAAAAAAAAAAAACATTGGCCCCAATTCATCATTGCTGTTTCTACAATTTAGTGAAGTAATTTGCTCCTTTTTAGTGAATTTAGTATTTGCGCTTTGTTTTCTGTGTGTTTTCAGCCACTTTTTAAGTTGTTTTTTTTTTTTTTACAGCAACTCACTCCAGTTCCCCCTAGAAAAAGGTTTCTGAAGAAATTTTCAACTTGGCTCAATTTTGCAACTTTTTTAATACTTTTTGCAACTTTTGGTTCTAAAAATTTGCTAATTCATTAAAGACAAAATAAAAATGTTTTGATTCTGTGACAATTTCATGAACCACTTGTATCACTTTGAAGTATTTAGCACAATAAATGACAGTAAATACAAAAAGACTAAAAATTAAAAGTGACCTCAATAAATCGCAAATGATGAATCAAGCCTTCTGTGTGTAAATTAAGCCTAAGGGTTCATTCACACATGTATGTAAAATGTGCTGTCTGATTTTTTGTCAGATAGCACATGGACCCAATGAGTAAAATGAATGTATTCAGACATTTGTTAAAATCACAGATCAGAGATGAAGATCTATGAAACTAAGAGCATGTCCTATTTTAATCCAGTTTTGAAGATCTGAATAGGATCTGTGTGCTGTCTAATAAAAACAAATTGGACAGCACACATACAATGCACATGGATGAGTAAAAGTAGCCATGGGCTCTCATCCATGTTGCAGATCAGACTTGGCCATTAAAGTCTAAGAGGATCTGTGTAGAACGGTTGATACACTGAAGACATACCCTGCACTTCAGAGTCCTATCCAAGTTTCATTCATTTATAACTAACCCATTATTAAGAGTAAATTGATAAAAAAGTAAAAAAAATAAAAGTTCAATCCATATGCTCCAGTGAAAAAAATGGATTTGAAAAAAGAAACAGATGCCACTAGGATGTCACCAGATAAAAAAATCTGTTTCTCTTGGATGGGAACACTGATACGGATGGGTGACTATAGTCTCAGATTTACTAACCTAAATGCAATAGAATTCTGCAGGAATCTTCAAACAAATAATGGCACATATGCCTTACACCGCATATACTAAAAGAGTAGTCTCTTGACTGAGTGTAATTGTATAATTGTCCACATATGTGCCAAATTTATCATCGCACATGAACCACCGTGATAAATTTTGTACATTTTAGATCTATTTTTATTGTACACAGTCCTAAAAATTAGACTAAATTAGTAAATCTGCCCTAAAGTACTCTAAATAATATTGATATTCTGTCTTATAAATTTTAGGATATAGGGTGTTAGGAGTCGAGTTTCCTCTGCTGCACAGGGGGTATCTCAATCCGTGTCTGCTGCGGTCTCCCATTCTGCATCAGCCACTGTGGAGCCTGCTCAGCGGAGACGTCGCTCCCAGTGTCTCGCTGAGACTGGTACTGTGCAAAGGGTTACTACTGCCTCTCCAGGCTCTGCTATTGTACCCTGCACTGTTCTGCAGTGAGCAGGCTTTTCTGGGACTAAGTCCTACTTTGCACACACTGAGCATGCCCAGGGCAGAATCTCTCAGTGGAGATCTAGGGTCACATGCTCAGGTACTGCAGCGACTTCCATTGGTCCTTCTTGGAAGGTCCTGAAGGTGCTAGGACTAAGTTCTGCTTTGCACACACTGAGCATGCCCAGGGCAGAATCTCTCAGTGGAGATCTAGGGTCACATGCTCAGGTACTGCAGCAACTCCATTGGTCCTTCTTTGAAAGGTCCTGAACGTGCTGCAACTATTTAAGGCTTGCATGGCCGCACGGCCATGCGCTAGTATCTTCATATGTTATGTGCTTTGCGCCAGTATGGTCATGTGTTTGCATGTGTTCAGGGACCCGGCTGAAATAAGCCCCTAGAATGCTGGCACCTCCGGTGAGGAGTTGGTGTTTATGTGTGTTCAGGGACCCGGCTGAAATAAGCCCCTAGAATGCTGGCATCTCCGGTGAGGAGTTTTGTGTGCATGCATGACCACTGACTGCTCTCATTGGGTGGTTAGCCTGTGCCTCTGTGAAAGTCTAACAGGGCACAGAGCTTTGCCTTCTCGGCTGCTCTGTGAAGCTAACAGAGCTGGTTCATACCGCCATATCGTGCTGCCATTTACTTAGCAGCAGGTTCTTTCCTGCACGGTGGATCCCGGGTTGCGAACGCACCAATCTCACTTAATAAATATATTCGGTGCGTTCCGCCAACCCTAACAGTATACTAGTGCCAGGATCTGGCTAAGTAATGGTGGACGAACAGCGATTGCAGGGGTACATCCAGCTGCTGGAGGGCCAGTTGGCGTCTCTTGAGTGTGCAACCTCGGCGGTGGATGTTACCGCAATAGCTGTTCAGGCTGCTAGCGTGGCTGCAGCAGCTTTACCCACTGCCACCTCTGTTCCGACCCTATCTCACCTCCCTTTGCCTGAGAAATACTCTGGAGACAGTAAGTCCTGTAGGGGTTTCGTGAGCCAGTGTGGTACACCTCGAGCTCCTGGCTGCATGTTTTCCCACAGAGCTGGCAAAGGTGGGATTCATAATATCTCTCTTGTCGGACAGGGCGTTGGAGTGGGCTACGCCGCTGTGGGAGCACAACGATCATGTGGTGCAGAGTGTTCCTCGGTTTTTGGACACTCTGAAACAGGTCTTTGTAGGACCTCAAGTCACCCATGATACAGCGCTCCAACTGCTGGCTTTGACTCAGGGTTCAACCATGGTCAGCCATTTTGCTGTTCTCTACCGGACATTAGCGTCTGAGTTGGAATGGCCAGATAAAACCCTCATTCCCATATTTTGAAGGGGGCTGGCTGACCATGTGAAGGACGCTTTGGCTACTATGGAGATTCCCGCCACACTGGAGGAGCTCATAGCTGTATCTACTCGCATAGACCTTCGTTTTCACGAGCGAAGGTTGGAGCGAGCCCAGTGTAGGCAGAGGTTTCGGCTGGCTCCCACCTTCGCCAAACCTTTGGAATCTCCAGTCCAGGTGTCCGAGTCACATGAAACCATAGAGATAACACGAGCGGGATCCAAGTCCCAGTCCGCTCATGCACATAAGGTCAGTCATGTTTGCCGGAAGTCAGGACATCTTGCCTCCAAGTGTCCTCAGCGGTCGGGGAAACGTCAGCGTCTAGTGGTAGTTGGAGGAGGTACACTAGACACGGCGACGCTTGCCTCAAAGTTGTCCTTCAAGGGGACAATTACCATAGGCCCATCCACTCTTATGGTAGAGCTATGCGTGGACTCTGGGGCAGAGGATAATTTTATGTCATCTGCTTTCGCCCAGCGTCATGCAATACCCCTGGTGATGTTTGCCAAACCAATAACCGTTCGAGTGGTAAATGGGTCGACACTACCCTCACAGATTACCCACCAAACCATTCCTATCATGCTTTCTGTGTCTCCATCACATCAGGAGACTATCTCCCTATTAGTCATTCCTGAGGGAATTGATGAGGTCCTGTTGGGGATACCTTGGCTACGCTATCATTCTCCTCATATAGAGTGGTCCTCAGGGAGAATTTTGGGATGGAGTAAATCCTGCGAGGGTAGATGTCAGAGGGAGTGCGTTCAGGTTGCTACTACACAGGTACCCGCAGATCTTTCCTCTCTCCCCAAGCACTATTGGCCCTATGCTGACATGTTCTCCAAAAGGGCTGCGGAGACCCTTCCGCCTCACCGCCCCTATGACTGTCCTATTGACATCTTGCCTGGTGCTGAGCCTCCCCGGGGTCGATCTATCCGTTATCTCTCCCGGAGACGGAGGCAATGTCTCAGTACATCCAAGAGAATCTGGCAAGAGGATTCATTAGGAAGTCAGTGTCACCTGCAGGGGCTGGGTTCTTCTTCGTAGAGAAGAAGACTGGAGACTTACGTCCGTGCATAGACTACAGGGGTCTTAACGCCATCACCGTTAAGAACAAGTACCCATTACCACTGATATCTGAGCTTTTTGATAGGCTACGGGGAGCAAGGGTATTTACAAAATTAGATCTGCGGGGTGCTTACAACCTGATTCGCATCTGTGAGGGGGACGAATGGAAGAAGGCTTTTAACACCAGGGATGGGCACTATGAATATCTGGTGATGCCCTTCGGGCTCTGTAATGCCCCAGCCGTTTTCCAAGACTTTGTGAATGACATTTTCCGGGATATGCTCACCACCTCGGTCGTAGTTTATCTGGATGATATTCTCATCTACTCTCCAGATATTGACTCCCATCAGAGAGATGTTCGCAAAGTCTTCGACCTCTTACGGGCAAAGTCCCTCTGCGCAAAGTTAGAGAAGTGTGTGTTTGAGCAGGAGTCCTTGCCTTTCCTTGGTTATATTATCTCTCCCCAGGGTTTGGCTATGGATCCTGCCAAGCTACAGGCTGTGATGGACTGGCAGGAACCCCATTCACTTAAAGTGGTGCAGCGCTTTATGGGGTTCATTAACTACTATCGTCAGTTCATTCCACACTTCTCAACTTTGGTAGCTCCCTTGGTTGCCCTCACCAAGAAGGGAGCAAATCCCAAGTTGTGGTCAGATGAGGTCTCCAAGGCCTTTCTCTCGATTAAGTCACACTTTGCTAGCGCTCCCATCCTACATCGCCCCGATGTAGATAAACCATTTATCATGGAGGTGGATGCCTCATCCGTTGGTGCTGGAGCAGTCCTTTCCCAAAAGGTTGCTCAAGGTCGGAAGCATCCCTGCTTCTTCTTCTCCAAGACCTTCACACCAGCGGAGAGGAATTATTCCATCGGGGACAGGGAGTTGCTAGCCATGAAGTTGGCTTTTTCAGAGTGGAGACACCTCTTGGAGGGAGCTCGCTTTCCCTTCCAAGTGTTCACTGACCACAAGAACTTGGTATATATACAGACGGCCCAGCGGCTGAATTCTCGCCAGGCTTCTTCTCCCGGTTCCATTTTACTCTCCATTTTCTCTCCTGGGAGAAGAACATTCATGCCGACGCTTGTTATGACCTGGTGGTTAGGAGCACCCGGAATGACCTGATGGTTAAACTCATACAGGACAAGCTCTGGGAAGTGGGAGCTCTGCTGACCGCAACCCCTAATCCTATCACACAACTATAAATAGCCGTGGAGCGTACCTAACACGACCTAGACGCCTCTTCACAGCCTAAGAGCTAGCTAGCCCTAAAGATAGAAAATAAAGCCTACCTTGCCTCAGAGAAATTCCCCAAAGGAAAAGGCAGCCCCCCACATATATTGACTGTGAGTAAAGATGAAAGTCACAAACACAGAAATGAAACAGGTTTCAGCAAAGGGAGGCCAGACTTACTAAACAGACTGAGGATAGGAAAGGTATCTTTGCGGTCAGCACAAAAAACTACAAAAAGACCACGCAGAGTGTGCAAAAAGACCTCCGCACCAACTCACGGTGCGGAGGTGCCACTCTGCATCCCAGAGCTTCCAGCTAGTAAGGAAAAATCATGATAGCCAGCTGGACAAGGAAACAATGAACAAATAATTTAACTAGCAGGGACTTAGCTTCTGCTGGAGTAGACAGGTCACCAGAAAGATCCAAGAGCGAACTGAACCAGTACAAGAACATTGACAGCTGGCATGGAGTAACGATCTGAGTGGAGTTAAATAGAGCAGCCAGCCAAAGAATAACCTACGTCACCTGTGGAAGGAACCTCAGAAGCAGCAGCTCCACTCACAGCCACCAGAGGGAGTCCATGGACAGAACTCGCCGAAGTACCATTCATGACCACAGGAGGGAGTTCGATAACAAAATTCACAACAGTACCCCCCCCTCGAGGAGGGGTCACCGAACCCTCACCAGAGCCCCCAGGCCGATCAGGACGAGCCAAATGAAAGGCACGAACTAGATCGGCAGCATGAACATCAGAGGCAAAAACCCAGGAATTATCTTCCTAACCATAACCCTTCCACTTGACCAGGTACTGGAGTTTCTGTCTCGAAATACAAGAATCCAAAATCTTCTCCACATACTCCAACTCCCCCTCGACCAACACCGGGGCAGGAGGATCAACGGAGGGAACCATAGGCGCCACGTATCTCCGCAATAACGACCTATGGAACACATTATGGATGGCAAAAGAAGCTGGAAGGGCCAAACGAAATTACACAGGATTGAGAACTTCAGAAATCTTATACGGACCAATGAAACGAGGCTTAAACTTAGGAGAGGAAACCTTCATAGGAACATGACGAGATGACAACCAAACCAAATCCCCAACACGAAGTCGGGGACCAACACAGCGCCGGCGGTTAGCGAAACGTTGAGCCTTCTCCTGGGACAATGTCAAATTGTCCACCACATGAGTCCAAATCTGCTGCAACCTGTCCACCACCGTATCCACACCAGGACAGTCCGAAGGCTCAACCTGCCCTGAAGAGAAACGAGGATGGAAACCAGAATTACAGAAAAAAGGCGAAACCAAAGTAGCCGAGCTGGCCCGATTATTAAGGGCGAACTCAGCCAAAGGCAAGAAGGACACCCAATCATCCTGATCAGCAGAAACAAAGCATCTCAGATATGTTTCCAAAGTCTGATTAGTTTGTTCAGTTTGGCCATTTGTCTGAGGATGAAAAGCCGAAGAAAAAGACAAATCAATGCCCATCTTAGCACAAAAGGACAACCAAAACCTCGAAACAAACTGGGAACCTCTGTCCGAGACGATGTTCTCTGGAATGCCATGCAAACGAACCACATGCTGGAAAAACAATGGCACCAAATCAGAGGAGGAAGGCAATTTAGACAAGGGTACCAAATGGACCATCTTAGAGAAGCTATCACAAACCACCCAAATGACCGACATCCTTTGAGAGACAGGGAGATATGAAATAAAATCCATGGAAATATGCGTCCAGGGCCTCTTCGGGACCGGCAAGGGCAAAAGCAACCCACTGGCACGAGAACAGCAGGGCTTAGCCCGAGCACAAGTCCCACAGGACTGCACAAAAGAACGCACATCCCGTGACAAAGAAGGCCACCAAAAGGATCTAGCCACCAAATCTCTGGTACCAAAGATTCCAGGATGACCTGCCAACACCGAACAATGAACCTCAGAGATAACTCTACTAGTCCATCTATCAGGGACAAACAGTTTCTCCGCTGGACAACGGTCAGGCTATGAGCCTGAAACTTCTGCAGCACGCGCCGCAAATCAGGGGAGATGGCAGACAAAATTACCCCCTCTTTGAGAATACCCGCCGGCTCAGGAACACCCGGAGAGTCAGGCACAAAACTCCTTGACAGGGCATCAGCCTTCACATTCTTAGAGCCCGGAAGGTACGAAACCACAAAATCAAAATGGGAGAAAAACAGCGACCATCGAGCCTGTCTAGGATTCTACCGTTTGGCAGACTCGAGATAAGTCAAATTCTTGTGATCCGTCAAGACCACCACGCGATGCTTGGCTCCTTCAAGCCAATGTCGCCACTCCTCGAATGCCCACTTCATGGCCAACAACTCTCGATTGCCAACATCATAATTGCACTCAGCAGGCGAGAATTTTCTAGAAAAGAAGGCACATGGTTTCCTCACCGAGCCATCAGAACTTCTTTGCGACAAAACAGCCCCTGCTCCAATCTCAGAAGCATCAACCTCGACCTGAAACGGGAGCGAAACATCTGGCTGGCACAACACAGGGGCAGAAGAAAAACGACGCTTCAACTCCTGAAAAGCCTCTACAGCCGCAGAGGACCAATTGACCATATCAGCACCTTTCTTGGTCAAATCAGTCAACGGTTTAGCAACACTAGAAAAATTAGCGATGAAGCGACGGTAAAAATTAGCAAAGCCCAGGAACTTCTGCAGGCTCTTCACAGATGTCGGTTGAGTCCAATCATAAATGGCCTGAACTTTAACAGGGTCGATCTCGATAGTAGAAGGGGAAAAAATGAAACCCAAAAATGAAACCTTCTGAACCCCAAAGAGACATTTCGACCCCTTCACAAACAAGGAATTTGTACGAAGGACCTGGAACACCATTCTGACCTGCTTCACATGAGACTCCCAATCATCCGAAAAGACCAAAATATCATCCAAACATACAATCATGAATCTATCCAGGTACTCTCGGAAGATGTCATGCATAAAGGACTGAAACACAGATGGAGCATTAGAAAGCCCGAATGGCATAACCAGGTACTCAAAATGGCCCTCGGGCGTATTAAATACTGTTTTCCATTCATCGCCCTGTTTAATTCGCACAAGATTATACGCCCCTCGAAGATCTATCTTGGTGAACCAACTAGCCCCCTTAATCCGAGCAAACAAATCAGACAGCAGCGGCAAAGGGTACTGAAATTTTACTGTGATCTTATTAAGAAGGCGGTAATCAATACAAGGTCTCAAAGAGTCATCCTTCTTGGCCACAAAAAAGAACCCTGCTCCCAACGGTGATGACGACGGGCGAATATGACCTTTCTCCAAGGATTCCTTTATATAACTCCGCATAGCGGCGTGCTCTGGCACAGATAAATTAAACAGTCGGCCCTTAGGAAACTTACTACCAGGAATCAAATTAATAGCACAATCGCAATCCCTATGAGGAGGTAAGGCACTGGATTTGGGCTCTTCAAATACATCCCGGTAATCTGACAAAAACTCAGGGACTTCAGAAGGAGTGGAAGGGGAAATTGACAGCAATGGAACATCACCATGTACCCCCTGACAACCCCAGCCGGACACAGACATAGATTTCCAATCCAATACTGGATTATGGACCTGTAGCCATGGCAACCCCAAAACGACCACATCATGCAGACTATGCAACACCAAAAAGCGAATATCCTCCTGATGTGCAGGAGCCATGCACATGGTCAATTGAGTCCAGTACTGAGGCTTATTCTTGGCCAAAGGCATAGCATCAATTCCTCTCAATGGAATAGGACACTGCAAGGGCTCCAAGAAAAAACCACAGCGCCTGGCAAACTCCAAGTCCATCAAATTCAGGGCAGCGCCTGAATCCACAAATGCCATAACAGAATAGGACGAAAGAGAGCAAATCAGAGTAACGGACAAAAGAAATTTAGACTGTACCATACCAATGGTGGCAGACCTAGCGAACCGCTTTGTGCGCTTAGGACAATCAGAGATAGCATGAGTGGATTCACCACAGTAAAAACACAGCCCATTCCGACGTCTGTGTTCTTGCCGTTCAGCTCTGGTCAAAGTCCTATCACATTGCATAGGCTCAGGCCTATGCTCAGAGAATACCGCCAAATGGTGCACAGCTTTGCGCTCACGCAAGCGCCGATCGATCTGAATGGCCAAGGACATAGACTCATTCAGACCAGCAGGCGTGGGAAATCCCACCATGACATCCTTAAGGGCTTCAGAAAGACACTTTCTGAAAATTGCCGCCACGGCACACTCATTCGACTGAGTAAGCACAGACCACTTTCTAAACTTCTGACAGTACACCTCCGCTTCATCCTGACCCTGACACAAAGCCAGCAAGATTTTCTCTGCCTGATCCACTGAATTCGGTTCATCATAATTCAATCCAAGCGCCAGAAAAAACGCATCTACTTTCCGCAATGCAGGATCTCCTGGCGCAAGGGAAAATGCCCAGTCTTGAGGGTCACCACGCAACAAAGAAATAATGATTTTTACTTGTTGAACGGGGTCACCAGAGGAGCGGGGTTTCAAAGCTAGAAACAGTTTACAATTATTTTTGAAATTCAGGAACTTAGATCTATCTCCAGAAAACAAATCAGGAATTGGAATTCTAGGCTCTAACATCGGATTCTGAACCACAAAATCTTGAATGTTTTGTACCCTTGCAGTGAGATGAACCACACAAGAGGACATACCTTGTATGTCCATTACACCTGGGTCCTGAACCACCCAAAGGTTAAGGGGAAAAGAAAGACAAAAAACACTGCAGAGAAAAAAAATGGTCTCAGAACTTCTCTTATCCCTCTATTGAGATGCATTAATACTTTGGGCCAGCTGTACTGTTATGACCTGGTGGTTAGGAGCACCGGAATGACCTGATGGTTAAACTCATACAGGACAAGCTCTGGGAAGTGGGAGCTCTGCTGACCACAACCCCTAATCCTATCACACAACTATAAATAGCCGTGGAGCGTACCTAACACGACCTAGACGCCTCTTCACAGCCTAAGAGCTAGCTAGCCCTAAAGATAGAAAATAAAGCCTACCTTGCCTCAGAGAAATTCCCCAAAGGAAAAGGCAGCCCCCCACATATATTGACTGTGAGTAAAGATGAAAGTCACAAACACAGAAATGAAACAGGTTTCAGCAAAGGGAGGCCAGACTTACTAAACAGACTGAGGATAGGAAAGGTATCTTTGCGGTCAGCACAAAAAACTACAAAAAGACCACGCAGAGTGTGCAAAAAGACCTCCGCACCAACTCACGGTGCGGAGGTGCCACTATGCATCCCAGAGCTTCCAGCTAGTAAGGAAAAATCATGATAGCCAGCTGGACAAGGAAACAATGAACAAATAATTTAACTAGCAGGGACTTAGCTTCTGCTGGAGTAGACAGGTCACTAGAAAGATCCAAGAGCGAACTGAACCAGTACAAGAACATTGACAGCTGGCATGGAGTAACGATCTGAGTGGAGTTAAATAGAGCAGCCAGCCAAAGAATAACCTACGTCACCTGTGGAAGGAACCTCAGAAGCAGCAGCTCCACTCACAGCCACCAGAGGGAGTCCATGGACAGAACTCGCCGAAGTACCATTCATGACCACAGGAGGGAGTTCGATAACAGAATTCACAACAGACGCTCTCTCCCGCTCCGTAGTGTCTTCTGAGGAGAAGGAGGAGGAGCCTCGGCTTATTGTCCCTTCTGAGAGCCTAAGAACTGTAGCTCTGGTTTCACTAGAGTCTGTGCCCCCGGGCAAGACTTTCGTGCCAGTGAATTTGCGACCGGAGGTTCTCGCTTGGGCTCACTCGTCCAGAGTGGGTGGGGATTTTAGGACCAAAAGGACATCCGAGCTTTTGGTGAGAACGTACTGGTGGCCGCATATGGCTTGTGATGTCGGAGACTATATTTGGGCGTGCGTTTCCTGTGCCCAGAATCGGTCTCCTCAGCAATGACCTGCTGGGTTGCTTTACCCTCTACCGGTGGCAGACAGGCCCTGGGAGATGGTTGCGATGGACTTCGTGGTGGGCTTACCCAAGTCATGTAGCTGCACCGTTATCTGGGTTGTCAACGACCATTTCTCTAAGATGGTGCACTTGGTGCTACTTCCACGGTTACCTTCTGCACGGGCCTTGGCGGCGTTGTTCATTAAGCACGTTTTCTGATTACATGGTATGCCTGATAAAATTGTCAGCGATCGGGGTCCCCAGTTCGCGTCTCGGTTTTGGAGAGAGCTTTGCCGTTTACTCTGCATAGAGTTGAACCTCTCTTCTGCATACCATCCCGAAATGAATGGGTTGGTGGAGAGGACCAACCAGACTCTGGTGACATATTTGCGACATTTATTCTCTGCTAGGCAGGATGACTGGGCATCTTTGCTACCTTGGGCGGAATTTGCCTTGAACAACGCCGTAGCCGATTCCACTGGCCAGACTACTTTTCTCCTTAATTACGGCCAGCATCCGCGCGTCCCTGTGCCCATGGGAAAAGAAAGTAAAGGGCTTCCTATTGTTAACCCTTAAGTGACCCCAGACTGCAAGCATTAGGGTGTGTTTCCACATTCAGGAAACGCTGCGTGTTTGACACTGCGTAGAGCTGCAGCATCAAACACGCGGCGTTCAGATGTTACAGCATAGTGGAGGGGATTTCATGAAATCACGTCTCCACTATTCCGTAAAACACGCAGGCAGCAGACCCGCGTAAACGGACATGCGGCGCGTCTTTTCAGAACGCAGCATGTCTGCTTACAATGCAGCGACGCTTTGTTGCCGCGCCGTAAATTTACCATAGACTATCATTAGATGCGATAAAATCGCATCTAATGATTAGTCACATGCGTAGAAACTGCGTAAATGCAGCTTACTATGCATGTCTGTGTACTTATTTGTACTGATTTTACTATGTGGGGGGCGCCGTTTTGCAGTTCGCCTCAGGCAGCAGAAAGGCTAAGTTCACCCATGGCAATGATGCACTATAATGGAGTGTGGTGGTGCGTGGGCGGAGACTGCGTGTGTGTGTGCAGGCGGGGTCTGTGCGTGACCGTGGGGGGTCTGTGCGTGCCTGCCGGGGTTCTGTGCGGCTTGTGGAGGCTCTGTGTGGGCTTGCCGTGGCTCTATGCAGGCTTGTCGGGGCTCTGTGCGGGCTTGCCGGGGCTCTGTGCGGCTTGCGGGGGCTCTGTGCGGGCTTGCGAAGGCTCTGTGCGGGCTTGCCCGGGCTCTGTGCATGCCTGCCGGAGTTCTGTGTGGCTTGTGGGGGCTCTGTGCGGGCTTGCCAGGGCTCTGTGCGGGCTTGCCAAGGATCTGTACGGGCTTGCTGGGGCTCTGTGCGGGCTTGCCGAGGCTCTGTTCGGCTCGCGGGGGCTCTGTGTGGGCTTGCCGGGGCTCTGTGCGGCTTGCGGGGGCTCTGTGCAGCTTGCAGTGGCTATGTGCGATTTGCAGGGGCTCTGTGCGGGCTTGCCGGATCTCTGTGCGGGCTTGCCGGGGCTCTGTGCGGGCTTGCGGGGGCTCTGTGTGGCTTGCGGGGGCTCTGTGCGGGCTTGCCGGGGCTCTGTGCGGGCTTGCGGGGGCTCTGTGCGGCTTGCGGGGGCTCTGTGCGGGCTTGCCTGGGCTCTATGCGGGCTTGCGGGTGCTCTGTGCGGCTTGTGGGGGCTCTGTCCGGGCTTGCCGGGGCTTTGTGTGGGCTTGCCGGGGCTCTGTGTGGGCTTGCCGGGGCTCTGTGCGGCTTGCGCGGGCTTGCCAGGGCTCTGTGCGAGCTTGCCGGGGCTCTGTGCCGCTTGCCGGGGCTCTGTGCGGCTTGCGCGTGCTCTGTGCGGGCTTGCCAGGGCTCTGTGCGAGCTTGCCGGGGCTCTGTGCCGCTTGCCGGGGCTCTGTGCAGCTTGCGGGGGCTCTGTGCGGCTTGCGGGGGCTCTGTGTGGGCTTGCTGGGGCTCTCTGCGGGCTGCCGGGGGTCTGTGCAGGCATCATCCGATGGGACTACAAGTCCGCCATTTTCTACCGCGCATGCGCTGCTGAAACTCCGCCGCCTCCTCCCAGGACTTCAGAATGGGCAGCGGATGCGTTGAAAAACTGCATCCGCTGCCCACGTCGTGCACAAATTTCACAACGTGCGTCAGTACGTCGGCCCGACGCATAGCGACGGACCCGTACCGACGCAAGTGTGAAAGAGGCCTTAATGAGCGTTGAATTTTTAAAAAAAGGAAAAAACGGCATGGGCTCCCGCACAATTTTCTGCGCCAGGGGGGGAAAGCCGACCGTCAGGGGCCAATATTTGTAGCCTGCTATGAATATCAGCCCACAGCTGTCTGTGTAGCCTTTACTGGCTATTAAAATAGGGGGACCCCCCAAAAAAATGTCGTTGGTCCCCCTATACTTTACAGCCAGAAAGGCTACGCATACAGCTGCGGGCTGATATTCATAGCCTAGAGAGGGGCCATAGATATTGCCCCCCCAGCTACAAATACCAGTCCGCAGCCGCCCCAGAAATGGCGCATCTGTAAGATGCGCCAATTCCTGCACTTAGCCCCTCTCTTCCCACTCCCATGTAGCGGTGGGATATGGGGTAATAAGGGGTTAATGTCACCTTGCTCTTGTAATGCGACATTAAGCCGGGTTAATAACGGAGAAGCGTCAATAATACGCCTATCCATTATTAATCCAATAGTAATAAAGGGTTAATAAAACACACATTAGAAATAAAGTATTTTAATATTCTTCATTTAACCATACTTGCAATACTTCAGCGCCTGCAAAAAACGTAAAATAATAAACCGTATACTACCTGTCCGCCGTAGTCCAATTAATAACGAGTGTCCCATGACGATCTCCCCTATAGAACAGTGACATCGGGTGATGTCACTGCTCTGTAGGACCCTCAGTGACATACTGGCAGGAGACAATGGCTCCTGCAGAGAGGAAACGCAGAGATAAACACAGCAGAGTGAGAATGGTAAACAAAAAAGGAACAGGAACGGACATAGTTCAGACACAGAAGTAAGGGAACACAGATTCAGACCAGGGTACAATGCCCCACTGGGTGGCGTACTCAGAACACATATAAAGGCCTGCGTATTGCAGCCCTTAGAGACAGGAAACAGACCCGACCTGGCAGCTCAGTAGCAAATGCTATCTGAGGGAAATAGTTTGCTCAGGCATCCTCCAATGGGTGAGGATGCTTTAAGTATCAGAGGCGTCTAGGCTATTGGCAAGGGACACCTTAAAGAGGTGCACACAGCATGGCGCTGGGTGAGTTGATGTACAGGCAGATGGGGAATGGAAGGCCATGCAGTGATGTCGGCAGGGTTGTTACAATAGCTTTTATTGTATAAAAGCATCAAAACATAAAAAAATGAGGTATCGCTGTAATCATACTAACCCGAAGAATAAAACCGCTTTATTAATTTTACCAAACGTGGAAAGGTATAAACATCCCCCTAAAGAAATTCATGAATTGCTGGTTTTTGCTCATTCTGTCTAACAAAAATTGGAATAAAAAGCGATCAAAAAATGTCATGTGCCCAAAAATGGTACGAATAAAAACGTCAACTCGTCCTGCAAAAAACAAGACCTCACATGACTCTGGACCAAAACACGGAAAAAATTATAGCTCTCAAAATGTGGTGACGCAAAAACTATTTCTTGCAATAAAAAGCGTCTTTTAGTGTGTGACAGCTGCCAAACATAAAACCTGCTATAAATAGTAAATCAAATCCCCCATTATCACCGCCTTAGTTAGGGAAAAATAATAAAATAAAAAAATGTATTTATTTCCATTTTCCCATTAGGGTTAGGGTTGGGGCTAAAGTTAGGGTTGGGGCTAAAGTTAGGGTTAGTGTTGGGGCTAAAGTTAGGGTTAGGGTTGAGGCTAGAGTTGGGGTTAGAGTTTGGATTATGTTTACGGTTGGGTTAGGGGTTTGGTTAGGGTTATGGTTAGGGTTGTGATTAAGGTTAGGGGTGTGTTGGGGTTAGGGGTGTGTTGGGGTTGGGTTCAGAGCTAGGGGTATGTTCGGGTTAGGGGTGTGGTCAGGGTTATGGTTAGGGTTGGGATTAGGGTTAAGGGTGTGCTGGGGTTAGGGGTTTGTTGGGGTTATGGTTGGAGTTAAAATTAGGGGGGTTCCACTGTTTAGGCACATTGGGGCTCTGCAAATGCAGTGTGACACCCGCAGACCATTCCATCAAAGTCTGCATTCCAAAACGCCACTTCTTCCCTTCCGAGCCCCGACGTGCACCCAAACAGTGGTTTACCTCCATATATGGGGTATCAGCGTACTCAGGACAAATTGGACAACAACTTTTGCTGTCCAATTTCTCCTGTTACCCTTGGAAAAATAAAAATTTGGGGGCTAAAAAATCATTTTTGTGGGAAAAAATTATTTTTTTATTTTCACGGCTCTGCGATATAGTAAACTTTAGTGAAACACTTAGGGGATCAAAGTTCTCACAACACATCTAGATAAGTTCCTTTGAGAGTCTAGTTTCCAATATGGTGTCACTTGTGGGGGGGTTTCTACTCTTTAGGTACATGAGGGGCTCTGCAAACGCAACGTGACGCCCGAAGACCATTCCATCAAAGTCTGCATTACAAAATGCCACTTCTTCCCATCCGAGCCCCGACGTGTGCCCAAACAGTAGTTTTCTCCCACATATGGGGTATCAGCTTATTCAGGACAAATTGGAGAGCAACTTTTGTGGTCCATTTTCACCTATTACCCTTGGGAAAATACAAAACTGGAGGCTAAAATATAATTTTTGTGGAAAAAATGTTTTTTTTAAATTTTCACGGCTCTGCGTTAAAAACATTAGTGAAAGACTTGGGGGTTCAAAGTTCACACATCACATCTAGATCAGTTCCTTGGGGGGTCTAGTTTCCAATATGGGGTCACTTGTTGGGGTTTCTACTGTTTAGGTACATTAGGGGCTCTTCAAATGCAACGTGACGCCCGCAGACAATCCATCAAAGTCTGCACTCCAAAATGGCGCTCCCTCCCTTCCGAGCTCTGCGATGTGTCCAAACGGTGGTTCCCCCCAATACATGGGATATTAGCGTACTCAGGACAAATTGCACAACATGAGTCCAATTTCTTCGGATACCTTTTGGAAAATAAAAAATTGGGGGCGAAAAGATCATTTTTGTGGAAAAAAAGGATTTTTTAATTTTCACGGCTCTATATTATAAACTTTAGTGAAACAATTGGGGGTTCAAAGCGCACACCACACATCTAGATAAGTTCCTTAGGTGGTCTAGTTTCCAAAATAGGGTCACTTGTGGGGGGTTTCCACTGTCAGGGGCTCTCCAAACATGACATGGCGTCTGATCTTAATTCCAGCCAATTTTGTGTTGAAAAAGTCAAACAGTGCTTCCCTTCCAAACTTTGCCATGCACCAAAACAGTGCTTTACCCCCACATATGGGGTATCAGTGTACTCAGGACATATTGTGCAACAACCTTTGGGGTCCAATTTCTCCTGTTACCTTTGGGAAAATAAAAAATTGGGGAGAAAAGATAATTCTTGTGAAAAAAAATATTTTTACGGCTCTACATTATAAACTTCTGTGAAGCACTTGGGGGTTCAAAGTGCTCACCACACATCTAGATAAGTTCCTTAGGGGGTCTAATTTCCAAAATGGTGTCACTTGTGGTGAGTTTCCACTGGTTAGGCATATCGGGGGCTCTCCAATTGCGACATGGCATCCTGTCTCAATTCCAGCCAATTTTGTATTAAAAGTCAAATGGCGCTCCTTCCCTTCCGAGATCTGCCATGCGCTCAAACAGTGGTTTACCCCCACATATGGGGTATCGTCGTACTCAGGACAAATTGTAAAACAACTTTTGGGGTCCAGTTTATCCTATTACCCTTGGTAAAATAAAACAAATTGGATCTAAAGTAATTTTTTTGTGAAAAAAAGTTAAATGTTCATTTTTTAAACATTCCAAACATTTCTGTGAAGCACCTGAAGGATTAATAAACTTCTTAAATGTGGTTTTGAGCACCTTGAGTGGTGCAGTTTTTAGAATGGTGTCACTTTTTGGTATTTTCTATCATATAGACCCCTCAAAGTGACTTCAAATATGATGTGGTCCCTAAAAAAAATGGTGTTGTAAAAATGAAAAATTGCTGGTCAAATTTTAACCCTTATAACTCCCTAACAAAAAAAATTTTGGTTCCAAAATTGTGCTGATGTTAAGTAGACATGTGGCAAATGTTAGTTATTAAGTATTTTGTGTGACATATTTTTGTGACTTAAGGGCATGAAAATTCAAAGTTAGAAAGTTGCAAAAATTTTGCCAAATTTCTGTTTTTTTCACAAATAAACAAGAGTAATATCAAAGAAATGTTACCACTATCATGAAGTACAATATGTCATGAGAAAACTTTGTCAGAATCACCAGGATCCATTGAAGCATTTCAGAGTTATAACCTCATAAAGGGACAGTGGTCAGAATTGTAAAAATTGGACCGTTCATTAACATGCAAACCACCCTTGTTATGACCTGGTGGTGAGGACAATAATGGACCTGGTGGTTAAGAGCACACGGAATGACCTGATAGTTACTAATAATACAGGACAAGCTCTGAGACGTGGGAACTCTGCTGACCGCAATCCCTAATCCTATCACACACACTAGAAATAGCCATGGAGCGCTCCTGACGCTCCCTAGGCGCCTCGTCACAGCCTAAAGAACTAGCTAGCCCTAAAGATAGAAAAATAAAGCCTACCTTGCCTCAGAGAAATTCCCCAAAGGAACAGGCAGCCCCCCACATATAATGACTGTGAGTAAAGATGAAAATTACAAACACAGAGATGAAATAGATTTAGCAAAGTGAGGCCCGACTTACTGAACAGACAGAGGATAGGAAAGGTAACTTTGCGGTCAGCACAAAAAACTACAAAAAGACCACGCAGAGGGTGCAAAAAGACCCTCCGCACCGACTCACGGTGCGGAGGCGCTCCCTCTGCGTCCCAGAACTTCCAGCAAGCAAGACAAAAATCAATATAGCAAGCTGGACAGAAAAAATAGCAAACAGAGAAAAACAAGCAGGAACTTAGCTTCTGCTGGGAAGACAGGTCACAAAAACGATCCAGGAGCGAACTAGACCAATACTGGAACATTGACAGGTGGCATGGAGCAATGATCTAGGTGGAGTTAAATAGAGCAGCCAGCTAACGAATTAACCTCGTCACCTGTGGAAGGAACCTCAGAAGCCGCAGCCCCACTCACAACCACCAGAGGAAGCCCATGGACAGAACCAGCCAAAGTACCATTCATGACCACAGGAGGGAGCTTAACAACAGAATTCACAACACACCCTTGTGGGTTAAGGGGTTAATAAAAGGTTTGTTTATCACTAATCTATTGCAGTGTGCTCTATAGCCATAGCGCTCCTTAAATTGACCACATACATATTTTTTCCAAAAAACTATGATATTCCCCTTGAGGGATTGTGGCTGGAGCAGCTTGGGGTCATAGAGTTCATCTCAAGGCAACAGGACCTGAAGTGACGTCACATCCTTTGAAGTGGCATCACGTGACTGGATCTTGGGCCCACATGACCAGACCAGGAAGCACAGCACAGGAGCAGTCTTGGAGCAACAGAGCACGAGTGCATGGAGACGTCCGCTATCGGAGTTGTGCAGGTGTGCACAACCCTTCCAGGTGAGAGGCTAATCTTTCATTGAAATATCCCAATTAAACCACCTGGTGCTTCTCATGCTGCGCTCTTCCATGTTTATTGTCTTATGTACAGGGTCATGACCACCCTAGCTGGAGGTGGTTATGCATGGGTGTTGACCACTACAAGAACACCTAGTCTGTCCAAAATTGTAATATATTTTATAATATATTATATTTAACTTTTGACAATATTTTTAACTCCAATTATTCAACCCTTGCAAGAAAAGGACATCATAAGAAGTGCTAGCTAGGCATTTCAAGTCTGGTAGTTAACTGCTGAATCCACCATTAGTCCCCAGAAACGGACCCAAGTGACTAGAGAGGTGTTCGATTATGTACACTAACACATCATTCACTCATGAATGGGATCACTGGAAATAAGGAACTTACAAAAATTGAAAATACTATATTAAGCTAGCAGGTTTCATAACACAAAAATACTTCAGCCAAAGCAGTCAGCTCTGTAGAGTTTTCCTGGGATATGAAAACTAGCTGAACGTTGCAGAACTGAATGTGTGTGATAACTTTTCAACTTAACATTATGTAGCAGGTTTAACAAACGGTGCTTTCACTAGCTATGTCAACTTATCACCCGCAGGACTCTTACCGAGAAATCTGATGGCTGAACAGTGAAGTACACAGAGTAAGCTGCCCGGAGCTCCAAGAGTTCATCACGGGGGAGCAAATTTGAGGACATCAATGATAGGATATCAAAGAGGCTTGATAGCTAAAAGTCCAGGCAGACAGTGGGAGAAAAAGCCCACAACTTCAGGTTTTCGTCAGAAGTAAAGGCTCCCCTTCCTAATTATCTATCTTTTTTTTCTGTTTGTCCTTCACATATCAGCCTTTAAAATCCATGGCTGTGTTTTTTTACCTTGTGTAAGTCAAGAGCAGTAGCAGACTATGTGCACACGTCCAAAATTGCAGAGGACATTTCTGCGGCAATTCCAGAATTCCGTGCCGTGGGAAAATGAATGCGGAATTGGCATGCGTTTTCCCGCTAAACACTAGCGTTTTACAAGCGTAATTAGCTTGCAGAATGCTAGCATTTTCCAAGCGATCTGTAGCATCGCTTGGAAAACTGATTGACAGGTTGGTCACATTTGTCAAACATAGTGTTTGACAAGTGTGACCAACCTTTTTTTTACTATTGATGCTGCCTATGTAGCATCAATAGTAAAAAGATATAATGTTAAAAATAATAAAAAAAATAAAAAATCGTGATATTCTCACCTTCCGGCATCCCCCACAGCGTTCCCGATGCTCGCGATGCTCCCATTCCCAGTAATGCATTGCGAGAACGACCTGTGATGACGTAGCGGTTTCGCGAGACCGCTACGTCATCACAGGTCATTGCCGCAAGGCATTATTAGGAACGTGAGCATCGCGATGAGCAGGAAGACTGCCGGGGATGCCGGAAGGTGAGAATATCACAATTTTTTATTTTAATTATTTAAAAGAAAAAAAACAAAACAACAATTATATGGTTCCCAGGGCCTGGAGGAGAGTCTCCTCTCCTCCACCCTAGGTACCAACCGCACATGATCCGCTTACTTCCCGCATGGTGGGCATAGCCCCATGCGGAAAGTAAGCGGATCAATGCATTCCTATGTGTGCGGAATCCCCGCAATTCCGCACAAAGAATGAACATGCTGTGTTTTTTTCTGGAATGCGATTCCGCCGCAGTAAAAAGCGCAACATGTGCACAAAAATTGCGGATTGCATTCTAATAATAGGATGCTTAATGTATGCATTTTTTTGGCGGTTTTATTGCGTTTTTATAGCGCACAGAGGAGAAGAGCATGCGGCTGCATGTATTCCTATGCAGCCGCACGCTCCGATCTGAGTGCCGACAGCAGCGCCGGGTATTGCCATGCGAGACTCATCCGAGTCTCCCGCAAGTGAGTATGAGCCCTCAGAGACACCTCAGCTTTGCCACCTGAGCAACACCATATCTTCCTCTTTCTCTCTTGCCTGATCAATTGAATCTCTGTGTTATTCACAGAATACTCTAATCATCTTCTTAACTGCTGCAGTTATACAACACATACAGTTAGGGCCAGAAATATTTGGACAGTGACACAATTTTCGCGAGTTGGGCTCTGCATGCCACCACATTGGATTTGAAATGAAACCTCTACAACAGAATTCAAGTGCAGATTGTAACGTTTAATTTGAAGGGTTGAACAAAAATATCTGATAGAAAATGTAGGAATTGTACACATTTCTTTACAAACACTCCACATTTTAGGAGGTCAAAAGTAATTGGACAAATAAACATAACCCAAACAAAATATTTTTATTTTCAATATTTTGTTGCAAATCCTTTGGAGGCAATCACTGCCTTAAGTCTGGAACCCATGGACATCACCAAACACTGGGTTTCCTCCTTCTTAATGCTTTGCCAGGCCTTTACAGCCGCAGCCTTCAGGTCTTGCTTGTTTGTGGGTCTTTCCATCTTAAGTCTGGATTTGAGCAAGTGAAATGCATGCTCAATTGGGTTTAGATCTGGAGATTGACTTGGCCATTGCAGAATGTTCCACTTTTTGGCACTCATGAACTCCTGGGTAGCTTTGGCTGTATGCTTGGGGTCATTGTCCATCTGTACTATGAAGCGCCGTCCAATCAACTTTGCAGCATTTGGCTGAATCTGGGCTGAAAGTATATCCCGGTACACTTCGGAATTCATCCGGCTACTCTTGTCTGCTCTTATGTCATCAATAAACACAAGTGACCCAGTGCCATTGAAAGCCATGCATGCCCATGCCATCACGTTGCCTCCACCATGTTTTACAGAGGATGTGGTGTGCCTTGGATCATGTGCCGTTCCCTTTCTTCTCCAAACTTTTTTCTTCCCATCATTCTGGTACAGGTTGATCTTTGTCTCATCTGTCCATAGAATACTTTTCCAGAACTGAGCTGGCTTCTTGAGGTGTTTTTCTGCAAATTTAACTCTGGCCTGTCTATTTTTGTTATTGATGAATGGTTTGCATCTAGATGTGAACCCTTTGTATTTACTGTCATGGAGTTTTCTCTTTACTGTTGACTTAGAGACAGATACACCTACTTCACTGAGAGTGTTCTGGACTTCAGTTGATGTTGTGAACGGGTTCTTGTTCACCAAATTAAGTATGCGGCGATCATCGACCACTGTTGTCATCCGTGGACGCCCAGGCCTTTTTGAGTTCCCAAGCTCACCAGTCAATTCCTTTTTTCTCAGAATGTACCCAACTGTTGATTTTGCTACTCCAAGCATGTCTGCTATCTCTCTGATGGATTTTTTCTTTTTTTTCAGCCTCAGGATGTTCTGCTTCACCTCAATTGAGAGTTCCTTTGACCGCATGTTGTCTGCTCACAGCAACAGCTTCCAAATGCAAAACCACACACCTGGAATCCACCCCTGACCTTTTAACTACTTCATTGATTACAGGTTAACGAGGGAGACGCCTTCGGAGTTAATTGCAGCCCTTAGAGTCCATTGTCCAATTACTTTTGGTCCCTTGAAAAAGAGGAAGCTATGCATTACAGAGCTATGATTCCTAAACCCTTTCTCCGATTTGGATGTGGAAACTATCATATTGCAGCTGGGAGTGTGCACTTTCAGCCCATATTATATATATAATTGTATTTCTGAACATGTTTTTGTAAACAGCTAAAATAACAAAACTGTCACTGTCCAAATATTTCAGGCCCTAACTGTAACTGTCTGCAGAAGTTGTCAAATGTTTTCAGGCTTTCTTTTCCTATCTCGATTTCTGAGCTCTGGCAACCTCTCATGATTTTTAATTGCCCTAATATGGCTGCTGCATTCCTTGCCTCAACTTTCATACAGACTATGATATCACCACCTGTATGGCTGTGCTATACCTTGTTATGTAATAGCTGCAAGACATTATGGGGAAGCCCGAGTGGTCATGCCTCAAGTCATCTCAGCTTTCTGTTTCTGATGCAATCTTCTGCAATGCATAGTAAAAAGTCAGCAGGAATTTTTGGGACAATTAAGAGTAAATTGAATTGCAAATTGTTCAAATTTTTCGAGACTAGGCAACTTTCATAAAATTCTATTTGGATTAGATTTAGATCAAATCTGTTTGAAAATTTCCAGATGATATCTTTGGTTATAATGATTGTAAACAAGTTTTACTGGAGACAACTGCAAAGTCTCACCTTATCAAATCTCCCAAGTCATGCATCATGGTCAATAATCAGATACCACAAAATAATAGCAAAAAATAAGTGAATGTCTCCTGACAGTCCAAACTGGTCAATACAATCTTAGTGTTTTCTTTTCTGGCAGACTTAAAGTGCAGTTCTCTTGTCAAATCACATAATGAATCTAAAGGTTAACTGTAGCTGCAAAACTGTAACCAAAAAGTAAAATACGCATTGTTTTAACCGAGAAGACAGAAGAAACAATAGCAAAAAGTACTAAAAAAGACTTTTCATAATGTGATATATTACATAATCTCTTCAATTTTTTTCTGTATTGTTTAGTAAAGGTTAAATAGAGGAGTGTTTTGGTCTTCACAATAGCAAATGACGAACATTTTGAGTCACATAAAAAGAAATGGCACATCCACTTACATTGTATTATACACAAATATCCAAGCTGCATGATGGACTATTAATCAGTTTTCAGAAGTGAACATGGACGTTTGCTTATGTACAGATATTGTACTTAAAAAAAGCTTTATGTTATCGCTCATCACTTAAAGAGGACCTCTCACCAAATATTTCATGTTGAACTGGAACCACAATGTAATATTGGCTGCAGAGTGGAAAAAAAAACTTTTTTTTATTTCTACTTGACATTGCTGACATATGAAAGTATTTTGCCCTTAATGAGTTACTTTTTGTTACATCCAAATGGGTGTTATCATATAGGTTTCACTAGGGGTGTGTGCTTCTTCCCTTGTTTTTATGCTGACCAATCATAAGGAGGTAGCAACAGTCAAAGGAAAGAAGAACTCGCCCTTACCACAGCTTTGAGAAGGTTTCTCAGTGTGTGAGATGTAAGGATACATCTCTGATCTCCTGGTCTAACTTCCTACATGAGTCCGTGTGGAGGGAGGAGCTGTGCAGCTGAGGAGGGAAGAGCTGTGTAACATTACAAACCCTTCTATCCAGGGGAGGACATATCTTTTGTGCAACCTGTGTAGATGCAAAGGGGCCCACAAGGTAAAGCGGCCCATTTCTACCTCCAAAGATGGTGATATTGTGAATTATGATTAGTTATTGGAATACAAAGGGTGCAACCTGTGTAGACGTAAAGGGGCCCACAAGGTAAAGCGGCCCATTTCTACCTCCAAAGATGGTGATATTGTGAATTATGATTAGCTATTGGACTATAAAGGACCAATATACTGTTCTTGCACAGGGACCCTTTTCTTTATGTGTCTACCATCGCTTCTATCAACTATTCTCTCATAGCACTGTCACCTCTGCTGTACTGCCCTTCCACCACACTGTCTGTAGGGAGCTGAGTGCTCTAAGAGTCAGTATCATACTTATATTTTCTCTGCTCAACTTGTAATCACTGTGCAGGGAGATCAGGTTTGGAGAAAGGTTCTCTTTAATAATTTTAAGAACACTTTCACACATCAATATTCTAATCAGTAGTTTACAAGGGATTCCAGCTCAGAAGTCCACAGAATTATAAATTCAGTTCTACAATGTGGGCCATTAATATGGATACACCTAAATAAAATGGGAATAGTTGGTTATATCAATTTCCTGTTTGTGGCACATTAGTATATGGGAGGGGGGAAACTTTTCAAGATGGGTGGTGACCATGGCGGCCATTTTAAAGTAGGCCATTTTGGATCCAACTTTATTTTGTTCAATGGGAAGAGGGTCATGTAACACATCAAGCTTATTGAGAATTTCACAAGAAAAACAATGGTGTGCTTGGTTTTAACATAACTTTATTATTTTATGAGTTATTTACAAGTTTATGACCACTTATAAAATGTGTTTAAAGTGCTGCCCATTGTGTTGGATTGTCAATGCAACCCTCTTCTCCCACTCTTGACACACTGATAGCAACACCACAGAACAAATGCTAACACAGGCTTCCAGTATCAATTGATTCAGATGCTGCACATCTCATATCTTCACAGCATAGAAAATTGCCTTCAGATGACTCCAAAGATAAAAGGCTAAGGGTGTCAGATCGGGAGACCTTGGTGGCCATTTAACTGGCCCACGAAGACCAATCCACTTTCCAGGAAACTGTTCATGTAAGAATGCTTGGACCTGACACCCAAGATGCTAGTGGCAAGGCAGCACAATGCCTCCAATTCATAGAGGGACAGCTCATGCCAGGTGTCCAGCTTTGAGACCCAATAGTTGAAGGTCGCAGAGGAAGTAGGGAGTACGCTGCTCTATGTTAAAAATACTTATTTATCAGGGCCTGGATGCTGGGAGGGTGTCATGAAATTGGCCCAGGCCTTTGCCAGTGTATCCCTTCCTCTGCTGTCCCTGGGGCGTGTCTCCCTTGCCTTTTCTCCTTGGTTGGGCAAGGAAGCTAGCCTCCTGCCGCTAGCATTGTATGATGGGAATTTAGTTAACATTTTTCACAATGGTCTTCTGGTATAGCACCATCTTAGTAGATCTCTCCGCCTCAGGAAGGAGATATGCAAGGTCTTCCTCGTAGCTTGGGTCTATCAGGGTGAACAACCAGTACACTTTTTTGGCCAAGATGAATATGATGTGAGGATCATGGGTAAGGTGGGAAAAGTAGTGGCATAAAAAGTCATCCATATGTGCCAAGCTCCCTACAGCCAAAACTTCCCTGTCTCTACCATGATGACAACTCTGCATCTCATCCTCCTCCCTCTTTTCCTCATCAATCCCCTCTTCAGCCTATCCATGTAGAAGAGATAGAATGGAGCTTGTGTGGGTACTAGCCTCTGTTGTGCTAGCAACCAGCTCCTGTTCCTCCGCCACCTCGGCCTCCACCTCCTCAATATTACCCAATCCACGCTGAGCAGATGAGATGAGGCTGAGCTTTTAGCATCCCTAGTTTAAGTATTCTTCTATCTCTACCTGGTCCGCATGCAAAGCTTCATGATTAATTGTGAGCAGTGACTGTTTAAGTATGCACAGAAGCAGGATCATTGCACTGATTATGGCACCATTTCTGCTCACCATCTTTGTGGAGTTGTCAAAGTGTTGGAGAATAGCACACATGTCTGACATACATGCCCACTCTTCAGTTGTTATGTGAGGAGTCTGACCAGAAGACCAACGGGCGTGTTGGAGCTGGTTTTCAACAATTAGTCTCTGCTGCTCACAAAGCCTTGCCAGAATTTGCAGTGTGTAGTTCCTGTGCATGGTCACATTGCACACCAGTCTGTGAGCTGGCACTTGCATGTGCTACTGCAGAACTGCCAGAGGGGCAGCAGCTATAGCTAACTTAGGGAAATGGGTGCTGACATAGCATACCTTGACCAAAAGCTCTGGCAAATCTGTGTAGAAACTGCTAAACCACAAAGTTGAGCATATGGGCCAAGCATAGTATGTGTGTGAGCTTGCCAAGTTTCACAGCCGCCACCAGGTGAAGGCCATTATCACACACGAACATGCCTAGTTGGAGGACCAGAGATGAGAACTACAGATCTGTCTGTTCTGTTATTTCTTTCAGTAACTCGGCTGCGGTGTGCGGTTTGTCTCCTAGGCAAAAAAGCTTCTGCAGAGCCTGTTGCCGCTTCGCTGAGGAAGTGCTGCAGACTTTTTGGCTGATGTAGATGATGTGCTGAGAGATAACAAATCAGAGATCGAGGATGAGAAGGAGCAGTTTAGCTGGTGGAGGAAACCCTGATAGAAGTAGGGCCAGCAATACTTGGCGTCGGTAGCACATGTGCCGCACCAGGGTGGGACTCGCCCTGGCCTCCACAATGTTTATCAAAGACATCGGCGCACAGCCGTAACAGTCATACGCAGGGGGTGCAATTAGCAGCAAAATAATATGAACCAGGAAAGAGAAAAAGCGCTGCTATAGAAATGCACACCACCCAATATGTAAGCAAAATACAAAAACACTTTATTGACAAAAACAATAAAAACAATTAAAAACACTACACCACCATCGACCACCTGGATACAGAATACACATATCTATATATAGGCAATAAGTACAGCCCGTCCGTATGCCCATAGGAAATACAGAGTGCATATAATAATACTATCCTGCCTAACGGCTCATGGGGAATCTAAGGGTAACCATATACAATGGTAACGAACAACCCTAAAAAAACATATATATATATATATATATAATAAGGCTAAGTAGCCACAGACCTCCCACATATAATGGAGGAAAATGAAGATCCCATACATGAGTCAAAAGGACATAGTACCTATGGCAAAGCACAGACAGACCTATGAACTGGTGAGCCGAAGTGTCCAGGGGGCCGGGTGGACCATAGCCCCACGCGTATCGCCTCCAAAATGAGGCTTCGTCAGGGGAAGTATACCACCAGCCAATGAACAAGTGTTTATATATGTCCCTAATCATGCTTAAAAGCTCTTACCGGTGTGTATGTAATCATGGAAAGCGGGGCTGTAGCGCCAACCCCCGAACCGGAAGCGGAAATGACGTGCCTGGAGGCTAAAGAACAGGCAGATAGAGCGCCTGCATCTACGTAGAAGGATGCACATCAGGTGCGCATGCGCGGTAATGCTCAAGGGAGCGCAATAATGACAGGAGCTGCAGCCCCCCCCCCCCGAGGGAACGAAAATGACGCACCTGAAGGACTACAGAGCCAAGAATATAGAGCGCCTGTTTCTAAACCAAAAAGCGCGCGTGCGCAGTAGCACCCACAGGAGCGCAGCCCCAATAACAACAGCGCCTGCAGGACTACAAATCCAGGCATATAGAACACCTGCCTCTAAACAAAAAAGCCCGCATAGAGCGCGCGTGCGCAGCAGCACCCACAGAAGCGCATCCATAATACAACAGCGCATACACAATCACCGGTGCCTAAGTGGAGAAACCATGAGCCCATGGCCCGGTGACCACAAATGGCCATACTATATGATACGTATGCATCATATGCATGGACCGATCCGATAAAGATTAAAACCGCACATGTCAACATGAGTGGCGGTTTAAAGGCGCACATGCCAACATGAGTCCAAACAATATGGTACAAAAACCAAGAAAAAGACCATAAAGTAGGCTAGCGCGCGTCCGCAGCTATTGCCAAAAACCTATGTATTTAACCCATATTGATGGGTCTCTCAAAAAAGGTCCCCCCCTGCGCCTGCCCGGGAGAACTTCCGAACAAGCGCAGATAGGCGGCCAAATGAAAAAGCCCTGTAAGGAGAAGAATGTCCCCCAGGGTCCATACAGATATACAATACATAGATATCAGGGGAAACAGAACAGGCAAGTCAGGGGGCATAAATATGCCCGCACCACACGTGCATAACCACATATACAGACTCGTACCCCCCACAAAAAAAAAAAAAAAAAAAAAAAAAAAAGGGGGGGGGGGGAGAGAGAAAAAGTAAAAGAATAAGAAAGGAGGAAGGAGGGGGAGGGGGGGGGAAGGAAGATCACACAGACACGTCAACCAACACAGTAGACCAATGGTGATAATAAACCATTCAGATAAGAGCCAACTAATTGTAGAAAATTTATTGTATATAATATGTAATATAATATATGTTTTGAATAAGTAAAAATACCGTAAATCTAATATACATCCCCAGATGGTGCAATCTCATATCCCAACAGGTAGGAATATATAAGACGAAAAATACCCATCAAAATAGATGATGATGAGACCAAGGTTCATGATAATATCATTAGGAGGAAGAATTGTCCTATCCATCACAAGGAGTCCCAATATAAAGATCGAAATAGGTCCATCATAAGCCCCAAAGGATAGTACATGATATGGAACCAGCCCATCCCTTGTTGAGGCACCCAGGCTCAAACACAACCACAAAAGGGGGCCTACCCGAAGTACTAAACCACATATCAAAAAACATATACCAATAAACTAACCCCCCCCACACATATGTATACCCTCCAAACCTACCCCCATGAGCCAGCCCTAGCACCTAATATTGCCCCCATGAGCCAGACAAACATATAGCATAGTAGAAAGCATAATGGCCAAAAAAGAAAAAGATCAAAATCAATATTGGGCATAAAGCCAATATGTAAAGTCTCATAATAGTCTTGAGTCCAAGATGAGAACGGGATCCCAATGAAGAATCGTCCATGATGTCCACTTCATGTTCATCCTCGGTCCCATATGTGCATCATTACTCCGACTCCACATAGGGGGGGAGGGGGCACAGTCCAATAGTCCACAGATTAGCCAAGGAATCCGGTGAATAGCAGCTCCTCATTCAAACCTGTAGGAGCAACAGATCCCAAATTAAAAATCCACCGTGACTCTACTTGAAGTAAGCGTTTCTTAGGGGAACCCCCCCCCCCCTCTCCGACATAAGAATCTTTTCCAAACCAACTACCAGTGTGTTGGTGGTACTCCCAGAATGGTGTGTTAGAAAGTGGGCCACCACCGGGGTCAGAGTCCTCCCTTTATCACTATCACTTCTTGCCAGGTTAATAGTGGAAAAGTGTTTTTGGACCCTCCGTCGCAATTCTTGAGAGGTCTGGCCCACATAAACCATCTTACAAGGACAGATGAGAGCATAAATGACACATCTAGTCCTGCAGTTGATATACCCCCCAAGTTTATATGCCACACCATCGACGGGATTTTGAAAAAATTCCATGGTTGGACCCATGTGGGGACAGATGTTACAGTCCCCACAGGGAAAGGATCCCCTAAGTCTAACACCACGATTCAGCCGGGTAGTCTGTCGTCTATAATGGCTTTCAACCAGGAGGTCCCTCAAATTGGGTGCCCTCCTAGCAACAAGAACAGGTCGTTCACCGACAACATTGGAGGTATTCAAATCAGTAGTAAGAATACCCCAATGTCTACGTAGGATGCCTCCCAATTGTGACCAGTGTGTATTATAGTTTGTTATAAACCTAGGAACATTATCCCGTACCTTACGCGCCGTGTTCAATAGAGACTCCTGTGTCTGGGTCCTCGCTCTCTGAAATGCCGATGATATACATCTCTGAGGGTAATTCCTCTCCTTAAACCGAGAAGTCAATGTTTGGGCCTCTGACTTGAAATCATCATCACGTGTACAATTCCTCCTTGTTCTTAAGAACTGTCCGATAGGAACTCCGCGTTTCGTATGCTGGGGATGGAAACTTCTGAAATCCAGGAGGCTATTTGTTGCTGTTGGTTTACGGTACAGTTTGGTAATAATAGTACCGTTTTCCTTCACCACCTCCAAATCCAGAAAAGTGACTGAGGAGGAAGATATTGAATATGTCAAAAAGATGTTATGGGAATTCTCATTCAACCTGTCCATGAATGTCCTACACTCAGCCTCTGTCCCAGACCAAATGAAAAACACGTCATCGATAAAGCGCATCCAATGGTGCACTCTATCTTTGAACGTATCAAGCACATACACCACGGTGGCCTCCCACCATCCTAAAAATAGGTTGGCAAGGGCCGGGGCACATCTGGCCCCCATGGCCACACCCGAGGTCTGGAGATAATATGTCCTATCAAATGTGAAGTAATTGTGCTTGAGGACAAATTCCATGAGGTCCACAATTAATGAGTCATGCATTCTGTCAGAATGCCCTAACTGGTCCAAGAAGTAAAGAACTGCCCTGACTGCATCATCATGATTGATATTAGAGTAGAGAGCCTCTACATCACAGGTGACCAATAACGTCTCCCTTGGCAACACAATACCCTGGCACCTCTTGATAAAATGGGAGGAATCAAGTGTAAAGGAGGGTAACCCCTTAACCAGGGGCTGCAGGAAGTGATCGACGTAAACGCAGATTTTCTCGCATAAACTCCCAATACTGGCCACAATTGGGCGACCCGGTGGCTTACAAAGATCTTTATGCACCTTGGGGAGCATATAAAAGGTAGCTGTAATAGGGTATTCAACCCACATGAAATTAAATTCATGGCCATTAATGATCCCCAGGTCCCGGGCCCTTTCCAAAAGACCTCTCAATTTAACAGAAAACACCCCTGTAGGGTCAGATGGTAATTTCCGGTAGAACCGGGTGTTATCCAGTTGACGGTGGGCCTCCTCCAAATAGAGGGTATGTGGCCACAAGACCACATTACCCCCTTTGTCAGCCTCCTTAATTAAGAAGGCAGGGTTCGATTTCAAATTTGAAATGGCTTGTTTTTCTTCTTTCCCCAGATTATTTGGTATACCAGAGAAGGGGCGTAATTGAAGAATATCCTTCTTCACCAGCTCAAAAAATACCCTTATAGCTGGCACTAAAGAGAAGGGGGGGGCCACCATAGATTTCTTCCTATGGGGGAAACGATCCTTACCACTCTCGATAGTGTCTTCTTGTAATAGTTGCAGTAGATCTTGAAGTACTCGTTGGTCAGTCTGGTCCAGTCCGTCCCTGTCCTGTGGTCTGTTGTGAAGAACTTGCAAAACCAAACACCTACAAAATAAATACAGGTCCTTAACCAGTGTAAACCTATCTACATTTTGCACCGGGGAAAACGTCAACCCCCTTTGTAACACTGAAAGCTCAACCGCAGTAAGCTGGTGCTCAGATAAGTTAATGACCTGCAATTTACCTGATGGTCCCTGTATAGTAGGTGATGGGGTCACGGACTCTAACGGTGCTCCTATTAATGGAAGAACTTGTGCCGTTTCGGTGTCCTGCGGCCCCCAAATCTGGTGAACCGTCGAGGTGGCTGGGCGACGTTTGCGACCCCTTCTGATCCGACGTCGTGCTCGCTTTCGGCTGATGATAAAAAATTACTGCTGGACGAGTGAACACCCCCTCCTTCTCCCTTAGATGGCCCTGATACTGCCCCCGGCTGTCTGGAAATCTGAGGAACCTGTCTGCGATTCCCTTGATGTTTCCATTGAAATGCTTGTTGAGTATCGAAATCCCTCCGGTCACGGAAAAATTTAGACCTCTTCTTTTCTCTAATATCGTGATCGTATTTGTCTAAGGCATCCTTAAGTCTGGTCTTAAAGGGTTGGACCTGCGTCTTATCATCAAAATTGGACAACCTAGACTCCAGATCCTTAATAAGGTTTTTGGTGCTCATTAACAACTCCCGATCATGTTCCAAGAGCATGTTCATTATAATATTTGAACACCGTAGTAATCCTTGTTCCCATGTAGAACGAAAAGACACAGAGGGCTCCCATGCAGGGTAAATGGGAACCCTAAGGCCCCGGGGTACAATATTGGCCTTAACATACTCTTCCAAGCTGCGAATGTTCCACCATAGCCTGATCCCCAACCTATGGGCCGAAGTAAGTTCAGCTGACAATGTGGTAAACTCTGAACCTGGTATACTAGTGTCTGCAGAAGAGAAGACATTAGCAGATTCAGCACGCCAGGCCGCCTCCCGTGCATCCCAGTCCATGATGGGCACCGGCAAAAAAGCTAAAAGACACAATTATACAAAATATATATATTTTCAGCAAAAGATAATGAATTTACTGATCTAAATTTCCCCAAATAGGGTGCGTGCCGCCAAAAAGAAAACCTGCTATCAGAGCCAGGTTAAAAATACCATGAATATCAAAGACATCGGCGCACAGCCGTAACAGTCATACGCAGGGGGTGCAATTAGCAGCAAAATAATATGAACCAGGAAAGAGAAAAAGCGCTGCTATAGAAATGCACACCACCCAATATGTAAGCAAAATACAAAAACACTTTATTGACAAAAACAATAAAAACAATTAAAAACATTACACCACCATCGACCACCTTGATACAGAATACACATATCTATATATAGGCAATAAGTACAGCCCGTCCGTATGCCCATAGGAAATACAGAGTGCATATAATAATACTATCCTGCCTAACGGCTCATGGGGAATCTAAGGGTAACCATATACAATGGTAACGAACAACCCTAAAAAAACATATATATATATAATAAGGCTAAGTAGCCACAGACCTCCCACATATAATGGAGGAAAATGAAGATCCCATACATGAGTCAAAAGGACATAGTACCTATGGCAAAGCACAGACAGACCTATGAACTGGTGAGCCGAAGTGTCCAGGGGGCCGGGTGGACCATAGCCCCACGCGTATCGCCTCCAAAATGAGGCTTCGTCAGGGGAAGTATACCACCAGCCAATGAACAAGTGTTTATATATGTCCCTAATCGTGCTTAAAAGCTCTTACCGGTGTGTATGTAATCATGGAAAGCGGGGCTGTAGCGCCAACCCCCGAACCGGAAGCGGAAATGACGTGCCTGGAGGCTAAAGAACAGGCAGATAGAGCGCCTGCATCTACGTAGAAGGATGCACATCAGGTGCGCATGCGCGGTAATGTTCAAGGGAGCGCAATAATGACAGGAGCTGCAGCCCCCCCGAGGGAACGGAAATGACGCACCTGAAGGACTACAGAGCCAAGAATATAGAGCGCCTGTTTCTAAACCAAAAAGCGCGCGTGCGCAGTAGCACCCACAGGAGCGCAGCCCCAATAACAACAGCGCCTGCAGGACTACAAATCCAGGCATATAGAACGCCTGCCTCTAAACAAAAAAGCGCGCATAGAGCGCGCGTGCGCAGCAGCACCCACAGAAGCGCATCCATAATACAACAGCGCATACACAATCACCGGTGCCTAAGTGGAGAAACCATGAGCCCATGGCCCGGTGACCACAAATGGCCATACTATATGATACGTATGCATGGACCGATCCGATAAAGATTAAAACCGCACATGTCAACATGAGTGGCGGTTTAAAGGCGCACATGCCAACATGAGTCCAAACAATATGGTACAAAAACCAAGAAAAAGACCATAAAGTAGGCTAGCGCGTGTCCGCAGCTATTGCCAAAAACCTATGTATTTAACCCATATTGATGGGTCTCTCAAAAAAGGTCCCCCCCTGCGCCTGCCCGGGAGAACTCCCGAACAAGCGCAGATAGGCGGCCAAATGAAAAAGCCCTGTAAGGAGAAGAATGTCCCCCAGGGTCCATACAGATATACAATACATAGATATCAAGGGAAACAGAACAGGCAAGTCAGGGGGCATAAATATGCCCGCACCACACGTGCATAACCACATATACAGACTCGTACCCCCCCCCAAAAAAAAAAAAGGGGGGGGAGAGAGAAAAAGTAAAAGAATAAGAAAGGAGGAAGGAGGGGGAGGGGGGGGGGAAGGAAGATCACACAGACACGTCAACCAACACAGTAGACCAATGGTGATAATAAACCATTCAGATAAGAGCCAACTAATTGTAGAAAATTTATTGTATATAATATGTAATATAATATATGTTTTGAATAAGTAAAAATACCGTAAATCTAATATACATCCCCAGATGTTGCAATCTCATATCCCAACAGGTAGGAATATATAAGACGAAAAATACCCATCAAAATAGATGATGATGAGACCAAGGTTCATGATAATATCATTAGGAGGAAGAATTGTCCTATCCATCACAAGGAGTCCCAATATAAAGATCGAAATAGGTCCATCATAAGCCCCAAAGGGTAGTACATGATATGGAACCAGCCCATCCCTTGTTGAGGCACCCAGGCTCAAACACAACCACAAAAGGGGGCCTACCCGAAGTACTAAACCACATATCAAAAAACATATACCAATAAACTAACCCCCCCACACATATGTATACCCTCCAAACCTACCCCCATGAGCCAGCCCTAGCACCTAATATTGCCCCCATGAGCCAGACAAACATATAGCATAGTAGAAAGCATAATGGCCAAAAAAGAAAAAGATCAAAATCAATATTGGGCATAAAGCCAATATGTAAAGTCTCATAATAGTCTTGAGTCCAAGATGAGAACGGGATCCCAATGAAGAATCGTCCATGATGTCCACTTCATGTTCATCCTCGGTCCCATATGTGCATCATTACTCCGACTCCACATAGGGGGGGAGGGGGCACAGTCCAATAGTCCACAGATTAGCCAAGGAATCCGGTGAATAGCAGCTCCTCATTCAAACCTGTAGGAGCAACAGATCCCAAATTAAAAATCCACCGTGACTCTACTTGAAGTAGGCGTTTCTTAGGGGAACCCCCCCCCCCTCTCCGACATAAGAATCTTTTCCAAACCAACTACCAGTGTGTTGGTGGTACTCCCAGAATGGTGTGTTAGAAAGTGGGCCACCACCGGGGTCAGAGTCCTCCCTTTATCACTATCACTTCTTGCCAGGTTAATAGTGGAAAAGTGTTTTTGGACCCTCCGTCGCAATTCTTGAGAGGTCTGGCCCACATAAACCATCTTACAAGGACAGATGAGAGCATAAATGACACATCTAGTCCTGCAGTTGATATACCCCCCAAGTTTATATGCCACACCATCGACGGGATTTTGAAAAAATTCCCTGGTTGGACCCATGTGGGGACAGATGTTACAGTCCCCACAGGGAAAGGATCCCCTAAGTCTAACACCATGATTCAGCCGGGTAGTCTGTCGTCTATAATGTCTTTCAACCAGGAGGTCCCTCAAATTGGGTGCCCTCCTAGCAACAAGAACAGGTCGTTCACCGACAACATTGGAGGTATTCAAATCAGTAGTAAGAATACCCCAATGTCTACGTAGGATGCCTCCCAATTGTGACCAGTGTGTATTATAGTTTGTTATAAACCTAGGAACATTATCCCGTACCTTACGCGCCCGCCGTGTTCAATAGAGACTCCTGTGTCTGGGTCCTCGCTCTCTGAAATGCCGATGATATACATCTCTGAGGGTAATTCCTCTCCTTAAACCGAGAAGTCAATGTTTGGGCCTCTGACTTGAAATCATCATCACGTGTACAATTCCTCCTTGTTCTTAAGAACTGTCCGATAGGAACTCCGCGTTTCGTATGCTGGGGATGGAAACTTCTGAAATCCAGGAGGCTATTTGTTGCTGTTGGTTTACGGTACAGTTTGGTAATAATAGTACCGTTTTCCTTCACTGTTATGAAGGCAATCCAGTAACACAGTGTGCCAGTAATCAGAGCACATACAGTGATCTGACAATAACTCAAAAACAATAGAACGAGCTCTGAGACGTGGAATCTCTGTAGACCGCAATACCTGAACCTATCCTAAACACAACTAAAGGCAGCTGTGGATTGCGCCTGACACTACCTATGCAACTCGGCACAGCCTGAGGAACTGACTTGCCTGAAGATAGAAATACAAGCCTGACTTGCCTCAGAGAAATACCCCAAAGGAAAAGGCAGCCCCCCACATATAATGACTGTTAGCAAGATGAAAAGACAAAACGTAGGAATGAAATAGATTCAGCAAAGTGAGGCCCGATATTCTAGATAGAGCGAGGATAGCAAAGAGAACTTTGCAGTCTACAAAAAACCCTAAAGCAAAAAACCACGCAAAGGGGGCAAAAAGACCCACCGTGCCGAACTAACGGCACGGCGGTACACCCTTTGCGTCTCAGAGCTTCCAGCAAAAACGAATAGACAAGCTGGACAGAAAAACCAGCAACAAAAGCAAAGAAGCACTTATCGAAGCAGAGCAGCAGGCCACAGGAAAGATCCAGAAGCTCAGATCCAACACTGGAACATTGACAAGGAGCAAGGAAGACAGAATCAGGTGGAGTTAAATAACAAGGCAGCCAACGAGCTCACCAGAACACCTGAGGGAGGAAGCCCAGAAGCTGCAGTACCACTTGTGACCACAGGAGTGAATTCAGCCACAGAATTCACAACAGTACCCCCCCCTTGAGGAGGGGTCACCGAACCCTCACCAGAGCCCCCAGGCCGACCAGGATGAGCCACATGAAAGGCATGAACAAGATCTGGAGCATGGACATCAGAGGCAAAAGCCCAGGAATTATCTTCCTGAGCATAACCCTTCCATTTAACCAGATACTGGAGTTTCCGTCTAGAGACACGAGAATCCAAAATTTTCTCCACAATATACTCCAATTCCCCCTCCACCAAAACAGGGGCAGGAGGCTGAACAGATGGAACCATAGGTGCCACGTATCTCCGCAACAACGACCTATAGAATACATTATGTATGGAAAAGGAGTCCGGGAGGGTCAGACGAAAGGACACAGGATTGAGAATCTCAGAAATCCTATACGGACCAATAAAACGAGGTTTAAATTTAGGAGAGGAAACCTTCATAGGAATATGACGAGAAGATAACCAAACCAGATCCCCAACATGAAGTCGGGGACCCACACGGCGTCTGCGATTAGTGAAAAGTTGAGCCTTCTCCTGGGACAAGGTCAAATTGTCCACTACCTGAGTCCAGATCTGCTGCAACCTGTCCACCACAGAATCCACACCAGGACAGTCCGAAGACTCAACCTGTCCTGAAGAGAAACGAGGATGGAACCCAGAATTGCAGAAAAATGGAGAGACCAAGGTAGCCGAGCTGGCCCGATTATTAAGGGCGAACTCAGCCAATGGCAAAAAGGACACCCAATCATCCTGGTCTGCAGAAACAAAACATCTCAGATATGTTTCCAAGGTCTGATTGGTTCGTTCGGTCTGGCCATTAGTCTGAGGACGGAAAGCCGAGGAAAAAGATAGATCAATGCCCATCCTACCACAAAAGGCTCGCCAGAACCTTGAAACAAACTGGGAACCTCTGTCAGAAACAATATTCTCAGAAATGCCATGCAAACGAACCACATGCTGGAAGAACAAAGGCACCAAATCAGAGGAGGAAGGCAATTTAACCAAGGGCACCAGATGGACCATTATAGAAAAGCGATCACAGACCACCCAAATGACTGACATCTTCTGAGAAACGGGAAGGTCAGAAATGAAATCCATCGAAATATGTGTCCAAGGCCTCTTTGGGACCGGCAAGGGCAAAAGCAACCCACTGGCACGTGAACAGCAGGGCTTAGCCCTAGCACAAATCCCACAGGACTGCACAAAAGTACGTACATCCCGTGACAGAGATGGCCACCAGAAGGATCTAGCCACTAACTCTCTGGTACCAAAGATTCCAGGATGACCAGCCAAGACCGAACAATGAAGTTCAGAGATAACTTTACTAGTCCACCTATCAGGGACGAACAGTTTCTCCGCCGGACAACGATCAGGTTTATTCGCCTGAAATTTTTGCAACACTCGCCGCAAATCAGGGGAGATGGCAGACACAATGACTCCTTCCTTGAGGATACTCGCCGGCTCAGATAAACCCGGAGAGTCGGGCACAAAACTCCTAGACAGAGCATCCGCCTTCACATTTTTAGAGCCCGGAAGGTACGAAATCACAAAATCGAAGCGAGCAAAAAATAACGACCAACGGGCCTGTCTAGGATTCAAGCGCTTGGCAGACTCGAGATAAGTAAGGTTCTTATGATCAGTCAATACCACCACGCGATGCTTAGCTCCTTTAAGCCAATGACGCCACTCCTCGAATGCCCACTTCATGGCCAGCAACTCTCGGTTGCCCACATCATAATTACGCTCAGCAGCAGAAAACTTCCTGGAAAAGAAAGCACATGGTTTCAACACTGAGCAACCAGAAGCTCTCTGTGACAAAACCGCCCCTGCTCCAATCTCAGAAGCATCAACCTCGACCTGGAACGGAAGAGAAACATCTGGTTGACACAACACAGGGGCAGAACAAAAATGACGCTTCAACTCCTGAAAAGCTTCCACAGCAGCAGAAGACCAATTAACCAAATCAGCACCCTTCTTGGTCAAATCGGTCAATGGTTTGGCAATGCTAGAAAAATTACAGATGAAGCGACGATAAAAATTAGCAAAGCCCAGGAACTTTTGCAGACTTTTCAGAGATGTCGGCTGAGTCCAATCCTGGATGGCTTGGACCTTAACCGGATCCATCTCGATAGTAGAAGGGGAAAAGATGAACCCCAAAAATGAAACTTTCTGCACACCGAAGAGACACTTTGATCCCTTCACGAACAAAGAATTAGCACGCAGGACCTGGAAAACCATTCTGACCTGCTTCACATGAGACTCCCAATCATCTGAGAAGATCAAAATGTCATCCAAGTAAACAATCAGGAATTTATCCAGATACTCACGGAAGATGTCATGCATAAAAGACTGAAAAACAGATGGAGCATTGGCAAGTCCGAACGGCATCACTAGATACTCAAAATGACCCTCGGGCGTATTAAATGCCGTTTTCCATTCATCTCCTTGCCTGATTCTCACCAGATTATACGCACCACGAAGATCTATCTTAGTGAACCAACTAGCCCCCTTAATCCGAGCAAACAAGTCAGATAACAATGGCAAGGGATACTGAAACTTAACAGTGATCTTATTAAGAAGGCGGTAATCAATACACGGTCTCAGCGAACCATCCTTCTTGGCTACAAAAAAATACCCTGCTCCCAGTGGTGATGACGATGGGCGAATATGTCCCTTCTCCAGGGATTCCTTCACATAACTGCGCATAGCGGTGTGTTCAGGCACGGATAAATTAAATAAACGACCTTTAGGGAATTTACTACCAGGAATCAAATTGATGGCACAATCACAATCCCTATGCGGAGGTAGGGCATCGGACTTGGGCTCTTCAAATACATCCTGATAATCAGACAAGAACTCTGGGACCTCAGAAGGAGTGGATGACGAAATAGACAAAAATGGAACATCACCATGTACCCCCTGACAACCCCAGCTGGATACCGACATAGAGTTCCAATCCAATACTGGATTATGGGTTTGTAGCCATGGCAACCCCAACACGACCACATCATGCAGATTATGTAGCACCATTAAGCGAATAACTTCCTGATGTGCAGGAGCCATGCACATGGTCAGCTGGGCCCAGTACTGAGGTTTATTCTTGGCCAAAGGTGTAGCATCAATTCCTCTCAACGGAATAGGACACTGCAAGGGCTCCAAGAAAAACCCACAACGTTTAGCATAATCCAAATCCATCAGATTCAGGGCAGCGTCTGAATCCACAAACGCCATGACAGAATACGATGACAAAGAGCATATCAAGGTAATGGACAGAAGGAATTTGGACTGTACTGTACCAATGACGGCAGACCTATCGAACCGCTTAGTGTGCTTAGGACAATCAGAAATAGCATGAGTGGAATCACCACAGTAGAAACACAGACCATTCAGACGTCTGTGTTCTTGCCTTTCAGCTCTGGTCATAGTCCTATCGCACTGCATAGGCTCAGGTTTAATCTCAGACAATACCGCCAAATGGTGCACAGATTTACGCTCGCGTAAGCGACGACCGATCTGAATGGCCAAAGACATAGACTCATTCAAACCAGCAGTCATAGGAAAACCCACCATGACATCCTTAAGAGCCTCAGAGAGACCCTTTCTGAACAAAGCTGCCAGCGCAGATTCATTCCACAGAGTGAGTACTGACCACTTCCTAAATTTCTGACAATATACTTCTATATCATCCTGACCCTGGCACAAAGCCAGCAAATTTTTCTCAGCCTGATCCACTAAATTAGGCTCATCGTAAAGCAATCCGAGCGCCAGGAAAAACGCATCGACATTACTCAATGCAGGGTCTCCTGGCGCAAGAGAAAATGCCCAGTCCTGAGGGTCGCCGCGCAAAAAAGAAATAATAATCAAAACCTGTTGAACTGAATTACCAGAAGAATGAGGTTTCAAGGCCAGAAATAGCTTACAAGTATTTTTGAAGCTCAGAAACTTAGTTCTATCACCAAAAAACAAATCAGGAATAGGAATTCTTGGTTCTAGCATAGATTTCTGATCAATAGTATCTTGAATCTTTTGTACATTTATAACGAGATTATCCATTGAAGAGCACAGAGCCTGAATATCCATGTCCACAGCTGTGTCCTGAAGCACCCTAATGTCTAGGGGAAAAAAAAGACTGAACACAGAGCTGAGAAAAAAAAATGATGTCAGAACTTCTTTTTTCCCTCTATTGAGAATCATTAGTTTTGGCTCCTTGTACTGTTATGAAGGCAATCCAGTAACACAGTGTGCCAGTAATCAGAGCACATACAGTGATCTGACAATAACCCAAAAACAATAGAACGAGCTCTGAGACGTGGAATCTCTGTAGACCGCTATACCTGAACCTATCCTAAACACAACTAAAGGCAGCTGTGGATTGCGCCTGACACTACCTATGCAACTCGGCACAGCCTGAGGAACTGACTAGCCTGAAGATAGAAATACAAGCCTGACTTGCCTCAGAGAAATACCCCAAAGGAAAAGGCAGCCCCCCACATATAATGACTGTTTGCAAGATGAAAAGACAAAACGTAGGAATGAAATAGATTCAGCAAAGTGAGGCCCGATATTCTAGATAGAGCGAGGATAGCAAAGAGAACTTTGCAGTCTACAAAAAACCCTAAAGCAAAAAACCACGCAAAGGGGGCAAAAAGACCCACCGTGCCGAACTAACGGCACGGCGGTACACCCTTTGCGTCTCAGAGCTTCCAGCAAAAACGAATAGACAAGCTGGACAGAAAAAACAGCAACAAAAGCAAAGAAGCACTTATCGAAGCAGAGCAGCAGGCCACAGGAAAGATCCAGAAGCTCAGATCCAACACTGGAACATTGACGAGGAGCAAGGAAGACAGAATCAGGTGGAGTTAAATAACAAGGCAGCCAACGAGCTCACCGGAACACCTGAGGGAGGAAGCCCAGAAGCTGCAGTACCACTTGTGACCACAGGAGTGAATTCAGCCACAGAATTCACAACACTTCACCACCTCCAAATCCAGAAAAGTGACTGAGGAGGAAGATATTGAATATGTCAAAAAGATGTTATGGGAATTCTCATTCAACCTGTCCATGAATGTCCTACACTCAGCCTCTGTCCCATACCAAATGAAAAACACGTCGTCGATAAAGCGCATCCAATGGTGCACTCTATCTTTGAACGTATCAAGCACATACACCACGGTGGCCTCCCACCATCCTAAAAATAGGTTGGCAAGGGCCGGGGCACATCTGGCCCCCATGGCCACACCCGAGGTCTGGAGATAATATGTCCTATCAAATGTGAAGTAATTGTGCTTGAGGACAAATTCCATGAGGTCCACAATTAATGAGTCATGCATTCTGTCAGAATGCCCTAACTGGTCCAAGAAGTAAAGAACTGCCCTGACTGCATCATCATGATTGATATTAGAGTAGAGAGCCTCTACATCACAGGTGACCAATAACGTCTCCCTTGGCAACACAATACCCTGGCACCTCTTGATAAAATGGGAGGAATCAAGTGTAAAGGAGGGTAACCCCTTAACCAGGGGCTGCAGGAAGTGATCGATGTAAACGCAGATTTTCTCGCATAAACTCCCAATACTGGCCACAATTGGGCGACCCGGTGGCTTACAAAGATCTTTATGCACCTTGGGGAGCATATAAAAGGTAGCTGTAATAGGGTATTCAACCCACATGAAATTAAATTCATGGCCATTAATGATCCCCAGGTCCCGGGCCCTTTCCAAAAGACCTCTCAATTTAACAGAAAACACCCCTGTAGGGTCAGATGGTAATTTCCGGTAGAACCGGGTGTTATCCAGTTGACGGTGGGCCTCCTCCAAATAGAGGGTATGTGGCCACAAGACCACATTACCCCCTTTGTCAGCCTCCTTAATTAAGAAGGCAGGGTTCGATTTCAAATTTGAAATGGCTTGTTTTTCTTCTTTCCCCAGATTATTTGGTATACCAGAGAAGGGGCGTAATTGAAGAATATCCTTCTTCACCAGCTCAAAAAATACCCTTATAGCTGGCACTAAAGAGAAGGGGGGGGCCACCATAGATTTCTTCCTATGGGGGAAACGATCCTTACCACTCTCGATGGTGTCTTCTTGTAATAGTTGCAGTAGATCTTGAAGTACTCGTTGGTCAGTCTGGTCCAGTCCGTCCCTGTCCTGTGGTCTGTTATGAAGAACTTGCAAAACCAAACACCTACAAAATAAATACAGGTCCTTAACCAGTGTAAACCTATCTACATTTTGCACCGGGGAAAACGTCAACCCCCTTTGTAACACTGAAAGCTCAACCGCAGTAAGCTGGTGCTCAGATAAGTTAATGACCTGCAATTTACCTGATGGTCCCTGTATAGTAGGTGATGGGGTCACGGACTCTAACGGTGCTCCTATTAATGGAAGAACTTGTGCCGTTTCGGTGTCCTGCGGCCCCCAAATCTGGTGAACCGTTGAGGTGGCTGGGCGACGTTTGCGACCCCTTCTGATCCGACGTCGTGCTCGCTTTCGGCTGATGATAAAAAATCACTGCTGGACGAGTGAACACCCCCTCCTTCTCCCTTAGATGGCCCTGATACTGCCCCCGGCTGTCTGGAAATCTGAGGAATCTGTCTGCGATTCCCTTGATGTTTCCATTGAAATGCTTGTTGAGTATCGAAATCCCTCCGGTCACGGAAAAATTTAGACCTCTTCTTTTCTCTAATATCGTGATCGTATTTGTCTAAGGCATCCTTAAGTCTGGTCTTAAGGGTTGGACCTGCGTCTTATCATCAAAATTGGACAACCTAGACTCCAGATCCTTAATATGGTTTTTGATGCTCATTAACAACTCCCGATCATGTTCCAAGAGCATGTTCATTATAATATTTGAACACCGTAGTAATCCTTGTTCCCATGTAGAACGAAAAGACACAGAGGGCTCCCATGCAGGGTAAATGGGAACCCTAAGGCCCCGGGGTACAATATTGGCCTTAACATACTCTTCCAAGCTGCGAATGTTCCACCATAGCCTGATCCCCAACCTATGGGCCGAAGTAAGTTCAGCTGACAATGTGGTAAACTCTGAACCTGGTATACTAGTGTCTGCAGAAGAGAAGACTTTAGCAGATTCAGCACGCCAGGCCGCCTCCCGTGCATCCCAGTCCATGATGGGCACCGGCAAAAAAGCTAAAAGACACAATTATACAAAATATATATATTTTCAGCAAAAGATAATGAATTTACTGATCTAAATTTCCCCAAATAGGGTGCGTGCCGCCAAAAAGAAAACCTGCTATCAGAGCCAGGTTAAAAATACCATGAATATCAAAGACATCGGCGCACAGCCGTAACAGTCATACGCAGGGGGTGCAATTAGCAGCAAAATAATATGAACCAGGAAAGAGAAAAAGCGCTGCTATAGAAATGCACACCACCCAATATGTAAGCAAAATACAAAAACACTTTATTGACAAAAACAATAAAAATAATTAAAAACACTACACCACCATCGACCACCTGGATACAGAATACACATATCTATATATAGGCAATAAGTACAGCCCGTCCGTATGCCCATAGGAAATACAGAGTGCATATAATAATACTATCCTGCCTAACGGCTCATGGGGAATCTAAGGGTAACCATGTATATGTGGTAATGCACGTGTGGTGCGGGCATATTTATGCCCCCTGACTTGCCTGTTCTGTTTCCCCTGATATCTATGTATTGTATATCTGTATGGACCCTGGTGGACATTCTTCTCCTTACAGGGCTTTTTCATTTGGCCACCTATCTGCGCTTGTTCGGGAGTTCTCCCGGGCAGGCGCAGGGGGGGACCTTTTTTGAGAGACCCATCAATATGGGTTAAATACATAGGTTTTTGGCAATAGCTGCGGATGCGCGCTAGCCTACTTTATGGTCTTTTTCTTGGTTTTTGTACCATATTGTTTGGACTCATGTTGGCATGTGCGCCTTTAAACCGCCACTCATGTTGACATGTGCGGTTTTAATCTTTATCGGATCGGTCCATGCATACGTATCATATAGTATGGCCATTTGTGGTCACCGGGCCATGGGCTCATGGTTTCTCCACTTAGGCACCGGTGATTGTGTATGCGCTGTTGTATTATGGATGCGCTTCTGTGGGTGCTGCTGCGCACGCGCGCTCTATGCGCTCTTTTTTGTTTAGAGGCAGGCGTTCTATATGCCTGGATTTGTAGTCCTGCAGGCGCTGTTGTTATTGGGGCTGCGCTCCTGTGGGTGCTACTGCGCACGCGCACTTTTTGGTTTAGAAACAGGCGCTCTATATTCTTGGCTCTGTAGTCCTTCAGGTGCGTCATTTCCGTTCCCTCGGGGGGGGGCTGCAGCTCCTGTCATTATTGCGCTCCCTTGAGCATTACCGCGCATGCGCACCTGATGTGCATCCTTCTACGTAGATGCAGGCGCTCTATCTGCCTGTTCTTTAGCCTCCAGGCACGTCATTTCCGCTTCCGGTTCGGGGGTTGGCGCTACAGCCCCGCTTTCCATGATTACATACACACCGGTAAGAGCTTTTAAGCATGATTAGGGACATATATAAACACTTGTTCATTGGCTGGTGGTATACTTCCCCTGACGAAGCCTCATTTTGGAGGCGATACGCGTGGGGCTATGGTCCACCCGGCCCCCTGGACACTTCGGCTCACCAGTTCATAGGTCTGTCTGTGCTTTGCCATAGGTACTATGTCCTTTTGACTCATGTATGGGATCTTCATTTTCCTCCATTATATGTGGGAGGTCTGTGGCTACTTAGCCTTATTATATATATATATATATATGTTTTTTTAGGGTTGTTCGTTACCATTGTATATGGTTACCCTTAGATTCCCCATGAGCCGTTAGGCAGGATAGTATTATTATATGCACTCTGTATTTCCTATGGGCATACGGACGGGCTGTACTTATTGCCTATATATAGATATGTGTATTCTGTATCCAGGTGGTCGATGGTGGTGTAGTGTTTTTAATTGTTTTTATTGTTTTTGTCAATAAAGTGTTTTTGTATTTTGCTTACATATTGGGTGGTGTGCATTTCTATAGCAGCGCTTTTTCTCTTTCCTGGTTCATATTATTTTGCTGCTAATTGCACCCCCTGCGTATGACTGTTACGGCTGTGCGCCGATGTCTTTGATATTCATGGCATTTTTAACCTGGCTCTGATAGCAGGGTTTCTTTTTGGCGGCACGCACCCTATTTGGGGAAATTTAGATCAGTAAATTCATTATCTTTTGCTGAAAATATATATATTTTGTATAATTGTGTCTTTTAGCTTTTTTGCCGGTGCCCATCATGGACTGGGATGCACGGGAGGCGGCCTGGCGTGCTGAATCTGCTAAAGTCTTCTCTTCTGCAGACACTAGTATACCAGGTTCAGAGTTTACCACATTGTCAGCTGAACTTACTTCGGCCCATAGGTTGGGGATCAGGCTATGGTGGAACATTCGCAGCTTGGAAGAGTATGTTAAGGCCAATATTGTACCCTGGGGCCTTAGGGTTCCCATTTACCCTGCATGGGAGCCCTCTGTGTCTTTTCGTTCTACATGGGAACAAGGATTACTACGGTGTTCAAATATTATAATGAACATGCTCTTGGAACATGATCGGGAGTTGTTAATGAGCACCAAAAACCATATTAAGGATCTGGAGTCTAGGTTGTCCAATTTTGATGATAAGACGCAGGTCCAACCCTTTAAGACCAGACTTAAGGATGCCTTAGACAAATACGATCACGATATTAGAGAAAAGAAGAGGTCTAAATTTTTCCGTGACCGGAGGGATTTCGACACTCAACAAGCATTTCAATGGAAACATCAAGGGAATCGCAGACAGGTTCCTCAGATTTCCAGACAGCCGGGGGCAGTATCAGGGCCATCTAAGGGAGAAGGAGGGGGTGTTCACTCGTCCAGCAGTGATTTTTTATCATCAGCCGAAAGCGAGCACGACGTCAGATCAGAAGGGGTCGCAAACGTCGCCCAGCCACCTCGACGGTTCACCAGATTTGGGGGCCGCAGGACACCGAAACGGCACAAGTTCTTCCATTAATAGGAGCACTGTTAGAGTCCGTGACCCCATCACCTACTATACAGGGACCATCAGGTAAATTGCAGGTCATTAACTTATCTGAGCACCAGCTTACTGCGGTTGAGCTTTCAGTGTTACAAAGGGGGTTGACGTTTTCCCCGGTGCAAAATGTAGATAGGTTTACACTGGTTAAGGACCTGTATTTATTTTGTAGGTGTTTGGTTTTGCAAGTTCTTCACAACAGACCACAGGACAGGGACGGACTGGACCAGACTGACCAACGAGTACTTCAAGATCTACTGCAACTATTACAAGAAGACACCATCGAGAGTGGTAAGGATCGTTTCCCCCATAGGAAGAAATCTATGGTGGCCCCCCCCTTCTCTTTAGTGCCAGCTATAAGGGTATTTTTTGAGCTGGTGAAGAAGGATATTCTTCAATTACGCCCCTTCTCTGGTATACCAAATAATCTGGGAAAAGAAGAAAAACAAGCCATTTCAAATTTGAAATCGAACCCTGCCTTCTTAACCCCTTCCCGACCTTTGACGCCACGTAGGCGTCATGAAAGTCGGTGCCATTCCGACCCATGACGCCTATGCGGCGTCATGGAAAGATCGCGTCCCTGCAGATCGGGTGAAAGGGTTAACTCCCATTTCACCCGATCTGCAGGGACAGGGGGAGTGGTAGTTTAGCCCAGGGGGGGTGGCTTCACCCCCTCGTGGCTACGATCGCTCTGATTGGCTGTTGAAAGTGAAACTGCCAATCAGAGCGATTTGTAATATTTCACCCATTATAACGGGTGAAATATTACAATCCAGCCATGGCCGATGCTGAAATATCATCGGCCATGGCTGGAAATACTAGTGTGCCCCCACCCCACCCCTCCGATCGCCCCCCCAGCCCTCCGATCTGGCCGGTACACTGCTCCGGCTCCCCTCCGTCCTGTGCTCCGCTCCCCCCCGTGCTCTTGTCCGCTCCCCCCGTGCTCCAATCACCCCCCCGTGCTCCAATCACCCCCCCTGCACTCCGATCCACCCCCCCCCGGTGCTCCGTTCCACCCCCCCGTGCTCCATTCCAGCCCCCCCCGTGCTCCGTCCCACGCCCCCCGTGCTCCGTTCCACCCCTCCCGCACTCCGATTCCCCCCCCCGTGCTCCGATCCCCCCCCGTGGTCCCCCCCCACCCCATCATACTTACCGATCCAGCCGGGGTCCCGTCCGTCTTCTCCCTGGGCGCCGCCATCTTCCAAAATGGCGGGCGCATGCGCAGTGCGCCCGCCGAATCTGCCGGCCGGCAGATTCGTTCCAAAGTGCATTTTGATCACTGAGATATAATCTATCTCAGTGATCAAAATAAAAAAAATAATAAATGACCCCCCCCCTTTGTCACCCCCATAGGTAGGGACAATAAAAAAATAAAGAAAATTTTTTTTTTCCACTAATGTTAGAATAGGGTTAGGGTTAGGGTTAGGGGTAGGGGTAGGGTTAGGGGTAGGGTTAGGGGTAGGGTTAGGGGTAGGGGTAGGGGTAGGGGTAGGGTTAGGGGTAGGGTTAGGGTTAGGGGTAGGGTTAGGGTTAGGGCTAGGGGTAGGGTTAGGGTTAGGGCTAGGGTTAGGGTTTCGGTATGTGCACACGTATTCTGGTCCTCTGCGGATTTTTCCGCTGCGGATTTGATAAATCCGCAGTGCTAAACCGCTGCGGATTTATGGCGGATTTACCGCGGTTTTTCTGCGCATTTCACTGCGGTTTTACAACTGCGATTTTCTATTTGAGCAGTTGTAAAACCGCTGCGGAATCCGCACAAAGAAGTGACATGCTGCGGAATGTAAACCGCTGCGTTTCCGTGCAGTTTTTCCGCAGCATGGGCACAGCGATTTTTGTTTCCCGTAGGTTTACATTGAACTGTAAACTCATGGGAAACTGCTGCGGATCCGCAGCGTTTTCCGCAGCGTGTGCACATACCTTTAGAATTAGGCTATGTGCACACGGTGCGGATTTGGCTGCGGATTCGCAGCAGTGTTCCATCAGGTTTACAGTACCATGTAAACATATGGAAACCAAATCCGCTGTGCCCATGGTGCAGAAAATACCACGCGGAAACGCTGCGTTGTATTTTCCGCAGCATGTCAATTCTTTGTGCGGATTCCGCAGCGTTTTACACCTGTTCCTCAATAGGAATCCGCAGGTGAAATCCGCACAAAAAACACTGGAAATCCGCGGAAAATCCGCAGGTAAAACGCAGTGCCTTTTACCCGCGGATTTTTCAAAAATGGTGCGAAAATATCTCACACGAATCCGCAACGTGGGCACATAGCCTTAGGGTTAGGGTTGGAATTAGGGTTGTGGTTATGGTTAGGGGTGTGTTGGGGTTAGGGTTGTGGTTAGGGGTGTGTTGCGGTTAGGGTTGTGTTTAGGGTTATGGCTACAGTTGGGATTAGGGTTAGGGGTGTGTTGGGGTTAGTGTTGGAGGTAGAATTGAGGGGTTTCCACTGTTTAGGCACATCAGGGGTCTCCAAACGCAACATGGCGCCACCATTGATTCCAGCCAATCTCGTATTCAAAAAGTCAAATGGTGCTCCCTCACTTCCGAGCCCTGACGTGTGCCCAAACAGTGGTTTACCCCCACATATGGGGTACCAGCATACTCAGGACAAACTGCGCAACAATTACTGGGGTCCAATTTCTCCTGTTACCCTTGTGAATCAAAAAAAATGCTTGCTAAAACATAATTTTTGAGGAAAGAAAAATGATTTTTTATTTTCACGGCTCTGCGTTGTAAACGTCTGTGAAGCACTTGGGGGTTCAAAGTGCTCACCACATATCTAGATAAGTTCCTTGGGGGGTCTAATTTCTAAAATGGGGTCACTTGTGGGGGTTTCTACTGTTTAGGCACACCAGGGGCTCTGCAAACGCAACGTGACACCCGCAGACCATTCCATCAAAGTCTGCATTTCAAAAGTCACTACTTCCCTTCTGAGCCCCGACGTGTGCCCAAACAGTGGTTTACCCCCACTCATGGGGTATCAGCTTACTCAGGAGAAACTGGACAACAACTTTTGGGGTCCAATTTCTCCTGTAACCCTTGGGAAAATAAAAAATTCTGGGCTAAATAATTATTTTTGAGGAAAGAAAACGTATTTATTATTTTCACGGCTCTGCATTATAAACTTCTATGAAGCACTTGTGGATTCAAAGTGCTCACCACACATCTAGATAAGTTCCTTTCGGGGTCTAGTTTCCAAAATGGGGTCACTTGTGGGGGGTTTCTACTGTTTAGGCACATCAGGGGCTCTGCAAACGCAACGTGACGCCCGCAGAGCATTCCATCAAAGTCTGCATTTCAAAACGTCACTACTTCAATTCCAAGCCCCGGCATGTGCCCAAAGAGTAGTTTACCCCCACATATGGGGTATCACCATACTCAGGAGAAACTGGACAACAAATATTGGGGTCAAATTTCTCCTGTTACCCTTGGGAAAATTAAAAAATTCTGGGCTAAATAATTATTTTTGAGGAAAGAAAACGTATTTATTATTTTCACGGCTCTGCATTATAAACTTCTATGAAGCGCTTGGGGGTTCAAAGTGCTCACCACACATCTAGATAAGTTCCTTTCGGGGTCTAGTTTCCAAAATGCGGTCACTTGTGGGGGGTTTCTACTGGTAAGCCACATCAGGGGCTCTGCAAACGCAACGTGACGCCCACAGAGCATTCCATCAAAGTCTGCATTTCAAAACGTCACTACTTCACTTCCGAGCCTCGGCATGTGCCCAAACAGTGGTTTACCCCCACATATGGGGTATCAGCGTACTCAGGAGAAACTGGACAACAACTTTTGGGGTCCAGTTTCTTCTGTAACCCTTGGGAAAATAAAAAATTCTGGGCTAAATAATTATTTTTGAGGAAAGAAAACGTATTTATTATTTTCACGGCTCTGCATTATAAACTTCTATGAAGCACTTGGGGGTTCAAAGTGCTCACCACACATCTAGATAAGTTCCTTTGGGGGTCTAGTTTCCAAAATGGGGTCACTTGTGGGGGGTTTCTACTGTTAAGCCACATCAGGGGCTCTGCAAACGCAACGTGACGCCCACAGAGCATTCCATCAAAGTCTGCATTTCAAAACGTCACTACTTCACTTCCGAGCCCCGGCATGTGCCCAAACAGTGATTTACCCCCACATATGGGGTATCAGCGTACTCAGGAGAAACTGGACAACAACTTTTGGGGTCAAATTTCTCCTGTTACCCTTGGGAAAATAAAAAATTGCAGGCTAAAAGATCATTTTTGAGAAAATAATTTTTTTTTTTTATTTTCATGGCTCTGCGTTATAAACTTCTGTGAAGCACTTGGGGGTTGAAAGTCCTCACCACACATCTAGATTAGTTCCTTTGGGGGTCTAGTTTCCAAAATGGTGTCATTTCTGGGGGATCTCCAATGTTTAGGCACACAGGGCCTCTCCAAACGTGACGTGGTGTCCGCTAATGATTGGAGCTAATTTTCCATTTAAAAAGCCAAATGGCGTGCCATCCCTTCCGAGCCCTGCCGTGCGCCCAAACAGTGGTTTACCCCCACATATTGGGTATCTGCGTACTCAGGACAAACAGGACAACAATATTTGGGGTCCAATTTCTCCTATTATCCTTGGCAAAATAGGAAATTCCAGGCTAAAAATCATTTTTGAGGAAAGAAAAATTATTTTTTATTTTCATGGCTCTGCGTTATAAACTTCTGTGAAGCACCTGGGGGTTTAAAGTGCTCAATATGCATCTAGATAAGTTCCTTGGGGGGTCTAGTTTCCAAAATGGGGTCACTTGTGGGGGAGCTCCAATGTTTAGGCACACAGGGGCTCTCCAAACGCGACATGGTGTCCGCTAACAATTGGAGCTAATTTTCCATTCAAAAAGTCAAATGGCGCGCCTTCCCTTCCGAGCCCTGCCGAGTGCCCAAACAGTGGTTTACCCCCACATATGAGGTATCGACGTACTCGGGAGAAATTGCCCAACAAATTTTATGATCCATTTTACCCTACTGCCCATGTGAAAATGAAAAAATTGAGGCGAAAAGAATTTTTTTGTGAAAAAAAATTACTTTTTCATTTTTACAGATCAATTTGTGAAGCACCTGAGGGTTTAAAGTGCTCACTAGGCATCTAAATAAGTTCCTTGGGGGGTCTAGTTTCCAAAATGGGGTCACTTGTGGGGGAGCGCCAATGTTTAGGCACACAGGAGCTCTCCAAACGCGACATGGTGTCCGCTAACGATGGAAATAATTTTTCATTCAAAAAGTCAAATGGCGCTCCTTCCCTTCCGAGCCTTACCATGTGCCCAAACAGTGGTTTACCCCCACATGTGAGGTATTGGTGTACTCAGGAGAAATTTCCCAACACATTTTAGGATCCATTTTATCCTGTTGCCCATGTGAAAATGAAAAAATTGAGGCTAAAAGAATTTTTTTGTGAAAAAAAAGTACTTTTTCATTTTTACGGATTAATTTGTGAAGCACCTGGGGGTTCAAAGTGCTCACTATGCATCTAGATAAGTTCCTTGGGGCGTCTAGTTTCCAAAATGGGGTCACTTGTGGGGGAGCTCCAATTTTTAGGCACACGGGGGCTCTCCAAACGTGACATGGTGTCCGCTAAAGAGTGGAGCCAATTTTTGATTCAAAAAGTCAAATGGCGCTCCTTCCCTTCCAAGCCCTGCCGTGCGCCCAAACAGTGGTTTACCCCCACATATGAGGTATCAGCGTACTCAGGACAAATTGGACAACAACTGTCGTGGTTCAGTTTCTCCTTTTACCATTGGGAAAATAAAAAAATTGTTGCTAAAATATAATTTTTGTGACTAAAAAGTTAAATGTTCATTTTTTCCTTCCATGTTGCTTCTGCTGCTGTGAAGCACCTGAAGGGTTAATAAACTTCTTGAATGTGGTTTTGAGTACCTTGAGGGGTGCAGTTTTTAGAATGGTGTCACTTTTGGGTATTTTCAGCCATATAGACCCCTCAAACTGACTTCAAATGTGAGGTGGTCCCTAAAAAAAATGGTTTTGTAAATTTCGTTGTAAAAATGACAAATCGCTGGTCAAATTTTAACCCTTATAACTTCCTAACAAAAAAAAATTTTGTTTCCAAAATTGTGCTGATGTAAAGTAAACATGTGGGAAATGTTATTTATTAACTATTTTGTGTCACATATCTCTCTGGTTTAACAGAATAAAAATTCAAAATGTGAAAATTGCAAAATTTTCAAAATTTTCGCCAAATTTCCGTTTTTATCACAAATAAACGCAGAATTTATTGACCTAAATTTACCACTAACATGAAGCCCAATATGTCACGAAAAAACAATCTCAGAACCGCTAGGATCCGTTGAAGCGTTCCTGAGTTATTACCTCATAAAGGGACACCGGTCAGAATTGCAAAAAACGGCAAGGTCTTTAAGGTCAAAATAGGCTGGGTCATGAAGGGGTTAATTAAGGAGGCTGACAAAGGGGGTAATGTGGTCTTGTGGCCACATACCCTCTATTTGGAGGAGGCCCACCGTCAACTGGACAACACCCGGTTCTACCGGAAATTACCATCTGACCCTACAGGGGTGTTTTCTGTTAAATTGAGAGGTCTTTTGGAAAGGGCCCGGGCCCTGGGGATCATTAATGGCCATGAATTTAATTTCATGTGGGTTGAATACCCTATTACAGCTACCTTTTATATGCTCCCCAAGGTGCATAAAGATCTTTGTAAGCCACCGGGTCGCCCAATTGTGGCCAGTATTGGGAGTTTATGCGAGAAAATCTGCGTTTACGTCGATCACCTCCTGCAGCCCCTGGTTAAGGGGTTACCCTCCTTTACACTTGATTCCTCCCATTTTATCAAGAGGTGCCAGGGTATTGTGTTGCCAAGGGAGACGTTATTGGTCACCTGTGATGTAGAGGCTCTCTACTCTAATATCAATCATGATGATGCAGTCAGGGCAGTTCTTTACTTCTTGGACCAGTTAGGGCATTCTGACAGAATACATGACTCATTAATTGTGGACCTCATGGAATTTGTCCTCAAGCACAATTACTTCACATTTGATAGGACATATTATCTCCAGACCTCGGGTGTGGCCATGGGGGCCAGATGTGCCCCGGCCCTTGCCAACCTATTTTTAGGATGGTGGGAGGCCACCGTGGTGTATGTGCTTGATACGTTCAAAGATAGAGTGCACCATTGGATGCGCTTTATCGACGACGTGTTTTTCATTTGGTATGGGACAGAGGCTGAGTGTAGGACATTCATGGACAGGTTGAATGAGAATTCCCATAACATCTTTTTGACATATTCAATATCTTCCTCCTCAGTCACTTTTCTGGATTTGGAGGTGGTGAAGGAAAACGGTACTATTATTACCAAACTGTACCGTAAACCAACAGCAACAAATAGCCTCCTGGATTTCAGAAGTTTCCATCCCCAGCATACGAAACGCGGAGTTCCTATCGGACAGTTCTTAAGAACAAGGAGGAATTGTACACGTGATGATGATTTCAAGTCAGAGGCCCAAACATTGACTTCTCGGTTTAAGGAGAGGAATTACCCTCAGAGATGTATATCATCGGCATTTCAGAGAGCGAGGACCCAGACACAGGAGTCTCTATTGAACACGGCGCGTAAGGTACGGGATAATGTTCCTAGGTTTATAACAAACTATAATACACACTGGTCACAATTGGGAGGCATCCTACGTAGACATTGGGGTATTCTTACTACTGATTTGAATACCTCCAATGTTGTCGGTGAACGACCTGTTCTTGTTGCTAGGAGGGCACCCAATTTGAGGGACCTCCTGGTTGAAAGCCATTATAGACGACAGACTACCCGGCTGAATCGTGGTGTTAGACTTAGGGGATCCTTTCCCTGTGGGGACTGTAACATCTGTCCCCACATGGGTCCAACCATGGAATTTTTTCAAAATCCCGTCGATGGTGTGGCATATAAACTTGGGGGGTATATCAACTGCAGGACTAGATGTGTCATTTATGCTCTCATCTGTCCTTGTAAGATGGTTTATGTGGGCCAGACCTCTCAAGAATTGCGACGGAGGGTCCAAAAACACTTTTCCACTATTAACCTGGCAAGAAGTGATAGTGATAAAGGGAGGACTCTGACCCCGGTGGCGGCCCACTTTCTAACACACCATTCTGGGAGTACCACCAACACACTGGTAGTTGGTTTGGAAAAGATTCTTATGTCGGAGAGGGGGGGTTCCCCTAAGAAACGCTTACTTCAAGTAGAGTCACGGTGGATTTTTAATTTGGGATCTGTTGCTCCTACAGGTTTGAATGAGGAGCTGCTATTCACCGGATTCCTTGGCTAATCTGTGGACTATTGGACTGTGCCCCCTCCCCCCCTATGTGGAGTCGGAGTAATGATGCACATATGGGACCGAGGATGAACATGAAGTGGACATCATGGACGATTCTTCATTGGGATCCCGTTCTCATCTTGGACTCAAGACTATTATGAGACTTTACATATTGGCTTTATGCCCAATATTGATTTTGATCTTTTTCTTTTTTGGCCATTATGCTTTCTACTATGCTATATGTTTGTCTGGCTCATGGGGGCAATATTAGGTGCTAGGGCTGGCTCATGGGGGTAGGTTTGGAGGGTATACATATGTGTGGGGGGGGTTAGTTTATTGGTATATGTTTTTTGATATGTGGTTTAGTACTTTGGGTAGGCCCCCTTTTGTGGTTGTGTTTGAGCCTGGGTGCCTCAACAAGGGATGGGCTGGTTCCATATCATGTACTATCCTTTGGGGCTTATGATGGACCTATTTCGATCTTTATATTGGGACTCCTTGTGATGGATAGGACAATTCTTCCTCCTAATGATATTATCATGAACCTTGGTCTCATCATCATCTATTTTGATGGGTATTTTTCGTCTTATATATTCCTACCTGTTGGGATATGAGATTGCACCATCTGGGGATGTATATTAGATTTACGGTATTTTTACTTATTCAAAACATATATTATATTACATATTATATACAATAAATTTTCTACAATTAGTTGGCTCTTATCTGAATGGTTTATTATCACCATTGGTCTACTGTGTTGGTTGACGTGTCTGTGTGATCTTCCTTCCCCCCCCCCTCCCCCTCCTTTCTTATTCTTTTACTTTTTCTCTCTCCCTCCCCCCCCCCCTTTTTTTTTTTTTTTTTTTTTTTTTGGGGGGGTACGAGTCTGTATATGTGGTTATGCACGTGTGGTGCGGGCATATTTATGCCCCCTGACTTGCCTGTTCTGTTTCCCCTGATATCTATGTATTGTATATCTGTATGGACCCTGGGGGACATTCTTCTCCTTACAGGGCTTTTTCATTTGGCCGCCTATCTGCGCTTGTTCGGGAGTTCTCCCGGGCAGGCGCAGGGGGGGACCTTTTTTGAGAGACCCATCAATATGGGTTAAATACATAGGTTTTTGGCAATAGCTGCGGACGTGCGCTAGCCTACTTTATGGTCTTTTTCTTGGTTTTTGTACCATATTGTTTGGACTCATGTTGGCATGTGCGCCTTTAAACCGCCACTCATGTTGACATGTGCGGTTTTAATCTTTATCGGATCGGTCCATGCATACGTATCATATAGTATGGCCATTTGTGGTCACCGGGCCATGGGCTCATGGTTTCTCCACTTAGGCACCGGTGATTGTGTATGCGCTGTTGTATTATGGATGCGCTTCTGTGGGTGCTGCTGCGCACGCGCGCTCTATGCGCGCTTTTTTGTTTAGAGGCAGGCGTTCTATATGCCTGGATTTGTAGTCCTGCAGGCGCTGTTGTTATTGGGGCTGCGCTCCTGTGGGTGCTACTGCGCACACGCGCTTTTTGGTTTAGAAACAGGCGCTCTATATTCTTGGCTCTGTAGTCCTTCAGGTGCGTCATTTCCGTTCCCTCGGGGGGGCTGCAGCTCCTGTCATTATTGCGCTCCCTTGAGCATTACCGCGCATGCGCACCTGATGTGCATCCTTCTACGTAAATGCAGGCGCTCTATCTGCCTGTTCTTTAGCCTCCAGGCACGTCATTTCCGCTTCCGGTTCGGGGGTTGGCGCTACAGCCCCGCTTTCCATGATTACATACACACCGGTAAGAGCTTTTAAGCATGATTAGGGACATATATAAACACTTGTTCATTGGCTGGTGGTATACTTCCCCTGACGAAGCCTCATTTTGGAGGCGATACGCGTGGGACTATGGTCCACCCGGCCCCCTGGACCCTTCAGCTCACCAGTTCATAGGTCTGTCTGTGCTTTGCCATAGGTACTATGTCCTTTTGACTCATGTATGGGATCTTCATTTTCCTCCATTATATGTGGGAGGTCTGTGGCTACTTAGCCTTATTATATATATATATATATATGTTTTTTTAGGGTTGTTCGTTAGGGTTGAGCGAAACGGGTCGTTCATTTTCAAAAGTCGCCGACTTTTGGCAAAGTCGGGTTTCATGAAACCCGATCCGACCCCTGTGCGGGGTCGGCCATGCGGTACGCGACTTTCGCGCCAAAGTCGCGTTTCAATGACGCGAAAAGCGCCATTTCTCAGCCAATGAAGGTAAACGCAGAGTGTGGGCAGCGTGATGACATAGGTCCTGGTCCTATCTTGGCTTGCTGTCTGCGGCGTCACAGGGGCTATAAAGGGGCGTTCCCGCCGACCGCCATGTTACTGCTGCTGATCTGAGCTTAGGGAAAGGTTGCTGCCGCTTCGTCAGAAGCAGGGATAGCGTTAGGCAGGGTCCATTAACCACCAAACCGCTTGTGCTGTAGCGATTTCCACTGCCCAACACCACCTTCGGTGTGCAGGGACAGTGGAAGCTACATTTTTTTTTTTTTTCCCCCTCAGCGCTGTAGGTCATTGGGCTGCCCTAGAAGGCTCCCTGATAGCTGCATTGCTGTGTGTACGCCGCTGTGCAAACCAACTGCTTTTTTCAAAGCACAAATCCTCTTGTTCCTTCCTTTCTGCACAGCTATCTTTTTGGTTTGTACACACTTTTTATTTAATTTGTGCATCAGTCCACTCCTTATTGCTGCCTGCCATACCTGGCTGAGATTACTGCAGGGAGATAGTAATTGAAGGACACTCCCTGTTTTTTTTTTTTTTTTTTGTGGGAGATTAAGATTGACATTTCTGCTAGAGTGCCATCCCTGTCTGTGTCATCTCGCATTCAGTGGGCCATAGAAAGCCTATTTTTTTTTTTTGCTTGATTTGGGTTATAAAATCTACCTGAAAAAATCACTACATCAATCAGTGGGAGAAAAATATTGGCCTCAGGGCTTGTGTGCCACTCTTGACTCCTGTGTGCATCATCACTCACTCAGTGGGCCATAGAAAGCCTATTTATTTTTTTGCTTGATTTTGGTTCTAAAATCTACCTGAAAAAATCACTACATCAATCAGTGGGAGAAAAATATTGGCCTCAGGGCTTGTGTGCCACTCCTGACTCCTGTGTGCATCATCACTCACTCAGTGGGCCATAGAAAGCCCTTTTTTTTTTTTTTTTTGCTTTATTTGGGTTCTAAATTCTACCTGAAAAAATCAATAAATCAATCAGTGGGAGATTAATATTGGCCTTTGGGCTTGTGTGCCAGTCCTAAGCGTGCCATCTCTCTCTCTCAGATAGTGGGCCATAGAAAGCCTATTTATTTTTATTTTTTTTTATTGGGTTTATAAATTTTCCCTGGAAAAAAAAAAAAAGTGGGAGATTAATATTGGCCTCTGGGCTTGTGTGCCAGTCCTGAGCGTGCCATCTCTCTCACAAATAGTGGGCCATAGAAAGCCTATTTATTTATTTTTTTTTGGTTTTATAAATTCTCCCTTAAAAAAAAAAGGGAGATTAATATTGGCCTTTGGGCTTGTGTGCCAGTCCTAAGCGTGCCATCTCTCTCTGTCTCACAGATAGTGGGCCATAGAAAGCCTATTTATTATTTTTTTTATTGGGTTTATAAATTTTCCATGGAACAAAAAAAAAAAAGTTGGAGATAAATATTGGCCTCTGGGCTTGTGTGCCACTCCTGACTCCTGTGTGCGTCATCTCTCACTCAGTGGGCCATAGAAAGCCTTTTTTTGTTTTATTTGTTTTCTAAATTCTCCCTGAAAAAATCATTTTATTTTCTTTGGTTTCTAAATTCTTCCTGAAAAAATCATTTTATTCTATTTTTTTTTTTCCTAAAGTCTCCCTGAAAAAAAAAACAAAAAAAAACAAATCAGTGGGAGATTAATATTGCCCTTTCTGCTTGTGTGCCAGTCTTGACTCCTGGGTGTGCCATCTCTCTCTCTCTCTCCAATTGTGGGCCATAGAAAGCCTATTATTTTTTTTAGCTTGATTTGGGTTCCAAAATCTACCTGAAAAAATCACTACATCAATCAGTGGGAGATAAATATTGGCCTCTGGGCTTGTGTGCCACTCCTGACTCCTGTGTGCGTCATCTCTCACTCAGTGGGCCATAGAAAGCCTTTTTTTGTTTTATTTGTTTTCTAAATTCTCCCTGAAAAAATCATTTTATTTTATTTGGTTTCTAAATTCTTCCTGAAAAAATCATTTTATTCTATTTTTTTTTTCCTAAAATCTCCCTGAAAAAAAAAAAAAAAAACAAATCAGTGGGAGATTAATATTGCCCTTTCTGCTTGTGTGCCAGTCTTGACTCCTGGGTGTGCCATCTCTCTCTCTCTCTCCAATTGTGGGCCATAGAAAGCCTATTATTTTTTTTAGCTTGATTTGGGTTCCAAAATCTACCTGAAAAAATCACTACATCAATCAGTGGGAGATAAATATTGGCCTCTGGGCTTGTGTGCCACTCCTGACTCCTGTGTGCGTCATCTCTCACTCAGTGGGCCATAGAAAGCCTTTTTTTGTTTTATTTGTTTTCTAAATTCTCCCTGAAAAAATCATTTTATTTTATTTGGTTTCTAAATTCTTCCTGAAAAAATCATTTTATTCTATTATTTTTTTTCCTAAAGTCTCCCTTAAAAAAAAAAAAAAATCAAATCAGTGGGAGATTAATATTTACATTTGTGCTTCAGTGACAGTCCTGCGTGTGTGGCATCTCTCCCATTTGTTGCCACCAACAACAGAGTGTGTAACATTGTGCCTGATTTTCGTTGTGGTCTCACTCACCTGTAAAGGGGTAGCTAAATCATACTGAAGTTATAGCTCACCGTGTAATTTGTGTGACAGCAACAAATAAAGTTAGTTTGTTTACGTTTTTAAAACAATGAGGAAGTGTGGTGGAAGAGGTCGTGGCCGGGGACGTTCATTGTCAGCTGGTAATGAGGATAATGGTAGTGGTGGAGCATCAGCTGGTCGTGGGAAAAAAAATATTGCACCTAAGTCTGGAGCTGTGGAGCCAGGTTCGTCGTCTGGCTACACAAGGCCTCGAACGCTCCCTTTTCTGGGAGTAGGAAAACCACTTTTAAAGCCGGAGCAGCAAGAGCAAGTTTTGGCTTATCTTGCTGACTCAGCCTCTAGCTCTTTTGCCTCCTCTCGTGAAACTGGTAAATGTCAAAGCAGCGCGTCGTTAGTGGATGTTCACGGTCAGGGACAAGTCGCTTCCTTGTCCTCTTCAGCAAAAACAACAACAGAGAAGAATGCAGCAGGCGACACAACGGGTTACTCCATGGAGCTCTTTACACATACCGTCCCTGGCTTAGAAAGTGAAGCAGTTAACAGTCCATGCCCATTACAAGTTGAATCTGACATGGAGTGCACTGATGCACAGCCACAGCCAGACTACTATGCTGGTCCTTTGACTCAGACCACAACATTGCCCTCGCAGGGTAATGATCAAGAATCAGACCCTGATGAGACTATGTTGCCCCATCACGAACGCTATACCACCGACCGACACGGTGACACAGACGAAGTTGCACACGAGCTACAAGAAGAGGTAATAGATGACCCAGTTCTTGACCCCGATTGGCAGCCATTGGGGGAACAGGGTGCAGGCGGCAGCAGTTCTGAAGCGGAGGAGGAGGGGCCGCAGCAGGCATCAACATCGCAACAGGTTCCATCTGCCGGGCCCGTATCTTGCCCAAAACGCGTGGCAAAGCCAAAACCTGTTGGAGGACAGCGTGGCCATCCGGTTAAAGCTCAGTCTGCAATGCCTGAAAAGGTATCCGATGCTAGAAAGAGTGCAGTCTGGCATTTTTTTAAACAACATCCAATTGATCAGCGCAAAGTCATCTGTCAAAAATGTTCAACTACCTTAAGCAGAGGACAGAATCTGAAAAGTCTCAATACAAGTTGCATGCATAGACATTTAACCACCATGCATTTGCAAGCCTGGACTAACTACCAAACGTCCCTTAAGGTTGTAGCACCCTCGGCCAATGAAGCTAGTCAGCAACGCAACATCCCTTCCGGCAGTGTAGGGCCACCATTTTCCGCACCACCTGCAGTATCTGTGCAGGTTTCTTTGCCAGGCCAAAGCAGTCAGGGTCAGGGAATCACCAGTTTCGTAGTAGGAAACACTGCATCTAGGGCACCGGTGGCAACAATACCATCTCCCACCGTCTCTCAGTCTGCCATGTCCACCGGCACCCCCGCTAGTTCCACGATCTCCAGCTCTCCAGTCCAGCTCACCCTACATGAGACTATGGTTAGAAAAAGGAAGTACTTAGCCTCGCATCTGCGTACACAGGGTTTGAACGCACACATAGCTAGACTAATCTCGTTAGAGATGATGCCCTACCGGTTAGTTGAAAGCGAAGCTTTCAAAGCCCTGATGGACTACGCTGTACCACGCTACGAGCTACCCAGTCGACACTTTTTTTCCAGAAAAGCCATCCCAGCCCTCCACCAGCATGTTAAAGAGCACATCGTCCATGCACTCAGGCAATCTGTGAGCACAAAGGTGCACCTGACAACAGATGCATGGACCAGTAGGCATGGCCAGGGACGTTACGTGTCCATCACGGCACACTGGGTAAATGTGGTGGATGCAGGGTCCACAGGGGACAGCAAGTTTGGGACAGTTCTGCCTAGCCCTCGGTCTAGGAAACAATTGGCTGTAGCCGTTCGCACCCCCTCCTCCTCCTCTTCGTCCTCCTGCAGAAGCGAGAGCTCGTCCACAGACCGCAGTCGCACAACCACTCCATCCGCAGCTGCCACTGTTGCACACCAGGTCTCCCATTATGGGGCAGCTACTGGCAAACGTCAGCAGGCTGTATTGGCTATGAAGTGTTTGGGCGACAACAGACACACCGCGGAAGTTCTGTCCGAGTTCTTGCAGAAAGAAACGCAGTCGTGGCTGGGCACTGTAGATCTTGAGGCAGGCAAGGTAGTGAGTGATAACGGAAGGAATTTCATGGCTGCCATCTCCCTTTCCCAACTGAAACACATTCCTTGCCTGGCTCACACCTTAAACCTGGTGGTGCAGTGCTTCCTGAAAAGTTATCCGGGGTTATCCGACCTGCTCCTCAAAGTGCGTGGACTTTGATCACATATCCGCCGTTCGCCCGTACACTCCAGCCGTATGCAGACCTATCAGCGTTCTTTGAACCTTCCCCAGCATCGCCTAATCATAGACGTTGCAACAAGGTGGAACTCAACACTGCACATGCTTCAGAGACTGTGTGAACAGAGGCGGGCTGTTATGTTTTTGTGGGAGGATACACATACACGGGCAGGCAGTAGGATGGCAGACATGGAGTTGTCAGGTGTGCAGTGGTCGAAGATTCAAGACATGTGTCAAGTCCTTCAGTGTTTTGAGGAATGCACACGGCTGGTTAGTGCAGACAACGCCATAATAAGCATGAGCATCCCCCTAATGCGTCTGCTGATGCAAAGTTTGACGCACATAAAGGATCAGGCGTCTGCAGCTGAGGAAGAGGAAAGCCTTGATGACAGTCAGCCATTGTCTGGCCAGGGCAGTGTACAGGACGAGGTAGCGGGCGAAGAGGAGGAGGAGGACGAGGAGGATGATGGGGATGATTATATTTTTAATGAGGAAGCTTTTCCGGGGCCACTGGAAATTGGTGGCGCGGCAAGGCCGGGTTCTGGTTTTTGGAGGGACACAAGTGACGTGGATTTGCCTGAAACTGCCCCTCAACCAAGCACAACCGCAGATTTGAGAACTGGAACTTTGGCCCACATGGCGGATTATGCCTTACGTATCCTCAAAAGGGACACACACATAACTAAAATGATGAATGATGACGATTACTGGTTGGCCTGCCTCCTTGATCCTCGCTATAAAGGCAAATTGCAAAATATAATGCCACATGAGAACTTGGAACTAATATTAGCAACCAAACAATCAACTCTTGTTGACCGTTTGCTTCTGGCATTCCCTGCACACAGCGCCCGTGATCGTTCTCACACGAGCTGCAGGGGCCAGCAGACCAGAGGAGTTAGAGGGGCAGAAATCAGAAGTGGCGTTGGCCAGAGGGGTTTTCTGACCAGGTTGTGGAGTGATTTTGCTATGACCGCAGACAGGACAGGTACTGCAGCATCAATTCAAAGTGACAGGAGACAACATTTGTCCAGTATGGTTACAAACTATTTTTCATCCCTTATCGATGTTCTCCCTCAACCGTCATTCCCATTTGATTACTGGGCATCAAAATTAGACACCTGGCCAGAATTGGCAGAATATGCATTGCAGGAGCTTGCTTGCCCGGCAGCTAGTGTCCTATCAGAAAGAGTATTCAGTGCTGCAGGTTCAATACTAACAGAAAAAAGGACTCGTCTGGCTACCCAAAATGTAGATGATCTAACCTTCATTAAAATGAACCACAACTGGATTTCGAAATCTTTTGCCCCACCTTGCCCGGCTGACACCTAGCTTTCCTATGAAAAGTTCTTGCCTGTGGACTATTCTGAATGCCTTTTCCAATCTCGTAATTTTCTGCACCTGATTGTCCAGCATACGACATGTTTACACCTCACTAAATGGCCAAACTCCCCACACGGGGCCGTGGTATCGACACTTGGCGACAGCACCCGTGAGAGTGCAGTTTGTCTGAAGAGGTGGGTGAGCCCGCTTTTGGTCGACGGCACTGCCACTGGGTCCCTCCTAGTACAATAAAGTGTCTCTGGCGGTGGTGGTGCGCACCCAACGTCAGACACACCGTTGTAATATGAGGGGCCCTGGGCCTGTACCGCCGGCCACAAGACAGTTTCCCCCCACCCCAGCTCAAACAGTGCTCTACCACTTGCAAAATTATCTCACAGCTCCACCAATGTTTAGTCTATGCGCTGACATCCTTCAATGCCTGCCACTGACAATACCATTGTATTGACATTTTTGTTATGTTAGGCCTTCGATGCCTGTCTGTGGTCACTCCTTCCACTAGGCCTCCACTGACCACACCACTGCTGCCCATGTACCCCTGGAACCAATTTAAAATTGCCTACAGCCATGTGTTATTATTTTAGGCCTTCGATGCCTGTCTGCGGTCACTCCTTCCACTAGACCTCCACTGACCACACCACTGCTGCCCGTGTACCCCTGGAACCAATTTAAAATTGCCTACAGCCATGTGTTATTATTTTAGGCCTTCGATGCCTGTCTGCGGTCACTCCTTCCACTAGGCCTCCACTGACCACACCACTGCTGCCCGTGTACCCCTGGAACCAACATCAGAAAATATAAAAATAAGTATGTTGCTTATAAAAAAGAAAATACTGGAGAGATATCAAATGCAGACATTTTAACATTAAAAACAAACACATACAACAAAAATCTGGTACAGTACTAAAAATGGCCACCAGCTACAATAACTTTCTCCTGCTAGTAGTTAACTGAACGGTTTTTTCAATTTTAAACACAGATATGGCATCCACCGAGTGTTGTCCTGTCGCGTCTTCTTTATATTATTGCCAAGAAGATGCAAAACAATGAAAATAATAAAATCATTATTTACCAAAAAAATAGAGTAAGTCAAAACCACATTACAAATAAACATTCATTACAAATAAAGAAGCAGGGCGCGTCCGAGGGTGAGTATATACCTAATAAGAATATAATCACCCTCGGACGAGCCCTGCTTCTTTCCGACAGCCTTCCTTCCTAAGAATCAGCCCTTCCGTGGTGTAGAGAGAGGGTTTGTTACACTCCAAGGTGTTCCCCAGGTTGCCTTTCCTGAGCTTCGATCTTCCGGCTCTCGTTTAGTAGTTGTTGGAAACTACGCTGCATTAGGCCTACAAATTGGGTATGGGGTGTAGAGAGATGGTGTGTTACACTCCAAGGTGTTCCCCAGGTTTCCTCTCCATTGCTTCGATCTTCCGGCTCTCGTTTAGTAGTTGTTGGAAACTACTCTGCAGTAGGCCTACAAATTGGGTATGGGGTGTAGAGAGATGGTGTGTTACACTCCAAGGTGTTCCCCAGGTTTCCTCTCCATTGCTTCGATCTTCCGGCTCTCGTTTAGTAGTTGTTGGAAACTACGCTGCATTAGGCCTACAAATTGGGTATGGGGTGTAGAGAGATGGTGTGTTACACTCCAAGGTGTTCCCCAGGTTTCCTCTCCATTGCTTCGATCTTCCGGCTCTCGTTTAGTAGTTGTTGGAAACTACGCTGCATTAGGCCTACAAATTGGGTATGGGGTGTAGAGAGATGGTGTGTTACACTCCAAGGTGTTCCCCAGGTTTCCTCTCCATTGCTTCGATCTTCCGGCTCTCGTTTAGTAGTTGTTGGAAACTACGCTGCATTAGGCCTACAAATTGGGTATGGGGTGTAGAGAGATGGTGTGTTCCACTGTAGAGAGATGGTGTGTTCCACTCCAAGGTGTTCCCCAGGTTTCCTCACCAATGCTTCGATCTTCCGGCTCTCGTTTAGTAGTTGTTGGAAACTACGCTGCATTAGGCCTACAAATTGGGTATGGGGTGTAGAGAGATGGTGTGTTACACTCCAAGGTGTTCCCCAGGTTTCCTCTCCATTGCTTCGATCTTCCGGCTCTCGTTTAGTAGTTGTTGGAAACTACGCTGCATTAGGCCTACAAATTGGGTATGGGGTGTAGAGAGATGGTGTGTTACACTCCAAGGTGTTCCCCAGGTTTCCTCTCCATTGCTTCGATCTTCCGGCTCTCGTTTAGTAGTTGTTGGAAACTACGCTGCATTAGGCCTACAAATTGGGTATGGGGTGTAGAGAGATGGTGTGTTACACTCCAAGGTGTTCCCCAGGTTTCCTCTCCATTGCTTCGATCTTCCGGCTCTCGTTTAGTAGTTGTTGGAAACTACGCTGCATTAGGCCTACAAATTGGGTATGGGGTGTAGAGAGATGGTGTGTTCCACTGTAGAGAGATGGTGTGTTCCACTCCAAGGTGTTCCCCAGGTTTCCTCGCCAATGCTTCGATCATCATGCTCTCGTTTAGTAGTTGTTGGAAACTACGCTGCATTAGGCCTACAAATTGGGTATGGGGTGTAGAGAGATGGTGTGTTCCACTCCAAGGTGTTCCCCAGGTTTCCTCGCCAATGCTTCGATCATCATGCTCTCGTTTAGTAGTTGTTGGAAACTACGCTGCATTAGACCTACAAATTGGGTATGGGGTGTAGAGAGATGGTGTGTTCCACTCCAAGGTGTTCTCCAGGTTGCCTTTCCTGAACTTCTATCTTCAGGCTCTCATTAAATTGTGGTTAAACGGAACAACTGCATTTGGCGTACTAGTTGGTTTGGGGCCTACTATCGGTGTCTGCCGCTCCTTGCTGTTCTCCTGGTTTCCTGTCCTGAAATTCCGTTTTCAGGCGCTCGTTAAGTAGTTGTTAATGTTAGACTGCATTTGGCCTACTAGTTGGGTTGGGGCCTACTATCGGTGTCTGCCACTCCTTGCTGTTCTCCTCCACTGAACAAAGCTGTGCCGCCTGTTTACTACTGTTGCCAATTTTGAACTGCATTTCGACTACTTACTGATTTGGGCCTACTCTCTGTGTCAGCCTCTCATTCCAGTTGTCCTCCACTGCAATGCCCCCTGATTAGTCCTGTGTTACCAATTTTGAACTGCATTTAGCCCACTTTATTCTTTGGGCCTATATCTGTGTTTCCTCCTCATCCTGCCCATTGCCCAGCCAGTGATAGATGAGTCTGCTGGTACATTGACCCATAACGCAACATTTCCCGTGCACGCTACACTGCAAGATTGTGACCCTGCTGAAAGTCAGGTCCCCCTTCCCGCATACCATACCACCTTACACGGGGACAAAGAGGAAGGTGCAGATGAAAGTGCAGGTTCCTTCATCAGGTGGGGGGAGGAATACTAGTTGGCGACGTCACTGGCACAGGGCCTCTCATGGTACGCAAAAGTGTTGCTGCCGGTGGGAGGCGCCCCCGCCGTGCAAACACACCGCTGTACTTTGAGGGGCCCTGTGCCAGTGCCAATGCCAACGATTGGGCCCCCCCTGCTTGCTCAGGTTCACAGCACTTGCAAAGTTGAAATACTTACCTCTCCCTGCTCCACTGCCGTGACGTGGTCCAGATTTCCTGGGTCCACTAATTACTTGAACCAGTCCTACCCACCACAACTTTAGCCAAATGACCCCCAATTTCAAATGCCTTCCAATTATTATAAGGTAAATTACGCTTGACAAGCTTCATTAAGAAGAATGGATGGTTTTGACATTAAAATGGGCACTCTAGGTGTTTTCCTGGCCCCCACTCACTGCCGACTATGCTGCCCCATTGACTTGCATTGGGTTTCGTGTTTCGGTCGATCCCGACTTTACGTCATAATCGGCCGAATTCACTCGACCCGACTTTTGAGATAGTCGGGTTTCGCGAAACCCGGCTCGACTCTAAAAAGGTCAAGGTCGCTCAACTCTATTGTTCGTTACCATTGTATATGGTTACCCTTAGATTCCCCATGAGCCGTTAGGCAGGATAGTATTATTATATGCACTCTGTATTTCCTATGGGCATTCGGATGGGCTGTACTTATTGCCTATATATAGATATGTGTATTCTGTATCCAGGTGGTCGATGGTGGTGTAGTGTTTTTAATTGTTTTTATTGTTTCTGTCAATAAAGTGTTTTTGTATTTTGCTTACATATTGGGTGGTGTGCATTTCTATAGCAGCGCTTTTTCTCTTTCCCTTCCTCCACAATGTTCACCCAGTGTGCCATCATGGAAATGTTGTGTCCCTGTCCACAAGCGCTTGTCCACATGTCAGTCGTTAAGTGGACAATCCCAGTAAGTGTGTTGATAAGGACACGGGTAATGTTTTTAGACACGTACATGGTGGGGATGTCACACCATGAGAAATAGTGGGGACCGTGCATCATGGGATGGCTGCCACTATGAGTTGGCATAAATCCTCCATGTCTACAAGCCTTAACTGCAACATATCCATGGCAAGCAGCCTGTTTAGCATTTGAGCCTGTGATTGGGTGGCTGGGAACTTTCTTTTTCTTTCCAAGGCCAGGGATTTTTGACAGCTAAACACTGTTCTATGACAAGGATTTAGAATTGCCTGATGATGGTGCCTCAAAATGTGCAACCATAAGTGCAGGGCAGGAGGCATCTGCCCTAATGTCATGGACAGAGAATTGGCTAGCACCTAGCACAGGAGAAGAGGCAGTGGTGTCTCCCGCCAGCACCAATTGTGGACCCAGGCATTTGGCCAAGAGAGTCAAGTACTTAGATGACATGTGCCTGATCATTCTGGTGGTAGTTAGGCTCTTAGTGGTCAGGCCTCGAATGATCTTGGCATGGCAAGGTAGCAAATGACCATTTTTTGGTCTCAGAATTCTATTTAACCCTTGTCAGGCTGCATAATTTTACAACCTTAACAGGCTGCATAGGTACAATTGTACCTTCACATATACCTCCACTGTGGGAAGACTTTACTTGGTTTCAGAAACTAAAGTTCATTCAGCTACAAATGTTATGCTGATATCTATTGTTCAGTGTTGTTACTGGTCACTTATGTTGCTGTCAATTAAGTTAATTCAAACTGGGAGTGGCTTCTACTTGTCTTCCTGCCTCCCTCCTCTCATTAGCCATTTTGCTGTTCATCTCATTGCTGTGAGCACACATTTCTAGGCTTGTGAAGTCTTCAATTTCTTGGAAACGAAGGTAGGAAAGTCTCACAGCATCTAACAGCCAGTTATACCTTTATTCTCATTATGTGGGGACAGAACAGTCAAATTGTCTTTCAGCCTGGACTTGGCTTACATATATTTTGTATGAAACTTATCACTATAGGTATAATTTTTATACGAAAAATGGATAATAATTAGTATCTACATATTGTTTTACGATGTTTTATTTATATTCAGCACAAAATACGAAGCCAAAATTCATCTAGCAAGTCATCATGAGTGATAGTAATGCTGGATCTAGTTTCCGCCATAATCCAAGAAAACGTGTTTGCAGGTTAGTATAATTTTGTGAAAAGCCAATAATGTAGTATTTCGGAAAATTATTTATTTTACATTTTTTCATATTTACAGATTTACGTCTGACGAAATAATGCGAATGCTAGAAGAATCTGATTCTGAGCATGAGGATGAACCATATGTTCCATCTGATGATGAAAACTATGTACCACAAGTGGATGTTACTGAAGAAGATTCAGACATTGAACAAGAAATGGTCATAGAGCATGAAAATGAATACGAATCAGACGAAAGTGTTGAGGATGATTCTGTGCCTCAAAGTGCAGGCGACATTTGGACTGCTAAGGATGAAACTCAATGGTGCAGTAATCCACTGCCAAATGCACAAACAAAATCTCGTAATGTCCTACGACAAAGAGGTGGCCCTGCAGCAATCAGCAACCTATATACAGCAAAAGAGCTATTCAAGTCCATCATGACTCCCGAGATGTGTGACATCATATTACGGGAAACGAATCGAAAGGCCAAGAGAGTTTGTGATGCTTACAACAACGAACTGGTACAACGTTTTCCTGATTCTTCCAAACGGCCACCACAAAAAACATTCAAGCAATTTACTGAAACTGAACTTCATGCATTTTTGGGCATACTGATTGCTGCTGGTGTGCACAGAGCCAACAAAGAGAATCTGGAGGAAATGTGGAATGTTGCTGCTCTGCCTCTTATACGTGCAGCCATGTCTCGTGACCGCTTCAAGATGATACTCAGATTTATCAGGTTTGACAACGAAAATACACGTGCAGAACGTGTGCAAACAGATAAAGCTGCACCAATACGGGACATCTGGACAATGCTGAACAGTAATCTGGAGAGAGCCTACAAGCCATATCATTGTATCACCGTCGACGAGCAATTATTTCCATTTAGAGGTCATACTAAATTTACCCAGTATATACCTTCAAAACCAGCTAAATATGGCATAAAGATTTTCTGGGCTTGTGACTCATCAAATGCCTACCCTTTACAAGGTCAGCTCTACACTGGGAAACCAACTGATGGTCCTCGACAAGTAAACATTGGAGAACGAACAGTATGGGACCTAGTGAGCTCGTATAAAGGCTCTGGAAGAAATGTCACCACCGATAACTTCTTTACAACCATGGAACTAGCTAAGGTATTGAACTCCTGGAACATGACACTAGTTGGTACAGTGAGAAAAAACAAAAGGTTCCTACCTAACAACATGCAGCCTGCCAAAGAAAGGCCTGTATACTCGACAAATTTTGCCTACAATCATGATGCAACAGTCTGTTCATATGTACCAAAGAAGAACAAATCAGTCGTGCTTCTATCATCTATGCACATGACGGGAGAAGTTGAAGAGACACTAGCAGCCAAGCCAGAGATAATAAAATACTACAACATAACAAAAGGTGGCGTTGATGTTATGGATAAAATGTTGGGAGAGTACACTGTGAAACGACGAACATCACGTTGAACTTTGGCATTTTTCTACAATATGATTGATGTCAGTGGGTTAGCATCCTACATCATCTACAGAGAACACAATCCAAGCTTCAGGGCAAAGGATCAACGAAGAAAGTTCCTGAAAGATCTCGCAAATCAGCTGTGTATGATTGCAATTGAAGATCGTAGTACAAACAAAATGATAATGAGAAACCATTTTCTTCGAGGTGCAGTAGAAATGGTGCTTGGACGATGCATTGTGGTAGCATCGCAGCCAGCAGCTGGCCCCAAAATACCTCATGGTAGTCGTGGACCCTCCCCTGTTGTTGGTAGTTGCTATGTCTGCAGAGACCTGAGGCGAAAACAACGCAAGACTAGAAAGTCTTGTGTGGTTTGTGTGAAACCCATTTGCGATGAACACTCTGTAGCAAAGCCAACATGCATTACTTGCAAAGAAAATCAATAAAAAAAAGTTTCTTACATTTTCTTTTATAATGTAAATGAACAGTTTTTTACTTGTTTATAATAGTTAAATAGCATTATCATTAAAAAAAAATTTATGCTTTTTCCCTTGCATTATCTTCATTCAAAATATATGAGGTACATTTGTACCTATGCAGCTTGTTATGGATGCAAAAAGATCTCGACCCCTTATCTCGGAAGCGGGTGGAGATATTTTATTGAAATTTGGCCAATATATTCTGGACCAAAAATGTAGAGATGTCACGAAATTTCAGCCCTCTACGTCTTTTCAAAAAAAAGTTATTGCAATTTTAAAACGGAATAGTTACAATTGTACCTATTCAGCCGGATAAGGGTTAAAAAAGTCTGAGACTGGGGAACACCTAACTCTTCATGGAGAAGTCCACGAGTGTTAGAACAGATGCCCTTCTTCTCCCTCTGGTCACCCCACTTCCTCTTCCTGCCTTTTTGGTGCTGCCGATCCCTCTAACCTTCAGTGCTGCTTTTCTCGCTTTGCATGCCAGCTTCCCAGGTTGGGTTGGTGACTTCATCATCCACCACCTCATCTTCCACTGCCGCACCCTGGTCCTCCTGACTTGGTGACTTATTGGCAACTATATCTCATCATCATCTACCTCCTTAGACAAAATTTTCCATTCCTCACCGTAATCTTCTTGTGACATGGCTGCTTTAAGTTTTGTGCATTACTAAACAGCATGTCCTCCTGTCCCTATTGGAACATGCAGCATGAGAGACCACAATCAAGAAATGACGATGTAAAGAGATCCTCTAAGTGTCCTAATGTGGGATAACTGGTTTACTTGGACTTGACATAGTGGGAGGAAGGAGGATCAGGGTGGGAATTAAGTGATCCAAACTCTTGGCTGGTGAAACTGGATCATGTGGAAGACTGGGTGGTGTTGGCTACATGCTGGAAGCATTATCTGCTGTCCATCTGACCACCTGTTAGCACTGGTGTAGGTTCAGAAGTGGTCACCTGTAGCAAGCCAAGCTTTTTTTATATTTAAAACCACTGTAATTTCACACAAAGCAGGTTAAACTGTATGGAAGACAATAGTCAATATTTGGAACAAAAAAATATGGTCACCTGTAGCAGGCTTTTTTTTTCAAACCACCGTGATAATATGCAAAGCAGGTTAAACTGTATGGAAAAAAAAATTGTTAATTTTTGTAACAAAAAAAAGTTGATCATCAGAGGCGAGCCAAGCGTTTTTTCAAATTTTTGCACCACTGTTTTTTCACACAAAGCAGGTTAAACTGTATGGATGACAACAGTCAATTTTTGGAGCAGAAACATGTGGTAATCTGTAGCAGGCCAAGCTTTTTTTTTTACATTTTCAAACCATCATAACTTCACACAAAGCAGGTTAAACTGTATGGATGACAACAGTCAATATTTGGAACAAAAAAATGTGGTCACCTGAAACAGGCCAATTATTTTATTTTTATTTCAAACCACCATAATGTCACACAAGTCAGATTAAACTGAATGGAACACAAAACAGTCCATTTTTTCACAAAGAAAAAAATGTGGTCACCTGCAGCAGCTATATTTTTAGCAATGGAATACAAAGCCCTAAGCCCTGACTAGAGGCTGTATTCAGTCACTCTCCCTGCACTAGCAGCCGTCCCTAGTAGGGTTGAGCAAAACAGGTCGGCCATTTTCAGAAGTCGCCGACTTTTCATGAAACCCGACCCGGGTTAGGTATATACTCACCCTCGGACGCGCCCTGCTTCTCTCCGGCAGCCTTCCTTCCTAAGAATCAGCGCTTGAAGGACCTTCGGTGACGTCGCGGCTTGTGATTGGTCACGTGAGCGGTCACATGGGCCGTCGCGCGACCTATCACAAGCCGCGACGTCACCGAAGGTCCTTCAAGCGCTGATTCTAAGGAAGGAAGACTGCCGGTTAGTACCAGGGCGCGTCAGAGGGTGAGTATAGCAATATTTTTTATTTTAATTCTTTCTTTTACTCTTAAATATGGATCCCAGGGCCTGAAGGAGAGTTTCCTCTCCTTCAGACCCTGGGAACCATAGTAACCCATTGCAATGCATTGGGTTTCGGGTTTCGGCCGACCCCGACTTTTTTATAGGATCGGCCGATTTCACTCGACCCGACTTTTGAGAAAGTCGGGTTTCGTGAAACCCGACCCGATCCTATAAAAGTAAAGGTCACTCAACCCTAGTCCCTAGTCTAAATGCAGAATGTATTGCATAAAAGCAGCGAAGCACAAGATTAGCTCTTAGACGAACTTTTAGTTTGATGGTTCAGCAAAGTATCACCACTAGAGGACTCTGAATCCTAAAACTGTGCACACAGGTCTGGACAACTACTCTCTCCCACCAATCAGAACTGTCCCTGAGCTATACAGTGGTGTCAGTTGGTGTCTGATGAGGTAATGCGGTCAGCCAGTCACAGTAATGCCACTACCAAGATGGCTACGGCATTACAGTGACTGGTAGGCAATTGCCGCATGTTTATTGGCTGTGGGGCATGTGGGGCGTGGATTCAAGCATTCAATCCGAACACCAGCCAATGCTCGGTGAGTTCCAAGCACATCCGATCACCTGGATACTACAGTGATATCCAAGTATCATCTATTAACTGTCATTCTATGAGCATACAATATTCATTTGAATGTTTGGTTAAAATATTGTCTGCACAAGTGTGAACTTGGCAAAGTGGGGTTTTTATTTCTTTTATACTGTTTTCTTTTATTCTTTGTTTTCTATTGTTCTTACATTTACCCCTAAAGATTTTAAAACTAATCTAGCTCCTCGTAAGTGGTAATTAACAAGAGTTAACTTGCCATCAATTTTAACACAAATATTAGGGTTATGTTCACACATCACAGTCTATGAATAATCCAATGTGTGTTTACTAGAGAATCCATGGGAGACATTGGAAGCTGACACTAAGATATTTGCCTTTGGCATGCATTAAATATGCAGTGAATTCACTCAAGGGTTGGCTTCATTTAATGGGGCTAATCTGTGGCTTTTAATGCAGAATCAGTGAAAGAAATTGACGCAGTCATTCTTTTTCAGATATTTTTCAGTTGTCCAGATTTTTACAAAAATCCCAAGGAAGGAAGAATGTTTGAATATTTGATAATAATTTTGGTGCAGAATGTGTGCTTCATCAAATCCTGACTGTGTGCCTGGACCTTACAGACCACTGCAGCAATAACTTAACTAGATGTAAACAAGAGCCATCAATGGCTAGCAAGTTGTAACTTTGCACAATTTAATAACAATTTTGTTTCATCTAAATAAGGGTATGTTTCCACGTTCAGGAATTGCTGCGTTTTTTACGCTGCGTTGAGCCGCAGCGTCAAACACGCACCGTCCAGATGTTACAGCATAGTGGAGGGGATTTAATGAAATCCCGTCTCCACTATGCATTAAAAGACGCATGCGGGATACCCGCGAAAACGGACATGCGGCGCGTCTTTTAGGAAAGCAGCATGTCCTTACATTGCAGAAAAAACTCAAGGACAACGCAGGTGACCTGCCAGTGACCTCGGGTGCAGATTTGGTCAGGATTTTACCTGCATAAAATCCTGACCAAATCCTGAAGCAATCCTGAACGTGGACACATACCCTTAAAGGGATTGTCCAGGATGAATTTTTTTTGCTGCATAGGCTTGCAAATTTTGAAAATAAAAATTACAGAAATACACTTGCTTACTCCATGGCTGCCTCTCTGCCCTTGCTTCAGAGTTTGCTGACCTGCTGGAGTGGTGAAATCATAACTACAGAGCATCTGACTTCTGCAGACAATCTATGAGCTCAGCGACTTATGGCATCTACAGTACATCTCCAGTGCCGCTGAGTTTAGTGATTGACTGCAGCTGTCAGGTTTGCTTCAGTCGTTACGGCACAGCTGCTGCCAGTCAACAATGACTCGCGCAGTGGTGGAGAGGTAGCGCCAGACGTGGGGAGGGTGAATTATTTTCAACATCCACTTCCAGTAATAAAAATACTTCTGGACAACCCTTTTAAGTATTGTATTGCCAAGTTTTTATGACTAAGGTTCGCAATTTTATTTCAAAGTACAAAATTAAAGGAATAGCATGATTGCGTACACTTTTGTGTAGTTTAACATACAAAGGTTAAGTACATATAAAGATTAAATACATATAATGATTAAGTACATATAAAGATTAACTACATATATGCACATCATCACCAAGAGGCTTTTACACATCATCTGTCTGGAATATCAGAGAAGCAACCACCAAGACAGAGAACCCCTGGGAAATTCACAACACTGCACGGATGTCCCCACTTAGGCAGGTATCACAACACTGTACACATATACAGTAAGTACAGGTACCCAAGTTTCTACTTCTATCTTAGTCATGTTTCTCTGGCCTTATATAGTGATTTGCACTATGTGTAACTCTGATTTCACCCTACCCCTCCAGTGGCCAGCTTTCCAGATAAGATGAAACAGTCAAACATCGGAGAATCGGCCATAAACCCCGAATATAAAAGCCCACATGGATTAGATAAAACCACCACAGACAGAGGTTAAATAAACCGTCATGTTTTTCAAAAACAAACAACACACATAGAGAAACATAGAACTGTTTGCGAGATGAAAACTTTCAAACAATAGATAAACAGTTCTCAAGATTGTGCCACCGTGAGCATTGTCTGCCTGTAAATGTATGACCAGCAATGCTGCTTTGTAATGGTCTGAATGCATTCTGTATATTTCAATATGGACTCAAAATATCAATTTCTATATTCACACTACAAGAATTCATAGAATCATAGAATGACAGAATGTTAGAGTTGGCAGGGTCATCATGTCTTAATGCAGGATTCATGAAACTATCTCAGACAGATGTCTGTCCAGCCTCTGAAGACTTCCATTGAAGGAGATCTAACCACCTCCTGTGGCAGCCTGTTCCACTCATTGTTCACCCTCACTGTCAAAAGTTTTTTCTAATATCTAATCTGTATCTTCTCCCTTTCAGTTTCATTCCTTTGCTTCTCGTGTTTCCATGTGCAAATGAGAATAAGAATGATTCCTCTACACTGTGACATCCCTTCAGATATTTGTGGAAAGCTATTAAGTCTCCTCTTAGCCTTCTTTTTTTGCAAGCTAAACATTCCCAGATCCTTTAACTACTCTTCGTAGGACACAATTTGCAGTCCGCTCACCATCCTGGTAGCTCTTTACTGAAATTGCTCCAGTTTCTCAATGTCTTTTTTAAAATGTGGTGCCCAGAACTGGACACAGTATTCGAGATGCTGCCTGACCAAGGAGGAGTAGAGGGGGATAATTATTTCACATGATCTAGACTCTATGCTTCTCTTAATACATCCTAGAAGTGTGTTTGCCTTTTTTTGCTGCTGCATCACTTTGCTGACTCATGAGCAGTCTGTGCTCTATAAGTATACCCAAGTCTTTTTCACACGTGCTGTTGCTTAGTTCTCTTCCTCCCATTCTATAGATGTAATTTTCATTTTTCTTGCCCAGATGTAGAATCATGCATTTCTCTATGCTAAATACCATTTCATTAATTACTGCCCATTGTTTCAGCTTATCTAGGTCATTCGGAATCCTTTCTCTGTCTTCTCTAGTGCTAGCTATGCCTTCTAGCTTTGCATCGTTTGCAAATTTGATTAGTTTAACTCCAGTTTCCTTATCTAGATCATTTCTAAAATATGTTGAACAACACTGAGGCCATGACAGAGCCTTGTGTTACCCCACTTGAAACACTTTTCGAATTGAATGAGCAACCATTTATTACCACTCTTTGAGTACGATCACTGACCTAGTTATGCATTCACCTAAATGTGGATTCAGTAAGTACCAGTTATAGTAACCCCGAGTAGCAAGTAACTGAACACTAACAATATAATATAGAGAAAATATAAAACTGTAAAAGAAGAATAAATAGATAAACCTTTGTGGATTTATGTAGATGAACTTTAATGGCTTCTGCTATTCTTACACCTTTCAGTACAGTAGAACAAAGTCAATGCTTTATCTACTTACAGTATATTCATGTTCCACACAAAAGAAGTCATTACTGAAATAGACAGAAAAATAAAAACTATACCAATACAGAGACAGATATTAAAAGTGATGGTATGCTGGGAAGAAATCAGGTTATAGTAAAGAGGCACTGTCGTTTGAAGGGACTTTTCCGAGTAAGCCATTCTGAGGAATAGCGACGTTTCTTACCATTATGTGACTCATATCCTTCAATTATCAGCCATTTTCACCTCTTCATCCCTGTCTCTGTCAAGTGCAATGAGAATGAGTGATCCCTGCATGAAACAGGGAGAGGAGCTGATGATTAGTAGAGAAAAAAAGTATCTTTCCATTATTTATACTAATGATTTATATCAAAAAATGAAACAATTGTCACTCTTTAAACATAAGGTTAAAAATAGAACTCTATGGCTATGTTCACATGTTGCGTTTTTGCAGTGTTTTTTTATAAAAATTTTAAGCTGCGTTTTACAATACCAGCAAAAGCTATGAAATTTAAGAAATCTCATGCACACACATTGGTTTTTTCTTCTGACTTATTTGGAAAACTGGTGCGTTTTTGCAAACTGCAGCATGTCACTTTCAGCGTCTTTTCACTCATAAACAGCAATGAGTATGCAAAAACGCAGAAAAAAAAAATGCAGGTATCAGGTTTTGGTGCATTTTCAATGCCAAAACCTTAAGGAAGTTGCATCATCTTTTTTGGGGGGTTACAAAATCATATCAGCATACATAAGAGACGATAAAAATGCAACAAAAAATGCAAGGAAAACTCAGCAAAACCTGCTATTTTAAGCTGCTTCTTTACCTTGACAGTAAAGAAGCAGCTTAAAATAGCAGGTTTTGCCTGCAAAAAAATTCTACAAAAATACAAAATGTGAACATAGCCTAAAGAGAATATGTCATCAGAAAATGCTGTTTTGTTCAAATCAAGTTTTTCTGTTTAAATTATTGTTTTTTATTTGTTTTTTTTTCTATTTTTTCATATTACTACCTAGGTATAAAAAAAATCCCAAATGTTGCAATTTTCAGACAGGCTGCCAAACCTAAAATTATGTTCATACATCCTTTTTTCAGTTTTCAGTAACATAGTAACATAGTTAGTAAGGCCGAAAAAAGACATTTGTCCATCCAGTTCAGCCTATATTCCATCATAATAAATCCCCAGATCTACGTCCTTGAGTAGTAATCTCATTTTCATCGTAATAAAAAATAACACCTCTGTAGAGAAAAGACAGGATCCACCCATTCATTCTAGGTGGTCAGAGACTCAGAGCTGAACTTCACTCCTTTCCTGCACAGGGACCTCTGCACAGATGACAGAGTATGCCTAGAAAGCTGTCTCATAAAGGTCAATGTGTCAGCTCCTGTCTACTGTAAGACGTCTGCCTAAGTACTGTATTTCCATATAACAGAAGCACAGGTAAGATGGCTACCTCCATCTTGATGTAAAGAAAATGAAATATAAAAAATCTAGATGATACAATCACTTTAATACTACTTACATCATAATATGGAATTTGGGGCACGAGCATGTCTGCTCAGACATTCCCAAAATGTATATGATCGTGTATGTATACATGTCAAAATTGTCATTTGTCCTTTTGGAGTTCATAATCAGTACTCTGATATTACAATTGCATTAAAGTAGATAAACAGAATATAAAGGGATAATGTTGGTCCAGGAGGTATTTTTCATGTATTTATTCACCACCTTAGTCCTATCCATAAGTGTTTGTCCCGTAGTGGACAACCTCTTTAAAGGGAATCTGTCAGCAGGTTTTTGCTATGCAATCTGAGGACAGCATGAGGTAGGGCTGAAACACAGATTTCAGGGATGTGTCACTTATTAGGCTGTGTGCTGTTGTTTCAATACAATGAGTGTTTTATCACCATGAGATTATCACTGCCAGGACTACAGCTCCTGTGAGCCCTAGTCTGGCCACGCCCCGTCCTCTGATAAGAAGCTCACTGTCAATATGCACTGTACACACAGAGCTCTGGTGTGGGTGGCTGCAGCTTTCTGAGTTCTGCTAAATGCTACATCAATGGGTTTCTCTGTCACAGCCACTAAACTAAGTGACACCGCTGGAATCAGAGTCTCTTTCCTACATTATGCTGCTCTCAGATGAATTAGCAAAAACCTGGTGACTATTTCCCTTAAAGGAAACTCCAACAGCCTTTCTATATTCATGTGCTCCATTGTGGCAAAAACTCCAGAAACCATGAATGAACTTATTAATATCTAAAGGTCTTTATAAAGTTGCTCGAATTATATCTAGAATGATTATCTAGAACTAGATGGTGGCCCGATTTTAACGCATCGGGTATCTAGAATATGCATGTCCACGTAGTATATTGCCCAGCCACGTAGTATACAGCACAGCCACGTAGTATATTGCCCAGTTACGTAGTATGCACCATATCAATGTTAAAAAAAAAAGAATTAAAATAAAAAATAGTTACATACTCACCTTCTGGAGCTTCTGGATCGAAGCGGCCGGTTCCCGATGCTTGACGCGCGGTCTGAAGATTGCATTGTGGTCTCGCGCGATGATGACGTAGCGGTCTCACGAGACTGTACGTCATCATCTCGCGAGACTGCAATGCATGCAGCGGTCACCGGGGCGTCACGCGGAGCGGGAAAGGCCCGTTCCTGATGGGGGGGGGGCACTGGAGGGTGAGTATGTAACTATTTTTTATTTTTTTATTATTTTTAACATTAGATATTTTTACTATTCATGCTGCATAGGCAGCATGAACAGTAAAAAGTTGGTCACACACGGTTAATAGCAGCGTTAACCAAGTGCGTTACACAGCGGTCAACGCTGCCATTAACCCTGTGTGTGCGCTGACCGGAGGGGAGTATGCGGACGCCGGGCACTGACTGCGGGGAGGAAGGAGCGGCCATTTTTTTCCAGACTGTGGCCGTCGCTGATTGGTCATGACAGCTATGACAGGCAGCTGCCGAGACCAATCAGCGAACGAATAACCATGACAGAAGGACAGACAGACAGACGGAAGTGACCCTTAGACAATTATGTATATAGATGATGTTGTGACTCCTTTAGAAACTAAACCCATGATGCCTGAGCCCAAGATTGAATGCGACAAATCATAAAACACAACTATAAACAACAATAAGCACATTGTATACAGCACTGCAAATACAATCCTTTAACCCCTTAATGACAGAGCCAATTTTTACAATTCTGACCACTGTCACTTTATGAGGTTATAACTCTGGAACGCTTCAACAGATCCCACTGATTCAGAGAATATTTTTTCGTTACATATTGTACTACATGTCAGTGGTAACATTTCTTCGATATTACTTGCGATTATTTATGAAAAAAACGAAAATATGGCGAAAATTTTTAAAATTTAGCAGTTTTCAAAATTTGTATTTTAATGCCCTTATATCAGAGAGATATGTCACAAAAAATAGTTAAAAAATAACATTTCCCACATGGCTACTTTACATCAGCACAATTTTGGAAACAAATTTTTTTTTTGTTAGGGAGTTATAAGGGTTAAAAGTTGACCAGCAATTTCTCATTTTTAGAACACCATTTTTTTTTAGGTTCCACATCACATTTGAAGTCATTTTGAGGGGTCTGTATGATAGAAAATACTCAAGTATGACACCATTCTGAAAACTGCACCCCTCAAGGTGCTCAAAACCACATTCAAGAAGTTTATTAACCCTTTACGTGCTTCACAGGAACTGAAACAATGTGGAAGGAAAAAATGAATGTTTAACTTTTTTGTGCAAACATTTTACTTCAGAACCATTTTTTTTTATTTTCACAAGTGTAAAAACAGAAATTTAACAATAAGTTTTGTTGTGCAATTTCTCCTTAATATACCGATATGCCATATGTGGGGGTAAACCACTGTTTGGGCGCACCGCAGAGCTTGGAAGAGAAGGAGTGCCGTTTGACTTTTTCAATGTAGAATTGGCTAGAATTGAGATCGGATGCCAGTTATGTTTAGAGAGCCCCTGATGTGCCTAAACAGTGGAAACGCTCCACAAGTGACACCATTTTGAAAACTAGACCCCTTAAGGAACTTATCTAGATGTGTGGTGAGCACTTTGAACCCCCAGGTGCTTCACGGAAGTTTATAATGTAGAGCCATCAAAATAAAAAAATCAAATTTTTTCTACAAAAATGTTTTTTTGCCCCCAAATTTTTATTTTCACAAGAGTAACAGGAGAAATTAGACCCCAAAATTTATTGTGCAATTTATGCTGAGTAGGCTGATACCCCATATGTGGGGGTGACCACTGTTTAGGCGCACGGCAGAGCTCGGAAGGGAAGGAGCACCGTTTTGGAATGCAGACTTTGATAGAATGGTCTGCGGGCGTTATGTTGCATTTGCAGAGCCCCTGATGTACCTAAACAGTAGAAACCCCCCACAAGTGACCCCATTTTGGAAACTAGACCCCCCAAGGAACTTATCTAGATTTGTGGTGAGAACTTTGAATGCCCAAGTGCTTCACAGAAGTTTAGAATGCAGAGTCGTGAAAATAAAAAAAAATTTTTTTTTCCACAAAAAAGATATTTTAGCCCCCAAATTTTTATTTTCACATGGGTAACAAGAGAAATTGGACCCAAAAAGTTGTTGTCCAATTTATCCCGAGTGCGCTGATGCCCCATATGTGGGGGTAACCCACTGTTTGGGCGCACGGCAGAGCTCAGAAGGGAGGGAGCACCATTTGACTTTTTGAGCGCAAAATTGGCTGTCGTGTTTGGAGACCCCCTGATGTACCCAAACAGTGGAAACTCCCAATTCTAACTCCAACCCTAACCCCAACACACCCCTAACCCTAATCCCAACCCGATCCATAATCCTAATCACAACACTAGCGATAATCACAACCCTAACCCCAAAACAACCCTCATCTCAACCCTAACCATAACCCTAATCAAAACCCTAAATCCAACACACCCCTAATCATAATCTCAACCCTAACCTCAAACCTAACCCTAATCCCAATACACCCCTAAACCTAATCCCAACCCTAACCTTAACCCTAATCCCAAACCTAACTCTAATCCCAAACGTAACTCTAATGCCAACCCTAACCCTAATACCAACCCTAACCCAAACCCTAACCCTAACCCCAACTCTAACCCTAACTTTAGCCGCAACCCTAGCCCTAACTTTAGCCCCAACCCAAGCCCTAAATTTAGCCCCAACCCTAACCCTAGCCCTAACCCTAACTTTAGCCCCAACCCTAACCCTAGCTCTAACCCTAACCCCAACCCTAATCCTAAATTTAACCCCAACCCTAACCCTAACCATAGCCCTAACTTTAGCCCCAACCCTAACCCTAGCCCTAACCCTAGCTCTAACTTTAGCCCCAATCCTAACCCTAACCCTAAGGCTACTTTCACACTTGCGTCGTGTGGCATCCGTCGCAATCCATCATTTTGGACAAAAAACGGATCCTGGAAATGTGCCCGCAGGATGCGTTTTTTGCCCATAGACTTGTATTGCCGATGGATCGCGACGGATGGCCACACGTCGCATCCGTCGTGCACTGGATCCGTTGTGTTTTGGCAGATTGTTGTCACAAAAAAAGTTCAATGTAACGTTTTTGTACATCATGCCCGCCATTTCCGACCGCGCATGCGTGGCGGTAACTCCGCCCCCTCCTCCCCAGGACATAGAATGGGCTGCGGATGCATTGAAAAACTGCATCAATTGCCCACGTTGTGCACAATTTTCACAACGTGCGGCGGTACGTCGGGCCGACGCATTGCGACGGCCCCGTACCGACGCAAGTGTGAAAGAAGCCTAACCCTAGCCCTAACCCTAGCCCAAGCCCTAAATTTAGCCCCAAACCTAACCCTAACCCTAAATTTAGCCCCAACCCTAACCCTAACCCTAAATTTAGCCCCAAATCCTCTAGCTGCTGGCCGGCAGATCATGGCGGGCGCACTTCGCATGCGCCCGCCATTTTCTTACCGGATGAAGAAGCAAGCAGACAGGAAGGGACGCAGGAGGACCCAGGGACACCGGTAAGTATAACAGGGTCACTGAATCCCCCTATTTCTCTGTCTTCTGATGTGCGATCACATCAGAGGACAGAGAATGACACATTGCTTTTTTTTGTGGCCGCCAGTAAACGGTTAATTACCTGCGATCACAAAACAGGGGTCGGTAAAAATCGACCCCGATCATGTTCTTTGGGGTTTCGGCTACCCCTGGCAGCCGAGACCCCAAAGATCTTCCTGGTGCTGGCCGGCGGGAGCACTGCGCATGCGCCCGCCATTTTTTGGCCAGAACAAGATGGTGGCGCCCATCGGGAGCCACGAGGAGCACCGGGGGAGACAGTTGAGTATCGGGGGGCTATCGGGGACCCCATTTCTCTGTCCTCTGATATGCGATCACATCGGAGACAGAGAAATTAAATGGGAAATCGCGGGGGTTTTTTTGCGACTGCTGGTAAACAGTTAATTACCGGCGATCGCAACCCGGGGTCGGTAAAAAAACCCCGAATCATGTTCTCTTGGGTCTCGGCAACCCCCGGCAACCGAGACCCCAGAGAAAATCCGACTCTGGGGGGCGCTATTCACTTTTTCCACAGCGCCGTTAATTAACGGCGCAGTGGTTTAAGTACCTTTAACTGCCACCGTTAAAAGGTGTATCGGCGGTTGTTAAGGGGTTAATCAAGGAAACAAAATTCACTTGTGGAAACAAAGCAGTATTGTAATCTTAAAGGGAATCCGTCACCATATTTTTACTAACTTATCTAAAAGCCACATGATGTAGAGACAGAAACCCTGATTCCAGTGAGATATCACTTATCAGGCTGTGACCCCATTTTTGAAACTACACCCCTCAAGGAACTTGTCTAGAGGTATGGTGAACATTTTAAGCCCACAAGGGCTTCACAGAATTTTAGACCGTTGAGCTGTGAAAAAGTAAAAATGTTGTTTCAGCCCCAAATTTTTCATTTTCTCAAGAAGGGCACGGAAGGTAAAGAACTTTCATGGTCTAAGAGGTTTGCCATATCTGGCAGACCCGAAAGTTGTCATGATGACCTCGGGTTGGCATGATGATGATCGGGCTCTCTCGATGACTTTGTGAGGTTGCCAGCCATATGGGAGAGGGATCCCCCACTCTCCTAAGGTTTGCAATCAAAATCGATCACGGCACTGCTCCCGAGTGTGAGAGCTAGGGCTCAGCTATCATATAAGCAGAGCGCGCTCCCAGCGGCGATCGCGCATGATTGCTATGACGTACCTATATGTCATCGGTCAGGAATTCCTATCCGATCATGATGTATAGGTACGTCAAATATGCCGAGGAGGTCAATTACCTGTAGTTGTAAATGACTTTTCAGGCATGGCACAGCCTTTGTATGTACACGATTAATAAGACTATTGTCCATTATACATGTATGTCTTGTATCCTGCAGCTTTTTTCTCTGCTCAATGACTAGTTGACAGTTGACAGTGAGCAAAGCTGCAAAGTGGGTATAAAATAAATCGATGATGACACCCAAAAAGAGCACAAGTAGAGAACAGGCGAACTTGCTTACCTATCTCTGGTGAGCAGGTATAGCATGCAGGACACAATACCACAGTAGTTTGACTTTGCAACTGTGATTCCATGACTGAGTTTAGCACCGCTCCTTCCAAATAATCTCAACAAATGCTCATATTACCGATGAATTGGGAAGAAGTAATTGGTGCAGGCAGAGGACAAAAGTCTGGTAAAGAAGAGAAAGATCCATTTTGATTTATAAAACAAATGTGCTTTTTAAGTGTTAACTCTTTCAATGCAGACCTATGCAGGACAGCTGCTATAAAACAGCTCTGAAGAAAATAAAACACTAGTGTAGTATAGACTTTTTACCACCAGGGGGAGCAGACAGTTATTGAGCAGGCAAAAATATTCCAGTCACATCAAAAATGCCATTAAATCATTTAAAAGTTCTTTATTGGACAACAATTAAAAAGTTAATTACAATGAGATAGTAATGAGCGCTGTTTTACTTATCGGAACCATATTTATTATCGGTCCCGAAAATATTTTATAGCCACTACTATTCCCCAACCAAATGTCTTACTTAGGAGAATACTTCCTATTAATTTAGAGATCAACCTTTCACATATTTAAAATAATGAACAGAACAATTTAGCCAGTGAGAATATAAAATACACAGCGCTACTTACTGCTACATGAAACCTGCACGAAGAATCAATACGAGGGATCTGCCATTTAATACTTCACATAATTATGGCATACTAACCTCAGAATTTAGGAAATGACAAACATATTAGCAAGTGCTATAGCATCAAGGCATACTGACTTTTAATAGGAGGGGTACCTAATTGGGACCTACATCATTTAGCAACATCAGAGAGCAGCTTCCAAGACTGGCTCTCACTTTGGAAGCCTTGCTACATCCATACATGATTTGGACAGTGCATTAACATGAATAGGATGTCTACATTGCTAATTTCCCTTTTAAGTTAAAGGGATGTTTTGAAATACAAATTAATTTTCATTCTAAATTACTATCTACTTATTGCCATAATATAATCATGTTTCTTATATACTTTCCTTAAAAAAATTTCTATCCTTCTCTCACTACACTAACTGTTATTCTTTATTACTACTTCCTTTTTTATGACACTTTGTTTAAGAATCCTAGTGCATGCTTAGATACTAAAACGAAGAATCATTGTGGGCAGAGGCTGCGGTCACTGTCAGAGCCCCTGCCCTCGTTCTGAGACACAGCTTCATCAGTGATGCTCTTTTCAGTGGCTGGGCTAGTCCTTGCGATGTGCACAATGACAGTGCGCTCTCTCACCAATTCAGAACAGTTGTAACGAGCCAGCAACAGAGCGCACCGTTAGTGCATGTTGTAAGACAAATACCCAGCTTGTAGAGACCAGCACTGCCCCCGCAGGTGACTTGGGGATGGCACTGATCTGCGCAGACACATGAAACTAGTTGATGCGGGTAATGTGAATTTGTATCGCTGACTGTGTATGTCCTCCAAATTGCTTATGGGAATAAAAAAATCCCAGTTTGTGGCGCTGGAGTCTCTTCATTTTGCATTATGAAAAATGGCTCTACTTTTACGATATTTGTAGGTTTGTGGTAAGCTTTGTTCTAGACAATAGAAAAAAGAAGCTTTCTTTGTGAGAGCAGCCAATGTGTGGGCTAAACACGCTTTTCTTAAAATGCAGCTTGTATCTATTCAATATAGCAAATGACATCACTGACTAATGTGCACTTAGTGACTTAGACATGGCACTAATTACCAATGGGGATAATAACAGTATCCATTGTGTGCTGGTGGTGGGTCCACTTGAAACACTTATCAGGAATAATTCACACCTTACACATCATTCTGCAGAATGAGCAATCCATGCAGCTTTCAGAAAAGAACCTTCATTATTCAATTTATAAAAACGGGGAAAAAGGAAAACGCATCTTCAAAGCTCGACCCTACGTCTGTAACTAACTAGCCCGAACGTAGTGCTTTCTGTACCAGGCTATTTCATATATTTACCCCTCTTAATTAGAAGCCTCTTTGGTTTTCTGAAGCTGCATTTTGCTTTCTTTGTGCCGCACATGGAAACTTTTCCCAAGCATTGATGTCTTTGTTAATAAGACTCTTCATTAAAGCTCTCTAGAGAAAGGTCACGGAATGAAAGAGCAACCAGGTAGATCATGCAAGACGCCTGGACATTGTTCACAGCTGAACTCTAATGTCAATAAATAGAGTGATAATGAATGAAAAAGATTCATTAATCTGTAGACTTAGGGCTTGTTCACAAGCTGCGTTTTTACCGCTTTTTTTGCATGTTTTTTTGTCACGGAAAGAAAAACGCAGTGTGTTACAGTAACAGCAAAGTGATTGAGATTTCGAAACTATCGTGCTCATGTTGCTTATATTTTTCTTGCAGACCTGAAGCATCAAATCTGCAGCATGTTTTTCACTCATTCAAATGATTGAGAAATAACTAAAAAAAATGGCATAAAAAAGCAGATTTGAATGCGTTGTTTTTCCTGCCAAAATGCTTGGTTTTGGTGCAAAAAATCTGCTTAATGTGTTCACACACCTCTAAAGGGATTGACTTACATAGTAACATAGTTATTAAGGTTGAAGGAAGACTTTAAGTCCATCTAGTTCAAACCATAGCCTAACCTAACATGCCCTAACATGTTGATCCAGAGGAAGGCAAAAAAAAAACCATGTGGCAAAGAGTAAGTTCCACATTTGGGAAAAAAACTCCACATACGGCAGTCAGACTAGTTCCCTGGATCAATGTCCTATCAAGGAAATTAGTGTATATAACCTGTACGCGTCTGTTATTATGCCTAAACCTTCTTTCCTCCAGACGTAGACCTTGTCCCTGTCTCAGGTCTATGATTAAAAAGATCATCAGAATGGTCTTTGTACTGTCCCCTCATATTTATACATTAAAATAAGATCACCCCTTTGCCTTCATTTGTCTATCCGCTATTTCATCCTTCTTCTCCACTAGATTTCTAAAACTTAACATGGACAAAGCAAAATTCATTATCTTTCCCCCATCTCACGCGACCCCCCCAACGAACCTATCCATTACAGTAAAAGGCTGCTGTTGTGAATTCTGTTATCGAACTCCCTCCTGTGGTCATGAATGGTACTTCGGCGAGATCTGTCCATGGACTCCCTCTGGTGGCTGTGAGTGGAGTTGCTGCTTCTGAGGTTCTTTCCACAGGTGACGTAGGTTATTCTTTGGCTGGCTGCTCTATTTAACTCCACTCAGATCGTTACTCCATGCCAGCTGTCAATGTTCTTGTACTGGTTCTGTTCGCTCTTGGATCTTTCTGGTGACCTGTCTACTCCAGCAGAAGCTAAGTCCCTGCTAGTTTATTATTTGTTCATTGTTTCCTTGTCCAGCTTGCTATCATGATTTTGTCTTGCTAGCTGGAAGCTCTGGGATGCAGAGTGGCACCTCCGCACCGTGAGTTGATGCGGAGGTCTTTTTGCACACTCTGCGTGGTCTTTTTGTAGTTTTTTGTGCTGACCGCAAATATACCTTTCCTATCCTCCTGTCTGTTTAGTAAGTCTGGCCTCCCTTTGCTGAAACCTGTTTCATTTCTGCGTTTGTGACTTTCATCTTAACTCACAGTCAATATATGTGGGGGGCTGCCTTTTCCTTTGGGGAATTTCTCTGAGGCAAGGTAGGCTTTATTTTCTATCTTTAGGGTTAGTTAGCTCTTAGGCTGTGAAGAGGCGTCTAGGCAGAGTCAGGTACGCTCCACGGCTATTTCTAGCTGTTGTGATAGGATTAGGGGTCAGCAGAGCTCCCACTTCCCAGAGCTTGTCCTGTGTGAGTTTAACTATCAGGTCGTTCCGGGTGCTCCTAACCACCAGGTCAATAACAGGCTGCCCACTCTCCCCAGTCCCACAAGCTCGCTGTCTCGGGATAATCCTTGACACTGATCTCTCCTTCAAACCGCATATCAAAGCCCTTTCCACTTCCTGCCGCCTTCAACTCAAAAATATTTCACGGATCAGTACATTCCTAAACCATGAATCTGCAAAAACCCTAGTCCATGCCCTCATCATCTCCCGCATCGACTACTGTAACCTCTTGCTCTGTGACCTCCCCTCTAACACTCTCGCACCCCTCCAATCTATTATAAACTCAGCTGCCCGACTAATCCATCTGTCCCCCCGCTATTCCCCGGCCTCTCCCCTCTGTCAATCCCTTTACTGGCTCCCCATTACCCAGAGACTCCAGTACAAAAGCCTAACCATGACATACAAAGCCATCCACAACCTGTCTCCTCCATACATCTGTGACCTCATCTCCCGGTACTTTCCTGCACGCAACCTCCGATCCTCACAAGATCTCCTTCTCTACTCCCCTCTTATCTCCTCTTCCCACAATCACATACAAGATTTCTCTCACGCATCACCCCTACTCTAGAACTCTCTACCACAACATATCAGACTCTCACCTACCATCGAAACCTTCAAAAAGAACCTGAAGACCTACCTCTTCTGGCAAGCCTACAACCTGCAGTAACCACCAATCAACCAAACCACTGCCCGACCAGCTCTATCCTCACCTACTGTATTCTCACCCATCCCTTTTAGATTGTGAGCCCCCGCGGAGGGTTCTCTCTCCTCCTGTACCAGTCGTTACTTGTATTGTTGAAGATTGTTTTACCTGTTTTTATTATGTATACCCCTACTCACATGTAAAGTGCCATGGAATAAATGGCACTATAATAAAAAAATAATAAGAATAATAAAATAATAATTTAATGGGGAATTTTGTTATCACTGATTATATTGTCTGCCATGGAATTTTCCTGTGTAAATACTGATGAAAAAAAGTCATTTAGCATATTGGCTTTTTCCTCATCGTCATCCACCATTTCACGTAGACTATTTTTAAGGGGGCCAACACTATCATTTTTTAGTTTCTTACTATTTACGTAGTTAAATAATATTTTGGGATTATTTTTACTCTCTCTGGCAATGAGTCTCTCTGTCTCAATCTTTTCTGCCTTGATTTGCTTTCAACAGAATTTATTTAATTTTCTGTATATATTTAATGTCTGATCACTACATACTTCCTTTAATTCTCTAAATGCTTTCTTTTTGTCACTTATTGCGCCCCTTACAGCTCTATTTAGCCATATTCGTTTCCTCCTATTCCTAGTATGTTTATTCCCATACGGTATATACTGTGCACAGGTCCTATCCAGGATGCTAATAAACGTCTCCCATTTTCTTTGTGTATTTTTATGTCTCAGGATATCATCCCAGTTAATTGCACCAAGATCATCTCTCATCCGTTGGAAATTTGCCCTCCTGAAGTTTAGTGTCCATGTAACCCCTCTATTACTTATTATTTTGTGATCACTATTCCTCAAGTGACCCCCAACCCTTATATTTGCTATGCAGTCTGGCCTGTTGGTTAATATTAGGTCTAGCAGTGCCCCCCTTCTTGTTGGGTCCTGAACCAGTTGTGAAAGGTAATTGTTTCTCATAGTTGTCAAAAAACGATTATCTTTGCTGGAACTGCAGGTTTCTGTTCCCCAATCTATTTCAGGGTAGTTGAAGTCCCCCATAATAATGACTTCTGCTTGAGTCGCAGTTTCATCTATTTGCTTTATGAGGATATTCTCCATTGCTTCCATTATTTTTGGAGACTTATAACTAACCCCTATCATTAATTTATTATTTTTTCCCTCTCCCCTTATTTCCACCCACAGGGACTCTAAATTTTTTTTAGATTCACCTATATTATCACGCAGGATGGGTTTTAAGGATGATTTTACATATAGACACACTCCTCCCTCTTGCTTATCCATTCGGTCATTTCTGAACAGACTATAGCCCTGCAAGTTACCAGCCCAGTCATGGCTCTCATCCAACCATGTTTCAGATATCCCCACCATGTCATAATTATGCTCCAACAACATTAATTCTAATTCGTCCATTTTGTTGGTGAGGCTTCTGGCATTAGTATACATGCACTTTATGTATTTCTCTGCATCTCTATTCTTTCTTAAATTATTAACTGTTCTACCCCCACCCCCCATGGCACCACCACCCCCATCTTCCTTATTTGTGCCCAAGTCTCTATCTGCACTATCTTCCCCTCCTATAAAATGAATACCCTCCCCCCATTCCCTAGTTTAAACACTCCTCCAACCTTCTAGCCATTTTCTCCCCCAACACAGCTGCACCTTCCCCATTGAGGTGCAGCCCGTCCTTAGCGTAGAACCTGTAGCCAAGTCAGAAGTCAGTCCAGTTCTGCAGGAACCCAAACCCCTCCTTCCTACACCAATTCTTGAGCCACTTATTAAACTCCCTAATCTCCCATTGCCTCTCTGTTGTGGCATGTGGTACAGGCAGTATTTCGGAAAATACCACCTTGGAGGTCCTTTCTTTCAGCATGCAGCCTAATTCCCTGAAATCATTTTTAAGGACCTTCCACCTACCTCTAACTTTGTCATTTGTGCCAATGTGCACCATGACTGCTGGGTCCTCACCAGCCCCTCCCAGTAATCTGTCAACCCGACCAGAGATGTGTCGGGCTCGAGCACCAGGTAGGCAGCACACCGTTCGATGATCGCTGTCTTTGTGACAGATTGTCCAATCTGTTCCCCTAATAACTGAGTCCCCCACTACCAGCACCTGTCTGGCCAGCCCTGCTCTCCTATTTCCCTCCTTACTGTAGCAGTCACTCCTCCGGCTTTCAGAGGACATGCCTGGCTGCAGCGGTGCTACCCCTGTACTGGCACCCCCCTCATCTGCCAACTTACCAAACTTATTGGGGTGTGCCAGATCAGGACTAGCCTCCCTGGCACTCTTCCCTCTGCCCGGCCTTCTAACTGTCACCTAGCTTGCTGCTCCCCTGTCCTGCAGCTCCATCCTACCATCCCCCCCCTCATCTATCCCATTGAGCGTCTGCTCAGTGGGCAGAAGACTCCTTTCCATATTGTCAATGGATCTCAGTGTTGCCAGCTGCACATTTAGAGTCAGAATCTGGGTTTCCAAATGCACAACGTGCTCATATCTCGCACAGCAGTAGTATGCACCCTCGACCAGCTGATCAAGGACTGCATACATGTGGCAAGATGTGCACTGGATGGCGTTAATAATAGTGGAGCACATTTCCTAATGGGGATTGCACCAGACAGAAACGTTAAATAAAAAATAAATGCAGAGTATCAATAAAACACAGACAGCAATTCAGTAATTCCTCCCTTGGAAACTCCCTGAATCCAAAGTCACTGAATCTCAAGTCACACACTTACCGCCGTTCACACTTACGCTCAGGTCACACTCAGCTCGTTCACACTCGCTAAGCTGAAGATTTAAAGAGATTTTTTTTCTCTTTCCCCTCAGCAGCAATCCACCTTGCTGTTCAATGCACTTCCAAAAATGACTTGAGCCCCAACCAGCTGCCCCTTATAAACCTTTGATTATGAGCCCCCACCCTAAATTAACCCCTTGTGAATATAGCTATTCCTAATTAAGCAACTCACACCAATTCACACAGGTATTTGTTAAAGGTTTTCAAAATACCTCTTCACTGAATCACAACTTAACAAGTAAAATCTTCTTTCTTTCATTTATATGGCTCAAAATAGGCCAGATCTCCTGCTGTACTGGTTCTGACTTTTCCTGGTTCCCATATTGGTCTGTGTCTCTGCTTCTTGACGCAGAGACAACATTCTGACAGAGTATAATGTGATTGGAGCAGTGATTGGCTGCAGTGGTCACTGTCCAAGTGTCAGGGTGTTAATGCTGTGGCTGAAAGTAGAGGTCCCTAGGGATGAGAGTAGTAGGGGACGAGTATTGCTTCTTCTATTATTTAACCCAATTTAAGCCTCATTTTAAAACATTTTTAACTTCAAACCGTGCCTGTAACACTAATACAGCAACCAACTCCTAATGATTACGATGAATTAGAATTAGACCACGTGCACCCGTTTAGAATTTGGTGAGAATTCTTATTACCTCATTATTAGTAAGCAAAAATGAGAAGGCCTCGCTCACATCAGCATATAAATCGGACGCATGCAATCAGTTAAAAAATTGGATTGCACTTGTACTATTGTTATCCAGTGAGTCAGTGTTGACCTGCAATTTTTTTGTTAGGCGGAATCTCGATGAGAAAAAATTGCAAGGCACACGAATCATGTGTGTCCTCCGATTTTTATGAACACTTCCCAAAGGAAACCTGACATCTCATCAGCCAAGTACAGTAAATTCACAGTCCGAACTGTCACAATGGAAAAGAATAGATAGATAGATAGATAGATAGATAGATAGATAGATAGATAGATAGATAGATAGATAGATAGATAGAGAGATATATAATTACTGCGGTGCATGTGTAGTATTTAGGTAATAAAGGAATAAAGAAAAATTTAAAAAAATGTTGTGGAGTCCCCCTTATCTATAATATAACGCTGGAAGCGTCACTCTGTCCGAAGCCTTTATAGACTGCACAGGCGCGACGCTCCTAGTGTTACATTATAGTGTCAGGAAAAAAAAATGGCGCCTGAAGGCGCGGACTGCCGGGAGCAGGGGGTCAGGAGCAGTGGACATCGTCCACATATTTCCGCCCTGATTATGCTGTGGCACTTCATGCCACAGCAATTTATTACTTACGCCATTCCTTTCCGGCGCCATTGTCTTGCTCCTCCTGGCGCCGGAATCGGCGCCTGTGTAGTCCGCGCTTTCCGGCGCCATTTTCTTGAAGACACACTGCAGTGTGTCTTCAAGAAAATGGCACTGAAAAGCGCGGACTGCGCAGGCGCCGATTCCGGCACCAGGAGGAGCAAGACAATGGCGCCGGAAAGGAATCAGGTGGTGCAAGTAACAAATTGTTGTGCCATGAGGCTGCGGCACTTCATGCCACAGCAATTTGTTACTTATGCCACCTGATTCCTTTCCGCTGCCATTTTCTTGGTCCCCCTGCCGGTTCGGCGCTTGCGCAGTCCGCGCTTTCCGGCGCCATTTTCTTGAAGACACACTGCAGTGTGTCTTCAAGAAAATGACGCCGGAAAGCGCGGACTGCGCAGGCGCCGGTTCCGGCATCAGGAGGAGAAAGAAAATGGCGGCGGAACACAATCAGGTAGCGTCTTCACAGGATCCCACCCTCATTACTAAATGCCACAGCGATTTCTTACTTTTAGGCCCCCTGACTCCGGGCAATGAATGTCTCCTTTCTCCCGCAATCGGCGCATGCGCAGTCCGCGCTTTCTGGCACCATTTTGTGGGAAACCTCAGTGTGTCTTCAAGAAAATGGCGGCGGAAAGCGCAGACTGCTCAGGCGCCGATTCCTGAAGCACCAGTCTGCACTTTTTGGCTCCATCAACCATAATGGTGCAGTGTACGGGGGCATATACTATGGAGCATCTTATGGGGGCCATCAACCATAATGGAGCAGTGTACAGGGGCATATAATATGGAGCATCTTATGGGGGCCATAAACCTTTATGGAGCAGCGTATGGGGCATATGGATGGGAGCAGCAAATTACAGAACGGTGGCGCAGGATGGGAGCAGCACATGACAGAACGGGGGCGCAGGATGGGAGCAGCACATGACAGAACGGGGGTGCAGGATGGGAGCAGCACATGACAGAACGGGGCGCAGGATGGCAGCAGCAGCACATGTCAGAATGGGGGCGCAGGATGGGAGCAGCACATGTCAGAATGGGGGCGCAGGATGGGATCAGCACATAACAAAATGGGGGCGCAGGATGGGTGCAGCACATAACAGGATGGGGTGCAGGATGGGAGCAGCACATGACAGAATGGGGGCGCAGGATGGGTGCAGCACATGGCAGGATGGAGCAGCACATACCAGGATGGAGACCATATACCAATATTAATGCTCGCCACCCGGGCGTAGAACGGGTTCAATAGCTAGTTTTTAATAACCTGCTAAGGAAAAAACCAACAGTTGTTATGCAGAGAAGGGGCCAATATCCAACAACCTTCCCAGCCTATTAACATCAGCTCACAGCTGTCTGCTTAGTCTATACTGGTTATTAAAAAGGGGGGAACCTTAAAAAAATGAACTGCGCTGAACTGCGGTAACCTAACTGACGTTACCTCTGGTAGCATGAGAACTTCCTGCCGGTTCTCTCACTCCGCAGAAAGTTTTTCAGCTGCAAGCACTGATGTCAATAAGGTTAACACAGTTCAGCAGCTGTGAACCGCAGTAACCTTAATGAAATTACGGTTTGTCACAGCAGCCAGGTTCTCACTTTTGTGTGTGTTGTTCCTTTCTTTTTACTACAGGTTTAGTAATGTAGGAGTCTGACAGACGCTTCTCCATTACTAACCGCTGGGCTTGATGTCAGCGGACATTACACAGCTGACATCAACCCCAAAACCATTTACCTCAATTGCCAATGCACCAGGGCAATCAGGAAGAGCAGAGGCTAAACACAAAAATTGATGTATCTAATGCAGGGGTCCCCAACTTGTAGCTCGGGAGCCACATGTGGCTCGCAGTCCCATGAATTGAGGCTCGCGGCTGTCTGTCAACTTGGTGAATTAGCTCCAGTTCTAGTAAACAGGTATGAAGAGCAAATCTGAAAATGGTGAATTTTGTGAGCAGCCCTGCACAGAAGAGCAGATCTGAATGCACATATACAGGTCCTTCTCAAAAAATTAGCATATAGTGTTAAATTTCATTATTTACCATAATGTAATGATTACAATTAAACTTTCATATATTATAGATTCATTATCCACCAACTGAAATTTGTCAGGTCTTGTATTGTTTTAATACTGATGATTTTGGCATACAACTCCTGATAACCCAAAAAACCTGTCTCAATAAATTAGCATATCAAGAAAAGGTTCTCTAAACGACCTATTACCCTAATCTTCTGAATCAACTGATTAACTCTAAACACATGCAAAAGATACCTGAGGCTTTTATAAACTCCCTGCCTGGTTCATTACTCAAAACCCCCATCATGGGTAAGACTAGCGACCTGACAGATGTCAAGAAGGCCATCATTGACACCCTCAAGCAAGAGGGTAAGACCCAGAAAGGCACCTCAATGGTAAGTCTGTTGGAAGGAAACAATGTGGCAGAAAACGCTGTACAACGAGAAGAGGAGACCGGACCCTGAGGAAGATTGTGGAGAAGGACCGATTCCAGACCTTGGGGAACCTGAGGAAGCAGTGGACTGAGTCCGGTGTGGAAACATCCAGAGCCACCGTGCACAGGCGTGTGCAGGAAATGGGCTACAGGTGCCGCATTCCCCAGGTAAAGCCACTTTTGAACCATAAACAGCGGCAGAGGCCCTGACCTGGGCTACAGAGAAGCAGCACTGGACTGTTGCTAAGTGGTCCCAAGTACTTTTTTCTGATGAAAGCAAATTTTGCATGTCATTCGGAAATCAAGGTGCCAGAGTCTGGAGGAAGACTGGGGAGAAGGAAATGCCAAAATGCCTGAAGTCCAGTGTCAAGTACCCACAGTCTGTGATGGTGTGGGGTGCCATGTCAGCTGCTGGTGTTGGTCCACTGTGTTTCATCAAGGGCAGGGTCAATGCAGCTAGCTATCAGGAGATTTTGGAGCACTTCATGCTTCCATCGGCTGAAATGCTTTATGGAGATGAAGATTTCATTCTTCAGCACGACCTGGCACCTGCTCACAGTGCCAAAACCACTGGTAAATGGTTTACTGACCATGGTATTACTGTGCTCAATTGGCCTGCCAACTCTCCTGACCTGAACCCCATAGAGAATCTGTGGGATATTGTGAAGAGAAAGTTGAGAGACGCAAGACCCAACACTCTGGATGAGCTTAAGGCCGCTATTGAAGCATCCTGGGCCTCCATAACATCTCAGCAGTGTCATAGGCTGATTGCCTCCATGCCACGCCGCATTGAAGCAGTCATTTCTGCCAAAGGATTCCCGACCAAGTATTGAGTGCATAACTGAACATTATTATTTGTTGGTTTTTTTGTTTGTTATTAAAAAACACTTTTATTTGATTGGATGGGTGAAATATGCTAATTTATTGAGACAGGTTTTTTGGGTTATCAGGAGTTGTATGCCAAAATCATCAGTATTAAAACAATAAAAGACCTGACAAATTTCAGTTGGTGGATAATGAATCTATAATATATGAAAGTTTAATTGTAATCATTACATTATGGTAAATAATGAAATTTAACACTATATGCTAATTTTTTGAGAAGGACCTGTACTGGTCTTAAGGGTTTTGTGATGATTTAAGTATGGTACACTGAAGACAAGATGATACTACCTGTCAGAGGAGATGTTTGAAGCTGGAAGTGACAGTGTCTTGGGAGTGCTTTATAGGAGAATACTGAATGGGGGTATTGTGGGTACCCCTGGATCTTAGTATACTGCTTTGTCATGATTTTTGTGGAAAAGCTTTGGTTAACCATTATGCCTGTTAATGGGGGCTTTGGTTGCCACTATTGTGAGGGGGGTGGGAGCTGAATGTGGCTCGCGACCCTCTCTCAAGGCTGGATGTGGCTCCTGACCCTCTGTCAGAGCTAAATGTGGCTCTCAAGGTCAGAAATGTTGGGGACCTCTGATCTAATGGATGTGCTATTTCTTGGGTAGCTGGTCTTAATAGGCTGGGAAGGAGCCAAAATCCATGGTCCTTCCCAGCCTATCAATATCATCCTGCAGCTGTATGGTTCTCCTTCGCTGGATATTAAAAATAGGGAGAACCCCACATTATTTTTTTAGGGTCCCCCTTATTTTTAATTACCAGTAAAAGCTAAGCAGACAGCTGCGAGTGGATATTAATAGGCTGGGAAGCTTCATGATTGTTGATCCCTTCCCAGTCTAATAAGACCAGCTCAAAGCTGTTTCCCTCAGCTGGTTATTAAAAATAGGGGGAACCCCTTACCATTTTTTTATAGTTATTCCTAAAATACTGCCGGATAAGCTCCACAAAGCTTATAAAATATCTGATGGCTATTTATCTATCTAATGATCTAACAATTTATCAATCTATATCTATAAATAAGATTGCTTTATTAGTTTGTAAACTAGCTTTAAATTACATAGATAATTGCAATATATAAAATATTATGTTAAAATCGCATTGTATATGGATTGTATACACATGTCATACGGATGGTAGTTGAGACAATTTGCATTGTACTCGCATGACACTCTGATGATACTCGTCCTACTTTTTTATCCACATATGAGAGCGAGCCCTAGGAGTAAGGCTGTGTGCACACGTTTTTGATTTTTCGCGTTTTTTTCACGATAAAAATTCTATAAAACCGCAAAAAAACAGCATACAATATACAATATGCATCCCATCATTTTGAATGAATTCTGCCTGTTTTGTGCACATGACGCATTTTTTTCCGTGAAATAAACGCATCGCGGTAAAAAACGCAGCATGTTCATTAATTTTGCGGGGTTTTTTTTGCGGATTTCCCACTATAAAATGCATTGAGAGATGTCCGGAAAAAACGCATCAAAAACGCACCAAAAACGCATCAAAACACGGCAAAAACGCGCGAAAAATGCATGCAGATTTCTTGCAGATTTCTTGCAGAAAATTTCAGGTCTTTCTCAGGAATTTTCTGCAAGAAATCCTGAACATGTGCACATAGCCTAAAAGTAGAAAAGAAACACTTTTGTATTTTTATCCACTCCTGATTTTGACTTTGACAAATACTGAGGTAAAAAAAAAACCTCACCAAATACTCAACATGTACATGTGGCTTTAGAGGCCAAGCTGCACTAGAAGCTCCCTTCCCTTGTTTCCTGAAATTCAGGTGGATAATCATTCATCCAACATTTCTGAGCATAGATTTAGCCAGAGCCATAGATATTTCTACTGAATATGTAGTTAAGGGCTCATTCCCACTTGCGGTGAAATCAAATGAATGCAATCCGATTAAAAATCGGATTGCATTCGGACCAATGTTATTCTATCTTTGTGTTCATCTACGATTTTTTTCCAGCTCGCCAGAACCCGACAGGATAGAATAGATAGATTACATACAGTATATACACATAGAATAGATAGATATAATGATGTCAGTCACATATACAATTAGTACATTGTGTGTGCAGCTTACTGTACATGTATTTAATTATTAAATGATTATTTTTCTGAAAAAAAATGGCGTGGGCTCCCGTGTAATTTTCTTAACCAGTAGAGGGAAAGCCGACGGCTGGAGGCATATGCTTATAGCCAGGGAAGAGGTTAATACCCATGGAGTTTGTCAAGCTATTAATATCAGCTCACAGCTGTATACTTAGCCTTTACTGACTATTAAAATGCTCCCCAAATAAAATGACGTAGTTTCCCCTTATAATTAATAATCAGCAAAGGCTAGGAAGACAGCTGCAGACTCATATTAATAGCCTAGGAAGGGGCCATGGATATTGCCCCCCCCAGCTAAAAACACCAGCTCTCAGCCACCCCAGAATAGGCAGATCTATAAAAAGTGCCAATTCTGGCACTTAACCTCGCTCTTCCCACTTACCCTGATGCGGTGGAAAGTGGAGGGATTGTTGGGGGGGTTGATGTCACCTTTGTATTGTCAGGTGACATCAAGCCCAGAGGTTTGTAATGGAGAGTTGTCTATAAGATGCCCCTATTACTAACCACGTGGTCATGTTGTATAAAAACACAAACACCCAGAATGAAGTCCTTTAATTGAAAGAATGACACAGACTCAATAAATTAATCTTAATTAAACCATACTTACGGCATTGCCAATTCCAGTGAAGCCATTGTCCCTTGTAAGAGAATAACGATATTCCTCACCTGTCCGCTGAGAAGATAATAATCCATTTGTCCCACATCTAGATGGCAGGCTGCATGATTTCATGATGCAACTTTATAGGCTGCCATCCAGGAGAGACACTGGGCAGCATCTGCTACCACTGCTCAGTGTCTTGTGGGGAACTCCTATGACCTGACTGACGTCACCTCGAGCAAGTTTTCATTCTTGAGGTGCCGTCAGAAAGTTGCTTGGAGTTCACAACCAAAGAACTCACTTCACCTAACTGACGTCAATGCAAGCGCGGCGGGAACATTTCTAACAGCGCTCTGACTTCAGTCAGGTCATAGAAGTTCACAACGAGACACTGAGCAGCAGTAGACTTATAAAGACGCTGAAAGGTAAATTTCCATTTTGTTGTGACTGTCTTTTCTAACTCTCTTTCATCCTGTCCCTGATATTCTAACATAGAATCTCAAATATGGACCGATATTGGTCATTGTAGAGATTTGAATGGTGTTGAAGGCAATGGCTACTTTAGCAGAAATATTTCAAGGTTTGAAAAATGAAGAGAAATAAAAGCAGCCATTTCCCATGAACATATCCAAACTCTCTTCAAATCACTTTGGGTTCTTATGTGAATCCACAGAGTACTCTTGTTAATCATTCAATAACCTCAAATAGAAAAAGAGTCTGTACCATGTAAATGCTCTGCACAATTTTCATCTTCTCATTATATTCTATAGCAAATCACATTATAGCACATTATATCAAAAATTCAAAAAATAGTAGGAGCCACTCTGTAGACGTGTCTGATAATATCCACATGCCCTAAAAAGGGAACGTGGACAACCTCGTTAACGTGACTGAACAATGCTAGACTGGTTCAGGAACTTGGTATTTCTTTTTGTATGAAAATATTGAAAAATTAAAAGTCTATTGCTATTTTGACAATAACCAGATACTGTCCATGAAAAGGTTCCACAATAATATGATATGAGGGACATAACTGGCATAAAATAAAAGACGTACGTAAATACAAATTTAGTTTTGGAAATATATTACATAGAGATATTATGACAGAAGAAATAGTTAAATGACAAATTCAGATCTGCTGTATCTGTAAGGACAAAACTTCAAATTTTTCCGAATGACACTCTCATGGTCCTATACATGGCACGAGCATATGTGATAGAGACAGCAGCTGATCACACATTCATACAAGGATGACATGCAAAATCACTGTATAATGAAATGGACATACATGGCAATTACCACAAGGGAGCAGCATGGCACACTGATACGTTAGCCTCATTCTCATTTTCTCTATGACAGAAGAGATCCGACTTATAGTTTTGGATATATAATCATAAGGCTGTGTTCACAACAATAACATGAGCACCAGCATTGCTACAAAGTAAATACACACAGGGAGTTTTACATCTGCAGTTTTCTTGTAAAAAGGAAGAATTGTCTTCACCAACTCAAGGGACTTTTTGGACTTTGGAAAACAAATATGCCTAAGCACTGACAGGCTGGTAGTTGCGACCTACCTACTTGTTGTGCTCAATGCCATTCTCTGTCGGTACAGGGCAGTCACTGACTGCTCCTGCTAGAGATTCAGTGACTTCTGCTGACGTCACGTCAACAGAGTGGTGGTTTCTTTTCCGCTCTGCTCTGTTGACAGGTGAGACTACCCGCTGCCTAACTGATGGAACTGGCTGTCAATAAGAATGATGCTAGTAGTCCCACTGTCATCAGAGCAACCTGGAAGAGAAATTGCTGCTCTATTGACAGAGAGTAGCTGAATCGCCGACAGGCGGTCTGTGTGTAATAAGAAGCTGCGATATCTCTGGAGAGCTCTAGCAGGATGTTTCATTAATGAGGAGAGACTGCCATCTGCTGACCATCTGAAATCAAGTGAAACCAATGAGTGCTGGAAGATTTGCAAGGGGAGCGACCTTGTGTGCTGGACTAGGTCAGGTGACCCACAGGAATGACTACCCTGATATAAAAACCTTGCGCGCCCAACCACGAGGAGATTTAGTGCCCAAGAAGAGAGCGGAGCAGATGTGCTCCAGAAACACTGCTGAGACCAATGTGACAGGACTCACCAGGAAGTCTGCTCCACCCAGGTGCCGAACTCCGTGACTGGGGCAGGAAATGCATGCCTGCTATTGCGGAGGAACATCGCAAATGAGCAGGGCAGTCATTTCCAGCTATCGTCCACAGTACCGGGGTTGGCTGGTACTAGGATTACATATTGGAAGTGGGCCAGTTGGTGAGTGGGAAGTTCAACAAGCTTTGATAGACAGGAAGAGACTTACGGCCTAGCGGGAAAGCCTGGTGAACTTACCTGGGGATTCCCATGACTTTGTGAAAAGGACAGTAATGTTAAATAGTGAAAAACTTTCTTGGTTAGTCTCAAATTTTTGTTATTCGTTCTACTGTTGATTTGCATAGTTACTAACACTAATTATTTAAAGTTACTGCTGTATATATATATATATATATATATAGTATGATATAAATACCTGGCTGTTCCCACCTCATGACTGCTGTTCGTTGCATCCAGACACCTGCATTACATGTGACTGCTCTGTGACAGAGAACGGTGTTGGGCAAAACAGGCAGGTGGGTCCCAACTACCTGCCTGTTAATGCTTAGGCACGTTTTTATGAAAGTCAAATATATCTCCTTTAAGATGTTATAATAATTGTATTATGTTATGTTGATGCATTTATCAGTTACTGCATTGGCTTTTAAGTGAAATATCGTGCTAGCTGAAGGAGTTTTAGTTAGTAAATCGTTAGCAATTAGTAGGAATCTCAAGGAAAGGCTTCAGTAATATAGAGCTGTTGAACCAAGTACATCAGAGTACCTATAGTTACAACACAAGTGAACATCATCAAATTCTAACAGAGCAGAAATGCAGAAAACTGGCAGAAGCATTATCCTGAAAGTGAGTACAGCTCACTGTGAAGCTTGAGGCCTCGCTCACACAAGCAAATAAATTGGACGAGCGCAATCTGATTAAAAATCGGATTGCATTCAAACCAATGCTATTCAATGAGTCAGTGCTCATCCGCTATTTTTTTATCTGCTCGGATCAGATTGCGATTGAACTGATTAAAAATCGCAGCAAGCTGCGAGTGGATAGGAATTTCAGATCGCAATCACAAGTCAATGAGTGCAAGAAAAAAAATACATGGCAAACAGACTATGCGTGTCCCGTGTGATTTTTACACACCCATCTCATAGGAAATCCAACATTTCATCAGCCAATTACAATAAATTCACAGCCCAAACTGTCAGAATAGAATAAATATATAGATAGAATAAAAGAAAAAAAATGTCATGGGGTGCCCCATATTTTTAATCCTTAACCAGCTGAGGGAAAGCAAACAGCTGGAGGCTGATGTTTATAGTCTGAGAAGGGCATAATAAACATGGAGCTTCCCAGGCTATTAATAACTCCCTGCTGTCTACTTAACCTTTACAGGTTATTAACAAGGGGTGACCCACTTTGACAGGGAATGCCAGGAACGTTCAAACCCACATTACCGGCGTCCGCAACCAGTGAACAATATATGCTGCAATGGGGCTGGAAGACTAAGGGAGAGAGGAATCCACTACCCCAACCAGAAGAAGGAAAGGTATATGTGGTACAAGGACAAGTGTCCAAGACTAGATGGGACACCTCAGCGACCATGAACCAGTATCTGCAGCCGGTATGGGTAGAGGGCATAGAGGCTGCAGGGCTCTGTGACTTCAGAGCCTCAGTCACATTGATCAAAGAACATCTAGTACCGGACCAATGTATTGTTCCCACAAGAGAACGTCTGAACATTCGGAGGGCCAGACTACATTGAGACCAGGGTCACAGTCATGGAATGGCAGCTGTAGGAATAGTGTGGCACCTACCAGTAGATGTGTTTCTGGGGAACAACCTAGGAGCAGGGCTGGTATGTTACTGGGCCAATGTCATAACCTGAAGGCAAGGACCAGTTCCCAATGCGTCAGTTGAGATGGTACAGAGCATTCTCAACATGCCAACTAACCCCCCACCAGTGGTGAGTAATGCACACAATACAATGACTGTTAGCATGAAGGAACGTGACCTGGGGGAGGTAAATGGCATGATGTAGGAGGTCCAGGGACTTCGGGACACTAGGTCTTCCATCACCCTTGTCAGCCCAGATATTGTCACCCCTGAACACCAATTTATCAGGCAGCCAAGTGACCATCCCCCTAGCTGGTGGTCAGTGTTCTGGAGATGGGGGCATTTATGTGGGCAATTTATGTGAGGAGCTGGAAGAGTTTTTCAATCGGTACAGGCGAATCTGTACCATCGAGCTAAAGAATGACCATGTGAGCAGCGTCACCTTCTTTGCCTTCAACATGTTACATGATCTGTGGAAAGCGCAGGACACCATGGATACAAGTTCAGTTCTTTGTGTACGTGTGGAGTTTCGCCGGTCAAACCAGTGATCAGTGTGTGAATCTGGGGGACCCCGCGGGAAGAACAGACCCCTGTCTTGGAGTAGCTGGATATATCTGCTATGCTGATGTACACAAGAATGGAATGGTGATTGTGGAGTTTATTTGTAAGGAAGACATGGAATATGCTTTGAGGAAACTGGATGATACAAAGCTTTGTTATCATGAACAGGAAACCTCTTACATCTGTGTCGCTGCTGAAGGAAGGAAGGTGATGGACTGTCTGGATAAGTGAAAATGGATAATATATCTCATGAACTGGAACCCAGTGCTTAAAGTGCTGAAAAAGTGGGGGAGTAGTGTGAGGGGCTGGCCTTGTTCTAAAGACTATTGTACCAATGCATGTAGGGTGAAATCTTAGCAGTAATCTTAGTAAGGGATGCAGACTTTTTCCAGCATGGAGCAGCAGTTATGTCCATATTATTGTTATGTTTTATTAGAGGTTTACTTGCTCGTCAGTTCTCCTTCAGCAATGAAGGTTTCCATTCAGTGACAGTAAAAAGAGGAAGACGTGCAGGCTGGATCTTATGTATACGTAAGGCCAGACACGAGATTGGTAATCAGGTAAAGCATCATTCCATTACTCTTGTTAGTATCTCAGAGACCTCAGTTAAGCCATTGTTTCATATGAGACTGAATGTTGACTCTTGTTGTATATTAATTTGTAAATGTCTGCTGAATACATATTGCAACAGCCTACTGCAATTTACTAACCAACACGACTTAGGATAAATATGCAGGTTATTTGAACAATCAAACAATGAAGGATCACCCCCCCCACACACACACCTTCATCCAATCCTATGGAAAAATGTCCTGAATGGGAGCTATGGATATTAAAAGTCTCTGGCTTACTCTGCAAAGAAACTCTCTCCAGGAACAGCCCAAAGAACCATCGCTCCATCTGGTGGAATACAGGTCTGCTCCTCTGCCCATCACTGGACCCACAAAGATGTATGGAGAACCCCGGTTTGGACTGCATTATATGTTGCTGTCGGCTGGAACTGGGTACATGTGCTACGGTCTTAATATCCATCGTCTGGATGTGAGGAACCATCTTAAGGACTGTTGTTGCTGGCTGGAGTGGGATACACGTGCTACGGTCATGATATCAGGAGGAGCATGGACATTGACTACAGACTACTGGCAGAAGATGAAAAAGCTGTGGGCAAACCAAAAGGAGACAGTGGGTATTTCCTGGTACACGGGCAGTGGAACTATCTGCTCTATGATAGGATCTTGGGGACATTGTGACCATATACTTGGAACTGCTGTAAGACCATGGATGTAAGGAATAAAAATAATTACATTATTAACCTGCCTAAGTAATTATTAGAACCCATAAACTCAGATCTTCACACTGTTTGCTTTCTATCTATCTATCTATCTATCTATCTCTCTATCTATCTCCGCATATAAATTTTTTTATTAAAAAGAAAACTAGCTTGACATGACAGAGAATTACTGTATGTGAAAAGCTGATGTTAAAAAAGCATTGCATACAGATTGCATGTACATGTCAGATGGAGGTCTGACAGATGCTCAGGGCCGCTATCAGGGCATTACTGCCCTGACAGGCGTACGGGGCCCGATGACCAGAGGTGGCCGCCATGGGCCCCATCTCTTCTGGTCATCGGGCATCAGCGGCATGCTTCTGCCGGTGCAGTAACTGAACCTGCGTCCAAGACTGCACGGCAATAGTTAAAAGCCGCCAGCCAATCGGAGGGTGGCAGCTGACATCCATGCACACATCACCGGCATATAACGTCATTGTCATTCGCCAGTGAGTGCGTGCCTGGACTGCATTGTTGGAGCATTGCTGCAGGATCGCAGTCAGGTAAGAAGAAAGGTTTTTTATTTTTATTGAAAGCAGCACTGGGGCAGGATGGGAGACATGGTGGCAGGATGGGAGACACAGGGGGAACAATGCAGATACAAGGGGAAGTATGGAGACACAAGTGGAAGTATGGAGACACAAGGGGAAGTATGGAGACACCGGGGGAAGTATGGAGACACAATGGGAAGTATGTAGACACAGGGGGACGTATGGAGACATGAGGTGAAGTATGGAGACACAAGGGGAAGTTTGGAGACACAGGGAAGAATGGAGACACGGGGAAGAATGGGAGACACAGGGGGAAGAATGGAGACACAGGGCGAAGTATGGAGACACGTAGGAGAATAGAGACACAGGAGGAAGAATGGAGACATAGGGGGAAGAATGGAGACACAAGGGGCAGGATGGGAGACACAGGGGGCAGGATGGGAGACGGATATGGCAGGATTGGAGACAGATGGAGCAGTATGGGAGACAGATGAGGTAGGATCACGGGACAGGTGGGGCAAGATTAAGGGATAGGTGGGGCAGGATCACAGGACAGATGGGGCAGGATCACAGGACAGATGGGGCAGGGTCACAGGACAGATGGGACAGGATCAGACATCACATGGGGGCAGAATGGATACTCATGAGGGAAGGATGGGAGAACATATGGCTGGAGCCAGGAATGAGATACCCATGAGAATGGGGGTCAGGATGGGGGATATTATTACCATAAGGACTAATTAAGTGATATTATTACTGCATTCATGTATTTATTTTATTTTTTGAGGATACTGTCTTAAATGGGGGAGGTGGTCCTGTTACTGTGCAGAGCGACACTATGTCGCTTTTTTTTCTTCATCTGGTGTAGTTTAGAAGTTGGGAAAAAATTAAGTACTGTATTTTGCAAACGGTGCTCTAGCTAACTGTTATTTCCTGCAGAGATGAGCCCTGGCTGGAAGAAGTGATGGCGGTCTGTACTGGATGAAGATGAAAAGCAAAGATGAAGGACTTCACCTAGAGACGTAACTGGTGAGTCAGTATGTTACCTGTACACTGACAGTATACACTGTATACTATATACAGCGGTCCTGTGTACAATGTCACCAGTGATCACTGTATTACCTTTACACTGGCTATATATACAGAGCTTCTGTGTATAATGTCATTAATCACAGTATAAACTGTATTATATATACAGTGCTCGTGTGTATAATGTCACTGTTGATCACTGTATCACCTGTACACTGATACTGTATACAGAGCTCCTGTGTATAATGTCATTGATCACATTATAACCTGTACAATATATACAGAGCTCCTGTGTATAATGTCACTGGTGATCACTGTATTACCTGTACATTGACACTATTTACAGAGCTCCTCTGTATAATGTCACCAGTAATCACTGTATTACCTGTACACAGACACTACATACTAACTACATATCTCCTGTGTATAATGGCACTTATGGTGATATTAGTATTGTGTTTTTTTTTTTAAATTAATGATTAGTATTGTAGTATTCAGTCACTATTTGGTGGTAATATGCTGTCCGACCATGGTGTTGTGGTATTTGTTCCTTGTATTGGTCACCATGTGGTGGTAATATGTGATCTGGAGATGATGCAGTGGTATTTGTCCCTTATATGTGATATTATTCGGTCACTGTGGTGGTAATATATTGTCTGAACATGGTGTGGAGGTATTTGTTCCTTGTATGTAGTATTATAGGTCTCTATGTAGTGGTAATATGGTGTCTGGTCATGTTGCGGTGGTATTTGTCCCTTGTATATGATATTATTGGTAATTTTAAAAATTGTCAAATAAATAAAAATCTACCTAAATTGTATTGGATATTTTAACAAATGATTAATAGGATAGAGTAGAGTAGAGCTCGGCCAAAAGAGTCTACCTTGCTGTGGAGGCGGCTTAAAAAATCTTTTAGCCAAAACAAAAGCTACTGGCTATATATGTGTGATCTGGTGATGGGGACTGTTAATGTGGGATTGGTGAGAATTGGAGTTTTCTAATAGAGAGCGGTGTGGCAGTGGACAATTCGAGGGGTGGAGGCGGGGCTAGGGTGTAGCCTGGATGGAGTCTCAGGGGGGCCCCCAAAATTTTGCCAGTATGGGGACCCAAAATTCCTAGTGACAGCCCTGCGGATGCTACTTGCTAAAAATCACATTCTACTCTCAGAACAATTGTCCTATTTTTCTGGTCAACATTGGACACAATTTTTAAGCGCTAGTGTGACTCCAGCTGCAAGAAGCTCAAATGTGTGCATAGTTGGGAACAGTGGTGGAGCAGAGCTACTGGTAGTCCTGAAACTGCTATGAGCTGAGCAAGTTTGCCCTGACCTCTAACAGTGATGGATTGCAAGTTTTCAACCTAAATTTCAAGATCTTAAAAAGAAAAAGAAATTCTATGACTTGCTTCATGGGAGCATTTGGGAAAATAACTGCTGCAGCCGGTGTACAGGAAGTACTAACCATGGATTTTGCTAAAATGTATTATGAAATTGTAATTAAGAAGAAATGTAAAAGGCTACCATGTATTACCAACAATATAAAAGCTCTGTCAAGGTCATCTGTGAATACTGCATCCAGATTGATGCCGGTTATATCTTTCAAGCTTCAGTAAAAGCCTTTCTGTTAACAACAATGGCGTTATCTGCTTTCTTAGGCTAAGTTGTAATGTTAATTTTTTGTGAGTTTTTGACACTGCATACTTTTGCTGCGTCCAAAAGGCAATGTCTTACAGTTCCAGCAAAATGAATCGGATTTATAGAAATCTTAAAACCACTGTGCTTTGTTTCAATGCTGCGTAAAATGACCTCTGGTACATTTTTTCCACTCCGCAAAATGACACTTTCTCTTGCAGGTACGCTGATTTTTCTGTGCAGATTTTCTAAGTACATCATAAAGTTTTGCCAAAGCCAAATACCAGGAAGTATCAAAAGAAATCAGCTTTATTTAAAGCAGGACAAAAAACAAATGACAAAAACTGCAGCGTCAAAAAGCGCATGTAAACAAACGCAATGAAAAAATGCAAGTAATCTAATTTAAATAATAGATGCAGAAATTATGCAACATCAAAAACTCAACGAAAGCTCATCGTGGGACTCATCCCCTTTACCACACTACTGTACATTGCAGGCCACTGCCACTGGCCCCAAGGAAACAGCGCTGATATCTTATAGGTGGTAGTAGTCACCACATCACATTTGTCACTGGTGGTAATAGTTTTTGATCACATTTGGGAAAAAAAAAGAAACCTTCCACCTATATTTTCACAATGAGAATACCTGGGGAAAAATTATGCACAGAAACATTAGGGATCATGCTGCATTTCAGGCCACGTTCATGCGTTCCATATTTGGCGAGGTTTTTTTACCTCAGTATTTGTAAGCCAAAACCAGGAGTGGAACAGTCAGATGGCCGTATAACATGGACGACAATCGCATCGCAATGCTTGGACTGGCCGTCAGCACTCCTGACCTGAGTGTGACAGCATGTTCTTCCATACAGATGCCACGCTAGTGTCTCAGCATTGCGATACCATTGTTGTCCATGTTATACGGCCATCTGACTGTTCCACTCCTGGTTTTGGCTTACAAATACTGAGGTAAAAAATTCACCAAATACTCAACGTGTGCACGTGGCCTTAAAGTGCTAAAACTAGCAGTACAACAAGCATGACAAACGTGAGTATTAATTTTTATGCCTGTTTTGAAAACATTCTACATATAACAGTAAAACTATGGTAAAAATTTGTTAAAAGGTTATTCCCAAAAAATAAAGTTATCTCTTATACACATGATAAGGTCTAATTGCTGATTGCTGAAAACCTGACTGTTTGGATCACCAGAATTCAGAGATTGAAGCACTGCTACCCTGTCCTGAATCGACATGCTCAACCTTCACTCCATTCATTGTCTATGGGACTGACAAAGAAATCTGAGAACAGTGCTTCGCTATTTCCCCAAAGTCTATGGACACTGAATGGAGCTGTGCATAGCCCCACCTTGTGAGCCCTGTTCTCGGAGTACTAGAGCCCTGATTTTGGGATCCATGAGGGGTTACAGTGGTTGGAACTACAGTGATCAGCAAGTCACCCAAGGATAGGGGATAACTTGCTTTTTTGGGACTAACCTTTTAACCTAGAATCAACACCAGTTTGCGGGTGCTGAATCATAAAATATTCCAAATCATTAACTGCTCCTAACAAACACCTCTAGGAAAGAAGCCATAGGGTGTTAACAACATTTTCTAATATTTATTATACACTTTTTCTTAGCTGCAGTAAGCTTTACACTTGTTGAAGACCAGACATTGCGTTATTATACCATTAAAACATAATTCTGAAGACGATATTTGCTATTGCTGCATTGCTAATAAGTGCAAAACGATCCAAAGATCCTGTGTGGTTGATAACCCACTCCCTCATCATTGATCGATATATGATAAACTTCATCCACATCAATCAAAGGCAGAGGGGCCGGGTTAGGACATTACATATACGCCCACAAGGTGCTTATTAACATATAGAAAGTGTGTTGCTAAAAGATCTTTTTCAGAGGTATTTTGGCTGTGGCAGAATGTGGCATTATTGACACATACATATTACAGCTGTGCTAAAAAGTTTACATACCCCGGCAGAATATTTGCTTTCTTGGCCTTTCAAACCCATTTGTGTCAACTTCTGAGCATGTTATCAGGCCAAAATCACCAGGGTATGTAAACTTTTGACCAAGGTCATTTGGATGTTTTGGGTTGTCCTTATGATTTAAAAAGAGAAAACACAGTAGTTTGAGGGAGCAACGATCCTTTATGCCTTGCTCCAGAGACCGGCAGGACAGCTAATTTCACGTTACCTGTCCGCCCCTACACCCAGGAGGCAAGGTGGCACCCCTTAGAGGCTGGGGCATGATAAAGTCGCTGTAAAACGCCTCAAGCCACCGGTCATATGGGTTTGTCCTATCCATCTGGGGGACAGAGAGAGAGACAAAACATCTACAACATCTGTGAGGACCTTATGAGAAGCTTAGCAGTAAGGTACTACAACACCACGGCGCTAGAGGAAGGTTACTGATTTCTACCTGGATAAGGGGACTCTGGACTTGCCTCCGAACCGGCCGGACTCTGGCTGCCCTGTGATCTGGTGCCCTGAACTGTGGATGCTGAAGCCTTCAGTAAAGGTAAAGAGACTGCAACCTTGTGTCCTCATTCTTCACTACGCCTCTCAACATCCACCATATACACACTGGGAAGCCCTGGGGATATACTTCACCTGTGGGAAGGTATAGCATCTAGCTGCCATAACATCACCCCAGCGGACACCTTAAAGCAGCGTTGGTCACCCTGACCGAATGCCGCAGGTGGCATCACGAACACAAACTTTATCCCTTTAAAGACCTTTCCCTTAAATACGGACATCCCAGGGCCATGGACCGGGTCAGCCACCGTGACATCCCCCCGTGAACCGAAAGACCCGGTACCGAGTACCCCGCTGCCTTGGGGGCGCTCCAGGAGCAGGGTCAGCTATTGTGATTGGTTCCTTTGTTATCATCTGTGTTGTGTCAAAGTCACTGGCAAGGTGCTGAAGGGGAGATATGTTTTACTGAATCTATTGGCTTCAGTGAATTGAAACCCAGAAGTTTGCTCCAGCACACTATGTGTTGAGAGTGGTTAATCATCCATTTTAAGGGCTGGGTTTTTGTGGACAACCATAGAGAGAGTGGGAGGTTGTCCACCTTATCTCCACCTTAACATGTAGTCTGGGGTTTAAATAGTCAGCCTCCTGAGGCATTCAGTGTTTAGTGGGTCTAGAGCTGGCATCTTCAGAGAAGTTGTTTTTGTTTATGTTAACTCTACTGAACCCGGCTGTTATATCCTGAGAGGGCGGATCACCGCAGCTGCAGAAACTGTATACCAAGTTTCTTCTGTTTTGCCCAGAGAGCCGTGTTTATTTTCACTTTGCATTGGTTTATGCCATAGGTCTAAAAAATCAGCAGAAGATTTAAAGTGACAGTGTACATGTGTTTAGTCAGCCGATCTACCACAAGTGCTGGAGAATGCGGGCAGCGTTCCCAATAAACACATGTGACTGCTACAAGAGGTACTGCTTATCCTGGGTGAAGGCGGCCACAAGCCAGCAAACGATATCAGGCAAAATGGAGGACAAGATTAAGCATCTGGTGCAAGGGCAACAGCAACGGCAGCAGCAGCACCAGCAACAGTTACAGTATTAACAACTGGCGCAACAAGAGACCATTAAGCTGCTTATACAAGAGATGCAACAACAGCAGCAGCAATAAGACCAGTTGCGACAATAGCAGCAGCAGATTGACTTGCTCGAAGAGGCAGTATGTGGAAGGCCGGCAGCCCCTCCTCCAAGTCTAGGTGAGTGATGCAAAAAATTATATACAGTCTCTGCAGCTACGTTTATCTGCCTGCTCATGATATAACAGCCAGGTTCAATATAGTTAACATAAACAAAACCATTTCTCTGGAGCTGCCGGCTCCAGACCCACTGAACACTGAATGCCTCAGGAGGATGACTATATAAACCCCAGACCACACCCTGGGGTGGAGATAAGGTGGACAACCTCCTACCCATTCTATGGATGTCCACAAAAATCCAGCCCTTAAAATGGCCAATTACCCCCTCTCAACACATAGTGTGCTGGAGCAAACTTCTGGGTGCAAGAGACTTTGTCACAGTGTATAAAGGTCATTGTGATCCTGTCTCTCATGATAATCTGGTTGCTCAAAACTGTTCCAGAATGGAATTTTTTTTTCAGAAAGATCAGGATAATAAAGAAAAAAAAGCCAAGATTATATAAAAGCTAAACAAATATGTAATACATAAAACTGATTTAAACAATTGGTCAAATTTTTTCATGACACATTCCCTTTAAAGGGATTCCATCACCAGGCTCTTGCTACCAAACCTGAGAGCAGAATAATATAGATAGAGAGATCCTGATTCTAGCGATGGATGGAAGCAAAGCACTGGAGAGTTCAGAAGTGGCCAGCAATGAGTCTGGATCTAAATCACCTTTGAACATATGTGGAGAGATCTTAAAGTTGTTGTTAGGAGAAGGCACATGTAATGGCCATTGCTGACACCGCTGGAATATAGTGCTGCATGCACATAGGGAGGAGGAGCACGAGGATGCTGCTGTGGGTGGGGTAGTGAGTGTGTTGGCGTCCCCATATTGAGAGAGCAGGGGAACCACACGGGGACACCGACACACTTGCTGCCTCAGCTGCAACAGCATCCTCGTGCTCCTCCTCCTTCCTCTGTGCATGCCGTACTATCTTCCAGCGGCACACCTAGTGTGTGTGCATGCTCCCTGCTCTTAAAAGTGCAGTGTGTACTGTTGTGAATTCTGTTGTCGAGCTCCCTCCTGTGGTCATGAATGGTACTTCGGTGAGTTCGGTCCGTGGGCTCCCTCTGGTGGCTGTGAGTGGAGCTGCTGCTTCTGAGGTTCCTTACACAGGTGACGTGGTTTATCCTTTGGTTGGCTTCTCTATTTAACTCCACTCAGATCGTTTCTCCATGCCAGCTGTCAATGTTTTAGCATTGGTTCAGTTCGCTCCTGGATCTGTCTGGTGTCCTGTCTTCTCCTGCAGAAGCTAAGTTCCTGATTGTTATTATTGTTCTTGTTTCTTTGTCCAGCTGGTTATCTTGATTTTGTCTTGCTAGCTGGAAGCTCTGGGATGCAGGGTGGCACCCCCGCACCGTGAGTCGGTGCGGAGGACCCTTTTGCACACTCTGCGTGGTCTTTTGTAGGTTTTTGTGCTGACCGCAAAGATTCCTTTCCTATCCTCTGTCTATTTAGTAAGTCGTGCCTCCCTTTGCTGAAACCTATCTCATTTCTGCGTTTGTGACTTTCATCTTTACTCACAGTCATTACATGTGGGGGGCTGCCTATTCCTTTGGGGAATTTCTCTGAGGTAAGGTAGGCTTTATTTTCTTCTCTAGGGCTAGCTAGCTCTTAGGCTGTGACGAGGCACCTAGGGAGCGTCAGGAGCGCTCCACGGCTATTTCTAGTGTGTGCGATAGGTTTAGGGCTTGCGGTAAGCAGAGCTCCCACATCCCAGAGCTCGTCCTGTATGAGTTTAACTATCAGGTCGGGTGCTCCTAACCTCCAGGTCACAACAGTGTACATCTGTAAAGATCCACCAGCCAATGGCTGGGAGGCATCTTGTATATAAGGCACCCTCCTTAATAAGGAGGTGCCTGAACAACCCCTATAGTTAGTTTGCTAGTGGTGTTGGTGTGTGCAACTGTATGTTTTCAGGTCCCCTGTCCTTAGTCTGTTATAGTTATTTCCTTATTCTGTGCTGTCCCATTAGTCTAGTATAGTGTGTACGTGATCCTGTGGCTGCTTTGGTGCTATCCGAAATCTGAAACCATGTTGGCGGTATCTGAACCGTTTTCTGCGTGTTTGAACAAAAACCTATCTTTGATATCCAATTTATTCGGACTATCCGTCAGTCTGAATCCTTCCCACCACTCTAGTCAGGAATTCCCATCCAGTGAACCTGACCCCTTGGTATTGGCAGCTGTGGTACCGGGGACTACCTGGGAGTGGTCTGGCGGCTACCTGCAGCTCAAGCCTGACTCCACCTTCAGGAGCTCCAGTGAACACCAGGCAGCTCCGTAGCTATGCTCCCTCTCAGGCAAGCCCTGCACCATGGTATAGTGGGTCCACAAACCACATGCTCCACCTGCGAGCGTGACTGACAAATATAAGAGACCTGGAGCAGTTTGGAAAAATTCCAGTTAAGAGGTTTAACAAGCTCGTTGATGGTTATAGGATGCGATTGATTGCAGTTGTTTATTCTAAAGGGTGTGCAACCAAATAGTTGAGGTTGCCAACAATTTTGTCCAGTCCATTTTGGGGGTTTGTGTGAAATTATGTCCGGTTTGCCTTTTTTCCTGTTTTTTTTGTGTTGTTCCAGTACACACAAAGGAAATAAACATGTGTATAACAAAACATGACTGTATAATGCCTCATTGAGACATCCGTGATTTTTCACAAAAATCAGTTCGAGTGTCATCAGTGTTTTATCAGTTTTTACTATCAGTGATTTTCACATAAGAAAGAAGTCTTTTGTTATCCATTACAAATAATGATGCCATCAATGTTTTGACATGATTTTCACAAACCCATAGACATGTATGGGTAATTGTGTTCCTAAAAAAACGACTCTTTGAAGTTTACAACAGATCTGCATTTAATTATGAGTAGATCTTTCAGACAGGCTGAAACCAGTGATAGTAATGGGGGTTTTTTTGTTGATTTTTTTGTTTGAGCTGATCTCCTTGTAGTAGAGCTACTGAGAAGAGTAATTCAGTGAGCACCCCACAGGGGTAAAGGGGACAGAGCTTAAATTACTGGCAAAAGACCATTTGTGTATGCAACAGGCTTGGTTAAAGCGTGAGTGGATTACTGGGTAAAGATCTGACTTGGGAGATGATTGCTGAGGTTGGGAACAAATCAAAGCAAAACGAGCGTAAGGCTATTACAGCCAGGGAGAGCGACACAGTGTGAGCAGATTACAGAGCAGGAAGGGGCCTGTGTAGGTGACAGAGGATTACTGAGGAGGAGAGGCCTGAAAGGCTTTATGTTGGCAGAAGATCAGAAGAGCAACATTTAAGAGGATTAACATAAATTGATCTGAAAGGGCCTATTGCCTAATTGTTTCCTAATTATTGTATTATTGCTGAGTGCTTCCCCCTGCTCTTGAGAAAAGGCGCTGGCCTTAAGGTACCGTCACACTAGACGATATCGCTAGCGATCCGTGACGTTGCAGCGTCCTCGCTAGCGATATCGTCCAGTGTGACAGGCAGCAGCGATCAGGCCCCTGCTGTGCTGTCGCTGGTCGGGGAAGAAAGTCCAGAACTTTATTTGGTCGCTGGACTCCCCGCAGACATCGCTGAATCGGCGTGTGTGACACCGATTCAGCGATGTCTTCACTGGTAACCAGGGTAAACATCGGGTAACTAAGCGCAGGGCCACGCTTAGTAACCCGATGTTTACCCTGGTTACCATCCTAAAAGTAAAAAAAAACAAACACTGCATACTTACCTACAGCCGTCTGTCCTCCAGCGCTGTGCTCTGCACTCCTCCTGTACTGGCTGTGAGCGTCGGTCAGCCGGAAAGCAGAGCGGTGACGTCACCGCTCTGCTTTCCGGCCGCTGTGCTCACACAGACAGTACAGGAGGAGTGCAGAGCACAGCGCTGGAGGACAGACGGCTGTAGGTAAGTATGCAGTGTTTGTTTTTTTTTACTTTTAGGATGGTAACCAGGGTAAACATCGGGTTACTAAGCGCGGCCCTGCGCTTAGTTACCCGATGTTTACCCTGGTTACCGGCATCGTTGGTCGCTGGAGAGCTGTCTGTGTGACAGCTCTCCAGCGACCAAACAGCGACGCTGCGGCGATCCGGATCGTTGTCGGTATCGCTGCAGCGTCGCTAAGTGTGACGGTACCTTTACTTTTATCTTTACAGGATGAGTACAGCTGTTTCCTAAGAATTGGGACACTTCGTGACTCAACGTTTCCTCATCCATTTCAGAAGCAGGGTGGAGAGGTGAGAGATGTCTCCTGAATGTAATGGAGTAAAAGAAATAAAGTAGACGCCGTTGTATAGGCGATCCCCGTGATGCAGGAAGTTCGGATGTGATGCGCTACCACTTCTAGAGGTAATGCATATGGCCGAATCGCAGTTCTGTCCATGAGATGTGTAGTTGGTGCCAAAGAAGAAATTTGATCCTCTCTCGTGGATCAACGGAGTTTTTTCAAAAGTCAATGTAAAACTAAATACATGGCTCCGGCGCAAAGCCTTAAAGGAGTATTCTGAACTGGCACATTTATACCATATCTATATGTCATAAATGATATGTGATAGATGCAGTTCTTGGGAACAAGGTCCTATGGTACACTGTCTGGAATGTAGAGACGGCAGCAGTGTATGTTAGCTCCAAAAATTGCCGAGTGCACTGTGGGAGAACACACTCTACTTTGTGTTTGTGCTATCCATATGGTCTCATTCTCTTGTTGCATTGTAACAAAATAATTAACTCTGCTGGGTAGAGAAGTTTCAGATTAATGTTCATGCCCCTAAAGTTCATACTGACTACATATTTCAGAGGGAACTTTCCATTGGCTGTGACAACCGTAACCTTGGGTTCCGTATTAATAAACCAGAAATCCTGATTACACCATGCAAACCGGTTCTGTATTGATTTTCCCAAGTGTCGAAAAACAAATCTACCATAATTAATTTGGAGTTCTAAAGGCATAGAAGACAGAGGATTTTGCTCACATCACAAACTGTATATGCCATAATTGTGTGAAATAAGACAACTCCCTTAAAATGCTTTGATGAACTGTTAGTTGCCCCCAAAAGCTACCAGGTTACACACTTGTGGCTTTTTAAGACCTTTTTGATTTTAAAGGGAACCTATGCTATCCTTAGAAAATGTCTTATTGTTTAAATCAGGTTTTTTGCATTATAAGTAGAGTTGAGCGACCTTGACCTTTTTAGAGTCGAGCCGCGTTTTGCGAAACCCGACTATGTCCAAAGTCGGGTCGAGTGAAATCGGCCGATTATGACGTAAAGTCGGGATCGACCGAAACACGAAACCCAATGCAAGTCAATGGGGCAGCATAGTCGGCAGTGAGTGGGGGCCAGGAAAACACCTAGAGTGGCCATTTTAATGTCAAAACCATCCATTCTTCTTAATGAAGCTTGTCAAGCGTAATTTACCTTATAATAATTGGAAGGCATTTGAAATTGGGGGTCATTTGGCTAAAGTTGTGGGGGGTAGGGCTGGTTCAAGTAATTAGTGGGCCCAGGAAATCTGGACCACGTCACGGCAGTGGAGCAGGGAGAGGTAAGTATTTCAACTTTGCAAGTGCTGTGAACCTGAGCAAGCAGGGGGGGCCCACTCGTTGGCATTGGCACTGGCACAGGGCCCCTCAAAGTACAGCGGTGTGTTTGCACGGCGGGGGCGCCTCCCACCGGCAGCAACACTTTTGCGTACTATGAGAGGCCCTGTGCCAGTGACGTCGCCAACTAGTATTCCTCCCCCCACCTGATGAAGGAACCTGCACTTTCATCTGCACCTTCCTCTTTGTCCCCGTGTAAGGTGGTATGGTATGCGGGAAGAGCAACCTGACTTTCAGCAGGGTCACAATGTTGTTGTGTAGCGTGCACGGGGAATGTTGCGTTATGGGTCAATGTACCAGCAGACTCATCTATCACTGGCTGGGCAATGGGCACGATGAAGTGGAAACACAGATATAGGCCCAAAGAAGAAAGTGGGCTAAATGCAGTTCAAAATTGGTAACACAGGAATAACCAGGGGGCATTGCAGTGGAGGACAACTGGAATGAGAGGCTGACACAGAGAGTAGGGCCAAATCAGTAAGTAGTCGAAATGCAGTTCAAAATTGGCAACCGTAGTAAACAGGCGGCACAGCTTTGTTCAGTGGAGGAGAACAGCAAGGAGTGGCAGACACCGATAGTAGGCCCCAAACCAACTAGTACGCCAAATGCAGTTGTTCCATTTAACCACAATTTAATGAGAGCCTGAAGATAGAAGCTCAGGAAAGGCAACCTGGGGAACACCTTGGAGTGTAACACACCATCTCTCTCCACCCCATACCCATTTTGTATGGCCTAATGCAGTGTACTTTTCTACAACTACTAAACGAGAGTCGGAAGACCGAAGCAATGGCAAGGAAACCTGGGGAACACCTTAGAGTGTAACACACCCTCTCTCTACACCCCATACCCAATTTGAAGGTCTAATGCAGTGTAGTTTCCAAGAACTACTAAACGAGAGCCGGAAGATCGAAGCTCAGGAAAGGCAACCTGGGGAACACCTTGGAGTGTAACACACCCTCTCGCTACACCCCATACCCAATTTGAAGGCCTAATGCAGCGTAGTTTCCAACAACTACTAAACGAGAGCCGGAAGATCGAAGCTCAGGAAAGGCAACCTGGGGAACACCTTGGAGTGTAACAAACCCTCTCTCTACACCCCATACCCAATTTGTAGGCCTAATGCAGCGTAGTTTCCGACAACTACTAAACGAGAGCATGAAGATCGAAGCTCAGGAAAGGCAACCTGGGGAACACCTTGGAGTGTAACACACCCTCTCTCTACACCCCATACCCAATTTGTAGGCCTAATGCAGCGTAGTTTCCGACAACTACTAAACGAGAGCCGGAATATCGAAGCTCAGGAAAGGCAACCTGGGGAACACCTTGGAGTGTAACACACCCTCTCTCTACACCCCATACCCAATTTGTAGGCCTAATGCAGCGTAGTTTCCGACAACTACTAAACGAGAGCCGGAATATCGAAGCTCAGGAAAGGCAACCTGGGGAACACCTTGGAGTGTAACACACCCTCTCTCTACACCCCATACCCAATTTGAAGGCCTAATGCAGTGTAGTTTCCAAGAACTACTAAACGAGAGCCGGAAGATCGAAGCTCAGGAAAGGCAACCTGGGGAACACCTTGGAGTGTAACACACCCTCTCGCTACACCCCATACCCAATTTGAAGGCCTAATGCAGCGTAGTTTCCAACAACTACTAAACGAGAGCCGGAAGATCGAAGCTCAGGAAAGGCAACCTGGGGAACACCTTGGAGTGTAACAAACCCTCTCTCTACACCCCATACCCAATTTGTAGGCCTAATGCAGCGTAGTTTCCGACAACTACTAAACGAGAGCATGAAGATCGAAGCTCAGGAAAGGCAACCTGGGGAACACCTTGGAGTGTAACACACCCTCTCTCTACACCCCATACCCAATTTGTAGGCCTAATGCAGCGTAGTTTCCGACAACTACTAAACGAGAGCCGGAATATCGAAGCTCAGGAAAGGCAACCTGGGGAACACCTTGGAGTGTAACACACCCTCTCTCTACGCCCCATACCCAATTTGTAGGCCTAATGCAGCGTAGTTTCCGACAACTACTAAACGAGAGCCGGAATATCGAAGCTCAGGAAAGGCAACCTGGGGAACACCTTGGAGTGTAACACACCCTCTCTCTACACCCCATACCCAATTTGAAGGCCTAATGCAGTGTAGTTTCCAAGAACTACTAAACGAGAGCCGGAAGATCGAAGCTCAGGAAAGGCAACCTGGGGAACACCTTGGAGTGTAACACACCCTCTCGCTACACCCCATACCCAATTTGAAGGCCTAATGCAGCGTAGTTTCCAACAACTACTAAACGAGAGCCGGAAGATCGAAGCTCAGGAAAGGCAACCTGGGGAACACCTTGGAGTGGAACACACCATCTCTCTACACCCCATACCCAATTTGAAGGCCTAATGCAGAGTAGTTTCCAAGAACTACTAAACGAGAGCCGGAAGATCGAAGCTCAGGAAAGGCAACCTGGGGAACACCTTGGAGTGTAACACAACGTCTCTCTACACGACGGAAGGGCTGATTCTTAGGAAGGAAGGCTGTTGGAAATAAGCATTGCGCGTCCGAGGGTGATTATATTCTTATTAGGTATATACTCACCCTCGGACGCGCCCTGCTTCTTTATTTGGAATGAATGTTTATTTGCAATGTGGTGTTGACTTTCTCTATTATTTTGGTAATTAATGATTTTATTATTTTCATTATTTTGCATCTTCTCGGCAATAATATAAAGAAGACGCGACAGGACAACACTCGGTGGATGCCATATGTGTGTTTTCAATTTAAAAAAACTTTCAGTTAACTACTTGCAGGAGAAAGTAATTGTAGCTGGTGGCCATTTTTAGTACTGTACCAGATTTTAGTTGTGTGTTTGTTTTTAATGTTAAAATGTCTGCATTTGATATCTCACCAGTATTTTCTTTTTTATAAGCAAAATACTTATTTTTATATTTTCTGATGTTGGTTCCAGGGGTACACGGCCAGCAGTGCCCTGGTCAGTGTAGTAGTAGTTGAAAGAATGGACCGCAGACAGGCATCGAAGGCCTAAAATAATAACACATGGCTGTAGGCAATTTTAAATTGGTTCCAGGGGTACACGGGCAGCAGTGACCTGGTCAGTGTAGTAGTAGTTGAAAAAATGGACCGCAGACAGGCATCGAATGCCTAAAATAATAACACATGGCTGTAGGCAATTTTAAATTGGTTCCAGGGGTACACGGACAGCAGTGGTGTGGTCAGTGTAGTAGTAGTTGAAAGAATGGACCGCAGACAGGCATCGAAGGCCTAAAATAAAAAAATTGGGCTGGCTGTAGGCAATTTTAAATTGGTTCCAGGGGTACACGGGCAGCAGTGGTGTGGTCAGTGGAGGCCTAGTGGAAGGAGTGACCGCAGACAGGCATCGAAGGCCTAAAATAATAACACATGGCTGTAGGCAATTTTAAATTGGTTCCAGGGGTACACGGGCAGCAGTGACCTGGTCAGTGTAGTAGTAGTTGAAAAAATGGACCGCAGACAGGCATCGAATGCCTAAAATAATAACACATGGCTGTAGGCAATTTTAAATTGGTTACAGGGGTACACGGACAGCAGTGACCTGGTCAGTGTAGTAGTAGTTGAAAGAATGGACCGCAGACAGGCATCGAAGGCCTAAAATAAAAAAATTGGGCTGGCTGTAGGCAATTTTAAATTGGTTCCAGGGGTACACGGACAGCAGTGGTGTGGTCAGTGGAGGCCTAGTGGAAGGAGTGACCGCAGACAGGCATCGAAGGCCTAAAATAATAACACATGGCTGTAGGCAATTTTAAATTGGTTCCAGGGGTACACGGGCAGCAGTGACCTGGTCAGTGTAGTAGTAGTTGAAAGAATGGACCGCAGACAGGCATCGAAGGCCTAAAATAATAACACATGGCTGTAGGCAATTTTAAATTGGTTCCAGGGGTACACGGACAGCAGTGGTGTGGTCAGTGGAGGCCTAGTGGAAGGAGTGACCGCAGACAGGCATCGAAGGCCTAAAATAATAACACATGGCTGTAGGCAATTTTAAATTGGTTCCAGGGGTACACGGGCAGCAGTGACCTGGTCAGTGTAGTAGTAGTTGAAAGAATGGACCGCAGACAGGCATCGAAGGCCTAAAATAAAAAAATTGGGCTGGCTGTAGGCAATTTTAAATTGGTTCCAGGGGTACACGTGCAGCAGTGGTGTGGTCAGTGGAGGCCTAGTGGAAGGAGTGACCGCAGACAGGCATCGAAGGCCTAAAATAATAACACATGGCTGTAGGCAATTTTAAATTGGTTCCAGGGGTACACGGGCAGCAGTGACCTGGTCAGTGTAGTAGTAGTTGAAAGAATGGACCGCAGACAGGCATCGAAGGCCTAAAATAATAACACATGGCTGTAGGCAATTTTAAATTGGTTCCAGGGGTACACGGACAGCAGTGGTGTGGTCAGTGGAGGCCTAGTGGAAGGAGTGACCGCAGACAGGCATCGAAGGCCTAAAATAATAACACATGGCTGTAGGCAATTTTAAATTGGTTCCAGGGGTACACGGACAGCAGTGGTCTGGTCAGTGGAGGCCTAGTGGAAGGAGTGACCGCAGACAGGCATCGAAGGCCTAAAATAATAACACATGGCTGTAGGCAATTTTAAATTGGTTCCAGGGGTACACGGGCAGCAGTGACCTGGTCAGTGTAGTAGTAGTTGAAAGAATGGACCGCAGACAGGCATCGAAGGCCTAAAATAAAAAAATTGGGCTGGCTGTAGGCAATTTTAAATTGGTTCCAGGGGTACACGGGCAGCAGTGGTGTGGTCAGTGGAGGCCTAGTGGAAGGAGTGACCGCAGACAGGCATCGAAGGCCTAAAATAATAACACATGGCTGTAGGCAATTTTAAATTGGTTCCAGGGGTACACGGGCAGCAGTGACCTGGTCAGTGTAGTAGTAGTTGAAAAAATGGACCGCAGACAGGCATCGAATGCCTAAAATAATAACACATGGCTGTAGGCAATTTTAAATTGGTTCCAGGGGTACACGGGCAGCAGTGACCTGGTCAGTGTAGTAGTAGTTGAAAGAATGGACCGCAGACAGGCATCGAAGGCCTAAAATAAAAAAATTGGGCTGGCTGTAGGCAATTTTAAATTGGTTCCAGGGGTACACGGACAGCAGTGGTGTGGTCAGTGGAGGCCTAGTGGAAGGAGTGACCGCAGACAGGCATCGAAGGCCTAAAATAATAACACATGGCTGTAGGCAATTTTAAATTGGTTCCAGGGGTACACGGGCAGCAGTGACCTGGTCAGTGTAGTAGTAGTTGAAAGAATGGACCGCAGACAGGCATCGAAGGCCTAAAATAATAACACATGGCTGTAGGCAATTTTAAATTGGTTCCAGGGGTACACGGGCAGCAGTGACCTGGTCAGTGTAGTAGTAGTTGAAAAAATGGACCGCAGACAGGCATCGAATGCCTAAAATAATAACACATGGCTGTAGGCAATTTTAAATTGGTTCCAGGGGTACACGGACAGCAGTGGTGTGGTCAGTGGAGGCCTAGTGGAAGGAGTGACCGCAGACAGGCATCGAAGGCCTAAAATAATAACACATGGCTGTAGGCAATTTTAAATTGGTTCCAGGGGTACACGGACAGCAGTGACCTGGTCAGTGTAGTAGTAGTTGAAAGAATGGACCGCAGACAGGCATCGAAGGCCTAAAATAAAAAAATTGGGCTGGCTGTAGGCAATTTTAAATTGGTTCCAGGGGTACACGGGCAGCAGTGACCTGGTCAGTGTAGTAGTAGTTGAAAGAATGGACCGCAGACAGGCTTAGAAGGCCTAACATAACAAACTTGGGCTGGCTGTAGGCACTTTTAAATTGGTTCCAGGGGTACACGGGCAGCAGTGGTCTGGTCAGTGGAAGTCTAGTGGAAGGAGTGACCGCAGACAGGCTTCCAAGGCCTAACATAACAAACTTGGGCTGGCTGTAGGCACTTTTAAATTGGTTCCAGGGGTACACGGGCAGCAGTGGTCTGGTCAGTGGAAGTCTAGTGGAAGGAGTGACCGCAGACAGGCTTCCAAGGCCTAACATAACAAACTTGGGCTGGCTGTAGGCACTTTTAAATTGGTTCCAGGGGTACACGGGCAGCAGTGGTCTGGTCAGTGGAAGTCTAGTGGAAGGAGTGACCGCAGACAGGCTTCCAAGGCCTAACATAACAAACTTGGGCTGGCTGTAGGCACTTTTAAATTGGTTCCAGGGGTACACGGGCAGCAGTGGTCTGGTCAGTGGAAGTCTAGTGGAAGGAGTGACCGCAGACAGGCTTCGAAGGCCTAACATAACAAAATTGGGCTGGCTGTAGGCACTTTAAATTGGTTCCAGGGGTACATGGGCAGCAGTGTATGGTCAGTGGAAGTCTAGTGGAAGGAGTGACGGCAGACAGTCTTCGAAGGCCTAACATAACAAAATTGGGCTGACTGTAGGCACTTTTAAATTGGTTCCAGGGTAACACGGCCAGCAGTGGCCTGGTCAGTGTAGTAGTTGTAGAAAGAAGGGACCGCAGACAGGCTTCGAAGGCCTAACATAACAAAAATGTCAAAACAATGGTATTGTCAGTGCCAGGCATTGAAGGATTTCAGCGGCTAGACTACACATTGGTGAAGCTGTGAGAGATAATTTTGCTAGTGGTAGAGCACTGTTTGAGCTGGGGGGGGGGAACTGTCTTGTGGCCGGCGGTACAGGCACAGGGCCCCTCATATTACAACGGTGTGTCTGACGTTGGGTGCGCACCACCACCGCCAGAGACACTTTATTGTACTATGAGGGACCCAGTGGCAGTGCCGTCGACCAAAAGCGGCCACACCCACCTCTTCAGACAAACAGCACTCTCAAGGGTCCAAGCGCAAAGTGGCGATAGCACGGCCCCGTGTGGGGAGTTTGGCCATTTCGTGAGGTGGAAACATGTCGTATGCTGGACAATCAGGTGAAGAAAATTACGAGATTGGAAAAGTCATTCAGAATAGTCCACAGGCAAGACCTTTTCATAGGAAAGCTAGGTGTCAGCCGGGCAGGGTGGGGCAAAAGATTTTGAAATCCAGTTGTGGTTCATTTTAATGAAGGTTAGATCATCTACATTTTGGGTAGCCAGACGAGTCCTTTTTTCTGTTAGTATTGAACCTGCAGCACTGAATACTCTTTCTGATAGGACACTAGCTGCCGGGCAAGCAAGCTCCTGCAATGCATATTCTGCCAATTCTGGCCAGGTGTCTAATTTGGATGCCCAGTAATCAAATGGGAATGACGGTTGAGGGAGAACGTCGATAAGGGATGAAAAATAGTTTGTAACCATACTGGACAAATGTTGTCTCCTGTCACTTTGAATTGATGCTGCAGTACCTGTCCTGTCTGCGGTCATAGAAAAATCACTCCACAACCTGGTCAGAAAACCCCTCTGTCCAACGCCACTTCTGATTTCTGCCCCTCTAACACCTCTGGTCTGCTGGCCCCTGGAGCTCGTGTGAGAACGATCACGGGCGCTGTGTGCAGGGAATGCCAGAAGCAAACGGTCAACAAGAGTTGATTGTTTTGTTGCTAATATTAGTTCCAAGTTCTCATGTGGCATAATATTTTGCAATTTGCCTTTATAGCGAGGATCAAGGAGGCAGGCCAACCAGTAATCGTCATCGTTCATCATTTTTGTAATGCGTGTGTCCCTTTTGAGGATACGCAAGGCATAATCCGCCATGTGGGCCAAAGTTCCCGTTGTCAAATCTGCGGTTGTGCTTGGTTGAGGGGCAGTTGCAGGCAAATCTACGTCACTTGTGTCCCTCAAAAAACCAGAACCCGGCCTTGCCACGCCACCAATTTCCCGTGCCCCCGGGAAAGCTTCCTCATTAAAAATATACTCATCCCCATCATCCTCCTCATCCTCCACCTCCTCTTCGCCCGGTACCTCGTCATGTACACTGCCCTGACCAGACAATCGCTGACTGTCATCAAGGCTTTCCTCTTCCTCTGGTGCAGACGCCTGATCCTTTATGTGCGTCAAACTTTGCATCAGCAGACGCATTAGGGGGATGCTCATGCTTATTATGGCGTTGTCTGCACTAACCAGCCGTGTGCATTCCTCAAAACACTGAAGGACTTGACACATGTCTTGAATCTTCGACCACTGCACACCTGACAACTCCATGTCTGCCATCCTACTGCCTGCCCGTGTATGTGTATCCTCCCACAAAAACATAACAGCCCGCCTCTGTTCGCACAGTCTCTGAAGCATGTGCAGTGTTGAGTTCCACCTTGTTGCAACGTCTATGATTAGGCGATGCTGGGGAAGGTTCAAAGAACGCTGATAGGTCTGCATACGGCTGGAGTGTACAGGCGAACGGCGGATATGTGCGCAAAGTCCACGCACTTTGAGGAGCAGGTCGGATAACCCCGGATAACTTTTCAGGAAGCACTGCACCACCAGGTTTAAGGTGTGAGCCAGGCAAGGAATGTGTTTCAGTTGGGAAAGGGAGATGGCAGCCATGAAATTCCTTCCGTTATCACTCACTACCTTGCCTGCCTCAAGATCTACAGTGCCCAGCCACGACTGCGTTTCTTGCTGCAAGAACTCGGACAGAACTTCCGCGGTGTGTCTATTGTCGCCCAAACACTTCATAGCCAATACAGCCTGCTGACGTATGCCAGTAGCTGCCCCATAATGGGAGACCTGGTGTGCAACAGTGGCAGGTGCGGATGGAGTGTTTGTGCGACTGCGGTCTGTGGACGAGCTCTTGCTTCTGCAGGAGGACGAGGAGGAGGAGGAGGAGGGGGTGCGAACGGCTACAGACAACTGTTTACTAGACCGTGGGCTAGGCAGAACTGTCCCAAACTTGCTGTCCCCTGTGGACCCTGAATCCACCACATTTACCCAGTGTGCCGTGATGGACACGTAACGTCCCTGGCCATGCCTACTGGTCCATGCATCTGTTGTCAGGTGCACCTTTGTGCTCACAGATTGCCTGAGTGCATGGACGATGCGCTCTTTAACATGCTGGTGGAGGGCTGGGATGGCTTTTCTGGAAAAAAAGTGTCGACTGGGTAGCTCGTAGCGTGGTACAGCGTAGTCCATCAGGTCTTTGAAAGCTTCGCTTTCAACTAACCGGTAGGGCATCATCTCTAACGAGATTAGTCTAGCTATGTGGGCGTTCAAACCCTGTGTACGCGGATGCGAGGCTAAGTATTTCCTTTTTCTAACCATAGTCTCATGTAGGGTGAGCTGGACTGGAGAGCTGGAGATCGTGGAACTAGCGGGGGTGCCGGTGGACATGGCAGACTGAGAGACGGTGGGAGATGGTATTGTTGCCGCCGGTGCCCTAGATGCAGTGTTTCCTACTACGAAACTGGTGATTCCCTGACCCTGACTGCTTTGGCCTGGCAAAGATACCTGCACAGATACAGCAGGTGGTGCGCTAAATGGTGGTCCTACACTGCCGGAAGGGATGTTGCGTTGATGACTAGCTTCATTGGCCGAGGGTGCAACAACCTTAAGGGACGTTTGGTAGTTAGTCCAAGCTTTCAAATGCATGGTGGTTAAATGTCTATGCATGCAACTAGTATTGAGACTTTTCAGATTCTGACCTCTGCTTAAGGAAGTAGAACATTTTTGACAGATGACTTTGCGCTGATCAATTGGATGTTGTTTAAAAAAATGCCAGACTGCACTCTTTCTAGCATCGGATACCTTTTCAGGCATTGCAGACTGAGCTTTAACCGGATGGCCACGCTGTCCTCCACCAGGTTTTGGCTTTGCCACGCGTTTTGGGCAAGATACGGGCCCGGCAGATGGAACCTGTGGCGATGTTGATGCCTGCTGCGGCCCCTCCTCCTCCTCTGCTTCAGAACTGCTGCCGCCTGCACCCTGTTCCCCCAATGGCTGCCAATCGGGGTCAAGAACTGGGTCATCTAATAACTCTTCTTGTACCTCCTGCGCAACTTCGTCTGTGTCACCGTGTCGTTCGGTGGTATAGCGTTCGTGATGGGGCAACATAGTCTCATCAGGGTCTGATTCTTGATCAGCACCCTGCGAGGGCAATGTTGTGGTCTGAGTCAAAGGACCAGCATAGTAGTCTGGCTGTGGCTGTGCGTCAGTGCACTCCATGTCAGATTCAATTTGTAATGGGCATGGACTGTTAACTGCTTCACTTTCTAAGCCAGGGACGGTATGTGTAAAGAGCTCCATGGAGTAACCCGTTGTGTCGCCTGCTGCATTCTTCTCTGTTGTTGTTTTTGCTGAAGAGGACAAGGAAGTGACTTGTCCCTGACCGTGAACATCCACTAACGACGCGCTGCTTTTACTTTTACCAGTTTCACGAGATGAGGCAAAAGAGCTAGAGGCTGAGTCAGCAAGATAAGCCAAAACTTGCTCTTGCTGCTCCGGCTTTAAAAGCGGTTCTCCTAATCCCAGAAAAGGGAGCGTTCGAGGCCTTGTGTAGCCGGACGACGAACCTGGCTCCACAGCTCCAGACTTAGGTGCAATATTTTTTCCCCCACGACCACCTGATGCTCCACCACTACCACTACCCTCATTACCAGCTGACAATGAACGCCCCCGGCCACGACCTCTTCCACTAGACTTCCTCATTGTTTTAAAAACGTAACCAAACTAACGTTATTTGTTGCAGTCACACAACTTACACGGTGAGCTATAACTTCAGTATGATTTAGCTACCCCTTTACAGGTTGGTGAGACCACAGCGAAAATCAGGCCCAATGTTACACACTCTTTTTTTGGTGGCTGCAAATTAGAGAGATGCCCCACACGCAGGACTGTCACTGAAGCACAAATGTTAATATTAATGTCACACTATTATTTTTTTTTTATTTTTATTTTTTTCAGGAACACTTTAGAAACCCCCCCAAAAAAAAAAAATAGATTTTTGCAGGGAGAATTTAGAAAACAAATGTAACAAACTATATGCTTTCTATGGGCCACTGAGTGAGAGATGACGCACACAGGAATCAGGAGTGGCACACAAGCCCAGAGGCCAATATTTTTCTACCAATGATTGATGGAGTTATTTTCTCTGGTAGATTTTGGAACCCAAATCAAGGAAAAAAAATGTAGGCTTTCTATGGACCACAATTGGAGAGAGAGAGAGAGAGAGATGGCACACCCAGGAGTCAAGACTGGCACACAAGCAGAAAGGCCAATATTAATCTCCCACTGTTTTTTTTTTTTTTTTTTTTTTTTTTTTTTTTTTCAGGGAGACTTTAGAAAAAAAAATAATAAAAAAAATATGATTTTATCAGGAAGAATTTAGAAACCAAATAAAATAAAATGATTTTTTCAGGGAGAATTTATAAAACAAATAAAAACAAAAATAGGCGTTCTATGGCCCACTGACTGAGAGATGACGCACACAGGAGTCAGGAGTGGCACACAAACCCAGAGGCCAATATTTTTCTACCAATGATTGATGTAGTTATTTTCTCTGGTAGATTTTAGAACCCAAATCAAGGAAAAAAAATATAGGCTTTCTATGGACCACAATTGGAGAGAGAGAGAGAGAGAGAGAGAGAGAGAGAGATGGCACACCCAGGAGTCAAGACTGGCACACAAGCAGAAAGGCCAATATTAATCTCCCACTGTTTTTTTTGGTTGTTTTTTTTTTTTTTTTTTCAGGGAGACTTTAGAAAAAAAAATAATAAAAAAAATATGATTTTATCAGGAAGAATTTAGAAACCAAATAAAATAAAATGATTTTTTCAGGGAGAATTTATAAAACAAATAAAACCAAAAATAGGCGTTCTATGGCCCACTGACTGAGAGATGACGCACCCAGGAGTCAAGACTGGCACACAAGCAGAAAGGCCAATATTAATCTCCCACTGTTTTTTTTGGTTGTTTTTTTTTTTTTTTTTTCAGGGAGACTTTAGAAAAAAAAATAATAAAAAAAATATGATTTTATCAGGAAGAATTTAGAAACCAAATAAAATAAAATGATTTTTTCAGGGAGAATTTATAAAACAAATAAAACCAAAAATAGGCGTTCTATGGCCCACTGACTGAGAGATGACGCACCCAGGAGTCAAGACTGGCACACAAGCAGAAAGGCCAATATTAATCTCCCACTGTTTTTTTTTTTTTTTTTCAGGGAGACTTTAGAAAAAAAAATAATAAAAAAAATATGATTTTATCAGGAAGAATTTAGAAACCAAATAAAATAAAATGATTTTTTCAGGGAGAATTTAGAAAACAAATAAAACCAAAAATAGGCGTTCTATGGCCCACTGACTGAGAGATGACGCACACAGGAGTCAGGAGTGGCACACAAACCCAGAGGCCAATATTTTTCTACCAATGATTGATGTAGTTATTTTCTCTGGTAGATTTTAGAACCCAAATCAAGGAAAAAAAATATAGGCTTTCTATGGACCACAATTGGAGAGAGAGAGAGAGAGAGAGAGAGAGAGAGATGGCACACCCAGGAGTCAAGACTGGCACACAAGCAGAAAGGCCAATATTAATCTCCCACTGTTTTTTTGGTTGTTTTTTTTTTTTTTTTTTCAGGGAGACTTTAGAAATAAAAATAATAAAAAAAATATGATTTTATCAGGAAGAATTTAGAAACCAAATAAAATAAAATGATTTTTTCAGGGAGAATTTAGAAAACAAATAAAACCAAAAATAGGCGTTCTATGGCCCACTGACTGAGAGAGAGAGAGAGATGGAACGCTTAGTACTGGCACACAAGCCCAAAGGGCAACATTAATCTCCCTTTTTTTTTCCAGGGAGAATTTCTGAAACCCAAAAAAAAAATAAAATAGGCTTTCTATGGCCCACTATTTGTGAGAGAGATGGGACGCTCAGGACTGGCACAGATGGCACGCTCAGGACTGGCACAGAAGCCCAGAGGCCAATATTAATCTCCCTTTTTTTCTGGGAGAATTTATAAAACCAAAAAAATATTTAAATAGGCTTTCTATGGCCCACTATTTGTGAGAGAGATGGCACGCTCAGGACTGGCACAGATGGCACGCTCACAACTGGCACACAAGCCCAGAGGCCAATATTAATCTCCCTTTTTTCAGGGAAAATTTATAAAACAAAAAAAAAAATTAAATAGGCTTTCTATGGCCCACTATTTGTGAGAGAGATGGCACGCTCAGGGCTGGCACAGATGGCACGCTCAGGACTGGCACACAAGCCCAGAGGCCAATATTAATCTCCCTTTTTTTCAGGGAGAATTTATAAAACCCCCAAAAAAAATAAAATAGGCTTTCTATGGCCCACTATTTGTGAGAGAGATGGGACGCTCAGGACTGGCACAGATGGCACGCTCAGGACTGGCACAGAAGCCCAGAGGCCAATATTAATCTCCCTTTTTTTCTGGGAGAATTTATAAAACCAAAAAAAATATTTAAATAGGCTTTCTATGGCCCACTATTTGTGAGAGAGATGGCACGCTCAGGACTGGCACAGATGGCACGCTCACAACTGGCACACAAGCCCAGAGGCCAATATTAATCTCCCTTTTTTCAGGGAGAATTTCTAAAACCCAAAAAAAAAATAAAATAGGCTTTCTATGGCCCACTATTTGTGAGAGAGATGGGACGCTCAGGACTGGCACAGATGGCACGCTCAGGACTGGCACAGAAGCCCAGAGGCCAATATTAATCTCCCTTTTTTTCTGGGAGAATTTATAAAACCAAAAAAATATTTAAATAGGCTTTCTATGGCCCACTATTTGTGAGAGAGATGGCACGCTCAGGACTGGCACAGATGGCACGCTCACAACTGGCACACAAGCCCAGAGGCCAATATTAATCTCCCTTTTTTCAGGGAAAATTGATAAAACAAAAAAAAAAATTAAATAGGCTTTCTATGGCCCACTATTTGTGAGAGAGATGGCACGCTCAGGGCTGGCTGGCACAGATGGCACGCTCAGGACTGGCACACAAGCCCAGAGGCCAATATTAATCTCCCTTTTTTTCTGGGAGAATTTATAAAACCAAAAAAATATTTAAATAGGCTTTCTATGGCCCACTATTTGTGAGAGAGATGGCACGCTCAGGACTGGCACAGATGGCACGCTCACAACTGGCACACAAGCCCAGAGGCCAATATTAATCTCCCTTTTTTCAGGGAAAATTTATAAAACAAAAAAAAAAATTAAATAGGCTTTCTATGGCCCACTATTTGTGAGAGAGATGGCACGCTCAGGGCTGGCACAGATGGCACGCTCAGGACTGGCACACAAGCCCAGAGGCCAATATTAATCTCCCTTTTTTTCAGGGAGAATTTATAAAACCAAAAAAAAAAATAAATAGGCTTTCTATGGCCCACTATTTGTGAGAGAGATGGCACACTCAGGACTGGCACACAAGCCCAAAGGCCAATATTAATCTCCCACTGTATTTTTATCAGGGAGAATTTATACACCCCACAAAAAAAAATACAGAAAAATGAAAAGGCTTTCTATGGCCCACTATGTGAGAGAGATGGCACACACAGGGATGGCACTCTAGCAGAAATGCCAAATTGCCAATCTTAATCTCCCACCAAAAAACAAAAAACAAAAAAAACAGGGAATGTCCTACAATTACTATCTCCCTGCCTGCAGTAATCTCAGCCAGGTATGGCAGGCAGCTACTATCTCCCTGCCTGCAGTAATCTCAGCCAGGTATGGCAGGCAGCAATAAGGAGTGGACTGATGCACAAATGAAATAAAAAGTGTGGACAAACAAAAAAGATAGCTGTGCAGAAAGGAAGGAACAAGAGGATTTGTGCTTTGAAAAAAGCAGTTGGTTTGCACAGCGGCGTACACACAGCAATGCAGCTATCAGGGAGCCTTCTAGGGCAGCCCAATGAGCTACAGCGCTGAGGGGAAAAAAAAAAAAAAAAAAACTTCCACTGTCCCTGCACACCGAGGGTGGTGTTGGACAGTGCAAATCGCTGCAGCACAAGCGGTTTTGTGGTTAATGGACCCTGCCTAACGCTATCCCTGCTTCTGACAAAGCGGCAGCAACCTCTCCCTAAGCTCAGATCAGCAGCAGTAAGATGGCGGTCGGCGGGAACGCCTCTTTATAGCCCCTGTGACGTCGCAGACAGCAAGCCAATCACTGCAATGCCCTTCTCTAAGATGGTGGGGACCAGGACCTATGTCATCACGCTGCCCACACTCTGCGTTTACCTTCATTGGCTGAGAAATGGCGCTTTTCGCGTCATTGAAACGCGACTTTGGCGCGAAAGTCGCGTACCGCATGGCCGACCCCGCACAGGGGTCGGATCGGGTTTCATGAAACCCCGACTTAGCCAAAAGTCGGGGACTTTTGAAAATGTTCGACCCGTTTCGCTCAACCCTAATTATAAGTATTACCCCTTAGTGACTGAGCCAAATTTTTCAAATCTGACTAGTGTCACTTTATGTGGTTATAACTCTGGAACGCTTCAACAAAGCGCAGTGATTTTGAGATTATTTTTTCGTGACACATTATACTTTATGATAATGGTAAATTTAGGTTGATATCTTTTGTGTTTATTTATAAAAGATATCAGAAATTTGAAAAAAATGTTAAAAAATTAGCAATTTTCAAACTTTGAATGATTATCCCTTTAATTCTGATAGTCATACCACAGCAAACCATTAATAAATAACATTTCCCACACGTCTGCTTTACATCAGCATCATTTGCAAAATGTTATTTTATTTTGTTAGCATTTTAGGAGGTTTAAAAATGTAGCAGCAATTTAAATTTTTTTCAAGGACATTTACAAAATGTATTTTTTTAGGGACTTATCCATGTTTGAAGTGAATTTGGGGGTTCTATATAGGGAAACCCCCACAAGTGATACCATTTTAAAAAACAGCACCCCCTGACATATTGAAAACTGCAGTCAGGTAGTTTGTTAACCCTTCAGGTGATTTTCAGGAATTAATGTGGCATGACAGAAATGAAAATGTGTATTTTTACCACCTAAATGTCACTAACTTCTGAACAGATTACTACAGCTGTCAAACTCTAGCCGCTATTTGGCCATGAATTGCCATGGCAAACATCAGGACCAAACAATCATGATCTGAGGGCACCAATTGGGATAAAGAGGAAGCCCCCACACTCTGTTAACCATTTATAATGATGTAGTCACTGCTGACAGCAGCATCTAAGGGGTTAAATAGATTTGGATGGTGCAAACACTGATCGTGGCTGATGCAGCAAGTTGTCAGCTATAGTGTACAGCCGATGGCTGCTGGATTGTCACCTGTATGGGGATATAAGTCTCTTATATCTCAGGTCAGTTAAAAGGCGTATTGGCAGTCACTAAGGGGGTTAAAACAATTTTGCCAATGTTATTTTTTTATATCTCGGGCTTTATTAAAAAACTAGAGAAAAGTAATCATACAATTTTCACACTTGCCAACTGAGCTTTTTAACACTCATATTTCCTATTCCTTCAGAAAGAGTTTTCTGCAGACTCCTTATCATTACAGACAGGACTACAATGACAGGTAACTAACATCTTTATACATTTATCACAATAGCTGTTGTCACATATGATGCTGCTACCCCTCCCTTCACAATGACTTGTGCGCACCCTCATTAGATTCTTCAGTACAAAATACAGGGTGCATATATTGTTTCCTAATACAAAAGGAAAACAGAGTCTAGAATAGCCCCATTGACTGACGTAAAAATTACAAGATTTCTATTTTTTATTTTTAATACAGGTTGTGTTATCTAAAAAAAATGCCACTTTTTTAAATAAAAAAAATTTAACCCAAAATCCTGATTAAATTTAAAGGTAATTTTCTGATTATAGCATTCCGTTAAAGGGAACCTGTCACCCCCCTCAGGCGTTTGTAACCAAAAGAGCCACATTGTGCAGCACTAATGCTGCATTCTGACAAGGTGGCTCTTTTAGTTATGCTCTCTGCACATGCTGAAATAAACGCTTATAAAATGTCCCCCCTCATACCGTGAAATCGTCCTGGGGCGGGTCTTTCCCCTCCTAATCAGAAGCAGCACAGCCGTCACTCATGGCCTCTGCGCGTCGGGCACCGCCTCCTCTTGCTTGGCATGCACAGGCTCGGAGTGACGGCTGTGCTGCATCTAATTAGGGGGGAAAGACCTACCCCGGGATGATTTCACGGTATGAGGGGGCAAATTTTATAAGCGTTTATTTCAGCGTGTGCAGGGAGCATAACTAAAAGAGCCACCATGTCAGAATGCAGCATTAGTGCTGCACAAGGTGGCTCCTTTAGTTACAAACGCCTGAAGGGGGTGACAGGTTCCCTTTAAAGATGTTTTCCTATGTCTATACATATGAGCTTGGGTGTGTAAAGTCAGACCTGGACCATTCTTTCCTTTATATTTTGATACTATTACATTCAATAACTTATAAAACTGATTTAATCTATTGAAGAACACCTTTTGTAGGAACAAGTACAAATTTTCTCTATCTAAAAAAAAATTCAAGGTTGTTCATCAGTGTCTTGTTCATTTCGTTTGCCTTTAGCAAAGTCAGCCGGCCATTACTCTTAAGAAACGATCCTATTGTGGTCTCCAATGTTAAGTCAGTAGAAACAAAGGTCGATGGGGTGACAGAAAAATTAGTGACATGTTCTTTTGTAGGTTACACATGGGAAAAGTGAGATTGCCTAAAAATCTGCTATGGGGATTTTAACTAAATAATGCTATTCTTTTAGAATCAGGTGTATTATAAATGTATTTATACACTAATTGTACTACTTTGGAGATGCAAGGTATTAGGGAAAAAAAGAGTCTTCTTGTTCTTAATTGATTGGCACATTTACCTGGCATTACAGCTCAATTGTAAGTGAATAAGTTCACTTCATCAAATTTAGTATGACTTGGCCTCATTGAAGGGTCCATTTTTTGTGTACTAGGAAAATCAGACCATTTTTCATCTGTCCGGTTTTACATCACTGTGATATCCATTTTTTTCTCCTAAAAAAATTCAAGCCTCTCTTACCCATTAACCCATTACTTGCCAAATTAAAATTTTTACAAGTACGGATTTTTCAGAAAAGGGCATCCCAATATTCAATTAAAAATGAAAATGACATGATTTCCTATTTTGAAAACATTCATTTTACAAACACAACACAAAAAATTGGACCCAATTATAAAAATTATAAAATCTTAGTTGCTAGAAGCTAAAGATTAGGCGTCCCAAAAAAGGACATTGGTAGATAATCTATGATCTGTCCATTTTTTACATGAACAACATTTTTTACTTGGACCCATTGATTTGATTGGGTAATTTTGATCCACAATTCGTACTATAATGGGTAGATGTTCTAGCCTTGAAAAACATTTATAAAACATGTACGTGAAATACATGTCTTAATGAGACCTTACATGCATCACTGCCTAGCAATATGTCATTAATATAGCAGATGTTCTATTGTAAATGGACAATCCCTGTCTATATGATTTATAGATGGGGTTTCAAGTTTGGAACTCCCTAATTTAGGCAGCGGTAAAAGCCACTGAAATAAGACGCTCCCTATCTCGTGTACTACACACTAACATGTATTCCATCATATTGGCCAGTTTTATAGTGGTTTCCTTATGGACATAAATTCTCTAGTTAGGATAACCTGGTTAAAAAATTGTCTAATATATTTAAAGGGGTTTTCTCATGGTCTTTCTTCAGGAACTCACCATTCCTCTGTCTCCTAGCATTGCAGAGTGTTGTGCAGTCCTGAAGATTGACAGTTTGGACTAGCAGCCTGTTTATACCCTTGGTCTGAACTATGCTCTGTCAGATGCTGCAAGCAGCATCAGACCTGCCTCTGGGAAGGCTAAAGGTACCTTCACACATAACGATATTGTTAATGATATCGTTGCTTTTTGTGACGTAGCAACGATATTGTTAAGGAAATCGTTATGTGTGACAGCGACCAACGATCTGGCCCCTGCTGGGAGATCGTTGGTCGCTGAACAAAGTCCAGAACTTTATTTCGTCGCTGGATCTCCCGTGGACATCGCTGGATCGGCGTGTGTGACACCGATCCAGCGATGTCTTCACTGGTAACCAGGGTAAACATCGGGTAACTAAGCGCAGGGCCGCGCTTAGTAACCCGATGTTTACCCTGATTACCAGCGTAAAAGTAAAAAAAAACAAACACTACATACTTACCTACCGCTGTCTGTCCCCGGCGCTGTGCTCTGCACTCCTCCTGTACTGGCTGTGAGCGTCGGTCAGCCGGAAAGCAGAGCGGTGACGTCACCGCACTGCTTTCCGGCCGCTGTGCTCACAGCCAGTGCAGGAGGAGTGCAGAGAAGCTGAGCGCTGGGGACAGACAGTGGTAGGTAAGTATGTACTGTTTGTTTTTTTTTACTTTTACGCTGGTAACCAGGGTAAACATCGGGTTACTAAGCGCAGCCCTGCGCTTAGTAACCCGATGCTTACCCTGGTTACCCAGGGACTTCGGGATCGTTGGTCGCTGGAGAGCTGTCTGTGTGACAGCTCTCCAGCGACCAAACAGCAACGCTGCAGCGATCCGGATCGTTGTCGGTATCGCTGCAGCGTCGCTTAATGTGAAGGGGCCTTAAGGGCACTGTAATCCAACCAGTTTTAGAGTAGCAATTGTAAGCTCTGGACTAAAGAGCTTGCTATCACAGGCTTGGTACCTAGAAAATTGGCTACCTGTGATGGACTGTTGCAGTGGCCTGTAAAGTAGCTAAGGATCAGTACACTATAAATTTAAAATTCTTCTCTTATGGAACATGGAGAAGATTTTTAATAAGAAGTAAATTGCAAAGTTGCTTGTTTTTACAAGTACTTTACAATTTTACCCATGTAAGAAATTGAGCCAACCTATTTAAGCAAACCTCCACTTACAGTTGAATATTTGACCATTTATAGAAAATGTGCAGCCAACATACTTTGTCCTCATTGACTTATATGGGGTTCTGGTTCAAGCTCAGATAAAGCACTGGTACCCATGCCAAACCTTGGACTAATGTTCGGTCATTCCTGGCGAACCTGAGCAACAACAGGTCCGCTCATGCCTACGGACATTCCCTTTGGACTACAATAGCAAGTCCATCCTGTCTGAGTCTTTTCTTGTCACCGTAGGTATGTAAGGGTGGTGTTTCTACGTAGAATGGTCAACATAGAGAAGTCTTATACTTTAGCAGCCATTTTGTGAAGGCGGGGACCAGGGCACTTCAACCACTACAGGATCATTTATAAGTACTGTGGGCCCAATACATCAAGGACGATCTTGATGAGGAGATGAGCTGGAGTCAGACACTCATGATTCGTGAAGAGGCGCACAAATCCCTTTCCCTACTGGAGTAAGGGTACCGTCACACTATACGATTTACCTACGATCACGACCAGCGATACGACCTGGCCGTGATCGTTGGTAAGTCGTAGTGTGGTCGCTGGAGAGCTGTCACACAGACAGCTCTCCAGCGACCAATGATGCCGAGGTCCCCGGGTAACCAGGGTAAACATCGGGTTACTAAGCGCAGGACCGCGCTTAGTAACCCGATGTTGGTCCACATAAACATATGAAATGTGAAATACAAGTATATATAATATAAACCTGCACACCCTTATATATATAATGGGAAACCCCACCGTCTGGCTCATGGGCCTATCTGCACAATTATGGGCCAATAATAACCCCTATAGCGTGTATGACCCCAGGAAATCAGGGGCAAACACCAAAAATAATAAGTGGAGCACCCCCTGATGATGTAATCACAGGGCCAGACCACCTAAATGCAAAGAATAAGGCAGCATTCTATATAAACGGCCAGAGAAAACCCACCGGGGTAAATAGCCCAGATGCAGCACCAGCCCATAATAGAGCAGCAAGGATTATACCATTACCCACATGGTCAGAGCAAGAGGAGGAGGAGGCACCGCCGTCCCCAAGTGCAGGTCAGTGTGGACCAAGAGACACGCAGCCCAACGCGTATCGCCCTATGCAAGAGGGCTTCGTCAGGGGAAGGTGCTGTTTGCAAAAAGCAGCCCGTATAAATAGAAACCATATGGCTCACCTAATGTGACACCGGTGAGCCGAATCCAGGCGAAAACAGGAAGTGCGGCGCTGGCAGGGAAACGCCCCCAAAAGAGAAGAACATGGGGCCAGTACGTCCCCCACCAGGGGGAGGAAATGCGCAGGCGCGGCCGACCCGCACTAACAGAGCGGGCTATAGAGCTCCAGCGCAAGGTGAAATGCGCAGGCGCGGCCGACACCAAGGGAAACACCCCCAAGAGTGAGGAGCATGGGGCCAACACATCCCCCACCAGGGGGAGGAAATGCGCAGGCGCGGCCGGCCCGCACTGACAGTTGCGGGCTCCAGCGCGACCGGAAGTGCGGCAACCAAATGGGTATGCCCGCACTTGTAATGGAGCCGGCAACAAGGCACGCCCCCAGCCAGAATACACATGAGGGGGCACGTCCCCCAGCAGGGGGAAATATAGTGCGCAGGGGTCATAAGCCTATATAAATACATAGGACTCCAGCACAAGGCAAAATGCGGCATCCAGATGGATAAATCTGCAACAAAAAAGTAAAGCCAGGACACATACATCCCCTAATCAAAAAGTGGGGAAAAGGGGGTTTATGGTCCCAAGCAAACAACCAGCCTCACATACCACATATACCACACTCGACCCCCGGGGGCAACACACCATACAAATCATCCAATACGGGAGATCTCAGAAGGCATATATATCATACAATAAATAGCAGATGAAAGGTAAATAATCAAAATACAAGACCAAAAAGGTTTTTTATTAGATATTATAATATCACATATAACAAGCATAAGCATAGCCTAGAAAATATAAATATACCCCATCCACAGTTGCACATAACCCGATATAAGGCCTAAAATAACCATAAGAAATCCCAAGACACTGAGCTACACTTTCTGGCCCACCACACTGGGCGGACTTCTAACACGCAGGTTATAGGTCTGGACAGGATTCGTGGCTCCAATAGGGGTGGTCCCATCAAGCCTCAGCTTCTCAGGTCTGAGGCCCGTTGGATCTTCCAATTAGGCTCGGTGGCCCCGGCGGGGCTCAATGAGGAGTTATTATTTACTGGTTTTTTGGGTTAATTTACCCCTTTTTCTTTTCTTTTTGTCTCCCTTTCCTTTGCTTCCTCCTAGGTGACATTTTATATTGTTCGAGGACTCCCATCCGGATTCTATACACATATGGATGGAAATTTACGGATCTGCTGTTGAAGAACATTTGGGATCATGGTTATACGTTTTTGCTGGTCCATTGGGCTATACGTTTGATGGGCGTTTGCCCCCGATCGAGTGCGACAGTCTGGACTTCTATTTTGTACTGGTTGAGATGTCTCTAGAGGTTATCCGGCCGCCTCGGTTATGCTTTACACATTTATCATGCTTGTATTCCTGGTCGGATCGGGCTGTGTGGTCCTTCTGGGTGGATTGCACCACCCTTGTCTGGCTCATGGGGGTTTTTAGGTATACATTTTTATGGGCTTTCGGGCCATTATCATGTTTCCTGCTTCACTGCTCCCTTCAGATCGTCACTGGGTTGCCATCGCTTCAGCACACATAGCTCAGTGTCTTGGGATTTCTTATGGTTATTTTAGGCCTTATATCGGGTTATGTGCAACTGTGGATGGGGTATATTTATATTTTCTAGGCTATGCTTATGCTTGTTATATGTGATATTATGATATCTAATAAAAAACCTTTTTGGTCTTGTATTTTGATTATTTACCTTTCATCTGCTATTTATTGTATGATATATATGCCTTCTGAGATCTCCCGTATTGGATGATTTGTATGGTGTGTTGCCCCCAGGGGTCGAGTGTGGTATATGTGGTATGTGAGGCTGGTTGTTTGCTTGGGACCATAAAACCCCTTTTCCCCACTTTTTGATTAGGGGATGTATGTGTCCTGGCTTTACTTTTTTGTTGCAGATTTATCCATCTGGATGCCGCATTTTGCCTTGCGCTGGAGTTCTATGTATTTATATAGGCTTATGACCCCTGCGCACTATATTTCCCCCTGCTGGGGGACGTGCCCCCTCATGTGTATTCTGGCTGGGGGCGTGCCTTGTTGCCGGCTCCATTACAAGTGTGGGCATACCCATTTGGTTGCCGCACTTCCGGTCGCGCTGGAGCCCGCACTGCTAGTGCGGGCCGGCCGCGCCTGCGCATTTCCTCCCCCTGGTGGGGGATGTGTTGGCCCCATGCTCCTCACTCTTGGGGGCGTTTCCCTTGGTGTCGGCCGCGCCTGCGCATTTCACCTTGCGCTGGAGCTCTATAGCCCGCTCTGTTAGTGCGGGTCGGCCGCGCCTGCGCATTTCCTCCCCCTGGTGGGGGACGTACTGGCCCCATGTTCTTCTCTTTTGGGGGCGTTTCCCTGCCAGCGCCGCACTTCCTGTTTTCGCCTGGATTCGGCTCACCGGTGTCACATTAGGTGAGCCATATGGTTTCTATTTATACGGGCTGCTTTTTGCAAACAGCACCTTCCCCTGACGAAGCCCTCTTGCATAGGGCGATACGCGTTGGGCTGCGTGTCTCTTGGTCCACACTGACCTGCACTTGGGGACGGCGGTGCCTCCTCCTCCTCTTGCTCTGACCATGTGGGTAATGGTATAATCCTTGCTGCTCTATTATGGGCTGGTGCTGCATCTGGGCTATTTACCCCGGTGGGTTTTCTCTGGCCGTTTATATAGAATGCTGCCTTATTCTTTGCATTTAGGTGGTCTGGCCCTGTGATTACATCATCAGGGGGTGCTCCACTTATTATTTTTGGTGTTTGCCCCTGATTTCCTGGGGTCATACACGCTATAGGGGTTATTATTGGCCCATAATTGTGCAGATAGGCCCATGAGCCAGACGGTGGGGTTTCCCATTATATATATAAGGGTGTGCAGGTTTATATTATATATACTTGTATTTCACATTTCATATGTTTATGTGGACCAAGTTTCTCATGTTTCATTGTTTTTAAGTATGTTTTATGGTTTTGAAGTTGCTGTTTGTTAATAAAATTTCCGTGGTTATATTTTGAGTATTGTTATTTATTTTCCATGTGGTGTGCATTCGTTTGAGTGGCTCTTTTTCTTTTCTTTTTTGTGCAGATTTACATTATTAGCCGCTTGTTTGCACCCCGATTGGTAGTTTGTGCCATTTAGTATTGGTAGTGCGCTCTTTGCATCTAATTGCCTAGTAACCCGATGTTTACCCTGGTTGCCAGCGTAAAAAAAAACAAACAGTACATACTTACATTCCGGTGTCTGTCCCTTGCCGTCTGCTTCCCGCACTCACTGACTGCCAGCCGTAAAGTGAAAGCACAGCACAGCGGTGCTGTTTGTTTTTTTTTATGCTGGTAACCAGGGTAAACATCGCTCTCCAGCGACCAACGATGCCGAGGTCCCCGGGTAACCAGGGTAAACATCGGGTTACTAAGCGCGGTCCTGCGCTTAGTAACCCGATGTTTACCCTGGTTACAAGCGAACGCATCGCTAGATCGGTGTCACACACACCGATCTAGCGATGACAGCGGGAGATCCAGCGACGAAAGAAAGTTCCAAATGATCTGCTACGACGTACGATTCTCAGCAGGGTCCCTGATCGCTGCTGCGTGTCAGACACAGCGATATCGTATGGATATCGCTGGAACGTCACGAATCGTACCGTCGTAGCGATCAAAATGGCACTGTGTGACGGTACCCTAAGATTTGTGGTGTAGCAAATGTCGCCGCTTGTCATGTATTTAACTAACTTGCCACACCCCCATCCCACCCCAGCTTTCACTTTGTTAGAGCTGGGTGAAAATGGCTTGAGAACTCCAAAAGTCAAATGATTTTAGTGCAGCTGCAGATGACTTTTCAATGCTTTCTGTGCAAGAATACTAGCACAAAAGAGAGAAGAAATACATATTATACAGTGTAGACTAGATAATAAGATTAGTACCAAGATTAAACCTTGTTTGCTTAAACCTCATCCAGACACCTCGATTTTTTTATTTATTTTTTGCACATGAAAGAAAAGCAGGGGGGTGGATCCAATTTTCATCAATTTTTGGTCCATTTTTATCCTCAGCATGGCATCCATGTTTCTCATTGGAAAGTTTTTTTTAGCTTCTCCTACCCATTAAATATTAAAATATGAACAGCGCTCATCTGACACGCTTCTTTCTTTAACGACCATTGGCTCAATCTTGAGCCATGGCAATTTAATGGATAAATGATTTGTTAGAAGGTCGATCTTGTGCAAGCCTAAATAGGTCTTCTCCACCATTATCTTGATAGTTTCAAGCCATCGGGTTGCTGTGCTTTCTCTTCGCCTTGTTCCTTCTTTTCTCCTGACCATGATGTTCTTCTCCAGTGATTGCTGTCTTCATATGATGTATCAAAAGTAGGCAAGTTGGAGCTTTGTGATGCTTGCTTCAAGTGACATGTCTGGCGTGAATTATTCCAAAATTGATTTCTAAGTTCTTTTTGCCATTCATTGTATTGATAACATCCTTCTCCAGGACCACATTTCAAAGGTATCATTTTTTCTTCTGTCTTGTTTTGCATGGTTTGAAGTCCTTTACAATTTTACAACTTCCAAGTCATCGCAACCCATTTCAAATGTGTCCCGGTCATACCTGACATTAGTCAATGTCTAAGTCTTCTTTGTAACCATCTGAGTTTCTCAAGGATCCATTACTTTAAATTGATGAGTTCATCCGAGAATCAGATATAAAATGGATACATCTCCAGTTTCTTTTAGGGGGTCTCTTAGTCAACAACAAAAACATTGCCAGGTGATCAGTCCAATAGAAACACAGATTGAGTACATATGCGAAAAACAGGCGTTTGAATGAAGCTTAAGCCTGAGATGGAACAATGACAGCTATCCAAAAAAAAGACCTGAATACCCAATTATCTTGCTTGTGATACGAATAAAATCTGCTTTATTTATTACCACTTAATTACTCTATGATGCAGTACATATGATATCCCTACCTGAAGTGTCTCCCAGAAGGCCTAGATGAAAGATGAATGCAGATGATTTGAGATGCTATTGTGCTGCCAGCTTCACTTCAGATATGGAAAATAAGAGAAGCATCTCATCAAGTTATTATTACAGAAATCTTCCTAGAAATACAGTAGCTGTTTTACAAGTTGTGCAAATATCCCAAATGATATATCCTCCGGAAGGCTGTGAAGCTAATATACTAATATTGCTGTTGATCAAATATGTATAAAGAGATTTGCTTCCTGCTGCCTGTAAAAAAGCATAAAGTACAACAAGTTTAAAGGCACAACGATTCCTTGATGTTGTGAAATGTATAACCTCATCTAGAAAGAAATAAAAATATTCAGTATTCAAATATTTCACTATTTTGTCTGCTAAAATTATTTTTGTGGTTTGTGTAAACAGGCTATTAAATGACTGTCAATCAGCAAACAAATGATGGTGATTGTTAAGTGCCAATGGTCGGCAGGTGAAAGGGCTCATTCAGACGTCCATGTACATCGAACCAAGATCAGACCACTAATACATGGACTGACCGTGCCTCTCCTGACCCGAGTGTGACGGCTTCATGTATTTCTATGAGGCTGTCCTGATTGGATCGAGAGAACCTTAAAGGGAAGGTACCGCGTTTGTAGATCATTAATAAATCACTGTAATGCAGCATAACATGCTGCTATAACCAAGTTTTAAATGCATGTGAAACAGATTACGTGTGTAATATGAGTTTAAAGAAGGCAATGGGGGCTGACATCTTGGTTTCACAGCAGTTCACGACATTATCAGTGTCATTTTACGGCACCCCATGGACATAGCAGATAATAGACCAGCGCTGACCCTATCTCTAACATTGTAGCTGTTTTAGCAGTGAGCTGGGCACGCCTCTGTGGGCTGCACAATTCACTGCTGTAGGTGTGTGTTATGATCAGGTGACCTTGGAGCAGCATGAAAACTTTCACTGGAGTAGGTGGTAACTATACTGACCGCAAACCCTGATCTTAACACAGCAACTAGAAGTAGCCGTGGGGTGTGCCTAACAAAACCTAGACACCTCGACACAGCCGGAGGACTAAATACCCCTATAGATGGAAATAGGAATTCTACCTTGCCTCAGAACCGAACCCCAAAGAATAGGCAGCCCCCCACAAATAATGACTGTGAGTAGTAGAGGAAAAGACACACGTAGGCAGGAAACAGGATTTAGCAAAACGAGGCCACACTAGCTAGAATAGGAAAGGATAGGACAGGATACTAAGCGGTCAGTATTAAAATCCTTTCAAAAATATCCACAGCAGAAAATACAAAAACTCCACCATCTAACTAAAGATGTGGAGGGTATATCTGCAACTCCAGAGAATCCAACAAGACTGAGAAAACACTGACACAGTCTAAGCTGGACAAGAGAAAACAAATGAATAGCACAGAATATAAGCACACTGCATGTGTGCCACAGAAAAAGAAACAGACACTTATCTTTGCTGAATTGGCAGCTAAGCAGGAGAAGCCAGACAAAGATCCAGCACTTCCCAAGAAACATTGACAACTGGCAAGGACTAATGAATCCTGCACACCTAAATATCCCAGTCAAAACTGCAATCAGCAGATACACCTGGCCAGGACTGCGACTCAGAGCCAACTGCATTCCCACCTACAACCACTGGAGGGAACCCAAAAGCAGAATTCACAACAGGTGTGACTAGCTGCCATTTTATAATAGCCCAGTGCTATCTGCCGAGCTCCACTTACTTTCTATCGCAGGAGAGAAGCACTCACTGGAACCGGAGGATGGAGAGTGCGGGTGATTTATCTCCATGCTCCTCTGTACTCCAGGCAGGCACGTTCTGGGCAGACATCCTCTGCTCTCATACTCTGCCCTCCCTGTGTGCTTCTCCTGCTCTGTCTCCGCCTCCTCACAAGCAGACACTGTGATCTCCAGTAAGCTGCATTCACAGCTTGCCTCTCTCTCTCTCTGCCATACAATGGATCTCTCCCCTCCCTCCACAATGCCTGGCCATTCTCTGCAGACCTGGATCTCCTCCTTATCTTACTGAGGGATGAGTCACAGACAGCTCTGCTCAGATAATGCTGCTCCATACATAAACACCACATGTCTTCACTTTTCCTCCAGTCCACCATGCTGCTGAGCCCACTGTGTTCTGCTTTTTTGTAAACTCTGTAGCTGTGTTTCTGATGCAGTAACTGCTGGTGATAGCAGATCACAGGGCAATCACACACAAAATGGCTCTGCCCTGTGATGCTGCTCTTCATTCTGCCCCAGGAAGATATTAGACCACCCAAAAGGGGAGGGAAATGGTGATGTCAGCAGTTACTGCCCCAATTTTCCAGCAAAGAGTAAAGCTGGTAAGTCTTACTAAAGCTGCTTGAGGTCTAAAACAGAAAATGCTCCCCCTAGTGGTCAATATATATATTTGTAAGAAAATATATAATATTTTTCATATAGAAATGTTTGCAAACAGTGCAAACATTGCATTAGTACATTTTATTTACTATTTTAAGCTTAATTTCACAAAAAACAAACTACAAAAAAACTGGTGGCACCTTCCCTTTAAGACTCATTCAAAACTTCGTTTTTCCATGTCTGAGAGGAACAGACTGAGTTTCACCAGAGTTTTTGTTCATCTGAATTTGGTCCGAGTTTCATAAATTTTTCTCAGATGAGAAAAAGAATGTTTTTCCAGCTTCTCTCAGGGTATGTTCACACGTTCCTGATTTCCATCCTTTTTTTTCAGGACTGTTTTTTAAAAAACTGCAGCTCTTGGCAGAAAACGCAGGTCCTTTTTTTGGTCCTTTTTTGTCCTTTTTTGATGCGTTTTTTGATGCGTTTTTTTATCCTTTTTTTGATCCTTTTTTTTATGCAGTTTTCTATGCAGAGTCTGTGTGTTTTCTAGGAAGTTTTTTAGGGTTAAAATGGCTGAAAATACCCTAACCCTACCCCTAACCCTAACCCTACCCCTAACCCTACCCCTAACCCTACCCCTAACCCTAACCCTACCCCTAACCCTAACCCTACCCCTAACCCTAACCCTACCCCTAACCCTAACCCTACCCCTAACCCTACCCCTAACCCTATTCTAACCTTAGTGGAAAAAAAAAATTCTTAATTTTTTTTATTGTCCCTACCTATGGGGGTGACAAAGGGGGGGGGTGTCATTTACTATTTTTTTTATTTTGATCACTGAGATAGGTTATATCTCAGTGATCAAAATGCACTTTGGAACGAATCTGCCGGCCGGCAGATTCGGCGGGCGCACTGCGCATGCGCCCGCCATTTTGCAAGATGGCGGCGCCCAGGGAGAAGACGGCCGGACGGACACCGGGACGCCGGGTAAGTATAAGGGGGGGAGATTAGGGCACGGGGGGGGCATCGGAGCACTGGGGGGGGCATCGGAGCACGGGGCGGTGGGATTGGAGCACGGGGGGGCGGGATCGGAGCACGGGGGGGCAGCCACACTCCGCCCACGTGCTTCCGCCCACTTCCCCGCACTTCCTGCTGCAGCGGTTCTGCACCACAAACCGCAGTAAAACCCGCAGATATTTTTTTCATCTGCGGGTTTTACTGCGGGTTTGACCTCACAATGGAGGTCAATGGGTGCAGAACCGCTGCGGCTCCGAAAAAAGAAGTGACATGGTACTTCTTTTTTCCCGCAGCTATTCAGCGCGCCTTTTTTTTTTATTTTCCGCATTGTGGGCACAGCAGTTCCTGTTTTCCATAGGGTACAATGTAATGTACCCTGCATGGAAAACAGCTGCGGACCCGCAGCGGGAAAATCGCGGCAATTCCGCATGAAAAAAAGGATCGTGTGAACATGGCCTTACCAACCAATCTATGGAAAACAGACAGCACAAAGATAGCATCCGAATGATGTCTGACTTTTTCACAGATCCACAGACTTGCATTGGCGATTTTGATCCCTCTCTAAGATCGATATCAAATATGTCTCCATGATTTTGCACAGACTGGTATGTGAACAGCCCCATAGACTATCATAGGTACTAGTTTACTAGCTTTGTCCATTAAAAATATGGAAATGTTTGTAAAAAACAAACATTGGAATGAGGCCATAGTCAGTTTCTCCACAACACATTGCATACACTACTCTAAAGTCACATATGTGGAACCCTATGAAGATGCTATTAACATCAACCATACTATTATATGCTACAGAATAGTAATATAGCAGATTACTAATGTTTTATTCTTGTAACAAAACAAACTATGGACAACATAATATAGACTAAGATCCAATTAGATCACTCACAGAGCCTACATGCCTTTTCTAGGAGTTCTGCAATGAGACTCAACAACATAAATAGTAAAAAAAAAACATATAAAGTTAGGTGGCAACCTATAGTACAGACCAAAAGTTCGGACACATCTTCTCATTTAAAAATTTTTCTGTATTTTCATGACTATGAAAATTGTACATTCACACTGAAGGCATCAAAACTATGAATATTAACACATGTGGAATTATATACTTAAGTCAAAAAGTGTGAAACAACTGAAAATATGTCTTATATTCTAGGTTCTTCAAAGTAGCCACCTTTTGCTTTGATGACTGCTTTGCACACTCTTGGCATTCTCTTGATGAGCTTCAAGAGGTAGTCACTGGGAATGGTTTTCACTTCACAGGTGTGCCCTCTCAGGTTTAATAAGTGGGATTTCTTGCCTTATAAATGGGGTTGGGACTATCAGTTGTGTTGAGCAGAACTCTGGTGAATACACAGCTGATAGTCCTACTGAATAGACTGTTAGAATTTGTATTATGGCAAGAAAAAAGCAGCTTTGAAGAACCTAGAATATAAGACATAATTTCAGTTGTTTCACACATTTTTGTTAAGTATATAATTCCACATGTGTTAATTCATAGTTTTGATGCCTTCAGTGTGATTGTACAATTTTCATAGTCATGAAAATACAGAAAAATCTTTAAATGAGAAGGTGTGTCCAAACATTTGGTCTGTACTGTATAAGAAAAACTTATAGTCATTAGTCACCTAGCAATTGGGTGTATCCAATCATGTAATCAGCAATGCTGGTACAAGGCACCAATTGAATCTCATTGAGGTCATGTAGCACAGCACCCAAGCGTGGAGTCCCAATATGTTTCCGTGACTGATTGGAACCTAATAAATGCTCATAGGTGCAGTATGTCACCTTTGCACTTCTAATGTAGACAAATGAAGAGATGGATCTAAAATCGCACTGCTAAACTCCCACCAGATGGTAAAGGAACAGTGAAGGGTATTTGGAAGAGGTTTTTAATTGTCAAAGTGTTTCAAAGCATACAACACTTCTTTATCAGGACAAACCATGAACCTTGGAACTGCTGGTTAACCCTCTACTTGCTCTCTGCTGGATAACCCATTGTTTGCTTTCAAGTAATACCTTCAGTAAAGTCGCGCCGAGAGATAAATCATTCATCTGAACAGCCCTGTTGGATAACATTGGTAAGGTCATGTTCACACGTTCTGTATTTGGTCAGTATAATACATCGGTATTTGCAATCCAAAATCATTAGTGGAACAATCAGAGGAAAATTATAATAGAAACACGTCACCGCTTTTGTATATATCACCCATTCCTGGTTTTGGCGTGTAAATACTGATTTAAAACACTAACCAAATCCTGAAGGTGTGAACATGGCCTTATGCGTTGCCTGCATGAGCCCTTTGTCAAACATTTTATTTTTTAATACTGCGGGCCAGTTCAGTTATTGGAAATTACCGTATATACTCGAGTATAAGCCGACCCGAGTATAAGCCGACCCCCCTAATTTTGCCACAAAAAACTGGGAAAACTTATTGACTCGAGTATAAGCCTAGGGTGGAAATGCAGCATTTACCGGTGAATTTCAAAAATAAAAATAGATCATTATTTCCCCATAGCTGTGCCATATAGTGCTCTGCACCGTTCATATTGCCCCATATCTGTGCCCCATATATGCTCTGCACCGTTCATTTTTGCCCAATATCTGTGCCCCATACAGTGCTCTGCACTGTTCATATTGCCCCATAGATGCTGCACAGATGCCCCATACAGTGCTCTGCACCGTTCATATTGCCCCATAGATGCTGCACAGGTGCCCCATACAGTGCTCTGCACCGTTCATATTGCCCCATAGATGCTGCACAGATGCCCCATACAGTGCTCTGCACCGTTCAAATTGCCCCATAGATGCTGCACAGATGCCCCATACAGTGCTCTGCACCGTTCAAATTGCCCCATAGATGCTGCACAGATGCCCCATACAGTGCTCTGCACCGTTCATATTGCCCCATAGATGCTGCACAGATGCCCCATACAGTGCTCTGCACCGTTCATATTGCCCCATAGATGCTGCATAGATGCCCCATACAGTGCTCTGCACCGTTCATATTGCCCCATAGATGCTGCACAGATGAACCATACAGTGCTCTGCACCGTTCATATTGCCCCATAGATGCTGCACAGATGCCCCATACAGTGCTCTGCACCGTTCAAATTGCCCCATAGATGCTGCACAGATGCCCCATACAGTGCTCTGCACCGTTCATATTGCCCCATAGATGCTGCACAGATGCCCCATATATTGCTCTGCACCGTTCATACTGCGCCATAGTTGCTCCACATAAATCTGTGCCGCTGCTGCTGCAATAAAAAAAAAACACATACTCACCTTTCTTGATTGCAGCTCCCGGCGTCCGGTCCCGGCGCCTCCATCTTCCCGGCGTCTCTGCTCTGACTGATCAGGCAGAGGGCGCCGCGCACACTATATGCGTCATCGCGCCCTCTGCCTGAACAGTCAGAGCGCAGACGCCGGGAAGATGGAGGCGCCAGGAAGATGGAGCGGTGCCCGGCGGCTGGAACGTGGACAGGTAAATATGCCATACTTACCTAGTCCCAGTGATCCTGGCGCTCCCCGCCTTCCTCCCCGTCTTCTGTGCTGCAGCCTCTTCCTGTCAGCGGTCACCGGCACCGCTGATTAGAGAAATGAATAGGCGGCTCCGCCCCTATGGGAGGTGGAGCCGCTTATTCATATCTCTAATGAGCGGTCCCACGTGACCGCTGAAGAGGGGAAGAAGCTGCAGCACAGAAGACCGTGGGACGGCAGGGACAGCGTCAGGATCGCTGGGACTAGGTAAGTATACCTCAGCGCCCTTACCCCCTCACCCGCCGACCCCACCGCTACCGTGACTCGAGTATAAGCCGAGAGGGGCACTTTCAGCCCAAAAATTTGGGCTGAAAATCTCGGCTTATACTCGAGTATATACGGTAACCAAAAAACAGCATCCAAAAAAAAGCAACCAGAAATTGAAATAACACCACATAGAACACATAAGACAGATGCAAATATAAAGTGCGGTAGGACAGACAAGACCATATGTTATAGTTAAGTTATTGGGGCTTTATCTAAAATGACAAACATTAATAAAGCCAGCGATAACGGCTGCGAGTAGAAGCAGCACAGTATTTATTATCACAAGACAATCCAACATGTAGGTAAGCAATTTTTTTGTCAAAAATGTGACTGATTTTAGTCTTTGTGTACTCCATTTACTCCCGCACTCTTCCCAGGGCTCCCGAGCGTTTGTTCTGACACGAGACCCTTGCGTCCAATCAGCACTGGCGTCACTCTCCCCGCTTTCTGACGAATTGAACATGAAGAGGACGTCCGAGATCAGCTGCGGCCTGGACTTCCTCCTCATGTTCAATTCAACAAAAGGTGGGGACAGTGACGCCAGTGCTGATTGGGCACAAAGGTCACATGTCACAACAAATGTACAAGAGCCCCAGGGAGCAGGGATACTGACACTGCGGGAACAGAGCTGACACTGGAGGTGAGTAGAAGCTTTTATATTATTGGGGCTAAACATTTAGATCAAGAAGGGGTTATCTTAGTAGTGCACAACCCCCTTTAGAGTTACTTGGCTCAGTATGCTGGGCCCTATACTTACGCTCAAAAGCAAAGTGCAGGAAAATTTTTTGGTTCCATCTCAGTGTGGTGCAGAGATGGAACCAAACTACTCCCTAGGAAATAAGCGCAGCTATGCGAAGTCTCTGTAATGATTGCTGTGCACAAGCTGCTGCACATTGCTACCTGGCCAGATTGGAGTTCTACAGTTTCATGCCAACTGGGAATTCGAGAAGTTACCCAATAATCATTAAAGTAACATAATTAAGAATGTAATGCGGCAGAAACTCATAATATTACATTTTCAAGAGATCTTTAGGACTATGAAATGCATATTTAATCAGCATAAAGAAAACAAAATTCCAAAGGTTATAAAATTCTACTAAATCTCTCACAAATCTAATTTTCGACATAGAACAAAAAACTATTCCCATGTTATTGCCCATACTATCAAAATCATGAACTGTACAGTTGCTGGGAAAAGATAATCAAATGCCATTTTGCTGGAAGGTAAATAATTTTCTTTTTTTTTATATCTGATGATAGTAACATAGAAACATAGTTAGTAAGGCCGAAAAAAGACATTTGTCCATCCAGTTCAGCCTATATTCCATCATAATAAATACCCAGATCTACGTCCTTCTACAGAACCTAATAATTGTATGATACAATATTGTTCTGCTCCAGGAAGACATCCAGGCCTCTCTTGAACCCCTCGACTGAGTTCGCCATCACCACCTCCTCAGGCAAGCAATTCCAGATTCTCACTGCCCTAACAGTAAAGAATCCTCTTCTATTTTGGTGGAAAAACCTTCTCTCCTCCAGACGCAAAGAATGCCCCCTTGTGCCCGTCACCTTCCTTGGTATAAACAGATCCTCAGCGAGATATTTGTATTGTCCCCTTATATACTTATATATGTTTATTTCTAGTGAGTAGACTCACATAACCACAAGAAAGATACTACAATGATACAATTATCATCCCTTTTTATTTTTAGGGGTCATTCAGACATCCGTTTTTTTCATCTTAGTGCTATCTGTGTTTTTCACGGATAGAACTTGTACCCATAATAGGGAATGGGGTTGTTCGCATGTTCGTTATTTTTTATGGACCGAGCAGTTTGTGCAAAATCACTCAGATTTGTCCGATATTGATCCGAGTACAAATCTAGGTGTCTGTAAAAAAAAATTGGACATTATTCAGATGCCTGATTTTCATAAACTACTACTTAGGAAAACAATAGAGATTTCTTGTTTAGTTTCCACATACGAAAAAACCAACAACTCTGACTAAAACAAAAACCGATTTGTTTTTCTGATACTTGGAAAATACTGATGTGTGAATGATTCCTTACCTTCACTTTTGTCTCACTTTAGCACTCATACCGACCCACACAGAGGAAAGAGGAAAAAAACAATACTTCTTGCCTGTTTGTTGGGCTCTCCATGCATGTGTTGTGACTGTGGTTTCACATTTGCGTTTTTTGCCGCTGCGTTTTAGCACAAAAATACGCATGCGTTTTTTTTCCTATACTTAACATTAAAAACGCATGTGTTTTTTTGCATGCGTTTTGCCGCCGCATGCGTCTTTTCTATGCATGCGTTGTGTTGCAGAAATGCAACATGTAGTAATTTCTAGCAGCGTTTTATTGCCGCAAAGAAACCTATTGCTGTCTATGTAAACGCATGCGTTTTTAAGCACATGAGTTTGCATGCATTTTTAAACGCATGCGTTTTAATAGAAAAACACAAGAATACACACTGATAAGCCAACCCCAAACCCTAACCCTTACCCTAACCCTAAGGGATCCTAACCCAAACCCTAACCCTATGGGTTAGGGTTAGGGTTAGGATCCCTTAGGGTTAGGGATAGGGTTAGGGATAGGGTTAGGGATAGGGTTAGGGATAGGGTTAGGATCCCTTAGGGTTAGGGTTAGGATCCCTTAGGGTTAGGGTTAGGGTTAGGATCCTTTAGGGTTAGGGATAGGGTTAGGGATAGGGTTAGGGTTAGGATCCCTTAGGGTTAGGGTTAGGGTTAGGATCCCTAGGGTTACTAGGGATCCTAACCCTAACCCTAACCCTTGCTATTTCTGTTTAAAGTGGGTTTTCTTGTTAATTTTGATGATTGGCAGCTGTCACACACTTCTCATCATGCGTTTTAAAAACGCAGGAAAAAACGCATGTAAACGTGTCAAAACGCCGCGTTTGTATTAAAACATGCAAAAATGCATGCGTCTAAAAAATGTGGCGTTTTAACGCGTTTACATGCGTTTTTTTCACCACATGCGTTTGCGTTTAAAACGCTGCGTTTTTAAACGCAAATGTGAAACCAGCCTCAGCCGCGACACATGCAGCTGTGGCGCCGATCACCCGGTGCGCTCCAGGTATCCAGGTTCCCGCTGCATCTTATTAAGTAAAAGTTATAGCTTGCTGAATAAGGAGGGACTCTATCAAATTCGCTCATCTCTAATGAAGACCACACTTACTTCAATAAAATATGACAATTGTATATTTGTTTTTTAGATGATCATGCATTCAGGGCTGTAATAGTCATTGTGAAGACTAGGCTGAAGCCTAGGAGCCCCTTGGATCAGAGACCTGCACAATGGTTAAAGATACTGTTCCCCTGGGGCTCCATTGGTTGAAGGCACTTTGCAATCGGTATCAATATCTGTACACATATTCATCACACTGGATCGATATCACGATGGCAGGCTTGTGCATTCATACATAATGTAGTTTTAACCTGAACCAGGGGCTCAAATATTCCCATGGGCCGTTGAAATCATCCAAAAGAATTAATATTTAGAAATTTTCAAAAAGATCAAATGGTAGCCAATATGTACAAGTAGAGGTCATAATGAGAAATGAGTAGAGAAAAGGAAGAATGATTGGGTTGTGAGAAAAGACTTCCAAAGACATTATTTTACGTATAGTTGAAAGATCGAAGTGTCAGAGGAGCATGAAAAATTGCTGAAAGCTTTGGGGCCCGGCCATGGAATTATACAGCCCAGTGTGCAGTTAAGTTATTATATAAGCATGAAGACAAATAGATAAACTATCAAAAAATATACCACTGAACTGTGCTAAATATAATTCCTATATGGAATCTCAAAATGTACAAATGGCAGCAGCATTCAATAGTATTTGATGAGATTCTTGAATTGTCGTTGAAAGCCCTAAAATTCTTCACAATCAGTATAAACAATGGAAGCTGGCCAAGGGGTAATGCCATCTCATACTTGTACAGTTAGGGCCAGAAATATTTGGACAGTGACACAAGTTTTGTTATTTTAGCTGTTTACAAAAACATGTTCAGAAATACAATTATATATATAATATGTGCTGAAAGTGCACACTCCCAGCTGCAATATGATAGTTTCCACATCCAAATCGGAGAAATGGTTTAGGAATCATAGCTCTGTAATGCATAGCGTCCTCTTTTTCAAGGGACCAAAAGTATTTGGACAATGGACTCTAAGGGCTGCAATTAACTCTGAAGGCGTCTCCCTCGTTAACCTGTAATCAATGAAGTAGTTAAAAGGTCAGGGGTGGATTCCAGGTGTGTGGTTTTGCATTTGGAAGCTGTTGCTGTGAGCAGACAACATGCGGTCAAAGGAACTCTCAATTGAGGTGAAGCAGAACATCCTGAGGCTGAAAAAAAAGAAAAAATCCATCAGAGAGATAGCAGACATGCTTGGAGTAGCAAAATCAACAGTTGGGTACATTCTGAGAAAAAAGGAATTGACTGGTGAGCTTGGGAACTCAAAAAGGCCTGGGCGTCCACGGATGACAACAGTGGTGGATGATCGCCGCATACTTAATTTGGTGAAGAAGAACCCGTTCACAACATCAACTGAAGTCCAGAACACTCTCAGTGAAGTAGGTGTATCTGTCTCTAAGTCAACAGTAAAGAGAAAACTCCATGACAGTAAATACAAAGGGTTCACATCTAGATGCAAACCATTCATCAATACCAAAAATAGACAGGCCAGAGTTAAATTTGCAGAAAAACACCTCAAGAAGCCAGCTCAGTTCTGGAAAAGTATTCTATGGACAGATGAGACAAAGATCAACCTGTACCAGAATGATGGGTTTGCTTTACATCAGCACCATTTATAAAATGTTATTTTGTTTTGTTAGCATTTTAGGCGGATTAAAAATGTAGCAGCAATTTTTCATTTTTTCAAGGAAATTTACAAAATGTATTTTTTTAGGGACTCATCCATGTTTGAAGTGACTTTAGGGGTCCAATATATTGGGAAACCCCCCAACGTGATACCATTTTAAAAACAGCACCCCCTGGCATATTGAACACTGCTGTCAGGTAGTTTATTAACTCTTCAGGTGCTTTTCAGGAATTAATGCAAAGTGGCATGACAGAAATGAAAATGTGTATTTTTTTACCACCGAAATGCCTCTAACTTCTGAACAGATTACTACAGCCGGCTGACTCTGAGGCCGCTATTTGGTCATGAATTGCCATCGCAAACATCACGACCACAAAATCATGATCTGAGGGCACCAATTGGGATAAAGAGGAAGCCCCACACTCTGTTAACCATTTATATGATGTAGTCACTATTGACAGCAGCATCTAAGGGGATAGGCCGGGATGACACTACAGCGAGATATGGCCGAGTCTCACAGGTTAAAACCAAGCTCTGGCACCGGCACTCCAGAGCGGAGCGTGCAGCTCCATGTATTGCTATGCGGTCGCACGCTCTGCTCCGGAGTGCCGGTGCCAGAGCTTGGTTTTAGCCTGTGAGACACGGCCGTATCTCGCTGTGTGTGATCCCGACCTTAAACAGATTTGGACGGTGCAAGCACTGATCTTTGCTGATACAGCAAGTTGTCAGCTACAGTGTACAGCCGACGACTACTGGATTGTCATCTGTATGGGGAGGCTATTCTCATATCTCAGGTCAGTTAAAAGGCGTATTGGCGGTCATTAAGGGGTTAATAGCAGCCTTTTTTGCATTTTTAACAACTGTAAACAAGGAGGGGAATTTTAAACCCCTCAGTACTAATTTGGTTTCTTTCTATTTATAAATTTAACATTATACATTACATACATTCTGTAAAAATGTCAATGTTTGCGTCCAAAGGAATTCAAATTTAAAAAAAAAAATGTTATTGAATGTTTTTTACTATTACATTCCACCATGGATTATAATTACTGTGGAACTGTATTGACAAAGGTTTACTCTCCAGAAATCACAGCTGTTGGCTCTGGAGTAAAGGGTCAATATGACATTTGTTTCCATAAATTGCTAATTCCACAAGCATCATAACACAAGCGAATAAAGATTGCGACTTAAAAATAATCTTGTTTGACATGACAACCTCTCTAAATGCCAACAAAACAAACAAGAAATAAAAAGTTGATTACTCCTATGCCAACTGTCGACTTCAATTATGCCATGCTGGCTGTGAAAAACCTTGATGGTACATGTCAAGATTGTAATTTCAGGAAGAAAACTGTCTTGGGGAATTGTTTCGATCTACACTCTACATTAGGAAACCATCCAGAGATGTGTAGCATTTACTTCAATATGTTCTTACATACATATTTCATCAAGTCAATAAACACGTGTTAGGTGTTATGTCACTCAATATGTATGATTTTAGAATATTCCGCCAGCGTAAACCAGTAAAGATTTTCGGCTTATAAAACTCAATATACGGGAGGAAAGAGATTGGAAATAATTTCGTTTATTTCCAATGTAATTTTTAATAGGGCTCATGAATTGAGAGGTTGTTGGCATTTATGAGTGTATCAAAAAAGTATTCTACCAGCTCATCTCCAATATGTGCTGTCATAAAAGGTGAAAACAACAACACACAAACATAAAACCCTCAGGGTTAGAACTAATAATAACACATATATGTTGCTGCTCTTTGGATCTCAATACCTGCATTCTATGCATTAGTTTCAAAATAACTTTGTTACATTTCTTCATAGTTATGTACAGTTTTTTTTCATAATTTACTAGATTACAGTGTTATGTCTCACCTGGTGAGGTGGATCCTTGAAACCGACAAAAACAGGATGAAGTTTTGTTGAAGATGTAAAGAGCTTATTAAATGCTAAACTCATAAAGTGGAGAGCAGGAACAGCAATGTCTGCAGGATCCATTCCAACTGTCCTGGATCTAGCATGACAGTCCTGAATATTCTGAGCTGACCTGCTGTCACAGGAAGATGCGAGGGTTGTCCTGTCTTCAACTAGATCTGACAAATCCTTGTTTCACCATTCAGTATATGTAGATACTGAGGGTTTTGCAAGGACCTTTAGGTCACGTGACATTCTTATGTCTCACGGGAAGCAGAGACGAGCTCAGTCATTGGAACAGGTAATGCAGGCAAGTTTGATGCCTGTGTAATGGTTTTATACTGTGTGGAGAAAACTGGAGGCATCATACTGTGTGTGAAGCTGATTGAGTAGCCATACTGTGTGTAGCTGTGGGGACGTCATACTGTGTTGAGGGACTGTTGGGGCATTGTACTGTGTGGAGCATCATACTGTGTGTGAGGTGTTGTGATGGCATCATCCTGTGTTGGGACGCTGTGGGTGCATCATAGTGTGAGAGGCTGTGGGACACCATATTGTGTGGGGACATCATACAATGTGTGTGAACTGTGGAGGTACTATATATAAGGACTTGAACCTAGCTCTTCCCTTTGAACCACTCAGCTCTCTGGAGAGTTTCTTGCTACTTCAGCTACCTGTTGTTTCTGATGGACTCCACCGTGTGTTTTTCTGATTGGCTCATCCTGTGATTTCTTGAATGGACACCCTATTTAAACCTGGCCTTGTGCTTTCTACTTTGCGAGATTATTGATCTCCCAGCCTTTAAGGTACCATCACACTAAGCGACGCTGCAGCGATACCGACAACGATCCGGATCGCTGCAGCGTCGCTGTTTGGTCGCTGGAGAGCTGTCACACAGACAGCTCTCCAGCGACCAACGATGCCGGTAACCAGGGTAAACATCGGGTTACTAAGCGCAGGGCCGCGCTTAGTAACCCGATGTTTACCCTGGTTACCATCGTTAAAGTAAAAAAAACAACCACTACATACTTACCTACCGCTGTCTGTCCCCGGCGCTGTGCTTCTCTGCTCTGGCTGTGAGCGCTGGGCAGCCGGAAAGCAGAGCGGTGATGTGACCGCTCTGCTTTCCGGCCGCTGTGCCAGTGCAGGAGGAGTGCAGAGAAGCAGAGCGCCGGGGACAGACAGCGGTAGGTAAGTATGTAGTGGTTGTTTTTTTTTACTTTAACGATGGTAACCAGGGTAAACATCGGGTTACTAAGCGCGGCCCTGCGCTTAGCAACCCGATGTTTACCCTGGTTACCAGCGAAGACATCGCTGAATCGGCGTCACACACGCCGATTCAGCGATGTCAGCGGGAGATCCAGCGACGAAACAAAGTTCTGGACTTTCTTCCCCGACCAGCGATATCACAGCAGGGGCCTGATCGCTGCTGCCTGTCACACTGGACGATATCGCTAGCCAGGACGCTGCAACGTCACGGATCGCTAGCGATATCGTCTAGTGTGACGGTACCTTTAGTCTAGCTCTCTCACCTGCTGATCCTCCATACTATACTACTGTTCTTGTGTACCGACCTCTGGCTATCCACTAACTACTCTACCTGCATGTGCTACCCCTAGTGGTTGCAGTAATAGAGACTTCACTCCAGACCTGAATCATTACATTATACTTTATGGGGGCTGTTGGAGCATTATACTGTGTGGGGGATGTTATACTTATTAAGTAGCAGTATATGCCCCTCTTTTCTAACGTTCCAAGATGGAAGGTATGCTGATGCCGTGGAGCTGGCATAGCGAAGGTTGATGTAGTAGGGCTGTAATGCCGATGGCTGATGTAGCAGAGCTAGACCAGTACCGTGGAGTAATAAAGCAGAGTAGTAGTAGTGCTAAATAGTGGCAGGACACCAAATACCTGAATACTCAGTAGTACTCATAAGCTGGGTTTAAAAAACATGGGTGAATTTTTATATTTTTGCATGCCAAATTGCCATAGCAACCCAATACGCAGGAGAGGCAACACGTCACGTGACTGGTTAGAAAGGTTGAATGATGCAGCAATCGGCACTAGAACCGGAACAGGTAACACACATTTCAATATGTACATTTTTCTGTTCTAATGTAGGATAAAATAAAGTAATGACAATATCAGAATTATCCCCAAACCACTTCAGGAAATGGTTCTGGAAAAGAAAAACTGCTCGAAAAACTTTCCAAAAATTGGAGTGATTTCTGAAGTGGTCTCTGCTTGAAAAATGTGTCATTTCATATTCAATGCCTTAAAAAACTGCGTCTGCACAAAGCTTTAAGTATCTGTATTTTAACAGCAGAACTCCACACTCAAAATGGTGGAATATTGACAGTTTTTATACCTTTCATTTATACAGGGGAAAAAATATCTAGGCTAGGACATTATGAAAATGTGTGTGTTTAAGGATCGTCACACGGAATATTACTTTAATATAAGCAATGCAATTTTCTATATCAGATTTCATATGTAAAATTTTAGAATGGGACCATAGTTATTATTCTTTAGGCCACTTTATGCGACAATTCAATCTAAGATGATTCTCCATTCCTAAATCAGCACTAGCATCTTCTCTACACTAGACACTGCCTGCAATAAGAAGCAAGCTATGTTATTACTTTTTGTAGGCCGTACACCTGCCTGGCAGAGTATGACTTAGAGCTAGTCATGCAAGTAGCCCAGGGCAATTTATATGTATGTGTAATAATGTGCAGCCACAAGCAGGGACTAACATGGAACAATGGAATAAGTTCAAGAAAAGGTTAACTAAAAGTTCATGAATGGCTAGAACATCAAGTGAACACCCGCAGGATTAAATACTTCTGCTCTGAGACCTTCACCAGTCACCATCAGACATTGCTATTATTGCCGCAATAATTAGTTTATTGCATGTGAAAGAGCATGGTAACTCACAGAAGTATCTGTAAGGTCTAAATGTTAAAGATTTCCTCCAGTGACTTTTTTCATGCCAAATCTAGAAAGGCCACAACAAGTCACGTTTAAAGGAAAACATAACATCTCATCCACACACAACTTGTATCTTTGACAAGGGGTGTGGGGTCTCGTAAAAGGTTGAACAGACCACTATGTTTTTGTCCCAACAATTGTGACCTGCACTTATGTTGAGAACGGTGCACTGTAATGTGTTCTCAGGGATGGAGAGGTGGCACATAGCGTCTGTCTCCAATTATTTCTACGGGAGCTCTGAAAATTGCTGAGCACATTTAGGACATCTCATAGAAATTAATGAAGATAGTGGTGCATATGCAGCCACCTCTCCTCTGACAGATGTCCACCTCTCTTCTGACAGATGTCCACCTCTCCTCTGACAGAGGGCCACCTCTCCTCTGACAGATATCCACCTCTCCTCTGACAGATGTCCACCTCTCCTCTGACAGAGGGCCACCTCTCCTCTGACAGACATCCACCTCTCCTCTGACAGAGGGCCACCTCTCCTCTGACAGACATCCACCTCTCCTCTGACAGAGGGCCACCTCTCCTCTGACAGACATCCACCTCTCCTCTGACAGAGGGCCACCTCTCCTCTGACAGACATCCACCTCTCCTCTGACAGAGGGCCACCTCTCCTCTGACAGACATCCACCTCTCCTCTGACAAAGGGCCACCTCTCCTCTGACAGACATCCACCTCTCCCCTGAAAGAGGTCCACCTCTTCTCTGAAAGAGGGCCACCTCTCCTCTGACAGGGGTCCACCTCTTCTCTGACAGGGGTCCACTTCTCCTCTGACAGGGGTCCACTTTACCTCTGACAGAGGGCCACCTCTCTTCTGAGAGAGGGCCACCTCTCCTCTGACAGAGGTTCACCTCTCCTCTGATAGGGGTCCACTTCTCCTCTGACAAAGGTCCACCTCTCCTCTGACAGAGGTCCTTTTAGGGGACACTTTTCAAGATAAATGAAGGTACGAACTATCATTTATAGATGTTATATAATAGCGGGGAATACCCCATTAAGTGCATAATGATCAACCCTCTGAGTTTTAACAAAGTGTGAATAAATTGCTATAAATTGTATGATATTGGTACATTTTGTTTTAATATAGTAAAATGTTTTAGTAGGGTTTACAAGCTGAAATACTAAAACCACATACAATTGAGTACATGAAATCCGTTAATGACGGAAAAGCGTCAATAAGACGCCTATCCATTATTAATCCAATACTAGTAAAGGGTTAATAAAACACACACACACATTAGGAAAAAAGTATTTTAATATTCTTCATTTAACTATACTTACCATACTTCAGCGCCTGCAAAAAACATAAAATAATAAACCGTATACTACCTGTCCGCAGTAGTCCAATTAATAACGAGTGTCCCACGATGATCTCCCCTATAGAACAGTGACATCGGGTGATGTCATTGCTCTATAGGATCTTCTTTGACACACTGACAGGAGACAATGGCTCCTGCAGTGCATCACTGAACTATAGTAAAATCTTAGAGTCTCACTTTATGGCAATTGCTGCGTAGGAAAATTTATCACACAGCAATGCCAAAAGTGAGACTAGGTACTATTTTTTTACAGCGGCGGAGGAATACAGTGCGGAAGGATACCTTCCTTCCGTCATTGTGTTCCTGGAGCCCCCAGAGAGCAGTCGCATCAACTGATGCTGCAGTTAGGGTTATGGTTAGGGTTAGGGGTGTGTTGGGGTTAGAGTTGTGGTTAGGGCTGGGATTAGGATTAGGATTAGGGTTGGGATTGGTGTTACGGGTGTTTTGGGGTTAGGGTTGTGCTTAGGGGTGTGTTGGGGTTAGGGTTGTGATTAGGGTTATGGCTTCAGATGGGATTAGGGTTAGGGGTGTGTTGGGGTTAGTGCTGAAGTTAGAATTGAGGGGTTTCCACTGTTTAGGCACATCAGGGGTCTCCAAACGCAACATGGCGCCACCATTGATTCTAGCCAATCTTGCGTTCAAAAAGTCAAATGGTGCTCCCTCCCTTCCGAGCCCTGACGTGCCTCCAAACAGTGGTTTACCCCCAAATATGGGGTACCAGCATACTCAGGACAAACTGGGCAACAACTATTGGGGTCCAATTTCTCCTGCTACCCTTGAGAAAATAAAAAAATTCCTTGCTAAAACATAATTTTTGAGGAAAGAAAAATTAGGAGGAGCCAACCGTGTATAGGATAGAGGGTTTTCCTGTTTTGAGGCAGAGGGCCAGGGAGCCCGTAACATTTGAGAACAATAACCCAGCCGTCCTGGGGCCTATAGTGGTCAGCAGCAGAGACAGCAGCAGAGACAATAGATAGCAGCGGCAACAGCAGTGGTGAGAGCAGAGGCTACTGTAAGAGTCACAGCAGGACAGTACTGCAGGTCACTCCAAAAATGTGGCAGCTTACTACTTGTCCTGATGCCCTTATGTCTGGGTGAAACGGACAGGGGAACTCCTAAAGGTAGTCAAGCCAGACAGGGAGAATGCTGCGATGCCGTGCGAGACGAGACATCCCGGGGACCCACTGAAGGATGCAGAGAAAAGCACAGGGAAAGACAAAGATACATGATGTATGGAACTTAAGGTTGATACTGTAACTGAAATGAAATGTTTGAATGTTTTTAGTTGGAACCGAACTCTGTCTTTTTATGTACTAAATCAGGCAAAGAAGTTTTCCTGCAACCCAGGGAGGACCCTGAGAACCAGGAAGTGAGTCAGTCGGACTGTATATATGTGATGCATGCGGCCATGGCGCGCTTAAGCAGACACCTATGCGGGCCATGTCTATGGCCCTGACCGACGCTCACTTAAGCAAACACAGGCATGAGAGATTCCTGATCTCCTGTCTCTATGTAGCATACCCTCAGAAGCAGCAAGACATCATACAGCAGTATTGAGCAGCGTAGCTGTGAATCCAAAACTGAGGTGAAATAAAAAAAAATAACTAGACAGCTGAAGTCTCATTTATCTTCTTGTCTCTCTAACACTGCTCCTCCATCATCCGCTCACCATAGACTTCAAAAGGCAGTCATAATCTGATAGAACTAACAGTCCATCTTGTCTTAAGCAATACGGATTTTAGCTGTATTTCTAAATAAATGAGTTCAGAAGATGGGAAGGGGAAGAAGTGTCTCGAAAGTAGAATAAGAAGCATATGTCTCTGATAAGATATGTTACAGAGTAGTTTGGTGTTTGAGGGCAAATATCACAAGTAAAACCCTCATACACACTTATATAAAGTTGGGTAAACCTGACAATATCAGCACGATCAGCTGACTTTTTAATTTTTATGGGAGTCCCCCAACACTCTCCCAACAAATGAATGGATAGAGCAATTTGAATTCAAATGCCTGATACTTTTTTTCCATTTGAGATAAGCTGCCCCCAGAGAAGTCTAAAAGCATCCCTCTCCTTTCTTCCCACTTGTCGGAAGCCGGAAGAGATAGCTGTCTGACCAACTTATGGGCACCTTTAAGAGGACCTGTCATCAAGACAAGATTGGCACTTATTTGCTCTTATAATTTTCCTCTCTGCTCCCCTAAGTAATCCTTGCTTTATTTTAATTTGCTTTTTTAAATATGCCATGCGATGTCAATGATATGAGCATTTTTGTTTAGTGATAACTTTTATAGTCATTACTAGAGATGAGTGGATCGGGTAAAATTGTGATTCACCTGTTCAAATGGATTTTCCCAGGAAACTCGATTCACAGAGATATTATTCTCCATGATATTAATGTTCCTAATTATGCTTTGGGGTCTTTTCAGACATCAGACAATAAAAAATGTGAGATTTAAAAAAGAAAAGAAATGCTTATACTCACCTAGATGCTCACTTTTCAGGCTCCTCATTGTCATCCATAGGGTCCTTGTTGCATCTACTGATCAACGCTATGAGTGCTGAACTCCAAGGGTCTCTTAAAGCTAGACTGGGATTCAATTCCACTAACATCAAATGGAAAGAACATGGTACCACAACAAACCTAACAGGACAGTGCCGCCTATCAAAACTACCCCTGCAGGAAGGGCATTAATCACGGAGGCAGTACAAAGACCAAAGGAAACCCTGAAGAAGCTGCAGAGTTTCCAAGTAGAGACTGGAGTATCTGTCCATAAGACCACAATAAGCCATACACTCCGTAGAGATGGCCCTTATGGAAGAGGGGGCAGAAAAAAGCTCCTCAAATTTATGGAGGAAAGTGCTGTGGTCAGATGAGACCAAAATGTTACTTTTTGGCCACCAAGGTAAACTCTATGTCTCGCATCAAACCAACACAGCTCATCACCGCAAGGACACCCTGATGTTCAGCAGAACTAACAGGTAAAAAGGTCCAAGTCAAGGGGAAGATGGATGGTGTGAAACACAGAGATATTCATGAGCAAACCCTGTTTCAGTCTGTCAGTGATTTGATACTGGAACGGAGGTTCACCTTCCAACAAGACAATGACCCAAAGCATACTGATAAAGAAACACTCGAGTGGTTTAAGGGGAAACGTGTAAATGTTTTGGAGTGGCCTAGTCAAAGCTTAAACCTTAATCCAATAGAGAATCTGTGGTCAGACTTGAAGATTGCTGTTCACCAGAGGAATCCATCTAACTTGAAGGAGCTGGAGCAGTTTTGCCCTGAGGAATGGGCAAAAATCCCAGCAGCAAGATGTGGATAGCTCATACAGACTTATCCAAAGCGATTTGCAGCTGTAATTGCCGCAAAAGGAGGCTCTACAAAGTACTGACTTTAGGGAGTTAATAGTTATGCACACTGAAGTTTACAGTTATTTTGTCCTACTTGTTGGTCGCTTCGCAATAAAAAGAAGACCAAATCTACACAGTTGTAGACATGTTCTTTACATGAATTGATGCAAACCCTCAAAAAAAAGTGAAATTCATCAAATAAAATGTGAATATCATCAATGCACAATGCTGCATCCCTGGCTGCAGTTCATGGGTGCCTCCTGAAAAGTGTGAAACTGATTTTTAACAATGCTTCCAAACTTCTGACTAATCCTGGCTCTGAAAAGGTTTAATTACTTGGGATAATTAGCTGTTGACAAAGATGAGTTCCATCTGCTGGTGCTTCCTTCAGATACACACCCTCCCAGTAACACAACATCACTTAGATTATTGCCTATCCTCACAATGTGCCTGTATGCACTATGCAGATTCCCTGGAGTTTGCAGTCTGCCACCACACAATTATTGATGAACTGTTCACTGTGAGAACCACTGCGGAGATTGAAAGCAAAGGGACTTCCTTTTGCTCCGGGAAATGTATGATTGCTGAGCGCTATGATAATACTTTGTAGTCACCTACTGTGCAAAATCTATATTTATGAGGAAGAAAAAATGTGAAACTTACATTTGCTTTTACGCCACTTACTCACTAACAGTATAGAAACACAAGCGTCATTCAAGAAATGGCAATATGGTCGGGCCAGGAATCTTTCCTCAATCTTCTGCTTGGATCTTGTAATTAGTAGACATAAGCACATTTTTGGGTGTTTTTGAATGCAAATACTGGATAACCAATATAATTCATATATTTCACACCTTTTATAAAAGTAATCCGCTTTTAAGTTCACACATAGTAGGAGCAGTGTTGGACACTGTTAATGTAAGGGCATGGAAGGGTCCACTTCTGCACAAGGGCCCACCGGAGGATCCACCTGTGGGCCAATCCAAGCCTCAGTAGTGTGAAATGTAAGGTTTAAAGAGTATTTAAACTTTTTTTATATATATTTATCGTCAAGGCATTGTAAATGTATTCAACTTTGTAATATATTATTCGTCATTAGCTTTTTATACTCATTTCTTTCCCAGTTTGATAAAGTGCTGTTTAAATGCCCAGTACATATTCCTTTAAAAGCTCCTTTCAACTGCTGTTCAACAAAGATCTGTACACTATGGTCAAGCGATCATTTTACAGGAATTCCTCTTTCTGAGTATAAAATCATATAGAAACTGAGGCGTTTTGCGAACTGTGTATAACAATCTTTATTAGAATAAAAACATATTAATAAAAGGTATTACCCACAGGTCGAATGAGCCAAACAAAAAGTCTTAATGGCACCACTCCTGAGCAACTGGAAAAGCCCAATGAATCATAATACGATACAACTGCACAGGACGGGGTCCCTGCTAGAGTAAACACTACACCTCACAGGATGTCTTTTAAGCCACAGTGGCACATCAAAGTTTATCATGGAGAGAATCTAATCATCTGCAAGAAAACACACACAACAGTCTTTAGGCATAGTATCAATAGGTAATAAGGACTTACCGAAGCTCAAGAGATGGTGCCACAGCCCCTACGCGCGTTTCGGCGCTGTGCCTTCGTCAGGGGGAGTACTGTCTTGATTCTCTTTCTGAGTATGTAGGCATTCAGAAATGAGGGTCTGACAGAGAAAGTCTGTTAAACAGGCTGCTCCAATATTATTTACAGATCATTTCTGAGCAGCAGTTGAAAGAAACTTCTAAAGGACCAAAACCCGGGCAATGAATCAGCCTTGTGGCATGGTGTTTGGGAGAGAAAGAAGCTTAGTAATGTAATTAAGTATATTACAAAAACTAATATATTTGCAATGTTTGGAGTATAAATAAACAGTTTAGTTACTCTTTAAATGTGTATCGATGGCATTTTTTTGTTGAAGTATTTACATGTGAACCATGTTCATTTATCATGTTTGACTTGTGAAAACCACATGACCAAGAAAATAAGTGCAATTTTGCTAGGCAGCACACTACTGCTACATGTGAACTGAGCTTTAACGGAGTGGACTGAAACCAAAAGTTTAACTTAAACATAAATGTCTGTCTATTTAATGTAATAATCTAATTACTTTTTTAATGTAGTTTAATTAAAAATGCTATACTGTGTCCTCACTATCTCTCTCCTCTATCTTCCTTCTTCTTTTTTTGCTTCCATTTTGTTGACTCTTAAATTGAGAGTCCCTAGTGCATGCTGGGATACTCAAATGGGACATTACCAGGGGGCAGTGGCTGCAATCGCTGTAGTTGCTTTTCTCACCATGAAATGAAGCATCATCAGTGATGCCCATTTCAGTGTCTGGGCTAGTCCCTACTCTACTATGCATATATCAGTTAAGCAATTCCATGCTCAGCATCAGCTTCATGCTTACCATGCTATATTTCCTTTGACTGCACAGTGACAGTGCACTCCCTAGCCACCTCTAATGAGAAGTTATGAGCTGTCAAGAGAGCGCACTGTCAGTGTTCACTGAAAAGGAGAGTAGGCAGGAGAGTATGCATGATGTAATATATTTTATTTTGTTGCTTCTTTATTGCTGACTTGTCACTGGTTTGTAATGAAATGTACACAGTAAAATTTCTGCAACATACGAATATGGCCACATTTTTTAGCTTGGTGATGAGATTGACTGCAAGAATTTGGAAAATCTCATTTATATATTTATGTATAGTGAGATTAAAAAGAAAATAAATTAACAATATGTACGGTAAGTATATATTTTTAAAAATATGCTTAGCATAAAAATTAATTTAAACAATAGATCATTTTCTGATGACACGATCCCTTTTAATGGTTCAATAACAAATAAGCTATACTCATCACAGAAAAATGTCACATTTCTTTGAATCCACAAAAGGTACCGTCACACTAAGCGACGCTGCAGCGATACCGACAACGATCCGGATCGCTGCAGCGTCGCTGTTTGGTCGCTGGAGAGCTGTCACACAGACAGCTCTCCAGCGACCAACGATGCCGGTAACCAGGGTAAACATCGGGTTACTAAGCGCAGGGCCGCGCTTAGTAACCCGATGTTTACCCTGGTTACCATCGTTAAAGTAAAAAAAACAACCACTATATACTTACCTACCGCTGTCTGTCCCCGGCGCTGTGCTTCTCTGCTCTGGCTGTGAGCACAGCGGCCGGAAAGCAGAGCAGTGACGTCACCGCTCTGCTTTCCGGCTGCCCAGTGCTCACAGCCAGAGCAGAGAAGCCCAGCGCCGGGGACAGACAGCAGTAGGTAAGTATGTAGTGGTTTTTTTTTTACTTTAACGATGGTAACCAGGGTAAACATCGGGTTACTAAGCGCGGCCCTGCGCTTAGTAACCCAATGTTTACCCTGGTTACCAGCGAAGACATCGCTGAATCGGCGTCACACACGCCGATTCAGCGATGTCAGCGGGAGAGCCAGCGACGAAATAAAGTCCTGGCCTTTCTGCCCCGACCAACGACATCACAGCAGGGGCCTGATCGCTGCTGCGTGTCACACTGGACGATATCGCTAGCCAGGACGCTGCAACGTCACGGATCGCTAGCGATATCGTCCAGTGTGACGGTACCTTAAGACTAGATTTACACAATTAAGTAATCAAGTGCTTATATATTCCAGTTACAAACATGTTTTTATTTGCATTGTGTTATCCAGAATGACCTTCGTACACTAGGATTAGAAAAACATGGCTTAAAAAAAAAAAAAAATGCAAATTTTTCAGAGGGCTACAAAACCAGACTGTTATAAAAAATAGTGGTGCTGTGTCTGGAATAAAACATGGTGTTTTTATAGCACTATACTTGCCTTTCAAAATATGTTTTTACTCTATAATCCATACAGTGAACACTAAATATATTTTTTTTGGATAACCATTGGCAAACTTCTCCCAGTCTAGAAAAGACCAAGTGATTTGTATTGAAAATGCTGCAAAATTTGTGGTCCACATTTTAGATGTAATGCCCGATTTGTTAAATTTTTTTGCATTAAAGGTGAAGTAAAGGGTTCAGTAATGTCATTTCTTTTTTTCCAGCTGAATATTATGAGATGAATTTGTTTTTCCCTCTTTACCACTTTTTTAAACATAAAAATGTAGCAAAATATTTAGCAAAGCGACATTTGTGCAAAATTTGTTTAACCTACCACTTTTCTAAATCGGTTAGCAAAATAGGTGTGGCCCACCATGATATACATTGTAGCTAAAATCCATGTTAGTTCGGAAACCAGGTAGCAAAAAAGATGCACCACAGTATTGATGAGACATAGGAGACATAGTGACCACAATATTGTACAGTTTCACCTGTCTTTCACTAGGGGGACTTGTCAGGGAGTCACAAAAACACTGAACTTTAGGAAGGCAAAGTTTGACCAGCTTAGAGATGCCCTTAATCTGGTAGACTGGGACAATATCCTCAGAAATAAGAATACAGCTAATAAATGGGAAATGTTTAAGAACATCCTAAATAGGCAGTGTAAGCGGTTTATACCTTGTGGGAATAAAAGGACTAGAAATAGGAAAAACCCAATGTGGCTAAACAAAGAAGTAAGACAGGCAATTAACAGTAAAAAGAAAGCATTTGCACTACTAAAGCAGGATGGCACCATTGAAGCTCTAAAAAACTATAGGGAGAAAAATACTTTATCTAAAAAACTAATTAAAGCTGCCAAAAAGGAAACAGAGAAGCACATTGCTAAGGCGAGTAAAACTAATCCCAAACTGTTCTTCAACTATATCAATAGTAAAAGAATAAAAACTGAAAATGTAGGCCCCTTAAAAAATAGTGAGGAAAGAATGGTTGTAGATGACGAGGAAAAAGCTAACATATTAAACACCTTCTTCTCCACGGTATTCACGGTGGAAAATGAAATGCTAGGTGAAATCCCAAGAAACAATGAAAACCCTATATTAAGGGTCACCAATCTAACCCAAGAAGAGGTGCGAAACCGGCTAAATAAGATTAAAATAGATAAATCTCCGGGTCCGGATGGCATACACCCACGAGTACTAAGAGAACTAAGTAATGTAATAGATAAACCATTATTTCTTATTTTTAGGGACTCTATAGCGACAGGGTCTGTTCCGCAGGACTGGCGCATAGCAAATGTGGTGCCAATATTCAAAAAGGGCTCTAAAAGTGAACCTGGAAATTATAGGCCAGTAAGTCTAACCTCTATTGTTGGTAAAATATTTGAAGGGTTTCTGAGGGATGTTATTCTGGATTATCTCAATGAGAATAACTGTTTAACTCCATATCAGCATGGGTTTATGAGAAATCGCTCCTGTCAAACCAATCTAATAATATAATAATAATAATTTTTATTTATATAGCGCCAACATATTCCACAGCGCTTTACAAATTATAGAGGGGACTTGTACAGACAATAGACATTACAGCATAACAGAAATACAGTTCAAAACAGATACCAGGAGGAATGAGGGCCCTGCTCGCAAGCTTACAAACTATGGGGAAAAGGGGAGACACGAAAGGTGGATGGTAACAATTGCTTTAGTTATTCGGACCAGCTATAGTGTAAGGCTCAGGTGTTCATGTAAAGCTGCATGAACCAGTTAACTGCCTAAGTATGTAGCAGTACAGACACAGAGGGCTAATACTGCATAAAGTGTATGAGAACATGATGCGAGGAACCTTTTTTTTTTTTATTATAAATAGGCCACACAGAGATCGTTAGGTGAATGCATTGAGGCGGTAGGCCAGTCTGAACAAATGAGTTTTTAGGGCACGCTTAAAACTGTGGGAATTGGGGATTAATCGTATTAACCTAGGTAGTGCATTCCAAAGAATCGGCGCAGCACGTGTAAAGTCTTGGAGACGGGAGTGGGAGGTTCTGATTATTGAGGATGCTAACCTGAGGTCATTAGCGGAGCGGAGGGCACGGGTAGGGTGGTAGACTGATACCAGGGAGGAGATGTAGGGTGGTGCTGAGCCATGGAGTGCTTTGTGGATGAGGGTAGTAGTTTTGTACTGGATTCTGGAGTGGATGGGTAACCAGTGTAATGACTGGCACAGGGTAGAGGCATCGGTGTAACGGTTGGTGAGGAATATGATCCTGGCTGCAGCATTCAGGACAGATTGGAGCGGGGAGAGTTTTGCAAGAGGGAGGCCGATTAGTAGAGAGTTACAATAGTCCAGACGAGAATGAATAAGTGAAACAGTCAGAGTTTTTGCAGAGTCGAAAGTAAGAAAAGGGCGAATTCTAGAAATGTTTTTGAGATGCAGATAAGAAGAGCGAGCCAGTGATCGGATGTAGGGGGTGAATGAAAGGTCAGAATCAAGGATGACCCCAAGGCAGCGGGCATGTTGCTTTGGAGTAATGGTGGAACCGCACACGGAGATGGCAATCAGTTTTTATGAAGAGGTAAGCTATAGGCTGGACCACGGTGAGTCATTGGACGTGGTATATCTCGATTTTTCCAAAGCGTTTGATACCGTGCCGCACAAGAGGTTGGTACACAAAATGAGAATGCTTGGTCTGGGGGAAAATGTGTGTAAATGGGTTAGTAACTGGCTTAGTGATAGAAAGCAGAGGGTGGTTATAAATGGTATAGTCTCTAACTGGGTCGCTGTGACCAGCGGGGTACCGCAGGGGTCGGTATTGGGACCTGTTCTCTTCAACATATTCATTAATGATCTGGTAGAAGGTTTACACAGTAAAATATCGATATTTGCAGATGATACAAAACTATGTAAAGCAGTTAATACAAGAGAAGATAGTATTCTGCTACAGATGGATCTGGATAAGTTGGAAACTTGGGCTGAAAGGTGGCAGATGAGGTTTAACAATGATAAATGTAAGGTTATACACATGGGAAGAGGGAATCAATATCACCATTACACACTGAACGGGAAACCACTGGGTAAATCTGACAGGGAGAAGGACTTGGGGATCCTAGTTAATGATAAACTTACCTGGAGCAGCCAGTGCCAGGCAGCAGCTGCCAAGGCAAACAGGATCATGGGGTGCATTAAAAGAGGTCTGGATACACATGATGAGAGCATTATACTGCCTCTGTACAAATCCCTAGTTAGACCGCACATGGAGTACTGTGTCCAGTTTTGGGCACCGGTGCTCAGGTAGGATATAATGGAACTAGAGAGAGTACAAAGGAGGGCAACAAAATTAATAAAGGGGATGGGAGAACTACAATACCCAGATAGATTAGCGACATTAGGATTATTTAGTCTAGAAAAAAGACGACTGAGGGGCGATCTAATAACCATGTATAAGTGTATAAGGGGACAAGTCACTAGTTCGACCACACTTAGAATACTGTGCACAGTTCTGGTCTCCGGTGTATAAGAAAGACATAGCTGAACTGGAGCGGGTGCAGAGAAGAGCGACCAAGGTTATTAGAGGACTGGGGGGTCTGCAATACCAAGATAGGTTATTACACTTGGGGCTATTTAGTTTGGAAAAACGAAGACTAAGGGGTGATCTTATTTTAATGTATAAATATATGAGGGGACAGTACAAAGACCTTTCTGATGATCTTTTTAATCATAGACCTGAAACAGGGACAAGGGGGCATCTTCTGCTTTTGGAGGAAAAAAGGTTTAAGCATAATAACAGAAGCGGATTCTTTATTGTAAGAGCAGTGAGACTATGGAACTCTCTGCCGTATGATGTTGTAATGAGTGATTCATTACTTAAATTTAAGAGGGGACTGGATACCTTTCTGGAAAAGTATAATGTTACAGGGTATATACACTAGATTCCTTGATAGGGCGTTGATCCAGGGAACTAGTCTGATTGCCGTATGTGGAGTCGGGAAGGAATTTTTTTCCCCAATGTGGAGCTTACTCTTTGCCACATGGGTTTTTTTTGCCTTCCTCTGGATCAACATGTTAGGGCATGTTAGGTTAGGCTATGGGTTGAACTAGATGGACTTATAGTCTTCCTTCAACCTTAATAACTATGTAACTATATATGTAAGAATACAAATATCTCGCTGAGGATCTGTTTATACCAAGGAAGGTGACGGGCACAAGGGGGCATTCTTTGCGTCTGGAGGAGAGAAGGTTTTTCCACCAACATAGAAGAGGATTCTTTACTGTTAGGGCAGTGAGAATCTGGAATTGCTTGCCTGAGGAGGTGGGGATGGCGAACTCAGTCGAGGGGTTCAAGAGAGGCCTGGATGTCTTCCTGGAACAGAACAATATTGTATCATACAATTATTAGGTTCTTTAGAAGGACGTAGATCTGGGGATTTATTATGATGGAATATAGGCTGAACTGGATGGACAAATGTCTTTTTTCGGCCTTACTAACTATGTTACTATGTTACATACACCTCTTCATAAATTTCATGTACTTATCTCCAACAGGTTAGGCTATGTTCACACACACACACCAGTAGCTCCTTTGGGCTTCCATATAAAGCCCTAAAAAAGGGAGTCAGGCGTATCCACCGACAGGGACACTGACTTTAATGAAGAAGATGAAGTCAGTTTGGGCCCGGTCTAACCACCTTGCCAGCAGTGACTGCCTTTTTGATGTGATCACAAAAGCATGGTTGACTGTAATTTTCTTCATTTCCTCATCAAAAAGGCAGACACTGACTAAAACTCTGCATGCTTCAATAAAGTCAATGGTCCCATCAGCCGATACATTTAAAGGGGTGTTCCTATCTCCAAGATCATTTCCCTATATGTACTAGGTGTAATAATAATAATATTAGCAAATACCTCTAATTAGAAATGTAGCATAGTTCTTCTGATTCGCTATGTCGCTTACCCCATGTGTAGGGTATTACAGTAGTTTAAATATCCATGATTACGAACTTTAACAACTAAGTAACTGTCACTATATGAGTGGTCGCTCATAACCATGGGTACCTAAGCTATTGCACATGGAATAAGTAACATAGCAAATCAGAAGAACTATACTACATTTCTAATTGGAGGCATTTGCTAATTTTGGGATAGGATCTTGGAGATGGGAATACCCCTTTATGTACTGTTTGTTTCTAATGGCTTTAGACAGAGGCCTGAGGGAACCACTGACTTGTGGCTAAAATGTGATGTCAACCAGGCCTAAGAGGTTCAAGACTGGTGTATGAAAACCCTCTGATCAATCCCCCTTGTGTGCAATTTGTAAAGTAAAGGCCTCTGAAATAAAGCACTGCTGCATTTGCGAGGCTCGCGAGTTTGCAAACTTGACAAAATCCCGTAATGTTGTGTACACTGAAGTGAAAGATCGGTTTGCCCTGTAGGTGCAGGCCGGAATATGTGCCCAGATGAGAGGCACAGCGAGTGCAGTCAGCGGAGGTAAGGGCCTACGGTGCAGCATCAGGACGGACACATTTAGTGAGGTACACAGGCATGTCGAGACTCTAATGTGCAAGTCGCTTATTGCTCGGTGTAAGCGTAGCTCATTTATCTCTCTGTGGAGATTGTTTCCATAGTAACGGGTTGGATTCTTGACATTTTGAGAGTTTCTGCCTGACTCGGCTAATCCAAAGGGGACATTTATTTGCTATATTTCCTCTAATAAATCTTATATGAGGGCACCCAACACGTATACACACAGTATAAAAGTGAGGCGAGATTACTGTGCTTTCTGCACACCTGTCTGACGTACAGGTGCTTCTCACAAAATTAGAATATCAACAAAAAGTTAATTTATTTCAGTTTTTCAATACAAAAAGTGAAATTCACATATTATATAGAGTCATTACAAACAGAGTGATCTATTTCTGTTAATGTTGATGATTATAGCTTACAGCCAATGAAAACCGAAAAGTCATTATCTCAGTAAATTAGAATAATTAACAAAAAACACATGCAAAGGCTTCCTAAGTGTTTAAAAAGGCCCCTTAGTCTGTTTCAGTAGGCTGCACAATCATGGGGAAGACTGCTGACTAGAGTTGAACGACTTTTACTTTTTTAGGATCGAGTCGGGTTTTGCGAAACCCGACTTTCTCAAAAGTCGTGTCGGGTGAAATCGGCTGATTATTGCGAAAAGTCGGGGGGCCGACTGAAACACGAAACCCAATGCAAGTCAATGGGGAATCAAAGTCGGCAGTGAGTGGAGGACAGGAAAACACCTACAGTGCCCATTTTAATGCCAAAAACATCAATTCTTATTACTTAAAGGGAAGGTGCCACCAGTTTTCTTGTATTTTGTTTTTTTTGTGAAATTAAGCTTAAAATAGTAATTAAAATGTATTAATGCAATGTTTGCACTGTTTGCAAACATTTCTATATGAAAAATATTATATATTTTTCTACAAATATACATATTTACCACTAGGGGGAGCATTTTCCGTTTTAGACCTCAAGCAGCTATAGTGAGATTTAGCAGCTCTGCCCCAGGGATATTAGACCACCCAAAAGGGGAGGGAAATGGTGATGTCAGCAGTTACTGCCCCAATTTTGCTGCTAACAGTAAGAATGAAGAGCAGCATCACAGGGCAGCACCATTTTGTGTGTGACTGCCGTGTGACCTGCTGTCACCAGCAGTTACTGCATCAGAGGCACAGCTTGTTTACAGAGGAGCAGAACACAGTGGGCTCAGCAGCATTTTTTGTGAATAACATTCTTGCCATCCCCGTTCCCCCACCTTAATCCCTGTCCTGTCAGCTGCCCTGCTCTCTCTCTCCAGGTGTCACCTCCCTCTCTGCAGGCTGTGAGTGCAGCTTACTGGAGATCACAGGGATTGTGTGTGAGGGGGAGGCAGAGACACAGCAGGAGAAGGACACAGGGCAGCGTGTGAGAGCAGAGGATGTGCCTGCTTGGAGTACAGAGGAGCAGTGAGGGCTTCTTCTGTCCTGTGATAGAGAGCACAGGGCTATAATAAAATGGCAGCTAGTCACACCTACCGCAGTGAGTTGTGCAGCCCACAGAGGCGTGCCCAGCTCACTGCTAATGCTGCTGCAATGTTACAGATAGGAGATAATAGACCGGCGCTGACCCTATGTCCATGGGGTGCCGTAATCTGACACTGATAGTGCCCTGCTACTGCTCCAAAACCAAGATGTCAGCCCCCAGTGCCTGCTTTAAACTCATATAACACATGAAATCTGTTTCACATGCATTTCAAACTTGCTTATAGCAGCATGTTATGCTACATTACAGTGATTTATTAATGACCTACAAACGCGGTACCTTCCCTTTAAGCTTGTCAATCTTAATTTACTTTATAATAATAGTTAGGCATTGAAAACTGGCTCAAGATTTTCGTGGGCCCAGGAAGCGCGGATACGTCACGGCGGTGGAGCAGGGAGAGGTAAGTATTTCAACTTTGCAAGTGCTGTGATCCTGAGCAAGCAGGGGGGCCCACTAGTTGGCACTAGCACAGGGCCCCTCATAGTACGGCGGTGTGTTTGACGGCGGGCGGCGCCTCCCACCGGCAGAGACACTTTTGCGTACTATGAGGAGCCCTGTGCCAGTGCCATCGAGTATGCCCCCCCCCCCACCTGATGAAGGAACCTGCACTTTCATCTGCACCTTCCTCTTTGTCCCCATGTAAGGTGGTATAGTATGCGGGAAGGGGAACCTGACTTTCAGCAGGGTCAGATTCTGGCTGTGTAGAGTGAAAGGGGAATGTAGTGGTCTGGGTCAATGTACCAACTGACTCATCTAGCAGTGGCTGGCCAATGGGCAGGATGAGGAGGAAACACAGATATAGGCCCAAATAATAAAGTAGGCTAAATGCAGTTCAAAATTGGTAACAGGACTAAACAGGCGGCATAGCTTTGTTCAGTGGAGGACAACTGTAATGAGTGGTGCAGACACAGTTAGTAGGCCCAAAATAAAAAAGTAGGCTAAATGCAGTTCAAAATTGGTAACAGGACTAAACATGCGGCATAGCTTTGTTCAGTGGAGGACAACTGTAATGAGAGGCTCACACAGTTACTAGGCCCGAGTAAGTAAGTAGGCTAAATGCAGTTCAAAATTGCTAACAGGACTAAACTGCACATTGGGTGCAGGATGCTGGACACATTGGGGGCAGAGATGCTGGACACTGGGGGCAGAGATGCTGGACACTGGGGGCAAAGATGCTGGACACACTGGGGGCAGAGATGCTGGACACTGGGGCAGAGATGCTGGACACACTGGGGGCAGAACTCGAGACATGGGCAGAATGTAGATACGGGGCATGATTGGAGACACGGGGCAGAATGAAAGACATGGGGCAGGATTGGAGACAGATTGTGCAGGATCATGGGGCAGGATGGATACGATAGAGACTGATGGGGCAGGATGGGGAGAACATATGGGGCAGGATGGATACTCATGAGGGCAGGATGGGAGAACATATGGCTGGAGCCAGGAATGAGATACATGGGGCCAGGATGGGGGATATTATTATTACCATAGGGGCTAATTAAGGGATATTATTACTGCAGTGATGTATTTATTTTATTTTTTGAGGACACTGTTTTAAATGGGGGGCGGTCCTGTTACTGTGTAAAGTGACACTATGTCGCCTCTTTTTCTTCATCTGGTGTAATGTAGAAGTTGGGAAAAATTAACTAATGTGTTCTACAAGCGGAGCTCAAGATAACTGTGTTATTTCCCGCAGAGACGAGTCCAGGCTGGATGAAGTGATGGCGGTCTGTGCTGGATGAAAGATGAAGGACTTCACGTAAAGCCGTCACTGGTGAGTCAGTGTTACCTATACACTGACACTATACACTGTATACTATATACTGAACTGAAGGGTAAATTGACTAGATCAATGGATGTTTGACAGGTTATAGTTTCACACAGCAACTATTTTTCTGGAATAATCTGGTTCAGGTATATGATGACCCCGTCGCATGACCCCGTTACATGACTGGGGGGCCCACAGTGTCTGAAGAGCCCGGGGCCCTGGCTACCCTTAATCCACCCCTGGTCAGGATCCCAGTTCCATGGACAGTTTGAGTGCCCCTTCCTTACCGAAAACCGTCACAGTGTGACAAACAAATTATGAATGTTTTTTCCTAGAAACTTTTCTATGAACAATCTGCTACAATCACTCAACATGTGCACATAGCCTTACTGTTCCCCTTCCTGAGTCCTACTATTTCTCCAATATGAGGGGTAATGATCCAGTCTCAGTGTTTCTCTCCCTGCAGGTACATTCTTTGTCCTGTGCTAACCTCGTGCCCTGAGCCATGTATAATAATATTCATGCTTTTTACTCTGCGGGCAGTGCGTGACATGATCACTTTATATCTATACATGTATCAGCTCGGAGGTTGACTGTATTATTCCAGGTGCTGGTTGTGCTGTGACTTTCCGTGACCAATGTGGATTCACTGGTTAATGGAAGACAATGATAGTTCTTGGAAAATTTAGGAATATATCATTTTTTTATGATGATTGTACGTACCCTGGCTGCAAAGCTTATTTCAAGGTCAACTGTAGTAAGAAAAAAACAAGAATTTGCGTGTAAGAGATTGTGCGCTGAACAAACAGTTGCATAAAAAGCCATCAAAATGCTACTCCTTCCATAATCATCTGTCCAACAATACTAAGCCATGTTTCTGTTCATAATGGATGAAAGCTGTGGTCTATCTGCTTTTAATTAATAGGTTACCTTTACAACATTTTTTTGTATTTACACACAGATATTTCACACTAAAAGATTTTTACAATTGACTTTCATTAAAAATGTTGCACCATTTAGATTTTTAGGCTGATTCTTTCCCAGTTTATTTCTGCTTGCAGAATAGGTCAGTGAGCATATTCTTATAGGGAGTTTGTAACTTTTTTATCCTTCTTTTACTGAACTCTTCTGAGCTGATTTAGCACCATAGATCACATCAAACTGGAGCTGAACATTTACGTGGTCATATATCATCTGAGAGGAGCTCTGTAAAGATAGATAAAAGAGTTACAAACTTGCTACTTCAATATAAGCTCGCTGATGTGCTCTCAGTTCATTCTTCAGCCAGCCAAAGACAATGCCTCACAAATTAATGCAATTTTTTTTTACAAAATCCAATTTCAAAAATTGATTTTCACAATTGGGTCTGATTCAAAATGTTGCACCGTTCAGATGTTTAGGCTGATTGTTTCCTGGGTAACGGCTGGCTTCTGTATAAAACAGTGAGTTGGTTTTGAAAATGAGTTTGCAACTTTTCTTTGTAATCTTTCTTTTACTAAGCTCTTTTCAGCTGATTTATGACCACTGACCACATCAGAGGGGGGTTGAACTTTTATATAATTTATCATCTCAGAGGAACTTTGTAAAGATAGATAAAAGAGTTACAAACTTGTCACTTCAATACAAGCTCACTGATGTGTTCTCAGTTCATTCTGCAGCCAGCAACAGACAGTGCTTTACAAATTATTATTATTTTTTTTTTAGGAAAACCCTATTGCAAAAATGATTTTTAGTCCAAAATACTTTTGCATTTAAAGTGAAACTCTCATTTCAGAATGTGCAGCAGAATGTCAGTGTTTTCCTCTAGTTCCTCCCATCTCCATAGAATCTTATGAGCACAAACTATCATCCCCTATCTCAGAAATGGGAAAATCCTTCTTTACTGAATACAGATTTTACTACTAAATACAGAGTTTACAGAATTCAATATTTTACAAAATATTCAGTCATTCTTCAGATGCCAATATTTTTATTTTCTTTTATTTCCAGTTCATTGCCTTGAAGCCTGACCACCGCTGTTGTCATGGAACGGTGGCTGCACATGAACAGAACTTATGCAGCACCCCAGGGTCCTGGTCGTTGCAGTAATGTCGTTCTTCCACCAGGGGGAGTGATGTTACGTCTGAAGGCAATAAAGGAGATCACCTTACCAGGTATCACAAACCACACAGCACACTTCACACTCCAGTCCACCAGGGGGAGCTATGCTCCTATCACAGTTGGGTAAAACTGGTGGCTTGGATAGGAAGTTAGAGAGAAGCTGACTGGGCTTCAGCCAGGCAGCACCTGTCAGGCAGACAGGGGAAAGGAGGAACATCAAACAGCTGCAGACAGAGTGGTCCCTGACAGGGCTGGGATCCTGTCAGAGGCCTAGCCAGAAGGTTACGGAGCTGCATCTGCCCCCCGTGCGGCAGCATCCTAAGAAAGGACACGAAGGGAATTGCGTTGCTGAAGATGAGAAACGAAGTCATAGCACAAGGAGAGGAATCCAGAGGGAGTTCTGCCCTGCAATAGGCTGCCTCCCTCTGAGGTGCAGAAGCCGGTAGCCAGAACACTGAGGGAGTAAGGAACTCTATGCTTTACTTCAGAGACTGGCAGGACAGTTTATTCCACGTTAGCTGCCCGACCTTACACCCAGGAGGCACGGTGGCAACTTTTGGGGGCTGGGGTGTCATAGGGTCCCTGTAAAAAGCCTCAGGCCATCAGTCATATTGGTTTGTCCTATCCATACCATCTGGGGGACACAGAGAAAGAGACAGAACACCAACATCAGTTGTGAGGGCCTCACCAAGAAGATCAGCAGGGAGGTACTACAACACTGAGGCGCTAGAGGAAGGCTACTGATTTCCACCTGGATAAGGGCACTCTGGAATTGCCTTCAGACCGGCCGGACTCTGCCTACCCTGTGATCTGGTGCTGTGGACTGTGGACGCTGAAGCCTTCAGTAAAGGTAAAGAGACTGCAAACTTATGTCCTCGTTATTCATTGCGCCTTGCAGCATCCACCATTCACCATAGACACTCTGGGAAGCCCTGGGGACATACTTCACCTTTGGGAAGGTATACCATCTAGCTGCCATCACATCACCCTAGCGAACCCCTAAGCAGCGTCAGTCACCCTGACCGAATTCCACAGGTGGCGTCACGAACCCTATCCCTTTAAAGGCCTTTCCCCAATTTACAACGGACGTTCCCCTAGGGCCACGGACCGGGTCAGCCACCGTGACATCCCCACCGAGAACAGAAGGGCCCGGATCCAAGTACCCCACTGCCCTACTGGGGGGCGATCAGCTTACAAGTTCATTTCTATTGAGTTTGTAAGCATTGATTTGAACCTGACCATGAATAATGGACCACACTGTTAGCTCCACGTACCTGCCAGCTTCAGCACAATGCTTACAAGGTGGACAACAGCTGTGGTCGGTCTCCTAGGCAATAAACTGTAAACAAGCAAAAAAATATTATTTCAAAAATATTTGCTAAAATTAATACAGTAGATTGCAAAAGTGTTTGTTTTTACAAGCACTATCCAACAATACCCATAAAAAGATGGAAACAATCCATTTAAAGAGGTTGCCAACATTTTTATATCTGCCAATGTCCATCTACCATGCATCTGGTCCAATGTCCATACCCCAAAATGCAATATTTAAAGAGCCTGGCTCTGTGGTTGTGGATAAACTTTTTAAATTTATTCCATCAATTTATCAAGTTATGGCAGATGAAGGTGCATGTGGCTTCTAAGAAAATAACATGTAAAGACAGTAGAAAAAAACAACTGAAGCTTGTCAATCTTAATTTACCTTATAATAATAGTTAGGCATTGGACATTGGGGTCATTTGGCTAAAGTTGTGGGGGGTATGGCTGGGTCAAGTATTTAGTGGGCCCAGGAAACGTGGACCACGTCACGGCAGTGGAGCAGGGAGAGGTAAGTATTTAAACTTTGCAAGTGCTGTGATCCTGAGCAAGCAGGGGGGGCCCACTCGTTCGCATTGGCACTGGCACAGGGCCCCTCAAAGTACAGCGGTGTGTTTGCACGGCGGGGGCACCTCCCACCGGCAGCAACACTTTTGCGTACTATGATGGGCCCTGTGCCAGTGACGTCGCCAACGAGTATCCCCCCCCCACACCTGATGAAGGAACCTGCACTTTCATCTGCACCTTCCTCTTTGTCCCCGTGTAAGGTGGTATAGTATGCGGGAAGGGGAACCTCACTTTCAGCAGGGTCAGAATCTGGCTGTGTAGCGTGCAAGGGGAATGTAGCGGTCTGGGTCAATGTACCAGCAGAGTCATCTAGCACTGGCTGGGCAATGGGCAGGATGAGGAGGAAACACAGGTATAGTCCCAAATACAAAAGTAGGCTAAAAGCAGTTCAAAATTGGTAACAGTAGTAAACAGGCGGCACTGCTTTGTTCAGTGGAGGAGAACAGCAAGGAGCGGCAGACACCGTTAGTAGGCCCCAACCAAACTAGCAGGCCAAATGCAGTGTAAAATTAACAACTACTTAACGAGAGCCTGAAAATAGAAGTTCAGGACAGGAAACCAGGAGAACAGCAAGGAGCGGCAGACACCGTTAGTAGGCCCCAACCCAACTAGTAAGCCAAATGCAGTGTAATATTAACAACTACTTAACGAGAGCCTGAAAATGGAAGTTCAGGACAGGAAACCAGGAGAACAGCAAGGAGCGGCAGACACCGTTAGTAGGCCCCAACCCAACTAGTAGGCCAAATGCAGTGTAATATTAACAACTACTTAATGAGAGCCTGAAAATAGAAGTTCAGGACAGGAAACCAGGAGAACAGCAAGGAGCGGCAGACACCGTTAGTAGGCCCCAAGCCAACTAGTAGGCCAAATGCAGTTGTTCCAATTAACAACTATTTAACAAGAGCCTGAAGATAGAAGCTCAGGAAAGGCAACCAGGAGAACACCTTGGAGCGGCAGACACTGTTAGTAGGCCCCAAACAAAGTAGTAGCCCCCCTGCATTTGTTCCATTTAACAACTATTTAACAAGAGCCTGAATATAGAAGCTCAGGAAAGGCAACCATGAGAACACCTTGGAGCGGCAGACACTGTTAGTAGGCCCGAACCAAACTAGAAGCCCCACTGCAGTTGTTCCATTTAACAACTATTTAACAAGAGCCTGAAGATAGAAGCTCAGGCAAGGCAACCAGGAGAACACCTTGGAGTGGCAGACACTGTTAGTAGGCCCCAACCAAACTAGTAGCCCCACTGCAGTTGTTCCATTTAACAACTATTTAACAAGAGCCTTAAGATAGAAGCTCAGACAAGGCAACCAGGAGAACACCTTGGAGCGGCAGACACTGTTAGTAGGCCCCAACCAAACTAGTAGCCCCACTGCAGCTTTAAAATTCCGATAGGCTGAAAACCTGATAATTGCAGGTCATTTTTTTAAGAGGACAGCTGTATTGAGTGGTGTAGCCAGACACTGCTAGTAGGCCTTACACCACAAAGTTGGCTCGATGTAGGTTTAAAAAAGGTTACATGGGTACACGGTCAGCATTGGTGTGGTCAGTGGAGGACGATTGGAAGGAGTGACCGCAGACAGGCTTAGTAGGCCTACAAAAAAAATAGGCTCAATGCAGTTTCAATTATCTTGCAGGGGTACACAGGCAGCATTGGTGTGGTCAGCGTAGGACTATTGGAAGGAGGGACCGCAGACAGACTTAGTAGGCCTAAAATAGAAAAAAGGTGGCTCTATGCACTTTTAAATAGGATCCAGGGGTACACAGGCAGCATTGGTGTGGTCAGTGGAGGACTATTGGAAGGAGGGACCGCAGACAGACTTAGTAGGCCTAACATAAAAAAGTAGGCTCTATGCACTTTTAATTAGGTTCCAGGGGTACACAGGCAGCATTGGTGTGGTCAGCGGAGGACTATTGGAAGGAGGGACTGCAGACAGACTTAGTAGGCCTAACATAAAAAAAGTAGGCTCAATGCAGTTTCAATTATCTTGCAGGGGTACACAGGCAGCATTGGTGTGGTCAGTGTAGGACTATTGGAAGGAGAGACCACAGACAGACTTAGTAGGCCTAAAATAAAAATAGTTGGCTCTATGCACTTTTAAATAGGTTCCAGGGGTACACAGGCAGCATTGGTGTGGTCAGCGGAGGACTATTGGAAGGAGGGACTGCAGACAGGCTTAGTAGGCCTAAAATAAAAAAGGTGGCTCTATGCACTTTTAAATAGGTTCCAGGGGTACACAGGCAGCATTGGTGTGGTCAGCGGAGGACTATTGGAAGGAGGGACCGCAGATAAACTTAGTAGGCCTAAAATAAAAAAAAATGGCTCTATGCCCTTTTATTAGGTTCCAGGGGTACACAGGCAGCATTGGTGTGGTCAGCGGAGGACAATTGGAAGGAGTGTCTGACACAGTTAGTACTCCAAAATAATACATAGATGTTAATGTCTCGCAAAAAAACAAAACAAACAAAAAAAAGGGTGGCATACTTAGGTACAGGGGTGGGCTCCTCTGCTGACTTTCAGACATTGTTATTTGGCACAAAGTATTTACTGGTGTAAATGTAGGACAGGGCCACAGAATATTTTAAGTAGCATCATACATGTCAACAAATTGGTATTGTCAGTGCCAGGCATTGAAGGATTTCACCGCATAGACTAAACAGCGGTGGAGCAGTAACAGATAATTTTGCAAGTGGTAGAGCACAGTTTGAGCTGGGGGGTGAGGGGCACTCTCTTGTGCCCGGTGGTTCTGGCCCAAGGCCCCTCATGTTACAACGGTGTGTCTGACGTTGGTTGCGTGCCACCACCGCCAGAGACACTTCATTGTACTATGAGGGACCCATGCCAGTGCCGTTGACCAAAAGTGGGCACACCCACCTCTTCAGACAAACGGCACTCTCATGGGTGCTTTCGCCAAGTGGCGAGACCACGGCCCTGTGGGGGGAGTCAGCCCATTTAGGGAGGTGTAAACATGTCGTATGCTGGACATACAGCCGCTGCAAATGGAGAAATTGGAACACTCAGTAAGAGCAGTCCAAAAGCAAGACCTTTTTAAAGGAAAGCTAGGTGTCAGCCGGGAAAGGTGGGGCAAAATGATTAGAAATCCATGAGTGGTTCATTTTAATGAAGGTTAGATCATCAACATTTTGGGTAGCCAGACGAGTCCTTTTTTTGGTCAGTAATGAACCAGCAGCACTGAATACTCTTTCTGATAGCACACTAGCTGCTGGGCAAGCGAGCTCCTGCAATGCATATTCGGACAATTCAGGCCAGGTGTCTATTTTGGATGCCCAGTAATCAAATGGGAATGACGGGTGAGGGAGAACATCGATAGGGGAGGAAAAATAGTTAGTAACCATACTGGACAAATGATGTCTCCTGTCACTTTGAATTGATGCTGCAGTACCTGTCCTGTCTGCGGTCATTGGGAAATCACTCCACAACCTGGTCAGAAAACCCCTCTGTCCAACGCCACTTCTGATTTGTGCACCTCTAACACCTCTGCCCTGTTGCCCCCTGCAGCTCGTGTGAGAACCATCATCGGCGCTGTGTGCTGGGAATGCCTGAATCAAACGGTCAACAAGAGTTGCTTGTTTGGTTGCCAATATTTGTTCAAGGTTTTCATGTGGCATGAGGTTTTGCAGTTTCCCCTTATAGCGTGGATCCAGGAGGCAGGCCAACCAGTAATCGTCATCGGTCATCATTTTTATAATGCGGGTGTCCCTTTTTAGGATACGCAAGGCATAATCCGCCATGTGGGCCAATGTTCCAATTGTCAATTCACTGCTTGTGCTGGGTTGAGGAGCACTTTTGGGCAAATCAACGTCACTTGCCTCCCTCAAAAACCCTGAACCTGGCCTTGCAACGCCACCAGTTTCTATTGCCCCCTGAGAAGCTTCCTCATCCAAAAAATACTCATCCCCATCATCCTCCTCGTCCTCCTCCTCTTCGCCCGCCACCTCGTCCAGTAGACTTCCCTGACCAGACAATGGCTGACTATCATCATGGATTCCCTCGTCCTCGGCTGCAGACGCCTGCTCTTTTATGTGCGTCAAACTTTGCATCAGCAGATGCATTAGGGGGATGCTCATGCTTATTATGGAGTTGTCTGCACTAACCAGCCATGTGCATTCCTCAAAACACTGAAGGACTTGACACAGGCCTTGGAACTTCGACCACTGCACATCTGACAACTCCATGTCTGCCATCCAACTGCCTGCCCGTGTATGTGTATCCTCCCAAAAATACATAACAGCACGCCTCTGTTCGCACAGTCTCTGAAGCATGTGCAGTGTGGAGTTCCACCTTGTTGCAACGTCGATGATTAGGCGATGCTGGGGAAGGTTCAAAGATCGCTGATGGTTCTGCATACGGCTGGAGAGTACCAGCGAACTGCAGATGTGCGAGCAAAGTCTGTGCACCTTCAGGAGCAGGTCGGGTAACCCCGGATAACTTTTCAGGAAGCACTGAACCACCAGGTTTAAAGTGTGAGCCAGGCAAGGAATGTGTTTCAGTTGTGAAAGGGCTATGGCAGCCATAAAATTCCTTCAGTTATCACTTACTACCTTGCCTGCCTCAAGATGTACACTGCCCAGCCATGACTGAGTTTCTTGCTGCAAGAACTCAGACAAAACTTCCGCGGTGTGTATATTGTCGCCCAAACACTTCATTGCCAATACAGCCTGCTGACGCTTGCCACTAGCTGTTCCATAATGGGACACCTCATGTGCAACAGTGGCAGCTGCGGATGGAGTGGTCGTGCGACTGCGGTCTGTGGACGAGCTCTCGCTTCTGCTGGAGGACGAGGAGGAGGAGGGGGGCGAATGCCTACAGCCAACTGTTTCCTAGACCGTGGGCTAGGCAGAACTGTCCCAATATCGCTGTCCCCTGTGGACCCTGCATCCACCTCATTAACCCAGTGTGCCGTGATGGACACGTAACGCCCCTGGCCATGCCTACTGGTCCATGCATCTGTTGTCAGGTGCACCTTTCTACTCACAGATTGCCTGAATGCATGGACAATGCGGTCTTTTACATGCTGGTGGAGGGCTGAGATGGCTTTTCTCGAAAAGAAGTGTCGACTGGGTAGCTTGTAACGTGGTACAGCGTAGTCCATCAGGGCTTTGAAAGCTTTGCTTTCAACTAACCGGTAGGGCATCATCTCTAACGAGATTAGTCTAGCAATGTGGGCGTTCAAACCCTGTGTACGCGGATGAGAGAATGAGTACTTCCTTTTCCTAACGAGAGTTTCTTGTAGGGTGAGCTGGACTGGAGAGCTGCATATGGTGGAACTAGTGGGGATGCTGGTGGACATGGCAGACTGAGAGAGGGTTGGTAATGGTATTCTAGCTGTTGGCCTATATACAGTGTTTCCTACCAAGAACCTGGTGATTCCCTGACTGCTTTGGCCTTGCGACGAAACCTCCACATTTGCTGCAGGTGGTTTGGTAAACGGTGGGCTTATAGTGAGGAAAGGGATGTAGCGTTGCTGACTAGCTTCATTGTGAGAGGGTGCAACAACATTAAGGGACGTTTGGTAGTTAGTCCAGGCTTGCAAGTGCATGGTGGTTAAATGTCTACGCATGCAACTTGTATTTAGATTTTTAACATTCTGACCTCTGCTGAAGGTCATTGAGCATTTCTTACAGATGACTTTGCACTGATCGTTTGGATCTTGGTTAAAAAAATGCCAGACTGCACTCTTCCTACTATAGGATACCTTTTCATGCATTGCACACTGAGCTACTTTAACCGGATGGCCACACTGTCCTACAACTGTTTTTGGTTTTGCCACACGTTTTTGGCCAGATATGGGCCTGCCAGATGGAACCTGTTGCAATGTTGATGCCTGCTGCGGCTCCTCCTCCTCTGCTTCAGAGCTACTGCCGGCTGCACTCTGTTCCCCCAATGGCTGCCAATCGGGGTCAACAACTGGGTCATCTATGACCTTCTCTTCTATGTCCTGTGCACCTTCCTCTGTGTCACCGTGTAAGCCGGTGCTATAGCGTTCGTGATGGGGCTCCATAGTCTCATCTGGGTCAGATTCTGGATCAGTACACTGCGAGGGCAATGTTGTGATCTGAGTCAAAGGAACAGCATAATAATCTGGCTGTGGCTGTGCATCTGTGCACTCCATATCCGATTCATCTTGTAATGGGCATGGCCTGTTAACAATTTCCCTTTCTAACCCAGGAACGGTATGTGTAAAGAGCTCCATGGAGTAACCCGTTGTGTCGCCTGACGCATCCTTCTCTGTTGTTCTGGGTGAAGAACGCAAGGAAGCGACTTGTCCCTGACCGGGAACATCCACTGACGACGCGCTGCTTATACATTTTGCACTTTCCAAAGAGGAGGCAAAAGAGCTAGAGGCAGAGTCAACAAGGAAAGCCAAAACTTGTTCCTGCTGCTCCGGCTTTAAAAGCGGTTTTCCTACTCCCAGAAAATTGAGCGTTCGAGGCCTTGTGTAGCCAGACGATGACGGTGGCTGAACAACTCGAGACTTAGGTGCTATATTGCTTTTCCCATGACCACCTGATGCTCCACCACCACTACCATCATTACCAGCTGGCAATGAACGCCCATGGCCACGACCTCTTCCACCAGACTTCCTCATTCTTGGAAATATGTAACCAAACTAACAAACGGTATTTTGTAAAACCAGTTACAAGGTGGACGCAAAATTGTTGTGAATTTAAATCTCCCTTTATAGGTGTGTGAGACTGCAGGGAAAATCAGGCCCACTGTATTACAGTACACAGTTTCAGTGGCAGACAGTGGCTGACAGATATGCCACTAACAGGACTGACGCAGATGCACACACTGGAAATAAAAATCTGCTCTTTTTTTTATATGGAAGACTAGTGAATAAATCTGGCCCACTGTATTACAGTATATTTTCTGTGGCAGAAAATGACAGACAGATACCACAGACTGGACTGGCACAGATGCACAGATTTGCCAATATTAATCTCCCCTTTTTGTTTTTAATATGGAAGACTAGTGAATAAATCTGGCCCACTGTTTTACAATATTGTTTCTGTGGCACAAAATGACTGACAGATACAACAGACTGGACTGGCACAGATGCACTGATTGGCCATATAAATCTCCCTTTTTAGGTGTGGGACAGTGCAGAAAAATACAGGCAGCAAGTATGGCAGGCAGCAATAAAAAGGACTGCTGCACACAAAAGTGTGGACAAACAAACAAGATAGCTGTGCAGAAAGGAAGGAACAACAGGATTTGTGCTTTGAAAAAAGCAGTTGGTTTGAACAGCGGCGTACAAACAAGAGGCAGCCTCTAGCCTCCACTGTCCATGCAAGGAAAAGGTGGTGTTGGACAGTGGAAATCGCTACAGCACAAGCGGTTTGGGGGTTTATATTCCCTGCCTAATGCTATCCCTGCTTTTGACAAAGTGGCAGCAACCTCTCCCTATGCTCAGATCAGCAGCAGTAAGATGGCGGTCGGCGTGCACGCCCCTTTATAGCCCCTGTGATGCCGCAGAAAGCAAGCCAATCACTGTAATGCCCTTCTCTAAGATGGTGGGGATTGAGACCTATGTCATCACGCTGCCCACACTCTGCATCCACCTTCATTGGCTGAGAAATGGCGCTGAACGCGTCATATGAAACGTGACTTTGGCGCGAAGGTCGCGTACCGCATGGCCGATCCCACGCTGGGAACGGATCGGGTTTCATGAAACCTGACTTTGCCAAAAGTCGGCGACTTATGAAAATGACCGATCCGTTTCGCTCAACCCTAGTTACTACCAAACCCTTTCACAAAAGTGAACTACATATGTATTGAGAAAGGGATGAACCTGAAACATGTTAATTATAGCTACGTGAAGTATTACGATACATGTGTCGCTTGACATCAAAAAAGCCTTCGACTCTATTTCTTGGTCTTATCTGTTTGCGGTCCTGCAAAGATGGGGTATCCCTAATCACTTCCTCTCATGGATTCACGCCCTCTATAGTTCCCCTTCGGCATATGTACGGTACAATGGCTTCTCCTCCACACGCTTCCCTATTCATAGAGGCACTCGCCAAGGCTGTCCTTTATCACCCTTATTATTTCTTTTAGCTTTTGAGCCTCTAGCGATACACCTTCGACTTAATTCATCCATCCAGGGAGTTACTATAGCATCAGTCCCCCATAAACTTTTTTTGTTCGCTGACGATATGCTGCTTCTTCTAACAACTCCTCGGTCATTCCTCCCAGCCTTACTTCAAACTCTTAACAATTTTGAACACATTTAAGGTTTACAAATTAATCCCTCTAAATCTTATGCCATGAATATAACTCTCCCTCCCTCTACTATCGCACAACTAAAACAAGATTTTCGTTCCAGTGGGCCACTAATCGCTTGGACTACTCGGGAGTGAAACTCACTCCAGACTACAACTCATTATACACAGCTAATTACCCTCATATGCTCCGCAAAATTCGATTAATACTTCAGTCATGGGGCAAACTTCATCTCTCCTGGCTCGGCCGAGTGCGTGCATTAAAGATGACTATTCTCCCTAAACTGCTTTACCTATTTTGGGTCCTGCCAGTCTCGGTTCCTACTCAATACCTTAAAATAACCCAGCGAGCAATTAATACCTTTGTTTGGAGGGGCAGCCTCACCAGGGTTAATAGAGCCACTCTTTACCGTCACCGTCTAGGGGGGGTTGGGGGCCCCAAACCTCTCGAAATATTATCAAGCAGCCCAACTAGGTAAGCTAACATTATACCATGCCTATTTCGAATCCCCCCTCTGGCTCGCCCTAGAAGCCTCTGAACTACACTCGACTACCCTCGATACAATACTGTGGACTCTCCCAACGCAGCGCAGAGAAATCACTAACCCTATAATGGTTAATTTACTTAGAATTTGGGACTCATTAAAATATTCTTCACAGTTAATATCATCATTTCTGCCTTTGGCCCCCCTGTGGGGTAATACCCAGTTCCTCCCAGGCGTGGATTCTCTCAGGGACTTCCGTTTATGGGTGGCTGCGGGAATAATGAGAGTTCACCATCTCTTCAACATAGATGGGATTATTCCATTCTCTGTTTTGAGCGAAAAACATCATCTCCCACCTAGAGAAATATTTCGCTATTTACAAATTAAAAATTTTGTTCAATCTTTGCTAAAAAAAACTCTACCCCTCCTTATTCCTTCACCCCCTTTGAACAGCGATGCCGCCAAAACCCACGTGCTCCAGGCATCATATTTCTTCTCTATTCACACATTAACTCATCAACCCACAGGCGATGCCTAGGCTATACTTCTCGCTGGGAGTCCGATATTGGTTCAACCCTGACAGACTCAGAGTGGACCCAGATTTGGTCCTCCTCCACTGGAGGAATGCTAAACACCCTCATGCTAGAAACTAATTATAAAGTGCTGACTAGATGGTACTTGACCCTGGCCAGGGTAGCAAAGGCAGTCGCCAACTACTCCCCAAACTGTTTTCGAGGTTGTAACTCCAAAGGAGATATGCTTCATATCTGGTGGCTATGCCCAACTGTACGTAGGTTTTGGACCAGAGTATACTACTTGATTCTCTCTATAACGAATGTTAACCTTAGGAAAAACCCCTGGGAAACTCTACTAAATAAGCATATCCCCAATATTCCTAGATATTCCAGAGACCTTATCGCATTTATATTTTTAGCAGCTAAACAAACTATAGCTTCGGCTTGGAAAAAAACAAACTTGGACCTCTCGGGAGTGTAATCTCTCCTTTCATGGAACATGGTAAACGAAAAATTATCAGCCATACTCACAGACAAAGTGGACAAGTTCGAACTTATTTGGCTCCCATGGACGGAATATGCAAACCATACCCCCTTCGCTATAACGGTATCTCGGTTGTCCAACCTTAGTTCTCAGGCTTCCGATTGAATTACCCAACACGGAATGGATTTAATATAATTTCTTCTCGGGTATCCCCTCCCCCCTCCTCCCCCAACCCTCGTCCCCCACCTTGCTGTTTTTGTTTTGTCTTGTTTTATGGTTATTGTCCATTTGCCAGAACATTAATGAAGGACAGTTATCTCTTCTTTGTTGTACAATGTAACAAATGAATATACCGTTGTTCTTTCTCTTTCTGTATCATATTTGCAAATTTCAATAAAAACTTATTGTTTAAAAAAAAAAGTATTACGACACATGGAACCACTCCTTTTTCACAGCAGTGCTGTCTACCAGAAGGTCAATCTCCTACTTCTCCTCAATCTTAAGAAAGTAGGAAGAGGAGAAGTCCAGCACTCCAATTACAGACTATAAAAGCGTGTGTTAACTTTAGGATCATAAATAAAGCAAAACAATGAACTCCAAGTTTAATTCCAAAGTGTTTCAATCTTACTGACTTAATCATGGCTATACCATTGATCTTGATTTAAAGAAATGGTCTATCTACTATATAATTGTCTGTTGGTCACTTCCGTCTGTCTATCTGTCAGTCTGTCATGGACATCCCAAGTCGCTGATTGGTCGCGGTCAAACGGCCACGACCAATCAGCGATGGGCACAGTGCTGCCGCGAAATGGCCGCTCCCTACTCCCCTGCCGTCAGTGCCCGCTCCATACTCCCCTCCAGTCAGCGCTCACACAGGGTTAATGGCAGCGTTAACGGACCACGTTATGCCGTGGTGTAACGCACTCCGTTAACGCTGCTATTAACCCTGTGTGACCAACTTTTTACTATTGATGCTGCCTATGCAGCATCAATAGTAAAAAGATTTAATGTTAAAAATAATTAAAAAATAAAAAATCATTATATACTCACCTTCTGTTGGCCCCCGGATCCAGCCCATGCCTTTCCCATTACTCGCGACGGTCTAGTCCATGCATTGCAGTCTCGCGAGATGATGACAAAGCGGTCTCGCGAGACTGCTACGTCATCATCTCGCGAGACCGCAATGCACTCTTGGGACCGGAGCGTTGCGAGGAGCATCGGTAAATGCCTGGGCTGGATCCGGGGCCGACGGAAGGTGGGTATATAACTATTTTTTATTTTAATTCTTTTTTTAACAGGGATATGGTGCCCACATTGCTATATACTAAGTGGGATGTGTTAGATACTATGTGGGCTGTGCTATATACTGCATGGGCTGTGTTAGATACTGCGTGGGCTGTGTTATATACTACATCTCTGTGCTATATACTATGTGGGCTGCGCTATATGCTACGTGGCTGTGGTATATATTACATGGCTGGGCAATATACTACATTGCTGTGCTCTATACTACGTGGCAGTGTTATATACTACGTGGCTGTGTAATATACTATGTGGCTGTGCAATATTTTACATGGCTGTGCAATATACTATGTGGCTGTGCAATATATTACGTGGCTGGGCAATATACTATGTGTCTGTGCTATATACTACATGTCTGTGCTATATACTACATGGCTGGGCAATATACTATGTGGCTGGGCAATATATTACGTGGCTGGGCAATATAGTACGTGGCTGGGCAATATACTACATGTCTGTGCTGCTGTATATACTACATGTCTGTGCTATATACTACATGGCTGGGCAATATACTACGTGGCTGGGCAATATACTACGTGGCTGGCCAATATACTACGTGGCTGGACAATTTACTACGTGTCTGTGCTATTTACTATGTGGGCTGTGCTATATACTACGTGGCTGGGCAATATACTACGTGGCTGTGCTATATACTAAGTGGCTGTGTTATATACTACGTGGGCTGTTATATACTATGTGGGCTGTGTTATACGCTACTTGGCTGTGCTGTATTTCTCTGCTGTATCTGTGCATCATGAATCGTGGTATATGTTAAAGAGGGGGGCCCACTGAGACTCTTTCGCCCGGGGCCCTCAAAAACCTGGAGCCGGCCCTGGCTTCACTGATTGGTCACGCCTGGCCGCGAACAATCAGCGACAGTCGCAGTCCGCCTGCGAATTGGCACGGAATTTGAACCACACTTCGCTAATTGGTCGCGGCCGGCCGAATCCTTTGTATAAATTGCATTATTCTGAAAACTTCATAAATAAACTACATACATATTCTAGAATACCCGATGCATTGGAATCGGGCCACCATCTAGTACATACATATACATATATATTAGAAATGTTTTTTTTTCCTCCCATATTATCTGATAACATACAGGTATAAAAGATTATATCTGTAACAGAACCAATTTCCCCATTCAGGCATGTCCAAATACTTTCTTCAGGGACTATGCCGCTTAGCTTTTTTTTCTTGCAACAAATAAAATGGAAAGTCTTGCTGCACTTTCAGTGACTTTTCAGAATATGTTATGTTCTGTATGTGTAAATGAGGAATAAAACTATTTCTGGCCATTATATCACTTGTATCCTGCATTTTTTTTACAGCGGTTCTCTCTGTATTAGAAGCCTCTGCATTCTCAGTGGATTCTCTACCTTTTCTCCCCCACCAACATTTCCTCCCCTCTCCATAGGCTTCTTTTTATATGCACGGTAAACAGATATATTGACGGATTTAGATGGTTTATGAAAGTGAATTATCAATACAGGAGAAGAAAATAAGTCTGATAAGTAGAGTAAAAAGTGTACTTATCTGATAATATATATTACAAACGTTTTTATCTTCAGTTGTACAATTGATTTACAAAAAAAGAAAAGAAAAGAAAAATTACTGTTGGAAGTGTTCTTTACCAGTATGATAAGTAGTCTAGAAATAACTAGGTTTAGATTTGTTCTAGTATTTTTCTGCATCGTTGTCTTTAGGGGTGAGTGAACCCAAATTGTAAAGTTTGGGGTTCATACCGGACACCGAGACCCGGTGCAATGCAGCTTGAGACCCAACAGTGGCTGCTGCTCCAGTCTGTGGATACACTGGAAGACCGAGTCAGGGATCATCTTGAGACCTGCATTTGGATTACAGCAGACCAATTTGGATATTTTTTTAAACTAATAGGTGAAAGAGAAAAATTGTCGGGGTGTGATTTTTACAAATAAAGTACTTTTGTGTGTGTTTATTTTTTTAGACTACTGAGTTAGTAATGTCTGATAGATGCCTCTCCATTAATAACCAGTGAGCTTGATGTCAGCGGACATTACATAGCTGACATCAATCCTAAAAAGTATTACCCCAATCAAAACAATCGGAAAAGCAAAGGCTAAGCACAAGAACTGGTGCATCTAATGGATGTGCCATTTCTGGGGTGGCTGAGGGCTGGTCTTGTAAGGATGGGAATAAGTCAATATACATAGACCTTCCCAGCCTATTAATATCAGGCCCCAGCTGTCTGCTTTGACTTAGCTGGTTACTAAAAATAGGGGGAACCCCACTCCCATTATTAATAACTAGCTAAGGCAAAGCAGACAGCTGGGGACTGAAAATAATAGGTCCATGAATATTGTCACTGCCCAGTGACTTATTATGATAAGACAAGCTTATCGCTGTTTTCTTTCCTTTTGCTGGTTATTAAAAATGGGGAGGGTCATGTCATTTTTTTCATTTTTTTTATTTATTAACAAATGCAGTAAACTACACACACAGGGCAGTACTTCTCTCCTCCACTTAAACCTCTGCCTCCTGGTTCAAGATAATTTTAAGTAATTTCCCTGTCCACATTTGTTTGCAGGACAAATGTCCTTTTCTGACCCCCATTTTGCTTTCTTTTTTAGTCCCATAACCCTTACTATGACCTTACTACTACAGTCATTTTACAGCACAAACGTTCAGGTCCCCATTGACTTTTATGGCATTCAGTCCGGGGTCAAATTTTGGTCAAGTTCTGGTACCCGAATCAAACTTTGGACTAAAGTTCTTCCGAACCCAACGAATCTGATTTTCCACGGGTTTGCTCATCTTTAGTTGCCATGGCTAAATCTCCATACTAGTGTCCATTTCATTTATTGCTTAAAGAGTAACCATAGTTTTACTTGTTAATTCACAAATCAATAGTACAAATGAATATAAGCAATTTTGTAATATATTTATCAGAAAATTTGCTTTTTTCTCCTCCTGGACTGATCATTCAGTCTTACTCCATGGGCAAAATCTGTAATTGTTGTATTCAAGTTTTCCCATTACTGAGATAAAAAATGACAGTTAGTGCTTTTAACTTTCTATGGAGGAAGGAAGAGCTAAAAGCAAACACAGACGTTCTGCTGCAAGTTCCATCTAACTTTATGAGCACCAACTGTCATCTCCTATTTCAGTAGAAAAATCTGTATAAATAAAAGACCAATATTACCCATGATTTTAGACTTTTTTAGATCATTCCAGGAGAAAAAGTGGATTTCTCTGATAAGATAGATTACAAAGTTTATTATTTTCACATGTACTATTGATTTATAAAAAAAAATATAGAGCTAAGTTACTCTTTAATAATTTTATAAAACATGAAAATTAACATAAAATTCAATTTCCTAACAATAACAACACATAGCATTCAAGGCATGAAAAACAGGGGCCAGGCATAATTGTTGAATCTGAGAAAAGGTCAAACTGTCAAAGATTTAGACAAATGGCAAGAAGACATTTTTACTTGACTACAAATGTGGAATGTGGAAACAATTTTATCTGAAATTGATAATTTTAGACAGAATTTTAAATGAAAGGTTAAACGGTCATTTAGAAAAACAACCCAAAGACAACGAAGATTGACTAATAAATCCATGTTTGGTGCACTGCTGACTAAACTATTTGATATAAAAGATTACAAAATCCCATCCACATGTAACATAAAATAATCCACACAGAAATCAGAACATAATGTGGATTTTCCAGTTTGAAATGAACGTTCTTGAGTTGAAAAAATGTGGATTTTCCGCCCCGACTTCTGCCTTTGCAAAGTACATGTATTATAAAGGGATAAGTCTGCGGTATATCCATAGTTCAATTTGCCTCAAAATACGCATGTAACACAAGACTTTGCAACAAAATCACTATGGATTTGCTGCAGATTTGTCTAAAATGATCCTAATAGTTTACTGCATTAGAAACTTTGAATGTGACAGGTTTACATTGAGAAGTCTGGACATGTATGATACAATTTTGCTCCAGCCATGGATTTATATATTTAGAATCTGACTAGTCTCAAAGTTATAGTGCTTTTTATGCACATGCTTGTCCACACAAACTGTACATGCAACTAATATCTACACTGCAGAGAAATCGAATCTATTCATCACATATGTCTGAACGTATTTCTTAACTCCTGCCCTGGTAAATAGGTTACAGTTAATGCTGGACGCTGTCAGGTTGTGGGAGTTTAGCTCTTAGGGTACGTCACACATAACGATATCGTTAACGATATCGCTGCTTTTTGTGACGTAGCAACGATATTGTTAACTAAATCGTTATGTGTGACAGCGACCAACGATCAGGCCCCTGCTGGGAGATTGTTGGTCGCTGGGGAAAGTCCAGCACTTTATTTTGTCGCTGGATCTCCCGCTGACATCGCTGAATCGGCGTGTGTGACGCCGATTCAGCGATGTCGTCACTGGTAACCAGGGTAAACATCGGGTTACTAAGCGCAGGGCCGCGCTTGGTAACCCGATGTTTACCCTGGTTACCGTTGTAAATGTAAAAAAAAAACACTACATACTTACATTCCCGGTGTCTGGTCAGGTCCCTCGCCTTCAGCTTCCCGCACTGACTGGTGAGCGCCGGCCAGCCGTAAAGCAGAGCACAGCCGTGACATCACCGCTGTACTTTACGGCCAGCGCTCAGTCAGTGCTGGAAGCTGAAGGCGAGGGACCTGACCAGACACCGGGAATGTAAGTATGTAGTGTTTGTTTTTTTACATTTACAACGGTAACCAGGGTAAACATCGGGTTACTAAGCGCGGCCCTGCGCTTAGTAACCCGATGTTTACCCTGGTTACCCGGGGACTTCAGGATCGTTGGTCGCTGGAGATCTGTCTGTGTGACAGCTCTCCAGCGAATAAACAGCGACGCTGCAGCGATCGACATCGTTGTCGGTATCGCTGCAGCGTCGCTTAGTGTGATGGTACCTTTAGATTACTGAAACTAGTTCTCTGGTCTTTCATGTATACAGTGGCTGATGAAAGTATTCACCCTCCTTGACATGTTTCGTGTCTTGCTACCTCACAATCTGGAATTTCACTGTTTTTTTTTTAAGGTTTGCAAGTAAAGAGCATGCCTACAAATGTGAACATTTGGCTTTCTTTTTATTGCGGAGGAAATCACAAATAGGACGAAATAACTTGAACCTTCCGTGTGCATAACCCCCTACTTTATAGACCCTCGGCAATTACAGCTGCAAATCGCTTTGGATAAGTCTCTATCAGCTTTCCACATCTAGCCACTGGGTTTTTTTTGCCCATTCCTCAAGGCAAAATTGTTCCAGCTTGTTCACGTTAGATGGATTCCTCTGGTGAATACCAATCTTCAAGTCTGACCACAGATTCTCAATTGGATTAACGTCTGGGCTTTGACTAGGCCACTTGAAAACATTTACACACTTCCCCTGAAACCACTCAAGTGTTGCTTTAGCAGTGTGCTTTGGGTCATTGACTTGTTGGAAGGTGAACCTCCGTCCCAGTCTAAAATCACTGACAGAGTGAAACAGGTTTAGCTCAAGAACATCCCTGTATTTTGTACCGTCCATCTTTCCCTTGACTGAGACAATTTTCCCTGTCCCTACTGCCAAAAAGTATCTCAACAGAATGTTCCTGCCACCCCCACTAAGTGTTTCACTGTGGGGATGGTGCTCTTGGGGTGATGAGCTGTGGTGGTTTGATGCCAGACATAGCATTTACCTTGATGGACAAAAAGTTCAATTTTGGCCTCATCTGACCATAGTACCATCCTTTATACATTCCACTAAGGGAATGTGCACACATTGCGGATTCCATTGCGGATTTTTCCGCACGGATTCTACAAAATCCGCAGGTAAAATGACCTGCGTTTTATCTGCGGATTCCGGTGGGTTTTCTGCGGATGTTGTGCGGATTTTGCCTGCGTTTTTACACCTGTGGATTCCTATTATATGGAATAGGTGTAAAACACTGCCGATTCTGCACAAAGAATTGACATGCTGCGGAAAATAAACCGCTGCGTTTCTGCGTGGAATTTTCCGCAGCATGTGCACAGCAGATTTGGTTTTCCATAGTTTTACATGGTACTGTACACCGCATGGAAAACTGCTGCGGATCGGCAGGGCCAAATCTGCTGCGGATCCGCAGGACCAAATCTGCTGCGGATCCGCAGCCAAATCTGCAACGTGTGCACATACCCTTAAGGCTAACTCTATGGAGTGTGTCGTATTGTGGTCGTATGGACAGATACTCTAGTCTTTAGTTGGGAACTCTGCAGCTCCTTCAGGGTTACATTTGGCTTGTGTGCTGCATCTCTGATTAATGCCCTCCTTGCCCAAGCTGAAATAACGGATTTGATAGTGCTTCCGGGATCATAAAAGACTGGATTTTTTTTTTTATAACCCAACCCTGACTTTTATTCCTCAACAACTTTGACTCTGACTTGTTTGGTTAGTGGTGCCTCTTGCTTAATGGTGTTGAAGCCTTTGTGGCCTTTTAGAAAAGTTGTGAATATACTAACAGACCATGTGACATTTAGATTGCAAACAGATGGACTTCCTTTCACTAAGCATGGAAAATATGAAGATTAGGGCTCACACCAGAAATTTTAGGGGCTTCATTGCAAGAAAGATGAATACATATGCACATGCCAATTTTTATTTATTTCATCAGATAAATTGTATTTATACCTATATTTTTCCCACTTCACTATACCAACTTAGACTAGTTAGTGCTGATGCATCACATACAAATTGGATTAAAAAATATTTAAATGCTGGTTGTAATGTAACAAAATAAGTAAAAAGTTAAGGGGGTAAATGCTTTTGCAAACCACTGTACTTGTGTTTTTCTGCAGCGAGCTGGTAGGTAATTAGCTGTCTGCTGGGAGCAATGGGTGGAGCTCCTTTATATATTAACCCCGTCTGACAGTCTCTAGCTGCCACTTATTAGTTTATAATCAGCTAGGACTTATGTTTCTTGGCAGTGAATATTCTTTAATAGTGGGCATAGTAGCCGCTGCTGACAGCTTCCTGCAGCTTCCAGGCGATCACGTGTGCCCACTACTAAGTCCAGGATCACACATGCGAGAAACACGGTCAAGTCTCGCAACTTAATTTTAATTTATTTTTAATACCTGGCCCTGCTGCCTGCACTCCGGAGCAGAGCATGCAGCTCCATGTATTGCTATGCAGCCGCATGCTCCGCTCAGGAGTGCAGGCGGCAGGGCCAGGTATTAACATGCGAGACTAGGCCATGTTTCTCGCATTTGTGATCCTGGCCTAAAGGGAATGAATATTCACTCCCATAGGCATGGGGAACAGTGAATACTCATTCTCTGTCCTAGGACCCTTACTCTTCTCAATCTATACACTTGGCCTGGGACAACTCATAAGGTCCTTATGGCTTCCTGTACCATCTATATGCTGATGACTCTCAGATCAACCTCTCTGGCCCAGATGTCACCTCTCTGCTCTCCAAAATCCCAGAGTGTCTATCAGCCATATCCTCCTTCTTCTCCTCTCGCTAACTCAAGCTCAATGTGGACAAATCTGAACTCATTATCTTTCCTCCATCATGCATATCTTCCCTACCTGTTCTATCTATCAAAATAAATGAAATCACACTTTCCCCTGTCCCCAAAATCCGCTGCCTTGGAGTAACCCTTGACTCTGCCCTGTCCTTCAAACCGCACATCCAAGCTCTCGCCACCTCCTGCCGCCTCCAGCTCAAAAATATTTCCAGAATCCGTCCTTTCCTCAACCCGCACTCTACCAAAATGCTCGTGCATGCCCTAGTCATCTCCCGCCTCAACTACTGCAACATCCTCCTCTGTGGCCTACCTTCTAATACTCTCGCACCCCTCCAGTCCATCCTTAACTCTGCTGCTCAACTAATTAATCTCTCTCCTTGCTACACTTCTGCTTACCCTCTTTGCAAATCCCTTAACTGGCTCCCAATTTCCCAGCGTATCCAGTTTAAATTACTAACACTGACCTACTAAGCCATCCATAACCTTTCTCCTCTTTATATTTACATACTAATCTCTCAATATCTTCCCTCAGGTAATCTCCGGTCCTCCCAAGACCTCCTCCTCTCCTCCACGCTTATTCGCTCCTGACCCAATCGCCTCCAAGACTTCTCCCGAATATCACCCATCCTCTGGAATTCTGTGCCCCAACACGTCCGGTTATTCACCACTTTTGTATCCTTCAAAAGAAACCTGAAAACCCACCTCTTCAAAGAAGCTTACAGCCTGTAAAGACTACACAGCCACCTCAACACCATCAGAGCTACTGCAACCCTCCATCTACTGACTCCTTCCCCATAATCCTGTAGAATGTAAGCCCGCAAGGGCAGGGTCCTCTTCCCTCGGTACCAGTCTGTCATTGTTAGTTTTCTTTAATGTAAGTGATAATTGCATTTTGATGTAACCCCCTCTCATGTTCAGAACCATGGAATTAATGGTGCTATATAAATAAATAATAATAATAATATTTCTCTTAATAACGGACACACGTAATCGCCCCGCCGCTGCAGGAAGCCTGCAGCTGTGCTTACTGTGCCTGTTGTTAAATATCAATCAATGAATATTCACTACTCCCTGATCCTATGGGAGTGAAAATTCCTTACATTTAGTGGCAGATACATATGATTGCCCAGCAGCTGCAGGAAGTCAGCGGCTGGGAGATCATGTGTGCCTGCTATTAACCCCTTCCCGACCTTTGACGCCACGTAGGCGTCATGAAAGTCGGTGCCAATCCGACCCATGACGCCTATGTGGCGTCATGGAAAGATCGCGTCCCTGCAGGCCGGGTGAAAGGGTTAACTCCCATTTCACCCGATCTGCAGGGACAGGGGGAGTGGTAGTTTAGCCCAGGGGGGGTGGCTTCACCCCCCCGTGGCTACGATCGCTCTGATTGGCTGTTGAAAGTGAAACTGCCAATCAGAGCGATTTGTAATATTTCACCTATTATAACGGGTGAAATATTACAATCCAGCCATGGCCGATGCTGCAATATCATCGGCCATGGCTGGAAATACTAATGTGCCCCCACCCCACCCCACCGATCGCCCCCCCAGCCCCCCGATCTGGCCGGTCCTCTGCTCCGGCTCCCCTCCGTCCAGTGCTCCGCTCCCCCCCGTGCTTTTGTCCGCTCCCCCCGTGCTCCAATCACCCCCCGTGCTCCAATCACCCCCCTTGCACTCCGATCCACCCCCCCGGTGCTCCGTTCCACCCCCCCGTGCTCCATTCCAGCCCCCCCGTGCTCCGTTCCACGCCCCCCGTGCTCCGTTCCACCCCTCCCGCGCTCCGATTCCCCCCCCGTGCTCCGATCCCCCCCCCCGTGGTCCTCCCCCCACCCCATCATACTTACCGATCCAGCCGGGGTCCCGTCCGTCTTCTCCCTGGGCGCCGCCATCTTCCAAAATGGCGGGCGCATGCGCAGTACGCCCGCCAAATCTGCCGGCCAGCAGATTCGTTCCAAAGTGCATTTTGATCACTGAGATAGATTATATCTCAGTGATCAAAATAAAAAAAATAATAAATGACCCCCCCCCCTTTGTCACCCCCATAGGTAGGGACAATAAAAAAATAAAGAAAATTTTTTTTTTCCACTAATGTTAGAATAGGGTTAGGGGTAGGGTTAGGGTTAGGGGTAGGGTTAGGGGTAGGGTTAGGGGTAGGGTTAGGGGTAGGGTTAGGGTTAGGGGTAGGGTTAGGGGTAGGGTTAGGGTAGGGTTAGGGTTAGGGGTAGGGTTAGGGGTAGGGTTAGGGGTAGGGTTAGGGTTTCGGTATGTGCACACGTATTCTGTTCCTCTGCGGATTTTTCCGCTGCGGATTTGATAAATCCGCAGTGCTAAACCGCTGCGGATTTATGGCGGATTTACCGCGTTTTTTTCTGCGCATTTCACTGCGGTTTTACAACTGCGATTTTCTATTGGAGCAGTTGTAAAACCGCTGCGGAATCCGCACAAAGAAGTGACATGCTGCGGAATGTAAACCGCTGCGTTTCCGTGCAGTTTTTCCGCAGCATGTGTGCAGCGATTTTTGTTTCCCGTAGGTTTACATTGAACTGTAAACTCATGGGAAACTGCTGCGGATCTGCAGCGTTTTCCGCAACGTGTGCACATACCTTTAGAATTAGGCTATGTGCACACTGTGCGGATTTGGCTGCGGATTGGCCGCTGCGGATTCGCAGCAGTGTTCCATCAGGTTTACAGTACCATGTAAACATATGAAAAACCAAATCCGCTGTGCCCATGGTGCGGAAAATACTGCGCGGAAACGCTGCGTTGTATTTTCCGCAGCATGTCAATTCTTTGTGCGGATTCCGCAGCGTTTTACACCTGTTCCTCAATAGGAATCCGCAGGTGAAATCCGCACAAAAAACACTGGAAATCCGCGGAAAATCCGCAGGTAAAACGCAGTGCCTTTTACCCGCGGATTTTTCAAAAATGGTGCGGAAATATCTCACACGAATCCGCAACGTGGGCACATAGCCTTAGGGTTAGGGTTGGAATTAGGGTTGTGGTTAGGGTTGTGATTAGGGTTATGGCTACAGTTGGGATTAGGGTTAGAGGTGTGGGGGGGTTAGTGTTGGAGTTAGAATTGAGGGGTTACCACTGTTTAGGCACATCAGGGGTCTCCAAACGCAACATGGCACCACCATTGATTCCAGCCAATCTCGTATTCAAAAAGTCAAATGGTGCTCCCTCACTTCCGAGCCCTGACGTGTGCCCAAACAGTGGTTTACCCCCACATATGGGGTACCAGCATACTCAGGACAAACTGCGCAACAATTACTGGGGTCCAATTTCTCCTGTTACCCTTGTGAATCTAAAAAAATGCTTGCTAAAACATAATTTTTGAGGAAAGAAAAATGATTTTTTATTTTCACGCCTCTGCGTTGTAAACGTCTGTGAAGCACTTGGGGGTTCAAAGTGCTCACCACATATCTAGATAAGTTCCTTGGGGGGTCTAGTTTCTAAAATGGGGTCACTTGTGGGGGTTTCTACTGTTTAGGCACACCAGGGGCTCTGCAAACGCAACGTGACACCCGCAGACCATTCCATCAAAGTCTGCATTTCAAAAGTCACTACTTCCCTTCTGAGCCCCGACGTGTGCCCAAACAGTGGTTTACCCCCACTCATGGGGTATCAGCGTACTCAGGAGAAACTGGACAACAACTTTTGGGGTCCAATTTCTCCTGTAACCCTTGGGAAAATAAAAAATTCTGGGCTAAATAATTATTTTTGAGGAAAGAAAACGTATTTATTATTTTCACGGCTCTGCATTATAAACTTCTATGAAGCACTTGGGGGTTCAAAGTGCTCACCACACATCTAGATAAGTTCCTTTCGGGGTCTAGTTTCCAAAATGGGGTCACTTGTGGGGGGTTTCTACTGTTTAGCCACATCAGGGGCTCTGCAAACGCAACGTGACGCCCACAGAGCATTCCATCAAAGTCTGCATTTCAAAACGTCACTACTTCACTTCCGAGCCCCGGCATGTGCCCAAACAGTGATTTACCCCAACATATGGGGTATCAGCGTACTCAGGAGAAACTGGACAACAACTTTTGGGGTCAAATTTCTCCTGTTACCCTTGGGAAAATAAAAAATTGCAGGCTAAAAGATCATTTTTGAGAAAATATTTTTTTTTTTTTTTCATGGCTCTGCGTTATAAACTTCTGTGAAGCACTTGGGGGTTCAAAGTCCTCACCACACATCTAGATTAGTTCCTTTGGGGGTCTAGTTTCCAAAATGGTGTCATTTCTGGGGAATCTCCAATGTTTAGGCACACAGGGGCTCTCCAAACGTGACATGGTGTCCGCTAATGATTGGAGCTAATTTTCCATTTAAAAAGCCAAATGGCGTGCCATCCCTTCCGAGCCCTGCCGTGCGCCCAAACAGTGGTTTACCCTCACATATGGGGTATCAGCGTACTCAAGACAAACTGGACAACAATATTTGGGGTCCAATTTCTCCTATTATCCTTGGCAAAATAGGAAATTCCAGGCTAAAAAATCATTTTTGAGGAAAGAAAAATTATTTTTTATTTTCATGGCTCTGCGTTATAAACTTCTGTGAAGCACCTGGGGGTTTAAAGTGCTCAATATGCATCTAGATAAGTTCCTTGGGGGGTCTAGTTTCCAAAATGGGGTCACTTGTGGGGGAGCTCCAATGTTTAGGCACACAGGGGCTCTCCAAACACGACATGGTGTCCGCTAACAATTGGAGCTAATTTTCCATTCAAAAAGTCAAATGGCGCGCCTTCCCTTCCGAGCCCTGCCGAGTGCCCAAACAGTGGTTTACCCCCACATATGAGGTATCGACGTACTCGGGAGAAATTGCCCAACAAATTTTATGATCCATTTTATCCTACTTCCCATGTGAAAATGAAAAAATTGAGGCGAAAAGAATTTTTTTGTGAAAAAAAAGTACTTTTTCATTTTTACAGATCAATTTGTGAAGCACCTGAGGGTTTAAAGTGCTCAATATGCATCTAGATAAGTTCCTTGGGGGGTCTAGTTTCCAAAATGGGGTCACTTGTGGGGGAGCGCCAATGTTTAGGCACACAGGAGCTATCCAAACGCGACATGGTGTCCGCTAACGATGGAAATAATTTTTCATTCAAAAAGTCAAATGGCGCTCCTTCCCTTCCGAGCCTTACCATGTGCCCAAACAGTGGTTTACCCCCACATGTGAGGCATTGGTGTACTCAGGAGAAATTGCCCAACACATTTTAGGATCCATTTTATCCTGTTGCCCATGTGAAAATGAAAAAATTGAGGCTAAAAAATTTTTTTGTGAAAAAAAAGTACTTTTTCATTTTTACGGATCAATTTGTGAAGCACCTGGGGGTTTAAAGTGCTCACTATGCATCTAGATAAGTTCCTTGGGGCGTCTAGTTTCCAAAATGGGGTCACTTGTGGGGGAGCTCCAATTTTTAGGCACACGGGGGCTCTCCAAACGTGACATGGTGTACGCTAAAGAGTGGAGCCAATTTTTGATTCAAAAAGTCAAATGGCGCTCCTTCCCTTCCAAGCCCTGCCGTGCGCCCAAACAGTGGTTTCCCCCCACATATGAGGTATCAGCGTACTCAGGACAAATTGGACAACAACTTTTGTGGTTCAGTTTCTCCTTTTACCATTGGGAAAATAAAAAAATTGTTGCTAAAAGATAATTTTTGTGACTAAAAAGTTAAATGTTCATTTTTTCCTTCCATGTTGTTTCTGCTGCTGTGAAGCACCTGAAGGGTTAATAAACTTCTTGAATGTGGTTTTGAGTACCTTGAGGGGTGCAGTTTTTAGAATGGTGTCACTTTTGGGTATTTTCAGCCATATAGACCCCTCAAACTGACTTCAAATGTGAGGTGGTCCCTAAAAAAAATGGTTTTGTAAATTTCGTTGTAAAAATGACAAATCGCTGGTGAAATTTTAACCCTTATAACTTCCTAACAAAAAAAATGTTGTTTCCAAAATTGTGCTGATGTAAAGTATACATGTGGGAAATGTTATTTATTAACTATTTTGTGTCACATATCTCTCTGGTTTAACAGAATAAAAATTCAAAATGTGAAAATTGCGAAATTTTCAAAATTTTCGCCAAATTTCCGTTTTTATCACAAATAAACGCAGAATTTATTGACCTAAATTTACCACTAACATGAAGCCCAATATGTCACGAAAAAACAATCTCAGAACCGCTAGGATCCGTTGAAGCGTTCCTGAGTTATTACCTCATAAAGGGACACTGGTCAGAATTGCAAAAAACGGCAAGGTCTTTAAGGTCAAAATAGGCTGGGTCATGAAGGGGTTAAAGAAAATGAATATTCACTGCATCTCACACCCATAGTCCCTCCTACATCTCAGTGCTGGCTTCAGTGCATAGAGGTGGGAGGGACGTTTGCCGTGGGCAGCAGTGAATATTCATTTCTTTTTAGCAGTGGGCACAGGTGTTAGCCAGCAGCCGTCTCCTGCCTCCTTTGACCCACTGCTCCGCATCTGCTGCTCCCCCACCTCCCCATTCACAGGCATGTAAATCTGAACTATAAGACACATCCCCATTTTCCTCCAAACTTTTGGAGGAAAAAAGTGCATCTTACAGTCTTAAAAATATGGTAAACTGATTTTCTCCTGGGAACTGCACTTTCAGTTAGGGTACAGTCACACAGTGGCATTTTGATCGCTACGACGGCACGATCCGTGACGCTCCAGCATCGTAACAATATCGCTCCAGCGTCGTAGACTGCTGTCACACTTTGCAATGTACGACGCTGGAGCGATAATTTCATGACGTATGTGCGATGTAGAAGCCGTTGGTTACTATGCGCACATCGTATACAATATCGTGCACATCTTTGTTACACCATGCGATCATGCCGCCACAGCGGGACACTAGACGACGAAAGAAAGTTTCAAACGATCTGCTACAACGTACGATTCTCAGCGGGGTCCCTGATCGCAGGAGCGTGTCAGACACAGCGAGATCGCTGGAACGTCACGGATATATCGCTGGAACGTCACAAATCGTGCCATCGTAGAGATCAAAATGCCACTGTGAGACGGTACCCTCAGGCGGCTTGGCAGCATTTTAATGAAATTGAACTGCAGATTAAAGGTACCTTCACACATAACGATATCGTTAACGATATCGTTGTTTTTTGTGACGTAGCAACGATATCGTTAAGGAAATCGTTATGTGTGACAGCGACCAACGATCAGGCCCCTGCTGGGAGATCGTTGGTCGCTGAACAAAGTCCAGAACTTTATTTCGTCGCTGGATCTCCCGTGGACATCGCTGGATCGGCGTGTGTGACACCGATCCAGCGATGTCTTCACTGGTAACCAGGGTAAACATCGGGTAACTAAGCGCAGGGCCGCGCTTAGTAACCCGATGTTTACCCTGGTTACCAGCGTAAAAGTAAAAAAAAACAAACACTACATACTTACCTACCGCTGTCTGTCCCCGGCGCTGTGCTCTGCACTCCTTCTGTACTGGCTGTGAGCGTCGGTCAGCCGGAAAGCACAGCGGTGACGTCACCGCTCTGCTTTCCGGCCGCTGTGCTCACAGCCAGTACAGGAGGAGTGCAGAGCACAGCGCCGGAGACAGACAGCGGTAGGTAAGTATGTAGTGTTTGTTTTTTTTTACTTTTACGCTGGTAACCAGGGTAAACATCGGGTTACTAAGCGCGGCCCTGCGCTTAGTAACCCGATGTTTACCCTGGTTACCCGGGGACTTCGGGATCGTTGGTCGCTGGAGAGCTGTCTGTGTGACAGCTCTCCAGCGACCAAACAGCGACGCTGCAGCGATCCGGATCGTTGTCGGTATCGCTGCAGCGTCGCTTAATGTGAAGGGGCCTTAACCCTATATATACAAGTAAATAGTGTTTTTCAAGGTAACAAGTTGCATTTAAAGTCAAGTATTATACTATCAGTTGCCCAATGCAAAGTGTTATTAATTTCGACACTATGGCAGTTTACTGCATATAGTATGGATAAAAGTCTGAACAATCTATGGTTATTGTGCCAATTTTCACTTATTACACCTCTTTCTTTGTAAAACTTGGAAGCTAGCAGCTCAATCAAACACATCATAACTAAGGGAGTGGACATTTCTATTGCCAAAGGTTAAAGAATTAGCCATGAGTATGTCCAAAAATGGTGTTATTGGATAAAGTAGCAACATTGAACAATGTGTTGCCGCCATAACTCATGATAGTGGTTGTCCAATCACCCTTAGTATTCCAAAATGATGCTTGTAGAGGAAAGGTAAAGATTTCAGAGAATGGAAACCACAGTTCCTCTGATAAAAAGCACTGTCTGTATTTAGATTTTCTTATTTTAGCTTTATGTAAACTAAAACAGAGAGACTGAAATGTTTTATGTGAATCAAAAGCCTAACATTTAAATATGAGACAATGCAGGAATTACAATGACAATTAGAACTGGGAGAGTCATAATAATCCTCTAAGGAACAAAATAGGGAGTTTAATCTTAGATTCAAGTAACAGATCTGTAATTACAGCAAATCTGAGTGTTATTTCTGAATTTATGAAGCAGGCGTTGTCCCCTGTTCTTATAAGTTGTCATTGCGTTCACTGTCTCCCCAAGAGATGTGAGGAAACAGTTTAGTAAACTATAGAGTTGAGCGACCTTGACCTTTTTAGAGTCGAGCCGGGTTTCGCGAAACCCGACTATCTCAAAAGTCGGGTCGAGTGAAATCGGCCGATTATGACGTAAAGTCGGGATCGACCGAAACACGAAACCCAATGCAAATCAATGGGGCAGCATAGTCGGCAGTGAGTGGGGGCCAGGAAAACACCTAGAGTGCCCATTTTAATGTCAAAACCATCCATTCTTCTTAATGAAGCTTGTCAAGCGTAATTTACCTTATAATAATTGGAAGGCATTTGAAATTGGGGGTCATTTGGCTAAAGTTGTGGTGGGTAGGGCTGGTTCAAGTAATTAGTGGGCCCAGGAAATCTGGACCACGTCACGGCAGTGGAGCAGGGAGAGGTAAGTATTTCAACTTTGCAAGTGCTGTGAACCTGAGCAAGCAGGGGGGGCCCACTCGTTGGCATTGGCACTGGCACAGGGCCCCTCAAAGTACAGCGGTGTGTTTGCATGGCGGGGGCACCTCCCACCGGCAGCAACACTTTTGCGTACTATGAGAGGCCCTGTGCCAGTGACGTCGCCAACTAGTATTCCTCCCCCCCACCTGATGAAGGAACCTGCACTTTCATCTGCACCTTCCTCTTTGTCCCCGTGTAAGGTGGTATGGTATGCGGGAAGAGCAACCTGACTTTCAGCAGGGTCACAATGTTGTTGTGTAGCGTGCACGGGGAATGTAGCGTTATGGGTCAATGTACCAGCAGACTCATCTATCACTGGCTGGGCAATGGGCAGGATGAGGAGGAAACACAGATATAGGCCCAAAGAATAAAGTTGGCTAAATGCAGTTCAAAATTGGTAACACAGGAATAACCAGGGGGCATTGCAGTGGAGGACAACTGGAATGAGAGGCTGACACAGAGAGTAGGCCCAAATCAGTAAGTAGTCGAAATGCAGTTCAAAATTGTAGTAGTAAACAGGCGGCACAGCTTTGTTCAGTGGAGGAGAACAGCAAGGAGTGGCAGACACCGATAGTAGGCCCCAACCCAACTAGTAGGCAAAATGCAGTCTAACATTAACAACTACTTAACGAGCGCCTGAAAACGGAATTTCAGGACAGGAAACCAGGAGAACAGCAAGGAGTGGCAGACACCGATAGTAGGCCCCAAACCAACTAGTACGCCAAATGCAGTTGTTCCGTTTAACCACAATTTAATGAGAGCCTGAAGATAGAAGTTCAGGAAAGGCAACCTGGAGAACACCTTGGAGTGGAACACACCATCTCTCTACACCCCATACCCAATTTGTAGGCCTAATGCAGTGTAGTTTCCAAGAACTACTAAACGAGAGCGGGAAGATCGAAGCTCAGGAAAGGCAACCTGGAGAACACCTTGGAGTGGAACACACCATCTCTCTACACCCCATACCCAATTTGTGGGCCTAATGCAGTGTAGTTTCCAACAACTACTAAACGAGAGCATGAAGATCGAAGCATTGGCGAGGAAACCTGGGGAACACCTTGGAGTGGAACACACCATCTCTCTACACCCCATACCCAATTTGTAGGCCTAATGCAGTGTAGTTTCCAAGAACTACTAAACGAGAGCCGGAAGATCGAAGCTCAGGAAAGGCAACCTGGAAAACACCTTGGAGTGGAACACACCATCTCTCTACACCCCATACCCAATTTGTAGGCCTAATGCAGCGTAGTTTCCAACAACTACTAAACGAGAGCATGATGATCGAAGCATTGGCGAGGAAACCTGGGGAACACCTTGGAGTGGAACACACCATCTCTCTACAGTGGAACACACCATCTCTCTACACCCCATACCCAATTTGTAGGCCTAATGCAGCGTAGTTTCCAACAACTACTAGACGAGAGCCGGAAGATCGAAGCTCAGGAAAGGCAACCTGGGGAACACCTTGGAGTGGAACACACCATCTCTCTACACCCCATACCCAATTTGTAGGCCCAATGCAGCGTAGTTTCCAACAACTACTAAACGAGAGCCGGAAGATCGAAGCTCAGGAAAGGCAACCTGGGGAACACCTTGGAGTGTAACAAACCCTCTCTCTACACCACGGAAGTGCTGATTCTTAGGAAGGAAGGCTGTCGGAAAGAAGCAGGGCGCGTCCGAGGGTGATTATATTCTTATTAGGTATATACTCACCCTCGGACGCGCCCTGCTTCTTTATTTGTAATGAATGTTTATTTGCAATGTGGTTTTGACTTACTCTATTTTTTTGGTAAATAATGATTTTATTATTTTCATTGTTTTGCATCTTCTTGGCAATAATATAAAGAAGACGCGACAGGACAACACTCGGTGGATGCCATATCTGTGTTTAAAATTGAAAAAACCTTTCAGTTAACTACTTGCAGGAGAAAGTTATTGTAGCTGGTGGACATTTTTAGTACTGTACCAGATTTTTGTTGTATGTGTTTATTTTTAATGTTAAAATGTCTGCATTTGATATCTCTCCAGTATTTTCTTTTTTATAAGCAAAATACTTATTTTTATATTTTCTGATGTTGGTTCCAGGGGTACACGGGTGTCATGATCCCAATGGCAGGGGATCACTAAAGGACAAGCACAGATACAAACAAGCTCTAGGGCGATGGAACCTGAGCTGACCGCGACCCTGAACCTAACACACAAATAAAAGTAGCCGGGGAACGTGCCTACGATGATCCTAGACGTCTCGCTCCAGCCGAAGATCTAACTACCCCTATTAGAAGAAACACAGACCCCTCTTGCCTCCAGAGAAATACCCCACAGAAATAGCAGCCCCCCACATATAATGACGGTGAAATGAGAGGAAAGCACATACGCAGTATGAAAACAGTTTCAGCAAAATGAGGCCCGCTAAAGCTAGATAGCAGAGGATACAAAAGTGAACTGCGCGGTCAGCGAAAAACCCTTCAAAAAACCATCCTGAAATTACTTGAACTCATGTGCCAACTCATGGTACATGAGGAGCAATTTCAGCCCACTAGAGCAACCAGCAGCAGAGAATCACATATCTGCAGGCTGGACTAAAAACCAAATAAAGCAAAACACCAAAACAGGAAAATCCAAACTTAGCTTGACCAGAAGGTTCTAGGAGCAGGGAGCAGAGGTAACAAGACACACTGGATACATTGATAACCGGCGAGGAAATGCCAGCAAAGCCAGGTTAAATAGGAAACTCCCATATCCTGATGGAACAGGTGGAACCCAGAGACCCAGGAAAGACAAGTCACCCAGTACCATCAGTAACCACCAGAGGGAGCCCAAAAACAGAACTCACAACAGTACCCCCCCCTTGAGGAGGGGTCACCGAACCCTCACGAGAACCACCAGGGCGACCAGGATGAGCCCTATGAAAAGCGCGAACCAAATCATCAGCATGAACATCAGAGGCAACCACCCAAGAATTATCCTCCTGACCATAACCCTTCCACTTGACCAAATACTGGAGTTTCCGTCTGGAAACACGAGAATCCAAGATCTTCTCCACAACATACTCCAATTCTCCCTCCACCAGCACTGGAGCAGGAGGCTCAAGCGAAGGAACAACAGGTACCTCATACTTCCGCAACAACGACCGATGGAACACATTATGAATAGCAAACGATGCCGGGAGATCCAAACGAAACGACACAGGGTTAAGAATTTCCAAGATCCTATAGGGACCGATGAACCGAGGCTTGAACTTAGGAGAAGAGACCTTCATAGGAACAAAACGAGAAGACAACCACACCAAGTCCCCAACAAGAAGTCGAGGACCCACGCGGCGACGGCGATTAGCAAACTGCTGAGCCTTCTCCTGGGACAACTTCAAATTGTCCACCACATGACTCCAAATCCGATGCAACCTATCCACCACCATGTCCACTCCAGGACAATCAGCCTTCCACCTGACCAGAGGAAAAACGAGGATGAAACCCCGAATTACAAAAGAAAGGAGAAACCAAGGTAGCAGAACTAGCCCGATTATTAAAGGCAAACTCGGCCAGTGGCAAAAAGGTAACCCAGTCATCCTGATCAGCAGAAACAAAACACCTTAAATAAGTTTCCAAGGTCTGATTAGTTCGTTCAGTCTGGTCATTCGTCTGAGGATGGAATGCAGACGAAAAGGACAAATCAATGCCCATCTTAGCACAGAACGTCCGCCAAAATCTAGACACAAACTGGGATCCCCTGTCAGAAACGATGTTCTCAGGAATCCCATGCAAACGAACCACGTTCTGAAAAAACAGAGGGACCAACTCAGAGGAGGAAGGTAACTTAGGCAAGGGGACCAGATGAACCATTTTAGAAAAGCGATCACACACAACCCAGATGACGGACATTTTTTGAGAGACAGGGAGATCCGAAATAAAGTCCATGGAAATGTGCGTCCAAGGCCTCTTCGGGATAGGCAAAGGTGACAACAATCCACTGGCCCGAGAACAGCAAGGCTTAGCCCGAGCACAAACCTCACAAGACTGCACAAAAGAACGCACATCCCTCGACAAGGAAGGCCACCAAAAAGACCTGGCCACCAAGTCTCTAGTACCAAATATTCCAGGATGACCTGCCAACGCAGAAGAATGGACCTCAGAGATGACTCTACTGGTCCAATTATCCGGAACAAACAGTCTCTCAGGCGGACAACGATCAGGTTTACCCGTCTGAAACTCCTGCAAAGCACGTCGCAAGTCTGGGGAGACAGCAGACAAAATCACCCCATCCCTAAGGATACCAGTGGGTTCAGAATTTCCAAGGGAGTCAGGCACAAAACTCCTAGAAAGAGCATCTGCCTTCACATTCTTTGAACCTGGCAGGTATGAAACCACAAAATTGAAACGAGAGAAAAACAGTGACCAACGAGCCTGTCTAGGATTCAGACGCCTGGCAGACTCAAGGTAAATCAAATTTTTGTGATCAGTCAAGACCACCACACGATGTCTAGCACCCTCTAGCCAATGACGCCACTCCTCAAATGCCCACTTCATGGCCAAAAGTTCCCGATTACCAACATCATAATTCCGCTCAGCCGGCAGAAAACTTTCTAGAAAAAAATGCGCATGGCTTCATCACTGAGCAATCGGAGCTTCTCTGTGACAAAACCGCCCCCGCTCCAATCTCGGAAGCATCAACCTCAACCTGAAAAGGGAGCGAAACATCTGGCTGACGCAACACAGGAGCAGAAGAAAACCGGCGCTTAAGTTCCTGAAAGGCCTCCACAGCCGCAGGAGACCAATCAGCAACATCAGCACCCTTCTTAGTCAAATCCGTCAAAGGCTTAACAACACTAGAAAAATTAGTTATAAAACGACGATAGAAATTAGCAAAGCCCAAGAACTTCTGTAGACTCTTAAGAGATGTAGGCTGCGTCCAGTCACAAATAGCCTGAACCTTGACGGGATCCATCTCAATAGTAGAAGGGGAAAAAATATACCCCAAGAAAGAAATCTTCTGGACTCCAAAGAGACACTTTGAGCCTTTTACAAACAAGGAATTGGCCCGCAGGACCTGAAACACCTTCCTGACCTGCTGAACATGAGACTCCCAGTCATCAGAAAAAACCAAAATATCATCCAAATACACAATCATAAATTTATCCAGATATTCACGGAAAATATCGTGCATAAAGGACTGGAAGACTGAAGGAGCATTAGAAAGTCCGAAAGGCATTACCAAATACTCAAAATGGCCCTCAGGCGTATTAAATGCGGTTTTCCACTCATCACCTTGCTTTATTCGTAAAAGATTATACGCACCCCGAAGATCAATCTTAGTGAACCATTTAGCCCCCTTAATGCGAGCAAACAAATCAGTCAACAATGGCAAAGGATACTGATATTTTACGGTAATCTTATTCAAAAGACGATAATCTATACAAGGCCTCAAGGAACCATCTTTTTTGGCCACGAAAAAAAAACCTGCTCCCAAAGGGGACAAAGATGGACGGATATGTCCCTTTTCCAAGGACTCCTTAACATAATCCCGCATAGCAGTATGCTCTGGCACTGACAGATTGAACAAACGACCTTTAGGAAATTTACTGCCTGGAATTAAATTTATAGCACAATCGCAATCCCTGTGAGGAGGAAGCGAACTGAGCTTAGGCTCCTCAAAAACATCCCGATAATCAGACAAAAACACAGGAATCTCAGAAGGAGTAGATGAAGCGATAGAAATTGGAGGTGCATCATCATGAACCCCCTGACAACCCCAGCTTAACACAGACATTGATTTCCAGTCAAGGACTGGATTATGAGTTTGTAACCATGGCAGACCAAGCACTAGGACATCATGCAAATTATACAGTACCAGGAAGCGAATCACCTCCTGATGAACGGGAGTCATACGCATGGTCACTTGTGTCCAGTACTGAGGTTTATTCATAGCCAAAGGTGTAGAGTCAATTCCCTTCAAAGGAATAGGGACTTCCAGAGGCTTCAGACTAAACCCACAGCGATTGGCAAATGACCAATCCATAAGACTCAGGGCAGCGCCTGAATCCACATAGGCATCGACGGAAATGGATGATAATGAACAAATCAGAGTCACAGACAGAATGAACTTAGACTGTAAAGTACTAATGGCAACAGACTTATCAACCTTTTTTGTGCGTTTAGAGCATGCTGATATAACATGAGCTGAATCACCACAATAAAAGCACAACCCTTTTTTCCGCCTATACTTTTGCCGTTCACTTCTGGACTGAATTCTATCACATTGCATTATCTCAGGTGACGGTTCAGACGACACCGCCAAATGATGCACAGGTTTGCGCTCCCGTAAACGCCGATCAATCTGAATAGCCATAGTCATAGACTCATTCAGACCAGTAGGCGCAGGGAACCCCACCATAACATCTTTAATGGCCTCAGAAAGGCCATCTCTGAACTTTGCAGCCAGAGCGCACTCATTCCACTGAGTAAGCACCGACCACTTCCGAAATTTTTGACAATAAATTTCTGCTTCATCTTGCCCCTGAGAGAGGGCCAACAAAGCTTTTTCAGCCTGAATCTCTTGGTTAGGTTCCTCATAGAGCAAACCCAATGCCAGAAAAAACGCATCCGCATTAAGCAACGCAGGGTCCCCTGGTGCCAATGCAAATGCCCAATCCTGAGGGTCACCCCGCAGGAAAGATATAATAATCTTGACTTGCTGAGCAGGGTCTCCCGAGGAGCGAGATTTCAAAGAAAGAAACAACTTGCAATTGTTCCTAAAATTCAGAAAACGAGATCTATCTCCAGAAAAAAACTCTGGGACAGGAATTCTAGGTTCAGACATAGGAGCATGTACAACAAAATCCTGTATATTTTGAACCTTAGCGGCAAGATTATTCAGGCTGGAAGCCAAACTCTGGACGTCCATGATAAACAGCTGAGATCAGAGCCATTCAAAGATTAAGAGGAGGAGGAAGTAGCCAGGCTGCAATAAGGCTAGGCAGCAAACTCTGAGGGAAAGAGGGAAAAAAAAAAAAAAAAAAAAAAAACTTCCTCAGACTACTTATCCTCCTACTTCAGCCAATACAATTAACACTTTGTGGGCCGGTTATACTGTCATGATCCCAATGGCAGGGGATCACTAAAGGACAAGCACAGATACAAACAAGCTCTAGGGCGATGGAACCTGAGCTGACCGCGACCCTGAACCTAACACACAAATAAAAGTAGCCGGGAAACGTGCCTACGATGATCCTAGACGTCTCGCTCCAGCCGAAGATCTAACTACCCCTATTAGAAGAAACACAGACCCCTCTTGCCTCCAGAGAAATACCCCACAGAAATAGCAGCCCCCCACATATAATGACGGTGAAATGAGAGGAAAGCACATACGCAGTATGAAAACAGTTTCAGCAAAATGAGGCCCGCTAAAGCTAGATAGCAGAGGATACAAAAGTGAACTGCGCGGTCAGCGAAAAACCCTTCAAAAAACCATCCTGAAATTACTTGAACTCATGTGCCAACTCATGGTACATGAGGAGCAATTTCAGCCCACTAGAGCAACCAGCAGCAGAGAATCACATATCTGCAGGCTGGACTAAAAACCAAATAAAGCAAAACACCAAAACAGGAAAATCCAAACTTAGCTTGACCAGAAGGTTCTAGGAGCAGGGAGCAGAGGTAACAAGACACACTGGATACATTGATAACCGGCGAGGAAATGCCAGCAAAGCCAGGTTAAATAGGAAACTCCCATATCCTGATGGAACAGGTGGAACCCAGAGACCCAGGAAAGACAAGTCACCCAGTACCATCAGTAACCACCAGAGGGAGCCCAAAAACAGAACTCACAACACACGGGCAGCAGTGGTGTGGTCAGTGGAGGCCTAGTGGAAGGAGTGACCGCAGACAGGCATCGAAGGCCTAAAATAATAACACATGGCTGTAGGCAATTTTAAATTGGTTCCAGGGGTACACGGGCAGCAGTGGTGTGGTCAGTGGAGGCCTAGTGGAAGGAGTGACCGCAGACAGGCATCGAAGGCCTAAAATAATAACACATGGCTGTAGGCAATTCTAAATTGGTTACAGGGGTACACGGGCAGCAGTGCCCTGGTCAGTGTAGTAGTAGTTGAAAGAATGGACCGCAGACAGGCATCGAAGGCCTAAAATAAAAAAATTGGGCTGGCTGTAGACAATTTTAAATTGGTTCCAGGGGTACACGGGCAGCAGTGGTGTGGTCAGTGGAGGCCTAGTGGAAGGAGTCACCGCAGACAGGCATCAAAGGCCTAAAATAATAACACATGGCTGTAGGCAATTTTAAATTGGTTCCAGGGGTACACGGGCAGCAGTGCCCTGGTCAGTGTAGTAGTAGTTGAAAGAATGGACCGCAGACAGGCATCGAAGGCCTAAAATAAAAAAATTGGGCTGGCTGTAGGCAATTTTAAATTGGTTCCAGGGGTACACGGGCAGCAGTGGTGTGGTCAGTGGAGGCCTAATGGTAGGAGTGACCGCAGACAGGCATCGAAGGCCTAAAATAATAACACATGGCTGTAGGCAATTTTAAATTGGTTCCAGGGGTACACGGGCAGCAGTGGTGTGGTCAGTGGAGGCCTAGTGGAAGGAGTGACCGCAGACAGGCATCGAAGGCCTAAAATAATAACACATGGCTGTAGGCAATTTTAAATTGGTTCCAGGGGTACACGGGCAGCAGTGGTGTGGTCAGTGGAGGCCTAGTGGAAGGAGTGACCACAGACAGGCATCGAAGGCCTAAAATAATAACACATGGCTGTAGGCAATTTTAAATTGGTTCCAGGGGTACACGGGCAGCAGTGCCCTGGTCAGTGTAGTAGTAGTGGAAAGAATGGACCGCAGACAGGCATCGAAGGCCTAAAATAAAAAAATTGGGCTTGCTGTAGGCAATTTTAAATTGGTTCCAGGGGTACACGGGCAGCAGTGGTGTGGTCAGTGGAGGCCTAGTGGAAGGAGTGACCGCAGACAGGCATCGAAGGCCTAAAATAATAACACATGGCTGTAGGCAATTTTAAATTGGTTCCAGGGGTACACGGGCAGCAGTGGTGAGGTCAGTGGAGGCCTAGTGGAAGGAGTGACCGCAGACAGGCATCGAAGGCCTAAAATAATAACACATGGCTGTAGGCAATTTTAAATTGGTTCCAGGGGTACACGGGCAGCAGTGGTGTGGTCAGTGGAGGCCTAGTGGAAGAAGTGACCACAGACAGGCATCGAAGGCCTAAAATAATAACACATGGCTGTAGGCAATTTTAAATTGGTTCCAGGGGTACACGGGCAGCAGTGGTGTGGTCAGTGGAGGCCTAGTGGAAGGAGTGACCGCAGACAGGCATCGAAGGCCTAAAATAATAACACATGGCTGTAGGCAATTTTAAATTGGTTCCAGGGGTACACGGGCAGCAGTGGTGTGGTCAGTGGAGGCCTAGTGGAAGGAGTGACCACAGACAGGCATCGAAGGCCTAAAATAATTACACATGACTGTAGGCAATTTTAAATTGGTTCCAGGGGTACACGGGCAGCAGTGCCCTGGTCAGTGTAGTAGTAGTTGAAAGAATGGACCGCAGACAGGCATCGAAGGCCTAAAATAAAAAAATTGGGCTGGCTGTAGGCAATTTTAAATTGGTTCCAGGGGTACATGGGCAGCAGTGGTGTGGTCAGTGGAGGCCTAGTGGAAGGAGTGACCGCAGACAGGCATCGAAGGCCTAAAATAATAACACATGGCTGTAGGCAATTTTAAATTGGTTCCAGGGGTACACGGGCAGCAGTGGTGTGGTCAGTGGAGGCCTAGTGGAAGGAGTGACCGCAGACAGGCATCGAAGGCCTAAAATAATAACACATGGCTGTAGGCAATTCTAAATTGGTTCCAGGGGTACACGGGCAGCAGTGGTGTGGTCAGTGGAGGCCTAGTGGAAGGAGTCACCGCAGACAGGCATCGAAGGCCTAAAATAATAACACATGGCTGTAGGCAATTTTAAATTGGTTCCAGGGGTACACGGGCAGCAGTGGTGTGGTCAGTGGAGGCCTAGTGGAAGGAGTGACCGCAGACAGCCATCGAAGGCCTAAAATAATAACACATGGCTGTAGGCAATTTTAAATTGGTTCCAGGGGTACACGGGCAGCAGTGGTGTGGTCAGTGGAGGCCTAGTGGAAGGAGTGACCACAGACAGGCATCGAAGGCCTAACATAACAAAAATGTCAATACAATGGTATTGTCAGTGGCAGGCATTGAAGGATGTCAGCGCATAGACTAAACATTGGTGGAGCTGTGAGATAATTTTGCAAGTGGTAGAGCACTGTTTGAGCTGGGGTGGGGGGAAACTGTCTTGTGGCCGGCGGTACAGGCCCAGGGCCCCTCATATTACAACGGTGTGTCTGACGTTGGGTGCGCACCATCACCGCCAGAGACACTTTATTGTACTAGGAGGGACCCAGTGGCAGTGCCGTCGACCAAAAGCGAGCTCACCCACCTCTTCAGACAAACTGCACTCTCACGGGTGCTGTCGCAAAGTGTCGATACCACGGCCCCGTGTGGGGAGTTTGGCCATTTAGTGAGGTGTAAACATGTCGTATGCTGGACAATCAGGTGCAGAAAATTACGAGATTGGAAAAGGCATTCAGAATAGTCCACAGGCAAGACCTTTTCATAGGAAAGCTAGGTGTCAGCCGGGCAAGGTGGGGCAAAAGATTTCGAAATCCAGTTGTGGTTCATTTTAATGAAGGTTAGATCATCTACATTTTGGGTAGCCAGACGAGTCCTTTTTTCTGTTAGTATTGAACCTGCAGCACTGAATACTCTTTCTGATAGGACACTAGCTGCCGGGCAAGCAAGCTCCTGCAATGCATATTCTGCCAATTCTGGCCAGGTGTCTAATTTTGATGCCCAGTAATCAAATGGGAATGACGGTTGAGGGAGAACATCGATAAGGGATGAAAAATAGTTTGTAACCATACTGGACAAATGTTGTCTCCTGTCACTTTGAATTGATGCTGCAGTACCTGTCCTGTCTGCGGTCATAGCAAAATCACTCCACAACCTGGTCAGAAAACCCCTCTGGCCAACGCCACTTCTGATTTCTGCCCCTCTAAGTCCTCTGGTCTGCTGGCCCCTGCAGCTCGTGTGAGAATGATCACGGGCGCTGTGTGCAGGGAATGCCAGAAGCAAACGGTCAACAAGAGTTGATTGTTTGGTTGCTAATATTAGTTCCAAGTTCTCATGTGGCATTGTATTTTGCAATTTGCCTTTATAGCGAGGATCAAGGAGGCAGGCCAACCAGTAATCGTCATCATTCATCATTTTAGTTATGCGTGTGTCCCTTTTGAGGATACGTAAGGCATAATCCGCCATGTGGGCCAAAGTTCCAGTTCTCAAATCTGTGGTTGTGCTTGGTTGAGGGGCAGTTTCAGGCAAATCAACGTCACTTGTGTCCCTCAAAAAACCAGAACCCGGCCTTGCCGCGCCACCAATTTCCAGTGGCCCCGGAAAAGCTTCCTCATTAAAAATATAATCATCCCCATCATCCTCCTCGTCCTCCTCCTCTTCGCCCGCTACCTCGTCCTGTACACTGCCCTGGCCAGACAATGGCTGACTGTCATCAAGGCTTTCCTCTTCCTCAGCTGCAGACGCCTGATCCTTTATGTGCGTCAAACTTTGCATCAGCAGACGCATTAGGGGGATGCTCATGCTTATTATGGCGTTGTCTGCACTAACCAGCCGTGTGCATTCCTCAAAACACTGAAGGACTTGACACATGTCTTGAATCTTCGACCACTGCACACCTGACAACTCCATGTCTGCCATCCTACTGCCTGCCCGTGTATGTGTATCCTCCCACAAAAACATAACAGCCCGCCTCTGTTCACACAGTCTCTGAAGCATGTGCAGTGTTGAGTTCCACCTTGTTGCAACGTCTATGATTAGGCGATGCTGGGGAAGGTTCAAAGAACGCTGATAGGTCTGCATACGGCTGGAGTGTACGGGCGAACGGCGGATATGTGAGCAAAGTCCACGCACTTTGAGGAGCAGGTCGGATAACCCCGGATAACTTTTCAGGAAGCACTGCACCACCAGGTTTAAGGTGTGAGCCAGGCAAGGAATGTGTTTCAGTTGGGAAAGGGAGATGGCAGCCATGAAATTCCTTCCGTTATCACTCACTACCTTGCCTGCCTCAAGATCTACAGTGCCCAGCCACGACTGCGTTTCTTTCTGCAAGAACTCGGACAGAACTTCCGCGGTGTGTCTGTTGTCGCCCAAACACTTCATAGCCAATACAGCCTGCTGACGTTTGCCAGTAGCTGCCCCATAATGGGAGACCTGGTGTGCAACAGTGGCAGCTGCGGATGGAGTGGTTGTGCGACTGTGGTCTGTGGACGAGCTCTCGCTTCTGCAGGAGGACGAAGAGGAGGAGGAGGGGGTGCGAACGGCTACAGCCAATTGTTTCCTAGACCGTGGGCTAGGCAGAACTGTCCCAAACTTGCTGTCCCCTGTGGACCCTGCATCCACCACATTTACCCAGTGTGCCGTGATGGACACGTAACGTCCCTGGCCATGCCTACTGGTCCATGCATCTGTTGTCAGGTGCACCTTTGTGCTCACAGATTGCCTGAGTGCATGGACGATGCGCTCTTTAACATGCTGGTGGAGGGCTGGGATGGCTTTTCTGGAAAAAAAGTGTCGACTGGGTAGCTCGTAGCGTGGTACAGCGTAGTCCATCAGGGCTTTGAAAGCTTCGCTTTCAACTAACCGGTAGGGCACCATCTCTAACGAGATTAGTCTAGCTATGTGTGCGTTCAAACCCTGTGTACGCGGATGCGAGGCTAAGTACTTCCTTTTTCTAACCATAGTCTCATGTAGGGTGAGCTGGACTGGAGAGCTGGAGATCGTGGAACTAGCGGGGGTGCCGGTGGACATGGCAGACTGAGAGACGGTGGGAGATGGTATTGTTGCCACCGGTGCCCTAGATGCAGTGTTTCCTACTACGAAACTGGTGATTCCCTGACCCTGACGGCTTTGGCCTGGCAAAGAAACCTGCACAGATACTGCAGGTGGTGCGGAAAATGGTGGCCCTACACTGCCGGAAGGGATGTTGCGTTGCTGACTAGCTTCATTGGCCGAGGGTGCTACAACCTTAAGGGACGTTTGGTAGTTAGTCCAGGCTTGCAAATGCATGGTGGTTAAATGTCTATGCATGCAACTTGTATTGAGACTTTTCAGATTCTGTCCTCTGCTTAAGGTAGTTGAACATTTTTGACAGATGACTTTGCGCTGATCAATTGGATGTTGTTTAAAAAAATGCCAGACTGCACTCTTTCTAGCATCGGATACCTTTTCAGGCATTGCAGACTGAGCTTTAACCGGATGGCCACGCTGTCCTCCAACAGGTTTTAGCTTTGCCACGCGTTTTGGGCAAGATACGGGCCCGGCAGATGGAACCTGTTGCGATGTTGATGCCTGCTGCGGCCCCTCCTCCTCCGCTTCAGAACTGCTGCCGCCTGCACCCTGTTCCCCCAATGGCTGCCAATCGGGGTCAAGAACTGGGTCATCTATTACCTCTTCTTGTAGCTCGTGTGCAACTTCGTCTGTGTCACCGTGTCGGTCGGTGGTATAGCGTTCGTGATGGGGCAACATAGTCTCATCAGGGTCTGATTCTTGATCAGCACCCTGCGAGGGCAATGTTGTGGTCTGAGTCAAAGGACCAGCATAGTAGTCTGGCTGTGGCTGTGCATCAGTGCACTCCATGTCAGATTCAACTTGTAATGGGCATGGACTGTTAACTGCTTCACTTTCTAAGCCAGGGACGGTATGTGTAAAGAGCTCCATGGAGTAACCCGTTGTGTCGCCTGCTGCATTCTTCTCTGTTGTTGTTTTTGCTGAAGAGGACAAGGAAGCGACTTGTCCCTGACCGTGAACATCCACTAACGACGTGCTGCTTTGACATTTACCAGTTTCACGAGAGGAGGCAAAAGAGCTAGAGGCTGAGTCAGCAAGATAAGCCAAAACTTGCTCTTGCTGCTCCGGCTTTAAAAGCGGTTTTCCTACTCCCAGAAAAGGGAGCGTTCGAGGCCTTGTGTAGCCAGACGACGAACCTGGCTCCACAGCTCCAGACTTAGGTGCAATATTTTTTTTCCCACGACCAGCTGATGCTCCACCACTACCACTACCCTCATTACCAGCTGACAATGAACGCCCCCGGCCACGACCTCTTCCACCATACTTCCTCATTGTTTTAAAAACGTAAACAAACTAACGGTATTTGTTGCTGTCACACAAATTACACGGTGAGCTATAACTTCAGTATGATTTAGCTACCCCTTTACAGGTGAGTGAGACCACAACGAAAATCAGGCACAATGTTACACACTCTGTTGTTGGTGGCAACAAATGAGAGAGATGCCACACACGCAGGACTGTCACTGAAGCACAAATGTAAATATTAATCTCCCACTGATTTGATTTTTTTTTTTTTTTTCAGGGAGACTTTAGGAAAAAAAAAATAGAATAAAATGATTTTTTCAGGAAGAATTTAGAAACCAAAGAAAATAAAATGATTTTTTCAGGGAGAATTTAGAAAACAAATAAAACAAAAAAAGGCTTTCTATGGCCCACTGAGTGAGAGATGACGCACCCAGGAGTCAGGAGTGGCACACAAGCCCAGAGGCCAATATTTATCTCCCACTGATTGATGTAGTGATTTTCTCAGGTAGAGTTTGGAACTCAAATCAAGCTAAAAAAATAATAGGCTTTCTATGGCCCACAATTGGAGAGAGAGAGAGAGATGGCACACCCAGGAGTCAAGACTGGCACACAAGCAGAAAGGGCAATATTAATCTCCCACTGATTTGATTTTTTTTTTTTTTTTTTCAGGGAGACTTTAGGAAAAAAAAAAATAGAATAAAATGATTTTTTCAGGAAGAATTTAGAAACCAAAGAAAATAAAATGATTTTTTCAGGGAGAATTTAGAAAACAAATAAAACAAAAAAAGGCTTTCTATGGCCCACTGAGTGAGAGATGACGCACACAGGAGTCAGGAGTGGCACACAAGCCCAGAGGCCAATATTTATCTCCCACTGATTGATGTAGTGATTTTTTCAGGTAGATTTTGGAACCCAAATCAAGCTAAAAAAAATAATAGGCTTTCTATGGCCCACAATTGGAGAGAGAGAGAGAGAGAGATGGCACACCCAGGAGTCAAGACTGGCACACAAGCAGAAGGGGCAATATTAATCTCCCACTGATTTGTTTTTTTTTTTTTTTTTTTTTTTCAGGGAGACTTTAGGAAAAAAAAAATAGAATAAAATGATTTTTTCAGGAAGAATTTAGAAACCAAATAAAATAAAATGATTTTTTCAGGGAGAATTTAGAAAACAAATAAAACAAAAAAAGGCTTTCTATGGCCCACTGAGTGAGAGATGACGCACACAGGAGTCAGGAGTGGCACACAAGCCCAGAGGCCAATATTTATCTCCCACTGATTGATGTAGTGATTTTTTCAGGTAGATTTTGGAACCCAAATCAAGCTAAAAAAATAATAGGCTTTCTATGGCCCACAATTGGAGAGAGAGAGAGAGATGGCACACCCATGAGTCAAGACTGGCACACAAGCAGAAAGGGCAATATTAATCTCCCACTGATTTGTTTTTGTTTTTTGTTTTTTTCAGGGAGACTTTAGGAAAAAAAAAAATAGAATAAAATGATTTTTTCAGGAAGAATTTAGAAACCAAAGAAAATAAAATGATTTTTTCAGGGAGAATTTAGAAAACAAATAAAACAAAAAAAGGCTTTCTATGGCCCACTGAGTGAGAGATGACGCACACAGGAGTCAGGAGTGGCACACAAGCCCAGAGGCCAATATTTATCTCCCACTGATTGATGTAGTGATTTTTTCAGGTAGATTTTGGAACCCAAATCAAGCCAAAAAAAATAATAGGCTTTCTATGGCCCACAATTGGAGAGAGAGAGAGAGAGATGGCACACCCAGGAGTCAAGACTGGCACACAAGCAGAAAGGGCTATATTAATCTCCCACTGATTTGTTTTTTTTTGTTTTTTTTTCAGGGAGACTTTAGGAAAAAAAAAAATAGAATAAAATGATTTTTTCAGGAAGAATTTAGAAACCAAAGAAAATAAAATGATTTTTTCAGGGAGAATTTAGAAAACAAATAAAACAAAAAAAGGCTTTCTATGGCCCACTGAGTGAGAGATGACGCACACAGGAGTCAGGAGTGGCACACAAGCCCAGAGGCCAATATTTATCTCCCACTTTTTTTTTTTTGTTCCAGGGAAAATTTATAAACCCAATAAAAAAAATAATAAATAGGCTTTCTATGGCCCACTATCTGAGAGACAGAGAGAGATGGCACGCTTAGGACTGGCACACAAGCCCAAAGGCCAATATTAATCTCCCTTTTTTTTGTAAGGGAGAATTTATAAAACCAAAAAAAAATAAATAAATAGGCTTTCTATGGCCCACTATTTGTGAGAGAGATGGCACGCTCAGGACTGGCACACAAGCCCAGAGGCCAATATTAATCTCCCACTTTTTTTTTTTTTCCAGGGAAAATTTATAAACCCAATAAAAAAAAAAAATAATAAATAGGCTTTCTATGGCCCACTATCTGAGAGAGAGAGATGGCACGCTTAGGACTGGCACACAAGCCCAAAGGCCAATATTAATCTCCCACTGATTGATTTATTGATTTTTTCAGGTAGAATTTAGAACCCAAATAAAGCAAAAAAAAAAAAAAATGGGCTTTCTATGGCCCACTGAGTGAGTGATGATGCACACAGGAGTCAGGAGTGGCACACAAGCCCTGAGACCAATATTTTTCTCCCACTGATTGATGTAGTGCCAATGGAATAAAATTAAAGCGCCATGGAATAAATGGCGCTATAAAAATGTATAATAATAATAATAGTGATTTTTTCAGGTAGATTTTAGAACCAAAATCAAGCAAAAAAATAAATAGGCTTTCTATGGCCCACTGAGTGAGTGATGATGCACACAGGAGTCAAGAGTGGCACACAAGCCCTGAGGCCAATATTTTTCTCCCACTGATTGATGTAGTGATTTTTTCAGGTAGATTTTATAACCCAAATCAAGCAAAAAAATAAATAGGCTTTCTATGGCCCACTGAGTGAGAGATGACACAGACAGGGATGGCACTCTAGCAGAAATGTCAATCTTAATCTCCCACAAAAAAAAAAAAAAAACAGGGAGTGTCCTTCAATTACTGTCTCCCTGCAGTAATCTCAGCCAGGTATGGCAGGCAGCAATAAGGAGTGGACTGATGCACAAATTAAATAAAAAGTGTGTACAAACCAAAAAGATAGCTGTGCAGAAAGGAAGGAACAAGAGGATTTGTGCTTTGAAAAAAGCAGTTGGTTTGCACAGCGGCGTACACACAGCAATGCAGCTATCAGGGAGCCTTCTAGGGCAGCCCAATGAGCTACAGCGCTGAGGGGGAAAAAAAAAATGTAGCTTCCACTGTCCCTGCACACCGAAGGTGGTGTTGGGCAGTGGAAATCGCTACAGCACAAGCGGTTTGGTGGTTAATGGACCCTGCCTAACGCTATCCCTGCTTCTGACGAAGCGGCAGCAACCTCTCCCTAAGCTCAGATCAGCAGCAGTAACATGGCGGTCGGCGGGAACTCCCCTTTATAGCCCCTGTGACGCCGCAGACAGCAAGCCAATCACTGCAATGCCCTTCTCTAAGATGGTGGGGATCAGGACCTATGTCATCACGCTGCCCACACTCTGCGTTTACCTTCATTGGCTGAGAAATGGCGCTTTTCGCGTCATTGAAACGCGACTTTGGCGCGAAAGTCGCGTACCGCATGGCCGACCCCGCACAGGGGTCGGATCGGGTTTCATGAAACCCGACTTTGCCAAAAGTCGGCGACTTTTGAAAATGAACGACCCGTTTCGCTCAACCCTAGTAAACTAGTCATTGGCAAAACAGCTAGGCCTGATGGCCTCAGTCCACGTGTCCTCAAAGCGTGCGCAAACCAACTGTGTATTGTCTTCCAGCTCCTGTTTAACAGAAGCCTACATTTAGAGAGAGTACCAATGCTGTGGAAGACCACCTGCCTGGTGTCAGTTTACAGCCGTCCTTACTACGAAATAAGTTGACTGATATGGTGGTAGATGAGGGGATGGTGAACTGAATAAACGACTACCTGACAGACAGGCTGCAGTTTGTAAGTATGGGGGAGGTGGTATCTGGCAGTGTACAGAGCAATGTTGGAGCCCCTCAGGGTACAGTGTTGTCGCTCTTCCTCTTCACATTGTATACAGCTGACTTTCAGTATAAATCAGATCTCTGTCACCTGCAAAAAATTATCAGATGACTCACTGATTATAGGGGGCATTTTGGGGGACCGTGGGGAGGAGGAATATAGATGGGTGGTTTCTGACTTTGTGGATTGGTGCCAGACTAACTGTCTAGAACTAAATGTGAAGAAAACCAAGGAGATGGTGGTGAGTTATGGAAGAAAAAAGGCGGATTACGTAGCGATCAATATTGCTGGCCAGGAGGTGGAGATGGTTGAGAGCTACAAATATTTTGGGGTTCACGTTGATGGCAAACTTGATTGGAGGTATCATACGGAGAAGGTTTACAAGAAGGAAATGAGCAGACTGTTCTTTCTACGGAAGCTGAGGTCGTTCAATGTGTGCAGTAAAATGCTCGAAATGTTTTACAAGTCCGTTGTGTCAAGCGCCATCTTTTTTGCTATCATTCGCTGGGGCAGTAGTGTGCGAGTATCTGATGCTAATAAGCTCATCAAACTTATCAAGAAGGCAAGCGCGACTGTTGGCCTCCATCTTCACTCTTTTGAGGAGGTATTGGAGGATAGGATTCAGAAGAAGTGTAGGGCTACAATGAACAATAATACACACCCAGTATACGAGCTGTTCTTGAAGCAGAAGAGCACATTCAGCAGTCTTCTAATCCTACTTAGGTGCAAGAAGGAGAAATTCAGGAAATCGTTTGTGCGTACTGGTATAGGGATATATAAAAATTTCCTAAGTGTGAAAGACGACAATGACCTATGGCTGGTGCACTAATGGCAGTGATCAGAGATTTAAGTACCTGCATTCACCCAAATTTGTTTGTTACATATTGTGGTTAGTCATGTGCAAGATCTGTATCTAGTAATTACTTTATGTAATGCTTTTGTAATGTTGTAATGTTTGAAATGCTGTGTTGTAACGCTGCTGTAATACCATAATTTCCCTCGGGATCAATAAAGTGTATTGTATTGTATCGTATTGTATTTTGCAAAACACCGGATGCTACCCTAGTCTTGACTAGCACCATGTGAAGCCTGATGAAGGATTTCACTGGTATATAATTCTGCATCACTTTACACACAAACAGTAATTTATTAGGAACCTCATACTTTTGCTCCATTTTATCTAGGCACTTAATGACACTTTATCTGGGAACTGTATGACACCACTGAAAGACATATCATCTGTGCAACATATTATTCTTTTTATTTAAGCACTCTATTACACTTCCTGAGCACTCAATGATGCTTTATCTGACAACTGAACAACACTTTTTGTCTATGCACTGAATTTCACTTCATCTGGGAATTATTAGAAGGTAATGGGTGTAGGGTGTATGCAGTATCTCATCCACAGGAGAGTGACAAAAACACAAAACTTTATTTAGTTCATGTCAAAATATAAATGGTTAAAAATCCATGGAAAAATTAAGTAAAAAATATATAGGATTGAACCTCCTTACGTGTTTTGAACAGATACGTTCTAAGTCTTTTTATTTGGCCATTGTATGACACTTTATCTAAGGGTACCGTCACACTATACGATTTACCTACGATCACGACCAGCGATATGACCTGGCTGTGATCGTAGGTAAATCGTAGTGTGGTCGCTGGGGAGCTGTCACACAGACAGCTCTCCAGCGACCAACGATGCCGAGGTCCCCAGGTAACAAGGGTAAACATCGGGTTACTAAGCGCAGGGCCGCGCTTAGTAACCCGATGTTTACCCTGGTTACCAGCGTTAAAAAAAAACAAACAGTACATACTTACATTCCGGTGTCTGTCCCTTGCTGTCTGCTTCCCGCACTCACTGACTGCCGGCCGTAAAGTGAAAGTGAAAGCACAGCACAGCGGTGACGTCACCGCTGTGCTCTGCTTTCACTTTACGGCCGGCAGTCACTGAGTGCGGGAAGCAGACGGCAAGGGACCTGACGGACACCAGAATGTAAGTATGTGCTGTTTGTTTTTTTTTAGTTTTACGCTTGTAACCAGGGTAAACATCGGGTTATTAAGCGCGGCCCTGCGCTTAGTAACCCGATGTTTACCCTGGTTACAAGCGAACGCATCGCTAGATCGCATCGCTAGATCGGTGTCACACACACCGATCTAGCGATGACAGCGGGAGATCCAGCGACGAAAGAAAGTTCTAAACGATCTGCTACGACGTACGATTCTCAGCAGGATCCCTGATCGCTGCTGCGTGTCAGACACAGCGATATCGTAACGATATCGCTGGAACGTCACGAATCGTACCGTCGTAGCGATCGAAATGGCAGTGTGTGACGGTACCCTAAGTACTGAAAGTCACTATCTTAGCTTTGAATGACGCTTTATCTGGACACTACTTTTCACTATTTAGGAATTAGTTGACAGTTTATCTGGGCACTGAATTATACATTAGACACTTCGCAATACTTTAGACATTGTATTACACTTTCTTTGGGTACTGTATTATACTTTATTTGGACACTGCACAATACGTTTTGTCTGTGTATTGCATGACACTTTATCTGGGCACTGTATGACACTTTATCTGGGCACTTTATAACCCTTTATCTTGGCTTTTAATTATGCTTTATCTGGGCACTGAATTATGCTTTCTCTGGTTACTGCATAACACTTTATCTAAGCAGTATATGACACTTTTTCTTGGCACTGAATGACACTATGTATATTGCTGTAGTATGGCATTATCTGTCCAGATGTTGTATGTCATTTAACCTAAGCATTGTATATATTAGAAATGACACATAGCCTGGATAGAAAATGCCTACTATGTATTAATAATTTAAGAGACACTGCACTTGATCTTAACTGAAAAATGTCAAGGTAAAAAATGTGTTTAGAAGAAAAATAGCCTTGACCCAACCATAAACATAGTATGCCCAAAGAAATACTGTAATCTACAAACCTGCAATCGTATAAACCACTAAAGTCAGTATGTAAAAGAAAATGAAATAGAAGTATATGTGGTAGAGAAAGAAAGGCAAAAATAAACACTAAAAAGGAATCTCCTAACACATCAATAACATTTTAAAAGCAAAGGTACTCATAACAAAATTAGAGGGTTACATTGCTGAAGATACCAATTTAGCCATCATAAACACAATACAGCTATGTACTGATACATATACTTGTGCGCTGCCTCCATTACACCTAAGACTGAAAGCATTTATTCTAAATGACTTAAAGGTGCTGGGAAGATAAACATTCAGAGAACATAATTCTCCATGTTTTTATCACTTTCAATAAATCTTTTAGTGAATGATGATGTTCTCATACATGAATTCCTAAACTTCAGTATAGTACCTGAGACTTGTCAATAGAGAGGCTGTGTTGTAAATTGCTTTTCTATACTGTACCATCAGAAAAATGGAATTAGAGGGAACTTAACAGCGGACACATGCTACCCCATCCACGAGCAGCATGTATCAGGCAGTGGCAGAATGATTTCAGACTGTTACACTTGACTCACAAAAGGAAGTGGTACTTTAAAAGCTATCGAAGGCCAAGCAGCATGGAAGACTAGTTGGACAGGTGGGTCACTCATGGCCACACTTCGCTAACTGCCCTGGAGTGACAGGTCTCTGCCTATGTGCAAATACAGGGAAAGACCTGGCACTATAATCCCTTAAAACTTTTACCTCCACAGCCAGGCAGGTGTAAGCAGTAGGTATATCTAGGGCCATAATAGGTTTTTTGTATATTTTTGTGACTGATAATTTTCTCCTTTTATTGGGTCTGGGTTTTATATTTCATACAAATAAAAGTAAAAGTTTTAAGGGATTATATGTACGTATATTTGAGCTTGATTCCTACTTATAGTTTGTGTTTGATAAAGGCCTGTCACTCCAGCGTATAGGATGGGGGTTAGCAGCTAGGGACCCACCTGCCTGACTAATCTCTCTAGGGGCTCGGTACCCAGCAGGTTTTACAGTAATTTTTTTCTTTGAAACATGTTTTAGAGTCAAACATACCGTACATGGTAGAGATCATTCAACCAATGTCTGATAAATGCTGCATGTGGATCGCAAAATTTAAATGCATCACTTATCCTTAGGAAAGGGGATAACATACTCATCTTGCTGTGGGTCCAACTGCTGAATCTGAAGAACCAGGCTCTGCAGAGCCCACTCTTAAAGGGAATTTATCAGCAGGTTTTGGCTACCTCATCTGAGAGCAGCCTGATATAGGCAAAGAGACCCGGAATCCAATGATGTATCACATATTTGTATCCATATCGCAATCTAAGTTAACATAAAAATGTGAAATCTTGAGATAACTTTTCTGTAGTTATCTCATTATTATTAAATGACAATTATTAGCTCATTATACAGGAAATAACACAAGATCCACCATCCACAGTAGGTTATGTCACAGCTCACCTCATCCCCCTCTCTGCATAATATTAACCTTTGACCATATAAGAGCATGCCTACACAGTTCCTGTGGACAGCTACCATGGAATGACTGCTTTCCAGAAGTGCAAACCAGAGGTAGAAATGGTCGCCAAACACGGTCAAAGCCAAGAGTTCATGTGAGCAATAAAGTCATAAAATAAGCAGGTAGTCAATTATCAACGACATCAGGTCACCATAATCGACATCCTTGGAAGATCAGAGCACAGAACCGCTGTGTCAGGGCATGGAGGAATCAAAAAAATGGGGAATCCAGCTCAACAAGGTAGTGAAAAAACCTTTTCTTTATTCACGTAAAAGATGTGCTCTTAGTCTTAGTCATGATTAAGGGTGCTTGGTCACCAGAAACGCGTTGATATCGCATTTTACTTTTTGTTATTGTTGATGTTTTTATCCTCCACCGAGCACATCTTTTAACCCCTTAAGCCCCAAGGGTGGTTTGCATGTTAATGACCTGGCCAATTTTTACAATTCTGACCACTGTCCCTTTATGAGGTTATAACTCTGAAACGCTTCAACGGATCCTGATGATTCTGACACTGTTTTCTCGTGACATATTGTACTTTATTGTAGTGGTAAAATTTATTTGATATTACCTGTGTTTATTTGTGAAAAAATGGAAATTTGGTGAAAATTTTGAAAATTTCATAATTTCCAACTTTGAATTTTTATGCCCTTAAATCACAGAGATATGTCACACAAAATACTTAATAAGTAACATTTCCCACATGTCTACTTTACATCAGCACAATTTTGGAAACTTTTTTTTTTTGTTAGGGAGTTATAAGGGTTAAAATTTGACCAGCAATTTCTCATTTTTACAACACCATTTTTTTTAAGGACCACATCACAATTGAAGTCATTTTGAGGGGTCTATATGATAGAAAATACCCAACTGTGACACCATTCTAAAAACTGCACCCCTCAAGGTGCTCAAAACCACATTCAAGAAGTTTATTAACCCTTCAGGTGTTTCATAGGAATTTTTGGAATGTGTAAAAAAAATTAACATTTAATTTTTTTTCACAAAACATTTATTTCAGCTCCAATTTGTTTTATTTTACAAAGGGTAACAGGAGAAATAGACCCCATAAGTTGTTGTACAATTTGTCCTGAGTACCCCAATACCCCATATGTGGGGGTAAACCACTGTTTGGGCGCATGGCAGAGCTTTGAAGGGAAGGAGCGCCATTTGACTTTTCAATGCAAAATTGACTGGAATTGAGATGGGACACCATGTTGCGTTTGGAGAGCCACTAATGTGCCTAAACATTGAAACCCCCACAAGTGACACCATTTTGGAAAGTAGACCCCCTAAGGATCTTATCTAGATGTGTTGTGAGAGCTTTGAACCCCCAAGTCTTTCACTACATCTTATAGCACAGAGCCGTGAACATAAAAATTATTTTTTTCACAAAAATTATTTTTTAGTCCCCAGTTTTGTATTTTCCCAAGGGTAACAGGAGAAATTGGACCCAAAAGTTGTTTTGCAATTTGTCCTGAGTACGCTGATACCCCATATGTGGGGGGTAACCACCGTTTGGGCGCATGTCAGAGCTCGGAAGGGAAGGAGCGCCATTTGGAATGCAGACTTAGATGGAATGGTCTGCAGGCGTCACATTGCGTTTGCAGAGCCCCTAATGTATCTAAACAGTAGAAACCCCCTACAAGTGACCCCATATTGGAAAATCGACCACCAAGGAACTTATCTAGATGTGTTGTGAGAACTTTGAATCCCCAAGTATTTCACTACAGTTAATAACGCAGAGCCATGAAAATAAAAAAATAATTTTTTTTCCACAAAAATTATCTTTAACACCCAGTTTTGGTTTTTCCCAAGAGTAACAGGATAAATTGGTCCCCAAAAGTTGTTGTTCAATTTGTCCTGAGTACGCTGATACCCCATATGTGAGGGGGACCACCGTTTGGGCGCATGGCAAAACTCGGAAGGGAAGGAGCGCCATTTGGAATGCAGACTTAGATGGATTGGTCTGCAGGCATCACGTTGCATTTGAAGAGCCCCTGATGTGCCTAAACAGTAGAAACCCCCCACAAGTGACCGCATATTAAAAGCTAGTCCCTCCAAGGAACTTATCTAGATGTGTTGTGAGAACTTTGAATCCCCAAGTATTTCACTACAGTTTATAACGCAGAGACGTGAAAATAAAAAATAATTTTTTCCCACAAAAATGTTTTTTAGCCCCCCAAATTTTTATTTTCCCAAGGATAACAAAAGAAATTGGACCCCAGAAGTTGTTGTCCAATTTGTCCTGAGTACGCTGATACCCCATATGTTGGGATAAACCCCTGTTTGGGCGCATGGGAGAGTTCGGGAGGGAAGGAGCACTGTTTTACTTTTTCAGCGCAGGATTGGCTGGAATTGAGATCGGACACCATGTCACGTTTGGAGAGCCTTGATGTGCCTAAACAGTGGAAACCCCCAATTGTAACTGAAACCTTAACCCAAACACAACCCTAATCCCAACCACACCCCTAACTTCAACCCTAACCCTGACACACCCCTAACCCTAATCCCAACCGTAAATGTAATCCAAACCCTAACCCTAACCCTAGCCCCAACCCTAACCCCAACCCTAACCCTAGCCCTAACCCTAGCCCCAACCCTAACCATAGCCATAACCCTATCCCTAAACCTAGCCCTAACCCTATAGCCATAACCCTTATGGGAAAAAGGAAATAAATACATTTTTTTAATTTTTTATTTTTCCCTAACTAAGGGTGTGGTGAAGGGGGGTTGATTTACTTTTATGGTGGGTTTTTTTTAGCAGATTTTTAGGATTGGCAGCTGTCACACACTAAAAGACGCTTTTTATTACAAAAAATATTTTTTTGCGTTACCAAATTTTGACAGCTATAATTTTTCCATATTTTGGTCCACAGAGTCATGTGAGGTCTTGTTTTTTGCGGGACGAGTTGACGTTTTTATTAGTAAGATTTTTGGGCACATGACATTTTTGATCGCTTTTTATTCTGATTTTTGTGAGGCAGTATGACCAAAAACCAGCTATTCATGAATTTCTTTTGGGGGGCGTTTATACCGTTCCGCGCTTGCTAAATTGGATTAACCAGTTTTATTCTTCGGGTCAGTACGATAACAGCGATACCTCATTTATATTTTTTTATGTTTTGGTGCTTTTGTACGATAAAAACTATTTTATAGAAAAAAGAATTATTTTTGCATCGCTTTATTCTGAGGACTATAACTTTTTCCTTTTTTCGCTGATGACGCTGTATGGCAGCTCGATTTTTTGCGGGACAAAATGGCGTTTTCAGCGGTATCATGGTTATTTATATCTGTCTTTTTGATTGCGTGCTATTCCACTTTTTGTTCGCCGATATGATAATAAAGCGTTGGGTTGTGCCTTGTTTTTTTTTTTTTACGGTGTTCACTGAAAGGTTAACTAGTGGGACAGGTTTATAGGTCAGGTTGTTACGGACGTGGCGATACTAAATATGTGTACTTTTATTGTTTTTTTTTATTTAGATAAAGGAATGTATTTATGGGAACAATATTTTTTTTCTTTATTTAGGAATTTTTTTTTTTCTAACACATCTAGATATTTTTTTTACTTGATAACATTGCCCCAGGGGGGGGCATCCTGTTTTAAGGTCAGATCGCTGATCTGACACTTTGCAATGCACTATGTCAGATCAGCAATCTGACGTACATTGCGCCTGGCTTATCAGCGCTTGCTCTGAGCAGGCGCTTGGTAAGCCACCTCCTTGCAGGACCCGGATGCAGCCCCGTGGCCATTTTGGATCCGAGGCCTGCAGGGAGGAGACGCCCAGTACAAGGTGAGCACATTGCCTTGTATCGAAGGTCTCATGGAAAAATGCAGGGAGCCCCCTCCCTGTGCGATGCTTCCCTGTACCGCTGAAATGCTGCGATCATGTTTGATTGCAGTGTGCCGGGGTTAATGTGCCGGGGGCGGTCTGTGACCACTCCTGACACATAGTGCCGGATGTCAGCTGCGATAGTCCACTGTGCAGAGATGTGAAACTGCAGCTAATGTGTACAATGTGGAACACACACTGAGCGATTGCTAGCACGCACAGAGTTAAATGTCACTCAGTGACGAAGTTGTGTCACTCGCACACTGAAATGGAATAGATGCTCTGCAATAGAGCTGTGTCACTCGCACACAGTAATGGAATAGATGCTCTGCTATAGAACTGTGTCACTAGCACACAGTAACAGAATAGATGCTCTGTTATAGAGCTGTGTCACTCGCACACAGTAACAGAATAGATGCTTTGCTATAGAGCTATGTCACTCGCACACAGTAATGGAATAGAAATTACGCCAGATATGATCCCTGTTATCCTCACAGGGGATCGAAACTTGCACATGGGGTAAATAGCAAACAGTGGTCACACAGCTAGCAAAAACACTCACCAACTCCTCACCGGAGGTACTGGAATTCTAGTGGCTAAATGTCAGCCCTGAATTCATTCAGACAAACTCCTCTCCGGAGGTGCTGGAATTTTAATGGATTACTGTCGACCCTGAGCACATGCTGGCAAAGACCACACTGTAGCAACGTCCCATACACACATGGACAAAGATGATACTAGCGCACCGGTGTGCGCCTCTGTGAGTCTTTTATACATAAAGCTCAAGTCCAGTCGGACAGGACTTTACTGAGAACCAATCCGGAGCTGCCACATCACCAGAGCAGCTGACGACCGAGCACCAATGAGATGGCGCCACATCACAGACGTGCTCAGCAATGTGATTTCTGGACTCAGGCTCCGGAGCGCAATGCTGCATGTGTATACCAGCGGTTACCATATGTTACGGAGACGCGGGGTCAGTGGGTGCTCTTGTCCGCTGGCCCGGCTGTCTTTAGCAAGACTGCATGGACCACGGCTCATACCACTGAACGCCCGCTCTATCTCCCAGTGGGCAATACACTACACAGACAAGACAGGGTTAAGGTAAAACAGGGTGGCAATACTTTATTGAAGCACAGCACACAATAGCAAACAGGGCATTCCCAACATGCCGGGAAATGTATGAGTACATGGGCGCATATAAAATATCACTGCGTCTCCACATGTTTCCAGTATGACATGATGTCAGAGCTCCCAGGGTCGCTACTCCATCTGTGGATGAACGCACAGAGAAGAGGTAACGACAAGCATAAGGAGATGACCAAGAACTGTCCATAGAGTCCATACAAGGTCCAAAGCTAGTTGACACGATGTCAGAGCTCCCAGGGTCGCTACTCCATCTGTGGATGAACGCACAGAGAAGAGGTAACGACAAGCATAGGGAGATGACCAAGAATTGTCCCTAGAGTCCATACAAGGTCCAAAGCCAGTTGACACGATGTCAGAGCTCCCAGGGTCGCTGCTTCATCTGTGGATGATCGCACAGAGAAGAGGTAATGACAAGCATAGGGAGATGACCAAGAACTGACCATAGAATCCATACAAGGTCCAAAGCCAGTTGACAAGAGAGTCAACCTGGCTTATCTGACCATCTCCATGGAACCAGGCGACCAGCGGGTCCCAAACCTGGCTTTCTCCAAACATATCCATGGTTCAGAGATGGTGACTGGATCAGATCTGTGTCCTTCCAACCAGAGCCGAAAACCCCTAGGTTGTTTCCTATAGAATCATAGATCAGTGTCCCTCGTGATGGTGCCATGATGAATTGGCTGCAGTCCTTTCTCTTGTCTGTTGGGTGGTTTTGCAGAATGTCTGGCTGGTAGCTCTGTGTACTTCAGTCTCTCAGGATGTGAACTCTGAGTCTTTTTATACCCAAGGCATGTAAGCTATTTTTAGAATTACCCAGTGTCCTTTAGTTCAACATCAAGATATGGCAAGCAATGGTGATGAGATTACCTCGTACTACTTGACCACTCAATCTATTTGCACAGTCTTTTCTTCTCTGCTTTAGAAGTCACCAAGCTAGTTACTGTATGTTAAATGGTATCAGTTTGCAAGTCTGTCTTCTTGAACCACCAGACATAAACACTTAAATCCACAAGCCAATATACAAATGAAAAGTCAGTTCTTATTGGTTTGCAAAAAGGTAGCTGTCTGGGTAGCTAAGATACAATCTGGTTTCTTCACACCATAGACTAAAGGTGCCTTCACACTCAGCGACGCTGCAGCGATACCGACAACAATGTCGATCGCTGCAGCGTCGCTGTTTGGTCGCTGGAGAGCTGTCACACAGACAGCTCTCCAGCGACCAACGATCCCGAAGTCCCCGGGTAACCAGGGTAAACATCGGGTTACTAAGCGCAAGGCCGCGCTTAGTAACCCGATGTTTACCCTGGTTACCAGCGTAAAAGTAAAAAAAACAAACATTACATACTTACCTACCGCTGTCTGTCCCCGGCGCTCTGCTTCTCTGCACTCCTCCTGCACTGGTTATGAGCACAGCGGCCGGAAAGCAGAGCGGTGACGTCACCGCTCTGCTTTCCGGCTGACCGACGCTCACAGCCAGTGCAGGAGGAGTGCAGAGAAGCAGAGCGCCGGGGACAGACAGCGGTAGGTAAGTATGTAGTGTTTGTTTTTTTACTTTTACGCTGGTAACCAGGGTAAACATCGGGTTACTAAGCGCGGCCCTGCGCTTAGTAACCCGATGTTTACCCTGGTTACCAGTGAAGACATCGCTGGATCGGTGTCACACACGCCGATCCAGCGATGTCTGCAGGGAGTCCAGCGACGAAATAAAGTTCTGGACTTTCCTCAGCGACCAACGATCTTCCAGCAGGGGCCTGATCGTTGGTCGCTGTCACACATAACGATTTCCTTAACGATATCGTTGCTACGTCACAAAAACCAACGATATCGTTAACGATATCGTTATGTGTGAAGGTACCTTTAGCTGGAGACCCAGCAGTAGCCACACGTACAGCACGAGCCTGAGTAAGATGCTGGGACCGGAGTCTGTGCGGAGCAGTCATCCCAGCAGCCGGGCTTCAATGGGAGACTACAGCACCAGACAAGGCTTGGGATCTATCCTGCACAGCTTAAACATCCCGACGCCTAAAAATGTGTTACCCTATCCTTTTACAGATTTTTTCTACATAGGGTGGCATTACCGGCCACTCTTTTGTGGCACAGCTTCATTCATGTGAAATTCCCTGCACAGCTGGGTGGCAGGGGGTGCTACTGTGCAGTAAAAAAACTGTAAGAGGTCACACCATCGAAGCACTGCTGTGATTCCTTAATTTTCAGCACCAGTGGGGATTTCAGAGCTCTACCCCCTGTGATTAATAAATGATTATTGCATATCATAAGTTACCATTTACTTAAGTGACAATATTGCTTTATAGTCAGTCTATAACAATTATGAGGGTATCTTCAAAACCTGTGGAAAAACCAATAAAGTGCTGCGCAAAAAAAAAAAATAGACAAAGAGTTACCAATGTTATACAGAATAAGTTTCTAGCCGTCACTTTCACCTTCCTCGAGGAGCCCCTTTACGAACTGTCAAGAACAATTATTTCCTTCCATTCTATGTCTGTTCTCAATAATCGATCCTGCAATTCTGTGATCGGAGCAGAATGTGTTTTATGCTAATTACTGCTTTAAGCAGATTGGTATAGTTCCCTTTTCAATTATTCTGCATGGTAATAAGCCTATGTTACAACATTCACGTTTTCCAATGTAGTTTTTGAAGGTAAAATCAAGAATGGATCATATATGGAAGATCCTATAAAGAAGAAACTGTGACTTCTCACTTTTTTTAACCCACTCATGGCTCAAAATAAAACTGAACATGAAGACATATTCTCATATGGTGAATAGGAGCCAAAAAGTGAATCCTTAGAATGTTTTCTCATTGAATATTATCTATCTGAATGTGGAATTTTGTAAAGAAACTTAGAGCCCAAGTCATCATTTGCAATTTATTAAAGTCATTTTTTTCCTTTTATCTCTTGGTATTTATTGGTGTTTTTGCCCCAAATTCCTCAAAATGGCGCATGCAGTTCATGAATTTGGAGCTAAATCAATAATGTTCTTTTTTATCTTTGCTAGTTTTTGCAACTATTTAGCACAAAAAAAATGAACAAATCCTTTTAAAAGTCACAAAAATGCACCAATTAGAAACCTTACTCCAGGCAGGGACTGAAGTGAGATGCACCCAAAAAACGTAGCCTTTGGTAAAAGTTTTATTTCATGAATCTGTCGAAAATATCTGGATAAGCAAAGTTCTTGAGCAGAAATAAAAAAAAGACTTAAAGAAGAAAAATCTAAAAAATCTTTACATCTAATAGCCAAAGACTAAAAAAAATACTGTTTTAACCAATCCAAAATAAAAGCAGAAATAAAAAAAGACTTAAATAAGAAAAAATGTAAAAAGTGGCGCAAAACATATAAAGAATCAGGCACAAATACAAATGCCAATACAAAGGGAGGAAATGATTCCAGATGACTGGAGAAACAGTAATGATGAATCGGGTCCTAGCATATACAGTACATGTAAACCCTACTGTTACAAAAGCCCTATAACAAAAGGCTGTGTACAGCTTTTAACCTTTTTATTCCCCATTTATAGAGTTCCCTCCGGTATAACACGAGCATGAGTTACAACCTCTTGACAAGCAACATGGTCGATTTATATGGAGACACCTTGTTTGCTCGAAAGAAGTAAAAATACAATGTTCAACATATCGGTAGATTTATACACGATTTGCAGAGCCTGTATGGAGTATTTATGGTTAGCCTGGGATTAGATTACACAGGCTAAATAATTGATATAAACTTTATCTAAAATAACAGAAGAAAATAAATGTTCATTTTAAATTCAGCCACCTCTACTTTATTAATAAATCATGTGCATTAACTCCAGGCTTTTATTAAACTGCATCTCCATCTCTCTGAGTTTAGCAATTGCCGCAGAACAGAAATCGGCTGGAAAGATTATGATAGAGAAGGGGTCATGAAATTTGCTGACGCAGCAGAAATGGATGAGGGGTGCTCCTTTTCTGCACATAATCACAGTCGCATTAGAATTTGAAAACACTATTTCATTTTACACTATTTTCATTTTCATCTATAAAAAGGAGCCTGAAGGAGTCAGAACAATTTTTTTCACCTGATATTTTTTCTAATAAGAAAATGCAAACTCAATTAAGGTCTTAATTGGTCCAACATCCAATTAGGATTAGGGCACTTCTGTATAATGAATTACTTTGTATATGTGTCATGTTTTCATCCATTTTTTAAATCTAATAGTCAAAGGACAAAAAAATGCTATTCTACCCAATCCAAAATTAAACATAACTTTTAATTATTAAACGATAAATATTAGTAACTAGTGCAAATCATATGTTAAAGTCTGTTCCTTTTTGGTCCTATCTATGTTTCAATCTGTCCCAAATGGTCAGATTGCTCCACTAGTTGAGTAATTCAATTGTAATATACATATGGATCGCCCTATTTGTAGCGTAAAGCAAAAGGCCTGGCGATCGTTATTTTACCATCAGGGATTGTATCCTATTTTGTGTTGTATAATAAATATTGCTATTATCCATATGTTATAACACCAATAAGAACCTTCTGTCCTTACATAAAAAAACCCCAGGGAATAGAAAAGGAAAACTACAATCAACACCCAAAAAGGAAAAACTAATTCCCAGAAATGGGTTAAAAATACTTTTTTATTATTACACAATGTCATAAATACAAAATAGTCATCAGAATAATCCAATAAATATAACAAAAGGGGATCCACAAATACAGGAACAAGAAAAGAAGTGGGACACCTGGAAATAGCAAAGCAGCATGCAGACAACAACACAATCTAAATATAAATTATCTGCTATCAAAGGGATAGAATACACTCAAAAATATCAAATATCAAATAGTATTATTAATAAAGTGCTTTGTGCAAGAAATATATTAAAGTCAGAGAAAAATTAAGATATCAAACTATATCCCTTTAGATAGCAGAGACCCAAATGAAGTACAATATCACATGATTCGGACCAAAGGTCCCATAGATGTTTTCAAAACACAAATAATACATGACAAGAAATCAAAGTGAAGCAATGCATGTTTACCTTAAAAATATATCGGTATCCAGGTGCCCACCACACCTGGTTTTCATCACAACCCTAACACACCTCTTCAACATCTCACTCACAACAGGTATCTTCCCCTCATCCTTCAAACACACCAATATCACACCCATCCTCAAAAAGCCCTCCCTCAACCCATCCTCTGTGTCTAGCTATCACCCGATATCTCTTCTCCCTTATGCCTCAAAACTACTGGAACAACATGTCCATCTTGAACTGTCCTCCCACCTCTCCTCCTGCTCCCTCTTTTGACCTGTTATAATCTGGTTTCCGACCCCATCACTCAACCGAAACTGCCCTAACTAAAGTCACCAATGACCTACTATCTGCCAAGAGCAAGCGACACTACTCTGTCGTCCTTCTCCTGGACCTGTCTTCTGCCTTTTGACGCTGTGGACCACTCCCTTCTGCTACAGATCCTCTCATCTCTTGGCATCAAAGACTTGGCCCTATCCTGGATATCGAGTTATCTGACAGACTGAGACCGAACATTCGGTGTCTCCCTTCCCCACACCACCTCCTCACTTCGCCCCTTGTCTGTCGGTGTTCCTCAAGGCTCTGTTCTAGGACCCTTACTCTTTTCCATCTACACCTTTGGCCTAGGACAGCTCATAGAATCCCACGGTATGCAGTATCATCTCTACGTCGATGACACGCAGATCTACCTATCCGGACCTGACCTCACCTCCTTATTTACCAAATCCCAAACTGTCTGTCTGCTATCTCTGCCTTCTTTTCTGCTCACTTTCTAAAACTGAACATGGACAAAACAGAATTCATCATCTTTCCCCATCTCACTCTACCACTCCACCAGACCTATCTATTAATGTCAATGGCTGCTCACTTTCCCCAGTCCCATACGCCTGGTGTCTCGGGGTAATCCTCGACTCTGCCCTCTCTTTCAAGCCAAATATCCAAGCCCTTGCCTCCTCCTGCCATCTCAAACTCAAAAATATCTCCTGGATCTGTGTACTCCTTGACCGCGACACCACAAAAACACTAGTGCATGCCCTTATCATCTCCCACCTTGACTACTGCAACCTCCTATTCTCTGGCCTCCCCTCTAGCACTCTGGCACCACTCCAATCCATCCTACACTGTGCTGCCCGACTAATCTACCTGTCTCCCCACTATTCCCCAGCCTCTCCCCTATGCCAAGCCCTTCACTGGGTTCCTATCACACAGAGACTCCAGTTCAAAACCCTAACCATGACATACAAAGCCATCCACAACGTGTCTCCTCCATACATCTGTGATATAGTCTCCCGGTACTTACCTGCATGCAAACTCCAATCAAGACCTCCTTCTCTACTCCCCTCTCATCTCTTCTTCCCACAACTGCATCCAAGACTTCTCCCGTGCTTCCCCCATACTCTGGAACTCTCTACCACAGCACATCAGACTCTTGCCTACCCTAGAAACCTTCAAAAAGAGCTTGAAGACTCACCTCTTCCGACAAGCCTACAGCCTGCAGTGATGCTCAACCTACTAAACTGCCGCACAACCAGCTCTACTCTTTCCTAGTGTATCCTCACCCATCCCCTGCAGATTGTGAGCCCTCGTGGGCAGGGTCCTCCCTCCTTATGTACCTGTGTGCCTTGTTTTTTGCTCATGTTTAGTTGTATTTGTCTATATTTGCCCCTTTTCACATGTAAAGCTCCATGGAATAAATGGCGCTATAAAAATGTGCAATAATAAATAATAATAAAAATAAAAATAGTCAAGTGGGAACATCTCTTTAACTGAGGGTAGAGGCAGTCCATTGCCCCATTATTCATGCTGCTGCTTAGGTTGATTCTAAATAAATATAAATGCTATGGACACGTACAGTTGGGGAAAGTCATGATAACATTAAATTATTATATTATTTAAAAAATACAGTGGGGAAAAAAGTATTTATCCAGTCACCAATTGTGCAAGTTCTCCCATTTAAAAAGATGAGAGAGGCCTGTAATTGACATCATAGTTAGACCACAACTATGAGAGTCAAAATGAGAAAACCATTCCAGAAAATCACCTTGTCTGATTTGGCAAGATTTATTTTTCAAATTATGGTGGAAAATAAGAATTTGGTCACCTAAAAACATGCAAGATTTCTGGCTCTCACAGACCTGTAACATATTCTTTAAGAGGCTCCTCTGTCCGCCCCTCATTACTTCTAGTAACGGCACCTGTTTGAACTTGTTATCAGTAGAGAAGACACCTGTCCACAACCCCAAACAGTCACACTCCAAACTCTACAATGGTGATGACCAAAGAGTTGTCGAAGGATACCAGAAACAAAATTGTTGCCCTACACCAGGTTAGGAAGACTGAATCTGCAATTAGCAAGCAGCTTGGTTTGATGAAATCAACTGTGGGAGCAATAATAAGAAAATAGAAGACATACAAGACCACTGATAATCTCCCTCGATCTGGGGCTCCACGCAAGATCTCACCCCATGGGGTCAAAATGATCACAAGAACGGTGAGCAAAAATCCTAGAACCACACGGGGGGACCTAGTGAATGACCTGCATAGATCTGGGACCACCATAACAAAGGCTACCATCAGTAACACACTACGCCGCCAGGGACTCAGATCCTGCAGTGCCAGACATGTACCCCTGCTTAAGCCAGTACATGTCCGGGCCCATCTGAAGTTTGCTAGAGAGCATTTGGATTATCCAGAAGAGTATTGGGAGAATGTCATTTGATTTGATGAACCCAAAGTAGAACTGTTTGGTAGAAATAAAACTCGTCGTGTTTGGAGGAGACAAAATGCTGAGTTGCATCCAAAGAACACCATACCTACTGTGAAGCATGGGGGTGGAAACATTCTTTGGGGCAGTTTCTCTGCAAAGGGACCAGGACGACTGATCCGTGTACATGAAAGAATGAATGCAGCCATGAGGATGGGTCTTTCAGCATGATAATGATCCCAAGCACACTGCCAGGGCAAAGAAGGAGTGGCTTCGTAAAAAGCATATGAAGGTCCTGGAGTGGCCTAGCCAGTCTCCAGATCTCAACCCCACAAAAACCTTTGGAGGGAGTTGAAAGTTTGTGTTGCCCAGTGACAGGCCCAAAACATCACTGCTCCAGAGAAGATCTACATGGAGGAATGGGCCAAAATACCACCAACAGTGTGTGCCAACCTTGTGAAGACTTACAGAAAACGTTTGACCTCTGTCTTTGCCAACAAAGGATATATAGCAAAATATTGAGATTAACTTTTGTTAATGATCAAATACTTATTTTCCACCATAATTTGAAAAATAAATTTTGCCAACTCAGACAAGGTGATTTGTTTTCTCATTTTGACTCTCATAGTTGTGGTCTACCTATGATGTCAATTGCAAGCTTCTCTCATCTTTTTAAGTCGTAGAACTTGCACAATTGGTGGCTGACTAAATACTTTTTTTCTCAAGTCAACCATTATTATAATGAACACTGAACGGCTTCCCAATAATCATGTTATTTTGTTACCCCTAATAGGAATTATGTCTTTCATGTTAGAAAACGTGAGAAGATGAAGCCTAGCCAAAAATCCATAGCCAGACAAGCAGTTCATAAATATTCTCTTTTAACTTTGGAAGAGATGGTATTTTAAAATGTCAGATCCCAATGTGACTTACAATTCAGGGAAGCTGTTATCTTACTGTTCCAATTGATGCTGTTTATAGAGGAACAAATCGATTTCAAATCAACTTTTTTGAAATGTAGAAAGTCTCAGTGATTTCAAACAATTTACCAATTGATTAAATTAAATATGCCAGCTGACTTTTTACACATTGCAGAAGATGTCATCAACCACAGAAAGCTGACATCAACTTAGTTGCAACTGCCTGGACTTCCCTATAATGTATTTCATTAAATATTATAGTGCAAACAATCAGGAGGGACTGTAATAGCCTGTATTAAAGCCTAGGGAGGGAATGCAGCAGTTATTTTAGGATGATTTAGAATAGTGAGGGGATGTCAGAGCTTACAACTCAGCAACAGAGATAGAGAGAGAAAGCCCTAAAGGATTGGACAAATACTCCAGTCAGTAATGTATTATACAACTACAACAGTGAAGAAAATGATTGCAGTGTGTGAATAATAAAGAGTTTCAATTAATAGTCAAGGGGAGAGCTAGGAATGGAGCCCACAACAGAGACTGCTGCATTTGAATTACAATTACACATTTTTTATTCTTCTTTCATAATGCATAGGAAAGCAGCAGCAAGGCAGCACAATATTATGTTGAAAAAATCACCCAAAAAATCTATGTTGAAAAAAAAATCTGAAATTAATGTTAGTTAGAGATATTATTATTATTATTATTTATTATTATTACTATTATTATTCATTTTTATAGCGCCATTTATTCCATGGTTCTTTTAGATGTTGTACTTGCTTGTCACCAGTGACTGTACTAAGATTTGTTCATATGTTACTAATTGGTTTGCTGGTTGCAACCGGTTTACCATCAAGTTCTAAGATGAGGTCCCGTTGACATTAGTAGGGCTCTGGTTTTTTTTTTATACTGTATATAAGGAACTTGAAAGGGGTTGGATAAGGCCTCAGAGTGTCATATACACATTTTCAGGGTAATGAGAGGTGTATAGTATTGTGATATGTAGTGAAGCAATTTGCTGTGAGTCAATTTTTGGACAAAAATTGCTTGAACGGCAGCGACTTAGAATTTCAAAAGATACAATCATCTCTAATGCTCTCGTGTGAGTATACATGCAGATAATCAGGTTGAGAGATTTGCAGCTCTTATGTAAAGGGGTTGACACATAGTTAAAGTGAATCTGTCGGCAAGTTTTTGCTGCACAATGTAAGGACAGAATGAGGCTGAGACACAGATTTCAGGGATGTGTAACTTATTAGACTGTGTACTGTTGATTATATGGCATAAATGTTTTATCAGCAAGAGATTACCACTGCCAGACTAGCTCACTTGTGCCAAGAGGTCTGGCCATGCCACCTCCTTTGATAAGCAGCTTACTGTCAAGACACAATGTACACAAAATGCTGTGGTGTGGGTGCAGTCAACTTTCTGAGCACTGCTACATGCTACATCTAAAAACTCTGATTAGATCACAACTGGGAATATCAGGGTCTCTTTTCCTACATTATGCTGCTATCAGATGAGGTATCAAAAACCTGGTGACATATTCCCTTTAATGATATATGTGTAACTGGCAAAAAAAGATAATCGCATTTAAGATCGCAGTTTCCAAAACTCATCAGAAGGTTGGGTCTCCTACAAGCTGATATTTGTCACTGCAGGACAAGAGGGCATGGCATTTTCAGTTAATAACAATGACCAGCTATTGTTACTATGCTTAGTTTATGTATATCTGTTTTCTACTGTTTTCAATGCTTTGTTGTATGCTTGTGATCACATGTGGATAGCAACAAGAGAGGACTGCAATGTGCATACCAATAGGTGTTGTGGGGTGCAGGGAGGTGATAACTGTCAACTCATGGGCAGTCAGTCATCAGTAGGTGTGAACCCAAGTGAGGTGAGAAGTTTTAGTGGATCAGCTGGAAATCTCCTGGGTGAAACAGTTGAGACAGATGAGGTTTTTAATGACAATGAAGGCAGTAGTCAGACAGAACAAGTTGTGAATTATGGTCTATGGAAGAGATAAAGACAGCGATACCCATAGACTATAAATTGTGGCATTTCACCATTATCCAGCTGAATAGCATTAAGGTTTCATATACAGGTCCTTCTCAAAAAATTAGCATATAGTGTTAAATTTCATTATTTACCATAATGTAATGATTACAATTAAACTTTCATATATTATAGATTCATTATCCACCAACTGAAATTTGTCAGGTCTTTTATTGTTTTAATACTGATGATTTTGGCATACAACTCCTGATAACCCAAAAAACCTGTCTCAATAAATTAGCATATCAAGAAAAGGTTCTCTAAACGACCTATTACCCTAATCTTCTGAATCAACTAATTAACTCTAAACACATGCAAAAGATACCTGAGGCTTTTATAAACTCCCTGCCTGGTTCATTACTCAAAACCCCCATCATGGGTAAGACTAGCGACCTGACAGATGTCAAGAAGGCCATCATTGACACCCTCAAGCAAGAGGGTAAGACCCAGAAAGAAATTTCTCAACAAATAGGCTGTTCCCAGAGTGCTGTATCAAGGCACCTCAATGGTAAGTCTGTTGGAAGGAAACAATGTGGCAGAAAACGCTGTACAACGAGAAGAGGAGACCGGACCCTGAGGAAGATTGTGGAGAAGGACCGATTCCAGACCTTGGGGAACCTGAGGAAGCAGTGGACTGAGTCTGGTGTGGAAACATCCAGAGCCACCGTGCACAGGCGTGTGCAGGAAATGGGCTACAGGTGCCGCATTCCCCAGGTAAAGCCACTTTTGAACCATAAACAGCGGCAGAGGCGCCTGACCTGGGCTACAGAGAAGCAGCACTGGACTGTTGCTAAGTGGTCCCAAGTACTTTTTTCTGATGAAAGCAAATTTTGCATGTCATTCGGAAATCAAGGTGCCAGAGTCTGGAGGAAGACTGGGGAGAAGGAAATGCCAAAATGCCTGAAGTCCAGTGTCAAGTACCCACAGTCAGTGATGGTGTGGGGTGCCATGTCAGCTGCTGGTGTTGGTCCACTGTGTTTCATCAAGGGCAGGGTCAATGCAGCTAGCTATCAGGAGATTTTGGAGCACTTCATGCTTCCATCGGCTGAAATGCTTTATGGAGATGAAGATTTCATTTTTCAGCACGACCTGGCACCTGCTCACAGTGCCAAAACCACTGGTAAATGGTTTACTGACCATGGTATTACTGTGCTCAATTGGCCTGCCAACTCTCCTGACCTGAACCCCATAGAGAATCTGTAGGATATTGTGAAGAGAAAGTTGAGAGACGCAAGACCCAACACTCTGGATGAGCTTAAGGCCGCTATTGAAGCATCCTGGGCCTCCATAACATCTCAGCAGTGTCACAGGCTGATTGCCTCCATGCCACGCCGCATTGAAGCAGTCATTTCTGCCAAAGGATTCCCGACCAAGTATTGAGTGCATAACTGAACATTATTATTTGATGTTTTTTTTGTTTGTTATTAAAAAACACTTTTATTTGATTGGATGGGTGAAATATGCTAATTTATTGAGACAGGTTTTTTGGGTTATCAGGAGTTGTATGCCAAAATCATCAGTATTAAAACAATAAAAGACCTGACAAATTTCAGTTGGTGGATAATGAATCTATAATATATGAAAGTTTAATTGTAATCATTACATTATGGTAAATAATGAAATTTAACACTATATGCTAATTTTTTGAGAAGGGCCTGTAAGACAAGCAAAGGAATGCTAGAAAGCACTTAACACTAGAGAGACTGGGCAAAATTTAGTAAGGTGCTACCATTTTTGTACGCTATGCCGGCTTGGTGTAGAGGATTGGTGTTGGGGACTTGCAGGATGCCAAGACACTCACGACTAATTTTTTGTGTTGGGAGGTGTTGAAAAACTACTGAAAGGAAATTGAGTTTGCTGTAACTAAGTTTGTGCCTCTGCATCAACCTAACCACCAAGCTCTTTACCTTATAATAATCTTTATTTTTATATAGCGCTAACATATTCCGCAGCGCTTTACAGGTTGCACACATTATCATCGCTGTCCCCGTTGGGGCTCACAATCTAAATTCCCTATCAGTATGTCTTTTGGAATGTGGGAGGAAACCCACGCAAACACGGAGAAAACATACAAACTCTTTGCAGATGTTGTCCTTGGTGGGGTTTGAACCCAGGACTCCAGCGCTGCAAGGCTGCTGTGCTATCCACTGCGCCACCGTGCTGCCCTACCTTATGTTCAGCTGTAACCATAAAGGGCTATGCCTCCTTCAAAGAACAAGATGAGATGTTGATGAACATTGCAATTTGTTTTTGCAATGCTTCTTTACAATTCAAGGAGGGATTTAGTCGTACCGTTCCCTCCTAACCACTTTTCTTACCGTCCCATTTAAATGAACACATGACTGCTTGCGACTTGGGTTAAATTGCCTCTCCAACCTTTTATTAAATATTGCACACAACCTGCGGCAGTCACAACAATGGCGTCGCACAACATTATAAGCAATAACAATGTAAACAATGTAAACATTGCATATATAATGACAACAGATAAGTCTTGTCCATAAGCAATCCCCAACAGATATCCTTGGCCGTAAGGTACTAATATCCCATAATTAATACCTCTACCCTTGCAGGACCTGTGCCTACAAGTTACCTTGGCTTGTAACAGAAGCTACTATTCCCCACTAGTGACTTCCCACCAAAACAGACATTACCAATAAACCAACCTCTGAACTAGACCTATCTTCCTCCACAGACCGTTTTACGTGAGTGACACCTTACGTGGCCTGGACAAGACAAACCTCCAGAGCTTGTTTGATACCATCCCTTAAACCCAACATCCATTAATCAATGGCAATCGCATTGAGATTAACTCCATCCAAACTCAAGTGCTCCCTCAATGGCACCTCCAACTCCTTGTGTCTCACCACTATACCGCCATTCCTTCCAAAAAAACGAGCACCTGTTTTAGTGACTTTAATCCTGGTCTTATTAATCTGCTTCACAGATTTTGCGTACCTCCAGGTAAGTCGTACCACTATGTCCGACCAAACAATAATAATTCCTGTATAGGACCACAGCCTTAAAAGATCAGACTTAATGTCTCTAATAACTCCAGAGAAGATCTAACTCACAGGTCATTACCTCCCACATACAACACCAGCAGAATCAGTAGTTGATTCAATCTCCAATAGTAGGAGACTTTGGGCAAAACCTTCCCCTAAGTCATACCACGAATTCAAGGCTATTTGATCAGCACTGTGGATCTAGTGTGCCCGATTTGTTGACCATCTGGGCGAACATTGGCTCGCAACTCCCCCAAGAGTGGTCCCGAATCCAAATTAAGTAATCACTAATTTGGAAACAAAACAATTACCACAGTAATAATCGCATTACTACAACTTAACCAAAAACTCAACTTCGGACCCACACGACATTATAAAACCACAAGATGAGGGAGAACATAAGAACGACACCATGCTGATTCCCAATGCCCAATACAGAGAACAATCTCCTCTCTCAAGCCCAATGGGAGGCCTCAGTCGCTGCCCTGATGCGAAAGGAAGGTGACCCATATTCCTCAGGGCTTATACCCATACACAACCAACATTGCTTAAAAATGGAATAAATTTGATATTTTGAAAGAGAAGAACTATCCGTATGCTTCAAGAAGAACCTGGAAAACCACCCCGAATTTCCATGAAGTGTTTTACTACCGCAATATGGAATGTGTCATGACCCGGAATTGCATACAAGACCACCACTTGTCTCTACCACCCTGATCCATCTTAGATCACTGTAAAAACATTCCACCTTATCATTTAATAAGCCAATACCAAACCTTCTTCATCCAACCTTGAAGGACTAACCAATTCACTAATGCTAAAGCATTATAAAAGGCCAAAACAAAAGCTGCTGAAAACAACTCCTATTTAGAGTGAAAAATTGACCTCACACAAAACAACAACCTACCCAGCAGTTTAAAGGGTAGATTTTTTTTATCGGTTAGCACACTGACCCATGTTATTGCAGTGCAGATGACCGTTTTTTTTTTTTCATTGATAGACTCTGTCAAAAAAAAAAAAAAAATTTGCAGAATGCTACAATTTGTCTCTGAAATCGGAAAAGACTCACCCATTCAAATTTGTGCGTGTGAAAACAAATGGTTGCCACAGTATGTGACATGCAATTTTTACGGACACTTTACAATTTTGTAACATATGAAACTGGAAATAGTTGTCTAGGCGATAAAAACCTGCTGCTGTAGAAAAAAAAGGATTTTATTCAGATGACAGCACACAGATGACAAGTGAAAAAAATCGTCCCATTTTTCTAGATGAGCATGGGATCCTTATTATGAGGATCCTGAGCCTGTGCCATTCCTTTTTAGAAAACGCATGCTATGCACTCCATTTTGCAACTGATCCACTGAATAAGTGATAAATATAATCATGTTACCTTAATATTCATTGGATGCTGCTTATAAAGATAAGTCCTCGTTGCATTGGTCTCTAGACTCCTGACTTCCTGCTTGACAAAGAGGCAGTAGGCTCCTTCTTGACTGACATTTCAGACCATGCAACTGTTCCAAACTTTACATTTTTTTATGCTTCAAGTAAATTTGCTTTTGAAGCATGGGAGGAGTGCAGAGCACTGTAGGTAGACAAATTGGTCTCTAATAGTGAGCTTCAGCAATCCATCCAGCTTCATCTATTGGAAAGAGCTGGAAAACACTTCAGCGGTAGCTGGTAACCTAGGCAAAAGGGATTAAATGATTAAAAAGACGGGTTTTTGTGTAAAAACAGTGGTTAGGACTGTTGGGAACCGCCTGCTATTAGAGATATAAACATAAGGATGAATGACCACGGGGAGATCAAAACATCCAACACCGCGGAGACACCATCAGTCATCACGTGTTTCTCAACGCAGTGATCCAGATCACTGCCCCCATCCCTTATGGGAAATATGCAAATGCATGTACAAAAGCCGCGAATACACCACCACGTGTTTCTCAACACAAGCAATAAATAGCCAGGTCTTTCACCGGGAAGGAACAACCACGGGAAAGGCAGCACCCATAAAGGAAAACCACCTATGCCAAAACATGGTATCCATCCACACACAGCTGTTTCACGGTATTTGCCCCTCATCAGTGTGGAGTAGGAAACTAGCTATTAGGAGCAGTGCCTAGTAAAAGGACTATAAACATAAGGATGAATGACCTCGGGGAGATCAAAACATCCAACACCGCGGAGACACCATCACGTGTTTCTCAACGCAGTGATCCAGAACACTGCCCCCATCCCTTATGGGAAATATGCAAATGCATGTAGAAAAGCCGCGAATACACCATCACGTGTTTCTCAACACAAGCAATAAATAGCCAGGTCTTTCACCGGGAAGGAACAACCACGGGAAAGGCAGCATCCATAAAGGAAAACCACCTATGCCAAAACATGGTATCTATCTACAGACAGCTGTTTCGGTGTATTTGCCCCTCATCAGTGTGGAGTAGGAAACTGGCTATTAGGAGCAGTGCCTAGTAAAAGGAGTATAAACATAAGGATGAATGACCTCGGGGAGATCAAAACATCCAACACCGCGGAGACACCATCACGTGTTTCTCAACGCAGTGATCCAGAACACTGCCCCCATCCTTTATGGGAAATATGCAAATGCATGTAGAAAAGCCATGGAGACACCATCACGTGTTTCTCAACGCAAGCAATAAATAGCCAGGTCTTTCACCGGGAAGGAACAACCACGGGAAGGGCAGCATCCATAAAGGAAAACCAACTATGCCAAAACATGGTATCCATACACAGACAGCTGTTTCGGGTTATTTGCCCCTCATCAGTGTAGAGTAGGAACTGGCTATTAGGAGCAGTGCCTAGTAAAAGGACTATAAATATAAGGATGAATGACCTCGGGGATATCAAAACATCCAACACCACGGAGACACCATTACGTCTTTCTCAATGCAGTGATCCAGAACACTGCCCCATCCCTTATTTGGCATAGGTGGTTTTCCTTTATGGATGCTGCCCTTCCCGTGGTTGTTCCTTCCCGGTGAAAGACCTGGCTATTTATTGCTTGCGTTGAGAAACACGTGATGGTGTCTCCACGGCTTTTCTACATGCATTTGCATATTTCCCATAAGGGATGGGGGCAGTGTTCTGGATCACTGCATTGAGAAACACGTGATGGTGTCTCTGGGGTGTTGGATGTTTTGATCTCCCCGTGGTCATTCATCCTTATGTTTATAGTCCTTTTACTAGGCACTGCTCCTAATAGCCAGTCTCCTACTCCACATTGATAAGGGGCAAATACCCCAAAACAGCTGTCTGTGGATGGATACCATGTTTTGGCAAAGGTGGTTTTCCTATATGGATGCTGCCCTTCCCATGGTTGCTCCGGTGAAAGACCTGGCTATTTATTGCTTGCGTTGAGAAACACGTGATGGTGTCTCCACGGCTTTTCTACATGCATTTGCTATTAGAGATAAGCAGACCTGTGGATGTTTGGGTTCATTGGGTTCGGACAAACTATAATCCAAAGTTAGGTTTGGGAACAAGAACTTGACCCAAACTTTCCCTGTATTGAACCCAGTAGAAGCAAATGGGGACCCAACATTTTGGTGCTGTGTGAGGGAGAGCCTGGGCCGTAGTCGTGGCTGAGAGTATCTGCTTTAAATGCGCCCTGGTCTCCAGTCACATGAATATAATGTCCCCTCTGCGGCATACCTTCTGCTTCACCTTCTGCACAATCAGGGTCCCATCGGGCTGCCTGAAGTTCTTCTGCTGGTGTGGTTGCATATAAAGAGACAGAGTCCATTTCAAACTTATAATGTAAAATTTTACTTTCCTTTGTTCGTAGCACATCCTTTTCAGATAAAGCATCAGCATAGGGTTTCATACAGTCCACATTTTCGACTTTCCCTGCCCTTCTTTCTATGACTTTCAGTACGTGCCTGGGTCCTACTGTCTCTTGCGGTAACGGAGCATCCTCCCTGTTCAGCCTCACTGCTCCTAGGATCCCAAGTGCGTTTCTCGCCAGATCTGAGGGCATCAGCCCATGCGGTGAGCTGCCACATGATGAGCAACCTGCGTCCCTGCACTGCCTGGACCTTCACTTTAGCCTCCACTCCATCACTGCTGTCACACTGCTGCTTGGCTGTACTTCTGCCCCACTGAGCCCTGGATGGCTGGGCTCCTTGTTTTAAATGTTGCGGGGCCCACTTTATTGCCCCATGCCTAAGGCCCTCCAGGCTCTCTGTACTTTTTTTTAGGGTAAATGAATTTAAATAACATAACGTAAAAAAAATAACTACCTTGAACCAGGATGTGGAGGTCCAAATGGAGGAGTAGGCCGAGGTGGAGATGGATGTGTCATTGTAGGTAGAAGGCGGAGGAGGTAGCTTTTTTTTATAATTTGGGGAGGCCCCAAAACATTGGGAATGGCAAATAGAATGAACAAACTGTGGTGGAGTATAGCAATGGCTTGACCCAGGTGGTATACTTCTATAGTCAGCCAAAGGAAAAACACAGACAAGTCCTATGGGATCCACGCCTGGTTTATTTCAATGTGAGCTTGCCCATGTTGGCTGTAGACTGGCGGATACGGCTGTCTATAATCACAGACCCTGCCATGCTAAACACACATTCCAATAGTACACCTGCCACAGGGCAGTCCAGCACTTCTAAGGCTTAAAGGACAAGCTCAGCCATGTGTCTAATTTGGAGGCCCAAAAGTTAAATGGGGCAGACCTATCACTCAGAATGTGGAGACATATGGACATGTACTTTCCCACCATGTTGTTGGAATGCTTCCTCCTGCTAATATGGACCATATCAGATGGTGGTGTCAGATGCTGTTGTGTGCTGATGAAGGTTTTACACATTTCGGCCAGGCTAACCCTCCCTTCCAAGGGGGTGCTGGTGCCCCAGCTACATTAGCGACTTCCCCCTCTGCCATGTTCTTCCACTGAGCTCACGCTGTAAGGTGGGAACTCGATCATTTGGACGTTTACCAGCATGCACTTGTATGTCCTCATTTTTTGATCCTGCTCCGGTGACGGAAGTAAGGATGGTACGTTCTTCTTGTAGTGGGGATTGAGCTGGGCCACCTAGTAATCAGCAGTGGTAACAATATTGGCAGCTCGACGATCATTGTGCAGGCACAGCAGCATGTATTCTCTTGTGTGTGCCATCTGCCCAGAGGCAATGACAAGCTGTCTGCAGTTGGAGGTGTTTCATTTGGGTGCTCTATATCCCCCCACCCATACTCCAGCGATGCTCATGAGCTGCTTTGAGTGCCAACGTGCTGTGAACACGGTTCCTCCTTCTCATTCCCAAAACTGTCCCCTGGCTGGACAGTTATGTACCTGGACGCTGTTGGTTCACTAATCCACCCTCCGAGCCATGTGTGGAAGACTGACCTGATAATGGTGTGAATGGTCCCTCCTTCTCCTGTGCCACCACCTTATCCATCATCGCCGGAAGCATTTTTTCAAGCAGGTATAGAAGTGGGATAGTAATTAGTAACGCTGATGATGATGTCATCAGCACTGGCTATGTTGGTGGATTACTCGAAGCAGCACAACACTGCACACACATCCCGCATGGAGGCCCATTCATTTGATGGGGATGTGGTGTTGCCCCACAGAGCGACTCAGCCATGCGTGATGCAGCTGAAACTCCACTATTGCCTATTGCTGCTTGAACAGTTTCTCACGCATATGAAAGGTGGAGTTCGACCTTATGGGTACGTTGCATATGAGGAAGTGAGCGGGAAGACAGAAGTGACGCTGTAGCGCAGACAAGGAAGCAGCAGCAGGATGAGAACAATGAAAGTGCACATAGAAGGCCCATACTTTCAGCAGCAGCTCTGACATATAGGGGCAATTTTTAAGGAAGCTGTGTGTGGCGCCCCAGGGTCCTGATCGTGACAGTGGTATTGCTTTCCTCCAGGGGAGAGTGATACTACGTTGGAGGCAAAGAAGGATAACTGCATCCAGGTATTACAAACATGCAACACATTCACACTCCAGGCCACCAGGGGGAGCTTCTGCTCTTATTTATTAGGTCACTCCCCATATTTGATATAACTGGTAGCCTGTATGGACAGTTAGTTGGTTGCTGGCTGAGCTCAGCTCAGTGAGTTCCAGACAGCCGTCTGAGGAGGACAGAAGGTTAACGAAGCTGTGCAGGCCCTCAGAGCTGCAGCTCCCAGAAAGAGACATTGGAAGGCAGAATTGTATTGTAGCGAGCATGAAGGAAGTTGAAGCAAAGGAGAGGATACCAGAAGGGGACCTGCCCCGAACAGGCTGCCTCCTTCTGGGACGCAGAACCCCGGTAGCCGGAACACCGAGGGAATAAGGACATCTATGCCTTATTTCAGAGACCAGCATGAAAGCTAATTGCATGTTACCTGTCCGCACGTACACCCAGGAGGCACAGTGACACCCCACAGAGTCGGGTTATCTAAGAGACCCCATAAACAGGCTCAAGTCACCAGTCATACGGGTTTTGTCCTATCCTATATGGGGGACAGAGAGAGCGAAACATCACATCTGTGAGACCCTTATGTGAAGCCATAGGCAGTAAGGGACTACACCACAGCAGCGCAAGGGAAGGCTATTGATTTCCACCTGGACAAGGGAACTCTGGACTTGCCTCCAAACTGGCCGGACTCTGCCTACCCTGTGGTCTGGTGCTCTGGACTGTGGCTGCTGAAGTCTTCAGTAAAAGGTAAAGAGACTGCAACCTTGTGTCCTCGTTCTTCTCTGTGCCTCCCACTATACCACCATCTACACACCGGGAAGCCATGGGGATATACTTCACCTGTGGGAAGGTATACCATCTAGCTGCCATAACATCACCCCACCGGACCCCTTAAAGCAGCGTCGGTCACCCTGACCGAATAACACAGGTTGTGTCACAAACATAAACTTTATCCCTTCAAAGACCTTTCCCTTTTATACGGACGTCCCAGGGCCATGGACCGGGTCAGCCACCATGACTTCCCCCTGTGAAATGCAGGACCCAGTACCGAGTATCCCCACTGCCCTGACGGGACCCTCCATGTGTGCCACCAAATTTAGCACATGCACCATGCAAGGGATGTGAGCCAAACCGGCTAGGCCCAGAGATGCTCATTGGTCTCTTGTTTTAACCCTGTCCACAGTTCCTGCATAGTGTGGGATCTTTCCCCCAAAAAGATGAGTTTCAGAAAAGCATGCTATTGTTTTACCCTGCCTGTGCTGATGTTGATGGTGTAGGTGTTACACAGACTAGATGAGGAGTCAGTGGAAGAAACTGTCTAGAAAGAAGAGATAACATGGACGTAGAAACGTCCAGCAATCCTCGCTGGTGGTAGGACATGTGCCTTTCTGTCTGAGGCCCAGCCGCCACTACATTAACTCAGTGGGAAGTTGGGGAGATATATCGTCCCTGGCCGTGCTTACTGGTCCAGGTATCGTTGGTTATGTGGACTTTGCCAATGATAGAGTTGCGCAGTGCACACCTGATTTTGTCCATAACATGCTTGTGCAGGGCAGGGAAGGCCAGCCTGGAAAAGTAGTGACGGCTGTAAACCACATACTGAGGGACAGCCACCTCCATTAGTTTCTTAAAACTGTGCATCTACACTAGCTGGAATGGCAGCATTTCAAAGGCCAGGGATTTATTTTGAAATGCTGTCATTCAGGACCAGGGGGCTTATGGGATGGTAGATGAGTTCTTTTGCTTTCTCTCTCTGTTTGGGTGATGGACGGCTGAACACTTCCCTGAGACAGTGTGGAGATGCTCTGTGATACTGGTGGTGGTGCTGCTATCACACCCTCTCTTTGCAGTTAGCCAGGTCGCCCTGTTGATTGGGAGCGGGATGAAAAGGCCGAGACCGCAACCGAAAAAAGAGCAGAAGGAGCCCCGCAGCACTTCAGCTCATGCTTTGAATTCATATCCTTCATCATGCAGGTGGTGCTCAAATTCCGAACATTTGTGCCTCGTCATGCACTGACTACACAGCGTGCAAACCACCCACCTCTTCTCGTCAGCACATTGCCTGAAGAAATGCCATACCAGGGAGCTTCTTTGAGCTGTTTTTGGTGTGCTAAATTCATTGGAGCAGTGGGCAGTAGCAGATGACGTACAGGCTAGGGGTCACACAGATGGCCTTCACTCCATGTGGGATCTAGGATATCAACTTTCCCCGCATCATCTTCTATCCAGTCCTCACCCTACACTCTGCAGAAAGATGCAGCAGTTGGCACCTGTGTTTCATCATCATCAAAGATGTGCTGCGGTGGTCGTTACTGTGTGCGCTAACCCACCCACATACTCATTTTGCAGCTGAACAAGTGGGCATCAGTGCACTCTTTTCTCTTGCACTGCAGCAGCCAGCAGAGTCATCAAAAGCAGAAATGAATGCTGCACGACTTGGGTCAAATGACCATAGTCCACATGTGCCAACTCTGCATTTTCAGCAGGGGACCAGGTGAAGATAATGTGAATGAACTGGAGGCACTCTCAGCCATCCAATCAACTCAACATGTTCCTGCCTCACCATTCATCCAGCGGTACTCAGGTCTACGAAATTACAAACAACTACCTGTCGCCTGCATGCACCAGAGGAAGGTTTTTTATTTCGGCCCGTTACAAGCACAGGAAGATTACGATTACTGCAGCAGCTATACCACCACTAGCAGCACCATGGCAGCATCCACTAATTGATGCTCTCCTCATTTTTTCCACCCCAAAAAAGTGGACAGTAGAGAAAAGAAAGTTCCCAGCAGATTATTAAACTCTTAGGCTATGTGCACACGTTCAGGATTTCTTGCAGAAAATTCCTGAGAATTCCGGACATTTTCTGCAAGAAATCCGCAAGAAAACCGCATGCGTTTTTGCCGCGATTTTGCCGCGTTTTTGCCGCGTTTTTGCCGCGTTTTTTTTCCGGACACTTCCCAATGCATTTTGGAGTGGGAAATCCGCAAAAAAAACCGCTAAAAGATAGAGCATGTCCGGATTTTGTGCGGTATGCGTTTTTTTTTGCGGAAAAAAATGCATCATGTGCACAAAACATGCGGAATTCATTCTAAATGATGGGATGCTTCTTGTATGCGGTTTTTTTGCGGTTTTATAGCGTTTTTATCGGGAAAAACCGTGAAAAAACCGCAACGTGTGAACACAGCCTTAAGGTACTTTGCACCAGGCTGTTATGGCACACTGTACCAGGCTGTTATGGCATTCTGCACCAACTTGGTATGGCACTCTACACTAGGCTGTTATGGCACTGTGCAACAGGCTGTTAGGGCATACTGCACCAGGCTGTTAGGGCGGGCGCGCTGCACCAGGCTGTTATGGTACTTTACATCAGGCTGTTATGGCACTGTGCAGCAGGCTGTTAGGGCATACTGTACCAGGCTATTACAGTACTTTATTCAGCACTGAACCCGAATAGAAAAATGGACTTCCGATAAAAAGTCCTGTGCCGGAACAAACCCCGAACTTTACAGTTTAGCTTTGCTCATCCCAACCTGCTATCACTGCCAGCACACTGCTGATTGACAGATTTCACATAATAAATTTCTTTACAGCAATGATTGTCCTGGGGAAGCAGCACTCAGCAGTGAGTCACATTTGTCAGGGGTGGTCTGTGACAAACATCCCTTTAAACAGAATGTAAAAAATGGATATAAAATCTTAATTGTTTGGTGATGATTATTGTTGCTAAAATAAGAAAGCATCCAGTACTTCTGGAGTATACACAAGTTTTTCTACCATGGCAACTATAACCGTCTAAGGCAGATAATAATTGCAGTGTAAGAACACACAAGTAGAATAACTGCAGAAAACATTCAAACCCTGTTCAATGTATTTACTGCAGTCCATGCAGTGGTTAAAAACCATACCAGTATGTCACAAATGAATATAAAAACTATACCAATAAACCACAAATTAATATAAAAACCATGCTAGTATGTCACAAATGATTATAAAAGCTTTACCAGTATACCACAAATGAATATACAAACTATACCTTTATGCCACAAATAAATATAAAAACCATACCAGTATGTCACATATGATTATATAATATTTACCAGTATACCACAAATGAATATACAAACTATACCTTTATGCCACAAATAAATATAAAAACCATACCAGTATACCACAAAAGAATATCAAATGAAACTTTTTGTATCACTACAAAATTACTGAGCAAAACATAGAAAGTTAGTAAGTCCACTTCTTGGAGAAAAAACATGACCCCCTTCTTTTTCAGTTCCATCATCTAATATGCACAAAGACCTTCTTCTTTTAGAATACTACCTATCTAAAAGACCAGTTATATTTTTACTGTATATGGATTTAAAGGAAATCCATCAGCATGTTTGTGCTATGTAATCTGAGAGCAGCATAATATGGGGCAAGAGATGTATCATTTACTGGGCCGCTTGGTGTACTTTTCATAGAATCCCTGTTTTCTCTGCTGTAGATGTTGCAGTGGTCAGAATGCTGAGCTGTTGATAGCCCTGTCTGTCCACACCCCTGATTGGCAGCCTTCCTGTGTACACTATGCATTGTCAGCAACCTGCCAATCAGAGATGGGGGCGGGGTTACACAGATTAGCTGGACTGCCTGGCATGTGAGACCTAGTCAGGCAGTGATAATCTCCTTCTGATAAAACAATGATTGAAACTACAGCACACGTCCACATTTCATGGTCTGTGTACAGACCGCAATTTCAAAATTGAATGTGGATCTTCTGACCCAAGTTAACAGTCTCATATGGATATATACACGGACCGAGTAATGCAGACATGTGAAGTTGGCTTAATAAGATTTATATTTCCATAGTTTGAGGAGCTGAGGTTTTACTGGTGTCGTGGTCGTAGCTTCCAAACATTGATTAGCATCCAGAAATCAAGGTCACACTAATGCACTCAGGGCTAATAAATATTCCAGTTTATTATTATGTGATGCAGTTATTGTATTTAACCACAGAGAATTTGCGAAGTCAAAGTACAGACCCTTCTCTTTAATTTACATAACCGCATATATAATTCTGGGCAATTAACCATTTGATCCAGTTTTGTCGCAGTCTCCAGCATCTTTCAATAAGCAATTACATATAATATGACCTAATCTGCTCGTAAATGTTATGTTCTCGTTTACCTAATGCTCCCAGATGAATGGTGCAGCACTTAATTGAAGCCCCCTTGGGAACGCTGCCTCTGTCAATGTAATTGTGCTATAATCAAACAGCAGATGTGAATCTTCGAGCGGCAGAAGTACGCAAGTGTCTGTTATAGCCATAGAGGACTGACACAGCAATGGCCAGCCTACTGTATATCTATAGAAATAGAAGGCTGCACATGGATGGAAAGTGAAGTATGTACCGCCAGCAAGATGTGATGTATCGAGGTTTTTTATTTACTTTTTTATTGAGGGTCTCTCCATAGGATAGACCATCAATATCTGACTGGTGGGGGTGTGACACCCAGAACCCCCGCCATTCCACCATTACTGGCAGCCAAACGTTTTTGGATGCTGTCGGAAGACAACAGCTCCATCAAAACCATAGTGTCCACGACCTGGTACTGCGGGTCTTCCCCATAGTTTCTTGAATAGAAGGTGGATCTGTAGTACATGACCGCTGTCACGAAAGAAATGACAGACACATTATGCTTCAAGAGATGTCTCCGTATATGCCCCTTCTCCACCTGCCACTTCAAAGGATTGTCCAGTGAAAAGGATAGGTGATAACTGATTGATCAGTGAGGGTCCGAACGCTGAACTCAGCTATTTACAGAGCTCCATAGAGAATGAATGGAGCAGCGTTCGGGTAACTGACCTGTTGCTCAATTCTGTAACGGAGATAAACATTCCCTGCTCTACCGATCCCATCGGTAAGAATCTCACCAATCCTGCAGATAGGTGATAAAGACATTGTCTAGTGAAATCAAGTTATTTATATTTGCATATGCTGTAATTTTATTATATCATGTAACACTGTTGCTACTATACCCGGTCTCAATATTCCAAAGAATACAGACTATACAAAGACCATTATTACCAATAATACAACTATATTTGGCTAAAATCATGCTGTCACACCACAATAGTCTCAACATAGTTAATAAATAATACTTCTTCATAACAAAACACACAGGACAAAGACTAATAGTGCCAATAATACTACTGTACACCTCTATATACGATATGCCAATACAGAAAGACCGAATTGCACAACAGAGCTATTATATAAAAAAAAACTATAAAAAAAGGTTAATTTCAATACCATATAGTGACCATATAATTGCAAATATATTCTCTGCAGATGATGTTTATAGTACAGTTACTTGTATATTGGGGGTCTGAAAGGTGACTTTCTTTCTGATTGGAGTTGTTCACATTTCCCCTCTTTTCCACCTGGCCTATGCCAGAATGGTGACTTAATGAGGGTGTGTATCTGCAGTATATAACCAAGATTAATTTTACATCTTTCATACCAGGAACTTCCCCATCTATTCCTAACCTACACGAACTCACCAATCCTGCTGGTATCCCCCCAATTGTGCGGTTCAATGAATAATGCCCTCTGAGTGTTTCTTTCAATTAATACTGCCTGTGGTATGTCATTCCAGTAATAATGCCTCCACAAAGTGGCTTCTTCAATGATTATACCCTCCCCTAGAATGCCCCATTCGATAACCATGACTCTGAGAGTCCCTTCTTCAATATTAATGCCCCTGCTGAGTGTTCTCTTCAGTAATAATGCCCAGAGTGCCCCCTTTAGTAATAATGTCTCCCCAGAAAGCCTACTTCAGTAATAAAGTCCCTATAGTGCCTTTTCCATTAAAAACAGCCCCAAGACTGCCCAATTCAGTAATAATGCCAATGGAGAATCCTCTTTGGCAATGATTCCCCCTAAGACTGCTCCTTTCAGTAACCATGCCCCTCAAAAGTGCCTCCTTCAGTAATAATGCCCTCCATGTGCCCCATTCAGTATTAATGAACCCTTGAGTGCCCAATTCAGTAACAAAGCCCCCCAAGAGTGCCCTTTCAGTAATAATGACCACAAAGAGTATGCATTCAGTAATAATGTCCAGAAAGTGCCCCTTTCAATAATGCCTGCCAGAGTCCCCCTTCCGTAATAATTAGTGATGAGCGAGTATACTCGTTGCTTGGGTTTCCCAAGCATGCTCGGGTGGTCTCAGAGTATTTGGATGTGCTCGGAGATTTAGTTCCTGTCTTCACAGCTGCATGAGTTGTGGCTGTCAGACAGCTTGAATACATGTGGAGACTCCCTAACACCCAGGCAACCCCCACATGTGCTCAGGCTGGCTAACAGCCATAAATCATACAGCTGCCGCGACAGAAACTAAATCTCCGAGCACATCCAAATACTCGGAGATCACCCAAGTGTGCTTGGGAAATCTCGAGTAACGACTATACTCGCTCATCATCACTAGTAATAGTGCCACCCACAATAATGATACACCCCTAGTAATAATGAGAGCTTTTTCAGGCTGTTATAGGAACAGAATCTGCCTGGAAGACGTTGTGTGTCTGGGACGTTATTCTAGGGACTTTGGTACCCAAGTTCTTATGACTAGTAGTGGCCGCAGTGGTCAGGCCCTCAGCAATAAAACATCCATTACAAAATGATAGATAATGTTTAGGAATCAACTGCTTCAAATGTAGAATTCCAGAAAAAAAATGTCAAGCTCTTGAATTTGCATAGTTTTTAAAGCAGCTGATTTTACCATTTCTTCAAACAAGTAAACTGTTTCCTCTTTCATTTGTTTTCCTCTTGTCCTGTTTGCAAAATAAATATTCATTTTTTATCTTGTTGTTGCACATTTCAGCACATAAAATCATTAAATGCTCTGAGCGATGGGAGGGTGTTTTGAATTGACCCTTGGCCAGAATGACTTCCCGTTTATCTCATTAGAGGCTTCTTGATAGAACTGGGCATGCTTTCAAATGGAGAGAATAAAGGGCAGTGCAACAATGGCCTCAAAATAAACTACTGGATCAACTCTTGATCTCCAGCATCTAGTCCACATAATCCCGTTTAAAGTCCTTACATTACAACAATAAAGTTTTTCTCTAGCAGCAAGTTCTATAGACTCACCAATTTAATTATCGATCACACACAATTTTTGGTGTAATAGACCATTTGCGTGGTCTTGTCCATACTAGGAACAGCAAAATTTGCTACATTTTTCATTTAAATGTACTAGAAGTGGAAAAAAAACATATACCCCCAAATCCATAAACTGCATGCCTTTTTATTGTGGTTTAAAATAAAAAAAAAATCTCATAACTCCATTTGAACATAACCTTGCAGTAAAGAAACCATAAATGCCACCTTGGTTTAGCGGCGTCCCGGCATATTAAAGATTGATCTCTGTGTTCAATTAATGAAAAATGTGATGAAACCAGCTCACCTTTATGGCCGGAGGCATGCAGGAGCAAAGGAAGTCGTTGAGACCAGACGAATGAATCCAAAGCAAAAGAGAGGTTGATTCCAGCTCCTTAAAAATGTCCCAAACTTTATTCAAAAACGTTAAACTTGAATTCTATGGGCAATCAAAGAGCAATGCATTCCAAATGCTCTTGGCAACATGTTGACCTTTCACACATTTGTACATTGTGATCTTTAAATGTTAATAACTAGGTGATATTCTGTAGTATCTAACTCTTCAAAGTAGCCATAATAAAAAAAAATAAATGCATACCCCCTGGAATGGTGCCGCAACTCCTATGTCAGCACTGTGTTTTCTAGTGGACATATGACATTGATATATCACGTGGCCACTGTAGACGATCATCAACCACTGATAGGATGGAATGGTAAAGACTGTAACCAATTGGCCAATCTCATGACTGCCGGCATCACAGCACCCACATTGGGATGTACTATAAGTATATGCTATTTCTATTCTATATATGGTCACTTTAGCTGTTAAAAAGTAGTTCTCCAGTAATGGAAAGCCCCTTTAAGCCATATTATTCCAAAACCAAATAATCTCATATATTAATATTACCAGCTCTAGCTGTGCGATGTCACTCTTGTATACTTTTTCCTACTGTAGCAATAAGCCATACATATTCTCCTTTTGATCATCTTTTCTCTTGGCAGCAGCCGTCTGGCACTGGCTTCTTCATGTCAGTTTGCTGTCAACTATATTCTCAAGTTCTTTTTCATGTATATTTACCTATTGTTTTCCTATTTGGCATGTAATTTATGTGTATCTTTCCCATGGAAATACGAGATATGAGATCTAGAGAATATAGAAATGACGGCGCATTTACGCCATACAGATAGGACACATACAGATGCTTAGAGGCAGCTGATTACCGATAGGTTTTTTTTTACCCTTTTCTATAAAATAAGAAAGGATATGTCACAACTGTGAGCCGGCAGAAGACAAAACTGACTTATGATAGCGGTATGGGCGATATCAATGTCAGACCCCAGACCATCGGCTGATGCCTACGTTGTTGCACTGCCAGGTGACTTACAAGGAGTTTTCACAGCTTCCAAAATTGTACATTATGTTATGTACAAAGTGCCGGTGGCACCATGTTCCATTGTTGTATTATTCATAGCATTTCTTGCCTTTTTTTACTTTTTTTTATCATCCTGTCAATCTGTAGGTTTTAGAAAGTGCCGAGTATTATTCCTTCTAGCTACAAACTAATTGTGTAACTCATTTACACTCCAAACAGAAACACACACATCTATATAAGAATATTTCTATATTTATCCATCATGCAATACCATCAGGGAGGCGTCTGACTGGCTTCTAATTGTTCTGCAGCAGGACAGAGAATCCCAAACATATAGCCACTGTCATTAAGAACGATCTTCAGCATAAGGAAGAGCAGTGAGTGATGGAAGTGATGATGATATGGCCCCCATAGAGCCCGGATCTCAACATCATCGAGTCTCACTGGGATTACACGAAGAGACAGAAGGATTTGCACAAATATAAGAACATTTATGGATACAGCTCACCCCATCCATTAATACATGTATGTTTTTCAATCTTGCTCCTGGGCGATGCACTCCACTGTGCTCGTGAGTTATTAAGCAGTTTTGTTCGAAGTGATGAAAAAGATTTTTCAGTCCAGCAAAATGACTTCAAAGCAAAAAATTATTTGTGAGTTCATGAAAATAGTAGTATGGGCATAGAATAATCAATACAAAAATACCCAGGCTCATTTTGTTCAGTATGCCAAGCGAGTGTTGCCTAGTCACCTGCATACCATTTCATCATAATATACTCAAATAGGAGAAACATAGGAGTTTGTGGTAAAAGAATCTTATAACAATCATTATTGAAACAATCCAACATATATCAACAGACAAAGATTAATAGATATGATAAAAAAGGACACCAACACAGGTGTGTCCTCAACAGGGCAGACAAAGTACGTCTGCGCCGGAGCAGCGGCAGGAAGACAAGAAGAGGACGTCATCGTATAAAGATAGGAGGCACCGGACCCGGACCACGATGCCCATCGGACCTGGACCGCACTGGGCCCGTCCCTGGGTGAGTATAATCTAACCTCTTTTTCTTACCTTTCAGGTTACATCGGGGGCTTATCTACAGCATTACAGAATGCTGTAGATAAGCATCTGGTGCCGGTGGCCTTATCTCATATACGATTTTTGGGGTGACAGGTTCCCTTTAATACTGATGCGTTTTGAGTCTGGCTAACTCTTGATCTAATAATGCTGCATTTCGAGTCTGGCTGACTCTTAATCTGTGATTAAGAGTCAGCCAGACCTGAAGCGCATCATATATTTCCCTATACTCCTATGCTCCTATTTTAATGGCATCACAATCAAGAATTTTTTTGCTATTCACTGTTTCATCACTTCGAAGGATTTGCACAAGCCTGCATCCATAGATTTGTGGTTAGTCCTCCCAAGATGTTTGGAACAACTTCCCTGCTGATTTCCTTCAAAAACTGTGTGCAAGTGTACCTAGGGGTATTGATGCTTTGATTTTGTTTGGAAGGAAAAGAGTAGTCACACAAAATAAAAATCTGGCTTTGATTTCACGTTTGTTCATTCCTTTCGTGTTTTATTAATTGATAAAAATAAACTATTAACAATTCTAATCTTAAAAACATTCTTACTTTGCAGCAATATTTCCACACCTGTCTAAAGCTTTTGCAGAGTGCTGTAAATATCTATCTATCTATCTATCTATCTATCTATCTATCTATATATCTATCTATCTATCTATCTATCTATCTATCTATCTGTCTGTCTGTCTGTCTGTCTATCTATCTATCTGTCTTTCTATCTATCTATCTATCAATACATAGTAAGACTCAAGCAATGCAATGCAAATCATAAAAATTATATTACTCAAATGCAAAAAAAAGAAAAAAGCACAAAAAAATTAACTTTACAAACAAGATTAAGCAAAGCATAAACAAACAGTAGGTGGTAGAGTGATAAAGCAGCTCCGCGAGTCAGGACTAAATACATCCGACCTGCCAAGAGACGAATAAATAACGTCTGGGATGTGCAGCAATAAATATGGCTTCTATTTACGACTTTAGTTACTGGCCAGCATACCTAGTGGTCATTCCACATAAGACTTGTACATAAGAAGCAATAATGTGCTCCATCTCTACAATACACAGTGGAGGCAGCCATTCACTGAATGTTCCTTCTTTATTTGCGTTAATCATTGACAGTGCTGAGCTGCATCCTAAACAATACAGATCTTGGAAACATTGTATTTGTATTGTTTGTTCTGCATATGTTCTCGTATTGTGCTCATATATGTTCTCGTATACTGTACGTTCTCGTATTGTTTGTTCTGCAAATGTTCTCGTATGTGAATTGTGATATTTTATGCTCTATGTGCTGGTTGAATGAAGAAATTTATGTTGAAAGCTTAGAATTCTTGAAAAGTCCTGCTGCTACTTGACCTTCCAATTTTGACTTTGCTATTAATGATAAAAATGTAAATCTATAGAAAAAGAGCTTAGAAAATATATGGGTGAAAATACTTAAGAGAAAATGATACAATCCCAGAAAAATCACTGTGGTTTATGGAGCGCCCCCAGACACAGGGCCACACGTTTCGGTAACGGGCCTCTCTGGTTCGGTTCTAAGGCAGTCACGGTGGCTAGACCCGGTCCGTGACCCTGCTAAGGGGCGTCCAATGAAGGTGGTAGTACAGTCTGTCAGGAGTTCGTGACGCCACCTGTGGTGTTCGGTCAGGGTGACCGACGCTGCTGTGGGGTCCGCTGGGATGATGGAATAGCAGCTGGATGGTATACCTTCCCACAGGTGAATAACGAGGACACAGGGTTGCAGTCTCTTTACCTTTTACTGAAGGCTTCAGTACACTCAGTCCAGAGCACGTTCAACCGGGCTTTCAGAGATCGGCCGGTCCGATGGGCACATCCAGAGTTTCCCTCGCAGATGGAAATCGTTGCCTACCAATAGCGCCTGTGTGTTGTAGTCCTACCCTGCTGAGCATTCGGAATAGTCCTCACAACTGCTGTTCTCTTTCGTTCGTTCTCTACAGCTTTCTCTCTATCTCTCTCTCTTTGGTTCCAGATGTTGCTAGTTTCTAACGTCCCCCAGATATGTTATGGCTAGGACGCCACCCATTTGACGGGAAGGCTTGGAGGTCTTCCGGGACCCTAGAGACGCCCCTCTCCCAATGTTGCCCCCTATGTCTTCGTAGGTGTCGAAGGTAGACAGCCAACCTATAATCAACTGTCCAGCGGAATTAGAAGTAAGGCCTGAAGTCAGTTACTCCTACGGTGATCCGGCCACCGACTACGCGCTTTAGTAAGATGTTGCCTTCCTCTCTCGGCACGACTCTTACTGGCTCTCCTTTGTGCTGATCTCGTTTACACTGTTCCACAATATTCTTCCCTTCTTGTCTCTTCCTTAGGATACCGCCGCAAGGTGTGCAGGCGCGGTTCCGTAATGTTCTGTTCTGTCGCTAGGCACCTGCCAGGTTCCCACGCCTGACAGGGACCCCCCTGTGTCTTCTCCCCGCAACACCCCCTGCCAACCCAGTCAGCTTCTGACTAACTTTCTCCCCAGCCCCTAGTTTTACCAGTGTGAGGAGTGGCCCAATAAATAAAGTCTTTTGCTCCCCCTAGTGGCCGGAGTGTGAAGTGTAACGTGTTCTGGTGATACCTGGTCAGGAGAACTCTTTAGTGCCATCGGACGTACCGCTACTCGCCTTGGGACCATACTGCAACGACCAGGTCTCTGTGGCGCTGCACTTATAATTTCTAATGGCCATTAAAAAAGCTTGAAGACTAGGGAATTTAGTAAAAAAATTGTTGCCCAAATGAATATCCCACTACTCTGGTGGTCCCCACTGGTCCGAATATGATGATATCCTGCTCATAACTCAACTGACTGCTGCAGCTAGTCACTGGCCTCAGAGGAGATGATTGCATGTACAGCATGTGATCACTGAGGCCTGTGATTGGCTGCAGCTCTGTGGCAACTGATAGAAGGGGCTTTATCCCTGCAGGACTGCAGGGCATCACCAGACCAGTGGTCAACTCAATGGGTAAGTAGTAGTTTAATAGCCATTATATGGATTTCTTGAATAGACAATGTCATAAAGACATAATTACCCAATAAATATCCCTGGTGGTCCCTACTGGTCCAGATGTGATGATGTCCTGCTCAACAGTCATCTGGCATTAGAAGTTATGGTTGCATGTACAGCATGTGACCACGGAGGTCAATGAATGGCTGCAGCTGAGAGGGGAGAGATGAGACTTCATCCCTGCAGGACCGGAGGGGACTCAAAGGGTAAGTAGTTGTTATTAATTTATTTTTTATAACATTCTGCAATACTGTGTAGATTTTGTAAAAACCTGGATAACCACTTTTATTATTTTTTTAGAAATTGCTATCAAAAATAAATTTAAAGGTTATGTTCACCAAGTTTTCACCTTGATACTGTGAAACTCTGACCCTAATCTGGATCTGTTACAGCTTAACCCTCCTCTTCACCTCCTTCCATATGATACTGGGTGTGATTGCTACATCTAGACCCTCAACTGAACACTATTTTAAAATTCTTAGGTTTTCTCTACAAGGTAAGTGCCTTACATTAGTGTAATCTTGAGTTACATGCTATATTTTAGTCCAGAACTGCCTTGGAAATTTTGAAGTCTTCTAAATTAACATTTTCCAACATTCAATGTTTGCTCAAAGTCTGCAGGTTTGCATGTTTTGTTGATTCCTGGAAGTGTGATCATTATCCCAGCTTCTGCTTTAAGGGGTTGCCCATTACTTGGACAACCTCTCCTCATGTTCCCCTCTTATAAAATAACTAGATTTATACTGACGTCTGGCGTGGGCGCTGTTCCAGCGGTGTCGGCTCTGGCCTTCCTGGGGCTCACCTCTTTGTGGCCAATCAACAGCTGCTTCACTCTCCCCTTCTTCAGATATAGAGCCAATTGTGTCAGTTGGACACTGTTGGTGGCTGTTGCTTATGTTATAGGAGTAGTCATTAGGCCAATTCCTGATCATTCAGAGCGCAGTATGACCTGGAGATTTTAAAGAGCAGTGACGCAATTCCAAAGAGGACCAGAGCTGTGCTGGATGCCAGAGTAGGCGGCGGTAGATGAATATATTAACACATTGACACTACACTACATGCACATTGTAGGCGGCCCAGAAAACTAAGCTGGGCAAGACATTAAAAGCCGAGTAATACTGGTGGTTTTTATTGGAGTGATGAGGAAGATTTAGTGTTGGGACTCAACACTCCTACTCCTGCTCCAGTACGGCTTAGCCAGTTAAGCTGAGAGAGATTGCCTCATTTCAGACACAGAAATGCCTGAAGGAAAGGAAAGATATGGTGTATTTCTGAGAAGGATATCTAGGGTGGTTAAATATGCTAAACGGTGAGTTGCTGGAGAGCCAAACCTAACACCAGAGGCGTATCTGTGGGAGGCACCCGGGGCATGTGCCCCGGGTGCAGCCGGCAGGGGGGCACAGTCAGACCGCCTAATGTGGTGGTCCGAAGTATCTACCCTGGCGGTTGCAATCTGCCACCCCGCAGACTTGGAGTTGGCAGTTCTCTGAGCTGGTTGTCAAGCTGACAGCCAGCAGAAAGAAACCGCAGTGCGCTGGCTCCCAGTGTTCAATAGTACTCGCTTCTAACAGACACAAAAACAATTGAAGCTCTGACAGCCAGGTCAGAGTGATGCCAGCAGTGTGATCATGTCATGTGATCATGCTGCTGATGTCACTCGCCGACGCTGCAGAGACGCAGATGGGTGGTAAGGGCTCCACCTTAGTGGAGCTGAAGACACCAGAGATAGGCGGGTTATTTAGTGTGGGGGGTATTTGCTGGAGGAGGTAATTACTGTGTGTGTGGAGGGGGGTAATTACTGTTTGTGTTGGGGGGAATTTACTGTGTGTGAGTGGGATATTTACTGTGTGTGGGGTATTTACTGTGCATGTGTGTGTGGTGGGGTATTTACTGTGTGGGGAGATTTACTGTGATGGGTTTTTAGTGTAATAGGACTGGATGAAATTTCATGTAACGGGGTATGATTTGAGGACACAAATATGGGGAGCAAGGAAGTAACAGGTGTAGACACAATATGGGGAGCGGGAGAAATGTTAAGACACAATATGAGGAGGAAGGTATGAGATGAGGGGCATGTATGGGTGAAGGGTGCAGTCACAGTATGGTGAGTGGTGGTATGGGTGCGGACACAGTATGAGGAGCGAGGGGAAAATGTATGAGACATAGTATGAGGAGTCAGAGGGATGTGTGAGGAGGCAGTATGGAAAGTGACAGAATAAATGTATGACAATGGAGAGGAAAACATGCAAGGAGACACTATGAGGGGAGTATGAGTGGGCACAGAATAGAGACTGAGTAGTGTGGAGGGTGTAGCATGTGGCAACAGTGTGAGGGCACAGCCAGGAGGTGACAGCATGTCAGGAGGGGTGTGAGATAAGGGGGAACAGTTTAGAGACTGGGCCCTATAGGAGGGACTCAGTGTGAGAAAACAGTATGAAGAGGGCGCCCAGTATGGAAGGAAGGGAGCAGTGTCAAGAGCATGCACCATAAAAGGGACAGAATGGGTTCATATTTTGTGCAGGGAATATAGTGAGGGGCAATTATATATTCAGGGCCTCAGTGTAGGGCAAATATTTTTATTTGGGAGCTTTATAATGATATTGCTATCTTTAAGGGCATTGTGTGGGGATGTGCTGCGTAAGACCAGAGAAGATGGAAATCTGCAGAGGCGGCTGTGGATGAGAAAACTCATAATTGAGTCTGGACAAGATGAAAAAAAGAAAGACAACTCCAGAGAGATCATATTCTATAAGTTACCTGGATTTAAATGTTTTTTTTTTGTCATACTAATTCTCATGTTCTTATCTATGTTAGGAGCATTAAAGGGGTTGTCCAAGTTAGTGATGCTTTTCCATGTGACTGCAGATTCTTTGGTGATGGGGATTTGCATACATGTGGTCACGTGCAGACTAGACATGCGTGGCCTTACTCAATGAAAATGAATTGAGCGAGGCCAGGCACGTCAAGTCGGAATGTGTCCAGAAGTATTCAAATCACATACTTGTGCAAGAGAGAATCCTAAAAGTGTGCAGTGCATGCCCTGTGAGAATTCAGAAGCCTGCAGCCACCTATAGTGGCTGCAGATTTTCATTTCAAACCTGGACTCACCCTTTTATTATAAAATGAAGCTCTGCAGCCAATCCTAACAGCATGTAATATCCTCACTGTCACGATTCAGCTCTGCTTGCTGGTTCCAGCAGTCATCACATGGCCGCTTCACTCATATACAATTTTCATACTTGCGCTGTTATGTGACAAAGAGCTTCTCTTCCTGCTTCTCTCAGTTTTTCACTGAACATTGAATTAGGGAGAGCAGCTCGTCGGTACGTGACTAAGTGTGCAAATCGCATATATGCTTGTGGGAGCCGAAACTGAATTTTTGCCCCAGGTGACAGAAAACCTAGATACACCTCTGCCCCGCACACATCCCTGGTAGCCTGAGTCAGAGGTTATGGTGTAATATTTAGCGCCTAACCAGGCAAGTCTTTGTTGTTCTTTGGTTGCTTTATTGTTTGCTGCATTTTGGCTGAAAATAAAAGCCGTTTCCTTTACATGGACTGTTTCCATCTATGTTATGACCATGGCACACTACAATGACCGTAGCGTGTTACAATATATACACAGGTTTAGGCAGAAAAAAAGTTCACACGAGAGCTTCTTTCAGTAAAAAAATATCCACAGAGGTATCCATATATTTTTAATAGAAGCTGTACCTATTGTAATGCTATGGTAGCACCGTACGCAGTGAAGAGGCAGTGACCCACAAAGTCTCTTTAATGTGTTTCCTCACGGCATTAAAGTCCAATTCACACACAAGTGCATATCATTAGTGCTCAGTTCACACCAGTTCATAGCACTACATATCATATGGCTTTTAGATTGCAGTCACTAAACAGGCTCGACCTCTCCTTGTCCAGGATCCATGGGCGACCAAACGCCATATTAAAGTCCCTAAATACAGCTTTACAGGTTGCAGACACTATACACACCAGTCCTCCTCTGACTAGTTCCCGTGGGTGTCCTGTATCACTGTATCACAATGTCTCTACTCACACAGCCGTACACAGCCCAGGATATCCACTGGATAGCAGCCGGGCACCATATCCACCTGTTTGCAACCGTAGCCCATGGCAGTCCTCTTTCGGGCACAGGTCATCCACCTCCGGGCACAGGACTGTCCACATCTGACTCTTTTGGGCACAGGACATCAACCTCCGGGCACAGGACTGTCCAGACCTGACTCCTTCGGACACAGGATATCCTCCTCCGGGCACAGGACTGTCCACATCGGAGACCAGAAGCATGGATGACTTGCATCATTGTATACACTGCGGGTGCCAGGCTATTCAACTGCCCTGGGTGCTGACTCCACTGGCCTGTGCCTCCATGCACTCAGCCAGCGCTCTACAGGCCTCTGCTCTGCACACCAGCACACGCACACACCAGACTTACACTGACCTTGCACCTGACACACCCATACCCCTTACTGCAGGGTTTATAACAAACAATCAAACAAACTTTCAGCCACATGGAAAACCTGGACTGGAAATCCGTGACTGCCATGCACACCTACGTACTTTATCCGTCTCCATGCACATCCTGGGGAGAACACAGCAACCCCTACCTGTGACACGAGTCAGTGCCTCACACTATATACATGTATAACTCCTGGCAAAAATTATGGAATCACCGGCTTTGGAGGATGTTCATTCAGTTGTTTAATTTTGTAGAAAAAAAGCAGATCACAGACATGGCACAAAACTAAAGTCAGTTCAAATGACAACTTTCTGGCTTTCAGAAACACTGAAAGAAATCAAGAACAAAAAATGTGGTAGTCAGTAATGGTTACTTTTTTTACCAAGCATAGGGGAACAATTATGGAATCACTCAATTCTGAGGAAAAAATTATTGAATCATGAAAAACAAACAAACAAAAAAACACTCCAAAACATCACTAGTATTTTGTTGCACCACCTCAGGCTTTTGCAACAGCTTGAAGTCTCTGAGGCATGGACTTAATGAGAGTCAAACAGTGCTCTTCATCATTCTGGCTCCAACTTTCTCTGATTGCTGTTACCAGATCAGCTTTGCAGGTTGGAGCCTTGTCATTGACCATTTTCTTCAACTTCCACGAAAGATTTTCAATTGGATTGAGATCTGGACTATTTGCAGGCCATGACATTGACCTTATGTGTCTTTTTTCAAGGAATGTTTGCACAGTTTTTGCTCTATGGCAGGATGCATTATCTTCTTGAAAAATGATTTCATCATCCCCAAACATCCTTTCAATTGATGGGATAAGAAAAGTGCCCAAAATATCAACATAAACTTGTGCATTTATTGAAGATGTAATGACAGCCATCTCCCCAGTGTCTTTACCTGCCCCATATCATCAATGACTGTGGAAATTTGCATGTTCTCTTCAGGCAGTCAATTTTTATAAATCTCATTGGTACGCCACCAAACAAAAGTTCCAGCATCATCACCTTGCCCAATGCAGATTCACGATTCATCACTGAATATGACTTTCATCCTGTCATCCACAATTGCTTTTCCTTAGCCCATTGTGACCTTGTTTTTTTCTGTTTAGGTATTAATGATGGCTTTCGTTTAGCTTTTCTGTATGTAAATCCTATTTCCTTTAGGCGGTTTCTTACATTTTGGTTACAGACGTTGACTCCAGAATTCCACCCAATCGTTCCTCATTTGTTTTGTTGTGCATTTCCTGTTTTGGAGACATATTGCTTTTAAGTTTCCGGTCTTGACGCTTTGATGTCTTCCTTGGTTTGCCAGCATGTTTGCCTTTAACAACCTTCCCATGTTGTTTGTATTTGGTCCAGATTTTAGACACAGCTGACTGCGAACAACCAACATCTTTTGCAACATTGCGTAATGATTTACCCTCTTTTAAGAGTTTGATAATCCTCTCCTTTGTTTCAATTGATATCTCTCGTGTTGGAGCCATGATTCATGTCAGTCCACTTGGTGCAACAGCTCTCCAAGGTGTGATCACTCCTTTTTAGATGCAGACTAACGAGCAGATCTAATTTGATGCAGGTGTTATTTTTGGGTATGATAATTAACAGGGTGATTCCATAATTTTTTTCCACAGAATTGAGTAATTCCATAATTTTTTCCCTATGCTTGGTTAAAAAAAGTAACCATTACTGACTACCACATTTTTTGTTCTTGATTTCTTTTACTGTTTCTTAAAGTCAGAAAGTTGCCATTTGAAATGACTTTAGTTTTGTGCCATGTCTGTGATCTGTTTTTTTCTACAAAATTAAACAACTGAATAAACATTCTCCAAAGCCGGTGATTCCATAATTTTTGCCAGGGGTTGTATATCTGCATGCCACAAGCAGTTTTATTATTATCCCCTGGGTCTAAATAAGAACTAGTTTTATGTCACTCATGTACAGATGTGAGCAGTGGCACATATAGAAATAATGGGGCCACAGCAGAAGTTCTAAAGCCCCCCCAAAAAAAAATGTTGGGGGGTCACAGAAGAGCATATCTCACAACTTTACAGCATTTGCAAAGGAATTTTCCTCGTATTGAAGCTCTAGATGTCATTTTCATTGCATCCATAAAGTATGATGCAAGCAAACGTAACCCACAAACACTGTATGATACCCACACAGTGAATTACAGGATCCAGGATGATGATACAGCTGAACTTGCGATGACGGGCGGTGGGGCCCGATGCCAGCTCTGGCACCGGGGCCCACCTCCCGTGGCTAATTGGCCCAAAACCAGCCATGTGACCTGCCGCCATTGGCAGTATGCCACTGGGTATGGGTGCAGAAATACTTTGAACCCATGTAATTTTGAAAAATCACTTCACGATATCTATAATAACCAGGTCTCACTTTTCTCTCTTTAGCAGACAGTGATCCATTGTGCCGTCATGAAGCAGTACGGTAAACAGTCAGAGTACTGCTCTTTTCTTAATTTAAGTTGGGAAATTTGTTAACAATGACTGCGTGACAAAACACTGCGATATCTTAGAATACGTTAAAAGGACTCTTGAGACTTTCTTGAATTGGCTTGTTGATTTTGATATCTTTGGCACCGGACAGCTGAATAGTGAAGATAGGGATTACCTTAAGAAGTATCTTAAAATACAACAACTGCATCCAGTCACCAATTGCTACCAGAAGAACCTATAAAATGGCTTTTATGAGAGTCTGTGGTGAGATTTTAATCACAATAAGCCCCTCTTCTTTCTTGTTAGTGTTCTAATCTTTTTCCTCCACAAGATATAACTAGTCAGCTTCTCTCTTCACCTCTTCTTCCCGCTGACTTCCTCTCACATACGTCTCGGCATGCAATAATCTGAATTATTCACATGCGCACAAGGATGCAGCATGAAGCCGGCGCGGCCACGGAATATTCTCCTCTTTCCCCTTCCTGAATTTTATTCAGTTCCTTCTTTTTTAAACGAATATCCTCACCCCCCAACAACAGTTTTATTCCTCTGCGTACCATGATAAATGACTCCCCGAGGCTTCCCACAAACCTCTTTATCTAAGAACATGAAGATCACGGGGGAATGGCTCTCCCTGCTGAGCCCTGGATGAGTTGCATTCATTACCGGCTCTATAAATTAATTACCTCTCTGGCTTTCCTAGGTCCTGCTAATTTATTAGCAGACATCTTTTCTCTCCCACACAATAAAGTGCGGCCTGTGGCATTTTCTTCATTACACTGACCTGGCCATGTTCTTCAGACCACTGTCCACCTGCAGGCAACATCTTGCCAGGGAAGCTTTCAAGCCTGGGAAATGTCTCTCCCTCCAGCAGGCCGCCATGACTTATTTGCCAAATCTCCCAAGTGCTCTAATAAGAAATTTAGAGATAATATCATCCCATGATTTCATAGACACATAAAAGATGTTCACTCCGAGCCATGAAAACCTATACATGTCTGCCTGGCTGACGGCCTCAGATGATGGCGGAATTGCTATAACTGAAATGATTCATTCTGCATCTGTAAATCACTATTATTGCTCTTTACTCAATGAAAAGTAATGGATGCCATCCACTTATTTTACAGTAATATACATAGTGGAACTTCTCCAGAAGAAATCCTCTTTAACCCCTTGACGACCACCCACCTTATTTTTTTCAAGGCACCTTAGTCTGCAGCAATGTCTTTTGATGACTCCTGCTCTTACAATCTAGCAAGAGTAGGCTACGTCGTTGACTGTCAGTGAAGTGTAGAAAGAAGCAATATTTAACCACTGCGGTTTTCTCTTTCCCTGGCTATTTAGTGCTCAGTGAGCACTATGTAGGGAGTAGAAAATACCTAAATAAGCTCAATGACTTGTGTCATGACAGGTGGCTGTTTAATTTTTTGCTTTAATGGAAAGTGCAGTTGCATTGAAAAAAATGCATGATTAAAAAAATCCCTTGGGTCTGACAAACTAGGTAACAAATATTTTTGAATAGGCGCCGATCTGCAGTACCCAGCAGTGGCCACTAAACTGGACGTGTGCTGTTCTGCGCGGTACACTGTTTATATCCACGGGAATGCCCCTTAATTAAATAAGAGAGAGAGGTAGAAATATATAGAAAATAAGTATTTAGGAAAGTACAATAAACTGTTTGGCCACGGCAAGGGTGCATGAACTCCTGTGGTTGGTTTATGCAGTCATAAGCCATGTTCATACATTCAGTATTTGTTCAGTATTTTACATCAGTATTTGTAAGCCAAAGCCAGGAGTGGGTGATAAATACAGAAGTGGTGCATATGTTTCTATTATACTTTTTTTTTTAATTGCTTCACTCCTGGTTTTGGCTTACAGATACTGATGTAAAATACTGACCAAATCCTGAATGTGTGAATGCAGCCGCATTATTGGATCAAGATATGTTTCTCTGGCCAATTTGTGATTTTTTTAAAAATATCCTGAATATCATTTTTAATATGCATTTTAAAATCATCCACAAAAGATGTGGAAAAGTTTACCTTAAATATACACCTGTAACAGTTGCCTGAATGTTGTTTATTATGCTGTTTAATGTGCAATTTATTAATCTTATGGATTCTTTATATTTAAACCTTTTTGGGGTTAATGCTCCCCCAAAAACGGAAGAGATCCATGAAAAACTAATTAATTAAAATTAATCTTTGTCACCATATCAAAAGCATTCACTCAATTTTCTGATGTCTTGATGTGCAAAACTTTACCAACACAAAGATGAATATTAAAGTTGTTTTCTGATAAAAGAAAGAAAAATTATTAAACTGTAATTGTAAATAAATTTATAAATATCTCTAATTAGGAAAATCAGTCTTGTTTTGTCTCAGAAAATAATGCCTATAGAAGCCTCTTATTTCAGTATCTCTAGTATTAGATATGAAAAACAGGGTGGACAGCAGTGTGAGCAGCCTCTTCTTACCTCTGCTCCCTGGTATCTCCAGTATTAGTTCTGACACACATGGTGAATGACAGTGTCAGAGGTCTCTTCTTAACTTTGGTATGTCCAGTATTAGATCAAATAGGGTGGACAGCAGTGTGAGCAATCTCTGCCTAGCTCAGCACCGGTTGTATCTCCAGTATAAAGGCGCAGACAGCCGACCATATAATGCATGCAATCCTCATACTGTTCTCCTGACCTGAGCTTGACAGCTGCACAGAAATACATTACGCTGTCATGCTCAGCTCAGGAGAGCTGCCAGGCCAGTCCGTGTAGTGCTATGAGATCATCGCACGAGTTATACGACCTTCTGTCTGTGTCCTCAGAGTGTACAGCAGTGTTAGTGCAGCGCCCCAGGGTCCTCGTCATTGCAGTAATGTCATTCTTCCACCAGGGGGAGTGATGTTACGTCTGAAGGCAATAAAGGAGATCACCTTACCAGGTATCACAAACCACACAACACACTTCACTCTCCAGTCCACCAGGGGGAGCCATGCTCCTATCTATTAGGGCAGGGGTGTCAAACTGCATTCCTCAAGGGCTGCAAACAGGTCATGTTTTCAGGATTTCCTTGTACTGCACAGGTGATAATTTAATCACCTACACACATCATGATTACAGCACCTTGTGCAATGCTAAGGAAATCTTGAAAACACGCATGGTTTGCGGCCCTCGAGGAATGCAGTTTGACCCCCCTGTATTAGAGCACTCCTCACAATTAGGTAAAACTGGTGGTCTGGATAGGAAGTTAGGCAGGAGCTGATTGGGCTTGAGCCAGACAGCACCTGTCAGGCAGCCAGTGGGGAAAGGAGGAACATCTAGCAGCTGCAGACAGGAGGGTCCCTGACAAGGGTGGGATCCTGTCAGAGGCCTAGACAGAAGGACATGGAGCTGCACCTGCTTACCAATGCGGCAGCATCCAAAGAAAGAGACATTGAAGGGAATTGTGTTGTTGAGAGTGAAAAACAAAGTCATAGCAAAAGGAGAGGAAACCAGAAGGAGTTCTGCCCTGTAAAAGGCTGCCTTCTTCTGAGGCGCAGAAGCCGGTAGCCGGAATACCGAGGGAGTCATTATCTCCAAGCCTGGCTCCAGAGACCGGCAGGGCAGCTAGTTCCATATTAGTTGCCCGACCTTATACCCAGGAGGCACGGTGGAAACTGAGGGGGCCGGGGCGTGATAGTGTCCCTGTAAAAAGCCTCAGGCCATCAGTCATACAGTTTTGTCCTATCATTACCATCAGGGGGACAGAGAGAGAAAGAGACATAACATCTAGAACATCTACAACAGTTGTGAGCACTTTACCGAGACGCACAGCAGGGAGGTACTACAACACTCTGGCGCTAGAGGAAGGCTACTGATTTCCACCTGGATAAGGGGACTCTGGATTTGTCTTTGGACCGGCCGCACTCTGCCTGCCCTGTGATCTGCTGCTCTTGACTGTGGATGCTGAACCTTCAGTAAAAAGGTAAAAAGACTGCACCCTTGTGTCCTCGTTCTTCACTGCGCCTCTCACCATCACCATCTACACTCTGGGAAGCCTGGGGACATACTTCACCTGTGGGAAGGTATACCATCTAGCTGCCATAACATCACCCCAGCGGACCCCTAAGCAGCGTCGGTCACCCTGACTGAATACCACAGGTGGCATCACGAACATTTCCCCTTTAAAGACCTTTCCCCCTTTTATCAACGGACGCCCCTAGGGCCACGGACCGGGTAAGCCACCGTGAAATCCCCCTTGAGAACCTAAGGGCCCGGTACCGAGTTCCCCTAGCCCTTGGGGGCGCTCCATTAGCAGATTCTTCTCACCTCATCACCCTGGTATCTCCAGTAATAGATAAGAAAGACAGAATGGACAGCAGTATGAGCAGTCTCTTCTCAACTCAGCATCCCTGGTATGTTCCGTATTAGATCAGACAGACATGGTGGACAGCAGTGTGAGCAGCCTCTTACCTCTGCCCCTTGGTATATCCAATATTAGATCAGAAAGACATGGTGAACAGCAGTGTGAGCAACCTCTCCTTAACTTTGTACCCATTGTGTAAGGGGCTGGGCGGTGGAACCACTGTGCCGGAGCCCAAGGAAGACATGGAGGGGTGTGACTAGGAACCTCCCCTAATCTGACCACAGACACGCAGCAGCATATGATACCGAGATTTGAGGAGAGACAAGGGAGGTGGTCCAGGTGCTACTCCAGGACTGACCTTGGGTAGGTGGCAGCTACCCCCCGGGAACAGGTAGCTGAGGCGACCCAAGGGAATGTCCAGCAGTTGTAGGCTGATGAAGTAAGAGAAAAAGAACCGTGGATGCAGACTGAACTGGCTGATGGAGAGATGGGCCTTATCAAGTGCAACTGGACCAGGTGACATAGAGGTGGGAACTGTCAGGTGCAATGGGTTCAGCTGACGTACCGCTGAGCACTGGCAGGTGCAATAGGACTGGCCGATGTTGAGATGAGCAGTGGCAGGTGCAACAGGACTGGCTGATTTTGAGATAAGCACTGGCAAGTACGACAGGAACGGCTGACATTGAGATGACATCTGACAAGTGCAGTGGGACTGGCTGACATTGAGATAAGCACTGGCAGGTGCAGCTAAAACTGGCTGACGTTGAGATGAGTAGTGACAGGTGCAGTGGGACCAGCTGATGTTGAGATAAGCACTGGCAGGTGCAGTGGAATCGGCTGACATTGAGATGAAGACTGGCAGGGGCAGAGAGCCCAGTTGATGGTGAGATGAGCACTGGCAGGTGCAGCAGGCCCGGCTGACGTTGTGACAAGCACTGGCAGGTGCAGTGGGACCGGCTGACATTGAGATGAATACTGGCAATGTGCCCGGGGACCCGCACCCCAGGCAGCTGCACACTCAAAAGGAGGAGATGGAGCAGGACAGTGGCCACAGCAGTATGCATGCTGGCGTCCCAGCAGGAAGAGAGGGATCGCATGCAAAGGCTATGGTGCTACGCCTTGGATCTCCATTATTAGATCAGAATACATACTGTGACCACATTTAACTACACATTAAGTGGGGGAGTTTCCTACTGCACATGCTCACAGGCCACTGTCCTGTAAACAATTTAGGACAGGTTTTTGTCAAGAGGGTGATCATTTATATTCTATATTGATTATTTCCCTAAAGAAAACAAGTGTGATTTGCTAATTAAAGATATTTATTTATAATGACATTTCCTTTAGATATTCTTTTCTATTTCAAGAGGATCACTTAATTTTTGTACATTGACTAGTAAACAGATATGCTGTTATTTTCTGTATACAGATTCTATGGATGACTATTTTTTTCCTTGACTACTGTTTAATGCTGAGAATGAAGTAAGACATGACTGCAGAATCAGGCTAGACATAGGAATAGTTGTCTCTAACCATAAATACAGTTTGTTCTGCTTTATAGCAATATATACAGTGGTAAAATATTTGTAATCAAAACTAATTGAAAAATATATTCATACATTGATACATTGGAGAAATATAGTACCATATTTTTTTGGACTATAAGAAACGCATTTTTAACAAGAAATCTTTCTAAAAGTGTGTGTCTTCTTGTCTAGAGGAAGCTTCTTATGATCAAAGAGAAAGTTAACACAGTGTCCTTCTGATCTCTGACTTTCACTTCTCCTGTCCATCACTGATCCATCTGATCTGTACAAGAGAGAAAGGCACGAGGACCTGCACGGATGCTGCACACATTCTGAAAGACTTCTCAGTTTGTATGGCTGGAAGAAAGTTTATACCTTGGTAATCTGTAGTGTGTGTAGGAGAGGTGTATATTTGCAGAAGAGTTGTGTATGTATGTAGGATAACTTGTGTCTATATGTAGCAGAGCTGTGTGTATGTAGTAGAGCTGTGTATATATAGCAAAACTGTATGTATATGTAGCAAAGCTTTGTGTATCCATGTAGGAGAGCTGTGTATATGTAGGAAAACTGTGTATGCAGCTGTGTGTAAGTAACAGATTTGTGTGTGAATGCATGAGAGATGTGGGTATGTAATTAGATACATGTGTACAGTATGTGTATAGTAGAGTTGTGTGTTTCCATGTAGCAGAGCTATGTGTGAATGTAGGAGAGCTGTGAGTATGAAAAAGTTGTTTTCCTATGTTGCAGAGCTGTGTGTATGCATGTAGGATAGCTGTGTATGAGAACTGTAAGTATGTTGTAGTACTGGGTTTGTACGTAGGAGAGCTATGTTTATATGTAACAGAGTTGTAAACGTATGCAAGAGAAATTTCTATGTAGATAGCTGTGTGGTATGTAGGAAAGCTTTATGCATCCATATAACAAAGCTGTGCCTGTGTTTGAGAGCTGCGAGTGTATGTAGCAGAGCAGTGTTCATGTGTAGGAGAGCTGTGTGTATGCATGTAGGGTGGCTGTGTGTGCGTGTGTGTGTATGTATAGGAGAGCTGTGTGTATGCAAGATAGATTAATTTGTATCAATGTAGTAGCTGGGTGTATGTAAGAGAGCTATACGTGTCTATATAGCAAATCTGTGTGCGTAGCAAATTTGTATTAATAATTATGCAACTATAAGGAGAACATTATTTTATAAGAATATTCCAATGGGCCAATACAACTTCATTATTAGACAATAGGGGTAGTCTACTGCTTATTAAAATATCTTGCTGTTCATAGCTTTGTAGCTCTCAGTGTTTCAATTTAATGTTATATTTGCAGTTTCCCATAAGAAGGCAGGTAACTGGATCATTCTGGATTAATTAAAATCCCCTTGGATCCCTGGTCCACTGTATGTAAGAAGTGCTTCTCTCTCTCCCTGCCAGCCTCCTTGTGCTATTTGAACGCTTGAATATTTTAGTAAGACTGGTTCACAAAAATTGTCCGTTTGTGTGTATTGTATATGTTCTGAAAGAAAAACACTGGAATACTATGACACTATATAATTGAAATTAGCAAGCTGATTTCATGATAATCAAACTTGTGTCCAATTTTTAGAAATGTGCTTAATTCAAACAGTTTGCTTTGCGCAAATCACAAAAAAATGTCTGCCACTACTTTACAAAAAGAATTCATCAGTGAGAGAAGGATCACCTAACAGCATAAATGCTTCCCCATAAAAAAATGCCGCTATGACATCACATAGTTTTAACACAGCCAAACAGGAGGGACTATTATAGCCTATACAAAAGCAAAGGCAGGAAATGCAGCAGCCGTTTTCTTGTGAATCTGTATAGTAAAAGGGTGTTTCAGTTCACAGCTTAGCCACAAAGATAGGGAGAAAAGCAATAAAGCATCGAAAAAATCATACAGACAAAAAGACTTTTAAAGGGAACCTGTCACCTCGTTTTGCCGCTATTAGATGCAGCCACTGCCTTTCGGGGCTTATATACAGCATTCTATAATGCTGTAGATAAGCCCCCGGTCCCACCTGAAAGAGAAGAAAAATAAGTTTTATTATACTCACCCGGGGGCGGTCCGGTCCAATGGGCGTTGCAGGTCCCGGGTCCAGCACCTCCCTTCTTCATGCGATGTTGTCATCCTGCTTGCTTCGTGCCGCGCTCCTACACAGGCGTACTGATGTGCCCTGTTGAGGGTAGAGCAAAGTACTGCAGTGCGCAGGCATCGGGAAAGGTCAGAGAGGCCCGGGGCCTGCGCGCTGCAGGACTTTGTGCTGCCCTCAACAGGATAGATCAGTACGAATGCACAGGAGCACTGCACAAAGCAAGCAGGATGACGACATTGCATGAAGATGGGAGGTGCTGGACCCGGGACCTGCAACGCCCATCGGACCGGACCTCCCCACAGGTTGGAACGGAGGCTTATATACAGCATTATAGAATGCTGTAGATAAGCCCTGAAAGGCGGTGGCCGCATCTTATAGCAGCAAAACCAGGTGACAGGTTCCCTTTAAACTTAAAATTCACTGTATTCCAATTCATTCAGTGTTTTTGCAGCATTTTTCACCCATAGAAATCAATGAGAAAATGAAAAATACTACAAAAATGCACAATACTTTTGAAGCATTTTTTTAGTGAATAAAACTAACTTTATTAAACAGGTACAGTTGACAAATCACACATGCAATCCAAACCCAAAATCACTGCAAAAAATGGCATAGACCACTGCAAAAAAATGCAAAAATGCAGAAACAAGTGAGTGTTTTAATGCCAAGAGAGCAGTTTTGGCTGCCGAAGAAAATGCTGCAAAAATGCTGCATATGAACATAGCCCAAGGTAATGTCAGACCTAAGTTTTTTTTAAATGCCATCAAAACGATCTATGAAAATGCCTTGAAAAAAATTGTGTGTGGATCTGGTCAAGACAGCAACTCCCTTAGGGAAAATTCCCAGAACCAAATTAAAGATGTACTTTTATTTTACTCAAATCATCGCAACCTATGGGTCACCTGACAGGATAAAACATATCTAAGGCTGTTAGTTTGGGTCAAGAGACCATCGGTCAGACCAGCAATTGTGGCTCTTCTATGAACTCAAATGCATAGCCACAATATGGTCGTGGGAAGTGGGAACCTTCCCTAGGATAAAAGGAAGAGTGACGCGCATGGCTGGATAGGACCACCAAACAGCCTAGGATGACTGATGAAGGCCCCAGGGCGGGCGCCCCTATTCCCTCATTATAATCGGCCCCTGTATCCACTGTGACTATATATACATGATGGACTCTGGCAATGTAATGAGCAGGAAGAGACACTGCCGATAGAGCTTTTTTTTTGCTGCTCGTTGAATTTATAGGATGTAACCAAACCTTTGACATTAGACTAAATATGGCTTTCACGAGCAATTAACAGATCGGTATGCTCCACGCCTAGGCTGCTCAATAAGAGTGCTCATTAAACAGCAAGGCTGGAAGGACTATTGACTATTCTGGGGGGGCACAGCTTTCATTAAATGGCACAGAACGGAGCAAGATCCTGGCACCTGTAAAATCGTTGATTCGGAGACTATTGGAAGGAAACGTAAATTTAGGATATTTGAACTAAGGAAAAACCTAAATCAGGATCTGTCTGCCTGATATTGTCTGTAGAAGAGAAAGCGAGCCGCAAATAAATTCTGGAGAGCCGCTCAAAAAATAAGATGAACAACATTGTCAGTGTGTGCCAACCTACACAAGCTATTCACTACAATGAGGTGAAAAATATTATTGTGCGAAACTCGGAATCAGCCGGGGAAATTACATCTAATTCCACATGTGCTGCCAAACTGCATCTATCACAAAGGAACGGGGTAGAAAGGTGGCAGCGTGCCAGGGTTACCAGCTGATCGCTATGCAGTATTTTAAGTACAAAGTACATCTATCAACTAAGATAGCACCGAAACAAAATGCCAAAAGTGGCACACCATCGAAGGGTTTATTTCATTTGAAAAACGATATTATAATATGATTGAAAGAGAAAATACTCAAAAAACTTATAATTTTTTTTTTGACCACATAATATTGGGGCTGTGCTTGGATCCCAGCATCTCCGCCTTCAGCTTGGATTCCACACTGCAGAGCGTGCGCATGTAATGGTAGTTGGCAGTCTTGTTTTTTGATCGCTAAGCCAGTCCCCTTCTACGTCACAGCTGAAGCATACATATAGGATGAGGTGGGCTTAGCTATTGAACCAACCCCCTTCATACACATCATGGATCTTGTTTTGATGCAGAAAGCTGTGTCATCCTTTAATGAACACTGATGAGGTGTCGAGACTGGCACTGATATGTAGAAAGCAAGTCAGCACTCCTTTTCCCCATTAAACATTTAAACTAATTTTAAAACAGGACAACCCCTTTAAATCACTTAGAAGAATGGTAGTCCTAACAATACCACCATAATCCAGTCTGGAAAACCAGGACAAAATAACTGATCTTGATTCAATACGCCTTCAACTTAGAAGTTATATCCTGTGAAAAGTAAGAAACAAATGGTATCTTAAGAAGTTCAATAGTTTCTCAAGGATCTCTCTAAGGGCTCGCTCACACTGCTGTATAATTTGGGCAAAACTATCCGATTTTTTTTTTCAGTTAGCACTCGGACCAATGTTACTTAATGGGGGCGGTGCTGGTGACCAATTTTGAAAAAAAAACCGTAGCATGCTGTGATTTCACTTACCCATTCTGTGAGTGTGTGGAAAACATCGGACTGCACTCGGATGACAACTGAATGCTGTCCGATTTCCGCACCCTAACACAATGGAAAAGATGGAGAAATTTGGTTCTCCATTTTCTTCTCATCTGAGAGAATCACAGAGTTTCATTATAGTGCATGTGCATAATCGACCCGATTCTCTCGGATGAGCGAATCTACGGTCATGTGACCCTGGCCTGACTGAGAACCTAACAAGTTACATTTTAAAAAAGTACTTTTACCCTTCAATTTTATGTGAGTGTAGACTAAGCAGTCATTAATCTGTACATGAGGAGTACATGAGGAATAACACTGTTTATGGCCATTACTTTATTGCTTATTTTTTGCATTTTCACTAGTTTCCCCTGTTGTAGACTGTTTCTAATGGTCAGATTCTCTATGTATGAAGACTAGTTGTTATGATGTCTCCATACAAAATACATACAGACATGGGAATTCTTGCTCCTTTGTCTTTAAGCAGCAGCAGCAGTGTGGGAGACGTTATACAGCAATACTGAGCAGTGTAGCTGTGAATTCAGCACCTGTATGACATAAACATTTAATAGAAAGAAGCAACAGAGGTCTGTGGACGCCTGATTCATCATTTGCATTTTTCAAGTCACTTTTCTTTTTTGGCTCATGATTTTTGCAGATATTTTTCACACCAAATTTATCAAAATAGTGTTTGCGATTCATGAATTTCGAGCCAATTTTTTTTGCTCCTTTTTAAGCACATTAATTTGCACGTTTTGCAAAATGTTAAAAAATATGCAATTTTTTAGCAATTTGTTTAGCTGTCTAGAATCACTCTAGCGGGGTAGTGGAGTAGAATTATGCCACATTTTGTGACCTTTTAAAAAAGTAGCATTTCATGAATCAGTCTGAAAGATTTGTAAAAGCTACATTGACGTAATAATCAGAAAACCAACTAAATAATAAGACAAGTTGAAAAATGGCATTTTAGATGAATTTGTCATAAATTAAAATGTTATTCGTTGAGAGGTGTTTATACAAAAAACTGCTGGAAATTTAATGATGAATCTGGCCCTGTGTGCCTTTATCAGGCAGCTGTTTTGTCATTCCTTAGTAAATTGACAATTCATCTTGTCATGAGCAATACAGAGTTGAGCTGTTTCTAAGAGTGGTTCATGAGGCGGGTGGAGGGAAGAAGTGGCTCATAAATGGAGACAGAAGCATATTTCTCTGAGATATAGCGTTTTTTATATTCATTTGATTTATGGAGAGTTTCTATTTCTAAAAAACAGTTACCATTTAAGTATCATTAAATGAAAAATGATGAAAAATGTAGGGATGTGGACTGTCTTATCCTGTTCCTGCCCCTGGAGACAACAAACGCGTAATGTGAAAACGGGCGTGCGTTTTTATATGAAAAAGTGATGTTCATCCTTTGTAATGAACAACATGTGAAGTGTTACTGCATAATGTGAGTATAGTGTAAGATAATCTTAGGAAAGCATAAGTTAGCTTATACAGTAAGCGGTTTAGCAACAGCAAAAGACATAAGGATAATAGGTTTAGCATATGAGACAAGAATTCGTTAATGATACATCTAGCCCAGTGGGTGGGCACTAGTGTTAATTAAAAGGGGGGCACTTGCTGGTAGAGAGTTTTCTGAGAAAGTTAGTGAAGTGCATAGTGAAAGCCAAGTTCAGGTGCGGTGGACTGCTAGGGGCAGCATGTGTCGCTGTTTCCAGGCAATCAGAGGCATTATTAGGATCCCGAGCTGTCACTCCTGTCATGTCCGGAGCCCAAAATCTGGCAAAGGGGCTTCTGTACACATTATGTCCTTTGGCATACAGTAGAAGATGGACAGGGACCCATGTAGATTGAAGGTGGAGGATCACTGGTGCACTGACCAGGTGGACGGGAACCCTGAGACTGATAGAATCAGTGGGCTTAGGGTTAGTCAAGGATGAACTAGCGACAGGACTGAAGTGTTGTACTAAGGAGGAAGAAAACGTGGATTGCTGTGCCCTATTCCACCTGAAGAACTTGGTCTGACTAGTAAACACTTCCTTGTTGTAAAGAACTTGGTGTCCCCTGAATTGGGTGCGAAGCCTCCTGAAGACGGAAGCCTGGAGGCAGCTGAGGCCTGCGGCCTACAAGTGAGTGTGATGCACTCCACACCCTACAGCACATTGGGACTGGGACACCGTTTGTCTGGAAACTGTCCAGCAGCTCGGTCATGACTACCCCTATCCGCCACTTTACACATATATATTTATTCTTTGGATGTCAGTACATCTCCAGCGCATCTTGAAATAAGCGCAGACAGTCTAAAGTTAAATGGTTGGGGCTCCAAACCCATAAAATGTATTTGCACTGGTGCATTGTAGAAGCGATGAGAACCAGGTATATTTGTCATACTGATGCATTTTGCTCTCATAGTATTGCCTGGACTGAATATATTTGAAGATTCTTAGCTGTGGGAAGGTTTAGACACGAGCCCTGAGGACCCTTGAAACTTCCACAACAGGAAATTTGCAACAAAAGTAAATTCTGTAGACATTGAGGAATTGCTTTATATTTTCCACACTTTTTACCCTTTGCATAGTACATCTGCAGCATAAATTGTCATGCCTTGTATAGCAGATTTTCTCTGCAGCGTTTAAATCTCATCCATGGTTCTTGTACTTCAATACGCAGTGGATTAATTGGAGGAAGTGCTGATTAGCGCTAATTTGCCAAAAAAAGGTATCACTACTAGAACACTCTTTTTTTTTTTTTTGGCATAAAAGTATTCACATTGATTTTTCTGGCTAGCATGGTATCATAAGATCATTTTTTTATTGTACATCACTATCCTAAGTATAATCCATCATTTTTATAAGGTTGGATAACCCCGTTCAACTTATTCCTGAAAAAAAAGAGTTCAACACTGAGCCCCACTCGGTACAGAAGAGGAAAAAAAAATTGTTGCCTATGATTACCAGTGACTGAGTGGTTTATGATTTCAGACTGTATATTAGATTCCAGAAGAGGTCAGACACAGAGAGCAGCTATGCAGAACAAGATTAATCACAATGCTCAATGATGGCGGAATGTAACATTCTGGGACTGTGCTAGGAAGGACGGAGCGTGCTCACACTTTCCACTCACACGGGAGCAGATTTAGGACACAGTGTAGAGCTGGGAACTGATTCCCCTTACTACAGGATTTTCTTATCTGCAAACACCCATGAAAAAAATATGAGCGGGTTAAATTTTAATGCTTATGTTCTAAACAAAGATAAATTGGTTTACATATTTCATCTTCGGCATAAAAATGTTCTGATATAAGAGTCCTTAAAGGGATTTTCCCATGAATAAAGTATATTTTAATTAATAGATCTTAAAGAGAACCTGTCACCCCCAAAATGGAAGTTGAGCTAAGCCCACCGCTATCAGGGGCTTATCTACAGCATTCTGGAAAGCTGTAGATAAGCCCCCAATGTATCCTGAAAGATGGGAAAAAGAGGTTAGATTATACTCATCTGGGCGGGCGGTCCGATCTGATGGGCGTCGCGGTCCGGTCCGGGGCCTCCCATCTTCTTACGATGACGCCCTCTTCTTGTCTTCATGCTGCGGCTCTGGCGCAGGCGTACTTTGTCTGCGCTGTTGATAGCAGAGCAAAGTACTGCAGTGCGCAGGCACCGGGAAATGTCAGAGAGGCCCTCAAAAGGGCAGACAAAGTATGCCTGCGCCGGAGCCGCAGCATGAATACAAGACGAGGACGTCATCGTAAGAAGATGGAAGGTGTTGGACCGGACCGTGACGCCCATCGGACCGGACCGGATCCAGGACCGCCCCTGGGTGAGTATAATCTAACCTCTTTTTCTCATCTTTCAGGATACATCGGGGCTTATCTACAGCATTACAGAATGCTGTAGATAAGCCCCTGATGCCGGTGGGCTTAGCTCACCTTCGATTTTGGGAGTGACAGGTTCCCTTTAAGATAAAAATAAGCTCCACAATTGGATGTGTTACAAAAACATGTTTCAGTGTTGGCTGTGTCTGACCATGGAGGAACATGGTCTAATCAGATCCTGAGCAGTGGAGGATGCAAAAAAGAGGATACAGACAGGACAGCATGGGATCGTACCTGATTCTTTCTGTGAGGTAAAAAGTTTTTTAACAGGCAGGGAAATGTTTTACCTTGCAGGAAGAAGAAGCTGTGATCTCATGCTGTCCTGTCTTTTTACTCTTGCATTCTCCCTTACCCATGAGATGTGGTACAATCAGACCATGTTCCTGTACGGTCAGACACGGCCATTACAAAGTACACAGCAGGGGCACATTTATAAGATTATCTCAGCACATGAACATTTTTTAACACATCCAGTTGTGGAAATTATTATTCCAAGATCTATTGATTAAAAAGTACTTTGTTGGTGGGAGAACCACTTCAAAACAGCAGGGAAAAAATAATTAAATCCAAAATACAGGTTAGCAAAATGTACACTAGGCTCATATGCACACATTGTATATAGGAGTATATAATCGACAACTAAGTACCAGTTTGTCACCCTCGGTGTACAGAACCAAATGTTCCACCTTTAAAATAAAGCATGAGCGATTTCTTCCTCATAAACTGGTGTTTTGCCTAAGCGAGAAGCACAACAGAGCTATGTTGTCCCCACTAGCAGAACAACACAATCCAATGACTGTCAGCCATGAAGACGTAGCCCACAAGCCCCCGAACAGAACAGTACTGTACAAGCGCGTCGCCTCCTCACCAAGCAGTAACACACGGCCCTCTCCCATTTGTATCAAGCTTCCTTCCCTCTAATTCTTGCAGCAGTACAACCTCCCTCCTTCTAATTTCTGCTCTGATGGATTCTCTCAGTTCTTGACTCTTGTCAGGAGGATGAGAAGTGACAGCCCGGGGACGCCCGCAGATGTAGGGGATGCGCTTGGAGGGAATGCGGAGGTGGAGAGTACAGGGAGACACTGTCCCTTCATGTCAGCATCACATAGGCACAGTACAGAAAATGCACATTTAGGCATTTATACATGGAGGGGAGCATTAACATCTCCATTTCCTCTTCTTGCTAAGAACTTGCAGTCTAATGTTCAGCAGACTGTGGCTAGAATATTAGCGATTATCAATTCCTTGTAGAATGCAACCCTCGGGAGAAAGCGTGCCTGTATATACAGCACATCGACCATTTTCCAGTAGGATTTCCTTAATTAATTGCATCCATAAATGTTGCAGGTAGACATCAAATAGTAGATGATCAGCAGGTAATGTGGGCGCAGCATCAGAGACATGACCTCAGGAAAGATGTGCAGCATGGTGACACAGCTGACAGATGGAAGGATTAAACATGTGTTTATGTGCCAGAAGTCCATGTAACACTGCTGGCAAAATAATGTATGAATCGGCACTGAAATTTTGCTCCTAAATCAGTGAGAGGCCAGAAATATATAACCTTCTATTGGAACAAAGAGGGCGGCATATCAAATTATGATATCTTGTATTTGTATAATTAGCTCACTTAAAGGGAACCTCTCGTGTGCCCAAACGCTGTACAACTGCTGATATAGGGTTAATCTGCAGGTTCATAACATTACAATGCTGCCCAACTGCCATACTGAAAGCCCAGCTACTTGAAGAAAATGAACCATACACCTTATTTTACAGACTATATGATGCAATTTTTTCCCCTGGTGTGGCTGTGGGGTGGGCAGTGGTGGTGGAGGAGCAGGACACAGGAGGCAGAAGCCGGAGCTGGGGCTAACACGTGTGCCCGCTATTAACCCCTTAAGCCCCAAGGGTGGTTTGCACGTTAATGACCAGGCCAATTTTTACAATTCTGACCACTGTCTATTTATGAGGTTACTAGATGGCAGCCCGATTCTAAAGAATCGGGAGTCTAGAATCCATATATACTTGAAATTCGGCAGGAGCTTGAAGAGCAATGTCACTGGGCCCGCCTCCACGCAGTAGAAACTTGCTGTGAGGTAAAAATTCAAAAATCACACCAAAATGGCGGGCGGAGTGTGTCACAGTACGGCACGTTTCTGATTGGTCGCTCGCAGCAGGCGGCAACCAATCAGACACTGGACACTGTTGACGTCACTTATCTCCGGACATTAGCTCCGGACATTAGCTCCGGACAGGAAGTTGGCACAAATTGCAGGAAGTAGTATTCTAGGCAATTATATATTAGATAACTCTGGAACGCTTCAACGGATCCTGATGATTCTGACAGTGTTTTCTCATGACATATTGTAATTCATGACAGTGGTAAAATTTATTTGATATTACCTGCGTTTATTTGTGAAAAAATGGAAATTTGGCGAAAATTTTGAAAATTTTGCAATTTTCCAACTTTGAATTTTTATGCCATTAAATCATAGAGATACTGTAATGTCACACAAAATACGTAATAAGTAACCTTTTCCACATGTCTACTTTACATCAGCACAATTTTGGAACCAAATTTTTTTTTTGTTAGGGAGTTATAAGGGTTAAAAGTTGACCAGCAATTTCTCATTTTTACAACACCAATTTTTTTTAGGAACCACCTCACATTTGAAGTCATTTTGAGGGCTCAATATAATAGAAAATACCCAAGTGTAACACCATTCTAAAAACTGAACCCCTCAAGGTGCTCAAAACCGCATTCAAGACGTTCATTAACCCTTCAGGTGTTTCACAAGAATTTTGGGAATGTTTAAAAAAAATGAACATTTAACTTTTTTTCACAAAAATTCATTTCAGCTCCAATTCGTTTTATGTTACCAAGGGTAACAGGAGAAAAAGGACCTCAAAAATTGGTGTACAATTTGTCCTGAGTACGCCGATACCCCATATGTGGGGGTAAACCACTGTTTGGATGCATAGCAGAGCTCAGAAGGGAAGGAGCGCCATTTGACTTTTCAATGCAAAATTGACTGGAATTGAGATGGGACGCCATGTTGCGTTTGGAGAGCCACTGATGTGCCTAAAGATTGAAACCCCCCATAAGTGACACCATTTTGGAAAGTAGACCCCCTAAGGAACCTATCTAGATGTGTGGTGAGCACTTTGACCAACCAAGTGCTTCACAGAAGTTTATAATGCAGAGCCGTAACAATAAAATATCATATTTTTCACAAAAATTATATTTTCACCCCCAATTTTTTATTTTCCCAAGGGTACTAGAAGAAATTGGCCCCCAAAAATTGTGCAATTTGTCCTGAGTACGCTGATATCACATATGTGGGGGTAAACCACTGTTTGGGCGCATGGCAGGAAGGGAAGGAGCACAATTTGACTTTTCAATGCAAAATTGACAGGAATTGAGATGGGATGCCGTGTTGCGTTTGGAGAGCCACTGATGTGCCTAAACATTGAAACCCCCCACAAGTGACACCATTTTTATGAAAGTAGACCCCCTAAGGAACTTATCTAAATGTGTTTTGAGAGCTTTGAACCCCCAAGTGTCTCACTACAGTTTATAATGCAGAGCCGTGAAAATAAAAATTATTTTTTTTCCACAAAAATCATTTTTTAGCCCCCAGTTTTGTATTTTCCCAAGGGTACAAGGAGAAATTCGACCTCAAAAGTTGTTTTCCAATTTGTCCTGAGTACGCTGATACCCCATATGTGGGGGGAACTACCATTTGGGCGCATGGCAGAGCTTGGAAAGGAAGGAACGCCGTTTGGAATGCAGACTTAGATGAATGGTCTGTAGGCGTCACATTGCATTTGCAGAGCCCCTAATGTACCTAAATAGTAGAAACCCCAAACAAGTGACAGCATTTTGGAAACTAGACCCCCCAAGGAACTCATCTAGATGTGTTGTGAGAACTTTGAACCCCCAAATGTTTCACTACAGTTCATAACGCAGAGCCATGAAAATAAAAAATCATTTTTTTTCCACAAAAATTATTTTTTAGCCCCAGCTTTGTATTTTCCAAAGGGTAACAGGAGAAATTAGACCCAAAAGTTGTTGTCCAATTTATTTTGAGTATGCTAATATCCCATATGTGTGAGGGAACCACCGTTTGGGCGCATGGCAGAGCTCGGAAGGGAAGGATCGCCATTTGGAATGCAGACTTAGATGGAATTGTCTGCAGGCATCACATTGCGTTTGCAGAGCCCCTAATGTACCTAAACAGTAGAAAACCCCACAAGTGACCGCATATTGGAAACTAGACCCCCCAAGGAACTCATCTAGATGTGTTGTGAGAACTTTGAACCCCCAAGTGTTTCACTACAGTTTATTACGCAGAGCCGTGAAAATAAAAAATCATTTTCTTCCCACAAAAATGTTTTTTAGCCCCCCAAATTTTTATTTTCCCAAGGGTAACAGGAGAAATTGGAGCCCAAAAGTTGTTGTCCAATTTGTCCTGAATACGCTGATACCCCATATGTTGGGGTAAACCGCTGTTTGGGCACACGGGAGAGCTCGGAAGGGAAGGGGCACTGTTTTACCTTTTCAACGCAGAATTGGCTGGAATTGAGATCAGATGCCATGTCGCATTTGGAGAGCCCTGATGTGCCTAAACAGTGGAAACCCCCAATTCTAACTGAAACCCTATTCCAAACACACCCCTAATCCCAACCACACCCCTAACCCCAACCACACCCCTAACCCTAATCCCAACCCTAACCACAGCTCCTGTCTCCAACACACCCCTAACCCTAATCCCAACCATAACCCTAACCACACCCCTAACACTGACACACCCATACCCCTAATCCCAACTGTAAATGTAATCCAAACCCTAACTTTAGCCCAACCCTAACTGTAGCCCTAACCCTAATTTCAGCCCCAACCCTAACTTTAGCCCCAACCCTAACCGTAACTTTAGCCCCAATCCTAACCCTAACTTTAGCCCCAACCCTAACTGTAGCCCTAACACTAGCCCCAAATGTTACCCTAGCCCTAACCCTAGCCTTAACCCTAACCCTAGCCATAACCCTAGCCCTAACCCTAGCCCTAACCATAGCCCTAGCCCTAACCCTAACCTCTAATGGGAAAATGGAAATAAATACAGTTTTTTTTATTTTATTATTTTTCCCTAACTAAGGGGGTGATGAAGGGGGATTTGATTTACGTTTATAGCAGGTATTTTAGCGGATTTTTATGATTGGCAGCTGTTACACACTAAAAGACGCTGTTTATTGCAAAAAGTAGTTTTTGCGTCTCCACATTTTGAGAGCTATAATTTTTCTATATTTTGGTCCACAGAGTCATGTGAGGTCTTGTTTATTGTAAGACGAGTTTACGTTTTTCTTGGTATCATTTTCAGGCACGTGACATTTTTTGATGGCTTTATATTCCGATTTTTCTGAGGCAGAATTACCAAAAACGAACTATTCATGAATTTCTTTTTTTTTTTTTGGGGGGGGGGGGAGGCGTTTATACTGTTTAACGTTTAGTTAAATTGATAAAGCAGTTTTATTCTTCAGGTCACAACGATTACAGCGATACCTAATTTATATAATTTTTTTATGTTTTGGCGCTATTATACAATAAAAACTATTTTATAGAAAAAATAATTATTTTTGCATCGTTTTATTCTGAAGACTATAACTTTTTTATTTTTTTGCTGATGATGCTGTGTCACAGCTTGTTTTTTGCGGGACAAGATTACGTTTTCAACGGTAGCATGGATATTTATATCGGTCTTTTTGATCACGTGTTATTCCACTTTGTGTTCAGTGGTATGTTAATAAAGCGTTGTTTTTTGCCTCGTTTTTCTGTTCGGAAGGGGTTAACTAGTGGGACAGTTTTATAGGTGGGGTCGTTACAGACGCGGTGATACTAAATATGTGTACTTTTATTATTTTTTATTATTTAGATTTGAAATGTATTTAGGGGAACAATATATATTTTTTTTATTTTTTTTTCACACATCTAAATATTTTTTTTTACTTTATAATGTTGTCCCAGGGGGGACATCACACTATAGGATCAGATCGCTGATCTGACACTTTGCACAGCACTGTGTCAAATCAGCGATCTGACATGCAGCGCTGCAGGCTTACCAGCGCTTGCTCTGATCAGGCACTTTTAAGCCACCTCCCTACAGGACCCGGAAGTAGCCCCGTGGCCATTTTGGATCCAGGGCCTGCAGGGAGGAGACGCTCGGTACAAGGTGAGCACATCGCCTTGTACCGAGGGTCTCAGGGAAGCACACAGGGAACCCACTCCCTGCGCGATGCTTCCCTATGCCCCGAGGACACTGCGATCATGTTTGATCGCAGTGTTTTGGGGGTCAATGTGCCTGGAGTGGTCCGTTGATAAATGATAAATGTGAGCTGAACCTTACTGTGATCTTTAGGAAGCAGAATGAACAAAGCAACAGCAGGTGAAGAATTGCTTTTATTTATTTTTTATGCTATTCTGCATGCCATATAAGTGCTTATACAACTTTATTCTTTGCGTCATTGCGATTACAGTGAAGCCAGATTTATATCGAGTTTTTATGTTTGGCTGTTGTCACACACTAAAAGATGCTTTTCGTTGCAGAAACTAGTTTTGCATCCTCATATTTAGACAACTATGATGTTTTCATATTTTGGCCAACAGAGTTATGTGACAGTTTCCTTTTTGTGGGACGAGTTGATGTTTTTATTGGTACCATTTTGGGCACATGACATTTTTTGATCGCTTTCTATTCCGATTTTTGGGAGGTAGAATGAACAAAAACCAGCAATTCAGGAATTGTTTTATGGGGTTGTTTTTTTAATTCTGTTCCTTGTGTGTTAAAATTGAGTTTTATTTATTCTTTGAGTCAGTATGGTTACGGCGATATGACATTTATTTTTTTAATTTTTTGGCGCTTTCACAGAATAAAAACAATTTTATAGAAAAATAATTATTTTTGAATTGCTTTATTCTGAGAGATATAATTTTTTAATGTATTCACTGATGGAGCTTTTTGGCAGCCTGTTTTTTGTGGGACAGTATGACATTTTCTGAGGTAAAAACAAGCAACTTTGCAATTTATTTTTATTGTAAAAAAAATCCTTCCTTCCTCATTGCTTACTGCTCATTGCCCAAATTAACCATCTACAATTTATCGTCAGCCGCTGGTCTCTCTCTACAAGCTCCTGTTTACACAGCTTGCAAGCGTCAACCTGCATCAGGCCGCTCAGTGCCTATGCGCTCCTCCAAAAATGTCTTTGCTTGCGACGCTGGAGCGTGCACAGCTCAGGCCAACGGCACAATGATGCACCTGGTCTGAAGTATAAATGGATCGAGAGCACATCGCTCCCTGATAAGCGGAAGCTGGGAGCCAGTGCACTCTGAACAGTAATGTTGACATAACCCCTTTATACCCCATGTGTTCTTCAGTCACTAGGTCTATATTCTTCCCAATGGTGTTCCTCTGTGGGTGGAAGTCAATTCACTCTAATCCTCTTCTTATTCTTTCACTGATTTTCTCTTTCATCTTTGAATGTAAATTGGCGTTCCCATGTAAAAATACTGTTTTTTTTATTGATATCATGCAATTTAGATCACATTAAGGGTACTGGGTTTCCCTGTGTCACTGTAATGTTTTGATCAATGCATATTTTATTCAGTTCCCTACTGGCGATACTCTTGTCTCTGCCTCTACTGGGTGTACAGAATACAGTGATCTCCATTTTTACCTGATTATCTAGTTTGGCATTTCTGATGTTGGCTTTATATCAAGATTTCACTAGTTTTCAATCATTTTATTTGAATGCCTCATGTTATTTTTATTCATTTTCGGCTTTGCAGTAACTGAAAATTCTTATTTCTATAAGGAAAAACTTTCTGTACCCTTTCAATTCAAGTCATATTTTTACACAACTGTATCAAAGCCAAGTCGGCTATATTAATGTAATGTTTCAAGGGTAAAGATCGGTAGATGTGGCAAATAATTGAGAACGCCACATAAGTTTTCGGTCAGATTTCTACAGAATGCAAGAAATAAAACTTGCTTGTGGCCCTCTATGCAGACATATGTTTAGATTCGATAGTGGCCCCTTAAATTGGAGTTACATAGCAAATGGCACTCTTGCCTTGCAGCGCTGGGGTCCTGGTTTCAAATCCCACCCAGGACAACATCTGCAAGGAGTTTGTATGTTCTCCTCGTGTTTGCGTGGGTTTCCTCTGGGTTCTCAGGTTTCCTCCCACATTCCAAAGACATACTGATAGGGAATTTAGATTGTGAGCCCCGTCGGGGACAGGAATGATAATGTGTGAAACATGTAAAGTGCTGCGGAATATGTTGGCGCTATAAAGAATGCATACAAAACAAAGACGTAATACAGTTACATATTTAGCGTAATGCAAACTAGATATTGTCAGCCACGTAGCTGGAGATTGTATAAAACATTCAACTAGTTATGTATGAGCCATAAGTTCTCCTTCAGGCAGCATCCACTAGCTGCGTCCATGCTGTGGACACTAAGAGGCCAAAAACGCCGCTGCCTTGTTTTCACTGCTACTTAAGCATTCATTTAATATTGCAGAAAAACAGCTGTTTCGGCAGCAAAACCACACACACATCATTACAGTCTTGCATGTTAAACAGCTTTTTTCCTGCAATTATGTTAACATACCGGTTGTTACCTTTACCTAGCAAAACTGCACTAAGCGTCCCTCTGGAATCTTCATTCTATCACTCATTTTTAGACATCATGATAAGCAGTTTGCAACCTGTTCCAAGCTTCAGATTTTTCACTGGTGGGAGGGTTTCTCCCAGTAATATAGATGGGATGTCAGCTTTGTGTGTATCTTCACTAACTTGATATATTCATGTGCTTTGCTCTTTTTCTGTAGCCTATTTTTTCTGCCCTCACTGAGACTATAGACACTTTCCCCTCCTGCCTATTTCAAGATCTGTGATCGACTCCCTCCGTTCTGCTACTTCTAAGACCTCATTTAGATGTCCATGATGCACGTCCGGGGAGAAAAAAGTGAATAAGGCCTTGTGAAAAAAGTGAAGGTGCAGCACTTTCTTTAGGAGATACCATCCACTGTAGGATACTCGTTCTAAGGACATAGTTGTAAATGACACTTTGCAGTTTATGAACACATAGTCAATTTCGTTTGGAGCAATATAGGCCTCATTCACTTTTTTCTCCCCTTTATGAATACACTCTTTGATGTCATCTCATTACTGAGAGAGAAATGCGTCGAGAAGGATTTTTTTTAGTTTTGGGGGTAATGTCATACTTGAGTACTGCCCTTGTTAAGGGGCACCACAGGGTAGAAAGAGGTTCCAGTAGAGCCCATGTAACTGGACGTCCGTATGGCTCAAATGGGTGAGATTGACACTTTTTTATGCACTTTTCATTCTATTTGTTCTAAAACCACAGTTTGTTTAACTGCATAAGGTTAATTATTTGCTAACATATTGATGTAGCTTGTACATGCTAACTTCTTTGCTATTGGTCATTTATCCTATGACTATTCCTGTTTTTTTTTATTATTAGAAGTGACATTATATTCTACTCTCAAAGTTTTAGAACCACTGACCTGTCCATGCACTGTGTTGCGATCTTGGTCCGACTTATACGGCCGTCTGACTAAGCTGAGGGAAATAAAACATTTTTCAACGGCCTAACATGGTGCCAAATCCTTTCATCATGAAACATTTAGTAGTGGAAGTGGAAGTGGAAGTGCAACATTACAGATCTGTATACTACGGATGTGTGATGTAGTTATGTGCACGGATTAATGGATTACAAACTTTACTCTTTTTAGGCATTTTCCTTCAAGATATAAAAAAATCACTTTAGGCTCCAGATTCTCAAAGGAAACAAACTGAGCTTTAATTTCAACATTTCAACTCCTCTAAAATCAAACATCCTTTTTTACCCTGTATTCAAGTTCCCGTCTGAATTCTGAGTCTTGCTTTGGGCTATTTGGCTTTGCTCTCATTTCTTTCTGTCCAAGTCATGGCTGAAATCTCAGAAACTAGTGATTCTTCCATTTACCTGAGCAGCAAATCAGGAACGTCAGTTTTTAGATGCAATATTCTGCCCCCAAGAAAAACAAAATATATATATATATAAACATATATATATATATACATATATATATATATATATATATGTATGTGTGTGTACCTTACGCAAAACGCGCGTTGGGGTGCAGGAGATATTCATCTTGACACTTGTATTATAATAATAATAATATTTTTTTATTTATATAGCGCCAACATATGTCGCAGCGCTTTACAAGTTATAGAGGGGACTTGTACAGACAATAGACATTACAGCATAACAGAAATACAGTTCAAAACAGATACCAGGAGGAATGAGGGCCCTGCTCGCAAGCTTACAAACTATGAGGAAAAGGGGAGACACGACAGGTGGATGGTAACAATTGCTTTAGTTATTCGGACCGGCCATAGTGTAAGGCTCGGGTGTTCATGTAAAGCTGCATGAACCAGTTAACTGCCCAAGTATGTAGCAGTACAGACACAGAGGCTATTAACTGCATAAAGTGTATGAGAACATGATGCGAGGAACCTGTTTTTTTTTTATATAAATAGGCCACACAGGGATCGTTAGGTTAATGCATTGAGGCGGTAGGCCAGTCTGAACAAGTGAGTTTTTAGGGTACGCTTAAAACTGTGGGGATTGGGGATTAATCGTATTAACCTGGGTAGTGCATTCCAAAGAATCGGCGCAGCACGTGTAAAGTCTTGGAGACGGGAGTGGGAGGTTCTGATTATTGAGGATGCTAACCTGAGGTCATTAGCGGAGCGGAGGGCACGGGAAGGGTGGTAGACTGAGACCAGAGAGGAGATGTAGGGTGGTGCAGAGCCATGGAGTGCTTTGTGGATGAGGGTAGTAGTTTTGTACTGGATTCTGGAGTGGATGGGTAACCAGTGTAATGACTGGCACAGGGTAGAGGCATCGGTGTAACGGTTGGTGAGGAATATGATCCTGGCTGCAGCATTCAGGACAGATTGGAGCGGGGAAAGTTTGGTAAGAGGGAGGCCGATTAGTAGAGAGTTACAATAGTCCAGACGAGAATGAATAAGTGAAACAGTAAGAGTTTTTGCAGAGTCGAAAGTAAGAAAAGGGCGAATTCTAGAAATGTTTTTGAGATGCAGGTAAGAAGAGCGAGCCAGTGATCGAATGTGGGGGGTGAATGAAAGGTCAGAATCAAGGATGACCCCAAGGCAGCGGGCATGTTGCTTTGGAGTAATGGTGGAACTGCACACGGAGATGGCAATGTCAGGCAAAGGTAGGTTAGTAGAGGGAGAGAACACGAGGAGTTCAGTTTTTGACAGGTTTAGTTTCAGATAGAGGGAGGACATGATGTTAGAGACAGCGGTAAGACAATCACTGGTGTTTTCTAAAAAGGTCGGCGTGACAATAGGAGAAGAGGTGTATAATTGGGTGTCGTCAGCATAGAGATGGTACTGGAAACCAAATCTACTGATTGTTTGTCCAATAGGGGCAGTATACAACGAGAAGAGGAGGGGGCCTAGGACTGATCCTTGAGGAACCCCAACAGTAAGGGGAAGGTGAGATGAGGAGGAACCAGCAAAACATACAGTGAAGGATCGGTCAGAGAGATAGGAGGAGAACCAGGAGAGAACGGTGTCCTTGAGGCCGATGGAGCGGAGCATAGTGAGGAGGAGCTGATGATCCACAGTATCGAATGCTGCAGAGAGATCCAAGAGAATTAGCATGGAGTAGTGACCATTAGATTTAGCTGTTAGTAGGTCATTAGAGACTTTAGTGAGGGCAGTTTCAGTAGAGTGTAAAGAGCGGAAGCCAGATTGAAGAGGGTCGAGAAGAGAGTTATCTGAGAGATAGCGGGTAAGACGGGAGTGGACCAGGCGTTCGAGGAGTTTAGAGATGAAGGGAAGATTAGAGACAGGTCTATAATTAGTGGCACAGTTTTGATCAAGGGATGGTTTTTTAAGTAATGGATGTATGATGGCATGCTTAAATGAGGAGGGAAAAATACCGGAAGTGAGGGAAAGGTTGAATATTTTTGTTAGGTGAGAGGTGACAGCCGGGGAAAGGGACTGGAGGAGATGTGACGGAATGGGGTCACTGGTGCAAGTGGTTGGGACATTACTTTATTTATATAATTCTTTGTCATTTTTGGCAACTTATGATTCTTTGCTCTGTCATACTTAAGACTTTGTCCTGTTACCACAATCCTTAGTGGTTTTCTTTAGACAGCATATATTGTTTGCAGGGTAGCTTTTTGGGTACATGTGATTCATTCGTATGCTAGTGTCTTTTTTTCTTCTTCCCTTTTCGTTTGCGATCTCCACTGTGTATTTGATACCACCTCTTACTGCATTATAATTTTTGTATATTGTTTCATTTATTTATTCACTCCATATTGGAGATATTGTGTTTTTATATTTTTAGTATTTTTATTAATGTTTGGAGATCTGTGACTCCGTATATTTTAGGAAATATATATTGCTATATCTGGTTGACACAGAGACAAATTGTATCCCACCAAGGACAACATCTGCAAGGAGTTTGTATTTTCTCCCTGTGTTTGCTCCAGTTTCCTCCCACACTGAAAAAACATACTGATTGGGAATTAAGATTGTGAGCCCCAATGAGGACAGCGATGATAATGTTTGTAAAGCGCTTTGGAATATGATGGTGCTATATAAATGGACTGACATGGTTTGGTTTCAAGATTCGATCCAGAGACATTTCGCTGCGGTGTCACTTTCTAATGCTGCTGGCAGTGCTGGGCTCTGTCCAAATGCTGATGATTCCTTTAGACTTGATTTTTCTGTCTTGGCTGGCTTCTCTCAAGGTGTTTTCCATTTTCCCTTTTGGCTTTGAGCTATCACTGTTGTGAATTCTGTGGCTGAGTTCACTTCTGTGGTCACAAGTGGTATTGCAGTCTCTGGGCTTCCTCCCTCAGGTGTTTTGGTGAGCTCGTTGGCTGCCTTGCTATTTAGCTCCACCTGAGTCTGTCTTCCTTGCTCCTTGTCAATGTTCCAGTGTTGGATCTGAGCTACTGCATCTTTCCTTTGGCCTGCTGCTCTGCTAGATAAGTGCTTCTAGTTTGTTTTCTGTTTTTTCTGTCCAGCTTGCTATTATCTTTTGCTGGAAGCTCTGAGAAGCAAAGGGGTGCACCGCCGTGCTGTTAGTTCGGCACGGTGGGTCTTTTTGCCCCTTTGCGTGGTTTTCGTTTTAGGGTTTTTTGTAGACTGCATAGTTCTCTTTGCTATCCTCGCTCTGTCTAGAATATCGGGCCTCACTTTGCTGAATCTATTTCATTCCTACGTTTGTCTTTTCATCTTGCTAACAGTCATTATATGTGGGGGGCTGCCTATTCCTTTGGGGTATTTCTCTGAGGTAAGTCAGGCTTGTATTTCTATCTTCAGGCTAGTCAGCTCCTCAGGCAGTGCCGAGTTGCATAGGTAGTTATAGGCGCAATCCACTGCTGCTTATAGTTGTGGAGGATAGATCAGGTACTGCAGTCTACAGAGATTCCACGTCTCAGAGCTCGTCCTATTGTTTTTGGTTATTGCCAGATCTCTGTATGTGCGCTGATTACTGCACGCTGTGTTGCCTGATTGCCAGCCATAACAGTACAAGGAGCCACACCAATGATTCCCAATAGAGGGAAAAAAGAAATCCTGACATCATTTTTTTTTCTTAGCTCTGTCTTCAGTCTTTTTTTTCCCCTAGACATTAGAGTGCTTCAGGACACAGCTGTGGACATGGATATTCAGGCTCTGTGCTCCTCAATGGATAATCTCGTTGTAAATGTACAAAAGATTCAAGATACTATTGATCAGAAATCGATGCTAGAACAAAGAATTCCGATTCCTGATTTGTTTTTTGGTGACAGAACTAAGTTCCTGAGCTTCAGAAATAATTGTAAGCTATTTTTGGCCTTGAAACCTCATTCTTCTGGTAATCCTATTCAACAGGTTTTGATTATTATTTCTTTTTTGCGCGGCGACCCACAGGATTGGGCGTTTTCTCTTGCGCCAGGAGATTCTGCATTGAGTAATGTTGATGCATTTTTCCAGGCGCTGGGATTGCTTTACGATGAGCCTAATTCAGTGGATCAGGCTGAGAAAAATCTGCTGGCTTTATGCCAGGGTCAGGATGATGTAGAAGTATATTGTCAGAAATTTAGAAAGTGGTCAGTACTCACTCTGTGGAATGAATCTGCACTAGCGGCTTTGTTCAGAAAGGGTCTCTCTGAAGCTCTTAAGGATGTAATGGTGGGATTTCCTATGCCTGCTGGTTTGAATGAGTCTATGTCCTTGGCCATTCAGATCGGTCGTCGCTTGCGCGAGCGTAAATCTGTGCACCATCTGGCGGTATTGTCTGAGAGTAAACCTGAGCCTATGCAGTGCGACAGGACTATGACTAAAGTAGAACGGCAAGAACACAGACGTCTGAACAGACTGTGTTTCTATTGTGGTGATTCTACTCATGCTATTTCTAATTGTCCTAAACGCACTAGGCGGTTCGATAGCTCTGCCGTTATTGGTACTGTACAGTCCAAATTCCTTTTGTCCATTACCTTAATGTGCTCTTTGTCATCGTATTCTGTCATGGCGTTTGTGGATTCAGGCGCTGCCCTGAATCTGATGGATTTGGATTATGCTAAACGTTGTGGATTTTTCTTGGAGCCTTTGCGGTGTCCTATTCCGTTGAGAGGAATTGATGCTACACCTTTGGCCAAGAATAAGCCTCAGTACTGGGCCCAGCTGACCATGTGCATGGCTCCTGCACATCAGGAGGTTATTCGCTTTCTGGTACTGCATAATTTGCATGATGTGGTCGTGTTGGGGTTGCCATGGCTACAAACCCATAATCCAGTATTGGATTGGAACTCTATGTCGGTGACCAGCTGGGGTTGTCAGGGAGTACATGGTGATGTTCCATTTTTGTCTATTTCGTCATCCATTCCTTCTGACATCCCAGAGTTCTTGTCGGACTTTCAGGATGTATTTGAAGAGTCCAAGTCTGATGCCCTACCTCCGCATAGGAATTGTTATTGTGCTATCGATTTGATTCCTGGTAGTAAATTCCCTAAGGGTCGTTTATTTAATTTGTCCGTACCTGAACACACCGCTATGCGCAGTTATGTGAAGGAGTCCCTGGAGAAGGGACATATTCGCCCATCGTCGTCACCATTGGGAGCAGGGTTCTTTTTTGTAGCCAAGAAGGATGGTTCGCTAAGACCGTGTATTGATTACCGCCTTCTTAATAAGATCACTGTTAAGTTTCAGTATCCCTTGCCATTGATTTCTGACTTGTTTGCTCGGATTAAGGGGGCTAGTTGGTTTACTAAGATTGATCTTCGTGGTGCGTATAATCTGGTGAGAATCAGGCAGGGAGATGAATGGAAAACGGCATTTAATACGCCCGAGGGTCATTTTGAGTATCTGGTGATGCCGTTCGGACTTGCCAATGCTCCATCTGTTTTTCAGTCTTTTATGCATGACATTTTCCGTGAGTATCTGGATAAATTCTTGATTGTTTACTTGGATGACATTTTGATCTTCTCTGATGATTGGGAGTCTCATGTGAAGCAAGTCAGAATGGTTTTCCAGGTACTGCGTGCTAATTCCTTGTTCGTGAAGGGATCAAAGTGTCTCTTCGGTGTGCAGAAAGTTTCATTTTTGGGGTTCATCTTTTCTCCTTCTACTATCGAGATGGATCCGGTTAAGGTTCAGGCCATCCAGGATTGGACTCAGCCGACATCTCTAAAAAGTCTGCAGAAATTCCTGGGCTTTGCTAATTTTTATCGTCGCTTCATCTGTAATTTTTCTAGCATTGCCAGACCATTGACCGATTTGACCAAGAAGGGTGCTGATTTGGTTAATTGGTCTTCTGCTGCTGTGGAAGCTTTTCAGGAATTGAAGCGTCGTTTTTGTTCTGCCCCTGTGTTGTGTCAACCTGATGTTTCTCTTCCGTTCCAGGTCGAGGTTGATGCTTCTGAGATTGGTGCAGGGGCGGTTTTGTCACAGAGAGGTTCTGGTTGCTCAGTGTTCAAACCATGTGCTTTCTTTTCCAGGAAATTTTCTGCTGCTGAGCGTAATTATGATGTGGGCAACCGAGAGTTGCTGGCCATGAAGTGGGCATTCGAGGAGTGGCGTCATTGGCTTGAGGGTGCTAAGCATCGCGTGGTGGTTTTGACTGATCATAAGAACCTTACTTATCTTGAGTCTGCCAAGCGCTTGAATCCTAGACAGGCCCGTTGGTCGTTATTTTTTGCTCGTTTTGATTTTGTGATTTCATACCTTCCGGGCTCTAAAAATGTGAAGGTGGATGCTCTGTCTAGGAGTTTTGTGCCCGACTCTCCGGGGTTATCTGAGCCGGCGAGTATCCTCAAGGAAGGAGTCATTGTGTCTGCCATCTCCCCTGATTTGCGGAGAGTGTTGCAGAAATTTCAGGCTAATAAACCTGATCGTTGTCCGGCCGAGAAACTGTTCGTCCCTGATAGGTGGACTAGTAAAGTTATCTCTGAACTTCATTGTTCGGTGCTGGCCGGTCATCCAGGAATCTTTGGTACCAGGGAGTTGGTTGCTAGATCCTTCTGGTGGCCGTCTCTGTCACGGGATGTGCGTGCTTTTGTGCAGTCCTGTGGCATTTGTGCTAGGGCTAAACCCTGCTGTTCACGTGCCAGTGGGTTGCTTTTGCCCTTGCCGGTCCCGAAGAGGCCTTGGACACATATTTCGATGGATTTCATTTCTGACCTTCCCGTTTCTCAAAAAATGTCGGTCATTTGGGTGGTCTGTGATCGCTTTTCTAAAATGGTCCATCTGGTGCCCTTGGTTAAATTGCCTTCCTCCTCTGATTTGGTGCCTTTGTTCTTCCAGCATGTGGTTCGTTTACATGGCATTCCTGAGAATATTGTTTCTGACAGAGGTTCCCAGTTTGTCTCGAGGTTCTGGCGAGCCTTTTGTGGTAGGATGGGCATTGACCTATCTTTCTCCTCGGCCTTCCATCCTCAGACTAATGGCCAGACCGAACGAACCAATCAGACCTTGGAAACATATCTGAGATGTTTTGTTTCCGCTGACCAGGATGATTGGGTGTCATTTTTGCCGTTGGCTGAGTTCGCCCTTAATAATCGGGCCAGCTCGGCTACCTTGGTCTCTCCTTTTTTCTGCAATTCTGGGTTCCATCCTCGTTTCTCTTCAGGACAGGTTGAGTCTTCGGACTGTCCTGGTGTAGATTCTGTGGTGGACAGGTTGCAGCAGATCTGGACTCAGGTAGTGGACAATTTGACCTTGTCCCAGGAGAAGGCTCAGCTTTTCGCTAATCGCAGACGCCGTGTGGGACCCCGACTTCGTGTTGGGGATCTGGTTTGGTTGTCTTCTCGTCATATTCCTATGAAGGTTTCCTCTCCTAAATTTAAACCTCGTTTTATTGGTCCGTATAGGATTTCTGAGATTCTCAATCCGGTGTCTTTTCGTCTGACCCTCCCAGACTCCTTTTCCATACATAATGTATTCCATAGGTCGTTGTTGAGGAGATACGTGGCACCTATGGTTCCATCTGTGGAGCCTCCTGCCCCTGTTTTGGTGGAGGGGGAATTGGAGTATATTGTGGAGAAGATTTTGGATTCTCGTGTCTCTAGACGGAAACTCCAGTATCTGGTCAAATGGAAGGGTTATGCTCAGGAAGATAATTCCTGGGTTTTTGCCTCTGATGTCCATGCCCCAGATCTTGTTCGTGCCTTTCATGTGGCTCATCCTGGTCGGCCTGGGGGTTCTGGTGAGGTTTCGGTGACCCCTCCTCAAGGGGGGGGGTACTGTTGTGAATTCTGTGGCTGAGTTCACTTCTGTGGTCACAAGTGGTATTGCAGTCTCTGGGCTTCCTCCCTCAGGTGTTTTGGTGAGCTCGTTGGCTGCCTTGCTATTTAGCTCCACCTGAGTCTGTCTTCCTTGCTCCTTGTCAATGTTCCAGTGTTGGATCTGAGCTACTGCATCTTTCCTTTGGCCTGCTGCTCTGCTAGATAAGTGCTTCTAGTTTGTTTTCTGTTTTTTCTGTCCAGCTTGCTATTATCTTTTGCTGGAAGCTCTGAGAAGCAAAGGGGTGCACCGCCGTGCTGTTAGTTCGGCACGGTGGGTCTTTTTGCCCCTTTGCGTGGTTTTCGTTTTAGGGTTTTTTGTACACTGCATAGTTCTCTTTGCTATCCTCGCTCTGTCTAGAATATCGGGCCTCACTTTGCTGAATCTATTTCATTCCTACGTTTGTCTTTTCATCTTGCTAACAGTCATTATATGTGGGGGGCTGCCTATTCCTTTGGGGTATTTCTCTGAGGTAAGTCAGGCTTGTATTTCTATCTTCAGGCTAGTCAGCTCCTCAGGCAGTGCCGAGTTGCATAGGTAGTTATAGGCGCAATCCACTGCTGCTTATAGTTGTGGAGGATAGATCAGGTACTGCAGTCTACAGAGATTCCACGTCTCAGAGCTCGTCCTATTGTTTTTGGTTATTGCCAGATCTCTGTATGTGCGCTGATTACTGCACGCTGTGTTGCCTGATTGCCAGCCATAACATATCACGTTATGAGAGGGGTTTTATATGTTTACCTTTCACTTACCTCACTTGCTGGCTATACTTCCACAAAGAACTATTTTATATGAATTTGGAATAAAGACAAGCATTTTTATTAGCTGGACTCATCCTGCTTTTTTTTTTCATTCAACACTCAAGTGGTCCACTTGGAGTCTGTGCTGTTACACGGCGATGTGGTAAGCTGGCTATTTCTTTTTCTTCTATACTTCCATATAGATTGGTGCTTGGAGTTCCAGCTCCTCAGTTAGGGGTTTACCTTGTCCAGAAAGCCCCAGTTGTTTTGCAAATCTGTGGGTTTTCCTCCCCAACACCTTTACCTTCTTCTCCACATTAGGGAGTATGGGAGGTGTCACTTATTCTGTTTGTTTTTTGATTCTCCTTAATTATCTGTGTCTATTCTTTGTGCACGTGCTTTAGTTTCTCGCCCGAGCTCTTTTGTCTCCCTGCATGCTTTCCACTACGTCTTTAGATTTTTGTTGCGGTTTCCCCTTTGGTTTCTCAGGAGGTATGAGAAACCCCTCTATGGACTTTTAGGTAACAAGATCCAAGGTGCAGTTAGCGCCTTTTGTAGCCTGTACAAGGACCAGTTGAGTACAGGTGGGGCTTCTCTTTTTTTAGTTCCTTCCCTCTTCTGTTAATCATCTGAGTGTGTGAGCACGATTATAACTTAGACATAGACATAATAATAATAATAATAATAATAAATAGTACATTTAAGAAGCGTATGAGTCATTGCATCCAAAAAAACAGTTTTGTCATGGCTTTAAACAAACTCTTGTTTTTGCCTTCTACTTAGTGCTTGGACTTTGATTGTCTTAGGGTATGTGCACATGTTGCGGATTCCATTGCGGATTTTTCTGCGCGGATTCTGCAGAATCCGCAGGTAAACCGCCCTGCGTTTTACCTGCGGATTCACAGCAGATTATCTGTGGATTTTGTGTGGTTTTTATGCGGATTTCGCCTGCATTTTTACACTTGCAGATTCTAATTATCGAACAGGTGTAAAACGCTGCGGAATCCGCACAAAGAATTGAAATGCTGTGGAAAATAAACCGCAGCGTTTCCGTGAGGAATTTTCTGCAGCATGTGCACTGCGAATTTGGTTTTCCATAGTTTTACATGGTACTATTCACCGCATGGAAAACTGCACCCAAATCCGCAGCATGTGCACATACCCTAAATCCACTTAATTTAAAGAGAATCTATCACTAATTTTTTCTATGAAATCTGAGAGCAGGATTATGTAGAGGCAAGAGTCTGTTTCCAGTAATGTAGTCTTGATACAATTTTTATGTTCTCTGCTGCAGATCTAGCAGTGCTCAGAATGCCACTGATTGGCAGCTTTTGTGTACAACTGTGCATTCTCAACAAGCTGCCAATCAGAGGTGGGGGCGGGGTTACACAGATTAACTGGACTGGCTGGCATGCAACAGGTCGTCCTGCAGTGATACTTCCCTGCTGATAAAACATTAATTGTATTGAAACCAAAGCAAACTACTGAGTACATGACACATCGCTGGAATCAGACTCTTTATCCCCCTACATTATGCTGCTCTCAGGTTAAATTTAAAATTAAAAAACCTGCTGACAGATTCCCTTTAAGAAGAATTATCAGAATACTAGAATACCTTTTGAAATTTTAATTTGGCAAGTCTGGCAAATTTTTCCCAACAATTGGTTTTGTGTCGAATCTCAAGACAAATCTAGTATCCTCCTTAGGAGTGAGACAGGCAATTGCAAAGTGTTTGAATTGTGGGGACATGTGAATTTCAAGAAATTTGACTTGAATTCACTGCAAATCGATAATACAATTTTCAATTCAAGAGAAGGTTTTATCATAGAGTAGGAAAACTGCAGGGAATTAAAATTACCAGTAGTTTCCATGCCTGTCTTCTGCTCCATTCTGTTAGTGTATTTCTGAGGATATTGTTAGAGGAGCTTCATTGTGGTCCTTTAATTCTTCATGACATATGACGTACATTTACGCCATAAATCACGTACCTGACTTTGATGTGGGCTCACAAGCCAAGCCCGCATCAGTGGTAACACAGCAGCCTTGCAGCGTTGGAGTCCTGGGTTCAAGTCCCACCAAGGACAACTTCTGCAAGGAGTTTGTATGTTCTCCCCGTGTTTGCGTGGGTTTCCTCCAGGTCCTCCGGTTTCCTCCCACATTCCAAAGACATACTGATAGGGAATTTAAAGTGTGAGCCCCATCGGGGACAGCGATGATAATGTGTGCAAACTGTAAAGCGCTGCGGAATATGTTAGCGCTATATAAAAATAAAGATTATTATTATTATTCCCCGATGATTATGGCTGATTTAATTTCCCTGTAACAGCAGTGGAAGAATTGGAGGGAAAAGCCAAAACCAAAAAATGGAAATTGGCCATTTTGTGAAGGGGTTAAGCAGTGACAGTCAAAATCAGAGTTATCAAAGGAATTGTTTGTTTATGCAGCTCCAAATTTATTTATTTTTTCACAAGCGGATTCCCTAAAATGTTTTAGGCTAAGGATCTTCAGACATCTATGCTTTATTTAATATTGTACAATTATGTAAATGTTTCTTTTGACTAAGAAAAATTTTGAGAAACGGTAAAAGTAAAAAGATTTCTGCTAAATCTCATGTATTCTGGTTTGAATCTCCAAAGTTATATTAGAATATAAAACTTTGTGGAAAAGGCTGCATAAAAGCATAAGGGAAAAGTAAGGAGATAAAAATAAAAGGATTACATTTCTAAAGTATGGTGTAATCATCTTTCACATGGATTTAAAGACAACAAGAGACAATTGATCTTGAGTAAGTAAGACAAAACAAATACTGCAAGGTATTATGTACGGATGAAGAAAAATTAATGGCACGGTGCTAAGTGGTTGATTCCGGAACAGCTTGAAATGGAAATAAAGCAGATACCTTGGAAAGCAGCTGCATGGCGAGACTTGAAAGTTACATGAAAGTATGCTCATCTTTCAGAAATCTATAGCGTAATTATACAAGAAGGTGAGATTAGATAAAGACAGAAAATAAGCAAACACACGAGGAAAAATTGAAGAATAAAAATCAGGTGTGATAAGATACCTACATTGAAAGTCCTATAAAGATAATTTTTTTAATATACAGTATTTTAAAATATATTTAACATCTAAGCTGTAAAAAAATATAAAACCTTTTAAAAGGAACCCCAACAGTTGATGTCACGGGTTTACCGTGACAGAGAGGAGCCAGAAGACCGCAGTGTCTTTCTCCTACTCCTGAACTGGTTAGAAGCATTTCACCATTGTATTAGGACAGTCTCACACGTCCAGATAATTCCGGTACCGGAGAAATCGGTACCGGAGTTATCCGTGTCCGTGTGTCTGTGTGCTCACGTGGCACATCAGTGTGGCACACGTGCGGCAGCCGTGTGCCGCCTGAGGACCACACAGACCGTGCAGGAGAGACAGTGCTGTCCCCTGCGTGTGATGCTGAAGCTGGCATTCATCCCTTCTGTCCTGCTCGGCTGAAAGCAGCGCTTGCAGGGGAGAAGGGATGAAAAATCAAGGTTTTTTTTGTTAAAAATAAAGTTTGGGGTCACCTCCCACTGCCACGTGCGCCCGCCCGCTTGCATGGAAATACTCACCCAGCTCCCGCGATGCCTCTTCTCAACGCCAGCAGCCTGTCCTGTGTGAGCGGTCACGTGGTACCGCTCATTACAGTGATGAATGTGTGGCTCCACCGCCCATAGGGGTGGAGCCGCATATCAATCACTGTAATGAGTGGTACCACGTGACCGCTCACAAAGGACAGACTGCCGGCACTGAGAGGAGGCATCGCTGGAGCTGGGTGAGTATTTCTCTGCAAGCGGGCGGGCGCTCGGGGGGTGGGAGGCGGGAGGTGATCCCAAACTTTACTTTTAATTAAAAAAAAAAAAAAAAAAACCTTGATTTTTCATTCCTTCTCTCCAGCAAACGCTGCTGGGGAGAAGGAATGAATGCCGGCTTCAGCACCAAAATCAGGGGACAGCGCTTTACTGTAGCGCTGTTTCTCCTGCGGCGGTACATGCACACGGAGGAGAGTGCACACTGTTCTCCGTGTGCACGTGTGCGGGATGCTTTGCGGACCGTGCTGCCGGAGAAATGCTGACATGTCTCCGTGTTTTGCACACGGACCGTGAAAACACGCTGACATGTGTAGAGACACATTTATTTTGATGTGTCTACGTGAGTCAGTGTCTCCGGTACATGAGGAAACTGTCACCACATGTACTAGAGCCACTGACGTGTGAAACAGGCCTTAAACGTTGCAAATTTCTTTGGGCAGTACAGGGATAATTTGCTCTGTTGAGAGCTCCTGGAGCTAAGGCTCTAAGCTGTGCACTGTTAGCCACTCCATTTCCTATATAATCTGGGCCCTGGCTAGCACTCATTGTCAGAGTTAACTTATGGTTCATGGTTGGAGGTTGTTGTTGGTGGTTGTTAGAGTAGGTGATTGGTGGATTAATTTGCGACTGTTGCTAGATTTTGAGTGTGTGATAATTTCCTTTCTTCTCTTACTTTGGTTTAACCCCATCCTCCACTCCCCAGTGCATTTCTCTGTTATCTGTATGAGTATATTTTTTTGTTTTTGTTACCCCTGCTCGTATTATCTTTTTAGTCTGGTTGGTGTATGACAGATGGTACACTACTACTCCCCTCTTCCCTGGGTGGAGGAAGGGTACAGACTGAGGGTAGATTCATGAGCTAAGGCAGGAGATGTGGCCCCAGCATCTTCACCATCAGATGTAATCCGGGGAACAGGGAAGAGTCTCTGGTCCTGTCCCAACAACACAGTTGTGACAGTTGATATAGTAACAAAGTAACATAGTTATTAAGGTTGAAGGAAGACTTTAAGTCCATCTAGTTCAACCCATAGCCTAACCTAACATGCCCTTACATGTTGATCCAGAGGAAGGCACAAAAAACTCATGTGGCAAAGAGTAAGCTCCACATTGGGGAAAAAAAATTATTTCCTGACTCCACATACAGCAATCAGACTAGTTCCCTGGATCAACGCCCTATCAAGGAATCTAATATATATAACCTGTAACATTATATTTTTCAAGAAAGCCATCCAGTCCCCTCTTAAATTTAAGTAATGAATCACTCATTACAACATCGTACGGCAGAGAGTTCCATAGTCTCACTGCTCTTACAGTAAAGAATCTGCGTCTGTTGTTATACTTAAACCTTCTTTCCTTCAGACGTAGAGGATGCCCCCTTGTCCCTGTCTCAGGTCTATGATTAAAAAGACCACCAGAAAGGTCTTTGTACTGTCCCCTCATATATTTATAGATTAAAATAAGATCACCCCTTAGCCTTCATTTTTCCAAACTAAATAGCCCCAAGTGTAATAACCTATCTTGGTATTGCAGACTCCCCAGTCCTCTAATAACCTTGTTCGCTCTTCTCTGCACCCACTCTAGTTCAGCTATGTCTTTCTTATACACCAGAACTGTACACAGTATTCGAAGTGTGGTCGAACTAGTGACTTGTATAGAGGCAAAATTATGTTCTTCTCATGAGCATCTATGCCTCTTTTAATGCATCCCATTATTTTATTTGCCTTTGTAGCAGCTGCCTGACACTAGCTGCCTGACACTGGCCACTAAATGTGAGTTTGTAAACCACCCATACACCCAGGTCTTTTTCATTGACGGTTTTGCCCAGAGTTTTAGAATTAAGCACATAATTATACATCTTATTACTTCTACCCAAGTGCATGACCTTACATTTATCCTCATTAAAGCTCATTTGCCATTTATCAGCTCAAGCTTCTAGTTTACATAAATCATCCTGTAATATAAAATTGTCCTCCTCTGTATTGATTACCCTGCAGAGTTTAGTGTCATCTGCAAATATTGAAATTCCACTGTGTATGCCCCCTACAAGATCTTTAATAAATATGTTCCCTTGGTCCAGTCCGATACTAACGTCTTCATTAGTGTTGAGCATTCCGATACCGCAAGTATCGGGTATCGGCCGATACTTGCGGTATCGGAATTCCGATACCGAGATCCGATACTTTTGTGATATCGGGTATCGGTATCGGATCAATAGGGATGTGTAAAATAAAGAATTAAAATAAAAAATATTGATATGCTCACCTCTCCGGCGGCCCCTGGACATCACGCTGCTAACCGGGAGGCTTCTTTGTTTAAAATGCGCGCCTTTAGGACCTGCGAATGACGTCCCGGCTTCTGATTGGTCGCGTGCCGCCCATGTGACCGGCACGCGACCAATCAGAAGCCGCGACGTCATTCGCAGGTCCTTAATTCCTAGAATTAGGAGTTTTTGTGAATGAGAATGACGTCGCGGCTTCTGATTGGTCGCGTGCCGGTCACATGGGCGGCACGCGACCAATCAGAAGCCGCGACGTCATTCTCATTCACTAAACTCCTAATTCTAGGAATTGAGGACCTGCGAATGACGTCACGGCTTCTGATTGGTCGCGTGCCGGTCACATGGGTGGCACGCGACCAATCAGAAGCCGCGACGTCATTCTCATTCACTAAACTCCTAATTCTAGGAATTGAGGACCTGCGAATGACGTCACGGCTTCTGATTGGTCGCGTGCCGGTCACATGGGCGGCACGCGACCAATCAGAAGCCGGGACGTCATTCGCAGGTCCTAAAGGCGCGCATTTTAAACAAAGAAGCCTCCCGGTTAGCAGCGTGATGTCCATGGGCTGCCGGAGAGGTGAGCATATCAATATTTTTTATTTTAATTCTTTATTTTACACATCCCTATGGATCCCAGGGCCTGAAGGAGAGTTTCCTCTCCTTCAGACCCTGGGAACCATGAGAATACCTTCCAATACTTGATGTCCCATTGACTTGTATTGGTATCGGATATCGGTATCGGCGATATCCGATATTTTTCGGGTATCGGCTGATACTATCCGATACCGATACTTTCAAGTATCGGACGGTATCGCTCAACACTAGTCTTCATAGAAATTGATCATATTTGTCTGACAGGAACGGTCCCTAGTAAACCCATGCTGATATTGGGTCATGAGGTTATTCCTCGTCAGATACTCCAGCATAGCATCTCTTAGAATGCCCTCCAGGATTTTACCCACAGTAGAGGTTAAGCTTACTGGTCTATAATTTCCGAGTTCAGTTTTTGTCCCCTTTTTGAATATTGGCACCACATTTGCTATACTCCAGTCCTGTGGTACAGACCCTGTTATTATGGAGTCTTTAAAGATTAAAAATAATGGTCTATCAATAACTGTACTTAATTCCTGTAGTACTCGGGGGTGTATCCCATTCAGGCCTGGAGATTTGTCAATTTTAGTGATTTTTAGATGCTGCCCTACTTCCTGCTGGGTTAAGCAGGTGGCATTTAATGGGGAATTTTTGTTATCACTGATCATATTGTCTGCCATGGAATTTTCTTGTGTAAATACTGATGAATAAAAAGTAATTTAGCATATTGGCTTTTTCCTCATACTTATCCACCATTTCACCCAGACTATTTTTAAGGGGGCCAACACTATCATTTTTTAGTTTCTTACTATTTACATAGTTAAAGAATACTTTGGGATTATTTTTACTCTCTCTGGCAATGAGTCTCTCTGTCTCAATTTTTGCTGCCTTGATTTGCTTTTTACAGAATTTATTTAATTTTATGTATTTATTTTAATGCCTCATCACTACCTACTTCCTTTAATTCTCTAAATGCTTTCTTTTTGTCACTTACTGCGCCCCTTACAGCTCCATTTAGCCATATTGGTTTCCTTCTATTTCTAGTATGTTTATTCCTATACAGTATATATTGTGCACAGGTCCTATCCAGGATGCTAATAAACGTCTCCCATTTTCTTTGTGTATTTTTATGTCTCAGGATATTGTCCCAGTTAATTGCACCTAGATCATCTCTCATCCGTTGGAAATTTGCCCTCCTGAAGTTTAGTGTCCTTGTAACTCCTCTACTACACATCTTATTAAAGGATACATGAAAACTTATTATTTTGTGTTCACTATTCCCCAAGTGACCCCCAACCCTTATATTTGCTATGTGGTCTGGCCTGTTGGTTAATATTAGGTCTAGCAGTGCCCCCCTTCTTGTTGGGACCTAAACCAGTTGTGAAAGGTAATTGTCTCTCATAGTTGTCAAAAACCGATTACCTTTGCTGGAACTGCAGTTTTCTGTTCCCCAATCTATTTCAGGGTAGTTGAAGTTCCCCATAATAATGACTTCTCCTTGAGTCGCAGCTTCATCTATTTGCTTTATGAGGATATTCTCCGTTGCTTCCATTATTTTTGGAGATTTATAACAAACCCCTAACAGTAATTTATTATTTTTCCCCCCTCCCCTTATCTCAACCCACAGGGACTCTACATTTTCATTAGATTCAACTATATTATCACGCAGGATGGGTTCTAAGGATAATTTTACATATAGTCACACACCTCCCCCTCACTTATCCGTTCGGTCATTTTTGAACAAACTATAGCCCTGCAAGTTAGCAGCCCAGTCATGGCTCTCATCCAGCCATGTTTCAGATATCCCCACCATGTCATAATTATGCTCCAACAACATTAATTCTAAGTCGTCCATTTTGTTTGCAAGGCTTCTGGCATTAGTATACATGCACTTGATGTTCCTCTCTGTACCTCTATTTTTACTTAAATTATTAATTGCTCTAACCCAACCCCCAATGCCACCACCACCCACAACTTCCTTATTTGTGCCCAGGTCTCAATCTGCACTATCTTCCCCTCATATAAAATGAATACCCTCCCCCCAATCCCTAGTTTAAACACTCCTCCAGCCTTCTAGTCATTTTCTACCCCAGCACAGCTGAACCTTCCCCATTTAGGTGAAGCCCATCCCTAACGCAGAACCTGTAGCAAACTGAGAAGTCGGCCCAGTTCTGCAGGAACCCAAACCCCTCTTTCCTACACCAATTCTTGAGCCAATTATTAACCTCCCCAATCTCCCGTTGCCTCTCTGGTGTGGCACGTGGTGCAAGCAGTATTTCGGAAAAAACCATGTTGGAGGTCCTTGCATTCAGCTTTCAGCCTAATTCCCTGAAATCGTTTTTAAGGACCTTCCACCTACCTCTAACTTTGTCATTTGTGCCAATGTGCACCATGACCGCTGGGTCCTCACCAGCCCCTCCCAGTAATCTGTCAACTCGATCAGCGATGTGTCGGAGTCGAGTGCCAGCTAGGCAGCACACCGTTCGACGATCCCTGTCTTAGTGACAGATTGCCCTATCTGTTCCCCTAATAATTGAGTCGCCCACTACCAGCACCTGTCTGGCCTGCCCTGCTCTCCTATTTCCCTCCTTACTGTAGCAGTCACTCCTCTGGCTTTCAGAGGACATGCCTGGCTGCAGCAGTGCTTCCCCTGTACTGGCACCCCCTCATCTGCCAACTTAGCAAACTTATTGGGGTGTGCCAGATCAGGACTAGCCTCCCTGGCACTCTTCCCTCTACCCAGCCTTCTAACTGTCACCCAGCTTGCTGCTTTACTGTCCTGCAGCTCCATCCTACCATCCCCCCAAATATATGAGCCAGGTATGGTTGATTCTGAAATGCTGCAGTGTTTCAGAGAAAAACAAATAATTAAATTCTACCCATGGCCTATGCCACACGAGAGACTAGTTCTATAGACTGGTCCCCGGTGGCCTCTCTCCGCTTCCTTTAAATGACAGGTCTCCCCCTATATGTATATGCATAGAAAGAAAGATCAGTCACTCATTTGGAGAAAGGAACATAGAAGCAGCAAGGGACTGATCTTTTGGACTAGTCTCCCATGTGGCATGGTCCCCAAACACCCAGCGTCTGATACATACTCCAAGTAATTTGCAACTTTGTGGTTCTTTGTGTCCCTTTAAAAACAATTGTCTTGTGAATGTGTTAGTACACTACAACAGTGAACTCTATTTTAATAAATATACATAGAGATGGGCACATTGATTTGCGGCACTCAGGTCCACCAGCCAGGTTCGTAGTCTCTAGCCACTGTTCGGGATGGTGGCAAATCTCTTACCTTCTGGGATCCTCAGCTTTGATTTCAGCAGGTTGTGCAATGTCATCATTGTGACGTGACAGGCAGATGTGGTGCGTAAGTCCGAATAATCAAGAACCGTTTCTAGGATCTTAGTCTGTGAGAGATTCGCAGAACTCCCATCCAGCAGTCAAAGAGCAATGACCTACCAAAGGACCAGAATCCCGCAACTTTTCATGTTATAAGGACCACATACATTTGCAATCATCAGCCACTATAAATATGGCAGAAATCAGCCGATAAACAAAGAAAATGCTCAATCATTGGCTGATCGAATGTTTTCTGCAGATTAAAATGATGTTGGCAGCTTATATCCCTCTATAAACAGTACAAGTGTTGCCAACAATATATCAACTATATTAAGACTTAAAAAATGTAGAAATGATCATTTATACCTATTCAGTATGCATTTGCCTTTGTTTGCCACATTGTTGGTTGGCGTTCGTTAGAGGCATTAATCTGGCCATGTAAAACTGTCTTTTAGAACTGAAGCGAGTTATACTGTCTTGAAGAACTGCACAGGTTTGCCAGAATGATTCCCCAAACATGGAAACATGTCATCGGCCAGATAACATATTTATGAAAGAAGTCGCAAGGGACTTAACATACACGGTTGACCAATTTTAAGACTGGCAAAAACATTTTGTTTTATGACTGAGTTAATGCTATTCTATAACAGCAGAGGAGAAAATCTTAACCACTTATGTTCATCTATCGAAATTGAGTAAAACAAAAGAAAATAAAAAGAAGATAAAGTAACTAAACCATGAGAGCATAATATAGGTGATAAAGATGACCACAGGTCACAGGTGTTATGCGTGTTCCATTTTCTCCATTGCCTTCATACTCTGTCAATGTATTATGAGTCCAGATGGTTTATTATAAACTGGAAGCCACTAAACATCTATGAATTAAAAGAGGTTGCTTTGAATGGGAAATATATATATATATATATATATATATATATATATATATACAGGCCTCCAGGACAACCTGAAAATCCTAGAGAAATTCAGCTCCTCCTGGGCCCTACCGGTCAACCTAAAGAAAACCAACACCATGGTGTTCCAGAGGAGAAAGAGAAGATCAGACCAACACCCATCATTTATCCTCAACAACTGCGACCTCACAGGAACGGACAAATATACCTACCTGGGCCTAGAGATTCACCGGTCAGGGAACTTCAAACAAGCCATAGAGACCCTGAAAGACAAGGCCTGCAAAACCTTCTATGCCATCCGAAGGACACTCTACCATCTGAAGCCACCAGTGAGGGTCTGGCTAAAAATCTTCGACTCCATCATCGCCCCAATCCTCCTGTATGGCAGCGAAGTCTGGGGTCCTCACACCTACCCAGACTGGTCAAAGTGGGACTCCAGTCCAACAGAAATATTCCACCTGGAATTCTGCAAGCACCTTCTCCAGGTCCATCGGAGCACCTCCAACAGTGCTTGTCGGGCCGAGCTGGGCAGATTCCCTCTACACCTAACAGTTCTAAAGAGGGCGCTGTCATTCCGGGCTCACCTGCATAGGAGCAATCCAAGCTCCCATCACCATAAAGCCCTGATACATGAAGGTGAAACAGAAAAACCAGAACCCCCGGAACAGCCCAGCCAAACCCAACCGGAGCAGAACACCAATCACAACAACCTGACAAAAGCCGGAATTAGGAAGATGGCAGATGAAGGCCAGGAGAGGTATGTCAGTGACTGGAAGAATGATATCATCAGCTCACAGAAACTGACCATGTACCGGAGCCTACAGAGAGATTACAGACTGGTCCCATATCTGGAGAAACTCCCGGACCCCAGAGACCGCCAGATCCTGAGCCGATATAGACTCAGTGCCCACAGTCTGGCCATCGAATGTGGCCGACACAGGCAGAGCTACAAGCCCGGGGAGGAAAGACTGTGCCAACACTGTGATCAGGAGGCCATAGAGGACGAAACCCACTTCCTGCTACACTGCTCCAAATACTCAGAAGTGAGGGACACTCACTTCAGGAGACTCTCACATCTCTTCCCAGACTTCATCACCATGAAGGAGGAAGAGAAAACATATATCTTGCTGGGAGAAGAAGAGAGAGCAGTGGAGATAGCAGCGCGGTATGTGAGCGAATGTCATAGACTGCGAGAAAGAGAACTATGATGCCATGGACTATAGCCCCCAACCTGGACCTGCCCCATCCACCTCCCCTATGCCATGGACTATAGCCCCCACAATGGACCTGCCCCATCCACCTCCCCTATGCCATGGACTATAGCCCCCAACCTGAACCTGCCCCATCCACCTCCCCTATGCCATGGACTATAGCCCCCAACCTGGATCTGCCCCATCCACCTCCCCTATGCCATGGACTATAGCCCCCAACCTGGATCTGCCCCATCCACCTCCCCCACAGCTCCTACCCAACATCCCCACAGTCCCTATCCCTATTGCCTCTATACACTTGCTTTGGCAAAACTGATGTGTATTTGGTCCTGCCAATAAAGCTTCTTTGAATCTTGAATCTTGAATCTATATACAGCTCTGGCAAAGAGACCACTGCAAAATGTTCAGCTTGTCTGATTTTTCTCTTTATAGGTATATTTTTGAGTAAAATTGTTCTTTTATTCTATAAACTTCTGACAACATGTCTCCGAATTTCCAAGCAATACATTTTATATTTTTTTTCTGACAAAGAAAAATGATCAAAATAAAAAAACAGTGCTTTCAGACCTCAAATAATGCAAAGAAAACAAGTTAATAATCATTTAGAAACAACAATACTAATGTTTTAACTCAGGAAGAGTTCAGAAATCAATATTTTGTGGAATAACCATGATTTTTAATCACAGCTTTCATGCGTCTTGGCATGCTTTCCACCAGTCTTTCACACTGCTTCTGGCACAAAAATGTAAGCAGTTCTTCTTTGTTTGATGGATTGTGACTATCCATCATCCTCTTGATTACATTCCAGAGGTTTTCAATGGGGTTCAGGTCTGGAGATTGGGCTGACCATGACAGGGTTTTGATGTGGTGGTCTCTTAATTTTTGCCAGAGCTGTATATATATATATATATATATATATATATATATATATATATATATATATATATTAGGAAAGGAACTGGTAGAGTCCAGGAAGGAAGGTATGTGTCACCAAGGTGGATAGTCTCGGTGATGTAAGTCCTGGAGATGAGATCTTGCAGCAACAGTAGGTTGCTGAGAAGTTTTTAATGGGACCAGATTTTTGGGTCGAGTTTTAAGAGCTATCAGAAGAACTTGGGTGTAACGGTCGCTCCCAGAGCTCTATTCTGGGCATCTGTGTATAGGAGGATGAAAGCCCTTTAGTGTGGGATAGATTCAGTCACTGTCTGAAAGAATTAGGATGGAGTTCCATGCACCTGCATTGGCTGTCAGTGAGCTGGCTTATCATTTGTATGTGTTACTGTCTGAAAGGGTTGGACTTTGATATAGTACGGGCGAGCCTGCAAGGCTGGACATTGATCGCCAGTGCATGGACTGTTTTCTTTTTGTTTACCTTTGTGCCAAATAAGGCTGTTTTGTTGTTTTCATTTATGTGGAAGTTTATGCAAACAATAAACCTGGCTTTGTTGGAACAGAGATATTGTCTATGTATGCAAGTGCCTGCCAAAGACCATTTATCCTTACAGTATATTCATTAAAAGCAAGGATTGTGGTGAAAAAAACTCCCTCTTACCTGGCTAATTTTCTACTCAGGTGTTTTCCACTGGTCTTGTTTCCTGTGGCTCCATCGGTCATGCGAACATGATCAGCACGCCATCACTCCAGTACATCAATGGCCACAGGCATCTCATGCTCCATATTCAGGCTACCCCACTGAGGTTATTCATTGAGTATAGTGGTCAAGTCCACATAATTTGCATGTCACCACAACAGGACAAGACTAAACAACCGGTAGGTCCACCAAATCGGTGATGCTGAATTGGCAGGGGATTTCCCAGGTAAGTAAAAAATTAATTTTTTCTTTTACCAAATTTTCTATCTCTTTAATAATTAAAAAAAAAATCAAGGACAGCCTCATTAGCAAGTTAAATAGGTCTGGTGACTGATTATTGGAGCCGTCAGATGTGCTTACAGTAGAAATGATCAACGTGGAAAGAACAATTGCCACTTGTGATTTTCCTTTCAAACTCTAACTTTCTTTTCTGGGAAAACTCTAGGGTTTTGAAAATCTTCAGTTATTTGATAGAAAATAGTTCCTTGGCGAATAATCATCTAGTAATCATCTTATGACTTGTGCAAACAGGATCTGGAGCAAAGGCAAGCCTAAATATTCCAGATACACTTACTGATTTTCCACTGCCTCTGGCATGAAACAGACAATTTCAGTGAGACGAAATTCAATCATGTTCAGGACAGCACCAACTCCCAATGGATGCAAGTGAAAAAATAGGGCGTCCTCAATCCCACATATTCAGTCTTAAAGTAATAAAACATCAATGATCATCTATTTTAAATTTAATGCACTTACAATATTTTGCTCTGTAAATTCATGGTGAGGAATTCAATCGATATTTCTTTTATAGGCCACGTTATCTTTATTTTAATAAATGTGTTGAGGAACTGATTTCATGGTAATATGTGTTATGAAAGGCAATTCAGAATCACAATGGACATGGAGGTCAGAGCACATACAGTGATCTGACAACAACCCAAAATAATAGAACGAGCTCTGAGACGTGGGAACTCTGCAGACCGCAATCCCTAAGCCTATCAAACCACACTAAAGGTAGCCGTGGAGCGCTCCTGACCAGAACCTAGGCGCCTCGTCACAGCCTGAGAAACTAGCTAGTCCTGAAGATAGAAAAATAAGCCTACCTTGCCTCAGAGAAATTCCCCAAAGGAAAAGGCAGCCCCCCACATATAATGACTGTGAGTAAGATGAAAACACAAACATAGAGATGAAACAGATTTAGCAAAGTGAGGCACGTCTAGCTGAACAGAACGAGGATATGGAAGATAACTTTGCGGTCAGCACAAAAACCTATAAATAACCACGCAGAGGGGACAAAAAGACCCTCCGCACCGACTAACGGTACGGAGGTGGTCCCTCTGCGTCTCAGAGCTTCCAGCAGGCAAGAAAAACCAATAAAGCAAGCTGGACTGAAAAATAGCAACAAAATAACATTAGCAAAACTTAGCTTTGCAGAGCAGCAGGCCACAGGAACGATCCAGGGAAAAAACAAGTCCTACACTGGAACATTGACAGGAAGCATGGATCAAAGCATCAGGTGGAGTTAAGTAGAGAAGAAGCTAACGAGCTCACCAGATCACCTGAGGGAGGAAACTCAGAAGCTGCAGTACCACTTTCCTCCACAAACGGAAGATCCCAGAGAGAATCAGCCGAAGTACCACTTGTGACCACAGGAGTGAACTCTGCCACAGAATTCACAACAGTACCACCCCCTTGAGGAGGGGTCACCGAACCCTCACCAGAGCCCCCAGGCCGACCAGGATGAGCCACATGAAAGGCACGAACAAGATCGGGAGCATGGACATCAGAGGCAAAAACCCAGGAATTATCTTCCTGAGCATAACCCTTCCATTTAACCAGATACTGGAGTTTCCGTTTTGAAACACGAGAATCCAAAATCTTCTCCACAATATACTCCAATTCACCCTCCACCAAAACCGGGGCAGGAGGCTCAACAGATGGAACCATAGGTGCCACGTATCTCCGCAACAATGACCTATGGAATACGTTATGTATGGAAAAAGAATCTGGAAGGGTCAAACGAAAAGACACAGGACTAAGAACCTCAGAAATCCTATACGGACCAATAAAACGAGGTTTAAACTTAGGAGAGGAAACCTTCATAGGAATATGACGAGAAGATAACCAAACCAGATCCCCAACACGAAGTCGGGGACCCACACGGCGTCTGCGATTAGCGAAAAGTTGAGCCTTCTCCTGGGACAAGGTCAAATTGTCAACTACCTGAGTCCAAATCTGCTGCAACCTGTCCACCACAGTATCCACACCAGGACAGTCCGAAGACTCAACCTGTCCAGAAGAGAAACGAGGATGGAACCCAGAATTGCAGAAAAACGGTGAAACCAAGGTAGCCGAGCTGGCCCGATTATTAAGGGCGAACTCAGCCAAAGGCAAAAAGGACACCCAGTCATCCTGATCAGCAGAAACAAAGCACCTCAGATATGTTTCCAAGGTCTGATTGGTTCGCTCGGTCTGGCCATTAGTCTGAGGATGGAAAGCCGAGGAAAAAGACAAGTCAATGCCCATCCTACCACAAAAGGCTCGCCAAAACCTCGAAACAAACTGGGAACCTCTGTCAGAAACAATATTCTCTGGAATGCCATGCAAACGAACCACATGCTGGAAGAACAAAGGCACCAAATCAGAGGAGGAAGGCAATTTAGACAAGGGTACCAGAAGGACCATCTTAGAAAAGCGATCACAGACCACCCAAATGACCGACATCTTTTGAGAAACGGGAAGGTCAGAAATAAAATCCATAGAGATATGTGTCCAAGGCTTCTTCGGGACCGGCAAGGGCAAAAGCAACCCACTGGCACGAGAACAGCAGGGCTTAGCCCGAGCACAAATCCCACAGGACTGCACAAAAGCACGCACATCCCGCGACAGAGAGGGCCACCAAAAGGATCTAGCCACTAACTCTCTGGTACCAAAGATTCCAGGATGACCAGCCAACACCGAACAATGAAGTTCAGAGATAACTCTATTCGTCCACCTATCAGGGACAAACAGTTTCTCCGCTGGGCAACGATCAGGTTTATTAGCCTGAAATTTTTGCAGCACCCGCCGCAAATCAGGGGAGATGGCAGACACAATTACTCCTTCCTTGAGGATACCCGCCGGCTCAGATAAACCCGGAGAGTCGGGTACAAAACTCCTAGACAGAGCATCCGCCTTCACATTTTTAGAGCCCGGAAGGTACGAAATCACAAAGTCAAAACGGGCAAAAAACAATGACCAACGAGCTTGTCTAGGATTCAAGCGCTTGGCAGACTCGAGATAAGTCAAGTTCTTATGATCAGTCAATACCACCACGCGATGCTTAGCTCCTTCAAGCCAATGACGCCACTCCTCGAATGCCCACTTCATGGCCAGCAACTCTCGGTTGCCCACATCATAATTTCGCTCAGCAGGCGAAAACTTCTTGGAAAAGAAAGCGCATGGTTTCATCACTGAGCAACCAGAACCTCTCTGTGACAAAACAGCCCCTGCTCCAATCTCAGAAGCATCAATCTCGACCTGGAACAGAAGAGAAACATCTGGTTGACACAACACAGGGGCAGAAGAAAAACAACGCTTCAACTCTTGAAAAGCTTCCACAGCAGCAGAAGACCAATTGACCACATCAGCACCCTTCTTGGTCAAATCGGTCAATGGTTTAGCAATACTAGAAAAATTGCAGATGAAGCGACGATAAAAATTAGCAAAGCCCAGGAACTTTTGCAGACTTTTCAGAGATGTCGGCTGAGTCCAATCATGGATGGCTTGGACCTTAACAGGATCCATCTCGATAGTAGAAGGGGAAAAAATGAACCCCAAAAATGAAACCTTCTGCACACCAAAGAGACACTTTGATCCCTTCACAAACAAAGAATTAGCACGCAGGACCTGAAAAACCGTTCTGACCTGCTTCACATGAGACTCCCAATCATCCGAGAAGATCAAAATGTCATCCAAGTACACAATCAGGAATTTATCCAGGTACTCTCGGAAGATGTCATGCATAAAGGACTGAAACACTGATGGAGCATTGGCAAGTCCGAACGGCATCACGAGATACTCAAAATGACCCTCGGGCGTATTAAATGCAGTTTTCCATTCATCGCCTTGCTTAATTCGCACCAGATTATACGCACCACGAAGATCTATCTTTGTGAACCAACTAGCCCCCTTAATCCGAGCAAACAGATCAGATAACAATGGCAAGGTGTACTGAAATTTAACCGTGATCTTATTAAGAAGGCGGTAATCTATACAAGGTCTCAGCGAACCATCCTTCTTGGCTACAAAAAAGAACCCTGCTCCTAATGGCGACGATGACGGGCGAATATGCCCCTTCTCCAGGGATTCCTTCACATAACTGCGCATAGCGGTGTGTTCAGGCACGGACAAATTAAACAATCGACCTTTTGGAAATTTACTACCAGGAATCAAATTGATAGCACAATCACAATCCCTATGCGGAGGTAGGGTATTGGACTTGGGCTCATCAAATACATCCCGGTAATCAGACAAGAACTCTGGGACCTCAGAAGGGGTGGATGACGAAATTGACAGAAATGGAACATCACCATGTACCCCCTGACAATCCCAGCTGGACACCGACATGGATTTCCAATCTAATACTGGATTATGGGCTTGTAGCCATGGCAACCCCAACACGACTACATCATGCAGATTATGCAACACCAGAAAGCGAATAACCTCCTGATGTGCAGGAGCCATGCACATGGTCAGCTGGGTCCAATATTGAGGCTTATTCTTAGCCAAAGGCGTAGCATCAATTCCTCTCAATGGAATAGGACACTGCAAGGGATCCAAGAAAAACCCACAACGCTTAGCATATTCCAAGTCCATCAAATTCAGGGCAGCGCCTGAATCCACAAATGCCATGACAGAATACGATGACAAAGAGCAGATCAAGGTAACGGACAGAAGAAATTTTGACTGTACAGTACCAATGGTGGCAGACCTAGCGAACCGCTTAGTGCGCTTAGGACAATCAGAGATAGCATGAGTGGAATCACCACAGTAGAAACACAGACCATTCAGACGTCTATGTTCTTGCCGTTCAACTCTGGTCAAAGTCCTATCACACTGCATAGGCTCAGGTTTAAGCTCAGGTAATACCGCCAAATGGTGCACAGATTTACGCTCACGCAAGCATCGACCGATCTGAATGGCCAAAGACATAGACTCATTCAAACCAGCAGGCATAGGAAATCCCACCATGACATCCTTAAGGGCTTCAGAGAGACCCTTTCTGAATATTGCTGCCAGCGCAGATTCATTCCATTGAGTGAGCACTGACCACTTTCTAAATTTCTGACAATATACCTCTATCTCATCCTGAGCCTGACAAAGAGCCAGCAAATTTTTTTCTGCCTGATCCACTGAATTAGGCTCATCGTACAGCAACCCAAGCGCCAGGAAAAACGCATCGATATTACTCAATGCAGGATCTCCTAACGCAAGAGAAAACGCCCAGTCCTGAGGGTCGCCGCGCAAAAAAGAAATGACGATCCTAACCTGTTGAATTGGGTCACCAGAAGAGCGAGGTTTCAAAGCCAGAAATAGTTTACAATTATTTTTGAAACTCAGAAATTTAGTTCTATCTCCAAAAAACAAATCTGGAATAGGAATTCTCGGTTCTAGCAAAGAATTCTGAACCACAAAATCTTGAATATTTTGAACTCTTGCCGTGAGCTGATCCACACATGAAGACAGACCTTTAATGTCCATTGCTACACCTGTGTCCTGAACCACCCAAATGTCTAGGGGAAAAAAAAGACAAAACACAGTGCAAAGAAAAAAAAATGGTCTCAGAACTTCTTTTTTCCCTCTATTGAGAATCATTAGCATTTTTGGCTTCCTGTACTGTTATGAAAGGCAATTCAGAATCACAATGGACATGGAGGTCAGAGCACATACAGTGATCTGACAACAACCCAAAATAATAGAACGAGATCTGAGACGTGGGAACTCTGCAGACCGCAATCCCTAAGCCTATCAAACCACACTAAAGGTAGCCGTGGAGCGCTCTTGACCAGAACCTAGGCGCCTCGTCACAGCCTGAGAAACTAGCTAGTCCTGAAGATAGAAAAATAAGCCTACCTTGCCTCAGAGAAATTCCCCAAAGGAAAAGGCAGCCCCCCATTTATAATGACTGTGAGTAAGATGAAAACACAAACATAGAGATGAAACAGATTTAGCAAAGTGAGGCCCGACTAGCTGAACAGAACGAGGATATGGAAGATAACTTTGCGGTCAGCACAAAAACCTATAAATAACCACGCAGAGGGGACAAAAAGACCCTCTGCACCGACTAACGGTACGGAGGTGGTCCCTCTGCGTCTCAGAGCTTCCAGCAGGCAAGAAAAACCAATAAAGCAAGCTGGACTGAAAAATAGCAACAAAATAACATTAGCAAAACTTAGCTTTGCAGAGCAGCAGGCCACAGGAACGATCCAGGGAAAAAACAAGTCCTACACTGGAACATTGACAGGAAGCATGGATCAAAGCATCAGGTGGAGTTAAGTAGAGAAGAAGCTAACGAGCTCACCAGATCACCTGAGGGAGGAAACTCAGAAGCTGCAGTACCACTTTCCTCCACAAACGGAAGATCCCAGAGAGAATCAGCCGAAGTACCACTTGTGACCACAGGAGTGAACTCTGCCACAGAATTCACAACAAATATGTATTACAGGTTCTGCTTCTTCCTTGTAGTCTGCATGTTTCTCCTATCCTTAAATGGTGCTGATGAAGGAGCATGGGACAGGAAAGCTGTGCAGTCTGTGAAGAGGTCTCCAACACATCTATTTAAGTAAATACAGTATAGGCCAACCCCTTTAAGTTTAAACAATGGCATTATAAAGGGTTAAGCTGGAAAAGCTCCCCCCTCTGCAATTCCCAGAACCAAAGTTTGGGGAGAATATTGTACTATGCACTCATTCTAAAGGGAATCAGTCATCAGGTTTTTGCTACTCCATCTGAGAGCAGTGTAAAGAGATGGAAATGCTACACATGTCCCCCCTTGAAGAATTCAAGAATATATGTATTGTTAATGTGTAATGTGAACTGTGAAATGCACTATGGTGTTGGTATTGTATTCTCCTCAACAGGTAGTCGACAGGGACAGTTAGCATTAATGTTTGGGACTAGCCCAGAGTGGGAGGGTATATGATGAAGAGACATAGGAAGTTTCCTGTCAGAATGTCAGAAAGGGCCCAGTGCATTTAGAGAAAAGAGCTAAGGGCAAATGTGAGAAGTGCCGCATGACATGGGTGTCCCGAACGAGAGAGGAGACAAAGCGTGAGGATAGGAAGATCCTAATGTAGAGAAAAAAAGAGAAGTGACTGAAGGAATAGAGTGATTGATTGTAGATGGGTCCTGGGTCAGGATGCATAGCCGAGTTTATAATTTATAGAGGTAACAAGCCTAGACAAGACATAATATATAAGATGAAGAGAGTGCCCCAGGTGGTAGTTCCAGAGCGTTAGAAAAAGAGAATACAAGTACCTGCCAAACTGGCAATACAGTTTTCTAGAGGGGAGAGAGGATGCAGAACCATGGGTTGAGAAGGGACTGCCATTCTTCCATTTAGCAACTATACCCTTCTTTTATGGATACATAATTTTATTATTTATTTATTTTAATACTATTTTTAAAGATATAGGTATTGCTATGTTCAGTTTGCTTTGCTATCAATATAGTTCTCTAGAGGGGAGAGAAGATGCAGAACCGTGGATTGAGAAGGGACTCTTACTAATTAGACTGTAGTTATTGATCTGAGTTGTGGTGAAAACAAGAGAGTAAAGAGGAAAGGGCAGAAATTGTATGCGAAAAAAATGCTCAGTATTGTAAAGAAAATGTTCATGAAGATATGTGCTCGCTATAGCGTTCACGGCGCTAGCAGGGATCTCACCGAAGTCATCGCAGTTGAGCCTGGCTAGGAATGGAGCCTTAGTGATTGGAGGTAGCTTTGATTATGTCACCGTCGGTCACTAACGCCACACTCGCAGTTGCTCATTCACCAGTGGTTCTCAGCCTGGATGGTTGCACCTTGGCACCATCCAGGTTGAAAATTATTTATCCCCCAGTCATGGATTACGGTGTGGGACAGAACGACTGACAGGTGAAGGTTTATTGTTGTTTTGGAAACACACTGATATGTGCACAGACCCATTCACTTGAAATGGTCCATGTGTGTACGTGTTTCCGGTACGTGTGTAAACTGTCACCATACGTACCAGAGACACGGATGTGTGAAAGAGGCCTAAACCTGGCATTGCTGTAATCGCACCGACCCGAAGAATAAAGTTGCCTAATCACTTATACCGCCTGAGGAATGGCATAAAAAATAAATACAACCAATTCTTCACATGCTGTTGACTTTTTCATTCTGCCTCCCAAAGATCGCAATAAGGCTCCGAGCACATTTATCCAACGCTGAATGCTTGCACCGGCATTTCCATGCAAACCTCTGAAATGCGTGTTTCAGACGGAACTCCTGGCAGAAGATGCCCTATAGTGAGGCAGATGGAGGCACTGTGGATGCCAACTGACCTGTGATCCGGCGGTGTCCATCTTTTTAGGATTGCATAAAGGTGCCGTTGGCCACAGTTTTGTGCACTTCTGAAAAGAAGAATACAGCTGAAAAGAGGCCAGACGGAGTCCAGAGTAACTCTGCTGCCTCACTATAGTGAATGGATCCCTCAGGGATTTCTTCTGAAACATGTCACTAGGATATTTAGATACAAATCCCAAAGTAAGTGCTCAGTGTAGAGCGCAGGATAAATGTGATTCCAAACATGTAAAATGTTCCCAATAAAACCTTCAACACAATCCACAAAAAAAGCAAGCCCTCACTCAGGTCCGCCATCTGATAAACATAAATATAGGAAGCTTCCATGCTACTGATAGCACAAAGGCTCTGGAAAAGTGAAATGGCCCCTCAGTCGCCAAAAGAAATTCAGCAAATTCTCCACTCCCAAATCCAAATGCTCCCCACCCTTCTGAGCCCCACAGTATACCTAAACCACATATTGCGCCCACGTTTGGTATTTCTGAAGTGATGAGAGCCTTACAGGTGCATGCCTCCAGAAGCATGGGCTGGGCATAACGTACTGGTGACTGCAATGTACTGGTCACTAGAGCGTACTGGTCACTACAATGGCAGTTTGCAATTTTCCAGCTGCAATATTCATTGCTGCTTATTTCTGGAAAACACCCACAGAGTCAAAATCGTCACTACACCTATATATTTGGGTATAGTTTCCCAAATGTGGTTACTTGAGGGTAATTTCTTCTCTTCCAGCATTTAGGGGTTCTGTATATGGAGTCCGCCAACTGTTCTAGGAAAATCTGCGCTCCAAGAGGAAAATAGCGCTCCATTCCTCCCGAGTATCTCCATGTGGCTAAGTAGTACTGTACACCCACGTTAGTAGAATTAGTGGGGCACATTTTGGTTGCCATTTTCCCCACTTTTTGTGTGAAAATGTAAAATCTAGGGTTGAGCGACCTTTACTTTTATAGGATCGGGTCGGGTTTCACGAAACCCGACTTTTTCAAAAGTCGGGTTGAGTGAAATCGGCCGATCCTATAAAAAAGTCGGGGTCGGGGTCGGATGAAACCCGAAACCCAATGCAGTGCATTGGGTTTCCATGGTTCCCAGGGTCTGAAGGAGCGGAAACTCTCCTTCAGGCCCTGCGATCCATATTTTAGTGTAAAATAAAGAATTAAAATAAAAAATATCGCAATACTTACCCTCTGACGCGCCCTGGTACCAACCGGGAATCTTCCTTCCTTAGAAACAGCCTTCCAGGACCTTGCGGTGACGTTCGCGGTGACGTCGCGGCTTGTGATTGGCCGCGCGGCCGCCCATGTGACCGCTCGCGCGACCAATCACAAGCCGCGACGTCACCGCGACGTCACCGAAGGTCCTGGAAGGGCTGATTCTTAGGAAGGAAGGCTGCCGGAAAGAAGCAGGGCGCGTCCGAGGGTGAGTATATTCCTATTAGGTATATACTCACCCTCGGACGCGCCCTGCTTTCCGGCAGCCTTCCTTCCTAAGAATCAGCCTTTCCAGGACCTTCGGTGACGTCGCGGTGACGTCGCGGCTTGTGATTGGTCGCGCGAGCGGTCACATGGGCGGCCGCGCGGCCAATCACAAGCCGAGACGTCACCGCGAACGTCACCGCAAGGTCCTGGAAGGCTGTTTCTAAGGAAGGAAGGTTCCCGGTTGGTACCAGGGCGCGTCAGAGGGTAAGTATTGCGATATTTTTTATTTTAATTCTTTATTTTACACTAAAATATGAATTCCAATACCAATTCCCGATATAAACATATCGGGAATCGGTATCGGAATTCCGATTCTAGATTCAAAAGATCGCCGACTTCATGGCCGACCCCACACAGGGGTCGGGTCGGGTTTCATGAAACCCGACTTTGCCAAAAGTCGGCGACTTTTGAATATTTTCAACCCGTTTCACTCAACCCTAGTAAACTCTTTGCCTAAGACAAAATATTGGTGGTAAAAATGTAGTTATTTTGTCTTCACTGCCCAATTGTATAACATTTTGTGACAGACACATGGTGTCAATATGATCACTGCATCCCTAGATGAATTCATTGAGAGGTGTAATTCGTAAAATCGGGTCATTTATGGGGGTTTCACTGTTATGGCACCTCATTGGCTCTCCCAGTGGGTCATAGCACCTGCAAACCATAACAGTAATATTTGGCACTCCTTGCCTTCTGAGCTTTGCACTGTGCCTGAAAAATATTTCCTGATTACACGTAGGGTATTGGCACACTCAAGAAAAAATGGACCTCAGTTTGTTGTAAAAACATTTCCTATTAGTGGTAAAAATGTAATTTATTCTTTCTTCACCGCTCAGTGGTATAAAATTCTAAACAAGGGGAGTAACGGTTTAACACGGCAGTCTGATATTTAAATGGCACTTAGTTTTCTCTGGTCTTCATCCACATACAGTCCGATGGGAGTTGCGGTACCGGCAATGCAGTACTGTGGCAAATCACAGTCTACAGTTTTGTCCTCTGAGCCCGTAATCCATAAATCTGTGCCAAAGCAGTTGGGAGCACTGCAGGAGTCTCTGTCCACCATGTGTGCTGATGCGCATCTGTCGGTAATGGAGACAGGGCCGCCGTCAGGGCATTGCTGCACTAACTGGCGCATGGGCCCAATCAGCAGAGAGGGCCTGCATCGGGCCCGCCTCTCCTGCTGCTCGGGCCCCAGCGGTGGGATTCTGCAGGTACTGTAACTGAAGGTTCAATTAAACTCTATTGTTGTGCGGGCCAGGACAGGAATGGATACAAGGGGGCAGGAATGGAGACTCTGGGGCAAGAATGTAAATACTGGGGCAGGAATGTAAACACTGGGGCAGAAATGGAAATACAGGGGCAGGAGTGGAAACACTTGGGTAGGAATGTAAACACTGGAGCAGGAATGGAGACAGGGGACAGGATGGGAGACATGGGGACAGGAATGTAAACACTGGGGGCAGAAATGTAAACACTGGAGCAGTAATGTAAATACTGGGGCAGGGATGAAAAAATAGGGGGCAGGAATGGAGACAGGGGGGCAGGAATGGAGACACTGCAGGAGTCTCTGTCCACCATGTGTGCTGCTGCGCATCTGTCGGTAATGCAGACAGGGCCGCGGTCAGGACATTACTGCCCTGACTGGCGCATGGGGCCCGATCAGCAGAGAGGGCCCGCATCGGGTCTCATCTCTTCTGCTGATCGGGCCCCAGCGGCAGGATTCTGCCGGTGCAGTAACTGAAGGTTCAATTAAACTCTATTGCCGTGCAGGCCAGGACACGAATGGAGACAAGGGGACAGGAATGGAGTCACTGGGGCAGGAATGTAAACACTGGGGCAGGAATGTAAACACTGGGGCAGAAATGGAAACACAGGGGCAGGAGTGGAAACACTGGGGCAGGAATGGAAACACTGGAGCAGGAATGGAGACACATAGGACAGGATCGGAGACAAGGGGGCAGGAATATAAACACTCCAGCAGGAATGGAAACACTGGGACAGGAATGGAAACACTGGGGCAGGAATGGAAACACTGGGGCAGGAATGGAGACAAGGGACAGAATAGGAGACATGGGGCAGAAATGTAAACACTGGGGGAAGAATTGTAAACACTGGGGCAGGAATGAAGACACTGGGGCAGGAATGGAGACACTGGAGCAGGAATGTAAACACTGGGGCAGGAATGTAAACACTGGGGCAGGGATGTAAACACTGGGGCAGGGATGGAAACACTGGGGCAGGGATGGAAACACAGGAGGCAGGAATGGAGACAAGGGACAGGATAGGAGACATGGGGCAGGAATGTAAACACTGGGGGAAGAATTGTAAACACTGGGGCAGGAATGTAAACACTGGGGCAGAAATGGAAACACTGGGGCAGAAATGGAAACACAGGGGCAGGAATGGAAACACTTGGGCAGGAATGTAAACACTGGAGCAGGAATGGAGACAGGGGACAGGATGGGAGACATGGGGACAGGAATGTAAACACTGGGGGCAGAAATGTAAACACTGGAGCAGTAATGTAAATACTGGGGCAGGGATGAAAAAATAGGGGGCAGGAATGGAGACAGGGGGGCAGGAATGGAGACACTGCAGGAGTCTCTGTCCACCATGTGTGTTGCTGCGCATCTGTCGGTAATGCAGACAGGGCCGCGGTCAGGGCATTACTGCCCTGACTGGCGCATGGGGCCCGATCAGCAGAGAGGGCCCGCATCGGGTCTCATCTCTTCTGCTGATCGGGCCCCAGCGGCAGGATTCTGCCGGTGCAGTAACTGAAGGTTCAATTAAACTCTATTGCCGTGCAGGCCAGGACACGAATGGAGACAAGGGGGCAGGAATGGAGTCACTGGGGCAGGAATGTAAACACTGGGGCAGGAATGTAAACACTGGGGCAGAAATGGAAACACAGGGGCAGGAGTGGAAACACTGGGGCAGGAATGGAAACACTGGAGCAGGAATGGAGACACATAGGACAGGATGGGAGACAAGGGGGCAGGAATATAAACACTCCAGCAGGAATGGAAACACTGGGACAGGAATGGAAACACTGGGACAGGAATGGAAACACTGGGGCAGGAATGGAGACAAGGGACAGAATAGGAGACATGGGGCAGAAATGTAAACACTGGGGGAAGAATTGTAAACACTTGGGCAGGAATGAAGACACTGGGGCAGGAATGGAGACACTGGGGCAGGAATGTAAACACTGGGGCAGGAATGTAAACACTGGGGCAGGGATGTAAACACTGGGGCAGGGATGGAAACACTGGGGCAGGGATGGAAACACATGAGGCAGGAATGGAGACAAGGGACAGGATAGGAGACATGGGGCAGGAATGTAAACACTGGGGGAAGAATTGTAAACACTGGGGCTGGAATGAAGACACTGGGGCAGGAATGGAGACACTGGGGCAGGAATGTAAACACTGGGGCAGGAATGTAAACACTGGGGCAGGAATGTAAACACTGGGGCAGGGATGGAAACACTGGGGCAGGGATGGAAACACAGGAGGCAGGAATGGAGACAAGGGACAGGATAGGAGACATGGGGCAGGAATGTAAACACCTGGGGAAGAAATGTAAACACTGGGGGCAGGAATGTGTAAACACTGGAGCAGGAATGGAGACACAAGGTACAGGATGTGAGCCAGGGGGGCAGGAATGTAAACACTGGGGGCAGGTATGTAAACACTGGGGCAGGAATGGAGACACTGGGGCAGGAATGGAGACACTGGGGCAGGAATGTAAACACTGGGGCAGGAATGTAAACAATGGGGCAGGGATGGAAACACTGGGGCAGGGATGGAATCACAGGGGGCAGGAATGGAGACACAGGGGATAGAATGGGAGGCACGAGGGCAGGAATACAAACACTGAGGGTAGGAATCTAAACACTGGGGCAAGAATGGAAACACTGGGACAGGAATGGAGACACAGGGGGCAGGAATTGAGACACGGGGCAGGAATGGAAACAATGGGGCAGGAATGGAGGCACAGGGGCAGAATGGGAGACACGGGGGCAGGAAAGGAAACACTGGGGCAGGAACAGAGACACAGGGCAGGATGGGAGACTCAGGGGGCAGGTGTTATGATCTGGTGACCTCAGAAAAAATATATGCCTAGGGGAGGCAGCTTTTGCAATAGATAAATACATCCGAAAAGAGAGCAAAGAGAAAGCTATAGCCTTAAAATAGTAAACATCCTTTATTACAATCAATAATTACATAAGAAAAGAACAATATGTCAAAATTAGAGTTTTAAAAAGATATATATGTGGATCCAAAGTGCAACAGATATAATCGATCCAGACTCAAAAATCAGGCAATATCAGGGGTCATAGCATATATGATGTGCAAAATGCAGCCTAAGGTATAGAAATATTTCTAATGATGCAGGATAAAGTGCTAGTGTGCCTTGTGCAATGAAATCTAGGCAGCAAAAGCAAGCTAGGAAAATAGGAACTGAAAAAATACACCTATACGAAAGTGCTGTTAGTATACTATGCGGCCTAAGGCTCTTAGAAAGGTGCACAGGTCCTATTTAAGCAACCATCAAGAGTGACCCTGGAAAATAAATAAGGCACAGTGGCAGAAATGAATTACCTGTGAGCCGTGGAGCGATTCCCCGACGCGCGTTTCGCGTGTAGCTTTTACGAGGGGTAAGCTTTTACCCCTCGTAAAAGCTACACGCGAAACGCGCGTCGGGGAATCGCTCCACGGCTCACAGGTAATTCATTTCTGCCACTGTGCCTTATTTATTTTCCAGGGTCACTCTTGATGGTTGCTTAAATAGGACCTGTGCACCTTTCTAAGAGCCTTAGGCCGCATAGTATACTAACAGCACTTTCGTATAGGTGTATTTTTTCAGTTCCTATTTTCCTAGCTTGCTTTTGCTGCCTAGATTTCATTGCACAAGGCACACTAGCACTTTATCCTGCATCATTAGAAATATTTCTATACCTTAGGCTGCATTTTGCACATCATATATGCTATGACCCCTGATATTGCCTGATTTTTGAGTCTGGATCGATTATATCTGTTGCACTTTGGATCCACATATATATCTTTTTAAAACTCTAATTTTGACATATTGTTCTTTTCTTATGTAATTATTGATTGTAATAAAGGATGTTTACTATTTTAAGGCTATAGCTTTCTCTTTGCTCTCTTTTCGGATGTTATGATCTGGTGGCCTAGGAGCAGCATGAGACGTACTCTGGAGAAGGTGGTACCTGTACTGACCGCAAACCCTGAACTTAGCACCGCAACTAGAAGTAGCCATGGGGAGTACCTAACACTCCCTAGACCCCTCGACACAGCCGGAGGACTAACTTCCACTTAAGATAGAAATGGAAAAACTATCTTGCCTCACAGAAAATCCCCAAAGGATAGACAGCCCCCCACAAATATTGACTGTGAGAGGAGAGGGAAATAACATACGCAGACATGAAATCAGGATTGAGCATAGGAGGCCATTCTAGCTAAAAAGAAAGAATAGGACAGAGTACTATGCAGTCAGTATTAAAACACTAGAAAATATCCACCACAGAAAATACAAATCTCCACATCTGACTAAAGACATGGAGGGTATATCTGCATCTCCAGAGACACAGCTTGGCTGCAAAAAAATCCTTCACAGACAAAGCTGGACAAGACAAAACATGAAAATGCACAGAACTATAAGGTCCACAGCAGGTGGACAGCAAAAACAAAGCCAGAACTTATCTTTGTTGAAAAGAACAGCAAAACAGGAGAGACCAGGTATGGATGTGAATCCTCCAAAAACAATGGACAACTGGCACTGACTAAAGGATAAAGCAGGACTAAATAGCCCAGCCCAAATTGCAAAAGGTGGATACACCTGATAAATGCTGCGACCCAAAGACAGCAGCACTACCACTCATAACCACCGGAGGGAGCCCAAGAGCAGAATTCACAACAGGCAGGAATGGAAACACTGGGGCAGGAATGGAGACACAGGGGGCAGGAATGGAGACACGGGGACAGGAATGGAGACACGGGCAGAATGGGAGACACTGGGGCAGGAATGTAAACAATGGGGACAGCAAATGGAAACACTGGGGCAGGAGTGGAAACACTGAGGCAGGAATTGAAATTGTGCTGTTCCATGTATATTCCTCAGTTTCCATGTATGTTGTTATATTTTACTCTGCTGCCACCCAATGGCCTTTTTCTGTATGGCAGCTTGTTTTTCATGTATTTCTTGTGGGCATGTCTTACATCCGGTTCAGGGGTCAAATCTTCTCTTCCTCTGGCAGCCATTTCCAGTTTACTTTCTGTTGTGAGAGGATGTGCTTTTGAACTGGGCTTAGGAAGGCATCAGTCTTTCGACCACACTCTCTCATGCTGCTCACACTTGCAGACACACTTGGTGCTACATCTTACTGTACCCTGTCTACCCTGCATTTTTGGAGAAGTTCTGTATTACCAGTTATACGCTGTATGTCCAGACCTACAAAATAAACACGTCTGGATTACACAATCCCTGGAGTGCATCATCTCTTCTGACGCTGAGCAGCATTGGTCCTGTCTGCCTCATATCGAGGAAATACGAAGGTACGACTCTTTCTCTCACAACTCTTATTAATCTGCGACACCTTCATTCGCCTCATGTGGGGACAGAACAGAAATATTGGGGCAGGAATTGAGACACAGAGGGCATATGTGATCTGGTGATAGGAACTGTTAATGTGTGATTGGTGAGGATGTAGTGCAGATGTGGAGTTTTTTTATCACTGGGCAGTGGAACTGTGAAAAGTTCGAGGGGTGTAGGTGGGCTTGGGGTGGAGCCTGGGTGGAGCCTCAGGGGCCCCTAAACTGTTGCCAGTATGGGGCCCCATATTCCTAGTGACAGCCCTGGATTTAGAATGCACCTCCGGGTCTTGCACCAGGCACCCGCTACTCTACACGAGCACTGGACTCTGTCTAGCCAGGCACACAGAGCACTGCACACACCGTGGCTCACCGCAGTGTTCGCGCATGTTCTGTGGAGCATGACTACGCGCTTCCTCCCCATTGAGGAATGCGCTGCGCTAGTTCCTCCGCTCTCACTGCTGGCGGGAAACTGACCCCTCTTTCCTGCGCTTCCTGTACACTGCCGGCTTAGCCTTGACCCTACTACCCTGGTCATGGGACCTGTCCTGTCCCCCATTTTCCCCGGTAACGCTGGATGCAGCCTCTACAGTTCCTGACCTGGCATGACGCAGCTACCCGCAGCCCGGTCTTCCTCCTTAGAGTGTGGTTTCTTCATGTGGTGCTCTGCAGTGCTTACGTATTCATGTGCATGGCTTCTGACAGGTCACTGATCCCTCAGTGACCTGCCCCTAGTTTACATAATGAACATTATGTATACCTTGGAAAACAAAACCTTCAGCAGGCAGGGCCCCTGCACTGCAGCATGATTACATATGTAATGGAAATATATACACATTTGTTTGATGTAATCCTGAAGTTCCTAAAAACAAAATTTAATTTGCAAATGGCGCCGGCTGCGCCGGCGCCTGATTACAATGATAGCCATATTGATGAATACCTAAGCAGAGCACCACATGAAGATCCCCTCACAGGCTGCCCTGAAGTACGAGCATATCATTAACTCAAGGCTGAAAATAAAGATTAAACAACAAAGACATTACGGATTTCATCAACCAAGGTATAATTTTAAACAGTGTAACGGCGCCAACCTGACACTGTCTGTAGGTTACTCAACACAATCCTGCTGACAGGTTCATTTTAATGAGGTTGTCCAGCACCGGTCACTTTCAAAATGCAAGTGAGCAGTGTTGAGGACCAGTTATGAGCAGATCAGGCAACATTTGAATTCTCCAAACCACACTGATTTCCCCAGTTAATTAGATCTAAATCAAATTTATTCTCTGCGAGTTGAATGTGCTTCATTGTGCTTTACTATCTCTCCATACAAAAGAGCAAAATAAGCCTAATATGTAAAAAAAAAAAATATATATATATTACAGGATGGTTCCGTGTATGCAAACATAAGGTCATGGCGCACATTGTGACTTGCTGATGTTATGCACACGTGCGCAGAACCATTCCTTGCCTCGTCACAGCCGAAAGTCCCAGCCAAGTGTGACGAGGTTCAGGATTTCACTGTTCTCGGCAGTGATAGGATGATGCGAATACGATGGATGGGGAGCGGTGAGTAGTGGTGGGGCTGAGGTGGTGAACGGTAAGGTGAGGATGAGGGGTTTTATTATCTTTTGATGACCCCTTACAGTTCAGCAAAATGGCAGCCAGATTCTCCTATTTTGCTGATTAAACACAGAAGTGAATTACAAAAAAAGTAGAACTCAATTCCACTCTAATAAATTCTCTCATCTCAGTGGATGATTTTATGACCCCACATACTGTACCTGCTGACAGTTGTTATGTACATGTCCTGTTCATCAGAAATTGAGATGTACAAGATACCTACCGATTGTGCACATCTCGGCAGCTATGTGGAGTAACTTCATTGGCGCAAATCATCTTCAATGTAAAAGAAAATAGTGCCAGACAACCCCTTTAACAGAAAAAGAAAAAAACACTTCTACTTTTTTCAGCCAGAACATTACCTAAAAATGGCCAACAAGGCTCGAAGGCTTCCATTTTACAGCTAAACTTCTCCTAAATGACTTCATGTGTGGATCTGTGAGAAATGTTAGACCTGAAGTAGTACATCATCAGTCTGCAGGTTCAGTAAGTTAATAACACAGGCTTCTCTGGGGTGCACACATGGGTGACTGGCAAGCAGGACAATCTTAGTCATACCGCTCTCATAGCTGACTTCGCACAGTAAGGTTGCCCATTAATTTTGTGCTGTGATTCTGCTTTCAGATATATTGCACCTTGGTCCGATGTCTATAGAATTTACAGTGTTTGTTAACTTTTATTGCACATGAAATTTAAGGTCAGGAGACACTGAAACATTGTGTACTCTTACTGCAAAAATCCCATTTTTTCCCATTGTGAATAGGAGAGAATTGATTGCTGACAACATATTGCAGTGTTAACTCACTCATGACCAAAAATAAAAACGAATAATAAAAAAGCTTCCAGGGGTCAGAGACTATGATGGAAAAGTGTCTTAGTTATGTAAAAAACTGGTCATATGTAGAGCAAAATATATAAAAATGGATATATGGCACTCTCACAATATGGTGCTCGAGTACGGGTTCCACTCAGTATGGCTAGTAATGTTAAGTACTCGACACTTCAAATTTGCAATCGGATGAATACTTTATTTAAAAGGAAATCCACAAAATTTGACATTTCCACCCTACAATACGAGTCTTTCTCAAACTCGGGTTGCTGGTGTGGATAGATATGAGTAACAGCGCTGTGTTACACATTAAACAGCTGCTGTGTTGCAACACAATGTAAAATGGACTTCCTGGTAAAGTCCATGTTCAGGGTCCATGCCCGAACAGTAGGTGTTTGGTACGGACGTGTAGAATCCAAAAGAAGAAAATGTCCAGCTCCACCGAATCCGTGAAAAAAGGTTTTCTTTATTTACAAACTTAAACATGGAGGATACAAACTTCAGCACAAACCATATGGGTATGAATCTCAACGCGTTTCTGGAGACTAAGCTCCCTTAATCATGACAATGATTAGCTATCTATACACACAGATAGTTGTTACTTGCTGGCACCTGCTTGCAGAAGGGTTTCTTTTCTTCAGTATGTACAGGTATTCATTATGTAAACTAGGGGGCAGGTCAGTGAGGATTAGAGACCTCTCAGCAGGCTGCATTATGAATACCTAATCAGAGCACCACATAAAGAACCCCCTACAGGCCGCCCCGGGGCAGGAGCATATCACTAACTCAAAACTAAATAAAGATTACACAACAACCACAAGATGGATTTCTTCACCCAAGGTATTATTTCACTCAGTATAACGGTGCCAACCTGACACTGTTTGTGGTTACTGTTTACAATTCTGCTGACAGGTTCCCATTAAAGCTTTGAAAAATGATAGTAAAAACGGACAAATGGACAAAGGCTGGTTTCACATTTGCATTTTTTGCCGCTGCGTTTTAGCGCAAAAAAACGCATGCATTTTTTCCCTATACTTAACATTAAAAATGCATGCGTTTTTTTGCATGCGTTTTGCCGTGTTTGACGACACATGCATCGTTTCTATGCTTGCGTTTTGTTGCGGAAATGCAACATGTAGTAATTTCTAGAGGCGTTTTTGCGGAAAAAAACGTATAGCTGTCTATGTAAACGCATGCGTTTTTAAGCACATGCGTTTGCTTGCGTTTTAAACGCATGTGTTTCAATAGAAAAAAACAAGAATACACACTGATAAGCCACCCCCCACCATAAAGGTGATAAAGGGATCCAAACCCTAACCCTAGGGATCCTAACCCTAACCCTAACCCTAGGGATCCTAACCCTAACCCTAGGGATCCTAACCCTAACCCTAACCCTAGGGATCCTAACCCTAACCCTAGGGATCCTAACCCTAACCCTAGGGATCCTAACCCTAACCCTAACCCTAGCGATCCTAACCCTAACCCTAACCCTAGCTATTTCTGTTTATAGTGGGTTTTCTTGTTGATTTTGATGATTGGCAGCTGTCACACACTTCTCATCATGCGTTTCAAAAACGCAAATGCAGGAAAAAACGCATGTAAACGCGTGAAAACGCAGCATTTTTTTACCACATGCAAAAACGCATGCATCTAAAAAACGCAGCGTTTGCACGCGTTTACATGCGTTTTTTTCACCACCTGCGTTTGCGTTTAAAACGCTGCGTTTTTAAATGCAAATGTGAAACTAGCCTTAAAGTGGACGGAAATCTGATCCAGCATGCCAGTGGAAAATTATCCCAGTTTTATTGGACACAAAAAAAAGACATCTGAATGAGTTGTTATGATGCTTTGACTGTTTCTTTTCCACATAGCATAATTTTCAAAAACACAAATGTTAAGGATGGAAGTCATGGTATGAGACTGTGATTACACAGGAGAGGGCATACTTGAGATTAGACATTTTCTCACTATCTGGTAGAAAAATTCAAAATCCAATAAATTGTCTCAATTGGGTTAGTGATTCTATGGCATCTTTTACTTGGCCTAATTTAATGACATATGGTATAATAACAGGTGCCCTAAACAACCCTTATGGAGAAATAAAATTGTAATTGGGCCCCTCTTTGGAAGCTAAAAGTATCACTTATGACAACATGTACTTTCGGTAAGGGCCGAAGTGGGAAAAATCGTGGATTGTGTATGGTGAATGATCATGTAAATTGTCAGACAAGGGGGCACAAAACTTTTGTTTTTTTGGGGGGCAGACAGATTGAATCAGTAAAAAGATAATGATGCCTTCCGACGCATGCTATCTTGTGAAGGTCATTTCTCCTTGAATTTTTTCCAGTAATACAGTATAAAGCACCAGAAAAAAAATAGCATATACCCTATAGTAAGAAAATAGTAATTGTAGTAATAGTACTAGTAAATAACATAAGGTACTTGGATAACATTATTTTCATCTAAAAGAGTAAAAGCCATCCCACCGCAACAAGGTGTATCCAATCGGGATGGTCCTATCCTGTCGCTAGGATTGAAACTTTTTGTTTCAGCTGACCTCAGTGTGAATAAGGGCACTTTGATCAAAATAGAGTTAATCATGTACCTTATGTTATTTACATGTACCATTATTTTTTACCTATTTACTCACTACAGAGTACATGTTTGTTTTGTTTTTTTCTCTCGGATTTTGTCTGTGAAATGGCCACAGTGTGAATGCGTCCTTACGTATTACACGTGTACCAACGTATGCTCGGCTCATTTTTCTTTGTTTTTGCAATAATACATTAGGCTGGAGCCACCTTACGAAGACACATTTTACCTCTTGTATGGACCCTAAGGCTATGGCTGGCTATGCAATTTGGAAAATTTTGCAAAAGTCAGAAGGTTGCTTGTGACTTTTTCCCATAGGAAATAGTAGAAGACTCGCTGCAGCTTGTAGCCCTGGGCTAACATTACACTGTACATGAGTCTTGCCATTTATGGAAGTATGTTTAAATGATTAAAAAACAAAACCATCAGTAAGGAGCGCATCGGGCTATTTGTTGTTATAATAGTCGCCGTTCAATTTGTAATTTTATCCACGTTTATTAAAAATTACAACCTCAGCAAAAAGTTACATTTCCTAATCCAATTAAACAAGATTATTTTAATCACCATTATATAGATGTATACACATTGGTATGCTGAAATATTCTCCTGTATTATAATCACCCCGCACTTTTCAAATATTCATTGCGCCATAATTGTGTCAGCACACAAAAGCTTAGAGGCAAATCAGATTATTATAGCCATCAGCTATGGCGTTGATTATGTATATGAAGTGCGGTATTACTCACAGCTGCCCTCATGGTAATTACAGTGCTTGCAACCTGAGCATTTTTAACTGTTTGAGCTACACAAAATTTAGGTGGGTTTCAGGCATGATTTTTTTCATTATATGTAAACAAACGCTCATTCATTTTTTTTTCTGTGTGCTGCACCCATATTTGGTCCATATGTCAGTTTTTAAAATTCTTGCTGTGTTTATTTTTCTCTTATAATATAACAACTTACTTCTGCTACCCATTAGGCAACCTTCACACATCAGTATTTTATGCACGTATGCGGTCTGTTTTTTATGGGCCACAAACACGGACACACACACCCATTGTATTCAGGGTGATAGTCACATGTCAGGCATGACAGTTTTTTACCTGCAGCACAGGCAAAAATTTTCATAATCAGCAGAGGGAAAAAAATGACCTTTCAATGCTATTATTATCAACCCACTGCTGTCTGTTTAGCCTTTGCTGGTTTGAATTTATAGGCGGACCCTAAGTCTTTATTTTTCTGGGGTCCCTTGTAAATTCACCAGTGAAGGCTAAGCAAACAACTATGAGCTGTTATTAATAGCCTGTGAACCTTTTGGGAGATTGTCCCTTTTCCCAGATTATTATCATAAGCCCCCAGCTGTAGGCTTTCCCTCTGCTGGGGACTGCTGGGGACTGGGGGCTGTTATTAGTAGCCTGTGAACCTTTTGGGAGATTGTCCCCTTTCCCAGATTGTTATCCTAAATGTGGCACCCCTAGGGGTATTTGCCACAAAAATAGTTACTGACAGTAAATGCAAATACTAAAATAGCAAGACTGCACTACCACCTCCGGCCAGAAGGGGGAGCTCCAGAGACTCCCCTTGATCCATTCTGGTCTGAGAGAAGAACTGGCAGTTGGGCTAAGGAGCTGAAAGTGAGAGGTCATACAGTTGAATCTCTAACAGCCCTGTGACTGTTACCAGGCCTAAATCACCGGCCTGAGGAGAAGAGGGATAGAGAAAAAGGACATTGTGAGAACCGGGTAGCATTAATCACTACCCAGAACAGGCGCAAAGACGGATACCGGATCCGTGGCTGTATTCATTACATATAATACAGCAACCGGAAAAACGTGAGGTGATATCAGCTTCACTAGGGTCGGACGCAGCAACAGACACAGAGTTCAGCGGTACTCCTGGAGGGGGTAAGCCGATAAAAGGACTCGGGTTGCCCGTCGAACCAGGACCCGGAGGGGACAGATTGGGCCAGCAGCCAGTTCACATACAGCAGCAGGGCCACACAGATATTGCGTACAATAAGAGGCGAAGACCCCGGCAGGGTCAAAGTAACTCAGAGTTCCCATACAGACTCCGGTGACAGGACTGGTTGTAAATCCTTTTTTGTTAAAGTAAACTGGTTAAACGTTTCAGTGCCTCAGTCTTTCATTTGGACAATAGCCATCTATCCAGGATTGGGATCATCACCGTTGGGAGAACCTGCTGCTGATCAAGTAAGTGCCTGTTCCCTCACGATACCCTTTACACTGTGCATTGCCTGAGGCCACAGCACCGGGTCAAGCCACCCGTGACACCCCACTCAAGAGACAGACCCCATTGGTCCGGTGCTGGGTACCCCGGTCTCTTGGGCGTCACAATTGGCGTCACGAACAGGATCTAGCCAGCCCGTATACCGGGTATTGTGTGCCGTGATTGGAGCCCAAAACTGTGAAAACTTGGATGAAAAATCTTGAAAATTGACTTTATTAAAGAAAAATCCATTCTCCATTGAAAACTATTGAAAGTGACTTTTCCCCATTGGTTATAACGGAGTAAAGATGGCCGCCATCCCCTGAGGTAATCACTTCATAACCGTTAGGCACGAGACTGTTAATTGAGCTACGCCATCACCTGAGCCCCAGTCTAACTGAAAAACTTCAGAATCCGCCATTACAGAGCGCGGTGGGTGGGAGCAGCAGGGGGCGTGTCATTGTGGGCGGCACCAAGCTGAGCGCTCTGACATCAGAGCAAGGGGAAAATCGATCCTGCTGCACAGTGGAACGAATCTACACTATCCCGATGGAAGCGGAGGACCGGAAGGGTCCGGATTAACTAAGGGGGCACAGTATGTCGCAGCACGGAGACGCCGCAGCACCCGGCGACGCTAATGCAGCTGAAAGACAGAGTGTCGATAGAGAGTCCGGTAGCGCAGCGGTGCAAGGAGTGGCGCCCATCATGCCGGTGCTGATGCCATATACCCCGGGTGGCCCATGGCTTCCAATGTATGAAGGTGAGCCTAATACCCTTGACGATTTCAGAGAAAAGATGCTGGCCCATTTTGACATGTTCCCTGTGGGTGAAGTTCAGCGTGTTAGTCTCCTGATGATGCAGTTAAGTGGCCATGCTAAGCGAGAAGTCACAGCATGGGCAGCTGATCTAAAAGGCACTGTTGAACGCATATTTGCTGGATTAAAAGCTACATTTGAAACCACTGCCAGCAGCAAAGCTAAAGTACGATTCTTTAATTGCAAACAAAAAGTTAATGAGGGCGTGAGAGACTTTGCCTTAAACCTGCAGGAAGCCCTTAAATCACTTACACTGGCTGAACCCATTTTTAACACCGGAGCGGATAAACTGCTAAGAGATCAATTTATTGAGGGACTCTACACCCCTTCTCACCGGGGGCATGTGAGCATGCTTGTTTTTAAGAACCCTGAATTGACATTTGCCCAATTAAAGGAGAGCATTATACGTCTCCAGCTGGCAGAGGCACCTCGGGATCAGGATCCTGCGCAACTCATGGCAGAGGCTCCTCAACAACATGGAGTACCAGTGACATCAGCTATGTCCGGGGCCATTGCTAAGCCCCTGGGGCCCAGTACTAATGAGGCTCTTCAACAAAAGCTTGACTCTTTAACTGATGTTGTTGCTTCAATGGCTAAAACCATGCAGGAGATGAGAGGACCCAAGATGGAGTTGTCAAACCGTAGAGAAGGTGTTCCATGGATGAGACCCCGGAGATACCCGACATGGAGAGGACGACCCCGCGACCGCTACCAACCGGATGGACAGCCCATTTGCCGCCGTTGCCAGCAGCCAGGCCACTTTGCACGAGATTGTGATTTAAACGGGAATCCCCTGGGAATGCGGGCCGCTTCGCAGGAATGAACTTTCAAGGCCCAACACCCTGGCACGACAGGTACATCGGAGGACGACCCATTATCCCTATCGTGCTGGACGGAATGCCCCTCAACGCTTTGCTGGACACAGGTTCCCAGATTTCATCTATACCGTATATCCTTTATAAGAGGTACTGGGCTGATGCAGATATTGATAAAGGGCCCTCTGATGTTGAACTAGATATATGGGCCAGTAATGGTAAGTTGGTACCGAAACTAGGATTCAGGGAGATGACCATAAAGATTGGTAAAGTAGAATTGAAGAAACAGGGTATAATTGTTATTGATGTTGACCGGCGGAACTGTGAACCAACTGTATTGATAGGAATGAATGTGTTAGAGAACTGCTTTTCCGAAGTCATTTCTGTCTTACAGCAAATTGCTGAAACTGCCCAATCCTGCCAGCAGAGAGTTCTCCGGAGGGAAATAAAAGTATTGATGTTAAGGCAACAGGTAGAAGTTGCAGGTGGAGAAATCGGCAGTGTGAGGGTAAGTGATCCAACATCTATTGTAATCCCACCAAAAACAGAAATGCTGGTATGGTGTAGAGCAGCCATTGGTACTAAGGGACGAGATTATCAAGCCTTAATAGAACCAGTGTACACCGACAGCAGGCCCACTATACTCACAGCACGAGGGATAGTCGAGGTACACCGGGGACGAGTGCCGGTACGACTTTTGAACTGTGGAGAGGAAGAGGTCACTTTGCCAAGGTATGCTACAATGGCAAAGCTATATACTGTTGACAACAATGCCATCACAACCATTGAGCCCTTAGAACCAACCTGTCAGGTGGAAGGCAATGGCTCAGATGGAGAAATGGAGGATTGGTGCCAACAGCTACACGTGGGCATAAATTCAACACCTACCCATCAAAAACAAGGGGTGTATAGGCTAGTGACGGAATATGAACAAGTCTTCAGTAAACACCCATTGGACTTCGGACGGATAGAAGGGGTAGAACACACAATCCCCACCAGTGACCATCCCCCAATAAAAGAAAGATATAGACCCATACCGCCCGCTCACTATCAATGTGCAAAAGATATGCTGAGGGAGATGAAACAGGCCGGGGTAATAAGAGACAGCTGTAGCCCCTGGGCGGCCCCTCTAGTGATTGTCAAAAAAAAAGGACGGAACCATGAGAATGTGCGTAGACTACCGGAAGATTAATAACATCACCCATAAAGACGCCTACCCCTTGCCTAGGATAGAAGAGTCCTTAACTGCTTTGAAATCTGCTAATTATTTTTCCACCTTAGACTTAACAAGCGGGTATTGGCAAGTCCCTGTGGCTGAGCGAGATAAGGAAAAGACGGCATTCACCACACCAATGGGTCTATGTGAATTTAATCACATGCCGTTCGGACTCTGCAACGCATCCGGTACCTTCCAGCGGCTGATGGAATGCTGCCTCGGACACAAGAACTTCGAGACCGTCCTCCTGTACCTAGATGATGTGATCGTCTACTCAAAGACTTACGAACAACACTTAATAGACCTGGCAGAAGTGTTCGAAGCCTTATCCAGGTATGGCATGAAAGTCAAGCCATCCAAATGTCACCTTCTCAAGCCAAAGGTACAGTACCTGGGACACATCGTGAGTTCGGAGGGAGTAGCACCAGATCCCGAGAAAATAAGCGCCATAAGGGATTGGCCAAGACCTACCAGCGCAAAAGAAGTGAGACAATTCCTGGGATTGGTGGGTTACTATCGCAGATTTATAAAAGGATTTACCAAGTTGGCAGCACCCTTGCAAGACACCTTGGTAGGGCAGACGAAGAAACCTTCAAACCGAAACCCTCCTTTTCAGTGGAACGACGAAAGGGAAGACTCCTTTGAACAACTAAAGAAGGCACTAACCGGAGAAGAGGTTCTGGCATACCCAGATTACCATCAACCTTTCATCCTCTACACCGATGCCAGTAATGTGGGACTAGGAGCGGTGCTGTCACAAAAGCAAGAAGGTCGGGAGAAAGTCATCGCCTTTGCAAGTAGAAAGCTCCGGCCTACTGAAAGAAATTCAGAAAATTACAGCTCCTTCAAATTGGAACTACTGGCAGTAGTTTGGGCTGTGACTGAACGTTTCAAACACTATCTGGCCGCTGCAGAATTTATTGTCTATACTGACAACAATCCGTTGACCCACCTGGACACAGCCAAATTAGGTGCGTTAGAACAGCGATGGATAGCCCGGTTATCTAATTACAACTTCAAGATCAAGTATCGAGCAGGTCGCAAGAATGGAAATGCCGATGCTCTATCCCGGATGCCACACTTGAGAGATGTAGAAGAAGAAATGGGGGAGCTTGAAGAAATTGAACTACCAGCCTTCCATCATCCCAAGACAAAACATCATCAGTCAAGTACCTATCAGAAACAACAAGAGGTGAATTTAAATCCGTTAGCACACCATAGATGGGCTGACACCCAAGACAGCAATCCGGCTGTGAAGTTGGTGAAGGAACTGTTAACTGAGCAAAGTGCATATCCCGATGAGGATGCCCCAGAAGAGACGCATCAACTCTGGAAAGAGAGAGGCAAAATGTTCCTGTATCAAGGGAAGCTCTGTAGAAGGTACACCAATCCGAAAACACATGAATTGGTTTGGCAGATTATCGTGCCTAAACAAGATGTCAAGATGGTCCTCGAAGCTTACCATAATGGTGCTGGTCACTTCGGTTGGAAAAAGTTAGAAGTACTTCTAAGAGAAAGATTTTATTGGGTCGGGATGAGAAAATCAATCGAACAGTGGTGCAGAAATTGTGGCCCGTGCAACCTCAGAAGAAACGATCAAAAGAACCAAAGAGCACCACTGCAGCCCATAATCACCAAACAACCACTTGAACTTGTAGCCATGGACCACGTGAAGTTGACACCAAGCCGGTCTGGCTATGTCTATGCCTTGACCATCGTGGACCATTATTCACGCTTCTTGGTAGTAGTACCCGTAAAAGATCTGACAGCAAAAACAGCAGCCAAAGCGTTCCAAACGTACTTTTGTAGACCCCATGGATATCCGGAACAGGTTCTCACCGACCAAGGTACAGCCTTTGAATCAGAGATCTTCAGAGAATTCTGTAATATGTATGGTTGCAAAAAGATCCGGACGACGGCCTATCATCCACAAACAAACGGCTTATGCGAGAAGATGAACCATATTGTAATAGAACTACTAAAGACTTTACCTGAGGCAGAAAGGAATCAATGGCCAGAGAAATTGCCTGACTTGGTGGATCTGTATAATCATGTCCCGGTGAGTTCCACCAATTGCACCCCAGCTTACCTTATGCGTGCAAGACCCGGCCAATTACCAATCGATCTAGAAATGGGAATTCTGAAACCAGACGCAGAAGTCCAAGACTCCAATTGGGATATCATACGGCAAAAGCAGTATCGCCAAGTGCAAGAGAGTGTGGAAAGAAGCCTTCAGCAAACTAGAGAAAGACAAGAGCGAACTTTCAACCAGAATGCTCTAGCGACCCCATTAAGACCAGGTGACCAAGTGCTCAAGAGAAATCGTCGAACCAATAAACTGGACAATCAGTGGGAAGCCGTACCCTACACAGTTTTACCAACAAGAGTGGATAATCCTAAAATGTGTCTCATTAGCAAAAACGGAGGCTTAACATCTGTACTAGTGTCAAGAGACAATCTTAAATTATGTCCGGAAGCATTGAAAGAGCCAGACGTTGTCCAGCCAGAACCAGAAGTTATTCAACCCATACAGGTTCAACCAGTAAAGGAAAAAGAAGAGGAAGTGTATCACACCTGTATAGGAGACTTTCCCAAAACCCTACTAACATACCATGGTGCAGTAGTGGTTCCCATGGTGGCCTTTTACCCAACACCAAACCCAATACCAGAAGTCCCAAGACAGGAAGAGGCTGACCCCGTACTACAGGAGGTTCCAGGCCAGGAAGAACAGATTCCTGGTCAGAGTAATCCCATTCACGGTGGACTTGCCAACTCCATAGTCGTGGAATTATCTTTAGCAGAGCGGGCAGATACTACATCCGCAGTAGACAGTAGTACACCACATGAAGAGACACCGCTATTACGTAGATCACAGCGTAGTACCCAGGGTCAATTACCGGCCAGGTATGCAGATTACCAACTATAAAGCTCATAATGTGAATTGTATATATGTTATGCCGTATATAGTTAAACAGAAAATGTAGTATAGTCATTGTTATCAGTCTGCAACGTTTAAGCCCAGTGCCTACAGAGACTTGTCTGTATGAACTTCTTGCATATTCTTGAACTTTTTATCAGCCCGGAGGCACTAAATCAAAGCTCCGGAAAGACTGCTTTTTGAACTTTGCTCCTCGCTCTTTTTGAACTTTCTTTAGACTTTATATTGATAACTCCGTTGGAAAAATGGAACTAAATTCCTGGACACTAAGTACAGTGCCTTTCCTAATACCTTCAAGGATAGAACTGTATTAATGGACGCTATTTGAAGTGACTTTGTACAGAACTATATTTTTGTTTCCTCGAGTGGTTTTTGTAACTTTTCATTTTTAAGACTCTGTACATATTAATTGTTATTTCAAAATGTTATTGTCCCACAGTCCCGGAGTACTGTTCTTAACTAAGGGGGAATGTGGCACCCCTAGGGGTATTTGCCACAAAAATAGTTACTGACAGTAAATGCAAATACTAAAATAGCAAGACTGCACTACCACCTCCGGCCAGAAGGGGGAGCTCCAGAGACTCCCCTTGATCCATTCTGGTCTGAGAGAAGAAATGGCAGTTGGGCCAAGGAGCTGATAGTGAGAGGTCATACAGTTGAATCTCTAACGGCCCTGTGACTGTTACCAGGCCTAAATCACCGGCCTGAGGAGAAGAGGGATAGAGAAAAAGGACATTGTGAGAACCGGGTAGCATTAATCACTACCCAGAACAGGCGCAAAGACGGATACCGGATCCGTGGCTGTATTCATTACATATAATACAGCAACCGGAAAAACGTGAGGTGATATCAGCTTCACTAGGGTCGGACGCAGCAACAGACACAGAGTTCAGCGGTACTCCTGGAGGGGGTAAGCCGATAAAAGGACTCGGGTTGCCCGTCGAACCAGGACCCGGAGGGGACAGATTGGGCCGGCAGCCAGTTCACATACAGCAGCAGGGCCACACAGATATTGCGTACAATAAGAGGCGAAGACCCCGGCAGGGTCAAAGTAACTCAGAGTTCCCATACAGACTCCGGTGACAGGACTGGTTGTAAATCCTTTTTTGTTAAAGTAAACTGGTTAAACGTTTCAGTGCCTCAGTCTTTCATTTGGACAATAGCCATCTATCCAGGATTGGGATCATCACCGTTGGGAGAACCTGCTGCTGATCAAGTAAGTGCCTGTTCCCTCACGATACCCTTTACACTGTGCATTGCCTGAGGCCACAGCACCGGGTCAAGCCACCCGTGACACCCCCCTCAAGAGACAGACCCCATTGGTCCGGTGCTGGGTACCCCGGTCTCTTGGGCGTCACATAAGCCACCAGCTGTGGGCTTTCCCTCTGCTGGGGACTGGAGGCTGTTATTAGTAGCCTTTGAACCTTTTGGGAGATTGTCCCCTTTTCCAGATCATTATCATAAGCCCCCAGCTGTGGGCTTTCCCTCTGCTGGTTATGAAAATTATATGGGAGCCCACTCCATTTTTCATTTCTTTACTTTGCACAGGAGAGACACAGTGGGAGCTTAATACAACTCCTATCATTGACACCTGGTAGCGCTGATCTCAGAGAGTCCAAGTGACAAAAATGAGAGCTGTCTTCAGCAGCTGGCACCTGGGAACAGCGCAAACTGTACTTCTTCTTCCCAGGTGCCAGTACATGTCCCGTTGATGACACATGGATGTCATCCATGTGTCATTAGTGTGCACATGTGCGGCATGCATTTTGTCCATGCAGCTTATGAAAAACTGACATGTCTGCAGGTTTTTCACACTAACACACAGTCCGTGTGAAAATCCTGCCATGTGCGCACCACAATTGAATACAGTGGGTGTGCGTGTGTCCGTATTTGCGGAGCTTAAAAAACGGATGTGTGAAAGGGCTTAAAACAGTAAAATATGGATGCCGTCTGTGTGGAATCCATTTTTCTTTACAGGGTCATTGACTTGCATTGGCGCATTTAAATCGCAACAATTTTCATTTCAATGACTGTGCCCTTTCACTTGTTCTTTTTTTTTGATGACTTATTGTTTACCAGAAAACAAAAATAAGGAAATAGGAATTTTTATTTTAAATGGGCATACTGTAAAACACTGGCATATCAACCTGAACGCAAGATGTGCATGCAACTAAATGCTGCAATGAGCCAGAATGGCTACAAATAGTAGTAGAGTAGTCGGTATGGAATAATATATGAATAACTACTCCTCTAATAATTAGCACACTATAGTACTGCAGTCAAATGTAAAAAATGAAACATTTTTATAAAGGGAAAGATGCAGTCAAGAATGAATAGCATTAGATCTCAAGACTGCCATAATGTGGGCAACTATGAGCAACTGCATGGGCGCCAGAAGTCCCACCCTGAATGTGGATTTTACAACCTGAACTTACAGTATCTTAGTATTAAGACTCTCCCAGTATGAGTCAATAGACTCAAAATTAAACTGGGACTTGTGGCCCTAACATGGATTCTGTAATGGCCCACGTTATGGCTGTCTATACAACGTTTAAGGCTTTATTCACTCCCACATACTGTATGTACCACTATAGCAAAGACAAAAATGCTATTATATGTGATCTGATGGCCATCACAATTTTCTTTTTATAGAAGCAATTCGGTGAAATATATTGCTATTATATAGAAAACCACATTGTTTCATGGTCTACAGGTTTTCCCTTCTGAACTCACGGCATGACTGCAACTAAAACCAGGGGTTAATTATAGCACACAATGTGAATTGGATTCCAAAAAAATTCCAATTCACAGTAAGGTCTGTTACGCACACAGCTTACATGCCCGTATTAACAGAAAATGAATGAAATGGGAAAAAAATCAAAACTCTTGAGCGTGAATATGGCCAAAAAGAAGTAATTCCAGCTCAGATTTTCTCAAACTGTGACCTGGCATTATGAGAAGGCAAACCCATGGACACAGTGTGCTTAAAATCTGTCAATCCTTGAAAGAACACAGTAATATTTAGTAGTGTAACAGAGCTAAATGAAATTACACAGTTGTGTTACGCGCTCAGAGATCTACGGAAATCGGTGTTTCCGCATCAGTACCAGGATGGTAAGTAGACAGTAATTCTCTTTACAGACAGTGGGCAAGAGAAAGTCATGTGTAAAAAGTGGTTGTGGTTGTAAACGCTGTAATGTCGGTGTCTATACTTTCCTTATAAAATCCATCTTGAGCATTTTAAGAGGTGTTGACTGTCGTAAAAAAAAAACATTTTGCAACTTTTTCATTTCTAGAAGTGGTGAAAATGTTCAACAGCAAATACCTGTCGTTAGAGGTCTCTTAGGTGCCATGTTCCCGATACCTTGGACAATTTTTCAGTAAATGTAGCAGCAAACTTGTTTTATATGCATCTGTTGCCAAAGTATAAGAGATAGGTAGATGCCATGTCAATTTCTCCTCTATGCCTGTTTTTGATTTAACAAATCCAGCTATCTTTAAAAGTTTATTCTCATGTTATTAAATTATTTTAGTTAGATGGCATGAAAATAATCAAGTTTGCAATTGACTTTTTTTCTATCTGCTGTCATTTTCTTGAAATGAGACCTTCTATCTTTTAAAGTGTACAGTGGGTGTCCATGGAGCTTGGCCTCCAGAGTCTGACTGAGTGCACGCAGTAGCTACATTCTAACATTCTGTGAGAAGAGTTAACTCCTAACATACCAGTCAGCTCTCTCCAGCCAATTGATTTCAATAAAATAGTTAGTTGTTTAGCTCACTCCCCATCCTGCACAGGTCCTGAGTCCTCATCACTCCTGTAGAATCACAACCCCTCAAAGCTCCCAGCCTCGGCAGTTTCCACAGCAGTTATTCTAATCATGACTCTTACTTTCCTTAGTTATGTGCTTAGTTAAATGCATGGCTATCTCTGTGCAAATATAGTGATAACCATATAGACTCAGGAGTCGGACACAAGCTGATAGACCAATGATGTGAAGTTTCAGTAGTACAGTGAGACTGCTCATCATAACTGTCACTCGTCACTCAAGTAGAGCACCAATCCCTCAAGCAACCAGAAAGTAAGGAGAAACTGCATATTTCTGAGCTGCGCAAGAGACAATTTTAGCATACACCTATAAAGTTTTTTTCTCAGGACTTATGCCCCAGTTTTTAAAGATAGGGGCAAAATCACTGTTTAACTGGACAGATTTGCTTATTTTAAAGATTGCTTAAATTATGCGCTAAACCTTTCAATGCATGAGTTTAGTTGTGTTCAGCTTCGTTCATACATTGGCAATATTCAAGTTAAAAAAAATAAATAAAAATTGTCAAAAGTTGCAGTGCACTGAATTGGCCGCCACTTACAGATTCTATACAGATCCCGACGAAAGCACGTTTTTTCCTGTAAATGTAGAACATCTGATCCCATGGGCTTCAGATCCACTGGAACAGATGTCAAAACATTACATGTCTTTCCCTAATGACTAGAGGCGAGAAGGTTTGAGACGTTCTGTACAGAATTAACCATGTGGAAGCAGGAGAACTATATTGAAATTTTATGACTGAGAACATGACTAATGTCACAATGACTCTAGATTTATAAGGGAACATGTTAATATTCATTATTTGAGTTTTTTTGACTTTGTGAGGAGACTTGTTGATCACCAGCTGTTTATAAGCATCTTCTATAAATGATTTCTTTCGTTGATGAATCTTTGGAAGGAAGGAGGGAAAAAATATTGCAGATTTTATAACCAATATACTATAAAACTATTCAATAAAGGAAAAAAAATACTATATTTGGTTACATACACAAGGAGAAGAGTTGGTTGTGTTTCAAGTGTTCTGGATTTTTTCTATTGACTTCTCTGTGATGTAGAATCTGTTCACACGGTTTACATCCATTCCTGTCAGGATTTTTGGTATTTTGAGAAAAAGAATAATGCAATCTGGGGAACTCTTCATTCCTTAAAGGGAATCTGTCACCAGGGTTTTGCTACCTAATCTGAAAGCAGCATGATGTAGGGGCAGAGATCCTGATTCCAGCAATGTATCACTTACTGGGCTGCTTACTGTAGTTTTTATAAAAGTCACTGTTTTATAAGTAGGCGTTTATTACTAGGGGACTAGTACCTGCTGCAATATAGTCCAACCCCGCCCTCACCACTGATTGGCCATTTTCTGCGTAATCACAGTGTATGCATAAATCAGCCAAAGTGGTGTGGGGGGAATTAAACAGCGTTCAGCATTCAGAGAACTGGTAGACCTGCAGCAAAGAAGTGATTTTATCAAAACTGCAGCAAGCAGCTCAGTACGTGATACATTGCTAGAATCAGGATTAGTGATGAGCGAATATACTCGTTACTCGAGATTTCTCGAGCATACTCGGGGGTCTTCCGAGTATTTTTTAGTGCTCAGAGATTTAGTTTTTAATGCCGCAGCTGAATGATTTACATCTGTTAGCCAGCATAAGTACATGTGGGAATTCCCTAGCAAACAGGCAACCCCCACATGTACTTATGCTGGCTATCAGATGTAAATCATTCAAATGCGGCAAGAATAACTAAATTTCCGAGCACTAAAAAATACTCGGAGGACCCCCGAGCAGGCTCGAGAAATCTCGAGTAACGAATATATTCGCTCATCACTAGTCAGGATCTCTACCACTACATCCTTCTGCTCTCAGATGGGGTAGCAAAAATAAGGTGACAGATTCTCTTTAAGTCAATGGCATCTGTCAGGATCAATGGGAAAATGTTTGTTTTAATGGTCTTAGGTCCTTAGTAAATCAATATTTCATTGTTGGGGGGTCAAACTTATGAAAAACCCACTGCAGTGTGCCCCGCCAACAATCTTGTTCTTTTCAATATTTATGAGTCATTTTACTGATCACAAAGTTAAATCCTCATTCCATGAAATATTGCTGACCTAGTCTAACGTTATTTAGGTCCCCGAAAAATATTTTATAATTATATAATTTAAATATATTCTTTATATAACTACGTTTTGTGAAAATGCAATAAAGCTATCTACTTACTAACGACCTAACAAACTACTTACCTCCCATGCTAACGGACAATACTCTATACTACTCCTCCTCCTAGACCTGTCCTCTGCTTTTGACACAGTTGACCACTGCCTCCTACTACAGATCATTTCCTCCTTTGGCATCAAAAACCTTGCCCTATCCTGGATCTCCTCATACCTTTCCAACCGCACATTCAGCGTTTCCCACTCCCACACTACCTGCTCATCTCAGCCTCTCTCTGTTGGAGTCCCCTATGGCTCTGGTCTAGGACCCCTACTCTTCTCAATCTATACACTTGGCTTGGGACAACTCATAAAGTCCCATGGATTCCAGTACCACCTCTATGCTGATGACACTCAGATCTACCTCTCTGGCCCAGACACCACCGCTCTGCTGTGCAGAATCCCAGAGTGCCTATCAGCCATATCTTCCTTCTCCTCTCACTTCCTCAAACTCAATGTGGACAAATCTGAACTCATCATCTTTCCTCCATCCCATAGATCTTCCTTACCTGACCTATCTATCGGAATCAATGACATCATGCTTTCCCCGTACCGGAAGTCCGCTGCCTTGGAGTAACCTTCGACTCTGCCCTGTCCCTCAAACCGCACATCCACGCTCTTTCCACCTCCTGTCGCCTCCAGCTCAAAAATATCTCCAGAATTCGTCCTTTCCTCAACCGTCAATCTACTAAAATGCTTGTGCCTGCCCTCATCATCTCCCGCCTTGACTACTGCAACATCCTTTTCTTCGGCCTCCCTGCTAACACCCTTGCACCTCTCCAGTCCATCCTTAACTCTGCTGCCCGACTAATTCATCTGTCTCCTCACTACTCCTCCGCTTCCCCCTCTGCAAATCTCTTCACTGGCTCCCATTCCTTCAGCGTAGCCAGTTCAAATTACTAATACTGACCTACAAAGCCATCCATAACCTGTCTCCTCCATAGATCTCTGAACTAATCTCCCGATATCTTCCCTCATGTAATCTCCGGTCCTCCCAATACCTCTTTCTCACCTCCACACTTATTCGCTCCTCATCCAATCATCTCCAAGACTTCTCCCAAATATCCCCTATCCTCTGGAATTCTCTGCCCCAACACGTCCGATTATCAACCACATTCGGATCCTTCAGACAGAACCTGAAAACCCATCTCTTCAGGAAAGCCTACAGCCTGCACTGACACCGCTGCCTCCTCATCACTACCAAAGCTACTGCCTCACCAACACCGGAGCTCCTGCAACCCTTAACCTACTGTCTCCTTCCCCATAATCCTGTAGAATGTAAGCCCGCAAGGGCTGAGTCCTCGCCCCTCTGTATCAGTCCGTCATTGTTAGATTGTTTTCTGTAAGTGATATCTGTAACTTGTATGTAACCCATTCTCATGTACAGCACCATAGAATCAATGGTGCTATATAAATTAATAATAATAATAATAATTAATTACAAATAGATCATTAATGATACTATACCACGTGCCTGGAAAAACGAACCTTCTCATCTGTCTGACGTTGCACATGCATGTTGTATCACCTTGGTTATAAAGGTGCTTTGTGCTAACATGAGATGTTCCTGTCTAGTGCTGGTTCTTACACTTGGTAGAATGCCTTCCTGTGTGAAAATCGTGCTTGCTCCTAAAACCAAAGACCATGCAATTCTCTCTCTCTCTCACTGCAGAACAGCTTGCAAACTAATTATTTAACACTGAAAAAGATGAAAAGAATCCCTCAAGGTCATAATAGAGAGATTGCGTCACGTAAGGAGATATTTGTCAACTTTTGGAACTAGTGTTCAACAAGAACAAAGACCCTACAGGGAAAGAAAAGGGATAGGATGACAATACAGGCAGGTAAATATAGACATGTCATGTGATTAGACGCAGTGATGATGGATTATCTACTAATGGACTTGAGAGGTCCACCTTCCGGCAGATAAAGTATATCCTATTCAATGCATAAGGGACTACCTGGGGCTTCAGCATATAAAAACCTTTTAAAGAGATTAAATATACATTATATTAGCATATTGATGATAAAGAGAACCTGCCATGTCCCCAAATACTAATAACATGCAGATATGGGGTCATCACTAAGTACATTCTGAGTGTCAGCTGTAACCACACCCCGGCGCTGACTGACAGTCGTACTGTATTGATGCACTGCTGATCTTTAAGTACAGCAGGTGCACTAATTTAGAATGCTATTAACCTGCAGATTACTATATATCTACAGATTAATAATGTTTGGGGACTTGACAGATTCCCTTTAAATGGGTTGTCCACGACTATCATATTAATGGCCTATCTTTTGGATAGGCTATCAATATCAGATACGTGGAGCTTCATCGCCCCGATTGTCCACCGGAGCTGGCCAGATTTAAGCAATGTAAAGAACCATAACAACACAGCTCCATACACAGTGTAGTGCCCATTCTCAGGTACTGCAGTTCAGATCTTATTCACTTTAACAGTACCTGAGCTGTAGGACTTGGGAACGTCTACTACAAGCTGTTTACATAGACATACTTTTCTGGCCCTCTACACTGTACATAACAGTATGTTTTCCTTTCTCATAATTGTAGCTCACTAACAAGTGCTACTTATTTAGGTTTGGTAGTGATTTATGGTCCATTCATTACTACTTTTGCAGTGTGGGACAGAACTCTTACCCATCATGGCCTGAAGTGGCAATAAGTCTGCAATTCCTAAATACAGTTAAAACACAAATCACAGATACAGTCAGCTAACCTAACATGTTTCACTGACTTCAAGCTAACCCAACCTGTTTTACTGACTTCAGTCCAACCCAATGTTTCGCTGACTTCAGGTTAGCCGAACATGTTTCCTGACTTCAGGCTAACCCAACATGTTTCCTGACTTCAGGCTTACCCAATATGTTTCCTGACTTCAAGCTCACCCAACAAGTTTCCTGACTTCAAGCTCACCCAACAAGTTTCCTGACTTCAGGCTAACCCAACATGCTCCTGACTTCAGGCTAACTCAACAAGTTTCCTGACTTCAAGCTCACCCAACAAGTTTCCTGACTTCAGGCTAACCCAACATGCTCCTGACTTCAGGCTAACTCAACAAGTTTCCTGAGTTCAGGCCAACCCAACATGTTTCCTGACTTCAAGCTAACCTAACATGCTTAAATGACTTCAGGCTAACTCAACATGTTTCCTGATTTCAGGCTAACCCAACATGTTTCCTGACTTCAGGCTAGCCAAAAATGTTTCCTGACTTCAGTCTAACCAAACATACTTCCTGACTTCAGTCTAACCCAACATGTTTCCTGACTTCATGCTAACCCAACATGTTTCCTGACTTCAGGCTAACCCAAAATGTTTACTGACTTCAGCCTAGCCCAAATTGTTTTCTGACTTTAGTCTAACCCAACATGTTTCCTGACTTCAGGCTAACCCAAAATGTTTCCTGATTTCAGGCTAGCCCAAAATGTTTCCTGACTTCAGGCTAGCCCAAAATGTTTCCTGACTTCAGACTAGCCCAAAATGTTTTCTGACTTTAGTCTAACCCAACATGTTTCCTGACATCAGGCTAACCCAACATGTTTCCTGACTTCAGGCTAACCCAACATGTTTATCTGAGCTCAGATTAACCCATCACATTCCAATGACTTCAGAAACAATTGCTTAGGACATTAAACAAAAAAAATTTTGTGTGAAAAACTATACATTTATTAGGCCTAGGAAATCAGATTTTCCTAGTCAGCCTTAATGGGGTGGTCATGGCAGCAGTGACCCGGTCCGTGGCCCTGGGCATCCAACAAAATTAACGAAATGAAGGGTAAATAGAGTCTATAGGGAGTTCATTCGTGACGCCAACTGTGGTGTTTGGCAATGGATGGCCAACGCTGCTTAAGGGGACTGCTGGGGCCGATGCTGGCACAGCTGGGATGGTTCTGCTCCCTGTTGTGAATTCTGTGGTCAAGCTCCCTCCTGTGGTCATGAGTGGTACTTCGGCTGGTTCTGTCTATGAGCTTCCTCTGGTGGATGTGAGTGGGGCTGCAGCTTCTGAGTTTCCTTCCTCAGGTGACGAGGTTAAGTCGTTAGGTGTTGCTCTATTTAACTCCACCTAGTTCTTTGTTCCTGGCCTCCAGTCAATGTTCCAGTATTGGTCTTTCTTTCTCCTGGATCGTTCTTGTGGCCTGTCTGCCCTGCATAAGCTAAGTTTTGCTGGTGTTACTTTTGTTTGCTATATTTTCTGTCCAGCTTGCTATATTGGTTTTTCTTGCTTGCTGGAAGCTCTGAGACGCAGGGGGAGCACCTCCGTACCGTTAGTCGGTGCAGAGGGTCTTTTTGCCCCTCTGCGTGGTTGTTTGTAGGTTTTTGTGCTGACCGCAAAGCTATCTTTCCTATCCCCGGTCTATTCAGTAAGTCGGGCCTCACTTTGCTAAAATCTATTTCATCTCTGTGTTTGTATTTTCATCTTAGCTCACAGTCATTATATGTGGGGGGCTGCCTTTTCCTTTGGGAAATTTCTCTGAGACAAGGTAGGCTTATTTTTCTATCTTCAGGGCTAGTTAGTTTCTCAGGCTGTGCCGAGGCGCATATGTCTGGTCAGGAGCGCTCCACGGCTACCTTTAGTGTGGTATGATAGGATTAGGGATTGCGGTCAGCAGAATTCCCACGTCTCAGAGCTCGTCCTATGTTAGTAACTATTAGGTCACTTTGTGTGCTCTTAACCACTAGGTCCATTGTGGTTCTGAATCACCTGTTCATAACAGCTCCCCACAGGTGGAGAACGGCCCCAGGGCTACTGGTATAGTTGGTAAGGGGTCGTAGATGATGGGGTACAGGACTGAGGGTGTGGGAAATGACTGGAGGACACAAGGATTGCAGTTTCCTTTACCTTTACTTGTTAGTTGCAGGTGCAGTCCGGGGCATGGGTAACAGGTGATGATGGGGTCCAAGCAGCCTGGAAGCAACTTAGGATCCACCTAGCCAGGTGGGTTTGGAGGCCTGCCTTCTGTGCTAATCTCTTAGGTCCTTGCTGCTTTAAGCTGTGCTCAGGTTCCTCTCCTGTGTGTTGCTTCTAACCTGTATGGCAGACAGCGTGAGCCTATCATAGGCACTGCCTTTTCACTGGCAGCCCCGGCTCTTGATCTGCTGCAGTAGATGCTGCAGGAATTCAGTGAGGCCAGGAAACTTGCAATTCCCTGCCCTCCAGATTCGGCAGTCGGGGCGTACAGCACCCACACAGCCAAGGCCTCTGGCATCCTGTTTGTCAGCGCTCTGTTCTGGGGTGAGCCTGGCTACAGTTCCACTCCCCAAGCTCTCCTCGACTTGCCTGCTCTCCTGTCCCTCTCACATGCCTCATTAGACTCTAACTGACTAACCCCGCCTCATGCCAGAACTTATAGGGAAGCTCCCCTGAAACTGGGTGTTAGAGTGCCTCTTCTGGTCTGGAGTCAGGAAGGTGTTGGATGCTGGCACTACCTGGTAAGGGGACCCCTCCTTGCTTTCAGGCATGACATCACCCCCTGTGAGGGAGGCAATGCCACTGTGGCAACCGGACTCCTGGGGTGCCACAGAGACAAAACACAAGAGTCCGCTTAATTTCTCCAAACTTTAGTCAGCATTTGCTCATAGGAGTTAAACAACCAGGATATGGGGTTTTCTTTATAATCTTTGCCATAAGTGCGGCAATGTAGTGCTTAATCTATACAGTTAGTGCAACCTATAAAACAACATAAAGGCCCATGGTGTAAGAGGGCAACTTCCACCTTACACAGACACATTACTGGACTGAAAAGGGCCCATATATATTTTGTTGCACAGGGGCCCTCTTCTGTCTGTGTCCACCACTGAGCTAATATATGTTCAGTGTTCTGATTTTGTTAGTTTTAAGTTAATCGATAAGTTGTAATGCAGAACAAATGTTTTTTTTTAAGAGACATAAATCCAGAATTCAGAAAGAATTTGGGTTAGAACAATAAATGTTTTAAGCAGGATTAATATTCAATGCAGTCATTACATTTTAAAGACCTTTCATGCGGCTGCAAACTGTAGAAAGATCCAGTCGATGCCATGATTAATTTGAGTTAATCTCCACTTTAATTAATTCCAACATCTATTGGATATTTTTTTTAAACTAAAGAATGATGGAAAGCAAAGGAAATATTAAACTAGCTAATCATATTAAATAACACCTCAATCAGAAAACCCTAGGGCAAATATTGACTTTATTTTAGGAACATGTTATAAAAGTTTTACACAACATTATCAAAGGCTGAGAAGGTTTTCTGCTGAGACACTAGAATTTGCGAACATAAACCTGAAAACTCTGTAAGTGACTAACTTTCATATTTTCTTTTGATTTATGGACTCTTTCTATACATTAAGAGCTAAACCCAAGCAAAATGCCATGTCTAAAGGTTCTCTTACATTAGTTAAAGAGATTGTTTGTTCTTTTGCTAAAAGTCTGCAGTTCTATGTGACTGCAGACGTCTGAATCCTCACAGAGCACACAGTGCATGCTGTTAAGATTCTCCCAGATCAGTGGGACAGCAGGTGGTCACTCAATTAACTTGTATTGATCAACTCTGTGCACATCTAGTCGGACTGTGACCGGAAGTATGCAAATCACATACTTGAAGTCACGTGACCACCTGCTCTTGCCGCCATTCCTAGAGAATCCTGCCCGCATGCACTGTGCATGCAGAGAGGATAAAGTCTGCAGTCCCATAGAGTGAATGCAGATTTTTAGCAAAAGATAGTACAATCCCTTTGAACAACCGATGATCATCTTCATGTTGGTCAATCAATTGTCATTTATGTTTAGTCTGGCTACTCATGTTTCTATTACACAAACTGTCATTGATCTTGGCAGCACATGTCCTCTTTACACATGTGCTGCTGAGAATGATTATTTTTAAGAAGCTTATAAGCTATTTCACCCTACACAGGAGAGGTTTGCTTGTTCATCAGGTGATTAGCAGCCAGTTTACTCTGGACGATTATTGGGAGTTGAGAGTTCGTAGGAACGCTCATTCAAGTTACTCAGCAAGTGTAAGCTTACTCTAAGTAGATTCCATAATCTGGCCCCATTTTTACATAGATAGATAGATAGATAGATAGATAGATAGATAGATAGATAGTGTAGTGCAGCAGGGTTGGCGCAGTGTGACAGATAGGCAGGGACCACAGAAAGTTCAACATAAACATTGTCTTTATTTTTAGACTTACATACAGGAGTGAAATCCACCGGATCGCAGCCGGGTTTCCACAAATACAGTCCATGTCTCTTGGGTGCGTCAGCCGCCTTGAAGCCCCTGGCTCGGTGTTAGCTTCACACAGACCTGGGTTGCACAGACTCTCCTGCTCTGAAGCTTGCAAACTCCATCACTGACACACCCAAGACAAAACTGACAGATTTAAATGGAATCGTGATCATAGAGCCTCTTCCAAAACCCAGAGTGGAGAGAGGTATTCGCTCCACTACCAAACCTGCAAATCCCTCTAAAAGTAAAAGCCCTTGACGTGTTCTCCTAAAAATCTGACTGGATCATTACTTGGACCCAATCCATTCTTTCTTTTATTTTGCCTTGTCATTCGTAGTTGTCCTGCTGTGAACACAAGGTGCTCCAGTGGGTTTAATATAAGACTCTGTCTGCATCTTGGTTGGACACACATTGACCCTCGCATATGATCCCCCTCACTGCCTCACAATAGATAGATGGGATAGAAAATAGATTATTATTATTGTAGATAGAGAGATAGTAATTATAAATATCTGAGTAAGATGGGTGACAACCAACACTTCAACTACTATAGCTCCCAAACGAGTTGTCACCAAGTATATTCGAATCCTAAGTATGAAATCTTCCTAGTTTTGCTGACATTTTTAGCATGTTCTCACAGCGCTGTATACAGTAAGAAGGTATATTTGGATTTCAGGGGTCATGAAATGTGTTATCTAGTATCTTTTACATTTTACCAACTAAAGTCTCCCTAAGCTAGAAGATCGTTGGGTACAGCCGGGACCAGCTGCTTTGAAAGCATCACCAAACCTTACGGCGCGCGAATTTTTGCCTGTAGGACATTATTGCAAGAGAGCTTGGCTGAGTAGATTACACAAGAAGGAAAACACACAGCAAGTCAGCAGGATCTAGGAGCAACATGGCAGATGTGACAACCTACATGGTGAGCTGCAGCATGTGCTACATGTTCACAGATCGACCAGAAGAAGAATCCAATTTCACCTGTCAGAAGTGTAGACTAGTGGCCCTTTTAGAAGAAAAGGTGCGGGGTCTGGAAGAAAGAATAGCAACTTTGAAACTCATCAAAGAGAATGAAGACTTTCTAGACAGAACAGAAGCATCTCTACTGGTCACAGAAGGTGCAAAAAGTGTCAGAGAACCTCCAAAAGCAGATGAGTGGAAGCATGTGACCAAAAGAAGCAAGAAGACCATGGAGAAATCACCAACCACACAACTGAAGAACCGATATCAAATCTTTGTAGAGGATGAAGATGGCACACCTAAGAATGAAGCAATACCAGCAAGCAAAAAAGAAAAGGGCACACAGCAACAAGTGACAGCAAAAAGTACAGCCAAGAAGCAACGAAGAGTGGTGGTGGTGGGAGACTCACTACTGAGAGGCACAGAAGCAGCCATCTGCAGACCGGACATAACTGCAAGAGAAGTATGCTGCCTTCCAGGTGCGATGATCAAGGATGTGACCGATAGGATACCAAAGCTCTTCAGCTCCAAGGACGTCCACCCATTTCTTCTGATACATGTTGGCACCAATGACACGGCAAGGAAGGACCTACCGACAATCTGCAAGGACTTTGAAGAGTTGGGGAAGAAAGTAAAGGAACTGGATGCACAGGTAGTTTTTTCTTCTATCCTTCCAGTAGACGGGCATGGCACCAGGAGATGGAACAGGATCCTTGATGCCAACAACTGGCTAAGACGATGGTGCAGACAACAAGGATTTGGATTCCTGGACCACGGTGTGAATTACTGGTATGATGGACTCCTCGCCAGAGACGGACTACACCTCAACAAACCTGGGAAACACACATTCGCCAGAAGACTCGCTACACTCATCAGGAGGGCGTTAAACTAGAAGAAGAGGGGACGGGAAGAAAAACATTAGACTCGAACAAAGACGACCCAGGAAAACATACTCAGAAGGGAGGTAAGAACATTTCTAAAACAATCCACAGTGAGGAGATTGGAACAAAACAAAATCCTCTGAACTGCATGCTCGCAAACGCCAGAAGCCTGACAAACAAGATGGAAGAACTAGAAGCAGAAATATCTACAGGTAACTTTGACATAGTGGGAATAACCGAGACATGGTTAGATGAAAGCTATGACTGGGCAGTTAACTTACAGGGTTACAGTCTGTTTAGAAAGGATCGTAAAAATCGGAGAGGAGGAGGGGTTTGTCTCTATGTAAAGTCTTGTCTAAAGTCCACTTTAAGGGAGGATATTAGCGAAGGGAATGAGGATGTCGAGTCCATATGGGTTGAAATTCATGGAGGGAAAAATGGTAACAAAATTCTCATTGGGGTCTGTTACAAACCCCCAAATATAACAGAAAGCATGGAAAGTCTACTTCTAAAGCAGATAGATGAAGCTGCAACCCATAATGAGGTCCTGGTTATGGGGGACTTTAACTACCCGGATATTAACTGGGAAACAGAAACCTGTGAAACCCATAAAGGCAACAGGTTTCTGCTAATAACCAAGAAAAATTATCTTTCACAATTGGTGCAGAATCCAACCAGAGGAGCAGCACTTTTAGACCTAATACTATCTAATAGACCTGACAGAATAACAAATCTGCAGGTGGTCGGGCATCTAGGAAATAGCGACCACAATATTGTACAGTTTCACCTGTCTTTCACTAGGGGGACTTGTCAGGGAGTCACAAAAACATTGAACTTTAGGAAGGCAACAGCTTAGAGATGCCCTTAATCTGGTAGACTGGGACAATATCCTCAGAAATGAGAATACAGATAATAAATGGGAAATGTTTAAGAACATCCTAAATAGGCAGTGTAAGCGGTTTATACCTTGTGGGAATAAAAGGACTAGAAATAGGAAAAACCCAATGTGGCTAAACAAAGAAGTAAGACAGGCAATTAACAGTAAAAAGAAAGCATTTGCACTACTAAAGCAGGATGGCACCATTGAAGCTCTAAAAAACTATAGGGAGAAAAATACTTTATCTAAAAAACTAATTAAAGCTGCCAAAAAGGAAACAGAGAAGCACATTGCTAAGGAGAGTAAAACTAATCCAAAACTGTTCTTCAACTATATCAATAGTAAAAGAATAAAAACTGAAAATGTAGGCCCCTTAAAAAATAGTGAGGAAAGAATGGTTGTAGATGACGAGGAAAAAGCTAACATATTAAACACTTTCTTCTCCACGGTATTCACGGTGGAAAATGAAATGCTAGGTGAAATCCCAAGAAACAATGAAAACCCTATATTAAGGGTCACCAATCTAACCCAAGAAGAGGTGCGAAACCGGCTAAATAAGATTAAAATAGATAAATCTCCGGGTCCGGATGGCATACACCCACGAGTACTAAGAGAACTAAGTAATGTAATAGATAAACCATTATTTCTTATTTTTAGTGACTCTATAGCGACAGGGTCTGTTCCGCAGGACTGGCGCATAGCAAATGTGGTGCCAATATTCAAAAAGGGCTCTAAAAGTGAACCTGGAAATTATAGGCCAGTAAGTCTAACCTCTATTGTTGGTAAAATATTTGAAGGGTTTCTGAGGGATGTTATTCTGGATTATCTCAATGAGAATAACTGCTTAACTCCATATCAGCATGGGTTTATGAGAAATCGCTCCTGTCAAACCAATCTAATCAGTTTTTATGAAGAGGTAAGCTATAGGCTGGACCACGGTGAGTCATTGGACGTGGTATATCTCGATTTTTCCAAAGCGTTTGATACCGTGCCGCACAAGAGGTTGGTACACAAAATGAGAATGCTTGGTCTGGGGGAAAATGTGTGTAAATGGGTTAGTAACTGGCTTAGTGATAGAAAGCAGAGGGTGGTTATAAATGGTATAGTCTCTAACTGGGTCGCTGTGACCAGTGGGGTACCGCAGGGGTCAGTATTGGGACCTGTTCTCTTCAACATATTCATTAATGATCTGGTAGAAGGTTTACACAGTAAAATATCGATATTTGCAGATGATACAAAACTATGTAAAGCAGTTAATACAAGAGAAGATAGTATTCTGCTACAGATGGATCTGGATAAGTTGGAAACTTGGGCTGAAAAGTGGCAGATGAGATTTAACAATGATAAATGTAAGGTTATACACATGGGAAGAGGGAATCAATATCACCATTACACACTGAACGGGAAACCACTGGGTAAATCTGACAGGGAGAAGGACTTGGGGATCCTAGTTAATGATAAACTTACCTGGAGCAGCCAGCGCCAGGCAGCAGCTGCCAAGGCAAACAGGATCATGGGGTGCATTAAAAGAGGTCTGGATACACATGATGAGAGCATTATACTGCCTCTGTACAAATCCCTAGTTAGACCGCACATGGAGTACTGTGTCCAGTTTTGGGCACCGGTGCTCAGGAAGGATATAATGGAACTAGAGAGAGTACAAAGGAGGGCAACAAAATTAATAAAGGGGATGGGAGAACTACAATACCCAGATAGATTAGCGAAATTAGGATTATTTAGTCTAGAAAAAAGACGACTGAGGGGCGATCTAATAACCATGTATAAGTATATAAGGGGACAATACAAATATCTCGCTGAGGATCTGTTTATACCAAGGAAGGTGATAGGCACAAGGGGGCATTCTTTGCGTCTGGAGGAGAGAAGGTTTTTCCACCAACATAGAAGAGGATTCTTTACTGTTAGGGCAGTGAGAATCTGGAATTGCTTGCCTGAGGAGGTGGTGATGGCGAACTCAGTCGAGGGGTTCAAGAGAGGCCTGGATGTCTTCGTGGAGCAGAACAATATTGTATCATACAATTATTAGGTTCTGTAGAAGGACGTAGATCTGGGTATTTATTATAATGGAATATAGGCTGAACTGGATGGACAAATGTCTTTTTTCGGCCTTACTAACTATGTTACTATGTTACTATGTAAATGATTGCAGACAATTATTCCAGTGTAAATAAGTACTTGAAAGAAACAAAATAAAAGAATCTAGACAATGGAAATAATCATAGGAAAAAGCAATGTGCATTGATAAATCTGGAGAAAGGACAATCACATTACAAACAGTATTATGTATCGATGTTACAAAGGAATCAATGATCCCTGAGCTATTTGTATTCAGGTCTCTTGCTACGTTATTTGCTATCTATTTATCAGGAGGGCAGCAGAGAGGAAAGCACAGAAAGAGTGATATAAGTCCGTGCACACATGCCCTGCAAATCATTTATCATTTTATGTGACACTGGTTGAAATCTCAAATGGATCCAAAATTCAGTGTTCTAATATTCAACACTAACAATCTTAAAGAAAACCTGTCAGGTGCATAGACTGTAACTAATTGCCATAATCGGAGTGTGCTTGCGGATTCCTTTATTCTGATAAAGTAGTAAATGTGTCATACTTATGTTGCTGCATTTTAAAAATATACATTTATTCCGCAGATTGGCATATGGTAATCTCACATAACTAGTCTGGTGAGATGTCTCTGCGACACCTGTTAGGGCCATGGGGTACTTGGAACCAGGTCGGACGGTTCTTAAAGTGGTGGTCACGGCAGCGGTGACCCAGTCCTTGGCCCTGGGCATGCAATGAAATAAAAGGGATGGATGATGGAAATAAAATTTGTAGGGGATAAGGGGAATGTTCATGACGCCACCTGTTGTATTTTGCCAGGAATGGCTGACGCTGCTTAAAGGGAGACTACTGGGGCCCATGGCGATGCAGCTGGGAAGCTTCTGATCCCCACAGGTGGACCAAGGGGCTCCAGGGCTACCAGGACAGTCTATGACGGTGTTATGGTCTGGTGATTAAGGAGCGACATCCGACTAGCTCTGAGCAGGTGGTAACTATACTGACCGCAGTCCCTAAGCTCGACACAGAACTAGAAGTAGCCGTGGAATGCTCCTAACTCTGCCTAGGCATCTCGTCACAGCCTAAGAGCTAACTACCCCTAAAGATAGAAGCAGGAAAACTATCTTGCCTCAGAGAAAATCCCCAAAGAATAGATTAGCCCCCCACAAGTAATGACTGTGAGAGGAGAAGGAAAAGACATACGTAGTATGAAACAAGATTAAGCACAGGAGGCCACTTCTAGCTAGATAGAAAAAGTACAGGACAGAACGCTGTGCGGTCAGTAATAAAAACTAGAAAAAGTCCACCGCAGAGAAATGCAAAAATCTCCAAACCTAACTAAAGTTGTGGATGGCAAACTCTGCTGCCCAGAGCGTCCAGCCTAGCTGAATAGATCCATACTGATAAGCTGGACAAATGAACAAAACATAGAAAGTGCTGAACAACAAGTCCACAACAAGTGAACTGCAAAAGGAAAAGCAAGGACTTAGCTTTTGCTGAACTGGTCAGAGTGTCAGGAAAATCCAAACAGCAATGACTCCAGGCAGGAACAATTGACAACTGGCAATGAATGAGGGATAAGGCCAGACTAATATAGCCGAGCCAGAAAGACGATCAGTGAAAACAGCTGCTGAAGCTAAATCCAAGAAGCAGCCATACCACTCAAAACCACAGGAGGGAGCCCAAGAGCAGAACTCACAAAAATGCTACTTACAACCACCGGAGGGAGCCCAAGAGCGGAATTCACAACAGTACCCCCCCTTAAGGAGGGGTCACCCAACCCTCACCAGAGCCCCCAGGCCGATCAGGACGAGCCAAATGAAAAGCACGAACCAAATCGGGGGCATGAACATCGGAGGCAACAACCCAATAATTATCCTCCTGGCCATAACCCTTCCACTTGACAAGATACTGAAGCTTCCGCCTCGAAAAACGAGAATCCAAAATTTTCTCAACCACATATTCCAACTCCCCCTCAACCAACACCGGGGCAGGGGGATCAACAGATGGAACAACGGGCACCACATATCTCCGCAACAAAGATCTATGGAAAACATTGTGGATGGCAAAAGAGGCTGGAAGGGCCAAACGAAAAGACACAGGATTGATAATCTCAGAAATCTTATAAGGACCAATAAACCGAGGCTTGAACTTAGGGGAAGAAACCTTCATAGGAACATGACGAGAGGACAACCAGACCAAATCCCCCACACGAAGCCGAGGACCAACACAACGACGGCGGTTAGCAAAACGCTGAGCCTTTTCCTGGGACAACGTCAAATTGTCCACCACATGAGTCCAAATCTGCTGTAACCTGTCCATCACAGAATCCACACCAGGACAATCAGAAGGCTCAACCTGCCCTGAAGAAAAACGAGGATGGAAACCAAAATTACAAAAGAAAGGCGAAACCAAAGTAGCCGAACTGGCCCGATTATTAAGGGCAAACTCGGCCAACGGCAAGAAAGTCACCCAATCATCCTGATCAGCAGACACAAAGCATCTCAAATAGGTCTCCAAGGTTTGATTAGTTTGCTCAGTTTGACCATTTGTCTGAGGAAGGAACGCCGAAGAAAAAGACAAATCAATAGCCATCCTAGCACAAAAGGCCCGCCAAAACCTGGAAACAAACTGGGAACCTCTGTCAGACACAATATTCTCCGGAATGCCATGCAAACGAACCACATGTTGAAAAAACAATGGAACCAAATCAGAGGAGGAAGGCAATTTAGGCAAAGGTACCAAATGGACCATTTTAGAGAACCGGTCACAAACCACCCAGATAACAGACATCCTCTGGGACACAGGAAGATCCGAAATAAAATCCATGGAAATATGCGTCCAAGGCCTCTCCGGGATGGTTGAAAAAATGTACCAAGCCAATCCGAAATAGCAAAAGATAATAATCAGTTAAATATAAATGTATATATTACTATAAACTACTGGAATATGGCCAAGACACAAAAGGTAGAGTGGCCGACCACTCGGTGTAATGAATGAAACACTACAAAAAGAAACCCAGAGTGATATGCACTTAAATAAATAATAAATATATATATATATATTTGAGGACAAAAATGTAATTTAAAAGCCTTTATTACAATATTTTGGCAATGGCACTAACCATGTGCCTGTATCTGGAGTTTACAAAAAACATAGAAGAACATATATATGTGTACATAGATGGGATATATGTTATGGACGGACTAAACACATAATAATAAAAAACTGAAGGTAAGAAATATGACATATAATGTCTCAAACACCATGTGACACCACTGTCACCCAAAATAGCTCATATGTACTGCTATATCAAAGCAGAGCATAATATAACATAAATTCTCATTACAGTACCATGAACATACAGCGAAAGCAAAATTACATATAGTGAAAAAATATGTATGAATGTGAGTATCAAAGGAAAAAATATATAATCTAAGCAAATGTGTTAAAGTGAATAGGTGATATAATAAAAAAATATAAATTGAAAAGAAAATGTGCAAATATATCACTGTATGTAAATGTACTATATAGCATATGAAACCATATATAAAAGGGAATACCCGCTTATGGAGTAAATATATACAATTATATATAGGTGCACACTGAAAATATATAATGAGTGCAATAACTGATAGGGTGCACCTATAGAACAAGATGTCCAATAAGAAGAACAATCGGAGGAAATATCAAGGTAAGTTACTAAAAAATAAAAATTAAATTAGTTAAAATAAAATCAGCAACACGCATAATTTTTAATGTGACGACTAAAAATATTGGCAATATAGTTTGGTAATTTAAAGTTAAAAATACCAACAAACAAAAATTAAATTATGTATATTTATGTTAAAAATGATGAAATATATGAGTATAGCTAACAATAAGTACCAAACAATAAAACCCATAAAAAAGACAATTTAAAAAATGTAATTTAATTTTTATTTTTTAGTAACTTACCTTGATCTTTCCTCCGATTGTTCTTCTTATTGGACACTATACGTGTGGTGTGGACTGCGGCAGAGGTTTTGGATGTGTCCTGGATTCCATCTTCTTCTTGAATCATCACTGAAGAACATATATTAATATCATCACTGTTTCATTCCTATGTTTATGTTTTGTAGATACAGGCACATGGTTAGTGCCATTGCCAAAATATTGTAATAAAGGCTTTTAAATTACATTTTTGTCCTCAAATATATATATATATATATATATATATATATATATATATATATATTTATTATTTATTTAAGTGCATATCACTCTGGGTTTCTTTTTGTAGTGTTTCATTCTCTCCGGGATGGGCAAAGGCAAAAGCAACCCACTAGCACGGGAACAGCAAGGTTTAGCCCGGGCACAAGTCCCACAGGACTGCACAAAAGAACGCACATCCCGCGACAAGGAAGGCCACCAAAAGGACCTAGCAACCAAATCTCTGGTACCAAAGATCCCAGGATGACCGGCCAACACAGAACAATGGACCTCAGAAATTACCTTACTTGTCCATCTATCAGGAACAAACAGCTTCCCCACAGGACAGCGGTCAGGTTTATCAGCCTGAAACTCCCGAAGCGCCCGCCGCAAATCAGGGCAGATGGCAGACAGAATCACCCCTTCCCTAAGAATGCCAACCAGCTCAAGGACTCCAGGAGAATCCGGCAAAAAACTCCTAGAGAGGGCATCCGCTTTAACATTCTTAGATCCCGGAAGATACGATACCACAAAATCAAAACGGGAGAAAAACAGGGACCATCGAGCCTGTCTAGGGTTCAGCCGCTTGGCCGACTCAAGGTAAATCAGATTCTTATGATCGGTCAAGACCACAATGCGGTGCTTGGCTCCCTCAAGCCAATGTCGCCACTCCTCAAATGCCCACTTCATAGCCAACAACTCCTGATTGCCAACATCATAATTGTGTTCCGCAGGCGAAAACTTTCGGGAAAAGAAGGCACATGGCTTCATCAAGGAACCATCAGAATTCCTCTGTGACAAAACGGCCCCTGCCCCAATCTCAGAAGCGTCAACCTCAACCTGAAAGGGAAGAGAAACATCCGGCTGACGCAAGACAGGGGCAGAAGTAAATCGGTGTTTAAGCTCCTGGAAGGCCTCAACAGCCTCAGAGGACCAATTAGTCACATCAGCGTCTTTCTTCGTCAAATCGGTCAGGGGTTTAACCACACTAGAGAAGTTGGCAATGAAACGGCGATAAAAATTAGCAAAGCCCAAACATTTCTGAAGGCTCTTCACAGATGTGGGTTGAATCCAGTCATGAATGGCTTGGACCTTAACAGGATCCATTTCTATAGACGAAGGGGAAAAAATAAACCCCAAAAAAGAGACCTTCTGAACTCCAAATAGGCACTTAAACCCCTTCACAAATAGAGCATTATCACGAAGGATCTGGAATACCATCCTGACCTGCTTCACATGAGACTCCCAATCATTGGAAAAAATCAAAATATCATCCAAATACACAATCAAGAATTTGTCAAGATAATTGCGGAAAATATCATGCATAAAGGACTGAAATACAGAAGGAGCATTAGAAAGCCCGAAAGGCATCACCAGGTATTCAAAATGGCCTTCGGGCGTATTAAATGCAGTTTTCCATTCGTCACCCTGTTTAATACGAACAAGATTATATGCCCCTCGAAGGTCAATCTTGGTAAACCAACTAGCCCCCTTAATCCTAGCAAACAAATCAGAGAGCAAAGGTAAAGGGTATTGGAATTTGACCGTGATCTTATTAAGAAGGCGATAATCAATACAGGGTCTTAAGGAGCCATCCTTCTTGGCAAAAAAAAATAATCCCGCTCCCAATGGTGATGAAGACGGCCGAATATGCCCCTTCTCTAAAGACTCCTTAACATAGCTCCGCATGGCGGCATGCTCTAGAAAAGTCGGCCCTTAGGGAACTTACAGCCAGGAATCAAGTCAATAGCACAATCACAGTCCCTATGTGGAGGAAGGGAACTGGACTTGGGCTCATCGAAAACATCCTGGAAATCTGACAAAAATTCAGGAACATCAGAAGAGGGGGAAGAGGAAATTGACATTAAAGGAACGTCACTATGTACCCCTTCACAACCCCAACTAGTCACAGACATTGATTTCCAATCCAGCACTGGATTGTGTACTTGTAACCATGGAAAACCCAGTACAACAACATCATGTAAATTATGCAACACCAGAAAACGGCAATCTTCCTGATGTGCAGGAGCCATGCACATAGTCAGCTGAGTCCAATACTGAGGTTTATTCTTGGCCAATGGTGTAGCATCAATAACCCTCAAGGGTATGGGACTCTGCAAAGGCTGCAAAGAAAAACCACAGCGCCTAGCGAATTCTAAGTCCATTAAGTTCAGAGCAGCGCCCGAATCCACAAATGCCATGACAGAAAAAGATGACAATGAGCAAATCAGGGTCACAGACAGGAGAAACTTAGGCTGCACAGTACTAATGGTAACAGATCTAGCGACCCTCTTAATATGCTTAGGGCAATCAGAAATAGCATGAGTAGAATCACCACAGTAAAAACACAGCCCATTCTGACGTCTGTATCCCCTCTGTTCCGCTCTAGTCAAAATCCTATCACATTGCATGGCCTCAGGACTCTGCTCAGAGGACACTGCCATATGGTGCACCACTTTGCGTTCGCGCAGGCGCCGATCAATCTGAATGGCCAGAGACATAGATTCGCTCAAACCAACAGGCGTGGGAAACCCCACCATAACATCTTTAAGGGCTTCAGAAAGACCCTTTCTGAAAATTGCTGCCAGAGCGTCCTCATTCCATTTAGTGAGCACAGACCATTTTCTAAATTTTTTGGCAGTATAATTCTGCCGCTTCCTGACCCTGACACAGGGCCAATAGTGTTTTCTCAGCATGCTCTACAGAGTTAGGTTCATCATACAATAATCCGAGCGATTGAAAGAATGCATCTATATTGAGCAATGCTGGATCCCCTGACTCAAGAGAGAATGCCCAGTACTGAGGGTCGCCATGCAGCAGAGAAATAACTATTTTTACTTGCTGAATGGGGTCACCAGAGGAACGGGGTTTCAGAGCAACAAACAATTTGCAGTTATTTTTAAAGTTCAAAAACTTATATCTATCCCCGTAAAACAAATCCGGAGTAGGAATTCTAGGCTCTAAGGCCGGAGTCTGAACAACATAATCTTGAATGCTCTGTACTCTTGCAGCAAGCTGATCCACACGAGAAACAACCCCTGAACATCCATGCCTGCATCCAAATCCTGAATCACCCAGAAATTAAGAGGAAGGAAAAAGACAAAACAAACTAAAGAAAAAAAAATGGCTCAGAACTCTTTTTCTTTTCCTTCTTTTGAGATGCATTCAGCTCATTTTTGGCCAGTTGTACTGTTATGGTCTGGTGATTAAGGAGCGACATGCGACTAGCTCTGAGCAGGTGGTAACTATACTGACCGCAGTCCCTAAGCTCGACACAACACTAGAAGTAGCCGTGGAATGCTCCTAACTCTGCCTAGGCATCTCGTCACAGCCTAAGAGCTAACTACCCCTAAAGATAGAAGCAGGAAAACTATCTTGCCTCAGAGAAAATCCCCAAAGGATAGATTAGCCCCCACAAGTAATGACTGTGAGAGGAGAAGGAAAAGACATACGTAGTATGAAACAAGATTAAGCACAGGAGGCCACTTCTAGCTAGATAGAAAAAGTACAGGACAGAACGCTGTGCGATCAGTAATAAAAACTGGAAAAAGTCCACCGCAGAGAAATGCAAAAATCTCCACACCTAACTAAAGGTGTGGAGGGCAAACTCTGCTGCCCAGAGCTTCCAGCCTAGCTGAATAGATCCATACTGATAAGCTGGACAAATGAACAAAACATAGAAAGTGCTGAACAACAAGTCCACAACAAGTGAACTGCAAAAGAAAAAGCAAGGACTTAGCTTTTGCTGAACTGGTCAGAGTGTCAGGAAAATCCTAAGAGCAATGACTCCAGGCAGGAACAATTGACAACTGGCAATGAATGAGGGATAAGGCCAGACTAATATAGCCGAGCCAGAAAGACGATCAGTGAAAACAGCTGCTGAAGCTAAATCCAAGAAGCAGCCATACCACTCAAAACCACAGGAGGGAGCCCAAGAGCAGAACTCACAAAAATGCTACTTACAACCACCGGAGGGAGCCCAAGATTGGAATTCACAACAGACGGGTTGTGGATGTTGAAGTGCCGGAATGATTGGAGGACACATTGACTGTAGTTTCTTTACCTTTTATTGCAGATGCAGTCCGGGGCACTGGTGACAGGTGATCTTGGAGGTCCGGCAGCCTGGAAGCATTTCAGGATCCACCTAGCCAGGTGGATTTGGAGGCCTTCCCTCAGCATTGCTCCCTAGGGCCTTGATGCCTTATGCTCTATTCAAGTCCCTCTCTGAGACTGTCCCTTAAGTGGAACACTAACCGCATGGCAGGCAGCTCGAACCTTTTCTAGGTGTCACTCCCTCATGGTGACTCCGGGCTCTAGTTTGCTGCTGTGCCTTCAGGTGTCAGTTGTGGCCAGAAGACCTGCAATCTCCTGTCCTCCGGATTCAGTTGATGGGCATGCAGTCCCCACCCAACCAAGGACTCCAGTGTCCAGTTCTTTTGCTTTCAGTCCTGGGGTGAGCTCAGTTGTAGCTCCACTCCCAGGCTCTCCTCACTTCTTGCCTCCTCTTCCTTCACTGTCTCTGACTGCACTAACTAACCCCGCCTCCAGACCAGAACTTATAGGGCAGCTCCACTGAAACTGGGTTCTGATCTCCCTCTTCTGGTCTGGAGTCAGGAAAGTGTTGCATGCTAGTGTTACCTGTCAAGGAGATCCCTTTCTGCTTCCAGGTATGACATCACCCCCTGTGAGGGAGGCAATGCCACTCTGGCAACCGGACCACCAGACTAATCCTGCTCGGATCCTTTATCCATGCTTCCACACCCCCAACTGGTTGTGAATGATAGCCTCCAAGCAAACCCCATCGTGTTGGGACCGTTGGAAATCTCCTTTATGCGCCCTGCGTGACATTGATGACATTCACACCTTTTATTTTGTAAGTTTGTGCCTCCGTTTTATAAAAATTAATTGACAAATGTCCATGTAAATGAGCTGTGAGGGCAGATGGCTTGGTCATGCACTTAAAACCCGTCTGCCTCTTTCACTCTTTCCCTGCCCACTATTGGCCTCCCGTTAGTGACTGACAGGTCACTCTTCTGTGTGACCAGCTCTTCCACCCAAAATATTGTGCAAGCACCATCATTCCCAGGGGTGTCACATGTGCATTAAGGTCCTGATGACATTCGAGAGCCGTACGAGCGATCTGTGCATGCGCCAATCCAGGGAATGATGTCATTTGCACAAGATCTTGGATGGGTGGTAGGCCACGGAGAAGAGTGACCTGTCAGTTACTGACAGGAAGCCAGTGGAGGGCAAAGAAAGAGGTAAAGAAATGGAGAGCTGTAAGTGCAGGCCCAAGCTCACTGCATTTGTCACTCATTTACATGAAAATTCACTGATAGTTTTCTATAAAATTGAAGTACAGACTTATAAAACAAAAGTATGTACATGATCTACATTACCGGACTCTACATAGATGATGATAACTTGGTGTCTAAAAACCAGATGACAGGTTCCCCTTAAAGTGAAAAAAAGACCAAAAGAGGAACTGATCTGCACATACCACAGCTCCTGAGCAGGGGAGCAAACAAATGACAGGATACAGACATTACAGCAGGGGATCACAGTTGATCCTTTCTGTGAGGTAAAACATTTCCTTGCCTGTTTTTAAACCATGTTTTACCTCGCAGAAAGAAACAGCTGTGATCTCATGCTGTCCTGTCAGAAACTCTTTTGCTTCCTCCCTTGCCCAGGAGCTGTAGTATGATCAGACCATGTCCCTGTACAGCAGACACCACTATTACACAGTACACAGTACACAGCAGGGGCACATTTATAATATTATGTCAGCACAGGAACATTTTAAGAAACAGCCAATAGTGAAACATATTTATATTCCAAAATCTATATGTTAAAATGTAGTATGCTCATGGGACAACCGCTTTAAGTGAAAAAAAACCCACAAATTCCACAGTGTGAAAATACCCACATAATGGAATATTCTGACTTAGGGTAATGCTTCCTTCAAATGATGGTATTTTTATACCTCCTGTGAATCCTTGTCAGAAGAAACATTTAGGGGGTTTCTGAATTTCCTTGATGACTTTCAATGACAACATTAGCAGGATGCCACAATATACCTATCTGAATAAAACTTAAAAAAAAAAAATAAACAGTGAAGTGAAAATTCAGTTCTGCTTTCTCAAACACCTTTCCTTCAGAATCCGCATCTATTTTTTATGACACTTGAGTGGAGCACTTTATTCAGGAGATGTCAAATTAAAATGTCCTGCGATCTTTCAAGCAGTGTAGGTCCCAGGTACGGGCGGCTATGCTCCTTATTTCACATAGGCGGCTGACTCGTACAAAATACTTAGAGAGACTGAAGAATGGACATCTGCTCTGCAGAAAGATCACTCATTTTATAAAGAAAATCTAAGCCGATATTCTGTGAGATCATTCAATCCATTGTAACTGACATACAAATATTCTCATCATTATCAGTTTGAAACCACCAGATCAATATTAAAAGGAACCTGTCAGCACTAGGGTTGAGCGAAACGGGTCGGTTATTTTCAGAAGTCGCCGACTTTTGGCAAAGTCGGGTTTCATGAAACCCGACCCGACCCCTGTGTGGGGTCAGCCATGAGGTCGGCGATCTTCTGAATCTGGTATCGGAATTCCGATACCGAGTTCCGATATGTTTGCAATATCGGAAATCGGTATCGGAATCCATATTTAAGTGTAAAATAAAGAATTAAAATAAAGAATATTGCTATACTTACCCTCTGACGTGCCCTGGTTCTAACGGGAAGCCTTCCTTCCTTAGAATCAGCGCGTGAAGGACCTTAGATGACGTCGCGGCTTGTAATTGGTCGCGCGACCGCCCATGTGACCGCTCACGCGACCAATCACAAGCCGCGACATCACCGAAGGTCATTCAAGCGCTGATTCTTAGGAAGGAAGGCTGCCGGAAAGAAGCAGGGCGCGTCCGAGGGTGAGTATATACCTAATAGGAATATACTCACCCTCGGACGCGCCCTGCTTCTTTATTTTACACTTAAATATGGATCCCAGGGCCTGAAGGAGAGTTTCCTCTCCTTCAGACCCTGGGAACCATAGTATCCCATTGCACTGCATTGGGTTTCGTGTTTCGGCCGACCCCGACCCCGACTTTTCTATAGGATCGGCCGATTTCACTCGACCCGACTTTTGAGAAAGTCGGGTTTCGTGAAACCCGACCCGATCCTATAAAAGTAAAAGTCGCTCAACCCTAGTCAGCACATTGTTACATACAGAAGTAGCATTATAATTTTTTTTAGTCATAAATAAGAAATTGATCATAAAAATCATGCAAATCAGCCTGAATGTGCTCAGGGGGCGTGTCAATATGCTTAACCCCTTCCCGACCTTTGACGCATACGCTGCGTCATGAAAGTCGGTGCCATTCCGACCCATGACGCAGCATATGCGTCATGGAAAGATCGTGTCCCTGCAGATCGGGTGAAAGGGTTAACTCCCATTTCACCCAATCTGCAGGGACAGGGGGAGTGGTAGTTTAGCCCAGGGGGGGGTGGCTTCACCCCCTCGTGGCTACGATCGCTCTGATTGGCTGTTGAAAGTGAAACTGCCAATCAGAGCGATTTGTAATATTTCACCTAAAAAAATGGTGAAATATTACAATCCAGCCATGGCCGATGCTGCAATATCATCGGCCAAGGCTGGACACACTAATGTGCACCCACCCCACCCCTCCGATCGCCCCCCCAGCCCTTTTGATCTGTGGTCTGCTCCCCTCGGTCCTGTGCTCCGCTCCTCCGTCCTCCTGCCCGCTCCCCCCGTGCTCCAACCACACCCCCCGTGCTTCAATCAAACCCCCCCGCACTCCGATCCCCCCCCCGCACAGCGATCCCCCCCCGCACAGCGATCCCCCCCCCGCACAGCGATCCCCCCCCCGTGCTCTGATCCACCCGCCCGCACAGCGATCCCCCACTTCGTGCTCCATTCCACCCCCCCGTGTTCCGATCCACCCCCCGTGCTCCGACGCCCCCCCCGTGCCCTGATCTCCCCCCCCTTATACTTACCTGGCCTCCCGGGGACCGTCCGTCTTCTTTCCTGGGTGCCGCCATCTTCCAAAATGGCGGGCGCATGTGCAGTGCGCCCGCCGAATCTGCCGGCCGGCAGATTCGTTCCAGAGTGAATTTTGATCACTGAGATATAACCTATCTCAGTGATCAAAATAAAAAAAAAAAGTAAATGACCCCCCCCCCTTTGTCACCCCCATAGGTAGGGACAAAAAAAAATAAAAATTTTTCCACTAAGGTTGGGGTAAGAACTAGGGTTAGGGTTAGGGTTAGGGTAGGGGTAGGGTTAGGGTTAGGGGTAGGGTTAGGGTTAGGGTTAGGGTTAGGGGTAGGGTTAGGGTTAGGGGTAGGGTTAGGGGTAGGGTTAGGGTTAGGGGTAGGGTTAGGGTTTCGGTATGTGCACACGTATTCTGATCCTCTGCAGTGCTAAACCGCTGCGGATTTATGGCGGATTTACCATGTTTTTTCTGCGCATTTCAATGCGGTTTTACAACAGCGATTTTCTATTTGAGCAGTTGTAAAACCGCTGCGGAATCCGCAGAAAGAAGTGACATGCTGCGGAATGTAAACCGCTGCGTTTCCGTGCAGTTTTTCTGCAGCATGTGTACAGCGATTTTTGTTTCCCATAGGTTTGCATTGAACTGTAAACTCATGGGAAACTGCTGCGGATCCGCAGCGTTTTCCGCAGCGTGTGCACATACCTTTAGAATTAGGCTATGTGCACACGGTGCGGATTGGCCGCTGCGGATCCGCAGCAGAGTTCCATCAGGTTTACAGTACCATGTAAACATATGGAAAGCCAAATCCGCTGTGCCCATGGTGCGGAAAATACTGCGCGGGAACGCTGCGTTGTATTTTCCGCAGCATGTCAATTCTTTGTGCGGATTCCGCAGCGTTTTACACCTGTTCCTCAATAGGAATCCGCAGGTGAAATCCGGACAAAAAACACTGGAAATCCGCGGTAAATCCGCAGGTAAAACGCAGTGCCTTTTACCCGTGGATTTTTCAAAAATGGTGCTGAAAAATCTCATACGAATCCGCAACGTTGGCACATAGCCTTAGGGCTAGGGTTGGGTTGGAATTAGGGTTGTGGTTAGGGTTAGGGGTGTGTTGGGGTTACGGGTGTGTTGGGGTTAGGGTTGTGATTAGGGTTACGGCTACAGTTGGGATAAGGTTTAGGGGTGTGTTGGAGTTAGAATTGAGGGGTTTCCACTGTTTAGGCACATCAGGGGTCTCCAAACGCAACATGGCGCCACCATTGATTTCAGCCAATCTTGTATTCAAAAAGTCAAATGGTGCTCCCTCACTTCCGAGCCCCAACGTGTGCCCAAACAGTGGTTTACCCCCACATATGGGGTACCAGCATACTCAGGACAAACTGCGCAACAATTACTGGGGTCCAATTTCTCCTGTTACCCTTGAGAAAATAAAAAATTGCTTGCTAAAACATCATCTTTGAGGAAAGAAAAATGATTTTTTATTTTCACGGCTCTGCGTTGTAAACGTCTGTGAAGCACTTGGGGGTTCAAAGTGCTCACCACATATCTAGATAAGTTCCTTGGGGGGTCTAGTTTCCAAAATGGGGTCACTTGTGGGGGGTTTCTACTGTTTAGGCACACCAGGGGCTCTGCAAACGCAACATGACGTCCGCAGACCATTCCATCAAAGTCTGCATTTCAAAAGTCACTACTTCCCTTCTGAGCCCCGACGTGTGCCCAAACAGTGGTTTACCCCCACACATGGGGTATCAGCGTACTCAGGAGAAACTGGACAACAACTTTTGGGGTCCAATTTCTCCTGTAACCCTTGGGAAAATAAAAAATTCTTGGCTAAAAAATTATTTTTGAGGAAAGGAAACGTATTTATTATTTTCACTGCTCTGTGTTATGAACTTCTGTGAAGCACTTGGGGGTTCAAAGTGCTCACCTCACATCTAGATAAGTTCCTTTCGGGGTCTAGTTTCCAAAATGGGGTCACTTGTGGGGGGTTTCTACTGTTTAGCCACATCAGGGGCTCTGCAAACGCAAAGTGACGCCCGAAGAGCATTCCATCAAAGTCTGCATTTCAAAACGTCACTACTTCACTTCCAAGCCCCAGCATGTGCCTAAACAGTGGTTTACCCCCACATATTGGGTATCAGCGTACTCAGGAGAAACTGGACAACAACTTTTGGGGTCAAATTTCTCCTGTTACCCTTGGGAAAATAAAAAATTGCGGGCTAAAAAATCATTTTTGAGAAAAGAATTTTTTATTTTTTATTTTCATGGCTCTGCGTTATAAACTTCTGTGAAGCACTTGAGGGTTCAAAGTGCTCAATACACATCTAGATTAGTTCCTTTGGGGGTCTAGTTTCCAAAATGGGGTCATTTGTGGGGGATCTCTAATGTTTAGGCACACAGGGGCTCTCCGAACGCGACATGGTGTCCGCTAATGATTGGAGCTAATTTTCCATTTAAAAAGCCAAATGGCGTGCCTTCCCTTCTGAGCCCTGCCGTGCGCCCAAACAGTGGTTTACCCCCACATATGGGGTATCAGCGTACTCAGGACAAACTGGACAACAACATTTGTGGTCCAATTTCTCCTATTACCATTGGCAAAATAGTAAATTCCAGGCTAAAAAATCATTTTTGAGAAAAGAAAAATTATTTTTTATTTTCATGGCCCTGCATTATAAACTTCTGTGAAGCACCTGGGGGTTTAAAGTGCTCAGTATGCATCTAGATAAGTTCCTTGGGGGGTCTAGTTTCCAAAATGGGGTCACTTGTGGGGGAGCTCCATTGCATAGGCACACAGGGGTTCTCCAAATGCGACATGGTGTCCGCTAACAAATGGAGCTAATTTTCCATTCAAAAAGTCAAAAGGCCCCCTTCCCTTCCGAGCCCTGCCGTGTGCCCAAACAGTGGTTTACCCCCACATATGAGGTATCGGCGTACTCGGGAGAAATTGCTCAACAAATTTTAGGATCCATTTTATCCTATTGCCCATGTGAAAATGAAAAAATTGAGGCGAAAAGAAATTTTTTGTGAAAAAAAAGTACTTTTTCATTTTTACGGATCAATTTGTGAAGCACCTGAGGGTTTAAAGTGCTCACTAGGCATCTAGATAAGTTCCTTGGGGGGTCCAGTTTCCAAAATGGGGTCACTTGTGGGGGAGCTCCAATGTTTAAGCACACAGGGTCTCTCCAAACGCGACATGGTGTCCGCTAACGATGGAGATAATTTTTCTTTCAAAAAGTCAAATGGCGCTCCTTCCCTTCCGAGCCTTACCATGTGCCCAAACAGTGGTTTACCCCCACATGTGAGGTATCGGTGTGCTCAGGAGAAATTGCCAAACAAATTTTAGGATCCATTTTATCCTGTTGTCCATGTGAAAATGAAAAAATTGAGGCTAAAAGAATTTTTTTTGTGAAAAAATAGTACTTTTTCATTTTTACGGATCAATTTGTGAAGCAGCTGGGGGTTTAAAGGGCTCACTATGCATCTAGATAAGTTCCTTGTGGCGTCTAGTTTCCAAAATGGGGTCACTTGTGGGGGAGTTCCAATTTTTAGGCACACGGGGGCTCTCCAAACTTGACATGGTGTCCGCTAAAGAGTGCAGCCAATTTTTCATTCAAAAAGTCAAATGGCGCTCCTTCCCTTCCAAGCCCTGCCGTGCGCCCAAACAGTGGTTTACCCCCACATATGAGGTATCAGCGTACTCAGGACAAATTGGACAACAACTTTCGTGGTTCAGTTTCTCCTTTTACCATTGGGAAAATACAAAAATTGTTGCTGAAAAATCATTTTTGTGACTAAAAAGTTAAATGTTCATTTTTTCCTTCCATGTTGCTTCTGCTGCTGTGAAGCACCTGAAGGGTTAATAAACTTCTGGAATGTGGTTTTGTGCACCTTGAGGAGTGCAGTTTTTAGAATGGTGTCACTTTTGGGTATTTTCAGCCATATAGACCCCTCAAACTGACTTCAAATGTGAGGTGGTCCCTAAAAAAAATGGTTTTGTAAATTTCGTTGTAAAAATGAGAAATCGCTGGTCAAATTTTAACCCTTATAACTTCCTAGCGAAAAAAAATTTTGTTTCCAAAAATGTGCTGATGTAAAGTAGAAGTGTGGGAAATGTTATTTATTAACTATTTTGTGTCACATACCTCTCTGGTTTAACAGAATAAAAATTCAAAATGTGAAAATTGCGAAATTTTCAAAATTTTCGCCAAATTTCCGTTTTTATCACAAATAAACACAGAATTTATTGACCTAAATTTACCACTAACATGAAGCCCAATATGTCACGAAAAAACAATCTCAGAACCGCTAGGATCCATTGAAGCGTTCCTGAGTTATTACCTCATAAAGGGACACTGGTCAGAATTGCAAAAAACGGCAAGGTCTTTAAGGTCAAAATAGGCTGGGTCATGAAGGGGTTAAATTCTTTCAAGTCTGCTGACATGCCCCAAGTGCACATCTAGCCTGATTTACACATTCTTTTATGTGTAAGCTGTGTGAAATGTGCATTGGGGCGGCGCAATTCTGCACACCTAACAGACCTCCACTTTATTACTATGTAAGTTTGCCTCCTATACTCTTCTATCTAATGTATATGATAACCATGGTAGCACAAGACCTATTATTCTAGTAGCTAAAAATAAATATCGAGTGCCCCCAGACGCAGGGCCGCGGGTTACTCGGTACCGGTCCTCTGTTGGCTCAGTTCTGGGGATGTCACGGTGGCTGGACCCAGTCCGTGACCCCGCTAAGGGGCGTCCAATAAAAGGGATGATGAAAGTCGGCTAACGTTTCGTGACGCCACCTATGGTATTCGGTCAGGTGGACCGACGCTGCTCGGGGTCCACTGGGGTGATGTGATGGCAGCTAGATGGTATACCTTCCCACAGGTGAAGTGAGTCCCCAGGGCTTCCCAGTGGTGTAGGTGGCAATGGTGTGAGGTGCAGTCAATAATGAGGACACAGGGTTGCAGTCTCTTTACCTCTTTACTGGTGACTTCAGGATCCTCAACCAGAGCACTGTTAACAGGGCTGTCTGAGACCGGCCGGTCCTAAGGTGGAAATCGTTGCCTACCACTAGCGCCTGTGTGTTGTAGTGCTTCCCTGCTGAGCATTCGGGATAGTCCTCACAACTTTTGTTCTCGTTCTTTCTCGTTCTTTCTAGTTCTTTCTCACTCTTTCTATTCTCCGTCCCCCAAGTTTGTTATGGCTAGGACGCACCCGTTTGATGGGTAGGCTCGAAGCTATTCTGGGACCCTAGAGATGCCCCTCTCAACGGTTGCCCCCTATGTCTGCTTTGATGATGTAAGGTAGACAGCCAACCTATAATTAACTGTCCTGCGGTATTTGAAGTAAGGCATAAAGTCAGTTACTTCCTCGGTGTTCCGGTACCGGCTACGCGCCTCAGTAGGATGTTGCCGTTCTCAGGGCACCACTCCTACTGGCTCTCCTTTGTGCTTGATCTCATTTCTCACTGTCCACAATATCCTTCGCTTCATGTCCTCTCCAAGGATACCGCCGCAAGGTAGTGCAGGCGCGGTTCCGTTTCATTCTGTTCTTGTCACTAAGTCTCTGCCAGGTTCCCACGCCTGACAAGGACTCCCCTGACGTCTCTCCCGCAACACCCCCTGCCACGGGATGTTGCCTGGGCAAAACCCAGTCAGCTTCTGTCTAACTTCCTATCCAACCCCTAGTTTTACCAGTGTGAGGAGTGGCCTAATAAATAGAACCTTTTGCTCCCCCTAGTGGCCGGAGTGTGAAGTGTAATGTGTGCTGGTGATACCTGGTCAGGTGAACTCCTTTAGGCCATCAGACGTACCATCACTCCCCTTAGTGGCAAAACGACACTACTGCAACGACCAGGTCTCTGGGGCGCTGCAAATACACATTGTTAGGGCTAGTGGAACGCACCAAATAAAGGGATAGATACGAGGTGCGTTCGCAGCCCGGGGTCCACCGTGCAGAGATGGTACCTGCTGCTATGTAATGGCGGATGGACACTGAACTCCCACGTGGGTTCGACTTCACCCCGTGTGAAATAGTAGTGAGCTCTGTTGCTTCACAGAGTCGCAAGATACTCAGAGAGTAATACCCTAGCTAGGGTTGTGCTTACTCTGGAACTCTTCTGTGCTAAACGCACACATGAAGGAACCAGATGCTAAGCCAGTGGCTAATTGCCCTCACTGATGCTAGAGGCCTGCCTAAGTGTACCGTCCCAGATCTAGACAAACCACATGTAACCAGAGTGGTAGAGCATCCACTGGCATTAGCCATAAACAAATGATATTAGCGCACCTTTTATAGTTGCAGCTTCTTCAGGACCTTCCTAGTGGACCAATGGGAGTTGCTACAGGACCTGAGCGTGTGACCCCCGATCTCCAATGAGAGGTCTTCCCTTGGGCATCCTCAGAAGGAGAAAAGTAGGACTTAGTCCCAGAAGCGTCTGCTCGCCGCTGACCAGTACTGGCTACAATAGCTGAGCCTGGAAGGGCAGCAGTAACCAAGGGCAGAGTATATGACTGAGCCAGAGGCTGGGATCGACGTCTCCGCTGAGCAGGCTCCACTGTGGCTGGAGAAGAATGAGAGACCGCAGCGCAGGTGGTTCGAGATTCCTCCTGTGCAGCGGTGGGAACTCGACACCTAACATTACCCCCTCCTTGGACTTCACTCCGCTCAAAGGCAGCAATGAGCTGCAGAGCTCGAATATGCTCCGCAGGCTCCCAGGACCTGTCCTCTGGACCATAAGCCTTCCAATCCACCCAAAAAATTTTTTGCCACGTACCACCTTACACCCCAAGATAGCGTTCACCTCATAATCATCCTTAGACGAACCCGATGTCCCGGCAGATGACTCAGAAAACTGGGACATGTGTATGGGCTTTAAGAGGGACACATGAAAGGTGTCGGTGATGCCTAGGCGTGGAGGAAGAGCAGACGATAGACCAAAGGGATATAGTATATATACCGAATATAGTCTCCGACATCACAGGCCAGACCGCATATCAAATATAAGGGTTGGGGGTCACTTGGAGAATAGTGATCACAAAATAATAAGTTTTCATGTATCCTTTAATAAGATGTGTAGTAGAGGGGTTACAAGGACACTAAACTTCAGGAGGGCAAATTTCCAACAGATGAGAGATGATCTTAGTGCAATTAACTGGGACGATATAATGAGACATAAAAATACACAAAGAAAATGGGAGACGTTTATTAGCATCCTGGATAGAATCATGCACAGTATATACCGCATGGGAATAAACATACTAGAAATAGGGGGAAACCAATATGGCTAAATAGAGCTGTAAGGGGCGCAGTAAGTGACAAAAGGAAAGCATTTAGAGAATTAAAGGAAGTAGGTAGTGATGAGGCATTCAATAAATACAGAAAATTAAATAAATTCTGTAAAAAGCAAATCAAGACAGCAAAGATTGAGACAGAGAGTTTCATTTCCAGAGAGAGTAAAAATAATCCCAAAATATTCTTTAAGTAAGTAAATAGTAAGAAACTAAAAAATGATAGTGTTGGCTCCCTTAAAAATAGTCTGGGTGAAACGATGGATAAGGATGAGGAAAAAGCCAATATGCTAAATGACTTTTTGTCATCAGTATTTACACAAGAAAATCCCATGGCAGACAATATGATCAGTGATAACAAAAATTCCCCATTAAGTGTCACCTGCTTAACTCAGCAGGAAGTATGTCGGCATCTAAAAATCACTAAAATTGACAAATCTCCGGGCTCGGATGGGATACACCCCGAGTACTGCAGGAATTAAGTACAGTCATTGATAGATCATTATTTTTAATCTTAAAGACTCCATAATAACAGGGTCTGTACCACAGGACTGGCGTATAGCAAATGTGGTGCCAAAAACTGAACTCTGAAATTATAGGCCAGTAAGCTTAACCTCTACTGTGAGTAAAATCCTGGAGGGCATTCTAAGGGATGCTATGCTGGAGTATCTGAAGAGGAATAACCTCATCATGACCCAATACCAACATGGGTTTACTAGGGACCGTTCCTGTCAGACTAATTTCATCAATTTCTATGAAGAGGTAAGTTCCAGACTGGACCAAGGGAACCCAGTGGATGTAGTGTATATGGACTTTTCAAAAGCTTTTGATACGGTGCCACACAAAAGGTTGATACCTAAAATGAGAATAATGGGGATAGGGGAAAATATGTGTAAGTGGGTTAAGAGCTGGCTCAGGGATAGGAAACAAAGGGTGGTTATTAATGGAGCACACACGGACTGGGTCGCAGTTAGCAGTGGGGTACCACAGGGGTCAGTATTGGGCCCTCTTCTTTTTAACATATTTATTACTGATCTTATAGGGGCATACAGAGTGGAATTTCAATATTTGCAGATGACACTAAACTCTGAAGGGTAATCAATACAGAGGAGGACAATTTTATATTACAGGATGATTTATGTAAACTAGAAGCTTGGGCTGATAAATGGCAAATGAGCTTTAATGGGGATAAATGTAAAGTCATGAACTTGGGTAGAAGTAATAAGATGTATAACTATGTGCTTAATTCTAAAACTCTGGGCAAAACCATCAATAAAAAAGATAAAAAAGACCCAGGACTATGGGTGGATGACAATCTCACATTTAGTGGCCAGTGTCAGGCAGCAGTCCTACAACCAAACAAACTATACCAAGTGTGGGAGTAAATAAGTGGTTATATTATACCTGATAGATTCCATCCCTCCAAGTACAGAGCACCCCTACACGCGTTTCGGAATAAATCCTATATATATATATATATATATATATATATATATATATATATATATATATATATACAGTTAGGGCCAGAAATATTTGGACAGTGACACAAGTTTTGTTATTTTAGCTGTTTACAAAAACATGTTCAGAAATAAAATTATATATGTAATATGGGCTGAAAGTGCACACTCCCAGCTGCAATATGATAGTTTCCACATCCAAATCGGAGAAAGGGTTTAGGAATCATAGCTCTGTAATGCATAGCATCCTCTTTTTCAAGGGACCAAAAGTAATTGGACAATGGACTCTAAGGGCTGCAATTAACTCTGAAGGCGTCTCCCTCGTTAACCTGTAATCAATGAAGTAGTTAAAAGGTCAGGGTTGGATTCCAGGTGTGTGGTTTTGCATTTGGAAGCTGTTGCTGTGAGCAGACAACATGCGGTCAAAGGAACTCTCAATTGAGGTGAAGCAGAACATCCTGAGGCTGAAAAAAAAGAAAAAATCCATCAGAGAGATAGCAGACATGCTTAGAGTAGCAAAATAAACAGTTGGGTACATTCTGAGAAAAAAGGAATTGACTGGTGAGCTTGGGAACTCAAAAAGGCCTGGGCGTCCACGGATGACAACAGTGGTGGATGATCGCCGCATACTTAATTTGGTGAAGAAGAACCCGTTCACAACATCAACTGAAGTCCAGAACACTCTCAGTGAAGTAGGTGTATCTGTCTCTAAGTCAATAGTAAAGAGAAGACTCCATGACAGTAAATACAAAGGGTTCACATCTAGATGCAAACCATTCATCAATACCAAAAATAGACAGGCCAGAGTTAAATTTGCAGAAAAACACCTCAAGAAGCCAGCTCAGTTCTGGAAAAGTATTCTATGGACAGATGAGACAAAGATCAACCTGTACCAGAATGATGGGAAGAAAAAAGTTTGGAGAAGAACGGGAATGGCACATGATCCAAGGCACACCACATCCTCTGTAAAACATGGTGGAGGCAACGTGATGGCATGGGCATGCATGGCTTTCAATGGCACTGGGTCACTTGTGTTTATTGATGACATAAGAGCAGACAAGAGTAGCCGGATGAATTCTGAAGTGTACCGGGATATACTTTCAGCCCAGATTCAGCCAAATGCTGCAAAGTTGATTGGACGGCGCTTCATAGTACAGATGGACAATGACCCCAAGCATACAGCCAAAGCTACCCAGGAGTTCATGAGTGCCAAAAAGTGGAAAATTCTGCAATGGCCAAGTCAATCTCCAGATCTAAACCCAATTGAGCATGCATTTCACTTGCTGAAATCCAGACTTAAGACGGAAAGACCCACAAACAAGCAAGACCTGAAGGCTGCGGCTGTAAAGGCCTGGCAAAGCATTAAGAAGGAGGAAACCCAGCGTTTGGTGATGTCCATGGGTTCCAGACTTAAGGCAGTGATTGCCTCCAAAGGATTTGCAACAAAATATTGAAAATAAAAATATTTTGTTTGGGTTATGTTTATTTGTCCAATTACTTTTGACCTCCTAAAATGTGGAGTGTTTGTAAAGAAATGTGTACAATTCCTACATTTTCTATCAGATATTTTTGTTCAACCCTTCAAATTAAACGTTACAATCTGCACTTGAATTCTGTTGTAGAGGTTTCATTTCAAATCCAATGTGGTGGCATGCAGAGCCCAACTCGCGAAAATTGTGTCACTGTCCAAATATTACTGGCCCTAACTGTATATATATATTTATATTTATTCTTTGTCTGTGGGTATATTGTATATATATATATATATATATATATATATTTATTCTTACACTTATTCTCTGTTTGTGGGTATATTGTGTTCTTTATCCCAAATCCTACATCAATTTGTACATACTGTTGTCCGTCCTGGTATTTATTATGTTTTAATTAAATTTTATATTTCTACAAGTACAGGCACATGTTGTAGTGCCAGTTGCCAATAACCAAATAAAGGCTATTTTAATTATATATTTCTTTGGCCTTCTTTGTATATTATATATTTTATCATTAATTTACTCCTTATCCCGATTTGTTTGTTGCTTTTTCTTGATAGTACTCCGAGTGGTTTGCCACTCAACTATTGTGTATCAGTAATCCCGCGCACTTTTATTATCTTATTATTTGTGTGAATGAAGTAATAATTTCTGGTGGGTCAGTCGTTTACTGTGTACATTTTCTAGCTGCTACAAAGGCAAATAAAATAATGGGATGCATTAAAAGAGGCATAGATGCTCATGAGGAGAACATAATTTTACCTCTATACAAGTCACTAATTCGACCACACTTATAATACTGTGTACAGTTATGGTCTCCGGTGTATAAGAAAGACATAGCTGAATTGGAGAGAGAGAGGAGTGTACAAGGTTATTAGAGGACTGGGGGGTCTGCAATACCAAGATAGGTTATTACACTTGGGGCTATTTAGTTTAGAAAAATGAAGGCTATGGGGTGATCTTATTTTAATGTATAAGTATATGAGGGACAGTACAAAGACCTTTCTGATGATCTTTTTAATCATAGACCTGTGACAGGAACAAGGTGGCATCCTCTATGTTTGGAGGAAAGAAGGTTTAAGCATAATAACAGACACAGATTCTTTACTGTAAGAGCAATTAGACTGAATGAGTGAGCCAAGAGAGAACCTCCAGTCGCAAACCAGATGGTACGAAAGTCTTGCCGGGGGGCATAGCCTCTAGCGAAACCGGAGACATGGTTCTCAGGCTCTCAGAAGGGACAATAAGTCATGGCTTCTCCTCTTATGATGATGATGACACGACGAAGCCGGAGAGAGCGTTGGCACAAATGTTCTTCTCTACGGAGAGAAAATGGAGGGTGAAATGGAACCGGGAGAAGAACAGGGACCATCTAGCCTGGCGAGAATTTAGCCGCTGGGCAGTCTGTTTATACACCAAATTTTTGTGGTCGGTGTAGACTTGGAACGGAAAGCGAGCCCCCTCCAGGAGGTGTCTCCACTCTGAGAAAGCCAGCTTCATGGCTAGTAACTCCCTGTCCCCGATGGAATAATTCCTCACCGCCGGTGTGAAGGTCTTGGAGAAGAAGAAGCAAGGATGCTTCCGACCTTGAGCATCCTTTTGGAAGAGGACAGCTCCAGCACCGACGGATGAAGAATCCACCTCCATTATAAATGGCTCATCTACATCGGGGCGATGTAGGATGGGAGTGCTAGCAAAATGAGACTTAATAGAGAAGAAGGCCTTGGAGACCTCCTCTGACCACAATTTGGGATTTGCTCCCTTCTTGGTGAGGGCTACCAAGGGAGCTACCAAAGTTGAGAAGTGAGGAATGAACTGTCGATAATAGTTTATGATCCCCATAAAGCGCTGCGCCGCTTAGAGAGAATGAGGTTCTTGCCAGTCCACCACAGCCTGCAGCTTGGCAGGATCCACAGCCAAACCCTGGATCAGATAATATAGCCAAGGAAAGGCAAGGACTCCTGCTCAAACACACACTTCTCCAACTTGGCGTAGAGGGAGTTTGCCTGTAAGAGGTCAAATACCTTGCAAACATCTCTCCGGTGGGAGTCAATATCTGGAGAATAGATGAGAATATCATCCAAATAGACTACGACCGAGGTGGTGAGCATACACCGGAAGATATTGTTCACAAAGTCTTGGAAAATGTCTGGGGCATTACAGAGCCCAAAAGGCATCACCAGGTATTCATAGTGCCCATCCCTGGTGTTAAGCCATCTTCCATTCATCCCCTCATGGATGCAAATCATGTTGTAAGCACCCCGCAGATCTAGTTTAGTAAATACCATTGCTCCCTGTAGCCTATCAAAGAGCTCAGATATCAGTGGCAGAGGGTATTTATTCTTAACAGTGATGACGTTAAGACCCCTGTAGTCTATGCATGGACATAGTTCTCCGTTCTTCTTCTGCATGAAGAAGAACCCCGCCCCTGCAGGTGACACTGACTTCCTAATGAATCCTCTTGCCAGATTCCCCTGGATGTACTGAGACATTGCCTCTGTCTCTGGGAGAGATATCGGATAGACTCGAGCCTGAGGAGGCTCAGCAACAGACTAGTGGTCAATTTGACAGTCATAGGGGTGGTGAGGCGGAAGGGTCTCCGCAGCCCTTTTGGAGAACACGTCCGCATAGGGCCAACAGTGCTTTGGGAGAGAGGAAAAATCTGCGGGTACGTCAGTAGTAGCAACTTGAACGCACTCCCTCTGACATCTACACTCATAAGATTCACTCCATCCCAAAATTCTGCCTGTGGACCACTCTATATGAGGGGACTTGTTGTGAGTTCTGTTTTTGGGCTCCCTCTGGTGGTTACTGATGGTACTGGGTGACTTGTGTTCTCTGCGGTCTCTGGTGTCCACCTGTTCCATCAGGTTATGGGAGTTTCCTATTTAACCTGGCTTTTTTGTCATTTCCTCGCCGGCTATCAATGTAATCAGCATGTCTTTTTACCTCTGCTCCCTGCGTCTGTTATCTTCAGGACAAGCTAAGTTTTGATTTTCCTGTTCCATGTTTTGCTTTATTTTTGTCTTAGTCCAGCTTGCAGATATGTGATTCCTTGCTGCTGGTTGCTCTAGTGGGCTGAAATTACTCCTCATGTTCCATGAGTTGGCACATGAGTTCAAGTAATTTCAGGATGGTTTTTTGAAGGGTTTTTCGCTGACCGCGCAGTTCACTTTTGTATCCTCTGCTACCTAGCTTTAGCGGGCCTCATTTTTGCTGATTCTATTTTCATAACTACGTATGTGCTTTCCTCTCATTTCACCGTTATTACATGTGGGGGGCTGCTATTTCTGTGGGGTGTTTCTCTGGAGGCAAGTGAGGTCTGTGTTTCTTCTGATAGGGGAAGTTAATCCTTGGGCTGGCGCGAGATGTCTAGGAATCATCGTAGGCACGTTTCCCGGCTACTGCTAGTTGTGTGTTTAGGTTCAGGATCGCGGTCAGCTCAGGTTCCATCACCCTAGAGCTTGTTTTGTTTTTGTGCTTGTCCTTTTGTGATCCCCTGCCATTGGGATCATGACAGTATAGCCGGCCTGAAAAAATTGGTCATCGTTTTGGCTGAAGTAGGAGGAAAAGTAGTCTGAGGAAGTTGTTTTTTTTTTCCCTCCTCAGTGTTTGCTGCCTAGCCTTAATTGCAGCTTGGCTGCTTCTTTCCTCCTCTTAATCCTTGAATGGCTCTGACCTCAGCTGTATATCATGGACGTCCAGAGTTTGGCTTCCAGCCTGAATAATCTTGCTGCTAAGGTTCAAAATATACAAGATTTTGTTGTACATACGCCTATGTCTGAACCTAGAATTCCTATCCCAGAGTTTTTTTCTGGAGATAGATCTAGTTTTCTGAATTTTAGGAACAATTGCAAGTTGTTTCTTTCCTTGAAATCTCGCTCCTCTGGAGACCCTGCTCAGCAGGTCAAGATTGTTATATCTTTCCTGCGGGGTGACCCTCAGAATTGGGCATTTGCATTGGCACCAGGGGATCCTGCGTTGCTCAATGTGGATGCGTTTTTTCTGGCATTGGGTTTGCTCTATGAGGAACCTAACCTAGAGATTCAGGCTGAAAAAGCTTTATTGGCTCTCTCTCAGGGGCAAGATGAAGCAGAAATATATTGTCAGAAATTTCGGAAATGGTCGGTGCTTACTTAGTGGAATGAGTGCGCTCTGACTGCAAAATTCAGAGATGGCCTTTCTGAGGCCATTAAAGATGTTATGGTGGGGTTCCCGGCGCCTACAGGTCTGAATGAGTCCATGACTATGGCTATTCAGATTGATCGGCGTTTACGGGAGCGCAAACCTGTGCACCATTTGGCGGTGTCTTCTGAACAGGCACCTGAGATAATGCAATGTGATAGAATTCAGTCCAGAAGTGAACGGCAAAATTATAGGCGGAAAAATGGATTGTGTTTTTATTGTGGTGATTCAGCTCATGTTATATCAGCATGCTCTAAACGCACAAAAAAGGTTGATAAGTCTGTTGCCATTGGTACTTTACAGTCTAAGTTCATTCTGTCTGTGACTCTGATTTGTTCATTATCATCCATTTCCGTCGATGCCTATGTGTATTCAGGCGCTGCCCTGAGTCTTATGGATTGGTCATTTGCCAATCGCTGTGGGTTTAGTCTGGAACCTCTGGAAGTTCCTATTCCTTTGAAAGGAATTGACTCTACACCTTTGGCTATGAATAAACCTCAGTACTGGACACAAGTGACCATGCGTATGACTCCCGTTCATCAGGAGGTGATTCGCTTCCTGGTACTGTATAATTTACATGATGTCTTAGTGCTTGGTCTGCCATGGTTACAAACTCATAACCCAGTCCTGGACTGGAAAACAATGTCTGTGTTAAGCTGGGGATGTCAGGGGGTTCATGATGATGCATCTCCAATTTCTATCGCTTCATCTACTCCTTCTGAGGTTCCGGTATTTTTGTCTGATTATCGGGAGGTTTTTGAGGAGCCTAAGCTCAGTTCGCTTCCTCCTCACAGGGATTGCGATTGTGCTATAGATTTGATTCCTGGCAGTAAATTCCCTAAAGGTCGTTTGTTCAATCTGTCAGTGCCAGAGCATACTGCTATGCGGAATTATGTTAAGGAGTCCTTGGAAAAGGGACATATCCGTCCATCTTCGTCCCCTTTGGGAGCAGGTTTTTTTTTCGTGGCCAAAAAAGATGGTTCCTTGAGGCCTTGCATAGATTATCGTCTTTTGAATAAGATTACAGTCAAATATCAGTATCCTTTGCCATTGTTGACTGATTTGTTCGCTCGCATTAAGGGGGCTAAATGGTTCACTAAGATTGATCTTCGGGGTGCGTATAATCTTGTGCGGATAAGGCAGGGTGATGAGTGGAAAACCGCATTTAATACGCCTGAGGGCCATTTCGAGTATTTGGTGATGCCTTTTGGGCTTTCTAATGCTCCTTCTGTCTTCCAGTCTTTTATGCACGATATTTTCCGTGAATATCTGGATAAATTTATTATCGTGTATTTGGATGATGTTTTGGTTTTTTCTGATGACTGGGAGTCTCATGTTCAGCAGGTCATGAAGGTGTTTCAGGTCCTGCGGGCCAATTCATTGTTTGTAAAGGGTTCTAAATGTCTCTTTGGAGTCCAGAAGATTTCTTTTTTGGGGTATATTTTTTCCCCTACTACTATTGAGATGGATCCCGTCAAGGTTCAGGCTATTTGTGACTGGACGCAGCCTACATCTCTTAAGAGTCTACAGAAGTTCTTGGGCTTTGCTAATTTTTATCGTCGCTTCATAACTAATTTTTCTAGTGTTGTTAAGCCTTTGACGGATTTGACTAAGAAGGGTGCTGATGTTACTGATTGGTCTCCTGCGGCTGTGGAGGCCTTTCAGGAACTTAAGCACCGGTTTTCTCCTGCTCCTGTGTTGCGTCAGCCAGATACGTCGCTTCCTTTTCAGGTTGAGGTTGATGCTTCCGAGATCGGAGCGGGGGCGGTTTTGTCACAGAGAAGCTCCGATGGCTCAGTGATGAAGCCATGTGCGTTCTTTTCTAGAAAATTTTCGCCCGCTGAACGGAATTATGATGTTGGTAATCGGGAGCTTTTGGCCATGAAGTGGGCATTTGAGGAGTGGCGTCATTGGCTTGAGGGCGCTAGACATCGTGTGCTGGTCTTGACTGATCACAAAAATCTGATGTACCTTGAGTCTGCCAAGCGTCTGAATCCTAGACAGGCTCGTTGGTCACTGTTTTTCTCCCGTTTCAATTTTGTGGTTTCATGCCTGCCAGGTTCAAAGAATGTGAAGGCGGATGCTCTTTCTAGGAGTTTTGTGCCTGACTCCCCTGGAAATTCTGAGCCCACTGGTATCCTTAGGGATGGGGTGATTTTGTCGGCTGTCTCCCCAGACTTGCGACGTGCTTTGCAGGAGTTTCAGGCAGATAAACCTGATCATTGTCCGCCGGAAAGACTGTTTGTTCCGGATAATTGGACCAGTAGAGTCATCTCCGAGGTCCATTCTTCTGTGTTGGCAGGTCATCCTGGAATATTTGGTACTAGAGACTTGGTGGCCAGGTCTTTTTGGTGGCCTTCCTTGTCGAGGGATGTGCGTTCTTTCGTGCAGTCTTGTGGAGTTTGCGCTCGGGCTAAGCCTTGCTGTTCTCGGGCCAGTGGATTGTTGTCACCTTTGCCTATCCCGAAGAGGCCTTGGACGCACATTTCCATGGACTTTATTTCGGATCTCCCTGTCTCTCAAAAAATGTCCGTCATATGGGTTGTGTGTGACCGCTTTTCTAAGATGGTTCATCTGGTACCCTTGCCTAAGTTACCTTCCTCCTCTGAGTTGGTCCCTCTGTTTTTTCAAAACGTGGTCCGTTTGCATGGCATTCCGGAGAACATCGTTTCTGACAGGGGATCCCAGTTTGTGTCTAGATTTTGGCGGACGTTCTGTGCTAAGATGGGCATTGATTTGTCCTTTTCGTCTGCATTCCATCCCCAGACGAATGGCCAGACGGAACGAACTAATCAGACTTTAGAAACTTATTTAAGGTGTTTTGTTTCTGCTGATCAAGATGACTGGGTTTCCTTTTTGCCGCTTGCCGAGTTTGCCCTTAATAATCGGGCTAGTTCTGCTACCTTGGTTTCTCCTTTCTTTTGTAATTCGGGGTTTCATCCTCGTTTTTCCTCTGGTCAGGTGGAGCCTTCTGATTGTCCTGTAGTGGACATGGTGGTGGATAGGTTGCATCAGATTTGGAGTCATGTGGTGGACAATTTGAAGTTGTCCCAGGAGAGGGCTCAGCAGTTTGCTAATCGCTGTCGCCGCGTGGGTCCTCGACTTCTTGTTGGGGACTTGGTGTGGTTGTCTTCTCGTTTTGTTCCTATGAAGGTCTCTTCTCCTAAGTTCAAGCCTCGGTTCATCGGTCCCTATAGGATCTTGGAAATTCTTAACCCTGTGTCGTTTCGTTTGGATCTCCCGGCATCGTTTGCTATTCATAATGTGTTCCATCGGTCGTTGTTGCGGAAGTATGAGGTACCTGTTGTTCCTTCGCTTGAGCCTCCTGCTCCGGTGCTAGTGGAGGGTGAATTGGAGTATGTTGTGGAGAAGATCTTGGATTCTCGTGTTTCCAGACGGAAACTCCAGTATTTGGTCAAGTGGAAGGGTTATGGTCAGGAGGATAATTCTTGGGTGATTGCCTCTGATGTTCATGCTGCCGATTTGGTCCGTGCTTTTCATAGGGCTCATCCTGGTCGCCCTGGTGGTTCTCGTGAGGGTTCGGTGACCCCTCCTCAAGGGGGGGGTACTGTTGTGAGTTCTGTTTTTGGGCTCCCTCTGGTGGTTACTGATGGTACTGGGTGACTTGTGTTCTCTGCGGTCTCTGGTGTCCACCTGTTCCATCAGGTTATGGGAGTTTCCTATTTAACCTGGCTTTTTTGTCATTTCCTCGCCGGCTACCAATGTAATCAGCATGTCTTTTTACCTCTGCTCCCTGCGTCTGTTATCTTCAGGACAAGCTAAGTTTTGATTTTCCTGTTCCATGTTTTGCTTTATTTTTGTCTTAGTCCAGCTTGCAGATATGTGATTCCTTGCTGCTGGTTGCTCTAGTGGGCTGAAATTACTCCTCATGTTCCATGAGTTGGCACATGAGTTCAAGTAATTTCAGGATGGTTTTTTGAAGGGTTTTTCGCTGACCGCGCAGTTCACTTTTGTATCCTCTGCTATCTAGCTTTAGCGGGCCTCATTTTTGCTGATTCTATTTTCATAACTACGTATGTGCTTTCCTCTCATTTCACCGTTATTACATGTGGGGGGCTGCTATTTCTGTGGGGTGTTTCTCTGGAGGCAAGTGAGGTCTGTGTTTCTTCTGATAGGGGAAGTTAGTCCTTCGGCTGGCGCGAGACGTCTAGGAATCATCGTAGGCACGTTCCCCGGCTACTGCTAGTTGTGTGTTTAGGTTCAGGATCGCGGTCAGCTCAGGTTCCATCACCCTAGAGCTTGTTTTGTTTTTGTGCTTGTCCTTTTGTGATCCCCTGCCATTGGGATCATGACAGGGACTGGTACCGTAACCAAGGTATCCCTAACAGGACCTCATCAATTGCCTCAGGAATGATGAGTAAGGAAATAATCTCCTGATGAGATGGCGACATAGAAAGAGTAAATAAGATGGTCTGGTGTGTTATCTGTGAGGGCAGTGTTGACCCATTCACCACTCGTACGGTCACTGGCTTGGCGAGCATCACCAGGGGTATTGCGTGTCGTTGGGCAAAGGTAGATGACATCTGGAGGCAAGATGTCCTGACTGCCGGCAGACATGACAGACCTTGAGTGCACAAGCAGTCCAGGACTTAGATCCCGCTCGTGACACCTCCATGGCCTCATGTGACTCGGGCGCCTGGACCGGAGATTTCAAAGGTTTGGCAAAGGTGGGAGCAAGCCAAAACCTCTGCCTACACTGGGCTCGCTCCAACCTTCACTCGTTAAAACGAAGGTCTATGTGAGTTGATACCAGTATTAGTTCCTCCAGTGTGGCGCAATCTCCCCAGTGGCCAAAGCGTCCTTCACATGGTCAGCCAGCCCCCTCATAAATACAGGGATGAGGGCTTTATCCGACCACTCCAGCTCAGATGCTAAAGTCCAGAAGTGGACTGCAAAATGGCTGACCATGGATGAGCCCTGAGTCAATGCAAACAGTTGGAGCGCCGTATCATGGGTGACATGAGGTCCTAAAAAGACCTGTTTCAAAGTGCTCAAGAACGTGGAGCTCTCTGCACCACATGATCGCCACGCTCCCACAGCGGCGTAGCCCACTCCAACGCCCTGTCTGACAGGAGAGATATAATAAATCCCACCCTTGCCCGCTCTGTGGGAAAACATGCCGCCAGGATCTTGAGGTGTATTGCGCACTGGCTCACGAAACCCCTACATGATTGGCTATCACCAGAATATTTATCTGGCAGTGGGAGGCGAGATAAGGTTGGAACAGGGGTGGCAGTGAACAAACTTGCTTCAGCCACGCTAGTAGCCTGAACAGCTACTGTGGCAACATCCACATCTGAGGTTCTGCGCTCGAGAGCCGCCAAACTGCCCTCCAGCTGCTGGATTTCCCGCAACAGTTGCTGTTCGTCCGCCATTAGTAGCCAAACCCTGGCGCTAGTATACTCTTAGGGCTAGCGGAACGCACCAAATAAAGGGATAGATGCGAGGTGTGTTCACAGCCCGGGGTCCACCGTGCAGAGATGGAACCTGTTGCTTTGTAATGGCAGATGGCCGCTGAACTCACACTTGGGTTCGACTTCACCCCATGTGAAATAGTAGCGAGCTCTGTTGCTTCACAGAGTCGCAAGATACTCAGATAGTAATACCCTAACTAGGGTTGTACTTCCTCTGGAACTCTTCTGTGCTACACGTACAAATGAAGGAACCAGATGCTAAGCCAAGTGGCTAATTGCCCCCACTGATGTTAGCTGCCTGCCTGAGTGTACAGTCCCCGATCTAGACACACCACATGTAACCAGAGTGGTAGAGCATCCACTGGCATTAGCCATAAACAAATAATACTAGCTTTTATAGTTGCAGCTTCTTCAGGAACTTCCTAGTGAACCAATAGGAGTTGCTACAGGACCTGAGCATGCAACCCCCCACCTCCAATGAGAGGTCTTCCCTTGGCATGCTCAGAAGGAGAAAAGCAGGACTTTTCCCAGAAGCGTCTGCTCGCCGCTGACCAGTACTGGCTACAATGGCTGAGCCTGGAAGGGCAGCAGTAGCCAAGCGCAGAGTATCTGCCTGAGCCAGACGCTGGGACCGACGTCTCCGCTGAGCAGGCTCCACTGTGGCTGGAGAAGACATACTAATATTAGTAGTGTGGAATATGCAAAAAAAAGGGATATGAGATGGGTTACTGTTTGTAAACCATGTCTCATATCATGTCGGGTTTGAGAAGGAGATAGGAAAAGCCGGCAATTGAATTACCGGCTTTTAAGCTATCTAGCGCTGTATGAAATATTAATATATATACATACATGTGTCTCACTGACATATATATATATATATATATATATATATTGTAAGGATTTCACTCACTCAGCTGCGACGGCTGACACTCAGGAGACGTGTTCCTTTAAAGTTCACTGGGTTTATTGCTTCATAAACCATGTGGCAAATAACAGAAAGCAAAATGGGCCTTTGGTTCAGGCAAAGAAAAGCAAATATCCAGTTCATCCGGCTCAGTCCTGAAGCCGTAACACACTCAGGAGGGTTTCACCTCCACACATATCTGCTGTGTAAAGGATTAGCCAGTCTTATAAAGAGCTAACCCCACCCAGTAACCCATCACATGATTAGCCATGTGGTCTGACATTACCACAGGTCCTGAAACACATATACAAGATTATGTGCAAGAAAGGAATACTCCGGGCTACATTACAGCAACCAGCCACTTATGTGGCTACATACCTCCCCCCTCTGCCTAAAGCCGTGGGGCTTGGCACTTTCCCCCACTAAACAAGGGATTCTCGATAGGGCATCCGCATTACCGTGCAGCTTTCCGGCCCTATGTTCCACATGGAAACTGAAGTCCTGCAGGGCTAAGAACCAACGGGTGACTCTAGCATTTCTTCCTTTCGTTTCTCTCATCCACCTAAGCGGGGCATGGTCAGATACCAGTCTAAATTTACGTCCCAGCAGATAGTACCGCAATGTGTCCACTGCCCATTTTATGGCCAAGCACTCCTTCTCAACGACTGAGTAGTTCTTTTCAGATGAGGACAGCTTCCTACTCAGATAGAGAACAGGATGCTCCTCCCCATGTAGTTCTTGGGAAAGGACTGCTCCCACCCCAACATCTGAGGCATCTGTCTGAAGAATAAACTCTTTCTTGAAGTTTGGGGCCAACACCGCTTGGACTTTCTCCAGATGACTCTCCCAGTCCGGGCTAAAGATGACGATATCATCTAGGTACGCAGCAGCGTAGGCCTTATGGGGTGCAAGGACTCTATCCATAGCCCTCTGGAAGGTCGCCGGAGCTCCCTGTAGGCCAAACGGCATCCGGGCATATTGGAAGCATCCATCAGGTGTCGAAAAGGCCGTCTTCTCCTTGGCTTCCTGTGCCATGGGGATCTGCCAATACCCCTTTGTCAAATCCAAGGTGGATATATATCTGGCGTGCCCAAGCCTTTCGATGAGCTCATCAATACGGGGCATGGGATAAGCGTCGAACTTGGAGACTTCATTCAACTTCCGATAGTCGTTGCAAAACCTCCACTCTCCATCAGGTTTTGGGACCAGGACAATTGGGCTCAACCAACCGCTCTTGGATTCCTCAATGACCCCAAGCCTCAACATACGCTCCACTTCCTTGGAGATAACTTCTCGACGAGCCTCAGGAATACGATAAGGTTTCACATTCACCCGCACATGTGGCTCTGTTAGGACCTCGTGCTCTATGACCTTCGTGTATCCTGGCAATTCTGAAAACAGGTCCCTATTTTTCTGGAGTAACTCCCGGCACTGCTGTTTCTGGGTCTTTGATAGCGTCTCTGCTATAGTAACCGCTCCAACCTCACCTTCTGGGTTGCTTAACAATGACGGAGTTGCTGTCGGCTCTCTATCTTGCCATGGCTTGATGAGGTTGACATGGTAAACTTGGAATGGTTTCCGTCTTCCTGGTTGGTGAATTTTATAATTTACCTCACCAAGTTTCTCGACAACCTCATATGGCCCTTGCCATTTGGCCAAGAACTTGCTTTCCACCGTTGGAACTAACACAAGAACTCGGTCTCCCGGATTGAACTGCCTCACTCTTGCAGACCGGTTGTAGACCCTGGCTTGAGCTTCTTGTGCTTGGAGAAGGTGTTCTTTCACGATAGGCATCACCTTTGCAATCCTCTGCTGCATCAGGGCCACATGCTCAATGACGCTTCTGTGGGGTGTGACTTCGGCCTCCCAGGTTTCCTTGGCTATATCCAGGAGTCCTCGTGGATGTCGGCCATATAGAAGCTCAAACGGTGAGAACCCTGTGGAGGCCTGTGGAACTTCACGAATGGAAAACATCAGATAGGGTAAGAGACAATCCCAGTCTCTACCGTCTTTCTCTATAGCTTTTCTCAGCATGCTCTTTAGTGTCTTGTTAAACCTCTCAACAAGGCCATCTGACTGGGGATGGTACACCGAGGTCCTCAACTGGGAGATCTTCAGGGCTTTGCATAACTCCCTCATCACCTTGCTCATGAAAGGTGTACCCTGGTCAGTCAGGATCTCCTTTGGCAGACCTGTCCGGGAAAAGACATGGACCAACTCGCGGGCTATGCTTTTTGAGGAAGAATTTCTCAAGGGAATTGCCTCAGGATAGCGTGTGGCATAGTCCAGGATGACTAATATATACTGATGGCCCCGAGCTGATTTAACTAAGGGACCGACCAAGTCCATGGCAATTCTCTCGAACGGTACCTCAATAATGGGCAGTGGCACAAGGGGGTTCCGGAAATGAGGAGTAGGAGCAGTTAGCTGACATGTAGGGCAGGACCTGCAATAGTTCACTATTTCCCGGTGACACCCAGGCCAATAGAACCTCTGCACAACCCGTTCCTGCGTTTTTTCCACCCCCAGGTGTCCACCCAAGATGTGTGAATGGGCCATGTCCAACACTTTCCGTCTATACGGACCCGGCACTATCAACTGCTCTACCAACTCCTCCCGTATTTTCGTGACACGGTACAACAACTCCCCCCTCAACAGAAAATGGGGAAATCTTGTGTCTGCCCCCGGCTCCTGTACCACCCCGTCAATAACTGTGACATTATTAAAGGCTTCCCTCAGAGTGGGGTCCCTATGTTGGGCAGTCCCAAAATTTTCACCGGTAACTTCTAACTCCAGAATGTCAGATGTAGGGGATACTTCCTCCTCATCCCCAACCAGAACACAAAAAGGAAAACTGTCTGCCTCTGGGTGTGGCGATACCCTTCCAGGGTTCACTGGTTCCCTGCCAGGCAGCTCAGAACCATTTCCCCACAAATCCCAAAACAAACAGAAATCCCGGCCAATAATTATAGGGTGCAACAAGTCCTGAACCACGCCGACTATGTGGGACTCAGTGCCACATGCCGTTTCAATGTCCACCCTGGCCATAGGGTAGTCCTTTGCATCACCATGTATGCACCGCACTCCGACCTTCTTTCCTGGGAGCAGGTGGAGAGGAAAAGTGGCCCTCACCAGGGTCACTAGGCTCCCCGAGTCTAATAGTGCCGTTACTGCTCGACCGTTCACCTTTACGGGACACGCTTGAGGTCCCTCGTTGGATGGAGAGTTCACACTACAGGCTGGATACGCATAGTATGAACAACGGCGTCCCATGCTGCAGTCCATCTGCTCAGTGGTTTGGGAACAACGGGCAGCTATATGTCCTGGCTTGTGGCACCTCCAACAAATCATATCACCCGTGGGGACCTTGGGCACCACCTCCCCCGCCCTTTGTGACCTTGGACGCACCACCCCTTTTTGGGACTCAGCTGCCTTCTGGGACCCCCAGTATGGCATGGGCTGCCTCCCGAAGGAGCCTTCCAACCCTTGGTATCTCTCAACCAGTCCGATCAGCTCGTCGGCATTCTGGGGATCACCCTGGGCAACCCAAGACTGTATAGGCCTCGGGAGGGAATGGACAAACCGATCCATCATCACCCGTTCTACCATCTGTGCAGGCGCAGAGGATTCTGGCTGTAGCCATTTCTGGACCAGGTGCAACAGATCAAACATTTGGGAACGAGGTGGTTTGTCCCGGTGATAGCCCCAGGAGTGAACTCGCTGTGCCCTGACAGTCAGTGTCACCCCCAAACGTGCGAGAATCTCGGCTTTCAATTTGTGATACTCTTTGGCATCCTGCAAGGTCAAATCATAGTACGCCTTCTGGGGTTCTCCCGTCAGGTATGGCGCAAGTACCTCTGCCCACTGCTCTGGCGGAAGTTTTTCCCTCTCAGCGACCCTCTCAAACACCGTCAGGAAGGCCTCAACATCATCCCCGGGAGTCATTTTCTGCAATGCGCGTCTAACCGTCTTCCGGACGTGGGTGTCATCAGCCAAACCTGGGGTTGGGGCGCTCGCCTTGCCCTGGATGGCGGTTGCCAGAAGCTGCATCTGCTGCTGATGCTCCTGCTGGCTCTGCTGCATCTGCTGCCGTTGCTCCTGCTGGTTTTGCTGCATCTGCTGCCGTTGCTCCTGCTGGCTCTGTTGTATCTGCTGCTGGCTCTGTTGTATCTGCTGCATCAACAGCCTGTTGGTCTCTTGCTGCCTTTGCTCCTGCTGGCTCTGCCTTTTCTCCTGCTGTGACTGCATCTGGACCAAGTGTTTCAGCAGGTCCTCCATTTTCTCCGGCAATGCTTGCTGGCTTGCAACAGCCTTTACCCAGGACATTCAAAAATAAACTCACGTCTCCGCTGGGAACGCTGCTCGCACGTCTACCACCAATTGTAAGGATTTCACTCACTCAGCTGCGACGGCTGTCACTCAGGAGACGTGTTCCTTTAAAGTTCACTGGGTTTATTGCTTCATAAACCATGTGGCAAATAACAGAAAGCAAAATGGGCCTTTGGTTCAGGCAAAGAAAAGCAAGTGTCCAGTTCATCCGGCTCAGTCCTGAAGCCGTAACACACTCAGGAGGGTTTCACCTCCACACATATCTGCTGTGTAAAGGATTAGCCAGTCTTATAAAGAGCTAACCCCACCCAGTAACCCATCACATGATTAGCCATGTGGTCTGACATTACCACAGGTCCTGAAACACATATACAAGATTATGTGCAAGAAAGGAATACTCCGGGCTACATTACAGCAACCAGGCACTTATGTGGCACATACCTCCCATCGACTACAAACCCTTTAGCCATGCTACAATATATATATATATATATATATATGTATATATATGTATATATATATATATACCCCTATACTATGTGTAGACATTTATCTTAGCTATTCTATTCTAACCTGTCAGTGTGATTTTACTGTACACTGCACTGAATTGCCGGCTTTTCTATAGAACACTGCTGCGTATTTCTCGCTAGTCACACTGCTGGTCCATGTGTAATCCGTAATTTTCTCGCCCCCATAGACTTTCATTGGCGTTTTTTTTTGTGCAATACGGTGACAAACGCAGCATGCTGCTATTTTCTTTAGCCGTAGAAGACCGTATAATACGAATCAGTAAAATACGGCAGATAGAAGCTGGGGCATAGAGAAGCATTGTACCGTAGGCAATCCGTATTTTCTGCACCTCTCATAAGTCCGTAAAACTCGCTAGTGTGACGCCGTCCTAATTGTTCCACTCCTGGTTTTGGCTTACAAATACTGATGTAAAATACTGACCAAATACTGCTAGTGTGACGGCAAGCTAATTCTTTTTTTTACATGGATAGATTGTGCAATTCTGAATGCGGTGATACCAAATATATGTATGTTTGATTTTTTTTATTGTTTTATTTTGAACGGGGTGATAGGGGGGTGATTTGAACTTTTATATTTTTTTTAAGTTTTAAATATTTGTAAAAACAATTTGTTTTTACTTTAGGCATGCTTCAATAGTCTCTGTGGGAGACTAGAAGCTGCCATAACCTGATCAGCTCTCCTACATACAGGCGATAATCAGATTGCTCACTTGCTATGAGCGTCGACCACTGGGCGGCGCTCATAGCAATCCGGAAGTAACAACCACAGAGGTCTGCTGGAGACCTCTGGTTGTCATGCCGACCTATCGGCGACCCACAGTCATGTGACAAGGACGCTGATGGGTGGGATTTCCAGTGCGGTTGCTCCAGGGATGACATCCCTATTAATGACATTTGAACATTTCAACCAATAAAGCCAATAAACATGTGAGGAGTACTTGCCAGTCACTGTAGTGCCATAGCCATCTTGGAATTGACATTACTGTGATTGGCTGGCTACATTACCTCATCAGAGGATATAAAAGGACTGGCACTGCCATGTTCAAGGACTGTTTATTGGAGGGAGAGAGCAATTGTCCAGCCTTGTGTGCACAGTTTTTGGAATCAAAGTTCTCTAGTGATGCTTTCCTGAATAATCATACTAAAAGTCCTTCTTAGGGCTAATCTTGTGCTTTGCTGTTTCTAAGCAATACATTCTGCTCCAGCCTAGGGACAGCTGGAGCAGGGAGAGTGGCTAAATACAGCCTCTGGGCAGGGCCTAGGGCTTTGCAGGCCGTTGTTAAATATATAGCTTCCGCAGGTGACCACTTTTTTTGAGGGGGATGGGATTGACTGTATTGTCATCCATACAGTTTAACGTGCTTTGTGTGCAATTATGGAGGTTTAAAATGTTTAAAAACTGCTTGGCCTGCTATAATTGTCCAAAATGTTTTGTTCCAAAAATTTACTGTTGTCATCCATACAGTTTAACCTGCTTTGTGTAAAATTACAGTGGATTAAAATTTTTAAAAACCGCTTGGCTTGCTACAGGTGACCACATTTTTTTTTTTACCAGAAATTGACTATTGTCATCCATTCAGTTTAACTTGGCTTTTGTGAAACTGCTTAATTAACTGCTTAATTAAAAATTAATCAAGGAAGCTTGGTTTCCATAGACCTGGCAATAACAAAATGCATAAGGCATGCAGTAAGGGATGGTAAGGGACAGGTAATTGGAAGTGAAGTGCTGATGATATGCACGCATACGGTGAGGACGTGGGGCAGGTGTGACTGCACCTGTTGCCAAAGCACAAGCAAAACACCCATCCATGACACATAGCTTCCAGTCCCACTTTGCAGGGAAGCACTTAACACCATTTCTGAAGCCACACGAGTGCGAACAGGTGGTCAGTTGGATAGCAGATAAGGCTTCCAGCATGCTTACCAGCACCAGTCAGTCTTCCTCAAGTTCCTCACCATGCAAGGGTTTGGATCGCTTAATCCTCACCCTGATCCTCCTTCCTCCCACCATGTCCCGTCCCAGGAGACCAGTCATCTCACACTAGGACACTCTGAGGAGCTCTTTACATCATCATTTCTTGATTGTGGCCTCTCACTCTGCATGTTCCGAGAGGGACAGGATGACATGCTGTTTAGTGATGCACAAAACTTAGAGCAGCCACGGTCACAAGAAAATGACAGTGGGGAACAGCAAATTTTGTCTAAGGAGGTAGATGGCAGTTGCCTTATAAATCAGATTATTGTTAAGTCAGTAGGACCAGGGTGTGGCAGTGGAAGACAATGTGGTAGTTGATGAAGTCACCAATCCACCTGGGGATCTGGCATACAGAGCAAGGCCACCAGTTTTGACGGGGAGGGATCGGCAGAACCCAAACAGGAAGGAAGAGGCACTGGGGTGGCCAGAAGGAGAAGCCGGGCAACTGGTCCGCAGAGCACAGACAATCCTGAATTTCTACATCAAATAGTCAGTTGTTTCCCAGGCTGGAGCTTTTTTGAATAGCATTCTGAGACAAAAAAAATGTCATTTGCAACCTGTGCCATGCCAAGATCAACAGGGCCCTGACCCCTAGAACCTAACCATCAGCATGATGAGGCACATGTCATCTAAGAATTTGACTTGGTGGGCTAAATGCCTTGGTCCAAAATTGCTAGCAGTGTGTGACACCAATGCCTCTTCCCGTGTGTTAAATGCTTGCCAATCGCCTTTCCATGATACTGCCACTAATGCCTCCCACCCTGTACCAGTCCTTGCACATTTTGAGACACCATCATCAGAAACTTCCAAATCTTTGTCCAAGCACAGCGTTCATCTGTCCCTACCCCAGACCGTGGAATGAAAAAGAATGTACCCAGCCACCCACCCAAAGGTGCAAACACTAAACAGGCACATTTTCAGACTGCTTGCCATGGAAATGTTGCCATTTAGCCTTGTAGACACAGAGAATTCCAGCAGACTCATGACGTCCCTTGGTACTCAGCTCCCAGTCGCCACTATTTATTCAGGTGTGCAAGCCCTGCCTTTTATCAGCATGTCCAGGAAAATCACCTGTGCCCTTACCCATACATGACCTTACTGGGATTTCACACTTAATGATCGACACATGGACAACTGCTTGTGGCCAGGGAGCTATATTTCCCTGATGGCACACTGGGTGAACATTGTGGAGGCCCAGGCCGAGTCCCAACCTGACTGACACAGCACATGTGCTCCCGACGCCGAGGATTGCTGACCCTATTTGTATCTTGTATCAAGGTGTCCCCCACTTCCTACAGCACTTCCGGCACCCCCTCCTGCTGCTCCTCATCCTCCATCCTCTATGTATTATCTCGGAGCACGTCATCCACATCACCTGGAAGCTCTGCATCACTGCCTCAGCAAAGCCTCAACAGGCTTTACTGAAGCTAATGTGTTTAGGAGACAAACTGCACACTGCTGCAGAGTTACTTAAAGCTATAACAGACCAGAAAGATCTGTGGCTCTCGCCGTTGAGCCTCCAACTAGGTATGGTCGTGTGTGATAATTATTACAATTATTACTAATAGTGGTGGCTGTGAAGCTTGACTAACTCACACATAAACCATGTTTGGCCCACATGCTCAACTTGGTAGTTCAGCCGTTTCTGAAAACCTACCCAGATTTGCCAGATCTTCTACTCAAGGTATGCCACGTCAGTGTACATTTATGAATGTTAGCTACAGTTGCTGCAGCTCTAGCACTGCTGCAGCAGCGCATGCAAGTGCCAGCTCACCAACTGGTGTGTGATGTGACCATGCACTGGAACTACACACTGCAAATGCAAAGATTTACAAGCAGCAGAGGCCAGTTGTTGAATATGAGCTCCAAAACATTTGTTGGTATTCTGGTCAGCCTCTGCACATAACAACTGATGAGTGGGCATGAATGCATGATATTTGTGTGGTTCTCCAAAACTTTGAGGACTCCACAAAGATGGCGAGTGACGATGATGCTGTAATCAACACAACAATCCTGCTGCAGTGCCTACTTTAACAGTCACTGCTGACACTTAAACATAAAACTTTGCATGTGGACCAGGTGAAAATGGAAGAAGACATCACAAAGGGAGATACCGCCCAGCCCAGCCTCATCTCATCTGCTCAGTGCAGATTGGGTAAAAATAAGGAGAAGGAGGAGTAATAGGAGCTGGTGGCTAGCTCCACAGAGGTTCAAAGCTGGATACCTGGCATGAGCTGTCCCTCTATGCCCTGGAGGTGTTTTGTTGCTCTGCCGCTAGTGTCTTGTCTGAATGTGTTTTTAGTGCCGCTGCGAGGGTCATAACAGACAGGTGATTTCACCTGTTAACAGAAAATGCTGACAGGCTCACTGATAAAATTTAATAAAGCCTGGATTAGCCCTGACTTTTCCACACCACCAGATGACAACACAAAGTATTTTTAATGTTCAACATTTGAATGAAGCACAGTTGTTGCCTTGCAGGGTGCATGGATGACCCTACTCATAATTTGTTCTGGCTTTGTACTGTGTTCAGAGCCTTTATGAGTGTAGAAGTACTACAAGTACATTTTCTTAATATTTAAATGAGGGACTCCATTTGTTGACTTCAGGGGTGTATGGATGACCCTGCTTATAATATTTAGCAGGCATTGCACTGTGTACAGAGTTTTTATGAGTGAAGGAGTACCACAATCACACTTTGTTCACAATATTTGAATGAGGCACTACAGGTGGTGCCTTCAAGGGTGTATGGATGACCCTGCTTCTAAATTTTGGCAGCCTTTGCACTTCGCCTCGCTGTTCTACTTCCATTCAGAACTTTTTCCATCAATTTCAAGACTTTCACTGCCCCCCAGACATCCTTGTAGGGTCTGCCGGAAAAATGCTTGGATTTCTCATTGACTCCCATTATACTCAATACTCGAAGCAAGCATCCGAGCATTAGGAATTGCTTGATTTGAGTAACGAGCATCCGAGCATTTTAGTGCAAGCTCATTCCTAGTCTTGAGGCCTAATCAGCACCATAGATGCCAAAGATCGGGAAAACCAGACCCAAACTGAAGATGGCACCATAGCAGAGCAGGGCTGTGTGGTAGGAAAGGTTATGGCTTTATATAATGTTATACAGCTTTTTCTAACCTTCCTTTATCATGCTCTGAATTCTAAAGAGACAGCAAAGCCTAAAAATCTGCATTCAATTCTCATTAAGGTATTCAATTCCCAGTCATATATGAGTCAATTTTCCAAAATTACATTTCAGCAGCTCATCAAAAGTTATCACCCAGGAAGTGGAAACTGGAGAGGGAACGGTAAGTGTTGGATTATAGTGAACAGGAATTGGTAAGGTGAATGTTGTTTTTTTCTGTTACATTAGACTATGTCTAAACTGCTTTAAAATAATTTTGTCCATCTGGATAATCCCTGCAAATCCACGTTCACACGGTGAGTACTTGTTCAGTATTTTACCTCAGTATTTGTAAGCCAAAATCAGGAGTGGGTGAAAAAGCAAAAGTAGTGCACTTGATTTTTTCCTCTGATTTTTCGGCTCCAGGTTTTGGCTTACAAACACGGACGTAAAATGCTGAGCAAATACTGAATGTGTGAACGTGGCCTAACAATATAGAACAACGTAAAATCTATAGGACAATGATAAAGAAAAAATAATAAAATAATATACCACACAGACACATTACACAAACATGCAAGAAGAACCTGAAAACAAACGCTCTTCACATTCCAGGTCGGCAATAAAACATTAATTTCCAGACAAGGAGAGAAAGAAGCTAAATATTTCACACACCGCTTTGGCTCTAAGAATAATTTAAAGACCTTTGGCGTCATTAGCTACTCAGGAGTTACTAATGGCCCTAGCTGGGGACATTTGGCAGGGATCTTGGCAAGTGGTGACACTAGCTCTGTCAGTGTTTGCAGAGAAGTGATGTGAGCAGAACGGCAATAGAGAACTCAGCGAGCCCAGGAGGAATGAAGTGAACATTGTGTTGTCTAATGTATTAGCCTAACCTGCTCATGCAAACTGCAGCAACTAGTTCACTGCAGGATCTGGGAAAAATAAAAAATATGTTACATCTGCCAAAGAAATCAGCACCGAAGACACCATAGTAAAATGGTGTTCACACCCCTGGAACTCCCTGAGGTCACACGATTGGTAGTCCGAAGTTCCCATTGTGAATGGACTGATAGCTGCCCTGCACTCCTAGGAATACAGAATAATTCTTTATATAACTCTCAAAATTTTTATTGCAATGCCTGACAGAATATGATCAAATGATATGTGGTTATTAGAAGACGATTCACTAGGAGTTTCTGTTTATTGTCCTTTTTTAAAGTACATATTTGGCCTTTTAGGCTACGTATTAAAAGCAGAACACATTTTAGAGATAAGGTTTGCTTTCAAATGCATTACTTCTTTTCTGCCATTGTTCACTTTAAGCGAATCTCTATTTCCTTTAGATACCCAAGCCTATGTTACAAAGGGCCACCACTACACAGATTAAACCTGTCATGGAGCAGTCTAAACATATGAAAAAAAATTATGTAAATTAGGCAATAATATCACCCTTCATGGGCTATTCCACACAAGACGATCCCCTCTTAATTTGGATATCTTTTGTCTAAGGTTGGTTTCAGACTTGCGTTCCTGTGCGCTGCGGATGGCAGCGTACTTCCTTCTTGCTTCCTCCATAAAGCTCCTCCCAGGCTCTGCCTACTGCCGGCTGCGTCCAGCGTTTCCCTGCGTACCTATCTTTAACATTGGATACACAGGGACATGCTTTGTATGTTGTATGTTAACCCCTTTACCCCCAAGGGTGGTTTGCACGTTAATGACCAGGCCAATTTTTACAATTCTGACCACTGTCCCTTTATGAGGTTATAACTCTGGAATGCTTCAACGGATCCCAGTGATTCTGACATTGTTTTCTCGCGACATATTGTACTTCATGATAGTGGTAAAATTTCTTTGATATTTCCTGCGTTTATTTGTGAAAAAAATGGAAATTTGGCTAAAATTTTGAAAATTTCGCAATTTTCCAAATTTGAATTTTTATGCAATTAAATCACAGAGATATGTCACAGAAAATACTTAATAAGTAACATTTCCCACATGTCTGCTTTACATCAGCACAATTTTGGAACCAACATTTCTTTTGTTAGGGAGTTATAAGGGTTAAAAGTTGACCATCAATTTCTCATTTTTACAACACCATTTTTTTAGGGACTACATCTCATTTGAAGTCATTTTGAGGGGTCTATATGATAGAAAATAACCAAGAGTGACACCATTCTAAAAACTGCACCCCGCAAGGTGCTCAAAATCCAATTAATTTATTAACCCTTCAGGTGTTTCACAGGAATTTTTGGAATGTTTAAATAAAAATGAACATTTAACTTTTTTTCACAAAAAATTTATTTAGCTCCAATTTGTTTTATTTTACCAAGGGTAACAGGATAAAATGGACCCCAAAAGTTGTTGTACAATTTGTCCTGAGTACGCTGATACCCCATATGTGGGGGTAAACCACTGTTTGGGCGCATGACAGAGCTCGGAAGCGAAGGGGGGCTAATTTGACTTTTCAATGCAAAATTGACAGGAATGTTGCGTTTGGAGAGCCACTGATGTGCCTAAACATTGAAACCCCCCACAAGTGACACTATTTTGGAAAGTACACCCCCTACAGAACTTATCTAGAGGTGTGGTGAGCACTTTGACCCACCAAGTGCTTCACAGAAGTTTATAATGCAGAACAGTAAAAATAAAAAAATCATATTTTTTCACAAAAATTATTTTTTGTCCCCAATTTTTTATTTTCCCAAGAGTAAGAGAGGAAATTGGACCCCAAAAGTTGTTGTCCAATTTGTCCTGAGTATGCTGATACCCCATATGTGGGGGGAAACCACCGTTTGGGCGCATGGGAGGGCTTGGAAGGGAAGGAGCGCCCATTTGAATGCAGACTTAGATGGAATGGTCTGCAGGCGTCACATTGCGTTTGCAGAGCCCCTAATGTACCTACACAGTAGAAACCCCCCACAAGTGACACCATTTTGGAAAGTAGACCGCCTAAGGAACTCATCTAGCTGTGTTGTGAGAGCTTTGAACCCCCAAGTGTTTCACTACAGTTTATAACGCAGAGCGGTGCAAATAAAAAATATTATTTTTCCACAAAAATTATATTTTAGCCCCCAGTTTTGATGTTTTCCAAGGGTAACAGGAGAAATTGGAACCTAAATGTTGTTGTCCAATATGTCCTGAGAACGCTGATACCAGATATGTGGGGGAAACCACAGTTTGAGCGCATGGCAGAGCTCGGAAGGGAAGGAGCAGCATTTGGAATGCAGACTTAGATGGATTGGTCTGCAGGCGTCACTTTGCATTTGAAGAGCCCCTAATGTACCTAAACAGTAGAAACCCCCCACAAGTGACCCCATATTGGAAACTAGACCCCCCAAGGAACTTATCTAGATGTGTTGTGAGAACTTTGAACACCCAAGTGTTTCACTAGTTTATAACGCAGAGCCGTGAAAATAAAAAAACAATTTCCCCCAAAAATTATTTTTTAGCCCACAGTTTTGTATTTTCCCAAGGGTAACAGGAGAAATTGGACCCCAAAGTTGTTGTCCAATTTGTTCTGAGTATGCTGATACCCCATATGTAGGGGGATCCACCGTTTGGGCGCATGGGAGGGTGTTATGATTAGGTAATTCAGTACCACAATGGACATAGAAGTCAGAGCACATACAGTGACCTGACAATAACCCAAAAACATAGAACGAGCTCTGAGACGTGGGAACTCTGCTGACCGCAATCCCTAATCCTCTCCAACCACACTAGAGGCAGCCGTGGATTGCGCCTAACGCTCCCTATGCAACTCGGCACAGCCTGAGAAACTAGCTAGCCTGAAGATAGAAAATAAGCCTACCTTGCCTCCTTGCCTCAGAGAAATACCCCAAAGGAAAAGGCAGCCCCCACATATAATGACTGTGAGTTAAGATGAAAAGACAAACGTAGAGATGAAATAGATTTAGCAAAGTGAGGCCCGCCTTTCTGAACAGAGCGAGGATAGGAAAGGTAACTTTGCGGTCAACACAAAACCCTACAAACAACCACGCAAAGGGGGCAAAAAGACCCTCCGTACCGACTAACGGCACGGACGTACACCCTCTGCGTCCCAGAGCTTCCAGCAAGCAAGAGAAACCAAAAAAGCAAACTGGACAGAAAAAAACAGCAAACAAAAATAACAAAAGCGGAACTTAGCTATGCAGAGCAGCAGGCCACAGGAACGATCCAGGAGGAAGCAAGTCCAATACTAGAACATTGACTGGAGGCCAGGATGAAAGCACTAGGTGGAGTTAAATAGAGCAGCACCTAACGCCTTCACCACATCACCTGAGGAAGGAAACTCAGAAGCCGCAGTACCACTCTCCTCCACCAACGGAAGCTCATAGAGAGAATCAGCCGAAGTACCACTTGTGACCACAGGAGGAAGCTCTGCCACAGAATTCACAACAGTACCCCCCCCTTGAGGAGGGGTCACCGAACCCTCACCAGATCCCCCAGGACGACCAGGATGAGCCACATGAAAGGCACGAACAAGATCGGGAGCATGGACATTAGAGGCAAAGACCCAGGAATTATCTTCCTGAGCATAACCCTTCCACTTAACCAGATACTGGAGTTTCCGTCTTGAAACACGAGAATCCAAAATCTTCTCCACAATATACTCCAACTCCCCCCCACCAAAACCGGGGCAGGAGGATCAACAGATGGAACCATAGGTGCCACGTATCTCCGCAACAATGACCTATGGAATACGTTATGGATGGAAAAAGAATCTGGAAGGGTCAAACGAAAAGACACAGGATTAAGAACCTCAGAAATCCTATACGGACCAATGAAACGAGGTTTAAACTTAAAAAGAAAACCCGAATGAAAAATGGACACAAAGAGCTAAACTATAACAATTTATTAATAGAACCATATAACTAGAATACAAAAAGATACATAGATAAAATCAAGTAATGGGATGCAATAAAGCAAAATAGAAGAGGCGACACTAGTGCCACACACGAAGCAAAAGGCACATATATAAAGCAGATCTGTTCCAAAGTCATGGACACCTATACTGATATCAAAGAGTGCACAATATCATACATGGAATGCTGAGTTACATAATGTACAAATTAAGATCAAATTAGCGTAAAAGTAACTGAGACATAGATCATATAATGAATACTCTCAAATAAAGTGCCAATGCAAGGAGATATCCAATATGCAAGCAAGATACACAGTAAGATGCCTAGTGCAAACAGTTGTATATTAATACATTCAGAATAAAGTGCCAATGCAGGGAAATACCCAATAAGCGACCAGGATACACAATAAAGTGCCTAGTGCAAACAATTGTATATTGCAATGCTATCCATAAGGTGCATGATAAAGGCTAAATACTATCTATACAGTGCATAATATGTGCTGGATGAATATAATGTGGCATATACTATACTCAGGCTGATGATACAGGTTCAAGCATAAAGGGAAAGTCCCATACATACAGGTAGATGAAGCCTATGCTATACCTACATAATGCACATAGAGAGGTACACATATAGAGTACCAACCTGCTGCCGTGTGGGGAGAGGGGAGCCCCGACGCGCGTTTCGCATGTGTTGCTTCCTCGGGGGTTTAAACTTAGGAGAGGAAACCTTCATAGGAATATGACGAGAAGACAACCAAACCAAATCCCCAACACGAAGTCGGGGACCCACACAGCGTCTGCGATTAGCGAAACGTTGAGCCTTCTCCTGGGACAAGGTCAAATTGTCCACTACATGAGTCCAAATCTGCTGCAACCTGTTCACCACAGTATCCACACCAGGACAGTCCAAAGACTCAACCTGCCCTGAAGAGAAACGAGGATGGAACCCAGAGTTGCAGAAAAATGGCGAAACCAAGGTAGCCGAGCTGGCCCGATTATTAAGGGCGAACTCAGCCAAAGGCAAAAAGGACACCCAGTCATCCTGATCAGCAGAAACAAAGCATCTCAGATATGTTTCCAAGGTCTGATTGGTTCGTTCGGTCTGGCCATTAGTCTGAGGATGGAAAGCCGAGGAAAAAGACAAGTCAATGCCCATCCTTGCACAAAAGGCTCGCCAAAACCTCGAATCAAACTGGGAACCTCTGTCAGAAACGATATTCTCTGGAATGCCATGTAAACGAACCACATGCTGGAAGAACAATGGCACCAAATCAGAGGAGGAAGGTAATTTAGACAAGGGTACCAAATGGACCATCTTAGAGAAGCGATCACAAACCACCCAAATGACTGACATTGTTTGAGAGACGGGAAGATCTGAAATAAAATCCATAGAGATATGTGTCCAAGGCCTCTTCGGGACCGGCAAGGGCAAAAGCAACCCACTGGCACGAGAACAGCAGGGCTTAGCCCGAGCACAAATCCCACAGGACTGCACAAAAGAACGCACATCCCGCGACAGAGATGGCCACCAAAAGGATCTAGCCACTAACTCTCTGGCACCAAAGATTCCAAGATGACCAGCCAACACCGAACAATGAACCTCAGAGATAACTTTATTCGTCCACCTATCAGGGACAAACAGTTTCTCCGCTGGGCAACGATCAGGTTTATTAGCCTGAAATTTTTGCAGCACCCGCCGCAAATCAGGGGAGATGGCAGACACAATTACTCCCTCTTTGAGAATACCCGCCGGCTCAGATAAACCCGGAGAGTCGGGCACAAAACTCCTAGACAGGGCATCCGCCTTCACATTTTTAGAGCCCGGAAGGTACGAAACCACAAAGTCAAAACGGGCAAAAAACAGCGACCAACGAGCCTGTCTAGGATTCAACCGCTTGGCAGACTCGAGATAAGTCAAGTTCTTATGATCAGTCAAGACCACCACGCGATGCTTAGCTCCTTCAAGCCAATGACGCCACTCCTCGAATGCCCACTTCATGGCCAGCAACTCTCGATTGCCAACATCATAATTTCGCTCAGCAGGCGAAAACTTCCTGGAAAAGAAGGCGCATGGTTTCATCACCGAGCAATCAGAATTTCTCTGCGACAAAACAGCCCCTGCTCCAATCTCAGAAGCATCAACCTCGACCTGGAATGGAAGCGAAACATCTGGTTGACACAACACAGGGGCAGAAGAAAAACGACGCTTCAACTCTTGAAAAGCCTCCACAGCAGCCGAAGACCAATTGACCACATCAGCACCCTTCTTGGTCAAATCGGTCAATGGTTTAGCAATACTAGAAAAATTGCAGATGAAGCGAGGATAAAAATTAGCAAAGGCCAGGAACTTTTGCAGACTTTTCAGAGATGTCGGCTGAGTCCAATCATGGATGGCTTGGACCTTAACAGGGTCCATCTCGATAGTAGAAGGGGAGAAAATGAACCCCAAAAATGAAACCTTCTGAACACCAAAGAGACACTTTGATCCCTTCACAAACAAAGAATTAGCACGCAAGACCTGAAACACCGTTCTGACCTGCTTCACATGAGACTCCCAATCATCCGAGAAGATCAAAATATCATCCAAGTATACAATCAGGAATTTATCCAGGTACTCTCGGAAGATGTCATGCATAAAGGACTGAAACACTGATGGAGCATTGGCAAGTCCGAATGGCATTACTAGGTACTCAAAATGGCCCTTGGGCGTATTAAATGCAGTTTTCCATTCATCGCCTCGCTTAATACGCACAAGATTATACGCACCACGAAGATCTATCTTGGTGAACCAACTAGCCCCCTTAATCCGAGCAAACAAATCAGATAACAGCGGCTAGGGGTACTGAAATTTAACCGTGATCGTATTTAGAAGGCGGTAATCTATACAAGGTCTCAGCGAACCATCCTTCTTGGCCACAAAAAAGAACCCCGCTCCTGATGGCGAAGATGACGGGCGAATATGCCCCTTCTCCAAGGACTCCTTCACGTAACTCCGCATAGTGGCGTGCTCAGGCACAGATAAATTAAACAGTCGACCTTTTGGGAATTTACTACCAGGAATCAAATCGATAGCACAATCAAAATCCCTATGCGGAGGTAGGGTATCGGACTTGGGCTCATCAAATACATCCCGGTAATCAGACAAGAACTCTGGGACCTCAAAAGGGGTGGATGATGAAATAGACAGAAATGGGACATCACCATGTACCCTCTGACAACCCCAGCTGGACACAGACATGGATTTCCAATCTAATACTGGATTATGGACTTGTAGCCATGGCAACCCCAACACGACCACATCATGCAGATTATGCAACACCAGAAAGCGAATAACCTCCTGATGTGCAGGAGCCATGCACATGGTCAGCTGGGTCCAGTGCTGAGGCTTATTCTTGGCCAAAGGCGTAGCATCAATTCCTCTCAATGGAATAGGACACTGCAAGGGATCCAAGAAAAACCCACAACGCCTAGCATACTCCAAGTCCATCAAATTCAGGGCAGCGCCTGAATCCACAAATGCCATGACAGAATAATATGACAAAGAGCAGATCAAGGTAACGGACAAAAGAAATTTTGACTGTACCGTACCAATGGTGGCAGACCTAGCGAACCGCTTAGTGCACTTAGGACAATCAGAGATAGCATGAGTGGAATCACCACAGTAGAAACACAGCCCATTCTGACGTCTGTGTTCTTGCCGTTCAACTCTGGTCAAAGTCCTATCGCACTGCATAGGCTCAGGTTTATGCTCAGATAATACCGCCAAATGGTGCACAGATTTACGCTCACGCAAGCGTCGACCGATCTGAATGGCCAAAGACATAGACTCATTCAGACCAGCAGGCATAGGAAATCCCACCATGACATCCTTAAGGGCTTCAGAGAGACCCTTTCTGAAAATAGCTGCGAGCGCACCTTCATTCCATTGAGTGAGTACGGACCACTTTCTAAATTTCTGACAATATACCTCTATCTCATCCTGACCCTGACACAGAGCCAGCAAATTTTTCTCTGCCTTATCCACTGAATTAGGTTCATCGTACAGCAATCCGAGCGCCAGGAAAAACGCATCAATATTACTTAATGCAGGATCTCCTGGCGCAAGAGAAAATGCCCAGTCCTGAGGGTCGCCACGTAAAAAAGAAATAATGATCCTAACTTGTTGAACTGGGTCACTAGAGGAGCAAGGTTTCAAAGCCAGAAATAGTTTACAATTATTTTTGAAACTCAGAAATTTAGTTCTATCTCCAAAAAACAAATCAGGAATAGGAATTCTTGGTTCTAACATAGAATTCTGAACCACAAAGTCTTGAATATTTTGTACTCTTGCCGTGAGCTGATCCACACATGAAGACAGACCTTTAATGTCCATCGCTACACCTGTGTCCTGAACCACCCAAATGTCTAGGGGGAAAAAAAGGCAAAACACAGTGCAGAGAAAAAAAAATGGTCTCAGAACTTCTTTTTTCCCTCTATTGAGAATCATTAGTACTTTGGGCCTCCAGTACTGTTATGATTAGGTAATTCAGTACCACAATGGACATAGAAGTCAGAGCACATACAGTGACCTGACAATAACCCAAAAACATAGAACGAGCTCTGAGACGTGGGAACTCTGCTGACCGCAATCCCTAATCCTCTCCAACCACACTAGAGGCAGCCGTGGATTGCGCCTAACGCTCCCTATGCAACTCGGCACAGCCTGAGAAACTAGCTAGCCTGAAGATAGAAAATAAGCCTACCTTGCCTCAGAGAAATACCCCAAAGGAAAAGGCAGCCCCCACATATAATGACTGTGAGTTAAGATGAAAAGACAAACGTAGAGATGAAATAGATTTAGCAAAGTGAGGCCCGACTTTCTGAACAGAGCGAGGATAGGAAAGGTAACTTTGCGGTCAACACAAAACCCTACAAACAACCACACAAAGGGGGCAAAAAGACCCTCCGTACCGACTAACGGCACGGACGTACACCCTCTGCGTCCCAGAGCTTCCAGCAAGCAAGAAAAACCAAAAAAGCAAGCTGGACAGAAAAAAACAGCAAACAAAAATAACAAAAGCGGAACTTAGCTATGCAGAGCAGCAGGCCACAGGAACGATCCAGGAGGAAGCAAGTCCAATACTAGAACATTGACTGGAGGCCAGGATCAAAGCTCTAGGTGAAGTTAAATAGAGCAGCACCTAACGACTTCACCACATCACCTGAGGAAGGAAACTCAGAAGCCGCAGTACCACTCTCCTCCACCAACGGAAGCTCATAGAGAGAATCAGCCGAAGTACCACTTGTGACCACAGGAGGAAGCTCTGCCACAGAATTCACAACAGGAGGGCTCAGAAGGGAAGGAGCACCATTTGGAAAGCAGACTTAGATGGAATGGTCTGCAGGCATCACATTGGGTTTGCAGAGCCCCTAATGTACCTAAACAGTAGAAACCCCCCACAAGTGACCCCATATTAAAAACTAGACCCCCCAAGGAACTTATCTAGATGTGTTGTGAGAACTTTGAACCCCCAAGTGTTTCACTACAGTTTATAACGCAAAGCCGTGAAAATAAAAAAACTTTTTTTTCCCCACAAAAATTATATTTAAGCCCCCAGTTTTGTATTTCCCAAGGGTAACAGGAGAAATTGGACCCCAAAAGTTGTTGTCCTGAGTACGCTGATACCCCATATGTTGGGGTAAACCCCTGTTTGGGCACAGGGAGAGCTCAGAAGGGAAGGAGCACTGTTTCACTTTTTCAACGCAGAATTGGCTGGAATTGAGATCGGACGCTATGTCGCATTTGGAGAGCCCCTAATGTGCCTAAACAGTGGAACCCCCCCAATTATCGCTGAAACCCTAATCCAAACACACCCCTAGCCCTAATCCCAATGGTAACCCTAACCACACCTCTAACCCAGACACACCCCTAACCCTAATCCCAACCCTATTCCCAACCGTAAATGTAATCCAAACCCTAACCCTAACTTTAGCCCCATCCCTAACCCTAACTTTAGCCCCAACCCTAACTGTAGCCTTAACCCTAGCCCTAACCCTAACCCTAGCCCTAACCCTAACCCTACCCTAACCCTAGCCCTAACCCTAACCCTAGCCCTAACCCTAGCCCTAACCCTAGCCCTAACCCTAATGGGAAAAAGGAAATAAATACATTTTTTTAATTTTTTAATTTTTCCCTAACTAAGGGGGTGATGAAGGGGGGTTTGATTTACTTTTATACCGGGTTATTTAGCGGATTTTTATGATTGGCAGCTGTCACACACTGAAAGACGCTTTTTATTGTAAAAAATATTTTTTGCGTTACCACATTTTGAGAGCTATACTTTTTCCATATTTGAGTCCACAGAGTCATGTGAGGTCTTGTTTTTTGCGGGACGAGTTGACGTTTTAATTGGTAAAATTTTCGGGCATGTGACATTTTTTGATCGCTTTTTATTCCGATTTTTGTGAGGCAAAATGACCAAAAAACAGCTATTAATAAATTTCTTTTGGGGGAGGCGTTTATATCGTTTTGTAAAATTGATAAAGCAGTTTTATTCTTCGGGTCTGTACGATTACAGCGATACCTCGTTTAAATCATTTTTTTATGTTTTCGCTCTTTTATACGATAAAAACTATTTTATGAAAAAAAATAATTATTTTTGCATCGTTTTATTTTGAGGACTATAACTTTTTTATTTTTTCGCTGATGATGATGTATCACAGCTCGTTTTTTGCGGGACAAGATGACGTTTTCAGCGGTACCATGGTTATTTATATCTGTTTTTTTTATCGCGTGTTATTCCACTTTTTGTTTGGCGGTATGAGAATAAAGCGTTGTTTTTTGCCTCCTTTTTTTTTAATGGTGTTTACTGAAGGGGTTAACTAGTGATATAGTTTTATAGGTGGGGTCTTTACGGACGCGGCGATACTAAATATGTGTACTTTTATTGTTTTTTGTTGTTGTTTAGATAAAGAAATGTATTTATAGGAACAATATCTTTTTTTTTGCGGGGGGGGGGAATTTTTTTAAATTTTTTTTACACATTGGAATATTTTTTTTTTACACTATAACATTGCCCCGGGGGGGGGGCATCATGTTATAGTGTAAGATCGCTGATCTGACACTTTGCTGTGCACTGTGTCAGATCAGCGATCTGCCGTGCACTTTTCCTATGCTTTCCGGCGCCTGCTCTGAGCAGGCGCAGTGAAGCCACCTCCCTGCAGGACCCGGATGCCGTGGCCCTCTTGGATCCGAGCCTGCAAGGAGGAGGAGGAGGTAAGAGACCCTCACAGCAATGTGATTACATCGCGTTGCTGCGGGGGTCTCAGGGAAGCCCGCAGGGAGCCCTCTCCCTGCGCCATGCTTCCCTATACCGTGGGCACACCGCAATCATGTTTGATCATGGCGTGCCAGGGGTTAATGTTTTGGGGGCGGTCCGTGACCGCTCCTGGCACATAGTGCCGAATGTCAGCTGCGATAGGCAGCTGACACCCGCTTGTGATCGGCCGCGCTCCCCTCGTGAGCGCGGCCGATCGCTATGACGTACTATCCCGTCGAGGGTCAGATAGGCCCAGGTCACCTCGACGGGATAGTATGTCATAGGTCAGAAAGGGGTTAAAGATAGGTACGCAGAGTAAGGCTGGACACAGCCGGCAGTAGGCGGAGCCTGGGCAGAGTTTCACAGAGGAAGCAAGGAGGAAATACGCTGCCTTCCGCAGCGCACATGAACGCAAGTCTGAAACCAACCTTAGGCAAAAGATATCAGAATTAAGAGTAGAGTGTTTTGTGTGGAATAGCCCATGAGAAATACCGACTAATTCATAGGCCAAGTAAAAACAATTCAATAAAATATACAAAGGCAGAATGATTTAGCCACAAGAATCATCCTATTAAAACTGAAACATAACATTTTAAGAAGGGAACAATCTATTACCCAGAAGACTGACATTAAAAAAGATGTCACCGTGTGACAAATACATAACTTCTTGTTATACTTCAAAAGATTCACCCAATTACCGAATCTTTTACAGTATATAAATGCACATGAAATAACCAGAGAGAGATCCCCCGTGTTCTGCATTCAAATTGATCACATTAATAATACATTTACACATCACAGATGCCTGCGCCAGGCTATTTAAAAAAAAAAACAGCTGGTGAAGTATTAATGGTTACTTGGCAAATGCTTCACCCTTGCCGCTCTCTGAATCTGAACAGCAAAATACAGGAAAAACACTTTTAAGGTGTGTGCTATGTGAGTGGATGTTTTGAAATTCAAATTTGGCTGCTTTTCCAAATATTCTTCCAAAATAATTTGATTTGGTTCAAAAAAAAATTGTGGAAATTTCTATACTGGAAAGCTAGTAATTGGTAAAAAAATCTATGTGGGGCAAAGAAGGGAGAGAGAAGACCCTGCTGACTATAAAAGCTTACACTCTAGAAGCGAAAGAGAGAGAGAGGACCCCGCTGATCATAAGAGCTTGCACTCTACAGGAGAGAGAGAACCCCACTGACCATAAGAGCTTACACTCTACAGGAGAGAGAGGACCCCACTGACCATAAGAGCTTACACTCTACATGAGAGAGAGAACCCCACTGACCATAAGAGCTTACACTCTACAGGAGAGAGAGGACCCCGCTGATCATAAGAACTTACACTCTACAGGAGAAAGAGAACCCCACTGATCATAAGAGCTTGTACTCTACAGGAGAGAGAGGACCCTGCTGACCATAAGAGCTTGTACTCTACAGGAGAGAGAGGACCCCACTGACCATAAGAGATTGCACTCTACAAAAGAGAGAGGACCCCACTGACCATAAAAGCTTACACTCTACAGGAGAGAGAGGACCCCGCTGACCATAAAAGCTTACACTATACAGGAGAGAGAGGACCCCACTGACCATAAGAGCTTACACTCTAAAGGAGAGAGAGGACCCCGCTGACCATAAAAGCTTACACTCTACACTCTACAGGAAAGAGAGGACCCCGCTGACCATAAGAGCTTACACTCTACAGGAGAGAGAGGACCCCGCTGACCATAAAAGCTTACAATCTACAGGAGAGAGAGGACCCCGCTGACCATAAGAGATTGCACTCTACAGGAGAGAGAGGACCCCACTGATCATAAGAGCTTACACTCTACAGGAGAGAGAGGATCCTGCTGACCATAATAGCTTACACTCTACAGGAGAGAAAGGACCCCGCTGACCATAAAAGCTTACACTCTACAGGAGAGAGAAAATTACAAACTACAAACTGTGCTCCACTGGGCATCGCTGATCAGTAATGGCCCCGGTACTGTCCATCACTGTACAAGGTATAATAATCCACCAGATGTCATAGCTGCAGGGCATTATGGGGAGACCTGCACGGAACATAAAATAACATTAGCCCACTGTTTGATTCTTTAGCAATGTAGAAAATAATGTGGGCAAGTTTTTTTTCTTTTTTGCAACCCACAAATCAAATCTCAAAATGTTCGAATTTGTGTGAAACCGTGAATTGCAAAAAATTCATCTCAAACTCGCTCTGCTTATGTTCGGTTTCTACAAATGCCAAGCGGGTAAAAGAAATTACATGTCCATTCTTCTCAGGATATAACGACAAAGCGATACATGAAGTAGTCAGACAAATTTATAAGGGTTGAATTCAAATAATAACACCAAGAAGGCACATGGTATGTCAAAGTTCACTAATTGTCTGTGGTGCACTAAAATAAAAAAACAAACATTTTCATTGTATAGGCAGCATCAAAATCAACCAAAAGAAAGTTCTAAACATTTCTAAAAAATATATGCTTTACATTTGTATATGGTGCAAATAATTATTATATACAGTATCATTAAATTGTGTTTAGATAGATAAAAGAATTGGATTTGAACTTCTGCTTTTCATGTAATGCTGTCAGAGACTGAGCTTGTTGGCTGAGCCACATAGAATGAATGTGAAAAGGGAATATCTAAAAAAAATCGTTTTGGATTAGTGGATATAAAAAATATTATTAAATCATATTTTGTGAATGCGTATAAAATATTGTATTAATATATTGAATTATATATTAAAACTATACTTTTTAATATACAATTCAATATATTAATACACAATCTCTTAGATAATTCCTTTTCACATTCATTCTATATGGCTCACTCAATAAGCTCTCCTTTCAACACCATTACTGTATATGAAAATCACAAATTCCAATTCCACATACCGTATTTTTCGGACTATAAGACGCACCGGACCATAAGACGCACCGGAAATTTTGAGGTGGAATATAGCAAAGAAAAGATTTTTATAAGATGGGGGTCCGTCTTATTGTCCAAATTTAAGGTATCTTACCTGAGAGCCGGCGGTGGTAGAGCGGGGTCACAGGAGATATGGTCCCTTCCTCAAGAAGCTGGCAGCGACAGAAGTGGGGCAATGCTGCAGTCCCGGGGTATCCCAGCGGTGCGATGCAGTGGGTCCGGTGTCAGTGGTGAGGCAGAGCAGAGTGCATTGCATGGAGCAGGGTTCCTTCCTCTGGATGCCGGTGGCAGAAATGTGGTGATGCTGCGGCCCAGTGTCCATGGTGAGCAGAGCCGAGTGCATCATTGGTTTCTCGGTGGTCAGTATCCTGAGGCTGCGCGTGCGCAGACTGAGATCTCGGTGACCCTCGGCTTCAGGAAAAAGGCCTCCAAGATCTCAATCTGCGCACGCGTGACCTAAAGCAGCCATTTTCCTGAAGCCAAATGCTGCCAAGATCCCAAGCCCACAGCCTCAGGAAAATGGAGCTCGAGAGGTCAGCCGAGATCTAATTCCGTGCATGCATCACCTCACCTCTAGTGGCCCGCGGCTTCAGGAAGACGGCTGCAGGGAAACCAATGAGGCACTCCACACTGCTCACCACTGACACCGAGCTTCAGCATCGCCACACTTCTGCTGTTGCTGGTTTCCTGAGGAAGCAACCCCCCCGGTAAGCCTGCATTTGGACTACAAGACACACCCCCATTTTCCTCTCAAATTTTTTTGGGAAAAAGTGCGTCTTACAGTCTGAAAAATACGGTAATTATTTTTGTTTTTCATCTCTGTAAACACGATTTAATTGTGTATGATAATTATTTACATCATGTATAGAAATGTCAAGCATATATTTTTTAGAATTGTTTAGAACTTTACTTTGGTTGATCTTAAGGTGTTTATACAATGAAAAATGTTTTTTTTTTACACTATAACATTGCCCCGGGGGGGGGGGGCATCATGTTAGTGAACTTTGACATACCATGTGCTTTCTTGGCGGCATTATTTGAATTCAACCCCTATAAATTTGTTAGACAATTGCATGTATCCCCATGTAGTTATATCGTGAGGAAGAAGTGTGTGTACTTCGAAACTAGACTGTTTTTTCTTGCCGAATTGCACTCGGACATATTATAACCTTGTGTGAGCAAGCCCTAATAATCAATCTATACTAGCAGAAATTGAACAAGTATTGAAAACAAAAAGAAAAAACTGCAACATAAAGACAAGTCAACATATCTAAATAATTGAAATTTTTTATCAGCCCTTAAATTTGCTGTGGCAAAACCTGAAACTTGAAGTTAAAGAAACTGCTATGTAGATACTAATCGCCTATCCAAAAAACATGAATATCAGATTGATGGGTGTCACACCCCGCACCCCCACTGATCAGCTATGTATGGTGCAGAACAACATAGTATAATGGCTATTCTTAGGTAGCTTAACTCCCATTCCCTTCAATATGTGCTGAGCTGCAATACCTGAGAATGGCCACTCCATGATGTGATGTGGCAAAATGGTAGTCTCATACTTTTAACTGATGAGGGGCAATGCCCCCAAACAACGTGTCGGCAAATTGATATTCTGTTTGGATTTAATCCTATGTCATATTGCAAGACTTGCTAAAGGGTCGATAATGACTTATAGTATTCTTGCCTCTAACAGGTGGCGCTATAGAGTTTAAGTCCTCTTCCTCTCTGTAAAGGCAATTTGCATGCAAAATAGTGGAACATTTTTAAAGAATATTATTTGAAAAGTTGCATATTTTTGCATTCAGAAAGCAAATGAACAATAAAGAAAAAATCTATGCTAAGATGTTAATAACCTTTAACCTCTTTGCCCCCAAGGGTGGTTTGCACGTTAATGACCGGGCCAATTTTTACAATTCTGACCACTGTCCGTTTGTGAGGTTATAACTCTGGAACGCTTCAACGGATCCCAGTGATTCTGACATTGTTTTCTTGTGACATATTGTACTTCGTGACAATGGTAAAATTTCTTTGATATTACCTGCGTTTATTTGTGAAAAAAACGGAAATATGGCGAAAATTTAGAAAATTTCGCAATTTTCCAACTTTGAATTTTTATGCAATTAAATCACAGAGATATGTCACACAAAATACTTAATAAGTAACATTTCCCACATGTCTACTTTACATCAGCACAATTTTGGAACCAAAATTTTTTTTTGTTAGGGAGTTATAAGGGTTAAAAGTTGACCAGCAATTTCTCATTTCTACAACACCATTTTATTTTAGGGACCACATCTCATTTGAAGTCATTTTGAGGGGTCTATATGATAGAAAATACCCAAGTGTGACACCATTCTAAAAACTACACCCCTCAAGGTGCTCAAAACCATATTCAAGAAGTTTATTAACCCTTCTGGTGCTTCACAGGAATATTTTGAATGTTTAAATAAAAATGAACATTTAACTTTTTTTCACAAAAAATTTAATTCAGCTCCAATTTGTTTAATTTTACCAAGGGTAACAAGAGAAAATAGACCCCAAACATTGTTGTACAATTTGGGGGTAAACCACTGTTTGGCAGAGCTCGGAAGCGAAGGAGCGCCATTTGACTTTTCAATGCAAACTTGACTGGAATTGAGATGGGACGCCATGTTTCGTTTGGAGAGCCCCTGATGTGCCTAAACATTGAAACCCCCCACAAGTGACACCATTTTGGAAAGTAGACCCCTTAAGGAACTTATCTAGATGTGTGGTGAGCACTTTGACCCACCAAGTGCTTCACAGAAGTTTATAATGTAGAACCGTAAAAATAAAAAATCATATTTTTTCACAAAAATTAACTTTCCGCCCCTAATTTTTTATTTTCCCAAGGGTAAGAGAAGAAATTGGACCCCAAAAGTTGTTATACAATTTGTCCTGAGTACGCTGATACCCCATATGTGGGGGTAAACCATTGTTTGGGCGGATGGGAGAGCTCGGAAGGGAAGGAGCGCCGTTTGACTTTTCAATGCAAAATTGACAGGAATTGAGATGGGATGCCATGTTGCGTTTGGAGAGCCACTGATGTGCCTAAACATTGAAACCCCCCACAAGTGACACCATTTTGGAAAGTAGACCCCTTAAGGAACTTATCTAGATGTGTGGTCAGCACTTTGACCCACCAAGTGCTTCACAGAAGTTTATAATGTAGAACCGTAAAAATAAAAAATCATATTTTTTCACAAAAATTAACTTTCCGCCCCCAATTTTTTATTTTCCCAAGGGTAAGAGAAGAAATTGGACCCCAAAAGTTGTTGTACAATTTGTCCTGAGTACGCTGATACCTTATATGTGGGGGTAAACCACTGTTTGGGCGGATGGGAGAGCTCGGAAGGGAAGGAGCGCCGTTTGACTTTTCAATGCAAAATTGACAGGAATTGAGATGGGATGCCATGTTGCGTTTGGAGAGCCACTGATGTGCCTAAACATTGAAACCCCCCACAAGTGACACCATTTTGGAAAGTAGACCCCCTAAGGAACTTATCTAGATGGTGGTGAGCACTTTGACCCACCAAGTGCTTCACAGAAGATTATAATGCAGAGCCGTAAAAATAAAACAAAAAAATTTTCCCACAAAAATTATTTTTTTAGCCCCCAGTTTTGTATTTTCCCGAGGGTAACAGGAGAAAGTGGACCCCAAAATTTGTTGCCCAATTTGTCTTGAGTGCGATGATACACCATATGTGGGGGGAACCACTGTTTGGGCACATGGGAGGGCTCGGAAGGGAAGGAGTGCCATTTGAATGCAGACTTAGATGGAATGGTCTGCAGGTGTCACATTGCGTTTGCAGAGCCCCTAATGTACCTAAACAGTAGAAACCCCCCACAAGTGACACCATTTTGGAAAGTAGACCCCCTAAGGAACTTATCTACATGTGTGGTGAGCACTTTGACCCACCAAGGGCTTCACAGAAGTTTATAATGGAGAGCCGTAAAAATAAAACAAAAATTTTTTCCCACAAAAATTATTTTTTAGCCCCCAGTTTTGTATTTTCCCGAGGGTAACAGGAGAAATTGGACCCCAAAATTTGTTGTCCAATTTGTTCTGAGTGCGCTGATACCCCATATGTGGGGGGGAACCACTGTTTGGGCGCATGGGAGGGCTCGGAAGGGAAGGAGCTCCATTTGGAATGCAGGCTTAGATGGAATGGTCTGCAGGTGTCACATTGCATTTGCAGAGCCCCTAATGTACCGAAACAGTAGAAACCACCCACAAGTGACACCATTTTGGAAACTAGACCCCCTAAGGAACTCATCTAGATGTGTTGTGAGAGCTTTGAACCCCCAAGTGTTTCACTACAGTTTGTAACGCAGAGCCTTGAAAATTGAAAAAAAAAATCTTTCCCCCAAAAATTATTTTTTAGCCCCCAGTTTTGTATTTTCCCGAGGGTTAGAGGAGAAATTTGACCCCAAAAGTTGTTGTCCAATTTGTCCTGAGTACGCTGATACCCCATATGTTGGGGGAACCACCGTTTGGGCGCATGGGAGGGCTCGGAAGGGAAGGAGTGCCATTTGGAATGCAGACTTAGATGGAATGGTCTGCAGGCGTCACATTGCATTTGCAGAACCCCTAATGTACCTAAACAGTAGAAATCCCCCACAAGTGACCCCATATTGGAAACTAGATCCCCATGGAACTTATCTAGATGTGTTGTGAGAACTTTGAACCCCCAAGTGTTTCACTACAGTTTATAACGCAGAGCCGTGAAAATAAAAAATCTTTTTGTCCTATTTGTCCTGAGTACGCTGATACCCCATATGTTGGGGTAAACACCTGTTTGGGCACACGGGAGAGCTCAGAAGGGAAAGAGCACTGTTTTACTTTTTCAACGCAGAATTGGCTGGAATTGAGATCGGACGCCATGTCGCGTTTGGAGAGCCCCTGATGTGCCTAAACAGTGGAAACCCCCCAATTATAACTGAAACCCTAATCCAAACACACCCCTAACCCTAATCCCAACAGTAACCCTAACCACACCTCTAACCCTGACACACACCTAACCCTAATCCCAACCCTATTCCCAACTGTAAATGTAATCTAAACCCTAACCCTAACTTTAGCCCCAACCCAAACTGTAGCCCTAACCCTAGCCCTAACCATAGCCCTAACCCTAACTTTAGCCCCAACCCTAACTGTAGCCTTAACCCTAGCCCTAACCATAGCCCTAACCCTAGCCCTAGCCCTAACCCTAACCCTAGCCCTAACCCTAGCCCTAACCCTAACCCTAGCCCTAACCCTAGCCCTAACCCTAGCCCTAACCCTAACCCTAACCCTAGCCCTAACCCTAGCCCTAGCCCTAACCCTAACCCTAGCCCTAACCCTAGCCCTAGCCCAAACCTTAACCCTAGCCCTAACCCTAGCCCTAGCCCTAGCCCTAACCCTAATGGAAAAATGGAAATAAATACATTTTTTTAATTTTTCCCTAACTAAGGGGGTGATGAAGGGGGGTTTGATTTACTTTTATAGCGGGTTTTTTAGCGGATTTTTATGATTGGCAGCCGTCACACACTGAAAGACGCTTTTTATTGCAAAAAATATTTTTTGCATTACCACATTTAGAGAGCTATAAGTTTTCCATATTTTGGTTCACAGAGTCATGTGAGGTCTTGTTTTTTGCGGGACGAGTTGACGTTTTTATTGGTAACATTTTCGGGCACGTTACATTTTTTGATCGCTTTTTATTCCGATTTTTGCGAGGCAGAATGACCAAAAACCAGCTATTCATGAATTTCTTTTGGGGGAGGCGTTTATACCGTTCCGCGTTTGATAAAATTGATAAAGCAGTTTTATTCTTCGGGTCAGTACGATTACAGCGACACCTCATTTATATTTTTTTTATGTTTTGGCGCTTTTATACGATAAAAACTATTTTATAGAAAAAATAATTATTTTTGCATCGCTTTATTCTCAGGACTATAACTTTTTTTTTTTTTTGCTGATGATGCTGTATGGTGGCTCATTTTTTGCGGGACAAGATGACGCTTTCAGCGGTATCATGGTTATTTATATCTGTCTTTTTGATCGCGTGTTATTCCACTTTTTGTTCGGCGGTATGATAATAAAGCGTTGTTTTTTGCCTCGTTTTTTTTTTTTTTCTTACGGTGTTTACTGAAGGGGTTAACTAGTGGGCCAGTTTTATAGGTCGGGTCGTTACAGACGCGGCGATACTAAATATGTGTACTTTTATTGTTTTGTTTTTTTTATGTAGATGAAGAAATGTATTTATGGGAATAATATTTTTTATTTTTTTTCATTATTTAGGAATATTTTTTTTTATTTTTTTTTACACATTTTGAAAATTTTTTTTTTACTTTTTTACATTGTCCCAGGGGGGGACATCACAGATCAGTGATCTAACAGTGTGCACAGCACTCTGTCAGATCACTGATCTGACATGCAGCGCTGCAGCCTTCACAGTGCCTGCTCTAAGCAGGCTCTGTGAAGCCACCTCCCTCCCTGCAGGACCCGGATCCGCGGCCATCTTGGATCCGGGGCTGGAGGAAGCAGGGAGGGAGGTGAGACCCTCGCAGCAACGCGATCACATCGCGTTGCTGCGGGGGGCTCAGGGAAGCCCGCAGGGAGCCCCCTCCCTGCGGGAAGCTTCCCTATACCGCCGGCACATCGCGATCATCTTTGATCGCGGTGTGCCAGGGGTTAATGTGCCGGGGGCGGTCCGTGACCGCTCCTGGCACATAGTGCCAGATGTCAGCTGCGATAAACAGCTGACACCCGGCCGCGATCGGCGGCGCTCCCCCCGTGAGCGCCGCCGATCGCGCTGGACGTACTATCCCGTCCGTGGTCATGGGGGCCCACCCCACCTCGACGGGATAGTACGTCCCATGTCAGAAAGGGGTTAACTTTTCATGACCATGATGATGTTCAGTATAGTAATTCTAATGAGTATTAGCTTCCTTACACTTGAGAGTTATTTTTTTTAAAAAACTACAAATTTGCTGTAAATCAGTGCATAGTTACAAAGTGAAATGTCATGTAAATCTAGTTAGAGTTGTTTTAAAATAGTTTTCTTTTCTGGGCTCAACTCTTTTAAGTACTGGTTTAAAGGGTTTTTCTAGAAAAGAAAATCGCAAGGATGTGGTATTAATGTTCATTTATTGGAGATCTGAGCTGCAGAATCAATGGCAGTAGGAATGGAAGTTAAAGGAATAGCTTAAAGTGGATCTGCCAACAGATCTAAAGAGCTGAGTTCTTGCTCTTATTTAATTCATTCACGCTGCTACTCTGAATATTCTGTTTTTCTTTTTTAAATCCGCCATACGAATTTAAGAGATATGGGCTTTTTTATTTAGTGCTGTTTTTTTAAATTTAAGAACAGGGCTGGATCACAGGATTTTTTAGGGGGGAAGGGAGGTGTTTAGACTGCTCTGCCATATTATCCTGTGTGCCACACCCCTTTGGTAAAAACAATAACAATTAACATTAAATAAAAAGGCCCATATCTCTAAACCATATGACAAATTAAGTTTAAAAAAAAAATGTAATATTTAGAAAAGCAGTGGGAATAAAATAAGAGCAAAGGCTTGCTATATTTGATCTGATTACAGATTCTCTTTAAAGGGAATCAGCAGGTTTTTTGCTATGTAATCTGAAGACAGCAGGAGATAGAGGCTGAAACACAGAATTCAGGGATGTGTCACTTGTCAAAGTACATGGTGCTGTATACTAACTGTGAAGGATTTATCACTAAGAGAATAACATTGCCAGACTACACTAGTCCAGCCAGGGCCGGCTCCAGGTTTTGTGGGCATCGGGTGAAAGTCTCAGTGGGCCCCTTTAAGACATACCACGATTCATGATCCACAGATACAGCAGAGAAATATAGGTATAGTACAATGCCAAAGATTTCACTTCTTACATTACATGAGTGATATATATTGTAAATAGCTCAGAAATCAGACAGTATAGTCCAGAAAAGTAATATGGGTACCACATAGTGCTCTATACAGAATAATGAGACCCATATGTTGCTCCATACAGTACTATGGGTACCACATTGTGCTCCATACAGAATAATGAGCTCCATATATAGCTCCATACAGTGTTATAGGCACCACATAGTGCTCCATACAGAATGATGAGCACCATATATTGCTCCATACGCCTCCCCCCACATTCAACTAATTGGCATCATAGATACCGATACAGTTGAAAGCAGTGATGGAGGCGAGAGCATCACATGACACTCCCTCTTCCATCACTCCCGCTCTCCCCCTGACTCAACTTGTGCCAGCAGGAGAGCTTAGATGCTCTGCAGAGTGCAGAAGCCACAGTCAGATCAGGGTGAGCGAGGAGGAAAGGAAAGCATTGTGGGTGTGTGTGTGTGCTGCATTATACTGTATGTGGGGGTACTACACTATACTGTGATTGTGGGGGGGGCTGCATTATACTGTGTGTGTGTGTCTGATGCACTATACTGTGTGTGGGGGCTGCACTATACTGTGTGTGGGGGGCTGCATTATACTGTGTGGGGACTGCATTATACTGTGTGTGCGGGGCTGAACTATGCTGTGTGTGGGGGCTGCACTATACTGTGTGTGGGGGCTGCATTATACTGTGCATGGAGGGGGCTGCATTGTACTGTGTGTGGGGAGCTGCACTGTACTGTGTGGGGGCTGCATTATACTGTGTGTGGGTTGCTTTATAGTCTGGGTGCTGCATTATACTGTGTGCATGGGGGCTACATTGTCCTCTAAAGGGGCTGCATTATACAGTGCATTTGTGGGGGCTGCACAATACTGTGTGTGTGTTTGTGAGGGGCTGAATTATACTGTGTGGGGGCTGCATTATACTATGTGTGTTTGTGGAGGGGCTGAATTACACTGTGTGTGTGGGGGCTGCATTATACTATGTCAGGGGCTGCATTATACTATGAGGGGGCTGCATTATACTGTGAGGGGGCTGCATTATACTGTATGTGGTGTGTATAGGGGACTCATTATACTGTGTGTGAGGGTCCATTATACTCTGAGGGGGCTGCATTATACTGTGTATGTGGGGGCTGCATTTTTGCTCTGAGGGGGCTGCATTATACTGTGTGTTTGTGGGGGCTGCATTATACTCTGAGGGGGCTGCATTATACTCTGTGAGGGGCGGCTGCATTATGCTATGAGGGGGCTGCATTATACTCTATGAGGGGACTACATTATACTCTATGAGGGGACTACATTATTCTCTGAGGGGGCTGCATTATGCTCTGAGGGGGCTGCATTATTCTCTGTGAGGGAGGCTGCGGTACACTCTGAGGGGGGCTGCAGTATACTCTTATGGGGGCTGCATTATACTCTGAGGGTGGCTGCATTATACTCTAAGGGGCTGCATTATATTCTATAAGGGGTGCTGCATTATACCAAATGTAATATATGAGACCTGCATTATACTGTATCGAGGGCCTATCTGTGCCCATCATTCTTCCTCAGCCAGTGTAAAGAGGCCGGGAAACAAGAGTTGAATGACTTCAATATTGTCGATCACGCTCATTTAGCAGCCTGAACTCAGCGCATGTAAATACAGCAGAAATGTTTCTGTGTGATGATGTAATATGTGAGCATTTGGGGCCTCACTTTAAACTTTTTTCCAGGGCTCCACTGTGTCTAAAACTGGCCCTAACAGCATTATAGGCACCAGATAGTGCTCCATACAGAATAATGAGTTCCATATATTGCTCCATACAGTATTATAGGCACCACAGTGTTCAATACAGAATAATGAGCGCCATATTTTTTTCCTAACAGTATTATGGGCATCACATTAGTGCTCCATACAGAATGAGCTCCATAAATTGCTTCATACAGAATAATGGACCCCATATAATGATCCATACAGTATAAAAAACCTAATTATTGCTTTAAATAGTATAATGAGCCCAATATAATGCTCAAAACAGTATAATGAGCCTCATATATTGCTCCATACAGTATAATGAGTCCCATATAATGTTCTAAAGAGTATAATGAGCCCCATATATTCCTCCATACAGTTTAATGGACCTCATATAATTCTCCATACAGAATAATAGACCTCATAAGTTGCCTCATATATAATGGGCCCCATATAATGCTCCAAACGTAATGGGCCCCATATAATGCTCCATACATAATGGGCCTCATATATTGCTCCATGTATAATGGCCCCCATATAACGCTGCATATATAATGTGCCCCTATATAATGTGTCCCATATAATGCTCCATACATAATGGGTCCCATATAATGCTCCTTACAGAATGGGCCCCATATAATTTTCCAGGATATGACGGGCTCCATATATTGCCCCATACATAATGGGCCCCATATAATGATCCACTATATGATGGACCCCATATAATGCTCCATACAGACTGGACTCCTTAGCGTCGCCATCTTCTGGCTCTCTTCACTGTGACTGTTCAGAGCAGAGAGTGCACTGTAGTGACGTCATTGTGCTCTCTGATCTGAAATGTCACAGAGTCAGAAGACGCGGAAGATGGGCGCTGTCACCGTACCCCATAAGGCGCAGGTGTCCCTGACAGCAAGAGGGCCCCCGGCCTGCTCAGGGCCCTGGCGCGTTTTCCAAGGTGCTAACGCAAGCCCTGAGTCTAGTAATGCCCCCTCCTGTGATAAGCACCTCACTGTCCATGGACTTTGTCAGTGTGGTCAGCTATAGTGTGGGAGGAGTTAGCTTTCTCAGCTCTGTTTCATGGTGAGCCCACATCTTTTCCAGCACATGTCAGCTATTTTGAGCAGCTGACATGTGCTTCTAACAGCTGCGGGTGGAATGGTGATCCACCCACGACTGTTAACTAGTTTAATGTTGCTGTCAATCTCTGACAGCGGCATTTAACTTGCGCTTCCGGCAAACGCATCGGAAATCCCACCCATCAGAGACCCCATCCCATGATCTTGGGTTACCGATGGGTTGGCATGACAACCAGAGGTCTCCAGCAGACCACCATGGTTGTCACTGCCAGATTGCAATGAGCGCTGACCACATTGCTACATACAGGCGATCTGATCATCGCCTCTACTGTATGTAGCAGAGACGATCAGATTATGGCAGCTCCTAGTTTCGCATGCAGTCTATTGAAGCATGCCAAAAGTAAAAAATATGTTTTTAAAGATATTGAAAAAATAAAAAAACTAAAAGTTCAAATCACCCCCTTTTGCCCCATTCAAAATAAAACAATAAAAAAAAAAATCAAAACACACATATTTGGTATCACTGCGTTCAGAATCCCCTGATCTATCAATAGAAAAAAAAAGAATTAACTCAATCCCTAAATGGCATAGCGAGAAAAAAAGTTTTTTTGGTCGCCATAACATTGAATTAAAATACAATAACGGGCGATCAAAATATCATATATGCACCAAAATGGTATCAGTAAAAATGTCAGTTCGGCATGCAAAAAATGAGCCCTCACCCAGCCCCAGATCACGAAAAATGGAGAAGCTACAGGTATTGGAAAATGGCACAATTTTTTTTAGCAAACTGTGACATTTTTTTTCACCACTTAAATAAAAAAGAACCTTTCCATGTTTGGTGTCTATGATCTTGTAATGACATGGAGAATTATAATGACAGGGCAGTTTTAGGATTTAGTGAACATGGGGAAAAAAAGCAGAAAACAAGTGTGGGATTGCACTTTTTTGCAATTTCACCGCACTTGGAATATTTTTCCCGCTTTCCATTAGATGATATGTTAAAACAAATGGTGTCCTTCAAAAGCACAACTTGTCCCACAAAAAAACAAGCCCTAACATGGCCATGTTGACATTGACAGAGCCAAAAATGAAAATGCAAAATCAAAAATACATCTGGTCGTTAAGGGATTAAGGAATTAAAAATGAAACAAAAGCAGCCAAAAAATTCACTGGGGTTTATTAATCAAATGTCTGCCACAGTGATCAAGTTCCTGAACAATTAAGACTGTAGGGATTTTTACCTAAGGCCGGTTTCACATGTCAGTGGCTCCTGTACGTGAGGTGACAGTTTCCTCACGTACCGGAGCCACTGACACACGTAGACACATTAAAATCAATGCATCTGTTCAGATGTCATTGATTTTTTGCAGACCGTGTCTCCGTGTGCCAAACACGGAGACATGTCAGTGTTCGTGGGAGCGCACGGATTACACGAACCCATTAGAGTCAATGGGTCAGTGTAAAAAACGTACCGTACACGGACGTGGTCCGTGTGCAGTCCGTGTGCCGTGCAGGAGACAGCGCTACATTAAGTGCTGTCCCCCCCCACTGTTGCTGAAGCCGCAATTCATATCTTCCCTGCAGCAGCGTTTGCTGTAGAGAAGATATGAATAATTGCCTTTAAAATAAAGATCCATGACCCCACCCCCCTCCCACCCACTGTGCGCCCCCCCCCCCCCCCGCTGCTCTGAAAATACTCACCTGGCTCCCTCGCTGGCGCTGCTTCCTGTTCTGGCCGCATCTTCTACTGTATCAGCGGTCACGTGGTGCCGCCGATTACAGTCATGAATATGCCGCTCCAGCTCCCATAGGGGTGGAGCCGCATATTCATTACTGTAAATGAGCAGCCCCACGTGACCGCATACAGGAGAAGATGCGGCCAGAACAGGAAGCAGTGCCGAGGGAGCGAGCCGGATGAATATTTTCAGAACAGCGGGGGGGGGGCACAGGGGGTGGGAGGGCGGTGGGCACATAGATCTTTATTTTAAACACAATTATTCATATCTTCTCTACAGCAAACGCTGCTGCAGGGGAGATATGAATGGGGCTTCAGCACCAGATGCTGGTACGTGTGGTACCCAGCACGGTGCGTGTGGTACCCAGTGGGCACACGGGCGGCACACGTGTGCCGCCCGTGTGCCACACTGATGTGCCACAGAAACGTAGGGGCACACGGACACGTATAATTCCGGTACCGGAATTATCTGGACGTGTGAGACTGGCCTAATATAGTATCTATCCAGAATCAACTCTTTTTAACCAACACATGCGTAGGTAATATCTGACTAGTCCAGCTCCCAAATGACAATTAAATTAATTATTTTCATAGCTTTAGACTACATTCACATGATGAAATCACTGTATTCGTCTTCCTATTTCATTTTTCTTAATGGGAGAGAATGATGAGGCCTCTATGCATAGCGCTGGTTATTGTTGATGCAGGTGTGAATTTCAGAAGTAGTCGAGCTGTCATGGGTCATTTCAAATTTGTTTATGAGCCATTATAACTCATTGAGTTAAGAGAATCCAGCAGCTTTCAGTGCAGTCCTACAGAAAATAGAAGCTGACACATCCGGATGTAATGGCATGTTGTGCAAAATGAAGAACCCACCCTGCCACATCTATAGGAGCCAACATATTCTGGACAAATGCGGAGATGCTTGTGATAATTTATTATGAGTAATACTAGTAAGTGATTTCTCTGCAGTTTCGCATTAGGAGATTTACCAGCATTTCCGATCTTTTTTTCATCTTGTAAAAATACACTCACATGCTGCAGAAAAATCTTTTGTCGAGATTACTGGACAACTGCAGAAGTTATTGCAACAAATCTGCAAACCCATTATATGCAATCGAGTTGAAGCTAGGCCTTCCTTCATTGGGCCAAATATTCAGCTTTTTGTCCAGGTATGTTGGCCAAACACTTTGGCACATGGCCGGTCATCCGTTTTAGCTAAATAATGGTTAAATAAGGGACATGTAATTTTAATATTTCACTCAGTGGTTAGCACTGCAGCCTTGCAGCGCTGGAGTCCTGGGTTCTAGGGTTGAGCGAAACGGGTCGAACATTTTCAAAAGTCGCCGACTTTTGGCAAAGTCGAGTTTCATGAAACCCGATCCGACCCCTGTGCGTGGTCGGCCATGCGGTACGCGACTTTCGCGCCAAAGTCGCGTTTCAATGACGCGAAAAGCGCCATTTCTCAGCCAATGAAGGTAAACGCAGAGTGTGGGCAGCGTGATGACATAGGTCCTGGTCCCCACCATCTTAGAGAAGGGCATTGCAGTGATTGGCTTGCTGTCTGCGGCGTCACAGGGGCTATAAAGGGGAGTTCCCGCCGACCGCCATGTTACTGCTGCTGATCTGAGCTTAGGGAGAGGTTGCTGCCGCTTCGTCAGAAGCAGGGATAGCGTTAGGCAGGGTCCATTAACCACAAAACCGCTTGTGCTGTAGCGATTTCCACTGCCCAACACCACCTTCGGTGTGCAGGGACAGTGGAAGCTCCTTTTTTTTTTTTTTTCCTCAGCGCTGTAGCTCATTGGGCTGCCCTAGAAGGCTCCCTGATAGCTGCATTGCTGTTTGTACACCGCTGTGCAAACCAACTGCTTTTTTCAAAGCACAAATCCTCTTGTTCCTTCCTTTCTGCACAGCTATCTTGTTTGTTTGTCCACACTTTTTATTTAATTTGTGCATCAGTCCACTCCTTATTGCTGCCTGCCATACCTGGCTGAGATTACTGCAGGGAGATAGTAATTGAAGGACAGTTCCTTTTTTTTTTTTTTTTTTTTTTTTGTGGGAGATTAAGATTGACATTTCTGCTAGAGTGCCATCTCTGTCTGTGTCATCTCTCACTCAGTGGGCCATAGAAAGCCTATTTATTTTTTTGCTTGATTTGGGTTCCAAAATCTACCAGAAAAAATCACTACATCAATCAGTGGGAGAAAAATATTGGCCTCAGGGCTTGTGTGCCACTCCTTACTCCTGTGTGTGCCATCTCTCACTCAGTGGGCCATAGAAAGCCTATTAATTTTTTTGCTTGATTTGGGTTCTAAATTCTACCTGAAAAAATCAATAAATCAATCAGTGGGAGATTAATATTGGCCTTTGGGCTTGTGTGCCAGTCCTAAGCGTGCCATCTCTCTCTCTCTCAGATAGTGGGCCATAGAAAGCCTATTTTTTTATTATTTTATTGGGTTTATAAATTTTCCCTGGAAAAAAAAAAAACGTGGGAGATTAATATTGGCCTCTGGGCTTGTGTGCCAGTCCTGAGCGTGCCATCTCTCTCACAAATAGTGGGCCATAGAAAGCCTATTTATTTTTTTGGTTGATTTGGGTTCATAATTCTACCTGAAAAAATCAATCAATCAATCAGTGGGAGATTAATATTGGCCTTTGGGCTTGTGTGCCAGTCCTAAGCGTGCCATCTCTCTCTCTCAGATAGTGGGCCATAGAAAGCCTATTTATTATTATTTTTTTTATTGGGTTTATAAATTTTCCCTGGAAAAAAAAAAAAATGGGAGATTAATATTGGCCTCTGGGCTTGTGTGCCAGTCCTGAGCGTGCCATCTCTCTCACAAATAGTGGGCCATAGAAAGCCTATTAATTTTTTTGCTTGATTTGGGTTCCAAAATCTACCAAAAAAAATCACTAAATCAATCAGTGGGAGATTAATATTGGCCTCTGGGCTTGTGTGCCACTCCTGACTCCTGTGTGCGTCATCTGTCACTCAGTGGGCCCTAGAAAGCCTATTTTTTGTTTTATTTGTTTTCTAAATTCTCCCTGAAAAAATCATTTTATTTTCTTTGGTTTCTAAATTATTCCTGAAAAAAATCATTTTTTTTGTATTTTTTTTTCTCTAAAGTCTCCCTGAAAAAAAAAAAAAAAATCTGTGGGAGATTCATATTGCCCCTTCTGCTTGTGTGCCAATCTTGACTCCTGGGTGTGCCATCTCTCTCTCTCTCCCCAATTGTGGGCCATAGAAAGCCTATTAATTTTTTTGCTTGATTTGGGTTCAAAAATCTACCAAAAAAAATAACTAAATCAATCAGTGGGAGATTAATATTGGCCTCTGGGCTTGTGTGCCACTCCTGACTCCTGTGTGCGTCATCTGTCACTCAGTGGGCCCTAGAAAGCCTATTTTTTGTTTTATTTGTTTTCTAAATTCTCCCTGAAACAATCATTTTATTTTCTTTGGTTTCTAAATTATTCCTGAAAAAAATCATTTTTTTTGTATTTTTTTTCCTCTCAAGTCTCCCTGAAAAAAAAAAAAAAAAAAAAAATCTGTGGGAGATTCATATTGCCCCTTCTGCTTGTGTGCCAGTCTTGACTCCTGGGTGTGCCATCTCTCTCTCTCCCCAATTGTGGGCCATAGAAAGCCTATTAATTTTTTTGCTTGATTTGGGTTCCAAAATCTACCAAAAAAAAAAACTAAATCAATCGGTGGGAGATTAATATTGGCCTCTGGGCTTGTGTGCCACTCCTGACTCCTGTGTGCGTCCTCTCTCACTCAGTGGGCCCTACAAAGCCTTTTTTTTTTTTTTCCTAAATTCTCCCTGAAACAATCATTTCATTTTATTTGTTTTATAAATTTTTCTGTAAAAAATAATTTTTTTTAAATTTCTTTTTTTCTGAAGTCTCCCTTTTAAAAAAAACAAACACAAATCAGTGGGAGATAAATATTTACATTTGCGCTTCAGTGACAGTCCTGCGTGTGTGCCATCTCATTTGTTGCCAACAACAACAGAGTGTGTAACATTGTGGCTGATTTTCGTTGTGGTCTCACCCACCTGTAAAGGGGTAGCTAAATCATACTGAAGTTATAGCTCACCGTGTAAGTTGTGTGACAGCAACAAATACCGTTCGTTTGGTAACGTTTTTAAAACAATGAGGAAGTCTGGTGGAAGAGGTCGTGGCCGGGGGCGTTCATTGTCAGCTGGTAATGAGGGTAGTGGTAGTGGTGGAGCATCAGGTGGTCGTGGGAAAAAAAATATTGCACCTAAGTCTGGAGCTGTGGAGCCAGGTTCGTCGTCTGGCTACACAAGGCCTCGAACCCTCCCTTTTCTGGGAGTAGGAAAACCGCTTTTAAAGCCGGAGCATCAAGAGCAAGTTTTGGCTTATCTTGCTGACTCAGCCTCTAGCTCTTTTGCCTCCTCTCGTGAAACTGGTAAAAGTAAAAGCAGCGCGTCGTTAGTGGATGTTCACGGTCAGGGACAAGTCGCTTCCTTGTCCTCTTCAGCAAAAACAACAACAGAGAAGAATGCAGCAGGCGACACAACGGGTTACTCCATGGAGCTCTTTACACATACCGTCCCTGGCTTAGAAAGTGAAGCAGTTAACAGTCCATGCCCATTACAAGTTGAATCTGACATGGAGTGCACTGATGCACAGCCACAGCCAGACTACTATGCTGGTCCTTTGACTCAGACCACAACATTGCCCTCGCAGGGTGCTGATCAAGAATCAGACCCAGATGAGACTATGTTGCCCCATCACGAACGCTATACCACCGACCGACACGGTGACACAGACGAAGTTGCACACGAGCTACAAGAACATAGTAACATAGTAACATAGTAACATAGTTAGTAAGGCCGAAAAAAGACATTTGTCCATCCAGTTCAGCCTATATTCCATCATAATAAATACCCAGGTCTACGTCCTTCTACAGAACCTAATAATTGTATGATACAATATTGTTCTGCTCCAGGAAGACATCCAGGCCTCTCTTGAACCCCTCGACTGAGTTCGCCATCACCACCTCCTCAGGCAAGCAATTCCAGATTCTCACTGCCCTAACAGTAAAGAATCCTCTTCTATGTTGGTGGAAAAACCTTTTCTTGGTTATTAGCAGAAACCTGTTGCCTTTATGGGTTTCACAGGTTTCTGTTTCCCAGTTAATATCCGGGTAGTTAAAGTCCCCCATAACCAGGACCTCATTATGGGTTGCAGCTTCATCTATCTGCTTTAGAAGTAGACTTTCCATGGTTTCTGTTATATTTGGGGGTTTGTAACAGACCCCAATGAGAATTTTGTTACCATTTTTCCCTCCATGAATTTCAACCCATATGGACTCGACATCCACATTCCCTTCGCTAATATCCTCCCTTAAAGTGGATTTTAGACAAGACTTTACATAGAGACAAACCCCTCCTCCTCTCCGATTTTTACGATCCTTTCTAAACAGACTGTAACCCTGTAAGTTAACTGCCCAGTCATAGCTTTCATCTAACCATGTCTCGGTTATTCCCACTATGTCAAAGTTACCTGTAGATATTTCTGCTTCTAGTTCTTCCATCTTGTTTGTCAGGCTTCTTGCGTTTGCGAGCATGCAGTTTAGAGGATTTTGTTTTGTTCCAATCTCCTCACTGTGGATTGTTTTAGAAATGTTCTTACCTCCCTTCTGAGTATGTTTTCCTGGGTCGTCTTTGTTCGAGTCTAATGTTTTTCTTCCCGTAATAGATGACCCAGTTCTTGACCCCGATTGGCAGCCATTGGGGGAACAGGGTGCAGGCGGCAGCAGTTCTGAAGCGGAGGAGGAGGGGCCGCAGCAGGCATCAACATCGCAACAGGTTCCATCTGTCGGGCCCGTATCTTGGCCAAAACGCGTGGCAAAGTCAAAACCTGTTGGAGGACAGCGTGGCCATCCGGTTAAAGCTCAGTCTGCAATGCCTGAAAAGGTATCCGATGCTAGAAAGAGTGCAGTCTGGCATTTTTTTAAACAACATCCAATTGATCAGCACAAAGTAATCTGTCAAAAATGTTCAACTACCTTAAGCAGAGGGCAGAATCTGAAAAGTCTCAATACAAGTTGCATGCATAGACATTTAACCACCATGCATTTGCAAGCTTGGACTAACTACCAAACGTCCCTTAAGGTTGTAGCACCCTCGGCCAATGAAGCTACTCATCAACGCAACATCCCTTCCGGCAGTGTAGGGCCACCATTTTCTGCACCACCTGCAGTATCTGTGCAGGTTTCTTTGCCAGGCCAAAGCAGTCAGGGTCAGGGAATCTCCAGTTTCGTAGTAGGAAACACTGCATCTAGGGCACCGGCGGCAACAATACCATCTCCCACCGTCTCTCAGTCTGCCATGTCCACCGGCACCCCCGCTAGTTCCACGATCTCCAGCTCTCCAGTCCAGCTCACCCTACATGAGACTATGGTTAGAAAAAGGAAGTACTTAGCCTCGCATCCGCGTACACAGGGTTTGAACGCCCACATAGCTAGACTAATCTCGTTAGAGATGATGCCCTACCGGTTAGTTGAAAGCGAAGCTTTCAAAGACCTGATGGACTACGCTGTACCACGCTACGAGCTACCCAGTCGACACTTTTTTTCCAGAAAAGCCATCCCAGCCCTCCACCAGCATGTTAAAGAGCGCATCGTCCATGCACTCAGGCAATCTGTGAGCACAAAGGTGCACCTGACAACAGATGCATGGACCAGTAGGCATGGCCAGGGACGTTACGTGTCCATCACGGCACACTGGGTAAATGTGGTGGATTCAGGGTCCACAGGGGACAGCAAGTTTGGGACAGTTCTGCCTAGCCCACGGTCTAGGAAACAGTTGGCTGTAGCCGTTCGCACCCCCTCCTCCTCCTCCTCGTCCTCCTGCAGAAGCGAGAGCTCGTCCACAGACCGCAGTCGCACAACCACTCCATCCGCAGCTGCCACTGTTGCACACCAGGTCTCCCATTATGGGGCAGCTACTGGCAAACGTCAGCAGGCTGTATTGGCTATGAAGTGTTTGGGCGACAACAGACACACCGCGGAAGTTCTGTCCGAGTTCTTGCAGCAAGAAACGCAGTCGTGGCTGGGCACTGTAGATCTTGAGGCAGGCAAGGTAGTGAGTGATAACGGAAGGAATTTCATGGCTGCCATCTCCCTTTCCCAACTGAAACACATTCCTTGCATGGCTCACACCTTAAACCTGGTGGTGCAGTGCTTCCTGAAAAGTTATCCGGGGTTATCCGACCTGCTCCTCAAAGTGCGTGGACTTTGCGCACATATCCGCCGTTCACCTGTACACTCCAGCCGTATGCAGACCTATCAGCGTTCTTTGAACCTTCCCCAGCATCGCCTAATCATAGACGTTGTTACAAGGTGGAACTCAACACTGCACATGCTTCAGAGACTGTGCGAACAGAGGCGGGCTGTTATGTTTTTGTGGGAGGATACACATACACGGGCAGGCAGTAGGATGGCAGACATGGAGTTGTCAGGTGTGCAGTGGTCGAAGATTCAAGACATGTGTCAAGTCCTTCAGTGTTTTGAGGAATGCACACGGCTGGTTAGTGCAGACAACGCCATAATAAGCATGAGCATCCCCCTAATGTGTCTGCTGATGCTGAGGAGGATGATGGGGATGAGTATATTTTTAATGAGGAAGCTTTCCCGGGGGCACGGGAAATTGGTGGCGTGGCAAGGCCGGGTTCTGGTTTTTGGAGGGACACAAGTGACGTGGATTTGCCTGAAACTGCCCCTCAACCAAGCACAACCGCAGATTTGAGAACTGGAACTTTGGCCCACATGGCGGATTATGCCTTACGTATCCTCAAAAGGGACACACGCATTACTAAAATGATGAACGATGACGATTACTGGTTGGCCTGCCTCCTTGATCCTCGCTATAAAGGCAAATTGCAAAATATTATGCCACATGAGAACTTGGAACTAATATTAGCAACAAAACAATCAACTCTTGTTGACCGTTTGCTTCTGGCATTCCCTGCACACAGCGCCCGTGATCGTTCTCACACGAGCTCCAGGGACCAGCAGACCAGAGATGTTAGAGGGGCAGAAATCAGAAGTGACGTTGGCCAGAGGGGTTTTCTGACCAGGTTGTGCAGTGATTTTGCTATGACCGCAGACAGGACAGGTACTGCAGCATCAATTCAAAGTGACAGGAGACAACATTTGTCCAGTATGGTTACAAACTATTTTTCATCCCTTATCGACGTTCTCCCTCAACCGTCATTCCCATTTGATTACTGGGCATCCAAATTAGACACCTGGCCAGAATTGGCAGAATATGCATTGCAGGAGCTTGCTTGCCCGGCAGCTAGTGTCCTATCAGAAAGAGTATTCAGTGCTGCAGGTTCAATACTAACTGAAAAAAGGACTCGTCTGGCTACCCAAAATGTAGATGATCTAACCTTCATTAAAATGAACCACAACTGGATTTCGAAATCTTTTGCCCCACCTTGCCCGGCTGACACCTAACTTTCCTATGAAAAGGTCTTGCCTGTGGACTCTTCTGAATGACTTTTCCAATCTCGTAATTTTCTGCACCTGATTGTCCAGCATACGACATGTTTACTCCTAACAAAATGGCCAAACTCCCCATACGGGGCCGTGGTATCGCCACTTTGCGCCAGCACCCGTGAGAGTGCTGTTTGTCTGAAGAGGTGGGTGTGCCCGCTTTTGGTCGACGGCACTGCCACTGGGTCCCTCATAGTACAATAAAGTGTCTCTGGCGGTGGTGGTGCGCACCCAACGTCAGACACACCATTGTAATATGAGGGGCCCTGGGCCTGTACCGCCGGCCACAAAACAGTTCCCCCCCCCAGCTCAAACAGTGCTCTACCACTAGCAAAATTATCTCTCACAGCTTCACCAATGTTTAGTCTATGCGCTGACATCCTTCAATGCCTGGCACTGACAATACCATTGTTTTGACATTTTTGTTATGTTAGGCCTTCGAAGCCTGTCTGCGGTCCGTTCTTTCTACAACTACTACACTGACCAGGCCACTGCTGGCCGTGTTCCCCTGGAACCAATTTAAACTTGCCTACAGCCAGCCCAATTTTGTTATGTTAGGCCTTCTTAGCCTGTCTGCCGTCACTCCTTCCACTAGACTTCCACTGACCAGACCACTGTTGCCCGTGTACCCCTGGAACCAATTTTAAATTGCCAACAGCCAAATGTTATTATGTTAGGCCTTTGATGCCTGTCTGCCGTCACTCCTTCCACTAGACTTCCACTGACCAGACCACTGTTGCCCGTGTACCCCTGGAACCAATTTTAAATTGCCAACAGCCCAATGTTATGATGTTAGGCCTTTGATGCCTGTCTGCCGTCACTCCTTCCACTAGGCCTCCACTGACCTGTCTACTGCTGCCCGTGTTCCCATGGAACCAATTGTAAATTGCCTACAGCCAGCCCATTTTATTACGTTAGGCCTTCGAAGCCTGTCTGCGGTCCCTCCTTCCACTAGGCCTCCACTGACCTGTCTACTGCTGCCCGTGTTCCCCTGGAACCAATTTTAAACTGCCTACAGGCAGCCCAATTTATTATGTTAGGGCTTCGAAGCCTGTCTGCGGTCCCTCCTTCCACTAGGCCTCCACTGACCTGTCTACTGCTGCCCGTGTACCCCTTGAACCAACATCATAAAATAAAAAAAAAGTATTTTGCTTATAAAAAAGAAAATACTGGTGAGATATCAAATGCAGACATTTTAACATTAAAAACAAACACACAACTAAAATCTGGTACAGTACTAAAAATGGCCACCAGCTACAATTACTTTATCCTGCAAGTATTTAACTGAAAGGTTTTTTAAATTGAAAACACAGATATGGCATCCACCGAGTGTTGTCCTGTCGCGTCTTCTTTATATTATTGTCGAGAAGATGCAAAACAATGAAAATAATAAAATCATTAATTATCAAAATAATAGAGAAAGTCAACACCACATTGCAAATAAACATTCATTCCAAATAAATTAGCAGGGCGCGTCCGAGGGTGAGTATATACCTAATAAGAATATAATCACCCTCGGACGCGCAATGCTTATTTCCAACAGCCTTCCTTCCTAAGAATCAGCCCTTCCGTGGTGTAGAGAGACGTTGTGTTACACTTCAAGGTGTTCCCCAGGTTGTCTTTCCTGAGCTTCGATCTTCCGGCTCTCGTTTAGTAGTTCTTGGAAACTACACTGCATTAGGCCTTCAAATTGGGTATGGGGTGTAGAGAGAGGGTGTGTTACACTCCAAGGTGTTCCCCAGGTTGCCTTTCCTGAGCTTCGATCTTCCGGCTCTCGTTTAGTAGTTGTTGGAAACTACGCTGCATTAGGCCTTCAAATTGGGTATGGGGTGTAGAGAGAGGGTGTGTTACACTCCAAGGTGTTCCCCAGGTTGCCTTTCCTGAGCTTCGATCTTCCGGCTCTCGTTTAGTAGTTCTTGGAAACTACACTGCATTAGGCCTTCAAATTGGGTATGGGGTGTAGAGAGAGGGTGTGTTACACTCCAAGGTGTTCCCCAGGTTGCCTTTCCTGAGCTTCGATCTTCATGCTCTCGTTTAGTAGTTCTTGGAAACTACACTGCATTAGGCCTACAAATTGGGTATGGGGTGGAGAGAGATGGTGTGTTACACTCCAAGGTGTTCCCCAGGTTTCCTTGCCATTGCTTCGGTCTTCCGACTCTCGTTTAGTAGTTGTAGAAAAGTACACTGCATTAGGCCTACAAAATGGGTATGGGGTGGAGAGAGATGGTGTGTTACACTCCAAGGTGTTCCCCAGGTTGCCTTTCCTGAGCTTCTATCTTCAGGCTCTCATTAAATTGTGGTTAAATGGAACAACTGCATTTGGCGTACTAGTTGGTTTGGGGCCTACTATCGGTGTCTGCCACTCCTTGCTGTTCTCCTGGTTTCCTGTCCTGAAATTCCATTTTCAGGCTCTCGTTAAGTAGTTGTTAATGTTAGACTGCATTTGGCCTACTAGTTGGGTTGGGGCCTACTATCGGTGTCTGCCACTCCTTGCTGTTCTCCTCCACTGAACAAAGCTGTGCCGCCTGTTTACTACGGTTGCCAATTTTGAACTGCATTTCGACTACTTACTGATTTGGCCCTACTCTCTGTGTCAGCCTCTCATTCCAGTTGTCCTCCACTGCAATGCCCCCTGGTTATTCCTGTGTTACCAATTTTGAACGGCATTTAGCCCACTTTATTCTTTGGGCCTATATCTGTGTTTCCACTTCATCGTGCCCATTGCCCAGCCAGTGATAGATGAGTCTGCTGGTACATTGACCCATAACGCAACATTCCCCGTGCATGCTACACAACAACATTGTGACCCTGCTGAAAGTCAGGTTGCTCTTCCCGCATACCATACCACCTTACACGGGGACAAAGAGGAAGGTGCAGATGAAAGTGCAGGTTCCTTCATCAGGTGGGGGGAGGAATACTAGTTGGCGACGTCACTGGCACAGGGCCTCTCATAGTACGCAAAAGTGTTGCTGCCGGTGGGAGGCGCCCCCGCCGTGCAAACACACCGCTGTACTTTGAGGGGCCCTGTGCCAGTGCCAATGCCAACAAGTGGGCCCCCCCTGCTTGCTCAGGATCACAGCACTTGCAAAGTTGAAATACTTACCTCTCCCTGCTCCACTGCCGTGACGTGGTCCAGATTTCCTGGGCCCACTAATTACTTGAACCAGCCCTACCCCACACAACTTTAGCCAAATGACCCCCAATTTCAAATGCCTTCCAATTATTATAAGGTAAATTACACTTGACAAGCTTCATTAAGAAGAATGGATGGTTTTGACATTAAAATGGGCACTCTAGGTGTTTTCCTGGCCCCCACTCACTGCCGACTATGCTGCCCCATTGACTTGCATTGGGTTTCGTGTTTCGGTCGATCCCGACTTTTCGCCATAATCGGCCGATTTCACTCGACCCGACTTTTGAGATAGTCGGGTTTCGCGAAACCCGGCTCGACTCTAAAAAGGTCAAGGTCGCTCAACTCTACTGGGTTCAAATCCCACCAAGGACAACATCTGTAAGTAGATTGTATGTTCTCCCTGTGTTTTGGGGGGTTTCCTCCGGGTACTCCGGTTTCCTCCCACACTCCAAAAACATAGTTACAGGGAATACAGATTGTGAAGCCCAATAGGGACAGTGATGGTAAGGTCTGTAAAGCTCTATGGAATATGATGGTGCTATATAAGCAAAGCATTATAAGTAATATAGGTCTGTCTGATCCTTTATTATACAACCAAGAATAAAACCAATATCTTTATTATAGTATATTAAGATTAGGTGCTAACAAAACACATAGATGGTAAAATTTGATAATTATCAATTGGGTCAGAAAGAAGGGGGACCAAGGGTAAGAGTTATTAGGGACTACTTTCACCCTGCACAGTTCCCTTCCTAACCGCGGAAGTTGGCACCATAGTAATTCAACATGGTGCCCCCACTCAACGAGGAATGTCCCTACTTGACCCTTCCTACAAACAACCTAGCAAATTGGTGAGACAAAATATCCCAGGTAGAGTTGAGCGACCTTGACCTTTTTAGAGTCGAGCCGGGTTTTGCGAAACCCGACTATGTCCAAAGTCGGGTCGAGTGAAATCGGCCGATTATGACGTAAAGTCGGGATCGACCGAAACACGAAACCCAATGCAAGTCAATGGGGCAGCATAGTCGGCAGTGAGTGGGGGCCAGGAAAACACCTAGAGTGCCCATTTTAATGTCAAAACCATCCATTCTTCTTAATGAAGCTTGTCAAGCGTAATTTACCTTATAATAATTGGAAGGCATTTGAAATTGGGGGTCATTTGGCTAAAGTTGTGGGGGGTAGGGCTGGTTCAAGTAATTAGTGGGCCCAGGAAATCTGGACCACGTCACGGCAGTGGAGCAGGGAGAGGTAAGTATTTCAACTTTGCAAGTGCTGTGAACCTGAGCAAGCAGGGGGGGCCCACTCGTTGGCATTGGCACTGGCACAGGGCCCCTCAAAGTACAGCGGTGTGTTTGCACGGCGGGGGCGCCTCCCACCGGCAGCAACACTTTTGCGTACTATGAGAGGCCCTGTGCCAGTGACGTCGCCAACTAGTATTCCTCCCCCCACCTGATGAAGGAACCTGCACTTTCATCTGCACCTTCCTCTTTGTCCCCGTGTAAGGTGGTATGGTATGCGGGAAGAGCAACCTGACTTTCAGCAGGGTCACAATGTTGTTGTGTAGCGTGCACGGGGAATGTTGCGTTATGGGTCAATGTACCAGCAGACTCATCTATCACTGGCTGGGCAATGGGCACGATGAAGTGGAAACACAGATATAGGCCCAAAGAAGAAAGTGGGCTAAATGCAGTTCAAAATTGGTAACACAGGAATAACCAGGGGGCATTGCAGTGGAGGACAACTGGAATGAGAGGCTGACACAGAGAGTAGGGCCAAATCAGTAAGTAGTCGAAATGCAGTTCAAAATTGGCAACCGTAGTAAACAGGCGGCACAGCTTTGTTCAGTGGAGGAGAACAGCAAGGAGTGGCAGACACCGATAGTAGGCCCCAACCCAACTAGTAGGCCAAATGCAGTCTAACATTAACAACTACTTAACGAGAGCCTGAAAATGGAATTTCAGGACAGGAAACCAGGAGAACAGCAAGGAGTGGCAGACACCGATAGTAGGCCCCAAACCAACTAGTACGCCAAATGCAGTTGTTCCATTTAACCACAATTTAATGAGAGCCTGAAGATAGAAGCTCAGGAAAGGCAACCTGGGGAACACCTTGGAGTGTAACACACAATCTCTCTCCACCCCATACCCAATTTGTAGGCCTAATGCAGCCTACTTTCCGACACCTACTAAACGAGAGCATGAAGATCGAAGCTCAGGAAAGGCAACCTGGGGAACACCTTGGAGTGGATCACACCATCTCTCTACACCCCATACCCATTTTTTAGGCCTAATGCAGTGTACTTTTCTACAACTACTAAACGAGAGTCGGAAGACCGAAGCAATGGCAAGGAAACCTGGGGAACACCTTGGAGTGTAACACACCATCTCTCTCCACCCCATTCCCCATTTTTTAGGCCTAATGCAGCCTACTTTCCGACACCTACTAAACGAGAGCATGAAGATCGAAGCTCAGGAAAGGCAACCTGGGGAACACCTTGGAGTGTAACACACCATCTCTCTCCACCCCATACCCATTTTGTAGGCCTAATGCAGCGTACTTTTCTACAACTACTAAACGAGAGCATGAAGATCGAAGCTCAGGAAAGGCAACCTGGTGAAAACCTTGGAGTGTAACACAACCTGTCTCTACACCCCATACCAAATTTGTAGGCCTAATGCAGCGTAGTTTCCACCAACTACTAAACGAGAGCCGGAAGATCGAAGCTCATGAAAGGCAACCCGGGGAACACCTTAGTGTAACACAACCTCTCTCTACACCACGAAAGGGCTGATTCATAGGAAGGAAGGCTGTTGTAAATAAGCATTGCGCGTCCGAGGGTGATTATATTCTTATTCGGTATCTACTCACCCTCGGACGCGCCATGCTTCTTGATTTGTAATTAATGTTTATTTGCAATGTGCTTTTGACTTACTCAATTAATTTTTTAATTATTGATTTTATTAAATTAGTAGTTTAACATCTTATTGGAAATAATTTAAAGGAGACGCGACAGGACAACACTCGGTGGATGCCATATCTGTGTTAACAACTCCAAAAAACTTTCAGTTAACTTCTTGCAGGAGAAAGAAATTGTAGCTGTTGGACCTTTGTAGTACAGTTCCAGATATTTGTTGTGTGTTTGTTTTGATTGTTAAAATGTCTGCATTTGAGATCTCAACACGATCTTATTTTTTATAATCAAATTAATTTTTAAAATATTTTATTAGGTTGGTTCAAGGGGTACACGGGCCGCAGTAGACAGGTCAGTGGAGGCCTAGTGGAAGGAGGGACCGCAGATGCGCCACTGTTTCACCCATACACAATTAGTAGGCCTAATGCAGCGTAGTTTCCAACAGCTACTAAACGAGAGCCGGAAGATCGAAGCTCAGGAAAGGCAACCTGGGGAACACCTTGGAGTGTAACACAACCTCTCTCTACACCACGGAAGGGCTGATTCATAGGAAGGAAGGCTGTTTTAAATAAGCATTGCGCGTCCGAGGGTGATTATATTCTTATTCGGTATCTACTCACCCTCGGACGCGCCATGCTTCTTGATTTGTAATTAATGTTTATTTGCAATGTGCTTTTGACTTACTCAATTAATTTTTTAATTATTGATTTTATTAAATTAGTAGTTTAACATCTTATTGGAAATAATTTAAAGGAGACGCGACAGGACAACACTCGGTGGATGCCATATCTGTGTTAACAACTCCAAAAAACTTTCAGTTAACTTCTTGCAGGAGAAAGAAATTGTAGCTGTTGGACCTTTGTAGTACAGTTCCAGATATTTGTTGTGTGTTTGTTTTGATTGTTAAAATGTCTGCATTTGAGATCTCAACACGATCTTATTTTTTATAATCAAATTAATTTTTAAAATATTTTATTAGGTTGGTTCAAGGGGTACACGGGCCGCAGTAGACAGGTCAGTGGAGGCCTAGTGGAAGGAGGGACCGCAGATGCGCCACTGTTTCACCCATACACAGTTAGTAGGCCTAATGCAGCGTAGTTTCCAACAGCTACTAAACGAGAGCCGGAAGATCGAAGCTCAGGAAAGGCAACCTGGGGAACACCTTGGAGTGTAACACAACCTCTCTCTACACCACGGAAGGGCTGATTCATAGGAAGGAAGGCTGTTTTAAATAAGCATTGCGCGTCCGAGGGTGATTATATTCTTATTCGGTATCTACTCACCCTCGGACGCGCCATGCTTCTTGATTTGTAATTAATGTTTATTTGCAATGTGCTTTTGACTTACTCAATTAATTTTTTAATTATTGATTTTATTAAATTAGTAGTTTAACATCTTATTGGAAATAATTTAAAGGAGACGCGACAGGACAACACTCGGTGGATGCCATATCTGTGTTAACAACTCCAAAAAACTTTCAGTTAACTTCTTGCAGGAGAAAGAAATTGTAGCTGTTGGACCTTTGTAGTACAGTTCCAGATATTTGTTGTGTGTTTGTTTTGATTGTTAAAATGTCTGCATTTGAGATCTCAACACGATCTTATTTTTTATAATCAAATTAATTTTTAAAATATTTTATTAGGTTGGTTCAAGGGGTACACGGGCCGCAGTAGACAGGTCAGTGGAGGCCTAGTGGAAGGAGGGACCGCAGATGCGCCACTGTTTCACCCATACACAATTAGTAGGCCTAATGCAGCGTAGTTTCCAACAGCTACTAAACGAGAGCCGGAAGATCGAAGCTCAGGAAAGGCAACCTGGGGAACACCTTGGAGTGTAACACAACCTCTCTCTACACCACGGAAGGGCTGATTCATAGGAAGGAAGGCTGTTTTAAATAAGCATTGCGCGTCCGAGGGTGATTATATTCTTATTCGGTATCTACTCACCCTCGGACGCGCCATGCTTCTTGATTTGTAATTAATGTTTATTTGCAATGTGCTTTTGACTTACTCAATTAATTTTTTAATTATTGATTTTATTAAATTAGTAGTTTAACATCTTATTGGAAATAATTTAAAGGAGACGCGACAGGACAACACTCGGTGGATGCCATATCTGTGTTAACAACTCCAAAAAACTTTCAGTTAACTTCTTGCAGGAGAAAGAAATTGTAGCTGTTGGACCTTTGTAGTACAGTTCCAGATATTTGATGTGTGTTTGTTTTGATTGTTAAAATGTCTGCATTTGAGATCTCAACACGATCTTATTTTTTATAATCAAATTAATTTTTAAAATATTTTATTAGGTTGGTTCAAGGGGTACACGGGCCGCAGTAGACAGGTCAGTGGAGGCCTAGTGGAAGGAGGGACCGCAGATGCGCCACTGTTTCACCCATACACAATTAGTAGGCCTAATGCAGCGTAGTTTCCAACAGCTACTAAACGAGAGCCGGAAGATCGAAGCTCAGGAAAGGCAACCTGGGGAACACCTTGGAGTGTAACACAACCTCTCTCTACACCACGGAAGGGCTGATTCATAGGAAGGAAGGCTGTTTTAAATAAGCATTGCGCGTCCGAGGGTGATTATATTCTTATTCGGTATCTACTCACCCTCGGACGCGCCATGCTTCTTGATTTGTAATTAATGTTTATTTGCAATGTGCTTTTGACTTACTCAATTAATTTTTTAATTATTGATTTTATTAAATTAGTAGTTTAACATCTTATTGGAAATAATTTAAAGGAGACGCGACAGGACAACACTCGGTGGATGCCATATCTGTGTTAACAACTCCAAAAAACTTTCAGTTAACTTCTTGCAGGAGAAAGAAATTGTAGCTGTTGGACCTTTGTAGTACAGTTCCAGATATTTGTTGTGTGTTTGTTTTGATTGTTAAAATGTCTGCATTTGAGATCTCAACACGATCTTATTTTTTATAATCAAATTAATTTTTAAAATATTTTAGTAGGTTGGTTCAAGGGGTACACGGGCCGCAGTAGACAGGTCAGTGGAGGCCTAGTGGAAGGAGGGACCGCAGATGCGCCACTGTTTCACCCATACACAATTAGTAGGCCTAATGCAGCGTAGTTTCCAACAGCTACTAAACGAGAGCCGGAAGATCGAAGCTCAGGAAAGGCAACCTGGGGAACACCTTGGAGTGTAACACAACCTCTCTCTACACCACGGAAGGGCTGATTCATAGGAAGGAAGGCTGTTTTAAATAAGCATTGCGCGTCCGAGGGTGATTATATTCTTATTCGGTATCTACTCACCCTCGGACGCGCCATGCTTCTTGATTTGTAATTAATGTTTATTTGCAATGTGCTTTTGACTTACTCAATTAATTTTTTAATTATTGATTTTATTAAATTAGTAGTTTAACATCTTATTGGAAATAATTTAAAGGAGACGCGACAGGACAACACTCGGTGGATGCCATATCTGTGTTAACAACTCCAAAAAACTTTCAGTTAACTTCTTGCAGGAGAAAGAAATTGTAGCTGTTGGACCTTTGTAGTACAGTTCCAGATATTTGATGTGTGTTTGTTTTGATTGTTAAAATGTCTGCATTTGAGATCTCAACACGATCTTATTTTTTATAATCAAATTAATTTTTAAAATATTTTATTAGGTTGGTTCAAGGGGTACACGGGCAGCAATAGACAGGTCAGTGGAGGCCTAGTGGAAGGAGTGACGGCAGACAGGCATCAAAGGCCTAACATTGGGCTGGCTGTAGGCAAGTTAAAATTGGTTCCAGGGGAACACGGCCATCAGTGGCCTGGTCAGTGTAGTTGTAGTTGAAAGAACGGGACGCAGACAGGCTTCGAAGGCCTAACATAATAACATAGGGCTGGCTGTAGGCAAGTTAAAATTGGTTCCAGGGGAACACGGCCATCAGTGGCCTGGTCAGTGTAGTTGTAGTTGAAAGAACGGGACGCAGACAGGCTTCGAAGGCCTAACATAACAAACTTGGGCTGGCTGTAGGCACTTTTAAATTTGTTCCAGGGGTACATGGGCAGCAGTGTATGGTCAGTGGAAGTCTAGTGGAAGGAGTGACCGCAGACAGGCTTCCAAGGCCTAACATAACAAACTTGGGCTGGCTGTAGGCACTTTTAAATTGGTTCCAGGGGTACATGGGCAGCAGTGGTCTGGTCAGTGGAAGTCTAGTGGAAGGAGTGACCGCAGACAGGCTTCCAAGGCCTAACATAACAAACTTGGGCTGGCTGTAGGCACTTTTAAATTGGTTCCAGGGGTACATGGGCAGCAGTGGTCTGGTCAGTGGAAGTCTAGTGGAAGGAGTGACCGCAGACAGGCTTCCAAGGCCTAACATAACAAACTTGGGCTGGCTGTAGGCACTTTTAAATTGGTTCCAGGGGTACACGGGCAGCAGTGGTCTGGTCAGTGGAAGTCTAGTGGAAGGAGTGACCGCAGACAGGCTTCCAAGGCCTAACATAACAAACTTGGGCTGGCTGTAGGCACTTTTAAATTGGTTCCAGGGGTACACGGGCAGCAGTGGTCTGGTCAGTGGAAGTCTAGTGGAAGGAGTGACCGCAGACAGGCTTCCAAGGCCTAACATAACAAACTTGGGCTGGCTGTAGGCACTTTTAAATTGGTTCCAGGGGTACACGGGCAGCAGTGGTCTGGTCAGTGGAAGGAGTGACCGCAGACAGGCTTCCAAGGCCTAACATAACAAACTTGGGCTGGCTGTAGGCACTTTTAAATTGGTTCCAGGGGTACACGGGCAGCAGTGGTCTGGTCAGTGGAAGGAGTGACCGCAGACAGGCTTCCAAGGCCTAACATAACAAACTTGGGTTGGCTGTAGGCACTTTTAAATTGGTTCCAGGGGTACACGGGCAGCAGTGGTCTGGTCAGTGGAAGTCTAGTGGAAGGAGTGACCGCAGACAGGCTTCCAAGGCCTAACATAACAAAATTGGGCTGACTGTAGGCACTTTTAAATTGGTTCCAGGGTAACGCGGCCAGCAGTGGCCTGGTCAGTGTAGTAGTTGTAGAAAGAAGGGACCGCAGACAGGCTTCGAAGGCCTAACATAACAAAAATGTCAAAACAATGGTATTGTCAGTGCCAGGCATTGAAGGATGTCAGCGCCTAGACTACACATTGGTGAAGCTGTGAGAGATAATTTTGCTAGTGGTAGAGCACTGTTTGAGCTGGGGGGGGGGGGAACTGTCTTGTGGCCGGCGGTACAGGCACAGGGCCCCTCATATTACAACGGTGTGTCTGACGTTGGGTGCGCACCACCACCGCCAGAGACACTTTATTGTACTATGAGGGACCCAGTGGCAGTGCCGTCGACCAAAAGCGGCCACACCCACCTCTTCAGACAAACAGCACTCTCAAGGGTCCAAGCGCAAAGTGTCGATAGCACGGCCCCGTGTGGGGAGTTTGGCCATTTCGTGAGGTGGAAACATGTCGTATGCTGGACAATCAGGTGAAGAAAATTACGAGATTGGAAAAGTCATTCAGAATAGTCCACAGGCAAGACCTTTTCATAGGAAAGCTAGGTGTCAGCCGGGCAGGGTGGGGCAAAAGATTTTGAAATCCAGTTGTGGTTCATTTTAATGAAGGTTAGATCATCTACATTTTGGGTAGCCAGACGAGTCCTTTTTTCTGTTAGTATTGAACCTGCAGCACTGAATACTCTTTCTGATAGGACACTAGCTGCCGGGCAAGCAAGCTCCTGCAATGCATATTCTGCCAATTCTGGCCAGGTGTCTAATTTGGATGCCCAGTAATCAAATGGGAATTACGGTTGAGGGAGAACGTCGATAAGGGATGAAAAATAGTTTGTAACCATACTGGACAAATGTTGTCTCCTGTCACTTTGAATTGATGCTGCAGTACCTGTCCTGTCTGCGGTCATAGAAAAATCACTCCACAACCTGGTCAGAAAACCCCTCTGGCCAACGCCACTTCTGATTTCTGCCCCTCTAACACCTCTGGTCTGCTGGCCCCTGGAGCTCGTGTGAGAACGATCACGGGCGCTGTGTGCAGGGAATGCCAGAAGCAAACGGTCAACAAGAGTTGATTGTTTTGTTGCTAATATTAGTTCCAAGTTCTCATGTGGCATAATATTTTGCAATTTGCCTTTATAGCGAGGATCAAGGAGGCAGGCCAACCAGTAATCGTCATCGTTCATCATTTTTGTAATGCGTGTGTCCCTTTTGAGGATACGCAAGGCATAATCCGCCATGTGGGCCAAAGTTCCCGTTGTCAAATCTGCGGTTGTGCTTGGTTGAGGGGCAGTTGCAGGCAAATCTACGTCACTTGTGTCCCTCAAAAAACCAGAACCCGGCCTTGCCACGCCACCAATTTCCCGTGCCCCCGGGAAAGCTTCCTCATTAAAAATATACTCATCCCCATCATCCTCCTCATCCTCCACCTCCTCTTCGCCCGGTACCTCGTCATGTACACTGCCCTGACCAGACAATCGCTGACTGTCATCAAGGCTTTCCTCTTCCTCTGGTGCAGACGCCTGATCCTTTATGTGCGTCAAACTTTGCATCAGCAGACGCATTAGGGGGATGCTCATGCTTATTATGGCGTTGTCTGCACTAACCAGCCGTGTGCATTCCTCAAAACACTGAAGGACTTGACACATGTCTTGAATCTTCGACCACTGCACACCTGACAACTCCATGTCTGCCATCCTACTGCCTGCCCGTGTATGTGTATCATCCCACAAAAACATTACAGCCCGCCTCTGTTCGCACAGTCTCTGAAGCATGTGCAGTGTTGAGTTCCACCTTGTTGCAACGTCTATGATTAGGCGATGCTGGGGAAGGTTCAAAGAACGCTGATAGGTCTGCATACGGCTGGAGTGTACAGGCGAACGGCGGATATGTGCGCAAAGTCCACGCACTTTGAGGAGCAGGTCGGATAACCCCGGATAACTTTTCAGGAAGCACTGCACCACCAGGTTTAAGGTGTGAGCCAGGCAAGGAATGTGTTTCAGTTGGGAAAGGGAGATGGCAGCCATGAAATTCCTTCCGTTATCACTCACTACCTTGCCTGCCTCAAGATCTACAGTGCCCAGCCACGACTGCGTTTCTTGCTGCAAGAACTCGGACAGAACTTCCGCGGTGTGTCTATTGTCGCCCAAACACTTCATAGCCAATACAGCCTGCTGACGTATGCCAGTAGCTGCCCCATAATGGGAGACCTGGTGTGCAACTGTGGCAGGTGCGGATGGAGTGTTTGTGCGACTGCGGTCTGTGGACGAGCTCTTGCTTCTGCAGGAGGACGAGGAGGAGGAGGAGGAGGAGGGGGTGCGAACGGCTACAGACAACTGTTTACTAGACCGTGGGCTAGGCAGAACTGTCCCAAACTTGCTGTCCCCTGTGGACCCTGAATCCACCACATTTACCCAGTGTGCCGTGATGGACACGTAACGTCCCTGGCCATGCCTACTGGTCCATGCATCTGTTGTCAGGTGCACCTTTGTGCTCACAGATTGCCTGAGTGCATGGACGATGCGCTCTTTAACATGCTGGTGGAGGGCTGGGATGGCTTTTCTGGAAAAAAAGTGTCGACTGGGTAGCTCGTAGCGTGGTACAGCGTAGTTCATCAGGTCTTTGAACGCTTCGCTTTCAACTAACCGGTAGGGCATCATCTCTAACGAGATTAGTCTAGCTATGTGGGCGTTCAAACCCTGTGTACGCGGATGCGAGGCTAAGTATTTCCTTTTTCTAACCATAGTCTCATGTAGGGTGAGCTGGACTGGAGAGCTGGAGATCGTGGAACTAGCGGGGGTGCCGGTGGACATGGCAGACTGAGAGACGGTGGGAGATGGTATTGTTGCCGCCGGTGCCCTAGATGCAGTGTTTCCTACTACGAAACTGGTGATTCCCTGACCCTGACTGCTTTGGCCTGGCAAAGATACCTGCACAGATACAGCAGGTGGTGCGCTAAATGGTGGTCCTACACTGCCGGAAGGGATGTTGCGTTGATGACTAGCTTCATTGGCCGAGGGTGCAACAACCTTAAGGGACGTTTGGTAGTTAGTCCAAGCTTTCAAATGCATGGTGGTTAAATGTCTATGCATGCAACTAGTATTGAGACTTTTCAGATTCTGACCTCTGCTTAAGGAAGTAGAACATTTTTGACAGATGACTTTGCGCTGATCAATTGGATGTTGTTTAAAAAAATGCCAGACTGCACTCTTTCTAGCATCGGATACCTTTTCAGGCATTGCAGACTGAGCTTTAACCGGATGGCCACGCTGTCCTCCACCAGGTTTTGGCTTTGCCACGCGTTTTGGGCAAGATACGGGCCCGGCAGATGGAACCTGTGGCGATGTTGATGCCTGCTGCGGCCCCTCCTCCTCCTCTGCTTCAGAACTGCTGCCGCCTGCACCCTGTTCCCCCAATGGCTGCCAATCGGGGTCAAGAACTGGGTCATCTAATAACTCTTCTTGTACCTCCTGCGCAACTTCGTCTGTGTCACCGTGTCGTTCGGTGGTATAGCGTTCGTGATGGGGCAACATAGTCTCATCAGGGTCTGATTCTTGATCAGCACCCTGCGAGGGCAATGTTGTGGTCTGAGTCAAAGGACCAGCATAGTAGTCTGGCTGTGGCTGTGCGTCAGTGCACTCCATGTCAGATTCAATTTGTAATGGGCATGGACTGTTAACTGCTTCACTTTCTAAGCCAGGGACGGTATGTGTAAAGAGCTCCATGGAGTAACCCGTTGTGTCGCCTGCTGCATTCTTCTCTTTTGTTGTTTTTGCTGAAGAGGACAAGGAAGTGACTTGTCCCTGACCGTGAACATCCACTAACGACGCGCTGCTTTTACTTTTACCAGTTTCACGAGAGGAGGCAAAAGAGCTAGAGGCTGAGTCAGCAAGATAAGCCAAAACTTGCTCTTGATGCTCCGGCTTTAAAAGCGGTTTTCCTAATCCCAGAAAAGGGAGCGTTCGAGGCCTTGTGTAGCCGGACGACGAACCTGGCTCCACAGCTCCAGACTTAGGTGCAATATTTTTTTCCCCACGACCACCTGATGCTCCACCACTACCACTACCCTCATTACCAGCTGACAATGAACGCCCCCGGCCACGACCTCTTCCACTAGACTTCCTCATTGTTTTAAAAACGTAACCAAACTAACGTTATTTGTTGCAGTCACACAACTTACACGGTGAGCTATAACTTCAGTATGATTTAGCTACCCCTTTACAGGTTGGTGAGACCACAGCGAAAATCAGGGCCAATGTTACACACTCTTTTTTTGGTGGCTGCAAATTAGAGAGATGCCCCACACGCAGGACTGTCACTGAAGCACAAATGTTAATATTAATGTCACACTATTATTTTTTTTTTATTTTTATTTTTTTCAGGAACACTTTAGAAACCGCAAAAAAAAAAAAAAATAGATTTTTGCAGGGAGAATTTAGAAAACAAATGTAACAAACTATATGCTTTCTATGGGCACACAAGCCCAGAGGCCAATATTTTTCTACCAATGATTGATGGAGTTATTTTCTCTGGTAGATTTTTGAACCCAAATCAAGGAAAAAAAATATAGGCTTTCTATGGACCACAATTGGAGAGAGAGAGAGAGAGAGAGAGAGAGAGAGAGAGAGATGGCACACCCAGGAGTCAAGACTGGCACACAAGCAGAAAGGCCAATATTAATCTCCCAATTTTTTTTTGGGTTTGTTTTTTTTTTTTTTTTTTCAGGGAGACTTTAGAAAAAAAAATAATAAAAAAAATATGATTTTATCAGGAAGAATTTAGAAACCAAATAAAATAAAATGATTTTTCAGGGAGAATTTAGAAAACAAATAAAAACAAAAATAGGCGTTCTATGGCCCACTGACTGAGAGATGACGCACACAGGAGTCAGGAGTGGCACACAAGCCCAGAGGCCAATATTTTTCTACCAATGATTGATGTAGTTATTTTCTCTGGTAGATTTTTGAACCCAAATCAAGGAAAAAAAATATAGGCTTTCTATGGACCACAATTGGAGAGAGAGAGAGAGAGAGAGAGAGAGACAGATGGCACACCCAGGAGTCAAGACTGGCACACAAGCAGAAAGGCCAATATTAATCTCCCACTGTTTTTTTTGGTTGTTTTTTTTTTTTTTTTTTCAGGGAGACTTTAGAAAAAAAAAAAATAAAAAAAATATGACTTTATCAGGAAGAATTTAGAAACCAAATAAAATAAAATGATTTTTTCAGGGAGAATTTAGAAAACAAATAAAACCAAAAATAGGCGTTCTATGGCCCACTGACTGAGAGAGAGAGAGAGATGGAACGCTTAGTACTGGCACACAAGCCCAAAGGGCAATATTAATCTCCCTTTTTTTTTCAGGGAGAATTTCTAAAACCCAAAAAAAAAAAAAAATAGGCTTTCTATGGCCCACTATTTGTGAGAGAGATGGGACGCTCAGGACTGGCACAGATGGCACGCTCAGGACTGGCACAGAAGCCCAGAGGCCAATATTAATCTCCCTTTTTTTCTGGGAGAATTTATAAAACCAAAAAATATTTAAATAGGCTTTCTATGGCCCACTATTTGTGAGAGAGATGGCACGCTCAGGACTGGCACAGATGGCACGCTCACAACTGGCACACAAGCCCAGAGGCCAATATTAATCTCCCTTTTTTTCAGGGAGAATTTATAAAACCAAAAAAAAAATTAAATAGGCTTTCTATGGCCCACTATTTGTGAGAGAGATGGCACGCTCAGGACTGGCACAGATGGCACGCTCACAACTGGCACACAAGCCCAGAGGCCAATATTAATCTCCCTTTTTTTCAGGGAGAATTTATAAAACCAAAAAAAAAATTAAATAGGCTTTCTATGGCCCACTATTTGTGAGAGAGATGGCACGCTCAGGACTGGCACAGATGGCACGCTCACAACTGGCACACAAGCCCAGAGGCCAATATTAATCTCCCTTTTTTCAGGGAAAATTTATAAAACCAAAAAAAAAATTAAATAGGCTTTCTATGGCCCACTATTTGTGAGAGAGATGGCACGCTCACAACTGGCACAGATGGCACGCTCACAACTGGCACACAAGCCCAGAGGCCAATATTAATCTCCCTTTTTTCAGGGAAAATTTATAAAACCAAAAAAATAAATTAAATAGGCTTTCTATGGCCCACTATTTGTGAGAGAGATGGCACGCTCAGGGCTGGCACAGATGGCACGCTCACAACTGGCACACAAGCCCAGAGGCCAATATTAATCTCCCTTTTTTTCAGGGAGAATTTATAAAACCAAAAAAATAAATTAAATAGGCTTTCTATGGCCCACTATTTGTGAGAGAGATGGCACGCTCAGGGCTGGCACAGATGGCACGCTCACAACTGGCACACAAGCCCAGAGGCCAATATTAATCTCCCTTTTTTCAGGGAAAATTTATAAAACCAAAAAAAAAATTAAATAGGCTTTCTATGGCCCACTATTTGTGAGAGAGATGGCACGCTCAGGACTGGCACAGATGGCACGCTCACAACTGGCACACAAGCCCAGAGGCCAATATTAATCTCCCTTTTTTTCAGGGAGAATTTATAAAACCAAAAAAAAATTAAATAGGCTTTCTATGGCCCACTATTTGTGAGAGAGATGGCACGCTCAGGGCTGGCACAGATGGCACGCTCAGGACTGGCACACAAGCCCAGAGGCCAATATTAATCTCCCTTTTTTTCAGGGAGAATTTATAAAACCCAAAAAAAAATAAAATAGGCTTTCTATGGCCCACTATTTGTGAGACAGATGGCACACTCAGGACTGGCACACAAGCCCAAAGGCTAATATTAATCTCCCACTGTATTTTTATCAGGGAGAATTTATACACCCCACAAAAAAAAATACAGAAAAATGAAAAGGCTTTCTATGGCCCACTATGTGAGGCCGCCGTCACACATGCGAGTTTTACGGACGTAAGAGCGCAGAATCTACGTCCGTAAAACTCGCAAAAAATACGGCACAATTATTCTCTATGCCCCTGCTCCTATTTGCCGTATTTTACTGATCAGTATTATACGGCTTTCTACGGCCGTACAAAATCGCAGCATGCTGCGTTTGTCACCGTACTGCGCAAGAAATACGCCAATGAAAGTCTATGGAAGCGTGAAAAATACGGATTACACACGGACAAGAGGTGTGACTTGCGAGAAATACGCCGCGCTGTTAGAGAGAAAAGCCGGTAATTCAGTGCGGTGTACAGTAAAATCACACTGACAGCTTCCAGTCCAATAGATATAATAAATGTGTACACATAGAATAGGTATATATATATATATATGTCAGTGAGACACATATATGTATATATATTAATATTTATTCCAGCGCTATACAGCTTGAAAGCCGGTAATTCAATTACCGGCTTTTTCTTTCTCCTTCATAAAACCCGACATGATTTGAGACATGGTTTACATACAGTAAACCATGTCTTCTCTCCATTTTTTTGCAGATTCCACACTACTAATGTCAGTAGTGTGTATCTGCAAAATTTGGCTGTTCTAGCTCTTAAAATAAAGGGTTAACTGGCGGAAAAAATTGGCGTGGGCTCCCGCGCAATTTTCTCCGCCAGAGTAGTAAAGCCAGTGACTGAGGGCAGATATTAATAGCCTGGAGAGGGTCCACGGTTATTGGCCCCCCCCTGGCTAAAAATATCTGCCCCCAGCCACCCCAGAACAGGCACATCTGGAAGATGCGCCTATTCTGGCACTTGGCCACTCTCTTCCCATTCCCGTGTAGCGGTGGGATATGGGGTAATGAAGGGTTAATGCCACCTTGCTATTGTAAGGTGACATTAAGCCTAATTAATAATGGAGAGGCGTCAATTATGACACCTATCCATTATTAATCCAATTGTAGTGAAGGGTTAAATAAAACACAAACACATTCTTTAAAATTATTTTAATGAAATAAAAACAATGGTTGTTGTAGTATTTTATTCAACGCCCAATCCAGTCACTGAAGACCCTCGTTCTGTGAGTAAAGAAACATAATAAACCAACAATATACTTACCCTCCGCAGATCTGTAACGTCCAACGATGTAAATCCTTCTGAAGGGGTTAAAGCATTTTGCAGCAAGGAGCTGTGCTAATGCAGGCTGCTCCTCGCTGCAAAACCCCAGGGAATGAGGCTAAAAATAGATCAATGATCTATATTTAGCATCATTTGCGGTGAGGCGCCCTCTGCTGGCTGTTCATAGATCGTGGGAAATTACCTAGAAAGCCAGGGAGCCAGGGAGCTTTCTAGGTAATTTCCCACGATCTATGAACAGCCAGCAGAGGGCGCCTCACCGCAAATGATGCTAAATATAGATCATTGATCTATTTTTAGCCTCATTCCCTGGGGTTTTGCAGCGAGGAGCAGCATTGCATTAGCACAGCTCCTTGCTGCAAAATGTTTTAACCCCTTCAGAAGGATTTACATCGTTGGACGTTACAGATCTGCGGAGGGTAAGTATATTGTTGGTTTATTATGTTTCTTTACTCACAGAACGAGGGTCTTCAGTGACTGGATTGGGCGTTGAATAAAATACTACAACAACCATTGTTTTTATTTCATTAAAATAATTTTAAAGAATGTGTTTGTGTTTTATTTAACCCTTCACTACAATTGGATTAATAATGGATAGGTGTCATAATTGACGCCTCTCCATTATTAATTAGGCTTAATGTCACCTTACAATAGCAAGGTGGCATTAACCCTTAATTACCCCATATCCCACCGCTACACGGGAATGGGAAGAGAGTGGCCAAGTGCCAGAATAGGCGCATCTTCCAGATGTGCCTGTTCTGGGGTGGCTGGGGGCAGATATTTTTAGCCAGGGGGGGGCCAATAACCGTGGACCCTCTCCAGGCTATTAATATCTGCCCTCAGTCACTGGCTTTACTACTCTGGCGGAGAAAATTGCGCGGGAGCCCACGCCAATTTTTTCCGCCAGTTAACCCTTTATTTTAAGAGCTAGAACGGCCAAATTTTGCAGATACACACTACTGACATTAGTAGTGTGGAATCTGCAAAAAAAATGGAGAGAAGACATGGTTTACTGTATGTAAACCATGTCTCAAATCATGTCGGGTTTTATGAAGGAGAAAGAAAAAGCCGGTAATTGAATTACCGGCTTTCAAGCTGTATAGCGCTGGAATAAGTATTAATATATATACATATATGTGTCTACTGACATATATATATATATATATATATATATATATATTCTTTTCTTTTTGGGACACATGGATCACTTCTATAGCGGTATGTTGGTTTTGCAAGCCTGCGAGAAAACCACGCAGTACGGATGCCATACGGATTACATACGGAGGATGCCATGCGCAAAAAACGCTGACACAGCCTGCCTACGGAGGAGCAACGGACCATTTTTTTGGGGACTTTTCAGCGTATTACGGCCGTAATATACGGACCGTATTGTTTTACGCTGTGTGTGACGCCGGCCTGAGAGAGATGGCACACACAGGGATGGCACTCTAGCAGAAATGCCAAATTGCCAATCTTAATCTCCCACCAAAAAAAAAAAAAAACAGGGAATGTCCTACAATTACTATCTCCCTGCCTGCAGTAATCTCAGCCAGGTATGGCAGGCAGCAATAAGGAGTGGACTGATGCACAAATCAAATAAAAAGTGTGGACAAACAAAAAAGATAGCTGTGCAGAAAGGAAGGAACAACAGGATTTGTGCTTTGAAAAAAGCAGTTGGTTTGCACAGCGGCGTACACACAGCAATGCAGCTATCAGGGAGCCTTCTAGGGCAGCCCAATGAGCTACAGCGCTGAGGGGGAAAAAAAAAAAAAAAACTTCCACTGTCCCTGCACACCGAGGGTGGTGTTGGACAGTGCAAATCGCTGCAGCACAAGCGGTTTTGTGGTTAATGGACCCTGCCTAACGCTATCCCTGCTTCTGACAAAGCGGCAGCAACCTCTCCCTAAGCTCAGATCAGCAGCAGTAAGATGGCGGTCGGCGGGAACGCCTCTTTATAGCCCCTGTGACGTCGCAGACAGCAAGCCAATCACTGCAATGCCCTTCTCAAAGATGGTGGGGACCAGGACCTATGTCATCACGCTGCCCACACTCTGCGTTTACCTTCATTGGCTGAGAAATGGCGCTTTTCGCGTCATTGAAACGCGACTTTGGCGCGAAAGTCGCGTACCGCATGGCCGACCCCGCACAGGGGTCGGATCGGGTTTCATGAAACCCCGACTTAGCCAAAAGTCGGCGACTTTTGAAAATGTTCGACCCGTTTCGCTCAACCCTAATCCCAGGTGTCCAGGCAAATCTAAATAAATGGCTGCACAAGAGGGGTAGGGGACCTAAGATATTGAACACACAGAATATGCAGAAAGTCCACTATCCATTCACTACATAGGTGTATTCCAATGAAAATGAGCTGTCATTATAGGGGGATATCACAGAGATTTATATACATGTACTGGATAATAGATATCAATGGGTAAATCTAATGGACATCCAGAAAGCCATGTGGAGCCTAAGTGGAATGAATAGACATAAACTTAGTAGATGGAGGTGTGGACGCCTGTCCATAGAGAAGCCCTGTACAATATTACCTCCAGGTAACTGACCATCCTACTGTGCATAATGATGTACTGACCGTTCATGGTACATGTATAGATCAGTCACATTACAATATAATTGTGATGGTTGAATGTTGGGGCTCTGCCAATGTGAATGGATTATGCAGATTCCTCCCTATAAGAAAATATTTTGTACAAGTATGCATATGTTAGTATGGAATGTGTGTCCCTTACTTCATGTGTATGTATACCCCCTATCTTCTGATCCTTCAGTCTCAAGTCTGCCTATTTGCAGCTAGCTTTAACCTTATTCCCATTCACCATTGTGAAAAAAACCCTACCAGGCTTGACCCCAACCTGGCTGAGCCTTTCTGCTGCCTTAGTAGCATCATTTGATGACTCCAACCCTTCTGTATAGCAGCTGATACGAATGGAGATAAACTGGGGGTCAGTGACTGGTGGAATCTCTGTGGGAACAAAACATCCTTTTTAATTCTGCTCCTGGTTCAGGCAATATCAAATCCATTGGCAATACATTGAGTCCACATCATCCCAGGTTGCAGGGAATTGATTGCATGTACATTATATGGAGAAAAATATTGGGATGAATTAATCACTGAATTCAGGATTTTTAATCACTCATATTTCTAAAACTGTATAACATCTGGCCCCTTTTTATGTCATCTGCCTTTAATAACGTGACACAATGGCTCAGTCTAATAATCTCACTGATACCAGGGCGGTCTTGCACTATAAGCCACCTCTGTAAAAAGTCAGGTCATGACATTTCTTTCCTCCTAAATATTCCATGATTAAGGCCAGGGTCTCACTAAACATATAGAAAATCGATCCGAATCTTCCTGCCGAGAGTCGCACAAGTGTTCGTAGTATGTTTATCTGTGTGTAATCCGTTTGCGATGCGATTATGTGATTTTCTCACACCTATGTATCCGTATGGCATACGTATGACATGCGTATGGCTTTACATTTCTCACTGATTTTCCTCATTGAATTTAATGGCTCAATGGGATGAAATGAGGAAAATGGTTGCGCATTTCTCGCAAGTCACACGGATGGTCAGTGTGGTGTCCAAGTTTTTCTCGCTCCCATAGGCTTGCATTGGCGAGACTCCAGTGATATCCATGTACAATCGCAGTATACAGCAATTTTTCTCGCACGCTGAATACGCTCGAGAAAAAAAAACGGTGATGGGAGCTTCCCCATGGATTAACAGTGGTCGGAGTGGTATGCGATGTTTTCTCACATAGCACTCGTCCGTATTCTACGCTAGTGTGATCCCGGCCCAACGGTGAGTTCTTACGGGCTGAGTGATGAAACCACAGTGCCATGGACCAATGAAAGCCTAGAGGGTGCAAGTAGGTGCCTGACTAAATCCGACCTCAGATACACAGCGGCTAATGATACCATGATCCAAGGAGAGACTAAGGAGATGCGACCAGGTGCTGCTCCAAGACTGACCTCCGGAAGATGGTAGCTGACCCCCTAGTGACAGGTAGCCGGCTGGCTCGAAGGATTGATATCTGCAGGCAGGCATTGTATGAACTCAAGAACCACGTATTCAGACGGGAACTGTCTGATGTACAGAAGAGCACTGGCAGATGCGGACTAGACTGGCTAATTTACAGATGAGATGGCACAGCTGACTGACAGGCAGGTGGGCACGGCTGATGGACAGGCAGATGGGCATGTCATTAGACAGGTAGACGGGCACCGCTGAAGGACAGGCAGGTTGGCACCGCTGAAGGACAGGCAGGTGGGCACTGCTGATAGACAGGCAGGCGGGCATGATTGATAGACAGGCAAGCATACAGGAATACGAGTACTGGGACCTAAGAACTAACAAGAGTGTTTAGGAGCACACTTACAACATTCCACAGGCACCTCAATGTTGGAAAAAGAGCCCTAAAAAGTAAGTGTGCTTCAGCAATTGGCTGGGGACACTATAGGAGGATGCGCGCTGCCACTTTAAGAGAGGGGAAGTGCGTGCATGCCATAAGCACAATGCCTGGGGACCTGCATATGGGGCCCGCATTTCAGATGGCTGCAGACCTGGAGGGAAAAGATGGAGCAGGACTAGAAAAGCAGTGGTGAGTACGTTGGCATCTTTGCTGGAGGAGAGGGGCAGAAGCAGGGATGCCGGTGCTACATGAGTGGTATTATTGAAAGGTGGAAGGAACCACAGCAACTCAGCCATGAAGTGGAGACCACCGAAAGTTACAGAACGAGGTCTCCGAGTGCTGAGAAGCAAAGGGCGTAAAAGTCACCAATGCTCTGTAGACCGCATAACTGCAGAGTCCAAGCCTCCTCTCACATTAACATCAGCACAAAACTTGTTCAGCGTCAACTTTGTGGCATAAGTTTTTATAGTCGAGCAGTTGCATTCAGTCTTCCATCACCAAGCACAATGCCAAGCGTCAGATTGATTTAAAGCAGCCACTACTAGACTCTGAAGCAGTGGAAACATGTTTTATGCTGGGAAGATCAAACTTCTCTATCTGGCATCTGATAAATGATTCAGGGTTTTTGTGAATGCCAGAAAAAATGTTACCAACTGCATTGTGCCACTTGTAAATTTGATATCTTCAGTATACCAAGATATTTTGGACAATTGTATTCAACTTTGTAGGAACAGTTTGGCAGTTTGGTGAAGACCCTTTTTCGTTCCCTGTGACTGAGCCCAGTGCATAAAGCAAGGTCCATAAAGGCATGGCTGGGGGAGTTTGGTGTGGAATAGCATGACTGGCCGGACAGAGTTCTGACCTCAACTTCATCCAACAATTGAGGGATGAATTCAGTAAAACAGAGATTGAGACCCCGGCTTCTCCTCCAACACCAGTGTCTGATCACACAAATGCTCTTCTGGATAAAACGACAAACACTTCCACAGACACCTACAAAATCTTGTAAGAAGAGAGAAATCTGTTATAGCTGCAAAGGGTATGGGCATAGAATCAACTCAATGTTTTTTTTCTATGGATTTAGAATGAGATGTCATAAAAGCTCATGTGGTTGTGTAGGTGTGACTCATAATACCATGTAACAAATGCTAAAAAGATACATCAATTCAATATATCAGCGCAATGATATGGACTTGTATTTATATAGAATAGAAGTGATATGGTCACATACATGGAAAGGTGCATTACTGTTTATTTGCAATCTAATATATAAAGCTGAATGTGTGTGTGTGTGTGTGTGTGTGTGTATGTGTGCATGTCCGGGATTGGCATCTGCACCGTCGCAGCTACAACCACAAAATTTTGCACAGTCACACGTCTGGACCCGTAGAGCGTCATAGGCTACGTTGTGAGGCGAAATTTTAACCCCACGCATTTCAGTTCACTACACAATTTTGCCCCTATCTACATAATGGGGAAAAAGTGAAAGGAAAAGTGTTGGAAGCAAATTGACAGCTGGAAGATGTGAACAAGGGGGACTTAAAGTGTGAGAGCGATGGCGCCAAAGAGTATATAACGTACAGTTGCTGAGGTGGTGCCCCGATGTGGGATATGTTATGACCTGGTGGTCAGGACAATAATGGACCTGGTGGTTAAGAGCACACGGAATGACCTGATAGTTACTGATAATAAGGACGAGCTCTGTGACGTGGGAACTCTGCTGACCGCAATCCCTAAACCTATCAAACACACTAGAAATAGCCGTGGATTGCGTCTAACGCTACCCTACGCAACTCGGCACAGCCTAAGAAACTAGCTAGCCCTGAAGATAGAAAAATAAAGCCTACCTTGCCTCAGAGAAATTCCCCAAAGGAAAAGGCAGCCCCCCACATATAATGACGGTGAGTAAAGATGAAAATACAAACACAGAGATGAAATAGATTAAGCAAAGTGAGGCCCGACTTACTGAACAGACCGAGGATAGGAAAGGTTACTTTGCGGTCAGCACAAAAACCTACAAAAAGACCACGCAGAGGGTGCAAAAAGACCCTCCGCACCAACTCACGGTGCGGAGGCGCTCCCTCTGCGTCCCAGAGCTTCCAGCAAGCAAGACAGCAAATTAGAGGGACACTGTCACCTGAATTTGGAGGGAACAATCTTCAGCCATGGAGGCGGGGTTTTGGGGTTTTTGATTCACCCTTTCCTTACCTGCTGGCTGCATGCTGGCTGCAATATTGGATTGAAGTTCATTTTCTGTCCTCCATAGTACACGCCTGCGCAAGGCAAGATTGCCTTGTGCAGGCATGTACTACGGAGGACAGAGAATGAACTTCAATCCAATATTGCAGCCAGCATGCAGCCAGCGAGTAAGGAAAGGGTGAATCAAAAACCCCAAAACCCCGCCTCCATGGCTGAAGATTGTTCCCTCCAAATTCAGGTGACAGTGTCCCTTTAAATAGCAAGCTGGACAGAAAAATAGCAAACCCAAGAAATACAAGCTGGAACTTAGCTTCTGATGGGAAGACAGGTCACAAGAACGATCCAGGAGTGAACTAGACCAATACTGGAACATTGACAGGTGGCATGGAGCAAAGATCTAAGTGGAGTTAAATAGAGCAGCAGCTAACGAATTAACCTCGTCACCTGTGAAACTCAGAAACACCCACCAGAGGAAGTCCATGGACAGAACCAGCTGAAGTACCATTCATGACCACAGGAGGGAGCCCGACAACAGAATTCACAACAGGGATACTCACCACACACAGGGATATGAACACACACACAAAATGCGCCACAAACTACCACTCGCTTGAACACATATACCACCCTCAGCACACATTTCACCAGACATACACCAACCTTGCCACATAAAAGTCGAAATACAAAAGTCGCCACTCAAAACTCGCCATGTGAAAAATTTGCCACATGCAAAACTTGCCACATGCAAAACTAGGCTCACGCAAAACTCACCACACGTTGAAAACTCACCTCATGGAAAACTCGCCACATGCAAAACTTGCACACGCGGAAAAATTGCCACATGCACAAAAGTTGCAACACATGCAAAAGTTGCCTCACGCAAAACTTTCACATACTCAAAACGCACCACACATATAACTCACCGCGCGTAAAACTCGCCATGAGCAAAACTTGCTGCACACAACTTGCTACACTAACCTGTCACATGCAACTCGACACAGAAAAAGTTGCTACATGCATGTCGCCACACAAAACTCATCTCACAAAAGTCGCTACATGCATGTCGCCACACGCAACTCAACACACACAACTTGACACATGAAACTCGCCCTAAAACACACACAAGTCTGGCATTATCCAAACTACAAGAGCAACAAATGTACCATATAGGAAATATGGCAGCTGTCAGTCACATGACCTGTCTATTATGTGCATGTGTGAGCTAATATATACTGCCAGGGGGGAGGGCTTCCTGTTGGCTGGGGATTTATCAGGCTGCCAATAGCAACCAATCACAGCTCAGATTCTATTTTGCTACAGGTAATTAATCTGAGCTCTGATTGGTTAATATAGGCAACAAAGGACATTCTCGGTATAACAAAGCTTGAGTGAGGTAATAGCATGTCAGTTAGGGTGTGTTGGTGGAAAGGCTGATGTCAGTCACATTACCTCTATGTGAGAGAATATAGAAACTGCCAGTTACAGACTATTTTTACCACAATAATGCCTCATACGAAAAGGAATTCCATGGCACGAATGTCTGCTGATGTGAAAAGAAAAGCTGCATTACAAGCTAATGAAAAATGTGAAGACCGAGAAACAAGGCTGACACACATAAGAACAGCAGCTGCTTCCTCAAGAGCCATATCCAACTGAGTTCCTCAATTCCTTGGAGCCACAGGGACTTCCTCCTCACAACCTCTTTCTTAAACCTGGAGCACCTATTCTGCTATTGAGAAATTTGGAACAACCAAAGCTGTGTAATGGAACAAGACTCTTGATTAAGAACCTGTTTCCACATGTAATTGAGGCAACTATTTTGACAGGATGTGCCACAGGAGAAGATGATTTCATTCCAACAATTCCTCTCATTCCATCTGATTTGCCTTTTAATTTTATGCGCCTCCAGTTTCCTGTTCGACTGGCATTTGCTATGTCCATCAACAAGGCTCAGGGACAGTCCTTGAAAGTAGTTGGAATCGATTTACAATCTCCATGCTTTTCTCATGGTCAACTTTATGTGGCCTGTTCAAGAGTTGGAACAGCCAAAAATCTGTTCGTGTTTGCACCTGAAGGAAAAACTAAGAATGTCGTTTATCAAAAGGCTCTCGAATAAGTAGTAGAAGATTACTTCACATTACTTGGCCAATTTAGTTAAATCTGTCTGGAATATCTCTGGTGTTGAAATATATGTTGTGAAATGCTTCTATTAGCTTAGTTTTTGCCTTTTAATAATTACATTTCTATCTATTCTATTCTATTTCTTGTGGTTTTTGTGTGCAGAATAAATTTTTGTTAACACATTCTATTTTGCTAACAGCAGTTATTAACCCGGGCGAACCCGGGTAGTACAGCTAGTTATAGATAAATATACAAGAACAACTCCGAGCAACACATTTATATACAGTGATGTTTTATTTTTATTTTTTTAAAGTGTAATAATTTAAGCTAACAATGGTAGGTTTTCTATAGAACAGCCATATAATTTACAACACAATGCGAAGTACGTTATGTCTGCCAACAGGAAAAGCAGCAGGATGCAATTATTTTCACCCAATCCTCAAAGGGAAAGGTGCAGGCTGCCGCCTTAACGGTGGCTCCCAGAACTATTAATAAACACTAAATATCTCACATCAGTTTTCACGTCTCTGTACAGTATGTGGGTAAGACTGTAAAAGTGCACAGAGCGTTAAACTGAAGGGCACAACACCTAAGAGAGCCAGAGACGTGTGCGTTAAATTAACACAATACTAATTAACAAGTAGATCCATGAACTGCCAGACTAATAAAACTTCATATGTAACCTAAAAAGATGAACTGGAATATAAGTTGGTGTGCATGCATGCTGGCCACTAAACAGACAAAATGCAAGATAACAACAAAATAATTTTATACCCAGCAGTAAGTTAATGAAAAACAATAGTGCATGAAAATAATATAGGGTGCTTAATTAATATTATTAACCACTTATCGAACAAGATTTTTTTTTTTTTGCATTTTCATTTTTCGCTCCCCTTCCTCCCACAGCCATAACTTTTTTATTTTTTTGTCAACATGTCCATGTGAGGGATTGTTATTTTGTGAGACAAGTTGTACTTTTGAGCGTTATCACTGGTTTTACCATGCAGTGTACTCGAAAATGGGAAAAAAATTCCAAGTGCATTGAAATTGCAAAAAAAAGTGCAATCCCACTGTTGTTTTTTTTGCCATGTTCAATAAATGCTAAAACTTACCTGCCATAATGATTATCCGGTACGAGTTCATAGACACCAAACATGTCTAGGTTCTTTTTTATTTAAGTGGGGAAAAAAATTCCAAAGTTTGTTAAAAAAAACTGCACCATTTTCTGATGCCTGTAGCGTTTCCATTTTTCATTCGGGTTGGGTGAGGGGTTATTGCGTGCCGAGCTCATGTTTTTAATGATACCATTTGGGTGCAGATAAGATCTTTTGTTTGCCCGTTATTGCAATGTTGTGGCAACCAAAAAAATTTAATTCTGCCATTTTGACACTTCTTCTCATTACGCCATTTAACAATCAGGTTAATTCTTTTTTTATATTGATAGATCGGGCTATTCTGAACGCGGCGATACCAAATGTGTATGTTTGATTTTTTTTTATTGTTTTATTTTGAATGGGGCGTAAAGGGGGTGATTTTAACTTTTATATATTTTTAATTTTTTTATATTTTTTTTCTTACTTTTTGTATTCTTCAATAGTCTCCATGGGAGACTAGAAGCTACAGCACCGGGCGGCGCTCATAGCAATCTGGCTTTGACAACCATAGAGGTCTGCTGGAGACCTCTGGTTGTCATGCCAATGCATCGGTGACCCTCGATCACATGACGGGGTCACTGATGGGTGGTATTTCCAGCATGCTTGCTGGAAGCCAGTGATAAATACTGCTGTCAGAGGTTGACAGCGGCATTTAACGGGTTAACAGCCATGGGTGGAATACGATTCCACCCGCAGCTGTTGTTGGCAAATGTCAGCTGTATATATCAGCTGTCATGTGCCCTGAGAGGTGCAAGCTCCGGCACAGAAACACTCAAACAAGGGTAGGTTAACATTTAAAAAAATGTAAAAGCCATCCCACCACAACACGGTGACACTATTCACCATGGTCCTATTAAAACCTCACTATATATCAAGCGACATGTACGTGGATAAGGCCTAAGAAGGACTGAGACCCGGCTAGTGGACGCACAGCCATGGCGAACTACAGGTGCATCACACAAAATTAGAATACCATCAAAAAGTTAATTTATTTCAGTTTTTCAATACAAAACGTGAAACTCATATATTAAATAGTCATTACAAATAGAGTGATGTATTTCAAGTGTTTATTTCTGTTACCCAAATCTTAGTAAATTGGAATACTTTATAAGACCAGCTTGAAAAAATGATTTTAGCATCCGAAATGTTGGCCTACTGAAATGTATGTTCAGTAAATGCACTCAATACTTGGTCGGGGCTCCTTTTGCATCACTTACTGCACCAATGCAGCGTGGCATGGAGGCAATCAGCCTGTGGCACTGCTGAGGTGTTATGGAAGCCCAGGTTGCTTTGATAGCAGCCAGCAGCTCGTCTGCATTGTTGGGTCTGGTGTCTCATCTTCCTCTTGACAATACCCTATAGATTCTCTATGGGGTTAAGGTCAGGCGAGTTTGCTGGCCAATCAAGCACAGTAATACTGTTGTTTGTAAACCAGGTATTGGTACTTTGGGCAGTGTGGACAGGCGCCAAGTCCTGCTGGAGAATGAAATTTCCATCTCCAAAAAGCCTGTCGGTAGAGAGAGTCATGAAGTGCTCTAAAATTTCCTGGTAGACGGCTTCGCTGACTTTGGCCTTGAGAAATTTTGTGCCAAGAAAGCAGCAGAAAAAATGCAGCATTTATGCTACATGTGAAAACCGCCTAAATGTCCAAGTGGATGAAATTTCATGATAACTCCTCCCTCGGTGCATCTAAAGATACTGCTGAACTTAGCAAATTTAGTGCTTTTATTCTCTATAGTCTTCTATGTAGAACCAGAAAAAAATTCAGGGAAAAACAGTTGCATTTTATGGCTATGTGCAGATTTTGCTGTGGATTTTGCTGCGGATCCGCAGCGGATTTGACGCTGCCTATCTGCAGCAGTTTTCCATAAGTTTACAGTACCATGTAAGCCTATGGAAAACAAAATCAATAGTGCACATGCTGCGGAAAAAAGTGCACAGAAACACAGCAGTTAATATTCCGCAGCATGTCAATTCTTTGTGCGGATTCCATAGCGGTTTACACCTGCTCCTTAATAGGAATCCGGAGGTGTAAAACCGCAGGTGGAATCCACACAAAAAACGTGTAAAACCCGCGGTAAGGCCGGTTTCACATGTCAGTGGCTCCGGTACATGTGGTTACAGTTTCCTCACGTACCAGAGACACTGACTCACGTAGACACATTAAAATCAATGTGTCTCTGCACATGTCAGCGTGATTTCACAGACCGTGTCTCCGTTTGCAAAACATGGAGACATGTCAGTGTTTGTGGGAACGCACGGATCACACGGACCCATTAAAGTCAATGGGTCCGTGTAAACACGTACCGCACACGGATGCTGTCCGTGTGCCGCCCATGTGCCGATTGGGTACCACAGGGACCTGCAGGAGACAGCGCTACAGTAAGCGCTGTCCCCCCCAGCGTGTGGTGCTGAAGCCGCCGTTCATTACTTCTTCGCAGCAGCGTTCGCTGGAGAGAAGGAATGAAAAATCATGTTTTTTTTATTTTTTTTTGTTTAAAATAAAGTTCCCAGTCAGCTCCCGCCTCCCTCCCCCTGTGCGCCCGTCCGCTGGCATTAAAATACTTACCCGGCTCCCTCGATGCTTCCTCTCAGCGTCGCAGCTTGTCCTGTATGCGGGCACACAGGGGGTGGGAGGGGGGAGATTACCGGGAACTTTATTTTAACAACAAAAAAACTAACAAAACAATGATTTTTCATTCCTTCTCTCCAGTGAACGCTGCTGGGAAGAAGGAATGAATTCCAGAGTCAGCACCCAAAGCAGGGGACAGCGCTTTACTCTAGCGCTGTCTCCTGCATGGTCCGTGTGGTACCCAATCGGCAAACATGTGGCACACGGCTGCTGCACGTGTGCCACACTGATGTGCCACATGAGCACATGGACACACGGACACGGGTAACTCCGGTACCGATTTTTCCGGTACCGGAATTACCTGGACGTGTGAGACAGGCCTAAATCCGCGGTAATTCCGCAGTAAATCCGCAGTGCTGTTTTCCTGCGGATTTACCCAAATCACGGCTGAAAAATCCGCACACCATTCCACAATGTGTGCAAATAGCCTAAAAGCAGAATCAAAGCTTTCTGTTTTATTTAAAAAAGCTTTAAAAATGCAGCTTCACTTCTGCACAAAAAAAATAAAAAATCAAATAATGGGGAAAATACATAAAAGAAATGCAGCAAACAGGCAATAATCAAAGAAGATTGTTTTTGTGCCGTGGTGTGGACTACTGCAGAAAAATGCTAAAAAAAAGCGCATCATTTATGGCCTCAATGTTACATATTTATTACATTTTAATAAAGAAAAAATATCAATTACGCTTTTTTTATGCCATTATCAATCCCCATAAATAATCTGATCTATGTGTTGTGCGGATTTTTACCATTACAGGTACATCAAATATTTCCTTGATATCTCTTGATTTGTGATGTATATTATTCTTTTAAAAGTGAATTAAAAATGAAATTATTGTAATTGTTTTTCATTATTTTGAGTCATTTTATAGGAAGAATTTTTTTTTATTGTATTCTCCCTCTAGAATACAGAGACAAAGAAATACATTGTTATATACAATGTACAATATCTCTATGTATCAGTATAACCTGTCTCTAACAGTCTCAGCCTGCAATACAGATAAAATATACAAGATTCTTCAAGTTACATCTTTTGAACTTGTGGCTCAATATTTTTAGCTCTTGCCTACGATTATAGTGGTTGTGAGTTCAAGTTCCAGTGATACTCAGGAAAAAAAGAAAATTACATTTTTGTAATTGTTTTTCATTATGTTTAGTAGTTTTATATGAAAATAAAAATCTGACTTTTTCATCTGTAGAATATAGATACATAGAAATACACAGCTATGTACAGATGTATCTCTATGCACCTGTATAATCTGCTTCTGGGTTCTCTGCCTGCAATACAGCTCCAGATTACCAATTTTTTCTATTTTTGTCATTGTGGACTGTGGCTAGAGCTGCTTCCTGTAAACATGAAGTTGTGCATTCAAATCCTGTCAAAATCAGATTACAAGAGAAGAAGGGAATTGTTTATTTAGTTTATGCTGGTGCAGAAGGATGCATTCCTGACCCCCAAGGATGAGGATCTAAGGAGCGATGAAGATGTCGGAGAGAGGTGAGTATTAGAAGTTTCATGGGCGGACATACCACCTGTTCAAACAGTTCGGCTGCACTGGGGCCCGGAGGCTCTGGGGGGCCCCTACAGGGCGGCTAATAATGAGGGCAATTTGGCCAGTTTATCCAGCCCTGAGGCTCCGGGGGCCCCTGGTCAGATTGCCCTCATGTGCGGTAGCCAGGGAGCAATCCCTGCAGCCCCGCTGCCTGCAAGAGAAAATGGCAGCAGAGCTGCCAGGAATGGATCCGTCTTGCTTCCTGCCCACGCTTCCTGTCTCACATAGCAGCAGCTCAATGACATCATCATTCAGCGCCATGGCTGTGCGAGAAGGGAATCTGCCGTCGATCGTGCTTCTTCAGGATCCCGTGCGCAGAGGTGAGGTGTGTGTGTATGTGTATTCAGAAAGGTGAATTGTGTTGTGTGTTTCTGTTTGTGTGTAGGTGGAGGAGGGGGCAATGATGGTGGTGATGGGGCAGAGGCAATGATTGGGTTGACGGAGAGGGCAATGATGGGGCAGAAGGCAGTGATTGGGTTGATGGAGATGGCAATGATTGATGGTGATGGGCAGAAGGCAATGATTGGGTTGACAGAGAGAGCATTGATAGGGGTAAGGGGGGGAAGGAAATTATGTAGTCGGTGTAATGGGCAATGATGGGGGTCATGGGGGAAAAGACAAGGATTGTGGTGGTGGAAAGGGCAATGATGGGGATGGTGGGGGAGGAGGAAATGATGGAGGTGGTGAATGGGCAATAATGGGGGTGGTGGGGAGGAGGAAATGATGGAGGCGGTGTAATGGGCAATGATGGGGGTGGAAAGAGAAGAGACAATGATGGTGGTGGTGGAAAGGGCAATGATGGGGATTGTGGGGGAGCAGGAAATGATGGAGGTCATGGAATGGGTAATGATGGGGTGGTGGGGGAGAAGACAATAATGGTGGCGGTGTAAAGGACAATGATGGGGTGGTGGAGAGAAAGCAATAATGGAGGTGGTGAAGAGGGCAATCATGAGGGTGGACGAGAGGGCAATAATGGGATGCGGGAGGACAATGAGGAGTATGAGGGATTAGGATGGTAGGAAGGGGGATTTATAATGGATTTAGGAGCAGGGGGAGGTGGAGGAAGATGTTGTTATCTATTATTATGTCTAACACAGTCCCTTAGTATAAAGTGTACTCACTTATTATGTATAGCACAGTCCCTTAGTGTATAGTGTACTCTTATGTATAACACCATCCTTAGTTACATAGTTTCCTCTTTTGTTATGTATAACACCATCCCTTATTACATACCATCCTCTCTAGTTATATTGATGCCCTCCCTTATTATATAGCTTCCTCTGCTGTTATGTACAGTGTTGTCTCTTACATAGTGTATTCTTGTTATTTTTGTTATTCACTGCGCCCTCTTTTATTACATAGTCCTCTCTCTTGTTAGATATAAAATGACTACTGATGGAGGAGCAGGTGACTAGACTACCAGACCATCAGCTCCTCCTTTAGAAAAGAAGCCTTCCCATGCTCCATCAGCCATCATTGCATTATACAGCTGACAAGACAGGGTGGTATGTAATAAAAAAACAGGGTTCTATAAAATCCTATATGGAAGGGACAGTGCTGTACATAATAAGAGCGGGCACTATATAATAAGGGACTGCAATATACATAATAAAGGAGACTATGTAATACATACATGTATGTGTGGCTATATATATATATATATATATATATATATATACTAGCTGAAGAGCCCGGCGTTGCCTGGGCATAATAAATATCTGTGGTTAGTTATAGCACCTCACTTCTCTTATTTTCCCCTCACGCCTCTCATTTTCCCCCTCACATCTCTCATTTTCTCCCTCACACCTCTCATTTTCTCCCTCACTCCCCCTAACACTTGTCATTTCGACCTCACATCTGTCATTTTCCGATCACTCCACTATTTTCCCTCACTCCTCTCATTTTGCACTCACACCTTTTCATTTTCACCTCACACCTCTCATTTTCACCTCAGTATATACATGTTTGTCATCTCCCTTATATATAGTATACACCTGTATGTCATCTCCTGTATATAGTATATACCTGTATGCCATCTCCCCTGTATATAGTATATACCTGCTGTGTGTCATCTCCCTGTATATAGTATATACCTGTATGTTATCTCCTCCTATATATAGTATATACCTGTATGTCATCTCCTTCTATATATAGTATATACCTGTATGTCATCTCCTCCTGTATATAGTATATACCTGTGTGTCATCTCCCCTGTATATAGTATATATCTGTGTGTCATCTCCTCCTGTATATAGTATATACCTGTAGGTCATCTGCTCCTGCATATAGTATATACCTGTGTGTCATCTCCTCCTGTATATAGTATATACCTGTATGTCATCTCCTCCATACTATATACCTGTAGGTCATCTGCTCCTGTATATAGTATATACCTGTGTGTCATCTCCTCCTGTATATAGTATATACCTGTATGTCATCTCCTCCAGTATATAGTATGTACCTGTATGTCATCTCCTCCTCTATATATATATACCTGTGTGTCATCTCTCTTGTATATAATATATATCTGTGTGTCATCTCCCCTGTATATAGTATATACCTGTGTGTCATCTCCTACTGTATTAGACCTCATTCACATGTTATTTGCCCAGTATTTTTACCTCAGTATTTGTAAGCTAAATTGGCAGCCTGAAAAATCCCCAGCCAACAGGAAGCCCTCCCCCTGGCAGTATATATTAGCTCACACATACATATAATAGACAGGTCATGTGACTGACAGCTGCTGTATTTCCTATATGGTACATTTGTTGCTCTTGTAGTTTGTCTGCTTATTAACCAGATTAATATTTTTGAAGGATAATACCAGACTTGTGTGTGTTTTAGGGCGAGTTTCGTTTGTCAAGTTGTGTGTGTTGAGTTGCGTGTAGCGACATGCATGTAGCGACTTTTGTGAGATGAGTTTTGTGTGGCAACATGCGTGTAGCAACTTTTTGTGTGTCAAGTTGCATGTGACAGGTTAGTGTAGCAAGTTGTGTGCAGCAAGTTTTGCGCATGGCGAGTTTTGCGCATGGGGAGTTTTATGTGTGGTGCCTTTTGAGTATGTGCAGGTTTTGTGTGAGGCAACTTTTGCGTGTGTTGCAACTTTTGTGCATGTGGCAATTTTTCTGCGTGTGCAAGTTTTGCATGTGGCGAGTTTTCCATGAGGTGAGTTTTGCACTTGTGGTGAGTTTTGCGTGAGCCTAGTTTTTGCATATGGCGAGTTTTGCGCGTGGCGAGTTTTCAGCGGCGACTTTTGTGTTTCGACTTTTATGTGGCGAGGTTGGTGTATGTGTGGTGAAATGTGTCCTGAGGGCGGTATATGTGTTCAAGCACGTGGTAGTTTGTGGCACATTTTGTGTATGTGTTCATATCCCCGTGTGTGGTGAGTATCCCATGTCGGGGTCCCACCTTAGCAACTGTACGGTAAATACTCTTTGGCGCCATCGCTCACTCTTTAAGTCCCCCTTGTTCACATCTGGCAGCTGTCAATTTGCCTCCAACACTTTTACTTTCACTTTTCCCCATTATGTAGATAGGGGCAAAATTGTTTGGTGAATTGGAAAGTGCGGGGTTAAAATTTCACCTCACAACATAGCGTATGATCCTCTCAGGTTCCAGACGTGTGACTGTGCAAAATTTTGTGGCTGTAGCTGCGACGCCTCCAACACTTTTCCTTTCACTTTTTCCCCATTATGTAGATAGGGGCAAAATTGTTTGGTGAATTGGAAAGCGCGGGGTTAAAATTTCACCTCACAACATAGCCTATGATCCTCTCAGGTTCCAGACGTGTGACTGTGCAAAATTTTGTGGCTGTAGCTGCGACGCCTCCAACACTTTTCCTTTCACTTTTTTCCCCACTATGTAGATAGGGGCAAAATTGTTTGGTGAATTGGAACGCGCGGGGTTAAAATTTCACCTCACAACCTAGCCTATGACGCTCTCGGGGTCCAGATGTGTGTCTCTGCAAAATGTTGTGGCTGTAGCTGCGACGGTGCAGATGCCAATCCCGGACATACATACATACACACACACACACACACACACATTCAGCTTTATATATTATATATATATATATATATATATATATATATATATATATATATATATATTTAGTACAGACCAAAAGTTTGGACACACCTTCTCATTTAAAGATTTTACTGTGTTTTCATGACTATGAAAATTGTACATTCACACTGAAGGCATCAAAACTATGAATTAACACATATGGCATTATATGCTTAACAAAACAGTGTGAAACAACTGAAATTATGTCTTATATTCTAGGTTCTTCAAAGTAGCCACCTTTTGCTTTGATTACTGCTTTGCACACTCTTGGCATTCTCTTGATGAGGTTCAAGAGGAAATGGTTTTCACTTCACAGGTGTGCCCTGTCAAGTTTAATAAGTGGAATTTCTTGCCTTATAAATGGTGTTGGGACCATCAGTTGTGTTGTGCAGAAGTCTGGTGGATACACAGCTGATAGTCCTACTGAATAGACTGTTAGAATTTGTATTATGGCAAGAAAAAAGCAGCTAAGTAAAGAAAAACGAGTGGCCATCATTACTTTAAGAAATAAAGGTCAGTCAGTCCGAAAAATTAGGAAAACTTTGAAAGTGTCTCCAAGTGCAGTGGCAAAAACCATCAAGCACTACAAAGAAACTGGCTCACATGAGGACCATCCCAGGAAAGGAAGATCAAGTGTCACCTCTGCTTCTGAGGATAAGTATATTTGAGTCACCAGCCTCAGAAATCGCAGGTTAACAGCAGCTCAGATTAGAGACCAGGTCAATGCCACACAGAGTTCTAGCAGCAGACACATCTCTACAACAACTGTTAAGAGGAGACTTTGTGCAGCAGGCCTTCATGGTAAAATAGGTTCCAACCACCGTGTCTTTGTGCGATGCAGAAAAGGTGAACGGGTGGACTCTACTTGCCTGGTTCCCACCGTGAAGCATGGAGGAGGACGTGTGATGGTGTGGGGGTGCTTTGCTGGTGACACTGTTGGGGATTTATTCAAAATTGAAGGCATACTGAACCAGCATGGCTACCACAGCATCTTGCAGCCGCATGCTATTCCATCCGGTTTGCGTTTAGTTGGACCATCATTTATTTTTCAACAGGACAATGACCCCAAACACACCTCCAGGCTGTGTAAGGGCTATTTGAGCAAGAAAAATAGTGATAGGGTGCTATGCCAGATGACCTGGCCTCCACAGTCACCAGACCTGAACCCAATCGAGATGGTTTGGGGTGAGCTGGACTGCAGAGTGAAGGCAAAAGGGCCAACATGTGCTAAGCATCTCTGCCAAGAGTGTGCAAATACAGAAAAATCTTTAAATGAAAAGGTGTGTCCAAACTTTTGGTCTGTACTGTATATATATATATATATATATATATATATATATATATATATATATGTAGCTTTGTCACCTTAAAAGGAGGGGGGCCCAGACACATTTCCTGCACAGGAGCCCCAAGCTATCTGTGTTCACCCCAGAGAAGTTGTGAATGAGCCCTCAAAGCGGGACTGTCTTGCTTAATCCGTGGCAGTTGGGAGCTATGCCTCAATGTTGGATTCCCAGCTACACTGATCAGTAATGCTGTATAATGTCCTCCACGCTGTGTGATATATGGGAGATGTGTAGGCTAAGGTTTAGAAAATGCAGAGTATCAGTCATGTAATGGAAATAAATAGTGTAATTCCACATGATGACACATATGACAAATTAGTCTGGAAATGCTTTAAGTCTCGGTATGCTTACATTTTTTTTTCCACAGCAACCCCTCAACCTACCATTTGACTTTTGAGCTCTGTAGGATGCTTGGGCTGAAGACTCAGCTAACATCATGGTGTAAACTATCACTTCTCAAGGAAGGAAGCCTTAACCTGTGGAGCAGAAGACTGTACCCTTGTGCATTTATATAGTTAATCACAAATCCTAGTGCATTTTTGCTGTGACGCATGAAGAGTTTAATGTACCAGGGTGAGAGACAGAATATATTCAGGTTTTATCACATGCTCACACTCCGTACTATCACTTTATAATAACATAAATCCAGAAACCCATTTTACAAGTCATGGTGACAAGATTTTACATTATTAGAATATGTCAGATTCCATTGATGTATGAAACATTCCCCAAAATGTTCACTCATGAAGAAATAATCTAGGACTATACAGTGTTATACATAGGACTTGAGCAGTTTGCCTAGTCTAGGGTAAATGTACTCCTATCTACACAGCTGTCTCATACGTTGTCGGACTGGAGTGCCTAACATCCACAAGTGCCTAACGTCCACAAGTGGAATTGATACTGGGGCTCACTCTATAATGGAAAAAGCGATCCACACCTTTTCTGCAACAAAATCCATAACGGAATTTACTGCAGATTTTGCCATTTGTTTTCCAATTTTTTTTGCCAATATTGTTTCAAATCTATTGGTGACATATATTTTCCATAAGCAATTAGTAAATGTGCAAACTTAGTCTACAGAAAACTACAAATCTTTATGGTCTAAAGACATCAGGGCATTTAGAAGTTGTAGTTTCACATAGCATGAGTTTATGGAATTGCAGTGAAACCAAAGCTTTTTGGCTATAGTCTCGGAAAATTGCAGCAGAAAAAAATAAAACACCACAAATACATCTTGTTAGTTGAAAGCTTGTGAAAAAGGGGAGGTTGGAAAAGAAGAGACAAAAGAGGAAGAGAAGTATTAATCGGACGCTGATGCAACTGGGAAGGCAGCATAGATAGATGACCAGATATGTGCACACTCCACGCTGTGCTCTGCAGCAGAGGGGTCCATAAGGGAATTTATTGGCTGCTCAGGTGGTCAGTCCATGCCTGTCCTCATATTAAACATCGAAATATATGTCTATATATATATATATATATATATATATATATACACAGTACAGACCAAAAATTTGGACACACCTTCTCATTTAAAGATTTTTCTGTATTTTCATGACTATGAAAATTATACATTCACACTAAATGCATCAAAACTATGAATTAGCACATGTGGAATTATATACTTAACAAAAAAGTGTGAAACAACTGAAAATATGTCTTATATTCTAGGTTCTTCAAAGTAGCCACCTTTTGCTTTGATGACTGCTTTGCACACTATTGACATTCTCTTGATGAGCTTCAAGAGGTAGTCACCGGGAATGGTCTTCCAACAATCTTGAAGGAGTCCCCAGAGATGCTTAGCACTTGTTGGCCCTTTTGCATTCACTCTGCGGTCCAGCTCACCCCAAACCATCTCGATTGGGTTCAGGTCTGGTGACTGTGGAGGCCAGGTCATCTGGCGTAGCACCCCATCACTCTCCTTCTTGGTCAAATAGCCCTTACACAGCCGGGAGGTGTGTTTAAGGTCATTGTCCTGTTGAAAAATAAATGATGGTCCAACTAAACGCAAACCGGATGGAATAGCATGCCGCTGCAAGATGCTGTGGTAGCCATGCTGGCTCAGTATGCCTTCAGTTTTGAATAAATCCCCAACAGTGTCACCAGCAAAGCACCCCCACACCATCACACCTCCTCCTCCATGCTTCACGGTGGGAACCCGGCATTTAGAGTCCATCCGTTCACCTTTTCTGCATCACACAAAGACACGGTGGTCAGAACCAAAAATTTCAAATTTGGACTCATCAGACGAAAGAACAGATTTCCACTGGTCTAATGTCCATTCCTTGTGTTCTTCAGCCCAAACAAGTCTTGTCTGCTTGTTGCTTGTCCTTAGCAGAGGTTTCCTAGCATCTATTTTACCATTAAGGCCTGCTGCACAAAGTCTCCTCTTAACAGTTGTTGTAGAGATGTATCTGCTGCTAGAACTCTGTGTGGCATTGACCTGGTCTCTAATCTGAGCTGCTATTAACCTGCGATTTCTGGGGCTGGTGACTTATATAACCTTATCGTCAGAAGCAGAGGTGACTCTTGGTCTTCCTTTCCTGGGGCGGTCCTCATGTGAGCCAGTTCCTATGTAGCGCTTGATGGTTTTTGCCACTGCACTAGGGGACACTTTCAAAGTTTTCCCAATTTTTCGGACTGACTGACCATGATTTCTTAAAGTAATGAGGGCCACTCATTTTTCTTTAGTTAGCTGCTCTTTTCTTGCCATAATACAAATTCTAACAGTCTATTCAGTAGGGCTATCAGCTGTGTATCCACCAAACTTCTGCACAACACAACTCATGGTCCCAACACCATTTATAAGGCAAGAAATCCCACTTATTAAACCTGATAGGGCACACCTGTGAAGTGAAAACCATTCCTGGTGACTATCTCTTGAAGCTCATCAAGAGAATGCCAAGAGTGTGCAAAGCAGTCATCAAAGCAAAAGGTGGCTGCTTTGAAGAACCTAGAATATAAGATATAATTTCAGTTGTTTCACACTTTTTTGTTAAGAATATAATTCCACATGTGTTAATTCATAGTTTTGATGCCTTCAGTGTGAATGTACAATTTTCATAGTCATGAAAATACAGAAAAATCTTTAAATGAGAAGGTGTGTCCAAACTTTTGGTCTGTACGGTATATATATGTGCTGAATCATTGGTGGATAAAGGCAGAATTTTTGTAGTAAGACCGTCTTCTTTACTGATAGTTATAGGGTAGGAAAAAGCATAGAACATAAGTGCTTCGAAAAATGGTAATTTAGCAAGTTGAATATAACATCTGTAGTACTAAGAGAATGTTAGGAGCTCATCTCCAAGAGATTGAGGTCTTCTGCTCCTTAAGACCCAATACGAAGAGGATGGGATATAGAGTGCACTGTATTTTATTTGGTAAAATGATAATCTATGCAATCAAATATTCCTTTTTTTATTTTTTTTATTTTTATTTATAAAGGCATAAAAATACAGCCAACCATTTATTTGTAGCTTGACGAAGGCTTCGAATCGGAGCCGAAAACTGGTTTGCATTGTTTTTATGCCTTTACAAATAAAAAAGCAAAGAAACATTCAATTCCACGGATTTTCATTTTACCATATAAAGGGCAACGCACTCTATATCCCATCCTCCTATTATTAGGACTTATCTTCTTTAAAGGGAATCGGTCAGCAGGTTTTTTCTATTTAATCTGAAAGCAGCATAATGTAGGGGAAGATACCGTGATTACAGGGATGTGTCACTTACAGGGCTGTGTGGTGTAGTTTCAATAAAACCAGTGTTTTATCAGCAGAAGATTATCAATGCCTGATTAGGTTTCACGTGCAGGCCATCCCAGCTAGTCTGTGTAACCCCGCCCCCACCTCTGAGTGGCAGCTTGCTGACAATGCTCAGCGTACATAGGAATCTGCCAATCGGTGGTTTGTGTGGGGTTATACAGAGCTCAGGATTCTGAGCACTGCTACATTTATAACAGATAAAACAGGGATTCTATCACAATTGCACAAAGCATCCCTGTAAGTGATACATAGTTGGGATGAGTTTCTCTTGCTCTATATTATGCTGCTCTCAGATTACATTTCAAAAACTGCTGACATATTCCCTTTAAATACTCATCACAACTTTAAAGGGGTTGTCCAGTCCAAATCGTTTAGTCTGCAGTCAATTTGTCAGAAATTTGTGGCACAAAGCCATCAAATAGACTGTAAACTTGGGCTAGACAGAAGAAAGACGCAGCAAATTTATCATTGACCATGAGACACTGATAGATTTGGTGCATTTTTAAGACTGTCAGGTCTACATTTACACTTTCTAAAAATTAGACAGGTTTAGTGAATCTGTCGCCTTGTGATTAATTTGTGATTAATAATTACAAGGAGCACAAATCATTGCACTTATGGAAGTTTTCTGAAAAAATCTGTCTTTGGCTTGCATGTGTTGTGGACCTGCGGAACTTCGCCAAATGTAAATTACTTACTTGCCGAGTGCAAATCATTCACTCATGACACTTTTCTATGTGGAGAATTGCCAGGAAAACTCCGTACATAGCTGGTTCTCCTGCAAATACTACTGGGAATAATTATAAAAGGGGCATAAAACAATATAAGTTCTGAATAGATGTCATCAACCAAAATGGTGCCCATGTAACTAACAGTCTTGTTGATGAGAATCGCTCAGATTCCACTGAGGGAGAGACTCTGGTGCACAGTACATCAGTTAGGCCATGTCCACACATTCAGTATTTTACCTCAGTATGTGTAAACCAAAACCAGGAGTGGAAAAATATAATAGAAACACGTCACAACTTCTGTATTTATCACCCACTCCTGGTTTTGGCTTATGAATACTGAGGTAAAATACTGACCAAATACTGAGGTAAAATACTGACCAAATACTGAGGTAAAATACTGACCAAATACTGAACGAGTACACGTGGTCTTAGTTTGGGACATGTGTAACGCAACAGCCATTCTCAGACAAGTTGTGCAACTTATATTAGGTCTCCTTCACTCGTCCGTTTAAACACATCAGTGTTTTCCAGCTATCCATAAAAAAAAATGATAAAGCTTCTCCTATACTTTACAATGTTAAAATTGTACAGCACACGAATGTCACACGGATTGTACACTGATGACGTCCGTGTTCTGATCGTGTTTTTCATGGACCCATAGGCTTGTATTGGTCCTTTTCATCCCCGCTGCCAGAAAAAATGTGGACATGTCTCTGCGTGTTTTTTGCAAGGATACAAAGTGCATGTAAAAACAGGAAAATGAGCATAGAAGCATAAGTTGTAATGGATATGTGTGATCCGCGAAAAAAAAAAATTGATGCCACACGTACTGCAAAGATGGACATTTGAAAGAGGCCTTAGAGCTGTAATTTTTCTGTTACGTAATCGCCAAATCACAAATAAGTCGAATGTCGTATGCAACTTGTATGGAAGACTATGCAACCTACAACCAGTTTCAGAAAATCCCAAACACTTAGAAACATGTGTGACTCTGTCTCGCAGTACGTTGCGGGTCACAATGTGACACATATAGGAAATCATTACAACCAACGCTGTGATGTTGTGAGACACGTTAGGCTATGTGCACACGTTGCGGATTAGGCTTAGGAATTTCTGGTGCGGATTCTGCCTCTCCTGGCAGAAAGCGCACCTGCAGATTTGTCGCGTTTTGTGTGTGGTTCCGCAGCGTTTTTTGTGCGTTTTTGCCGCAGTTTTCTTGCAGATTTGCTGCGTTTTTACCCCTGCGGTTTTTTATAATGGAATGGGTACAAAAACGCTGCAGATTCACAAAAAAAGAAGTGACATGCTACTTCTTTTAAACCGCAGCGTTTCCGCAGCGGATTTTCCGTGAAGTGTGCACAGCATTTTTTTTTCTCATTGATTTACATTGTACTGTAAATCCATTGCGGATCTGCAGCATTTCTGCACCTCAAAAAACGCTGCGGATCCGCAGAGAATCTGCAACGTGTGCACATAGCCTAACCGTGCAGCCCTGGCTTTATCGTCATTAAGTATACAACTAAGTTTATTCCAAGTTAAATACTGCAAAAAAACAAGAGAATTAGTTGCCATTTGGATTTCCTTTATGGATCAGCAATAGAGTCATAAAACTTACATTAAATAAATCTCAATGCAAACAATCTCAAGCAGCTAAATAAAGCCGCGCCATGCAATCAAGTGATGAGAACCGCATAATCATCATATGAGTAAAATGGTTGTGATTGCCGCTACTGCCAAAGAGTCAGTCAACAACAAGAGCCACTTGAAGACGCAATAGAAATAAAAGTAATGATTGTGGTTCAAAACCAATTATTCTGCAAAATAGTAAGATAACATTAACTTCATAGTTATAGTGCACTGCTAACCTGATTATCTGAAAAACACTACATATCCGCAACACATTATTGCTAAATCGTACTTTTTTGTTGTTGTAATCTTGCAATAATTTTGGAAGAAAGCACCACATGTGAAAAATACCATTAATGTATGTGCACACTGTGTCTTTGTGTGTGAATTCTGCCCTGAATACCCCTGAAAAAGCACCACTGAAATACCCCATAAAATTAATATAGTGCACAGTAATGTAAAACTATTTCTGTGTACATGTTCCACATTGTTCGGAAACCCTGAAGCGGTTAAAAAAAAATAACATGTTCATTTTTCAGGTGGCTTCCACTATACGTAAAAATATAGAGCGAAAGACGCCATAGGAAAACTCACAAAACATACTGCTTTTGTTAAAAAAAAATATTTTTACGAAATATTAGCTCTTAAAGATTGCTACATCTTATTGGGGTAAATGTTGCACACCTGTCCCAGATATCTCGGACTCTGCTCCCATCACCTCTGTCCGCTGCCCTCTGTTGTGCTCCACGTCGGCTTTGGCAGATTGGTCGTCATGGCTCAGTTTCATAATTTTCCTAGGCCTTTTAAGGCCCATTAGGATACACATCTGTGTCTTCAGATTAAAACTCTAGTTTGCCATACTCCACCTCCTGTGCACAGGGTGGTAACCTGCTTCAATCCCTGCTACATTGCTGACTTCACTTCTTTAATCCTGCTGCTTGCAAGATTCCTGAGGGTACCTCGTCCTTGCTCTCCACATGCCATCTTACCAGCTGCTCCAAAGCTCAGGTCCATATACCCATCAGAATCTGGGGCTTAGTGGCTCCACTTCACAAGATGAGCCTAACAGGGTAGTAATGAGTGACACTCCACTCCAGGGAAGCATAAAGGAATAGATTTAATTCATAGTCTTAGAAATATAGCAAGTGTTTCTCTATTTCCCTCACATGTTCCCTAGCCCAAACGCAGAACTCACATTAAGTGAGTCCCACATAACTCAAATTGCAAGTGCATGTGGTATAATATATTAGCCACATAATATATTAGCTGTTGTGAATTCTGTGGCAGAGCTCCCTCCTGTGGTCACAAGTGGTACTTCGGCTGATTCTCTCTGTGAGCTTCCGTTGGTGGAGGAGAGTGGTACTGTGGCTTCTGAGTTTCCTTCCTCAGGTGATGTGGTGAAGTCGTTAGGTGCTGCTCTATTTAACTCCACCTAGTGCTTTGATCCGGGCCTCCAGTCAATGTTCTAGTATTGGACCTGTTTCCTCCTGGATCGTTCCTGTGGCCTGCTGCTCTGCATAGCTAAGTTCCGCTTTTGCTATTCGTTTGCTGTTTTTTTCTGTCCAGCTTGCTTATTTGTTTTTTTCTTGCTTGCTGGAAGCTCTGGGACGCAGAGGGTGTACCTCCGTGCCGTTAGTTTGGTACGGATGGTCTTTTTGCCTCTTTGCGTGGTTGTTTGTAGGGTTTTGTGTTGACCGCATAGTTACCTTTCCTATCCTCGCTCTGTTTAGTAAGTCGGGCCTCACTTTGCTAAATCTATTTCTACGTTTGTCTTTTCATCTTAACTCACAGTCATTATATGTGGGGGCTGCCTTTTCCTTTGGGGTATTTCTCTGAGGCAAGGTAGGCTTATTTTCTATCTTCAGGCTAGCTAGTTTCTCAGGCTGTGCCGAGTTGCATAGGGAGCGTTAGGCGCAATCCACGGCTGCCTCTAGTGTTGTTGGAGAGGATTAGGGATTGCGGTCAGCAGAGTTCCCACGTCTCAGAGCTCGTTCTATGTTTTTGGGTTATTGTCAGATCACTGTATGTGCTCTGACTTCTATGTCCATTGTGGTACTGAATTACCTTATCATAACAATTAGCACGGCTCCGGGTTGTAAACTAATTAACCCCTTGAGATGGATTTACAGCGTGGGACTTGACTGTACGGCGGACAGGTATGGGATATTGTAGCTTTTTTATTTTTCTTTTTTTTTTTTACAGAAGAACGAGGGCTTTGCTTGGATTGAGCATGCAATAAAGATGCTAAACCTGTGTGTTTCTTTATTTCATTAATAGACTTTATTCTTAATGTGTGTGTGTGTATTTTTAACCCTTTCATACTCTTGGATTAATAATGGGTAGGTGTCTTATTGACACCTCTCCATTATTAACCAGGCTTAATGTCACAATGTGTACAATAGCAAGGTGACATTGACCCCTTATTACCCCATATGCCAATGCTACAGGGCAGTGGGAAGAGAGAGGCTAAGTGTCAGAATAGGTGCATCTTACAGATGCGCCTTTTCTGGGGTGGCTGGGGGCAGATGTTTTTAGCCGGGGGGGCAATAACCATGGTCCCTCTCTGGGCTGTTAATATCTACCCTCAGTCACTTGCTTTCCCTCTTTGGTGGAGAAAATTGTGCGGGAGCCAGCGCCATTTTTTTCCGGGAATTAGGGTATGTGCACATGTAGAAATGGTCCGCTGCGGATTTTTCTGCAGCAGATTTGATAAATTCGCAGGGCAAAAACACTGTGTTTTTCCTGCAAATGTATCGCGGATTTACAGCGGTTTTTGCGCAGATTCCACTGTGGTTTTACACCTGCGGTTTTCTATTATGGAGCAGGTGTAAAACCGCTGTGGATTCCGCACAAAGAATTGACATGCGGCGGAATGTAAACTGCTGCGTTTCCGCGCATTTTTTTTCCGCAGCATGTGCACTGCGGATTGCATTTCCCATAGGTTTACATTGTACTGTAAACACATGGGAAACTGCTGCGGATCCACAGCTGCGGAAATGCTGCGGATCCACAGCTGCGGAAATGCTGCGGATCCGCAGCAAAATCCGCAGCGTGTGCACACTAAATCCTTTAATACATACAGCTCCAAATTTTTACACACACATACTACTAACATTATTAGTGAGGGACATATAAAAATCTAACTGATATGCAATGGTTTACTGTATGTTAACCATATCTCATATCCTGTTGGGTTTGGTAATGATTTTACAGATGCTGACAATTGAATTATCGCCTATTCTGCTATATAACTCTCTATGAAATATAAAGATATATATATGTGTGTGTGTGTGTGGCAAATCTATTCTATTGTAAGCTGTCAGTGTGATTTTACTGAATACCACACTAAATGTCTGTCTTTTCCATAGGACACCGATGCGTATTTCTCGCAAGTCACACAAATGGTCCTTGTGATGTGTGAGTTTTTCTCGCACTCGTAGACTTGCATTGGCGTATTTCAGGCATAATACGGTGACAATCTCAGCATGCTACGATTTCATATGCGCATATAATACGGATGAGAAAACAATGGATGATGGGAGCTGCCCCATAGATTAAGATTGGTCCGAGTGCTACGCTTTTTTCGCATAGCACTCATCCGTATTACGCTCTAGTGTGACTCTGGTCTTAAAAGTAGACATGAATCTAATGGTTGGACCCTTCTTTGACTTGGTCAGTGAGTTACAGAGCAAATGATCCCGAGGTGTTTTCTTGGTAGAAAAGTAACCTTGCTTCTGTGGCACCCCTAGGGGTATTTGCCACAAAAATAGTTACTGACAGTAAGTACAAATACTAAAATAGCAAGACTGCACTACCACCTCCGGCCAGAAGGGGGAGCTCCAGAGACTCCCCTTGATCCATTCTGGTCTGAGAGAAGAAATGGCAGTTGGGCCAAGGAGCTGATAGTGAGAGGTCATACAGTTGAATCTCTAACAGCCCTGTGACTGTTACCAGGCCTAAATCACCGGCCTGAGGAGAAGAGGGATAGAGAAAAAGGACATTGTGAGAACCGGGTAGCATTAATCACTACCCAGAACAGGCGCAAAGACGGATACCGGATACCGGATCCGTGGCTGTATTCATTATATATAATACAGCAACCGGAAAAATGTGAGGTGATATCAGCTTCACTAGGGTCGGATGCAGCAACAGACACAGAGTTCAGCGGTACTCCCAGAGGGGGTAAACCGATAAAAGGACTCGGGTTGCCCGTCGAACCAGGACCCGGAGGGGACAGATTGGGCCGGCAGCCAGTTCACATACAGCAGCAGGGCCACACAGAAATTGCGCACAATAAGAGGCGAAGACCCCGGCAGGGTCAAAGTAACTCAGAGTTCCCATACAGACTCCGGTGACAGGACTGGTTGTAAATCCTTTTATGTTAAAGTAAACTGGTTAAACGTTTCAGTGCCTCAGTCTTTCATTTGGACTATAGCCATCTATCCAGGATCGAGATCGTCACCGCTGGGAGAACCTGCTGCTGATCAAGTAAGTGCCTGTCCCCTCATGATACCCCTTACACTGTGCATTGCCTGAGGCCACAGCACCGGGTCAAGCCACCCGTGACATCCCCCTCAAGAGACAGACTCCATTGGTCCGGTGCTGGGTATCCCGGTCTCCTGGGCGTCACAATTGGCGTCACGAACAGGATCTAGCCAGCCCGTATACCGGGTATTGTGTGCCGTGATTGGAGCCCAAAACTGTGAAAACTGGGATGAAAAATCTTGAAAATTGACTTTATTAAAGAAAAATCCATTCCCCATTGAAAACTATTGAAAGTGACTTTTCCCCATTGGTTATAATGGAGTAAAGATGGCCGCCATCCCCTGAGGTAATCACTTCATAACCGTTAGGCACGAGACTGTTAATTGAGCTACGCCATCACCTGAGCCCCAGTCTAACTGAAAAACTTCAGAATCCGCCATTACAGAGCGCGCGGCGGGCGGGAGCAGCAGGGGGCGTGTCATTGTGGGCGGCACCAAGCTGAGCGCTCTGACTTCAGAGCAAGGGGAAAATCGATCCTGCTGCACAGCGGAACGAATCTACACTATCCCGACGGAAGCGGAGGACCGGAAGGGTCCGGATTAACTAAGGGGGCACAGTATGTCGCAGCACGGAGACGCCGCAGCACTCGGCAACGCTAATGCAGCTGAAAGACAGAGTGTCAATAGAGAGTCCGGCAGCGCAGCGGTGCAAGGAGTGGCGCCCATCATGCCGGTGCTGATGCCATATACCCCGGGTGGCCCATGGCTTCCAATGTATGAAGGTGAGCCTAATACCCTTGACGATTTCAGAGAAAAGATGCTGGCCCATTTTGACATGTTCCCTGTGGGTGAAGTTCAGCGTGTTAGTCTCCTGATGATGCAGTTAAGTGGCCATGCTAAGCGAGAAGTCACAGCATGGGCAGCTGATCTAAAAGGCACTGTTGAACGCATATTTGCTGGATTAAAAGCTACATTTGAAACCACGGCCAGCAGCAAAGCTAAAATACGATTCTTTAGTTGCAAACAAAAAACTAATGAGGGCGTGAGAGACTTTGCCTTAAACCTGCAGGAAGCCCTTAAATCACTTACACTGGCTGAACCCATTTTTAACACCGGAGCGGATAAACTGCTAAGAGATCAATTTATTGAGGGACTCTACACCCCTTCTCAAAGGGGGCATGTGAGCATGCTTGTTTTTAAGAACCCTGAATTGACATTTGCCCAATTAAAGGAGAGCGCTATACGTCTCCAGCTGGCAGAGGCACCTCGGGATCAGGATCCTGCGCAACCCATGGCAGAGGCACCTCAACAACAGGGAGTGCCAGTGACATCAGCTATGTCTGGGGCCATTGCTAAGCCCCTGGGGCCCAGTACTAATGAGGCTCTTCAACAAAAGCTTGACTCTTTAGCTGATGTTGTTGCTTCAATGGCTAAAACCATGCAGGAGATGAGAGGACACAAGATGGAGTTGGCAAACTGTAGAGAGGATGTTCCATGGATGAGACCCCGGAGATACCCGACATGGAGAGGACGACCCCGCGACCGCTACCAACCGGATGGACAGCCCATTTGCCGCCGTTGCCAGCAGCCGGGCCACTTTGCATGAGATTGTGATTTAAACGGGAATCCCCTGGGAATGCGGGCCGCTTCGCAGGAATGAACTTTCAAGGCCCAACACCCTGGCACGACAGGTACATCGGAGGACGACCCATTATCCCTATCGTGCTGGACGGAATTCCCCTCAACGCTTTGCTGGACACAGGTTCCCAGATTTCATCTATACCGTATATCCTTTATAAGAGGTACTGGGCTGATGCAGATATTGATAAAGGGCCCTCTGATGTTGAACTAGATATATGGGCCAGTAATGGTAAGTTGGTACCGAAACTAGGATTCAGGGAGATGACCATAAAGATTGGTAAAGTAGAACTGAAGAAACAGGGTATAATTGTTGTTGATGTTGACCGGCGGAACTGTGAACCAACTGTATTGATAGGAATGAATGTGTTAGAGAACTGCTTTTCCGAAGTCATTTCTGTCTTACAGCAAATTGCTGAAACTGCCCAATCCTGCCAGCAGAGAGTTCTCTGGAGGGAAATAAAAGTATTGATGTTAAGGCAACAGGTAGAAGTTGCAGGTGGAGAAATCGGCAGTGTGAGGGTAAGTGATCCAACGTCTATTGTAATCCCACCAAAAACAGAAATGCTGGTATGGTGTAGAGCAGCCATTGGTACTAAGGGACGAGATTATCAAGCCTTAATAGAACCAGTGTACACCGACAGCAGGCCCACTATACTCACAGCACGAGGGATAGTCGAGGTACACCGGGGACGAGTGCCGGTACGACTTTTGAACTGTGGAGAGGAAGAGGTCACTTTGCCAAGGTATGCTACAATGGCAAAGCTATATACTGTTGACAACAATGCCATCACAACAATTGAGCCCTTAGAACCAACCTGTCAGGTGGAAGGCAATGGCTCAGATGGAGAAATGGAGGATTGGTGCCAACAGCTACACGTGGGCATAAATTCAACACCTACCCATCAAAAACAAGGGGTGTATAGGCTAGTGACGGAATATGAACAAGTCTTCAGTAAACACCCATTGGACTTCGGACGGATAGAAGGGGTAGAACACACAATCCCCACAGGTGACCATCCCCCAATAAAAGAAAGATATAGACCCATACCGCCCGCTCACTATCAATGTGCAAAAGATATGCTGAGGGAAATGAAACAGGCCGGGGTAATAAGAGACAGCTGTAGCCCCTGGGCGGCCCCTCTAGTGATTGTCAAAAAAAAGGACGGAACCATGAGAATGTGCGTAGACTACCGGAAGATTAATAACATCACCCATAAAGACGCCTACCCCTTGCCTAGGATAGAAGAGTCCTTAACTGCTTTGAAATCTGCTAATTATTTTTCCACCTTAGACTTAACAAGCGGGTATTGGCAAGTCCCTGTGGCTGAGAGAGATAAGGAAAAGACGGCATTCACCACACCAATGGGTCTATGTGAATTTAATCGCATGCCGTTCGGACTCTGCAACGCATCCGGTACCTTCCAGCGGCTGATGGAATGCTGCCTCGGACACAAGAACTTCGAGACCGTCCTCCTGTACCTAGATGATGTGATCGTCTACTCAAAGACTTACGAACAACACTTAATAGACCTGGCAGAAGTGTTCGAAGCCTTATCCAGGTATGGCATGAAAGTCAAGCCATCCAAATGTCACCTTCTCAAGCCAAAGGTACAGTACCTGGGACACATCGTGAGTTCGGAGGGAGTAGCACCAGATCCCGAGAAAATAAGCGCCATAAGGGATTGGCCAAGACCTACCAGCGCAAAAGAAGTGAGACAATTCCTGGGATTGGTGGGTTACTATCGCAGATTTATAAAAGGATTTACCAAGTTGGCAGCACCCTTGCAAGACACCTTGGTAGGGCAGACGAAGAAACCTTCAAACCGAAACCCTCCTTTTCAGTGGAACGACGAAAGGGAAGACTCCTTTGAACAACTAAAGAAGGCACTAACCGGAGAAGAGGTTCTGGCATACCCAGATTACCATAAACCTTTCATCCTCTACACCGATGCCAGTAATGTGGGACTAGGAGCGGTGCTGTCACAAAAGCAAGAAGGTCGGGAGAAAGTCATCGCCTTTGCAAGTAGAAAGCTCCGGCCTACTGAAAGAAATTCAGAAAATTACAGCTCCTTCAAATTGGAACTACTGGCAGTAGTTTGGGCTGTGACGGAGCGTTTCAAACACTATCTGGCCGCTGCAGAATTTATTGTCTATACTGACAACAATCCGTTGACCCACCTGGACACAGCCAAATTAGGTGCGTTAGAACAGCGATGGATAGCCCGGTTATCTAATTACAACTTCATAATCAAGTATCGAGCAGGTCGCAAGAATGGAAATGCCGATGCCCTATCCCGGATGCCACACTTGAGAGATGTAGAAGAGGAAACGGGGGAGCTTGAAGAAATTGAACTACCAGCCTTCCATCGTCCCAAGGCAAAACATCATCAGTCAAGTACCTATCAGAAACAACAAGAGGTGAATTTTAATCCGTTAGCACACCATAGATGGGCTGACACCCAAGACAGCAATCCGGCTGTGAAGTTGGTGAAGGAACTGTTGACTGAGCAAAGTGCATATCCCTATGAGGATGCCCCAGAAGAGACGCATCAACTCTGGAAAGAGAGAGGCAAAATGTTCCTGTATCAAGGGAAGCTCTGTAGAAGATACACCAATCCGAAAACACATGAATTGGTTTGGCAGATTATTGTGCCTAAACAAGATGTGAAGATGGTCCTCGAAGCTTACCATAATGGTGCTGGTCACTTCGGTTGGAAAAAGTTAGAAGTACTTCTAAGAGAAAGATTTTATTGGGTCGGGATGAGAAAATCAATCGAACAGTGGTGCAGAAATTGTGGCCCGTGCAACCTCAGAAGAAACGATCAAAAGAACCAAAGAGCACCACTGCAGCCCATAATCACCAAACAACCACTTGAACTTGTAGCCATGGACCACGTGAAGTTGACACCAAGCCGGTCCGGCTATGTCTATGCCTTGACCATCGTGGACCATTATTCACGTTTCTTGGTAGTAGTACCCGTAAAAGATCTGACAGCAAAAACAGCAGCCAAAGCATTCCAAACGTACTTTTGTAGACCCCATGGATATCCGGAACAGGTTCTCACCGACCAAGGTACAGCCTTTGAATCAGAGATCTTCAGAGAATTCTGTAATATGTATGGTTGCAAAAAGATCCGGACGACGGCCTATCATCCACAAACAAACGGCTTATGCGAGAAGATGAACCATATTGTAATAGACCTACTAAAGACTTTACCTGAGACAGAAAGGAATCAATGGCCAGAGAAATTGCCTGACTTGGTGGATCTGTATACTCATGTCCCGGTGAGCTCCACCAACTGCACCCCAGCTTACCTTATGCGTGCAAGACCCGGCCAATTACCAATCGATCTAGAAATGGGAATTCTGAAACCAGACGCAGAAGTTCAAGACTCCAATTGGGATATCATACGGCAAAAGCAGTATCGCCAAGTGCAAGAGAGTGTGGAAAGAAGCCTTCAGCAAACTAGAGAAAGACAAGAGCGAACTTTCAACCAGAATGCTCTAGCGACCCCATTAAGACCGGGTGACCAAGTGCTCAAGAGAAATCGTCGAACCAATAAACTGGACAATCAGTGGGAAGCCGTACCCTACACAGTTTTACCAACAAGAGTGGATAATCCTAAAATGTGTCTCATTAGCAAAAACGGAGGCTTAACATCTGTACTAGTGTCAAGAGACAATCTTAAATTATGTCCGGAAGCATTGAAAGAGCCAGACGTTGTCCAGCCAGAACCAGAAGTTATTCAACCCATACAGGTTCAACCAGTAAAGGAAAAAGAAGAGGAAGTGTATCACACCTGTATAGGAGACTTTCCCAAAACCCTACTAACATACCATGGTGCAGTAGTGGTTCCCATGGTGGCCTTTTACCCAACACCGAACCCAATACCAGAAGTCCCAAGACAGGAAGAGGCTGACCCCGTACTACAGGAGGTTCCAGGCCAGGAAGAACAGATTCCTGGTCAGAGTAATCCCATTCACGGTGGACTTGCCAACTCCATAGTCGTGGAATTATCTTTAGCAGAGCGGGCAGATACTACATCCGCAGTAGACAGTAGTACACCACATGAAGAGACACCGCTATTACGTAGATCACAGCGTAGTACCCAGGGTCAATTACCGGCCAGGTATGCAGATTACCAACTATAAAGCTCATAATGTGAATTGTATATATGTTATGCCGTATATAGTTAAACAGAAAATGTAGTATAGTCATTGCTATCAGTCTGCAACGTTTAAGCCCAGTGCCTACAGAGACTTGTCTGTATGAACTTATTGCATATTCTTGAACTTTTTATCAGCCCGGAGGCACTAAATCAAAGCTCCGGAAAGACTGCTTTTTGAACTTTGCTTTTTGCTCTTTTTGAACTTTCTTTAGACTTTATATTGATAACTCCGTTGGAAAAATGGAACTAAATTCCTGGACACTAAGTACAGTGCCGTTCCTAATACCTTCAAGGATAGAACTGTATTAATGGACGCTATTTGAAGTGACTTTTTACAGAACTCTATTTTTGTTTCCTTGAGTGGTTTTTGTAACTTTTCATTTTTAAGACTCTGTACATATTAATTGTTATTTCAAAATGTTATTGTCCCACAGTCCCGGAGTACTGTTCTTAACTAAGGGGGAATGTGGCACCCCTAGGGGTATTTGCCACAAAAATAGTTACTGACAGTAAGTACAAATACTAAAATAGCAAGACTGCACTACCACCTCCGGCCAGAAGGGGGAGCTCCAGAGACTCCCCTTGATCCATTCTGGTCTGAGAGAAGAAATGGCAGTTGGGCCAAGGAGCTGATAGTGAGAGGTCATACAGTTGAATCTCTAACAGCCCTGTGACTGTTATCAGGCCTAAATCACCGGCCTGAGGAGAAGAGGGATAGAGAAAAAGGACATTGTGAGAACCGGGTAGCATTAATCACTACCCAGAACAGGCGCAAAGACGGATACCGGATACCGGATCCGTGGCTGTATTCATTATATATAATACAGCAACCGGAAAAACGTGAGGTGATATCAGCTTCACTAGGGTCGGATGCAGCAACAGACACAGAGTTCAGCGGTACTCCCAGAGGGGGTAAACCGATAAAAGGACTCGGGTTGCCCGTCGAACCAGGACCCGGAGGGGACAGATTGGGCCGGCAGCCAGTTCACATACAGCAGCAGGGCCACACAGAAATTGCGCACAATAAGAGGCGAAGACCCCGGCAGGGTCAAAGTAACTCAGAGTTCCCATACAGACTCCGGTGACAGGACTGGTTGTAAATCCTTTTATGTTAAAGTAAACTGGTTAAACGTTTCAGTGCCTCAGTCTTTCATTTGGACAATAGCCATCTATCCAGGATCGAGATCGTCACCGCTGGGAGAACCTGCTGCTGATCAAGTAAGTGCCTGTCCCCTCATGATACCCCTTACACTGTGCATTGCCTGAGGCCACAGCACCGGGTCAAGCCACCCGTGACATCCCCCTCAAGAGACAGACTCCATTGGTCCGGTGCTGGGTATCCCGGTCTCCTGGGCGTCACACTTCATTCTTGAAAATTATCCTGCAGGGGGCGGCTAGTATCAATGAGGATGTATGTGCCGATGTTGTATGCATCAAACCATTTACTTATGTTTCTTTACTGAAGACCGTTTGAATGGCACCATCAGTTCATACTACAATTGTAATGTCTAAGATATTAATTTCTCTTTAATCAAATTTGAATATAAGTTTTATGTTACAACTATTTAGATTCAATTTAGAGATGAAATTCTGAAGTTCGGGCTCGGGACTCTGCCAGATAATGAATGCATCATCGATGTATCTGTAATGGCACTGTGACTTGTGCTAATCCACCCAGCTGGCAAACAGCCGCGAGCCACACATCAAGGGCCCACGATACACATGTGATACACTTGTGCTACAGATTGGGGATTTTCTCAGCAGCACAGCATACACGGTCTAGGCAATGGTCACCTTTACTGTCAATGCTAATGCTCTTAGGCAGCAATAGTAACTTGCCTGACACTTCGCACTCATGTTCAGCCTTCCCTTTTGAGATACAACATCATAGTTGCTCACATAAAGGCATCAACCCCTTCCCATCTTTGGCACAGCACTGCCCTTCATACTAAGGCATCAGCTTACAGACTCCTCTTGTTACTGTCTATTCCTCTTCCCTGACAATGGATTACACCTTCGACCTTCATAACTATGAGTACTCATCTATGCTCCCCTCTACTGTGGCGATCCTATCCTATCTTTCAGCAGCTTTCACATAAGTAGGTTGGCAGGTCTCTTTTAGCCCCCCACAATACTATGTGAGCAATAATTGGCACAACACGCTTGATTCGCTTTGACCAGACAAAGGCAGCATCTAGACAGTCGTTTAACAAACTACCCAATCTATTATTAAATAGGTAACTTTGTGTATGATCTGTGCACCCCCAGACTCAATGCTGCCGGGGAACCCTTGGTACCCCAGTGCGAAACTGACCATGAGATTTATGTCTGCTAGAGGATCTCCTTGATCAACTTGGATTCCACTTTTTTTCAGACTCGGGGGGGGGGAAAGAGTACATGAAGAAGACTCCCATCCAGATGAGAAATGCCTTTTTATGTTTTATGTAGGTTTAATGTCAATAAAATATACTTTTACTTCTACATAGCAGATCTTTGAGATGGGAGTAAAGGGGTATTCCCATCTCCAAGATCCTATTCCAATAATAATAATATTAGCAAATACCTCCAATTAGAAATGTAGCATAGTTTTTCTGATTCTCTGTCTCTTTCATCATGTGCAGGCATTGCAGGATCTTAGGTATCCACTAGCAACTAGCTAACTGTTTCTTCATCAGTGGTCATAACCATGGATAACTAAGGTCCTACAATGCCTGAACATCAGGAAAGACATGGCGAATCAGAAAAACTATGCTGTATTTCTAATTGCAGGAATTTGCTAATGTTGTTATTATTAAATATATTACAAACTGGGATAGGATCTTGGAGATGGGAATATCCCTTTAAACACTTTAAAATCTCAATCGAGCATCACCTGGGATTGAAGAATTATTTTTTTTATCTTTACACATAGTGAATTTTCTTGTATCAAAGTGGCTGTGTCATTTCTAACCTTCTTACAGGGGACACAAAAGCTAAACCCCCACTGAACCGAGTACCATGTCATGTCCGAATGATGTATAGTAGACAGTGTAAAGGAACTGCACAAGTAAGGGCAGGTGGAGGTCACTCCACAAGGTCACTGCCTACGGAGTCTTGCATATATGCACGTACAGTATGTTCTATGTATGCCATCTGAAATTATGTAACATACAATGGTTTCTGAGAGATATTTACTAGATGGTTATAAAATTATCTTGCCTATCACATTATATACTGAGTGCCACTCAACTCAATTACCAGCCAGGCGACACTATATGCCAAGGAGCCAGTGCTGTGAAATAATAAGTGACACTCCTTTCTAAGTGGTCTGTATTTACAGCCTATTAGATGAAAGTCAAGGGCACAAAAGTATTGAGTTTTTAGACAGCGATAAGTCTCCAGGGCTGTTTAGTTTCAATGCAACCTCCTGCTCACAATGAAATCAGAGTGCCACTTGCAAGGCCAGGATCAGACACATTAAACTGTGCCGTGCTATTGATCGAGAAATTGGCTTCTTTATAAAATTCATTTTGTTTGTTCTCTCTGCATTCAGAATCTGCAATTACATAGTCTATTGTATAATAGCTCAGCACAAAACCAACAAACCATGCATATTCAATGTCGGAAAGGGGCTCATACAAAGCGAAAAGAGTGGGCAATTCATTTCGCAATCCATAGGATTTTAATGTGTTTGTGGCATTGAAATTCCAGTGGTCATTTATTGAACTGACTTTGGCTGTAGCCCATGAGAACAATTCAGAAGACTCTCCACTTGCTGACAAGTCATATTTGCAAACAGCTGTTCTGATAATAAGGGATTCCAGAAGAAGGTACACATCTAATAGCCAATCTTGACAAAAAGCTTGTTTTCTTCTTAGCAAAGTAGAAATAAATAAGTCTTTTAAATGGAATCTGTCCCTTGGTTTTTTCTACCTATTCTGAGAGCAGCATATTACAAGGACAGAAACTTTGATCCCAGCGTTGTGTCATTTACTGGTGTTGTAGTTTTGATAAAATCTGCCTATGCACAGTGTACACGGAAAGCTGCCAATCAGTGATGTGGATGGGGTTATACAGAGCTCAGCATTCAGAAAACTGGTAGATCTGCTGGAGCTATAACAGTGATTTTATTAAAACTGTGGAAAACAGCCCAGTAAGTGACACAACACTAGAATCAAGGACTCTGTTCCTACATTATGTATTAGTAGTCGTAGTGCGACATGATCATTGTGGAGTGTAGGGTTGAGCGACTTTTCTTTTTATAGGATCGGGTCGGATTTCACGAAACCCGACTTTTTCAAAAGTCGGGTCGAGTGAAATCGGCCGATCCTATAGAAAAGTCGGGGTCGGCCGAAACTCGAAACCCAATGCAGTGCATTGGGTTTCTAATGGTTCCCAGGGTCTGAAGGAGAGGAAACTCTCCTTCAGGCCCTGGGATCCATATTTAAGTGTAAAATAAAGAATCAAAATAAAAAATAAAAAATATTGCTATACTCACCCTCGGACGCGCCCTGGTTCTTACCGGCAGCCTTCCTTCCTAAGAATGAGCGCCTGAAGGACCTTCGATGACGTCGCGGCTTGTGATTGGTCACGTGAGCGGTCACATGGGCGTCACGCGACCAATCACAAGCCGCGACGTCATCTAAGGTCCTTCAGGCGCTAATTCTTAGGAAGGAAGGCTGCGGGTTAGAACCAGGGCGCGTCCGAGGGTGAGTATATACCTATTAGGAATATACTCACCCTCGGACGCGCCCTCGGACGCTTCCTTCCTAAGAATTAGCGCCTGAAGGACCTTAGATGACATCGCGGCTTGTGATTGGCCGCGTGACCGCCCATGTGACCGCTCACGCGACCAATCACAAGCCACGACGTCATCGAAGGCCCTTCAGGCGCTCATTCTTAGGAAGGAAGGCTGCCGGTGAGAACCAGGGCGCGTCCGAGGGTGAGTATATCAATATTTCTTTATTTTTAGTCTTTATTTTACACATAAATATGAATTCCGATACCGATTCTCGATATCTTAAACAAATCGGGAATCGGTATTGGAATTCCGATTCCAGATCGAAGATCGCCGACCTCATGGCCAAAAGTCGGCGACTTCTGAATCTGGCCGACCCGTTTCGCTCAACCCTAGTGGAGTGATGCATTTATGACATTGCACTGGGCCTAATAATAAAGAGAGGCAAGTAGTAGGAGATAAGCAGAACTCTAGTCCAGTGGCCATATCCACTGATGAGGTTATCGAACCAGTTCCTACGGATCTTATTGTGAATCTCTAGTTTAAGCAGCTCTGCAGGTATTGACAACTTATATTAATAAAGTTAAAATTGGCAGCAGCGAGTAAATGTTATTTTAGCTTTTCATTTAAAAAAAATAGGAAAATGTTTTTCACAATTCTTGCTTATCAGTATTTTTTTCAGGGTGAGACCTGAGAATGAAGCAAAAGACAAATCAGGCCCAGGCGGTGAATGGCAACAACGTTTTCCCAGATCTAAACATTCTGCCATGTGCCTTCACACGTTGGCATGGCTTGCCCACATACATTTAACAACACGGCCTGGTCTAATCTTCATGGAGCATTCAGACCAATTTGTAATCAGCGAACAAGTTCCCAAGTGTCTCCCTGTGTACACCGACAATCCCCCGATGAGTAAAACGCATCTTCGTTGTGTGATCAAATTGTTTTCTCCAGAAAAAAAAAATCATTGTTATCAGCAGCACAACACCGGTGTAAGAAGGATATAATGCTGATAACATGATGTATAAAGACAAAGAAATCATATAGATGAGTACGCCCAACAGATTTGCCTTAAAACCTTCAGTTTCCTTTCAGAATCAACATTTTCGATAAGATGCCATACCACAAAATACTCCCACAAATGTGGGCCATGGATTGCAAACAAGGTTTGCTATTTTGCACACCCGAAAAAGTAATTTTCATAAGTAATTCATTCAAGACCATGTTGCAAAAATGAGTACATCCCTAAGAAAGTCTTAGGAGCAAAGTTAAAGTTTAGACAACAAAATTCTAATCAACAAGAATTCAACCACAGGTAAGTCTAATTATTCATTAAACAGGTGTCCTTCAGACAGTGTACTATAAAGTGTGTTACTTAGAAATGAGGACCCACATTGAAGAGAAATGTCATAAGACCTGAGAAATATACTTCAATAATTTATTTACAAAAGGAAGAAGAAGGTTACAAGAAGATTCACAAAAGTTTACTTTTGTCAAAATATTATAGCAAATATTTAACAAAGATGGAATCTTCTCACAGAAATGTCCAGGCCAATGACAGAAATTAACAATTAAACAGGAGTGTCTTCTGATGAGAAGGGCTAAAGAAAAACAACATGCAAGATCATTGCAGTTAGCTAAAGAATTTGAAAGCCAAGTCAGGGTGAGTGTTTCCTGTGAAACAATATAGAGTATAATGGAAAGGAATGGCACAAATAGGTGTTGTCCACAAAGGAAGCCTCTCATAAAGCACATGCACAAAAATGCACACTTACTATTTGCCTGGTCTTATAATGAAAAATATGAAGACTACTGGGACTCTGTACTCTGTAGTGATAAGACCAAGATTAAAGTTTTTGGAACCGATGGCTTAAAACAAAAAAGAAATCATGGTGCATACAGTGAAACATGGTGGTGGCAGGGTCCTTATATGGGGCTACATGAGCGCTGCTGGTGTCAAGAAGCTACATTTCATTGATTGGAATTTATAGAGACAGGATTAATGTTTCTCCCTGCACCATATCTCTTATATTTGTTCTGATGAAGGTCCGGATGTGGACCAAAAACGTTTGACTTGCCTTTATAGATGCACATCAATAAACCTTTTGCATATGATAATTATTCATCTAGAGTGCCAAGTTTTTTCGGATTCAGGCCTTAGTAAAGATTGTTCTTGAAGAATGAAAAAATATATTTGTTGCAATATGTCGCCAACTTGTTCATTCATTCATGACAATGGTCATTATTATGCCCAAAAAGTTCAATTTTGGCTTCATCACACCACAGGACATGTCTCCAAAAATGAAAGTCTTTGTTCCTGTGTGCATTTGCAAACATTAATCTGGATTTTTATGTTTCTCTTGGAGTAATGGCTTCTTCCTGGCAGAGTGGCCTTTCAGCCCATGTTGATACAGTACTTGTCTCAATGAGGATATTGACACAATCTTATCAGCTTCTGCAATCATCTTTACAAGGTCTTTTGCTTTTTGTCCTTGCTTTGATGTGCACATGTTGGACCAAAGCACGTTCATCTCTGGGACACAGAATCCATCTCCTTCCTGAGCGGTAGGATGGCTGGATATTCCCATCTTATTTGTACTGGTGTATAATTCTTTGTACAGATGAACGAGGCACCTTCAGGTATCTTGAAATTGTACCCAAGGATGAGCATAGACTTGTGCAAATCCACAATTCTCTTCCTGATATCTTGGCTGATTTCTTTAGACTATTACATGATGCTACACAAATAAGCAGTGTGTTTCAGGTGTGCATTAAAATACATTCACAGGTGTGTCTCTAATTATTTCAGATGTTGCCAATACACCAGAAGCTTCCAAACACATGACATCATCATACGGCCAGTCCAGAATTGTTGAAAAGCATAGTAATCTTAGTGTATGCACACTTTTGACTTTGCAGTAAGTAATAAAAATGCCTTAAAACATTCTCTCTCTCTCTCATTATTCTGGCATTTGGCAAATATTAATAACTAGATTGTGGCCCGACTCTAACGCATCGGGTATTCTAGAATATGCATGTCCCCGTAGTATATGGACAATGATGATTCCAGAATTCGCGGCAGACTGTGCCCGTCGCTGATTGGTCGAGGCAACCTTTATGACATCATCGTCGCCATGGCGACCATTATGACATCTATGTCGATACTGTGTCTGTCGCTGATTGGTCGAGGCGAATTTGCGGCAGACTGTGCCCGTCGCTGATTGGTCGAGGCAACCTTTATGACATCATCGTCGCCATGCTGTGCCCGTCACTGATTGGTCGAGGCCTGGCGGCCTCGACCAATCAGAGACGCGGGATTTCCAGGACAGACAGACGGAAAAACCCTTAGACAATTATATATATAGATTATGGTAATGCTTATTGACCTAAAACCTGATTTCATGTCAGATATTGAGAAAAGCATGCATATGTGTCTTTTTATATAGTGTATGTAAACTTCTGGTTTCAACTGTATATTATTAAACTTACTCTCATGTTATGGGCTAGAAAAACTGTTCCATGAAACTCTGTCTCGTAAAAATTTAGGAACTTGTTCTAGTTTTTAGTGAGATATTGATTACAATCTTAGGGGTGTACTCATTTATGCTGAGCAGTGTATAGTAAGAAGCTGCACTACTTACTATTTTAATGTCACTTTTTAACTTGACAACTCCTCTACTAATTTTAAAGTTGAAAAAGTCCGGTAATCCGACAAATGTTTCCAGTACAGAACTGTAGTTAAAAGTGCAATCTGACAAGACCAGATGCTGTAGACTGAGCCGACAGAATCAATTAAGAACATGCTCTTAATTTAAAAGTAAAGTTAACGTTGCATATAATAGGTTAACATTTTATTTTGGTCTTCAAGGTTCTCAGCTCTTACAAATGAGTTATAAATACATCTTTTGACAATTCAAATAATCCAGACTATTGATGCTGGATTAAGGGAATCTCACTATACTTATATTTTAGATGAATGTATGAAAGTACAGATATTTTTTTTTACTTTACCGCTAAGCCTGTCTGTAGGCCAGAAAGTCAGGACTGTGCAAGCATTGTATAATAACATGAAATGTGGCAGATTATCTCCCTAGCTTCCATAGAAAGAACAATGCAGAACACTACGATCATTTTTAACCATCCACTTTGTCCCAACACTTCCCCCGTTCTTCGCTTTAAGTTACAATAACAATCTAAATATTTAAACTAGGGAGAATGAGCACAGGCGGAGGCATGCGTTAATGGCCACCGTTACTTCACATGCTCGTCGTATTTCAGAATGAATAACCCCATTTTTCTTTCTCCATGCGGCAAAACAGATAATATGAAATTCTTAATAGCTATAAAAACGTTGGTTGCAAGTTATAAATAATTGCTAATTAAACATTTGTCCGTAATAAAGTCTGAGATTTCATCTCACTGCTCTAACTAAGGCGTACAAATGAAGACAAAAAAAAAAAGAAATACACAGAAACAAGCCAAAAGCGCCAATGGACATCAGCAAGTAAATAGAAACAGAATATGCAAGGGCGATTCATTAATTTATTTAGGCCTCACATCTGTCATAAACACCTTAATAAGTTGCAATATTTTGCATACCTCGGAAGTTGCACAAACATATTGCGACTTTTGGCCTTTACATGCCATTCCTGGCCAGAAATGCCAGTATGAGATTACAATGAGCAGGGCATGGGTGGAAAAATGGCATGTACAAGCCTACATTTAAAATTGACTAAAGTGGCATAACTTACTCCAGAAATGTACATAAACCCTAAATGGAATGCTTTTCTGGTGGTCGTACACGCCACTCAAAGGTAATCTGTCAGCAGGTTCTTGCTAATCTGAGAGAAGCATGATGTAGGGGCAGAGACCCTTATCACAGCAATGTGTCACCTGTTTGGCTGTATTTTGCTATTTCAATACAATCAGTGTTTTATGAGCAGGAGATTATCACTACAGGACTAGGTGTTTCCTTCCTCCTGGTCCACCATGCCCAAACAGCACTGATTAGCAGTTTGCCAATTTACAGTGCAAGCAGAAAGCTACCAATCAGTGGTGTGGGTGGAGTTATAAAGGGCTCAGCATTCCGAACTCTGCTAGATCTGAAACAACGAAATTGGTGATTCTATCACAACTGTTGCACCCAGAAAACCAAGTGATACATCGCTGAAAGCAGGGTTTCTGCCCCTACATCATGCTGCTGTCAAATTACAAAGCAAAAACTTGCTGACTAGAGTTGAGCGACCTTGACCTTTTTAGAGTCGAGCCGGGTTTCGCGAAACCCGACTATCTCAAAAGTCGGGTCGAGTGAAATCGGCCGATTATGACGTAAAGTCGGGATCGACCGAAACACGAAACCCAATGCAAGTCAATGGGGCAGCATAGTCGGCAGTGAGTGGCGGCCAGGAAAACACCTAGAGTGCCCATTTTAATGTCAAAACCATCCATTCTTCTTAATGAAGCTTGTCAAGCGTAATTTACCTTATAATAATTGGAAGGCATTTGAAATTGGGGGTCATTTGGCTAAAGTTGTGGTGGGTAGGGCTGGTTCAAGTAATTAGTGGGCCCAGGAAATCTGGACCACGTCACGGCAGTGGAGCAGGGAGAGGTAAGTATTTCAACTTTGCAAGTGCTGTGAACCTGAGCAAGCAGGGGGGCCCACTCGTTGGCATTGGCACTGGCACAGGGCCCCTCAAAGTACAGCGGTGTGTTTGCACGGCGGGGGCGCCTCCCACCGGCAGCAACACTTTTGCGTACTATGAGAGGCCCTGTGCCAGTGACGTCGCCAACTAGTATTCCTCCCCCCACCTGATGAAGGAACCTGCACTTTCATCTGCACCTTCCTCTTTGTCCCCGTGTAAGGTGGTATGGTATGCGGGAAGAGCAACCTGACTTTCAGCAGGGTCACAATGTTGTTGTGTAGCGTGCACGGGGAATGTTGCGTTATGGGTCAATGTACCAGCAGACTCATCTATCACTGGCTGGGCAATGGGCAGGATGAGGAGGAAACACAGATATAGGCCCAAAGAATAAAGTTGGCTAAATGCAGTTCAAAATTGGTAACACAGGAATAACCAGGGGGCATTGCAGTGGAGGACAACTGGAATGAGAGGCTGACACAGAGAGTAGGCCCAAATCAGTAAGTAGTCGAAATGCAGTTCAAAATTGGCAACCGTAGTAAACAGGCGGCACAGCTTTGTTCAGTGGAGGAGAACAGCAAGGAGTGGCAGACACCGATAGTAGGCCCCAACCCAACTAGTAGGCCAAATGCAGTCTAACATTAACAACTACTTAACGAGCGCCTGAAAACGGAATTTCAGGACAGGAAACCAGGAGAACAGCAAGGAGCGGCAGACACTGTTAGTAGGCCCCAAACCAACTAGTACGCCAAATGCAGTTGTTCCATTTAACCACAATTTAACGAGAGCCTGAAGATAGAAGCTCAGGAAAGGCAACCTGGAGAACACCTTGGAGTGGAACACACCATCTCTCTCCACCCCATACCCATTTTGTAGGCCTAATGCAGTGTAGTTTTCTACAACTACTAAACGAGAGTCGGAAGACCGAAGCAATGGCAAGGAAACCTGGGGAACACCTTGGAGTGTAACACACCATCTCTCTCCACCCGATACCCAATTTGTAGGCCTAATGCAGTGTAGATTTCTACAACTACTAAACGAGAGTCGGAAGACCGAAGCAATGGCAAGGAAACCTGGGGAACACCTTGGAGTGTAACACACCATCTCTCTCCACCCGATACCCATTTTGTAGGCCTAATGCAGTGTAGTTTTCTACAACTACTAAACGAGAGTCGGAAGACCGAAGCAATGGCAAGGAAACCTGGGGAACACCTTGGAGTGGAACACACCATCTCTCTACACCCCATACCCAATTTGTAGGCCTAATGCAGCGTAGTTTCCAACAACTACTAAACGAGAGCCGGAAGATCGAAGCTCAGGAAAGGCAACCTGGAGAACACCTTGGAGTGGAACACACCATCTCTCTACACCCCATACCCAATTTGTAGGCCTAATGCAGCGTAGTTTCCAACAACTACTAAACGAGAGCATGATGATCGAAGCATTGGCGAGGAAACCTGCGGAACACCTTGGAGTGGAACACACCATCTCTCTACACCCCATACCAAATTTGTAGGCCTAATGCAGTGTAGTTTCCAAGAACTACTAAACGAGAGCCGGAAGATCGAAGCTCAGGAAAGGCAACCTGGAGAACACCTTGGAGTGGAACACACCATCTCTCTACACCCCATAGCCAATTTGTAGGCCTAATGCAGCGTAGTTTCCAACAACTACTAAACGAGAGCATGAAGATCGAAGCATTGGCGAGGAAACTTGGGGAACACCTTGGAGTGGAACACACCATCTCTCTACACCCCATACCCAATTTGTAGGCCTAATGCAGCGTAGTTTCCAACAACTACTAAACGAGAGCATGAAGATCGAAGCATTGGCGAGGAAACCTGGGGAACACCTTGGAGTGGAACACACCATCTCTCTACACCCCATACCCAATTTGTAGGCCTAATGCAGCGTAGTTTCCAACAACTACTAAACGAGAGCCGGAAAATCGAAGCTCAGGAAAGGCAACCTGGAGAACACCTTGGAGTGGAACACACCATCTCTCTACACCCCATACCCAATTTGTAGGCCTAATGCAGTGTAGTTTCCAAGAACTACTAAACGAGAGCCGGAAGATCGAAGCTCAGGAAAGGCAACCTGGAGAACACCTTGGAGTGGAACACACCATCTCTCTACACCCCATACCCAATTTGTAGGCCTAATGCAGTGTAGTTTCCAAGAACTACTAAACGAGAGCCGGAAGATCGAAGCTCAGGAAAGGCAACCTGGAGAACACCTTGGAGTGGAACACACCATCTCTCTACACCCCATAGCCAATTTGTAGGCCTAATGCAGCGTAGTTTCCAACAACTACTAAACGAGAGCATGAAGATCGAAGCATTGGCGAGGAAACCTGGGGAACACCTTGGAGTGGAACACACCATCTCTCTACACCCCATACCCAATTTGTAGGCCTAATGCAGCGTAGTTTCCAACAACTACTAAACGAGAGCCGGAAGATCGAAGCTCAGGAAAGGCAACCTGGAGAACACCTTGGAGTGGAACACACCATCTCTCTACACCCCATACCCAATTTGTAGGCCTAATGCAGCGTAGTTTCCAACAACTACTAAACGAGAGCATGATGATCGAAGCATTGGCGAGGAAACCTGGGGAACACCTTGGAGTGGAACACACCATCTCTCTACACCCCATACCCAATTTGTAGGCCTAATGCAGCGTAGTTTCCAACAACTACTAAACGAGAGCCGGAAGATCGAAGCTCAGGAAAGGCAACTTGGAGAACACCTTGGAGTGGAACACACCATCTCTCTACACCCCATACCCAATTTGTAGGCCTAATGCAGTGTAGTTTCCAACAACTACTAAACGAGAGCCGGAAGATCGAAGCTCAGGAAAGGCAACCTGGAGAACACCTTGGAGTGGAACACACCATCTCTCTACACCCCATACCCAATTTGTAGGCCTAATGCAGTGTAGTTTCCAACAACTACTAAACGAGAGCCGGAAGATCGAAGCTCAGGAAAGGCAACCTGGGGAACACCTTGGAGTGTAACACACCATCTCTCTCCACCCGATACCCATTTTGTAGGCCTAATGCAGTGTAGTTTTCTACAACTACTAAACGAGAGTCGGAAGACCGAAGCAATGGCAAGGAAACCTGGGGAACACCTTGGAGTGGAACACACCATCTCTCTCCACCCCATACCCAATTTGTAGGCCTAATGCAGCCTACTTTCCGACAACTACTAAACGAGAGCATGAAGATCGAAGCTCAGGAAAGGCAACCTGGGGAACACCTTGGAGTGTAACAAACCCTCTCTCTACACCACGTAAGGGCTGATTCTTAGGAAGGAAGGCTGTCGGAAAGAAGCAGGGCGCGTCCGAGGGTGATTATATTCTTATTAGGTATATACTCACCCTCGGACGCGCCCTGCTTCTTTATTTGTAATGAATGTTTATTTGCAATGTGGTTTTGACTTACTCTATTTTTTTGGTAAATAATGATTTTATTATGTTCATTGTTTTGCATCTTCTTGGCAATAATATAAAGAAGACGCGACAGGACAACACTCGGTGGATGCCATATCTGTGTTTTAAATTGAAAAAAACTTTCAGTTAACTACTTGCAGGAGAAAGTTATTGTAGCTGGTGGCCATTTTTAGTACTGTACCAGATTTTTGTTGTATGTGTTTGTTTTTAATGTTAAAATGTCTGCATTTGATATCTCTCCAGTATTTTCTTTTTTATAAGCAAAATACTTATTTTTATATTTTCTGATGTTGGTTCCAGGGGTACACGGGCAGCAGTGGTGTGGTCAGTGGAGGCCTAGTGGAAGGAGTGACCGCAGACAGGCATCAAAGGCCTAAAATAATAACACATGGCTGTAGGCAATTTTAAATTGTTTCCAGGGGTACACGGGCAGCAGTGGTGTGGTCAGTGGAGGCCTAGTGGAAGGAATGACCGCAGACAGGCATCGAAGGCCCAAAGTAAAAAAATTGGGCTGGCTGTAGGCAATTGTAAATTGGTTCCAGGGGTACACGGGCAGCAGTGGTGTGGTCAGTGGAGGCATATTGTAAGGAGTGACCGCAGACAGGCATCGAAGGCCTAAAATAATAACACATGGCTGTAGGCAATTTTAAATTGGTTCCAGGGGTACACGGGCAGCAGTGGTGTGGTCAGTGGAGGCATATTGTAAGGAGTGACCGCAGACAGGCATGGAAGACCTAAAATAATAACACATGGCTGTAGGCAATTTTAAATTGGTTCCAGGGGTACACGGGCAGCAGTGGTGTGGTCAGTGGAGGCCTAGTGGAAGGAGTGACCGCAGACAGGCATCGAAGGCCTAAAGTAAAAAAATTGGGCTGGCTGTAGGCAATTTTAAATTGGTTACAGGGGTACACGGGCAGCAGTGGTGTGGTCAGTGGAGGCCTAGTGGAAGGAGTGACCACAGACAGGCATCGAAGGCCTAACATAACAAAAATGTCAATACAATGGCATTGTCAGTGGCAGGCATTGAAGGATGTCAGCGCATAGACTAAACATTGGTGGAGCTGTGAGATAATTTTGCAAGTGGTAGAGCACTGTTTGAGCTGGGGTGGGGGGAAACTGTATTGTGGCCGGCGGTACAGGCCCAGGGCCCCTCATATTACAACGGTGTGTCTGACGTTGGGTGCGCACCACCACCGCCAGAGACACTTTATTGTACTAGGAGGGACCCAGTGGCAGTGCCGTCGACCAAAAGCGGGCTCACCCACCTCTTCAGACAAACTGCACTCTCACGGGTGCTGTCGCCAAGTGTCGATACCACGGCCCCGTGTGGGGAGTTTGGCCATTTAGTGAGGTGTAAACTAGGGTTGAGCGACCTTCACTTTTATAGGATCGGGTCGGGTTTCACGAAACCCGACTTTTGGAAAAGTCGGGTCGAGTGAAATCGGCCGATCCTATAAAAAAGTCGGGGTTGGCCGAAACTCGAAACCCAATGCAGTGCATTGGGTTTCCATGGTTCCCAGGGTCTGAAGGAGCGGAAACTCTCCTTCAGGCCCTGGGATCCATATTTAAGTGTAAAATATAGAATTAAAATAAAAAATATTGCAATACTTACCCTCTGACGCGCCCTGGTACTAACCGGCAGCCTTCCTCCTTCGAATCCGCGCTTCTAGGAACTTGCCGTGACGTCGCGGTGACGTCGCGGCTTGTGATTGGCCGCGCGGCCGCCCATGTGACCGCTCGCGCGGCCAATCACAAGCCGCGACGTCACCCGCGACGTCACCGAAGGTCCTGGAAGGGCTGATTCTTAGGAAGGAAGGCTGTCGGAAGGAAGCAGGGCGCTTCCGAGGGTGAGTATATACCTAATAGGAATATACTCACCCTCGGAAGCGCCCTGCTTCCTTCCGACAGCCTTCCTTCCGAAGAATCAGCCCTTCCAGGACCTTCGGTGACGTCGCGGGTGACGTCGCGGCTTGTGATTGGCCGCGCGAGCGGTCACATGGGCGGCCGCGCGGCCAATCACAAGCCGCGACGTCACCGCGACGTCACGGCAAGTTCCTAGAAGCGCGGATTCGAAGGAGGAAGGCTGCCGGTTAGTACCAGGGCGCGTCAGAGGGTAAGTATTGCAATATTTTTTATTTTAATTCTATATTTTACACTTTAATCTGAATTCCGATACCAATTCCCGATATCTTAAACATATCGGGAATCGGGATCGGAATTCCGATTCCAGATTCAAAAGATCGCCGACTTCATGGCCGACCCCCCACTGGGGTCGGGTCGGGTTTCATGAAACCCGACCTTGCCAAAAGTCGGCGACTTTTGAACAATTTCGACCCGTTTCGCTCAACCCTAGTGTAAACATGTCGTATGCTGGACAATCAGGTGCAGAAAATTACGAGATTGGAAAAGGCATTCAGAATAGTCCACAGGCAAGACCTTTTCATAGGAAAGCTAGGTGTCAGCCGGGCAAGGTGGGGCAAAAGATTTCGAAATCCAGTTGTGGTTCATTTTAATGAAGGTTAGATCATCTACATTTTGGGTAGCCAGACGAGTCCTTTTTTCTGTTAGTATTGAACCTGCAGCACTGAATACTCTTTCTGATAGGACACTAGCTGCCGGGCAAGCAAGCTCCTGCAATGCATATTCTGCCAATTCTGGCCAGGTGTCTAATTTTGATGCCCAGTAATCAAATGGGAATGACGGTTGAGGGAGAACATCGATAAGGGATGAAAAATAGTTTGTAACCATACTGGACAAATGTTGTCTCCTGTCACTTTGAATTGATGCTGCAGTACCTGTCCTGTCTGCGGTCATAGCAAAATCACTCCACAACCTGGTCAGAAAACCCCTCTGGCCAACGCCACTTCTGATTTCTGCCCCTCTAACTCCTCTGGTCTGCTGGCCCCTGCAGCTCGTGTGAGAACGATCACGGGCACTGTGTGCAGGGAATGCCAGAAGCAAACGGTCAACAAGAGTTGATTGTTTGGTTGCTAATATTAGTTCCAAGTTCTCATGTGGCATTATATTTTGCAATTTGCCTTTATAGCGAGGATCAAGGAGGCAGGCCAACCAGTAATCGTCATCATTCATCATTTTAGTTATGCGTGTGTCCCTTTTGAGGATACGTAAGGCATAATCCGCCATGTGGGCCAAAGTTCCAGTGCTCAAATCTGCGGTTGTGCTTGGTTGAGGGGCAGTTTCAGGCAAATCCACGTCACTTGTGTCCCTCAAAAAAACAGAACCCGGCCTTGCCGCGCCACCAATTTCCAGTGGCCCCAGAAAAGCTTCCTCATTAAAAATATAATCATCCCCATCATCCTCCTCATCCTCCTCCTCCTCTTCGCCCGCTACCTCGTCCTGTACACTGCCCTGGCCAGACAATGGCTGACTGTCATCAAGGCTTTCCTCTTCCTCAGCTGCAGACGCCTGATCCTTTATGTGCGTCAAACTTTGCATCAGCAGACGCATTAGGGGGATGCTCATGCTTATTATGGCGTTGTCTGCACTAACCAGCCGTGTGCATTCCTCAAAACACTGAAGGACTTGACACATGTCTTGAATCTTCGACCACTGCACACCTGACAACTCCATGTCTGCCATCCTACTGCCTGCCCGTGTATGTGTATCCTCCCACAAAAACATAACAGCCCGCCTCTGTTCACACAGTCTCTGAAGCATGTGCAGTGTTGAGTTCCACCTTGTTGCAACGTCTATGATTAGGCGATGCTGGGGAAGGTTCAAAGAACGCTGATAGGTCTGCATACGGCTGGAGTGTACGGGCGAACGGCGGATATGTGAGCAAAGTCCACGCACTTTGAGGAGCAGGTCGGATAACCCCGGATAACTTTTCAGGAAGCACTGCACCACCAGGTTTAAGGTGTGAGCCAGGCAAGGAATGTGTTTCAGTTGGGAAAGGGAGATGGCAGCCATTAAATTCCTTCCGTTATCACTCACTACCTTGCCTGCCTCAAGATCTACAGTGCCCAGCCACGACTGCGTTTCTTTCTGCAAGAACTCGGACAGAACTTCCGCGGTGTGTCTGTTGTCGCCCAAACACTTCATAGCCAATACAGCCTGCTGACGTTTGCCAGTAGCTGCCCCATAATGGGAGACCTGGTGTGCAACAGTGGCAGCTGCGGATGGAGTGGTTGTGCGACTGCGGTCTGTGGACGAGCTCTCGCTTCTGCAGGAGGACGAAGAGGAGGAGGAGGGGGTGCGAACGGCTACAGCCAATTGTTTCCTAGACCGTGGGCTAGGCAGAACTGTCCCAAACTTGCTGTCCCCTGTGGACCCTGCATCCACCACATTTACCCAGTGTGCCGTGATGGACACGTAACGTCCCTGGCCATGCCTACTGGTCCATGCATCTGTTGTCAGGTGCACCTTTGTGCTCACAGATTGCCTGAGTGCATGGACGATGCGCTCTTTAACATGCTGGTGGAGGGCTGGGATGGCTTTTCTGGAAAAAAAGTGTCGACTGGGTAGCTCGTAGCGTGGTACAGCGTAGTCCATCAGGGCTTTGAAAGCTTCGCTTTCAACTAACCGGTAGGGCATCATCTCTAACGAGATTAGTCTAGCTATGTGTGCGTTCAAACCCTGTGTATGCGGATGCGAGGCTAAGTACTTCCTTTTTCTAACCATAGTCTCATGTAGGGTGAGCTGGACTGGAGAGCTGGAGATCGTGGAACTAGCGGGGGTGCCGGTGGACATGGCAGACTGAGAGACGGTGGGAGATGGTATTGTTGCCACCGGTGCCCTAGATGCAGTGTTTCCTACTACGAAACTGGTGATTCCCTGACCCTGACTGCTTTGGCCTGGCAAAGAAACCTGCACAGATACTGCAGGTGGTGCGGAAAATGGTGGCCCTACACTGCCGGAAGGGATGTTGCGTTGCTGACTAGCTTCATTGGCCGAGGGTGCTACAACCTTAAGGGACGTTTGGTAGTTAGTCCAGGCTTGCAAATGCATGGTGGTTAAATGTCTATGCATGCAACTTGTATTGAGACTTTTCAGATTCTGTCCTCTGCTTAAGGTAGTTGAACATTTTTGACAGATGACTTTGCGCTGATCAATTGGATGTTGTTTAAAAAAATGCCAGACTGCACTCTTTCTAGCATCGGATACCTTTTCAGGCATTGCAGACTGAGCTTTAACCGGATGGCCACGCTGTCCTCCAACAGGTTTTGGCTTTGCCACGCGTTTTGGGCAAGATACGGGCCCGGCAGATGGAACCTGTTGCGATGTTGATGCCTGCTGCGGCCCCTCCTCCTCCGCTTCAGAACTGCTGCCGCCTGCACCCTGTTCCCCCAATGGCTGCCAATCGGGGTCAAGAACTGGGTCATCTATTACCTCTTCTTGTAGCTCGTGTGCAACTTCGTCTGTGTCACCATGTCGGTCGGTGGTATAGCGTTCGTGATGGGGCAACATAGTCTCATCAGGGTCTGATTCTTGATCAGCACCCTGCGAGGGCAATGTTGTGGTCTGAGTCAAAGGACCAGCATAGTAGTCTGGCTGTGGCTGTGCATCAGTGCACTCCATGTCAGATTCAACTTGTAATGGGCATGGACTGTTAACTGCTTCACTTTCTAAGCCAGGGACGGTATGTGTAAAGAGCTCCATGGAGTAACCCGTTGTGTCGCCTGCTGCATTCTTCTCTGTTGTTGTTTTTGCTGAAGAGGACAAGGAAGCGACTTGTCCCTGACCGTGAACATCCACTAACGACGCGCTGCTTTGACATTTACCAGTTTCACGAGAGGAGGCAAAAGAGCTAGAGGCTGAGTCAGCAAGATAAGCCAAAACTTGCTCTTGCTGCTCCGGCTTTAAAAGCGGTTTTCCTACTCCCAGAAAAGGGAGCGTTCGAGGCCTTGTGTAGCCAGACGACGAACCTGGCTCCACAGCTCCAGACTTAGGTGCAATATTTTTTTTCCCACGACCAGCTGATGCTCCACCACTACCACTACCCTCATTACCAGCTGACAATGAACGCCCCCGGCCACGACCTCTTCCACCATACTTCCTCATTGTTTTAAAAACATAAACAAACTAACGGTATTTGTTGCTGTCACACAAATTACACGGTGAGCTATAACTTCAGTATGATTTAGCTACCCCTTTACAGGTGAGTGAGACCACAACGAAAATCAGGCACAATGTTACACACTCTGTTGTTGGTGGCAACAAATGAGAGAGATGCCACACACGGCTGACTGTCACTGAAGCACAAATGTAAATATTAATCTCCCACTGATTTGATTTTTTTTTTTTTTTAAGGGAGACTTTAGGAAAAAAAATAATAGAATAAAATGATTTTTTCAGGAAGAATTTAGAAACCAAATAAAATAAAATGATTTTTTCAGGGAGAATTTAGAAAACAAATAAAACAAAAAAAGGCTTTCTATGGCCCACTGAGTGAGAGATGACGCACACAGGAGTCAGGAGTGGCACACAAGCCCAGAGGCCAATATTTATCTCCCACTGATTGATGTAGTGATTTTTTTAGGTAGATTTTGGAACCCAAATCAAGCTAAAAAAAATAATAGGCTTTCTATGGCCCACAATTGGAGAGAGAGAGAGAGATGGCACACCCAGGAGTCAAGACTGACACACAAGCAGAAAGGGCAATATTAATCTCCCACTGATTTGTTTTTTTTTGTTTTTTTTTTTCAGGGAGACTTTAGGAAAAAAAAATAGAATAAAATGATTTTTTCAGGAAGAATTTAGAAACCAAATAAAATAAAATGATTTTTTCAGGGAGAATTTAGAAAACAAATAAAACAAAAAAAGGCTTTCTATGGCCCACTGAGTGAGAGATGACGCACACAGGAGTGGCACACAAGCCCAGAGGCCAATATTTATCTCCCACTTTTTTTTTTTTGTTCCAGGGAAAATTTATAAACCCAATAAAAAAAATAATAAATAGGCTTTCTATGGCCCACTATCTGAGAGACAGAGAGAGATGGCACGCTTAGGACTGGCACACAAGCCCAAAGGCCAATATTAATCTCCCTTTTTTTTTTAAGGGAGAATTTATAAAACCAAAAAAAAAAAATAAATAGGCTTTCTATGGCCCACTATTTGTGAGAGAGATGGCATGCTCAGGACTGGCACACAAGCCCAGAGGCCAATATTAATCTCCCACTTTTTTTTTTTTTCCAGGGAAAATTTATAAACCCAATAAAAAAATAAAAAAATAAATAGGCTTTCTATGGCCCACTATCTGAGAGAGAGAGATGGCACGCTTAGGACTGGCACACAAGCCCAAAGGCCAATATTAATCTCCCACTGATTGATTTATTGATTTTTTCAGGTAGAATTTAGAACCCAAATCAAGCAAAAACATAAATAGGCTTTCTATGGCCCACTGAGTGAGTGATGATGCACACAGGAGTCAAGAGTGGCACACAAGCCCTGAGGCCAATATTTTTCTCCCACTGATTGATGTAGTGATTTTTTCAGGTAGATTTTATAACCCAAATCAAGCAAAAAAATAAATAGGCTTTCTATGGCCCACTGAGTGCGAGATGACACAGACAGGGATGGCACTCTAGCAGAAATGTCAATCTTAATCTCCCACAAAAAAAAAAAAAAAAAAAAACAGGGAGTGTCCTTCAATTACTATCTCCCTGCAGTAATCTCAGCCAGGTATGGCAGGCAGCAATAAGGAGTGGACTGATGCTCAAATTAAATAAAAAGTGTGTACAAACCAAAAAGATAGCTGTGCAGAAAGGAAGGAACAAGAGGATTTGTGCTTTGAAAAAAGCAGTTGGTTTGCACAGCGGCGTACACACAGCAATGCAGCTATCAGGGAGCCTTCTAGGGCAGCCCAATGAGCTACAGCGCTGAGGGGGAAAAAAAAAAAAAATGTAGCTTCCACTGTCCCTGCACACCGAAGGTGGTGTTGGGCAGTGGAAATCGCTACAGCACAAGCGGTTTGGTGGTTAATGGACCCTGCCTAACGCTATCCCTGCTTCTGAAGAAGCGGCAGCAACCTCTCCCTAAGCTCAGATCAGCAGCAGTAACATGGCGGTCGGCGGGAACGCCCCTTTATAGCCCCTGTGACGCCGCAGACAGCAAGCCAATCACTGCAATGCCCTTCTCTAAGATGGTGGGGACCAGGACCTATGTCATCACGCTGCCCACACTCTGCGTTTACCTTCATTGGCTGAGAAATGGCGCTTTTCGCGTCATTGAAACGCGACTTTGGCGCGAAAGTCGCGTACCGCATGGCCGACCCCGCACAGGGGTCGGATCGGGTTTCATGAAACCTGACTTTGCCAAAAGTCGGCGACTTTTGAAAATGAACGACCCGTTTCGCTCAACCCTATTGCTGACATATTCCCTTTAACCCCTTTACCCCAAAGGGTTGTTTGCACGTTAATGACCGAGCCAATTTTTACAATTCTGACCACTATCCCTTTATGAAGTTATAACTCTGGAATGCTTCAACGGATCCCAGTGATTTTGACACTGTTTTCTCATGACATATTGTAATTCATGTTAGTGGTAAAATTTCTTTGATATTACCTGCGTTTATTTGTAAAAAAATGGAAATTTGGCGAAAATTTTGCAATTTTCCAACTTTGAATTTTTATGCCCTTAAATAACAGAGTTATGTCACACAAAATTCTTAATAAGTAACATTTCCCACATGTCTACTTTACATCAGTACAATTTTGGAACCAACATTTTTTTTTTTGTCAGGGAGTTATAAGGGTTAAAAGTTGACCAACAATTTCTCATTTTTACACCCTTCAGGTGTTTCATATGAATTTTTGGAATGTTTAAAAAAAAAATGAACTTTTAACTTTTTTCACAAAAAATCAACTTTAGCTCCAATTTGTTTTATTTTACCAAGAGTAACAGGAGAAATTGGACCCGAAAGATTTACAATTTGTTCTGAGTATGCTGATACCCCATATGTAGGGGTAAACCACTGTTTGGGCACATGGCAGAGCTCAGAAGGGAAGGAGCGCCATTTGACTTTTCAATGCAAAATTGACTGGAATTGAGATAGGACGCCATGTCGCGTTTGGAGAGCCCCTGATGTGCCTAAACATTGAAACCCCACAAGTGACATCATTTTGGAAAGTAGACCCCCTAAGGAACTTATCTAGTTGTGTGGTGAATAGTGTTGAGCGATACCGTCCGATACTTGAAAGTATCGTTATCGGATAGTATCGGCCGATACCCGAAAAATATCGGATATCGCCGATACCGATATCCGATACCAATACAAGTCAATGGGACATCAAGTATCGGAAGGTATTCTCATGGTTCCCAGGGTCTGAAGGAGAGGAAACTCTCCTTCAGACCCTGGGAACCATAGGGATGTGTAAAATAAATAATTAAAATAAAAAATATTGATATGCTCACCTCTCCGGCGGCCCCTGGACTTCACGCTGCTAACCGGGAGGCTTCTTTGTTTAAAAAGCGCGCCTTTCGGACCTGTGAATGACGTCCCGGCTTCTGATTGGTCGCGTGCCGCCCATGTGACCAGCACGCGACCAATCAGAGGCCGCGACGTCATTCGCAGGTCCTCAATTCCTAGCATTAGCAGTTTTGTGAATGAGAATGACGTCGCGGCTTCTGATTGGCCGCGTGCTCCAGACTCAAAGAATGCCCCCTTGTGCCCGTCACCTTCCTTGGTATAAACAGATCCTCAGCGAGATATTTGTATTGTCCCCTTATATACTTATACATGGTTATTAGATCGCCCCTCAGTCGTCTATTTTCTAGACTAAATAATCCTAATTTCGCTAATCTATCTGGGTATTGTAGTTCTCTCATCCCCTTTATTAATTTTGTTGCCCTCCTTTGTACTCTCTCTAGTTCCATTATATCCTTCATGAGCACCGGTGCCCAAAACTGGACACAGTACTCCATGTGCGGTCTAACTAGGGATTCGTACAGAGGCAGTATAATGCTCTCATCATGTGTATCCAGACCTCTTTTAATGCACCCCATGATCCTGTTTGCCTTGGCAGCTGCTGCCTGGCACTGGCTGCTCCAGGTAAGTTTATCATTAACTAGGATCCCCAAGTCCTTCTCCCTGTCAGATTTACCCAGTGGTTTCCCATTCAGTGTGTAATGGTGATATTGATTCCTTCTTCCCATGTGTATAACCTTACATTTATCATTGTTAAACCTCATCTGCCACCTTTCAGCCCAAGTTTCCAACTTATCCAGATCCATCTGTAGCAGAATACTATCTTCTCTTGTATTAACTGCTTTACATAGTTTTGTATCATCTGCAAATATCGATATTTTACTGTGTAAACCTTCTACCAGATCATTAATGAATATGTTGAAGAGAACAGGTCCCAATACTGACCCCTGCGGTACCCCACTGGTCACAGCAATCCAGTTAGAGACTATACCATTTATAACCACCCTCTGCTTTCTATCACTAAGCCAGTTACTAACCCATTTACACACATTTTCCCCCAGACCAAGCATTCTCATTTTGTGTACCAACCTCTTGTGCGGCACGGTATCAAACGCTTTGGAAAAATCGAGATATACCACGTCCAATGACTCACCGTGGTCCAGCCTATAGCTTACCTCTTCATAAAAACTGATTAGATTGGTTTGACAGGAGCGATTTCTCATAAACCCATGCTGATATGGAGTTAAACAGTTATTCTCATTGAGATAATCCAGAATAACATCCCTCAGAAACCCTTCAAATATTTTACCAACAATAGAGGTTAGACTTACTGGCACGCGGCCAATCAGAAGCCGCGACGTCATTCTCATTCACAAAACTGCTAATGCTAGGAATTGAGGACCTGCGAATGACGTCGCGGCCTCTGATTGGTCGCGTGCCGGTCACATGGGCGGCACGCGACCAATCAGAAGCCGGGACGTCATTCACAGGTCCGAAAGGCGCGCCTTTTAAACAAAGAAGCCTCCCGGTTAGCAGCGTGAAGTCCAGGGGCCGCCGGAGAGGTGAGCATATCAATATTTTTTATTTTAATTCTTTATTTTACACATCCCTATTAATTCGATACCGATACCCGATATCACAAAAATATCGGATCTCGGTATCGGAATTCCGATACCGCAAGTATCGGCCGATACCCGATACTTGCGGTATCGGAATGCTCAACACTAGTGGTGAACACTTTGACCCACCAAGTGCTTCACAGAAGTTTATAATGTAACATAGTAACATAGTAACATAGTTAGTAAGGCCGAAAAAAGACATTTGTCCATCCAGTTCAGCCTATATTCCATCATAATAAATCCCCAGATCTACGTCCTTCTACAGAACCTAATAATTGTATGATACAATATTGTTCTGCTCCAGGAAGACATCCAGGCCTCTCTTGAACCCCTCGACTGAGTTCACCATCACCACCTCCTCAGGCAAGCAATTCCAGATTCTCACTGCCCTAACAGTAAAGAATCCTCTTCTATGTTGGTGGAAAAACCTTCTCTCCTCCAGACGCAAAGAATGCCCCCTTGTGCCCGTCACCTTCCTTGGTATAAACAGATCCTCAGCGAGATATTTGTATTGTCCCCTTATATACTTATACATGGTTATTAGATCGCCCCTCAGTCGTCTATTTTCTAGACTAAATAATCCTAATTTCGCTAATCTATCTGGGTATTGTAGTTCTCTCATCCCCTTTATTAATTTTGTTGCCCTCCTTTGTACTCTCTCTAGTTCCATTATATCCTTCATGAGCACCGGTGCCCAAAACTGGACACAGTACTCCATGTGCGGTCTAACTAGGGATTTGTACAGAGGCAGTATAATGCTCTCATAATGTGTATCCAGACCTCTTTTAATGCACCCCATGATCCTGTTTGCCTTGGCAGCTGCTGCCTGGCACTGGCTGCTCCAGGTAAGTTTATCATTAACTAGGATCCCCAAGTCCTTCTCCCTGTCAGATTTACCCAGTGGTTTCCCATTCAGTTTGTAATGGTGATATTGATTCCTTCTTCCCATGTGTATAACCTTACATTTATCATTGTTAAACCTCATCTGCCACCTTTCAGCCCAAGTTTCCAACTTATCCAGATCCATCTGTAGCAGAATACTATCTTCTCTTGTATTAACTGCTTTACATAGTTTTGTATCATCTGCAAATATCGATATTTTACTGTGTAAACCTTCTACCAGATCATTAATGAATATGTTGAAGAGAACAGGTCCCAATACTGACCCCTGCGGTACCCCACTGGTCACAGCAATCCAGTTAGAGACTATACCATTTATAACCACCCTCTGCTTTCTATCACTAAGCCAGTTACTAACCCATTTACACACATTTTCCCCCAGACCAAGCATTCTCATTTTGTGTACCAACCTCTTGTGCGGCACGGTATCAAACGCTTTGGAAAAATCGAGATATACCACGTCCAATGACTCACCGTGGTCCAGCCTATAGCTTACCTCTTCATAAAAACTGATTAGATTGGTTTGACAGGAGCGATTTCTCATAAACCCATGCTGATATGGAGTTAAACAGATATTCTCATTGAGATAATCCAGAATAACATCCCTCAGAAACCCTTCAAATATTTTACCAACAATAGAGGTTAGACTTACTGGCCTCTAATTTCCAGGTTCACTTTTAGAGCCCTTTTTGAATATTGGCACCACATTTGCTATGCGCCAGTCCTGCGGAACAGATCCTGTCGCTATAGAGTCCCTAAAAATAAGAAATAATGGTTTATCTACTACATTACTTAGTTCCCTTAGTACTCGTGGGTGTATGCCATCCGGACCCGGAGATTTATCTATTTTAATCTTATTTAGCCGATTTTGCACCTCTTCTTGGGTTAGATTGGTGACCCTTAGGATAGGGTTTTCATTGTTTCTTGGGATTTCACCTAGCATTTCATTTTCCACCATGAATACCGTGGAGAAGAAGGTGTTTAATATGTTAGCTTTTTCCTTGTCATCTACAACCATTCTTTCCTCACTATTTTTTAAGGGGCCTACATTTTCAGTTTTTATTCTTTTACTATTGATATAGTTGAAGAACAGTTTGGGATTAGTTTTACTCTCCTTAGCAATGTGCTTCTCTGTTTCCTTTTTGGCAGCTTTAATTAGTTTTTTAGATAAAGTATTTTTCTCCCTATAGTTTTTTAGAGCTTCAATGGTGCCATCCTGCTTTAGTAGTGCAAATGCTTTCTTTTTACTGTTAATTGCCTGTCTTACTTCTTTGTTTAGCCACATTGGGTTTTTCCTATTTCTAGTCCTTTTATTCCCACAAGGTATAAACCGCTTACACTGCCTATTTAGGATGTTCTTAAACATTTCCCATTTATTATCTGTATTCTTATTTCTGAGGATATTGTCCCAGTCTACCAGATTAAGGGCATCTCTAAGCTGGTCAAACTTTGCCTTCCTAAAGTTCAGTGTTTTTGTGACTCCCTGACAAGTCCCCCTAGTGAAAGACAGGTGAAACTGTACAATATTGTGGTCGCTATTTCCTAGATGCCCAACCACCTGCAGATTTGTTATTCTGTCAGGTCTATTAGGTAGTATTAGGTCTAAAAGTGCTGCTCCTCTGGTTGGATTCTGCACCAATTGTGAAAGATAATTTTTCTTGGTTATTAGCAGAAACCTGTTGCCTTTATGGGTTTCACAGGTTTCACTTTCCCAGTTAATATCCGGGTAGTTAAAGTCCCCCATAACCAGGACCTCATTATGGGTTGCAGCTTCATCTATCTGCTTTAGAAGTAGACTTTCCATGGTTTCTGTTATATTTGGGGGTTTGTAACAGACCCCAATGAGAATTTTGTTACCATTTTTCCCTCCATGAATTTCGACCCATATGGACTCGACATCCTCATTTCCTTCGCTAATATCCTCCCTTAAAGTGGACTTTAGACAAGACTTTACATAGAGACAAACCCCTCCTCCTCTCCGATTTTTACGATCCTTTCTAAACAGACTGTAACCCTGTAAGTTAACTGCCCAGTCATAGCTTTCATCTAACCATGTCTCGGTTATTCCCACTATGTCAAAGTTACCTGTAGATATTTCTGCTTCTAGTTCTTCCATCTTGTTTGTCAGGCTTCTGGCGTTTGCGAGCATGCAGTTTAGAGGATTTTGTTTTGTTCCAATCTCCTCGCTGTAGAGCCGTAAAAATAAAAAATCATATTTTTTCACAAAAATCATATTTTCGCCCCCAATTTTTTATTTTCCCAAGGGTAACAGAAGAAATTGGACCCCAAAAGTTGTTGTTAAATTTGTCCTGAGTACGCTGATACCCCATATGTGGGGGTAAACCACTGTTTGGGTGCATGGCAGAGCTCGGAAGGGAAGGAGCCCCGTTTGACTTTACAATGCAAAATTGACTGGAATTGAGATGGGACGCCATGTCAGGTTTGGAGAGCTCCTGATGTGCCTAAACATTGAAACCCCCCACAAGTGACACCATTTTGGAAAGCAGACCCCCTAAGGAACTTATCTAGGTGTGTGATGAGCATTTTGAACATTCAAGTGTTTCACTACAGTTTATAACGCAGAGCAGTGAAAATAAAAATTATTTTTTTTTCCACAAAAATTATTTTTTAGCCCCCAGTTTTGTATTTTCCCAAGGGTAACAGGAGAAATTGGACCTCAAAAGTTGTTGTCCAATTTTTCCTGAGTATGCTGATACCCCATATCTGGGAGAAAACTACTGTTTGGGCGCATGGCAGAGCTTGGAAGGGAAGGAGCGCCGTTTGCAATGCAGACTTAGTTGGAATGGTCTGCAGGCTTCACATTCCATTTGCAGAGCCCCTGATGTACCGAAACAGTAGAAACCCCTGACAAGTGACCCCATATTGGAAACTAGACCCCCCAAGGAACTTATCTAGATGTGTTGTTAGAACTTTGAACACCCAAGTGTTTCACTACAGTTTATAACGCAGAGCCGTGAAAAAAATTTTTTTTTTCACAAAAATTATTTTTTAGCCCCCAGTTTTGTATTTTCTCAAGGGTACAAAAATAAATTGGACCCCAAAAGTTGTTGTCCAAATTGTCTCAAGTACGTTGATACCCCATATTTGAGGGGGAACCACCGTTTGGGTGCATGGCAGAGCTCGGAACGGAAGGAGTGCCGTTTGGAATGCAGACTTAGATGGATTGGTCTGCAGGCATCACGTTGCATTTGCAGAGCCCCTGATGTCCCTAAACAGTAGAAACCCCCCACAAGTGACCCCATATTGGAAACTAGACCCCCAAGGAACTTATCTAGATGTGTTGTGAGAACTTTGAACCCCCAAGTGTTTCACTACAGTTTATATAAAAAAATCTTTTTTTTCCACACAAATTATTTTTTAGCCCCCAGTTCTGTAATTTTCCTAAGGGTAACAGGAGAAAATGGACCCCAAAAGTTGTTGTCCAATTTGTCCTGAGTATGCTGATACCCCATATGTTCAGGTAAACCCCTGTTTGGGCGCACGGGAGAGCTTGGAAGGAGCACTGTTTTACTTTTTCAACGCAGAATTGGCTGGAATTTAGATCGGACGCCATGTCGCGTTTGGAAAGCCCCTGATCAGCCTAAACAGTGGAAACCCCCAATTCTAACTGAAACCCTAACCCAAATACATCCCTAACCCCAATCCCAACCCTAACCACACCCCTAACCCTAATCTCAACCCTAATCCTAACCATAAATGTAATCCAAACCCTAACTTTAGCCCCAACCCTAACCCTAACTTTAGCCCAAACCCTAACCCTAATCCCAACCCTAACCCTTACTGTAGCCGTAACCCTAACTCTAGCCCCAACCCTAACTTTAGCCTCAACCCTAACCCTAATTTTAGCCCCAACCCTAACCCTAACTTTAGCCCCAACCCTAACCCTAACCATAATGGGAAAATGGAAATAAATACATTTTTTTAAATTTTATTATTTTTCCCTAACTAAGGGGGTGATGTTGGGGGATTGATTTACTTTTATAGCGGGTTTTTTAGCAGATTTTTATGATTGGCAGCCGTCACACACTAAAAGACACTTTTTATTGAAAAAAATAGTTTTTGCATCTCCACATTTTGAGAGCTATAATTTTTCCACATTTTGGTCCACAGAGTCATGTGAGGTCTTGTTTTTGCGGGACGAGTTGACGTTTCTATTTCGGGCATGTGACATTTTTTGATTGATTTTGTATTCTGATATTTGTGATGTAGAATGAACAAAAACAGCTATTCATGAATGTCTTTTGGGGCACTTATACCTTTCTGCGTTTGGTAAAATTGATAAAGCAGTTTTATTCTTCGGGTAAGAACGATTACAGTGATACCTCATTTATGTCTTTTTTTATGTTTTGGTGCTTTTATACGATAAAAACTAATTTATAGAAAAAATAATTATTTTTTCACCGCTTTATTCTGAGGACTATAAATTTTTTATTTTTTCTTTGATGACACTGTATGGCGGCTCTTTTTTTGTAGGACAAGATGATGTTTACAGCTGTACCATGATTACTTATATCCATCTTGTTGATCGCGTGTTATTCCACCTTTTGTTTGGCGGTATGGTAATAAAGGGTCGTTTTTTTGCCTCATTGTTTTTTTTACGGTGTTCACTGAAGGGGTTAACTAGTGGGACAGTTTTATAGGTTGGGTCGTTACGGACGCGGCTATACTAAATATGTGTACTTTTATTGTTTTTTTATTTAGATAAAGAAATGTATTTATTGGAACTATATTTTTTCTTCTTTATTTAGGTTTTTTTTTTTTTTTACACATGTAAATATTTGGTTTTTTTTTACATTGGATACACATGATGAGAGCATTATACTGCCTCTGTACAAATCCCTAGTTAGACCGCACATGGAGTACTGTGTCCAGTTTTGGGCACCGGTACTCAGGAAGGATATAATGGAACTAGAGAGAGTACAAAGGAGGGCAGCAAAATTAATAAAGGGGATGGGAGAACTCCAATACCCAGATAGATTAGCGAAATTAGGATTATTTAGTCTAGAAAAAAGACGACTGAGGGGCGATCTAATAACCAAGTATAAGTATATAAGGGGACAATACAAATATCTCGCTGAGGATCTGTTTATACCAAGGAAGGTGACGGGCACAAGGGGGCATTCTTTGCGTCTGGAGGAGAGAAGGTTTTTCCACCAACATAGAAGAGGATTCTTTACTGTTAGGGCAGTGAGAATCTGGAATTGCTTGCCTGAGGAGGTGGTGATGGCGAACTCAGTCGAGGGGTTCAAGAGAGGCCTGGATGTCTTCCTGGAGCAGAACAATATTGTATCATACAATTATTAGGTTCTGTAGAAGGACGTAGATCTGGGGATTTATTATGATGGAATATAGGCTGAACTGGATGGACAAATGTCTTTTTTCGGCCTTACTAACTATGTTACTATGTTACTATTGCTCCAGGGGGACATCACTATATATATGATCAAATCGCTGATCTGACACTTTGCAGTGCACTGTGTTAGATCAGCGATTATGACAGGCACTTGAAAGCCACCTCCCTGCAGGACTTGGAAGGCCACCCACGATCATTTTGGATCCAGGCCTGCAGGGATGAGTAGGTAGGAGATAGGGTTGAGCGATTTTTACTTTTATAGGATCGGGTCGGGTTTCACGAAACCCGACTTTTTCAAAAGTCGAGTCGAGTGAAATCGGCCGATCCTATAAAAAAGTCGGGGTCAGGGTCGGCCGAAACACGAAACCCAATGCAGTGCATTGGATTTCCAATGGTTCCCAGGGTCTGAAGGAGAGGAAACTCTCCTTCAGGCCCTGGGATCCATATTTAAGTGTAAAATAAAGAATTAAAATAAAAAATATTGCTATACTCACCCTCTGACGCGCCCTGGTACTAACCGGCAGCCTTTCTTCCTTAGAATCAGCGCGTGAAGGGCCTTAGATGACGTCGTGGCTTGTGATTGGTCGCGCGACCGCCCATGTGACCGCTCGCGCGACTAATCACAAGCCGCGACGTCACCGAAGGTCCTTCAAGCGCTGATTCTTAGGAAGGAAGGCTGCCGGAAAGAAGCAGGGCGCGTCCAAGGGTGAGTATATTCCTATTAGGTATATACTATAGCGCTTGAAGGACCTTCGGTGACGTCGCGGCTTGTGATTGGTCACATGGGCGGTCGCGCGACCAATCACAAGCCGCGACGTCATCTAAGGCCCTTCACGCGCTGATTCTAAGGAAGGAAGGCTGCCGGTTAGTACCAGGGCGCGTCAGAGGGTGAGTATAGCAATATTTTTTATTTTAATTCTTTATTTTACACTTAAATATGGATTCCAATACCGATTTCCGATATTGCAAACATATCGGAACTCGGTATCGGAATTCCGATACCAGATTCAGAAGGCCGACCCCACACAGGGGTCGGGTCGGGTTTCATGAAACTCGACTTTGCCAAAAGTCGTCGACTTCTGAAAATGGCCGACCCGTTTCACTCAACCCTAGTAGGAGACCCTCGGAATAACGCGATCATATTGCATTGCTCCGAGGGAGTCAGGGAAGCACGCAGGGAGCCCCCTCCCTGCGCGATGCTTCCCTGTGACACCGGAACGCTGCGATCATCTTTGATCACAGCGTCCCAGGGGTTAATGTGCCAGGAGCGGTCCGAGACCGCTCCTGGCACATAGTGCCAGATGTCAGCTGCGATAGTCAGCTGACACCCAGCCGCGATGGGCCACACTCCCCCCGTGAGTGCGGCTGATCGCGCTGTACATACTTTTCCGTCCATGGGAAGTTATTGCCCACCCCACATGGATGGAATTGTACGTCCAATGGTAGAAAGGGGTTAATGAATCAGATGACTGTACTCCAGCGACTATGCCAGTCTTAATGAATCCCACCCTATGACCATGTCTCAAAAGCTATGGAGCGCCAAAGACACAATTTGAAGCCACCAACAAGAAGAGACTTTATGAAGCAAGTGGATCACATTATAACTTTGGAGAGGAGTATCTATTCTAAGAGAAACAAGATGGACCTCTTTGACAGGTTGGGGAATCCGTGGCTTGAATCAATGTGATTTAAATGACTTTGTTTCTGTTTTTTGGGCCTTTTGCCCCCTTGGGAGTATTATTAACAAGTCATCTTCCTTTTCTTGTACTTTTATGTATGATGTAGTAGGGTGGGGTGGCTCTTGACAGGTCTCTAGAGGGTGGGGGGAAGGGGGGTGGGAGTTTGGTTTGGGATTAAATAAGTTTCCTAAAAAAGTATTATACATTTGTATATTGCTGATAGCAAGGCATTCCTTTTTATTTTCTATGTACAATCTTTATGGTTTAATAAAAAATATCTGATTAAAAAAAAAAAAAAAAAGACACAATTTGAATTTTGGTTTCTCTATTTTAGTAGCCTGCTACATATGAAATTAATCTTGTGATTCATACCAACATAAAAAGACTCGACTTTTAGAATACACATACAAACATTAACATTTGCTAATAAATGGGTAATTGCTCTAAAAGTCAAAATTTAGGCATTAGGCTACCTTCTATCACACAGGTCTGTTACATTACATGCTACTGGACTGTGCCAGGCTGTAAATGGCATTATTTTCCACCTCTTTAATATGGGGAAACAATTGACAACTCCTGTACCCTTGTACAATCCCATGTGTTATCAGGTCTTTAGAGGTAAGATTCATAATGGATGTCATTGTTCCTGAAACAAAGGTAAATATATAAAGATGGTCTTAGGCACTGGACACTCATTGTTCCAGCCTTTTATTTGGCTAGAAAATATGCTAGAAAATAATATGTCAAGAATCCATCCAATGTATCTATAGGGATTTATTCACCCAATTACGGCAAAATGAGTGTCCTTTTGGTTTCTGTGGGAGGCTGCATATGTCAGTTGTTGGGGGGGGGGGAGAGTTGTGTATTAGTTTGCCTGTAGATATGTGTGTCTCAGACTATCTTTTTTTCTTGACTTTGTGGCAAACTTCAAATCTCTCCACTATTGTTTCTATAAACTTACCAAACGTTGAACACTAAAACTCACAGGCAGGCTGTAAAGGGTTTGTTATATACAAGTGCTTCTCACTAAATTAGAATATCATCAAAAATTAATTTATTTCAGTTCTTCAATACAAAAAGTGAAACTCATATATTATATAGAGTAATTACAAACAGAGATCTATTTCAAGTGTTTATTTCTGTTAATATTGATGATTATGGGTTACAGCCAATGAAAACCCAAAAGTCTTTATCTCAGTAAATTAGAATAATTTATAACACCAGCTTAAAAAAATGAATCTGAAATGTTGGCCTACTGAAATGTTTGTTTAGCAATTCTGCTACACACAGGCAATCTGATCATATCCTGTGAGTAGCAGAGGCGTTCAGACAACTGCAGCTTCGAGTCTCCCATGGAGTCTATACAGTAGAAGCATGCAAAAAATTTTGAAAAAACGTTTTTAAAAATATTAAAGTAAAAACCATATAAAAGTTCAAATCACCCCCCTTCGCCCTATTCAAAATAAAACAATAAAAAAAATTATGATATGCACATATTTGGTGTTGCTGCATTCAGAATCACCTGTTCTTTCAATATAAAAAAAAAATAATTAACCCGAATGCTAAACATCAGAACATTTTTTGGCTGCCAAAAGATCGTATCTACACCAAAAGTTAATGCAGAACAAAAACCAACCTTGCGGATACACAAATATAAATATACACCAAAAGTTGTATCAATAAAAACGTTAGCTCATTGTGCAAAAAATAAGCCCTCACCCAACCCGAGACCACAAAAAATGGAGACGCTACAGGTCTTGGAAAATGCCACCATTTTTTTTTTTTTACCAAAGTTTGGATTTTTTTTTCCACCACTTAAATAAAAAAGAACCTAGACTTGTTTGGTGTCTATAAACTCATAATGACGTGAAGAATCATAAAGGCTAGTCAGTTTTAGCATTTAGTGAACATGGTAAAAAAAAACAACTGTGGAATTGCACTTTTTTGCTATTTCACCGCACTTGGAATTGTTTTCCCGCTTTCCAGTACACAATATGTTAAAACCAATGGTGTCATTCAAAAGTACAACAAGTCCTCACATGGCCATTTTGACCTAAAAATAAAAAAGTTATGGCTCCATCACCTATTCTAATTGTTGGATCCTGTGTTTTCAGCTGTATATAGAGGTGTCACTTCTCATTGTAATCTTGCCTCTACTGATAAATAACCTGTTAAAAACTGTTCCTGAAAAGACAGGCCATATGAGTGTAAAAAATACCCAGCGCCCTGTGTTTAAATTGCATTTTGCATTACTCATTAATGTGATATGAAAAAATAAAACATTCCATCCAGCAGTAGTATTCCTTTTCTTTTTTAATCTCTATATAGCAAGCAGATCATACCGTACTTTAAGACCAGCAGGAAAAACAAACTTTTGATCACTGCTCAAGCACAGTCTGCATACTGTAAGTGTCAAACTGTGGTGTAGGATAGACAAATTTAGAAATAAGAACTCAGTCAGATGATTACTAAAAGTGGTAAAATTCAAAATTTGCTGCATTCAGATGATAATGAAACATTTGTCTTACAGGAATCAGGCCTTAAAGAAGTTGTCTGGACATGATAAATGAGGAAAATTGCAAAGTGCCTGTAAAAATAGGCAACTTTTCAGTTATCTTCTTAAGAACATAATTTACTATTCATCATCTTGGGTACCGGCCCCTTCTGCTAGAGTTGGACAGTCTCCTATGCAATGAACACAGTGTTTGAAAGTTCTTTGATATATAGCTTGAGAGAACCGCACCGACACTGAACAGATTGCTGGTGGATCTGGCTAACTTCAGTGCCCCTCCGAAACTGCAGAGGAAAAGCTACCTCCACCAGACCACCAGAGAGTTTACAGTTTGGGCCAGTATTATAGAGTGGTTCTTTCCCCTTCTTTTTGCTCTACAGTTTGGGCCAGTGGCGCAATCATGTTGTTGCCTCAAACTTTCAATCTTCAGAAGTACATCACTTCCTGGCAAGCAGCAACCAGAAGGCAGTGGAGCAGTGTGCTCCTGAAGATTGATTTTTAGAATAACTGTTTAAATGGTAGATCCATGGCTTAGATCTCAGATGGTATATCTAATCCATATGTTTCCATTCTGATCCACAAGTACTGGTGAGCAAAATGATTTATAATAAGTCGTATTAGTCTCATATTTCAACAAAAATTTAGATTCACCTGATTTTGCTTTAGCATTCATGTGACTTCAGCAAAATGATGGCCAGTCAGACCGATGAGCAACAAGCCCCAAGCGACCATGTTGGGGCAAGTTACCGATTTAGCAATGGAAGAACCAGAAAGGCTGGAAATCCAACGTCTAGAGATCTGAAGTGAAAACTGAAGCACAGGAGGAAAGGAGGTGAGAGGCAAAACTTAGACAAGCGACAATTTTATATTGCTTTTAAATCCCTTTACTCCCCTCTATTTATTACGCATTGGGGTCTTGAGAGACTTCAAACCAAAATAAGTATCTTTGTAGGGCAACTAATTCGAGAGCAATTACATTTGTCTGCATTTTCTTGACAAAATGGATCTGAAACCAAATATTAGCCATATGAAAATAGATCTAGTGAGATATTTTATCATGAAGTTCATATTTTCTTACTATAACATGACTTTTTTGTTCTGAATCATTATTAGTATAAAAAGAAAAAAATCCACCCAAGAAATTGAAAGCATACAGAGGTACATAGGGCCCATACTGACCGCAGTGATCTGGCTCTGCACAACAATGAATTGTGTTCATTTGGTCTTATTATGCTTTCAGGTGGCAGAGACGCAGTGAAGGTGCTCTTTCCCCTTAGATGCCATCAGCTTGTGGGATGAATGATTTCAAAACGTATAAAGTATTGCCAGCTGTGAAATGGTGCAGCAATCTGCATAGAACAATTCATCAAGGCATAGCTTTTACAAGCTGCCAAACTGCTTGATTGACCAACCTAGTCCTCACTGACTGAATAAAAACAAAGCTGTCTTAAACTCTTTAACTAGTTCCGTACTGCCCATAGATATTACATGTCGAGGCAGTCTACATTCTAGATTCTACTCTACTTTAAAATGTAATTTCATAGTTAAAAAACTGCATGAAATCATGCAGCTACAGGATCAAGGAGTCATCTGTCAAGCACAGCCAGACTCCCCACAGAGATGGCAGAGAGGGGTTATTGTCATATTTGCCTTTCAATAGCAGTACACACACCATGCTAAACAGTATAGGTAGCACTGACAGTGCTTCCTCCTCCAGACCCAGCTATCATGTGATTGTTGGGTCTAGGATGGGTTCACAAGCTGCTCAATCCTAGGATACTTAGTCAGCTATGCTTTGCAGCCAGGAGGCACAATTTACCCAGTAACTATATCAGCCCCAGTTACAGGAAAAATCAGATTAATAAAAAAAATTCCAAAATTGAAATGGCCCCAAAGGTTTTTTATGACTTTAAGAAGGAGGACGCAATGTATGAAAATAATGAAACAGAAATAAATAGTAGGAGAAAAATATATAACAAAAAGTTGCTGCCAATCCAAATCGCTGTTAATATCCCTAGAAAGTGAAACAAATGTTAAAATATTTTTTACTTGTCCTTTGTGGTCATAAAAAAATATGAAAAACAGACACACATCACTTATTGTCCCCATTGATATTGCATGATATCAGAAATAAAAAAACCCAGTATGAATATAGTACAAAAATTAAATCTCATGTATCACAAAAAAAGAGTTGCAAAAATATTGTGAATATATTACACAGTGGTGGCTTCCAAGTGGAAGCTGCCAGAAGAATGTTCAGGTAATTTCACAACTTGAAGCCTGAAGCGGTTAAAAGAGTGGCAAAAGACTGAATATAGGCATAGCAAGTTGTTTTGATATTCCAGCGCATATACATTCACTCTTTTTGGTGTTTTTTTAGCGTTTTTCAGAATCCGGAATCTGTCTAAAAAGATGTCGTGTAGACCTACTCTTACATTAACCATGATCTTTGCCTACATGCCGTGTTTCATACATTAAATGGTGTCATTAAGAAGCTTATGACAACTGCACTATTCCCTAATTTAGCTCATTTACACAGAACCAATTAGCATATTCCACCTCCCCTCCTCCAGAGGCAATAATCTCCATTTACATCATTGTAACCACAGTGCGGCAGAGATAGACTTGTAAGCTGCTATCGCCTACACCGATTGATTTTAGAGAGAGTTAACATTTTATTTCAGATCTGCGGATGTAGCATCTCCTCACGACGATAAATTTAAATTGGCCGTTGTACTACATGTCATGGAAGTACTTGCTAGATATGTGCATGGTCCATTAGTGTCTGCTGGAGGACTGAATTAATATCATTGCAAGTTTGTTCCCAAATGAAATCCTCCTAGAAATTGAAAATATTAATCTGACACGGACAGTGGAGCTTTTCTATAAAATGAGAAAAATAAAAGTGATATTGAATTTCAGTCAAATAGTTACAATTAGGATGACCAGCATAAAATAGAGAAGGTCCTTAATTGGACGTTAAAAATGTGCAAGACATATTTTATTATCTTATGACTATCCTAAATGATCAGTGCTTAAAGGGATTTCCCCAAGTCATCACCTATCCACAAGTGACCTAACAAGTGGAAGAGCCACTGATCCCAAGAACGGGGCTCTAAAATGCATCTCTAGAATAAAGCAGTGCTTGCACATGTGCACCGCCACGCTATGCATGGTTTGGCACTGCGGGGGAACAGTTGAAGGCTGTGCTTGGCTATTTCCAGCAGTCTAACAAAAAATGGATGGAACGCCGCCGCGCAAACAAATAAAACCTTCACTGGTATTTAGTTACAAAGATATTAGTCATGAGACATCAAGACTTGCAGTTAAAAAATTGTGCAATGTGTGTGCAACTTTTTGTCGCGCAACGATTTTGAAGTTGCAGTTCAACAATAAAAATATATCAAACTTAGAGACATGAACAAGTCAGAGACACGTGAGACTTACATCATAACCTGTGATAAAACATTAAGCCGATTCAGCAATTTTTACGCCAGTCTTGAAGAGGGAAAGGGTGGAGGATGAGGCTCCGGTTACACTGCAAGGTGCATGCTCCTTATTGACAAAAGTGGCATTTCAACACAAAGCTAAATCTATTCCCTGCAGGAGTAAAATTTGTGGAGTGGAGATTGCCAATGTTCATCATGTACTTGACCCAGCTGCTACACTTTGTCGGAGCAGGACAAAAATGCAGTGAGAATGCCAAAAGTTTGAAAACTTGAATGCAGCTTTGAGTTGTGCTGAAATTTTGTGACTTTCCAAACCTTTTTACACCGGAAAGCTTGCGTAAAAGCTTTGATGATTTGGATCTATTGTGTTTATGCCGCAGCACAACCACATTGACAACCATTAACTGTAATGTCACATCTCCATGTAGCACAACCCAAGATTGCCCTAGCATAAAAAAAACTGTAAAAAGTTACTTTTATCAATCATTCACTATGCAGCCATCTAAATTTAGTGCAAATATCTATATCAGGGTTAGCCTATTAGGCTGTGTGCACAAGTTGCTGATTTTGTCATGTTTTTTTGCTATAAAAACGCTATAAAACCGCAAAAAAAGCATACATTATGCATCCCATCATTTAGAATGAATTCCTCAATTTTTGTGCACGTGATGCGTTTTTTTCCGTGAAAAAAATGCATTGCGGCAAAAACCGCAGCATGTTCATTAATTTTGCGGATTTTTTGCGGATTTCCCACTATATAATGCATTGGGAAATGTCCGGAAAAATCCGCCAAAAAAACACACCAAAAATGCGGTAAAACACGCAAAAAACGTGCAAAAAACGCATGCAGATTTCTTGCAGATTTCTTGAAGAAAATTTCAGGTTTTTCTCAGGAAATTTCTGCAAGAAGTCCTGAACGTGTGCACATAGCCAAGTTTTGTCTTCCAGAATAATTTTCCGTTCCATAAGATAAGATCTATGCAGTCTGCTGTGCATGGTGCCCTGCTCTCTAGTAACATAATGGCTCTTACATAACATTGTCTACCAGATTTAATTACCCTTGTTTGATATTTATGCTGTTTTCAAAGCTCTTACAAAACATTCCCTTTTGCTAATTATTCATACTTCCTAGGAATTGCTTCTTATTATAAATTTGAGGAAGCAAGAAGGTAGCACGTCTAAAAGGCTTATTCCAAAAATATGAGTTATTCCCAATAGGGTAGGGCATAATTTTCTGTTAGCTGGTGGCATTACCGCTTATCCTCCAGTGTTCTTGAGATCAGGGATAGTGATGAGCGAACGTGCTCACCACTACTCTGTACTCGCCCGAGTATCACTATGCTCGGTGTACTCGGCGATCACCAAGTAATTCCGGGATTATTCAGCGGGAGCACATGTCTCCGCCCTGCAATTATGGCGCTCTGCCAATGACAATGCAGGGATTGTCAGCCATGCACTGTAATGCTGCAGCCATCTTTGTTGTGGTATTACAGTGATTGGCTGGCCGCACAGCATCATCAGGTCTATAGGAGACCTGGCGCCGCACTGCTCGCCGCATTCTGCTAAGGACTTAGCCAGTGTAGGGAGAGCTGCTGCTGAGATAGGGTCAGAATCGTCCTTTTAATAGTGTGGGTCTGCTAGTGTTCAGTCCACAACTCCTGAGAAACCAACAGTCCTTTTTAGGGCTAAATCGGGGGTATATAGATTGCAGTGCTAGGTAGGCAGGGGAGTCTATGTGCACATATCCACATCAGTGCAAGGCCTGCATGCACTGTATGTGAGTACATAGCTCTCACTGCATACTTCAAAAAGCTCCATTACTGTCTGCTGCTGCTTATTTAATATATACCTAGCTGCAGTTATCTGTGGCATTTTTTCAGCTTATACCTGCTCATTTTATTCTAAAGCAATCCATAGCCCCCTTTTTTCTACAATAATGTGCTTGGTAACGCTGCAAACTACAGCCAGGTCATTGCAATAGAAGAGCGTGCAAATCTAAGAATTTTTATTTATTTTTTTTGTCCCAGGCATCAGATGTGAGTGCGTCAAAAAATATGTCCTATTTTTTTGGTAATATCTAATATTTTGTAGTGTCGTACAACATTTTTGGACACCATTTTGCTGCCAAAAAAAATCTGTAGTTGGCCCAAAAATCTTTATCTACAGTTCTTTTATTTATCACTGTGATTTGTACGCCACACGCATAGCATATCATTGAGCTAAATATCTTACAATTTTAGTATTCCATTTTTGTTTTAGTAGTAAAATAACTTGTAGGAAAGAAGCGGAAATAGTGTCTTATCTCACAAATTATAGAGGATTTACCTGTAAAATTAACTGCTCACCTGACGTAGAATATTCAAAAGCATATATTGCCGGCTGCCACAGATCCACTGGTTGGCAGGCGACTTGTATGACTTGTGGTATTTCCTGAGGAAGGAGTCATGTGTACTCTGAAACGTGTAGAATAAACCACTGTTTAACTATACAATTGGTCTGTTTTTGGATGTGCTGGCAACGCGGATCATAACCCACAAATCCTACTTTCCAGCGATTTTTTTAGTGTCATAGCCAACTTGTTGACCCATTTTTTGTGTGCCCAAAAAAATCAAGGCCACATTTTGATCAGTCTGTTATCTCTGTCAGATGCCTGGTGTATCTGTGGTGGAAAAATCTTGGCTTCGCAGGCATACGTTGCATAGTTCTGTCTGCTAGCCTTGTTCTACTCAGTATTTTTTGCTTAAAAATATTAAAATAAAAAAAACATTTTAACTGTTTGTTATCTCCGTCAGACGCCTGGTGTATCTGTGATGGAAAAATCTTGGCTTCACAGGCATACGTTGCATAGTTCTGTCTGCTGGCCTTGTTCTTCTTTTTTTCCCAAATTAACAAAAAACATAAAACAAAATTTAGACAGTCTGTTATCTCCGATGCCCGGTGTATCTGTGGTCTCCAAATACTTGCTTTTCAGGCATAATGATCACAAATAATTTTTCTCCAAATAAATCCATTTGTATTGAGGTTTTCAAATATTTTAATAGTCCATTTAAAATGGGCAAGGCAAGGGGCAAGGGACAGGGAAGTGGGCGTGATGCTGATGGTGCATGCAGAGGACAAGGCTGTGGCCAAGCTAAAAGTGGGCCACAACAAAGACCCACATCTTCACGCTCAACCTTCCTGTCCCAGTTTCTAGGGGACCACAGCACACCACTATTGAAGCCAGAGCAGTGTGAAACGGTTGTTGGTTGGATAGCGGATAATGCTTCCAGTTACTTAGACACCACAACCATATCTTCCACATGGTCAAGTCTGAGTAGCCGTGAGTGTGGACCGGATATTACTCACCCAATCCTCCTTCCTCCCACCATGCCGAGTGCCCTGAGACAACTGATCCCACACTTGGACACTCTGGAATCTTTAAATGGAAACCTGAACAACTCTTCGAATTCTCAGACATTCAACCTGAAGTGGGTCCAGATGAGCTTGCATGTAGCGATGCCCAAAGATTTGAACAGCTACGGTCACACGAAGGCGATGGTGGGACAGTGTCACAAGAGGTGAACGATGATGAGACACAATGGCCAGAAAGTCAGGAGGAGGAGCAAGGAGCAAGCATCACCAAACCAGGGATTCAAGCTTCAGGAGGCTAATTTGCATATTCCAGGTGCCTTCTGGGAGAAGCGAAGTCTCCCTAAGCTAGAAGATCGTTGGGTACAGCCGGGACCAGCTGCTTCGAAAGCATCACCAAACCAGGGATTCAAGCTTCAGGAGGCTAATTTGCATATTCCAGGTGCCTTCTGGGAGAAGCGAAGTCTCCCTAAGCTAGAAGATCGTTGGGTACAGCCGGGACCAGCTGCTTCGAAAGCATCACCAAACCAGGGATTCAAGCTTCAGGAGGCTAATTTGCATATTCCAGGTGCCTTCTGGGAGAAGCGAAGTCTCCCTAAGCTAGAAGATCGTTGGGTACAGCCGGGACCAGCTGCTTCGAAAGCATCACCAAACCAGGGATTCAAGCTTCAGGAGGCTAATTTGCATATTCCAGGTGCCTTCTGGGAGAAGCGAAGTCTCCCTAAGCTAGAAGATCGTTGGGTACAGCCGGGACCAGCTGCTTCGAAAGCATCACCAAACCAGGGATTCAAGCTTCAGGAGGCTAATTTGCATATTCCAGGTGCCTTCTGGGAGAAGCGAAGTCTCCCTAAGCTAGAAGATCGTTGGGTACAGCCGGGACCAGCTGCTTCGAAAGCATCACCAAACCAGGGATTCAAGCTTCAGGAGGCTAATTTGCATATTCCAGGTGCCTTCTGGGAGAAGCGAAGTCTCCCTAAGCTAGAAGATCGTTGGGTACAGCCGGGACCAGCTGCTTCGAAAGCATCACCAAACCAGGGATTCAAGCTTCAGGAGGCTAATTTGCATATTCCAGGTGCCTTCTGGGAGAAGCGAAGTCTCCCTAAGCTAGAAGATCGTTGGGAATTTTTGCCTGTAGGACATTATTGCAAGAGAGCTTGGCTGAGTAGATTACACAAGAAGGAAAACACACAGCAAGTCAGCAGGATCTAGGAGCAACATGGCAGATGTGACAACCTACATGGTGAGCTGCAGCATGTGCTACATGTTCACAGATCGACCAGAAGAAGAATCCAATTTCACCTGTCAGAAGTGTAGACTAGTGGCCCTTTTAGAAGAAAAGGTGCGGGGTCTGGAAGAAAGAATAGCAACTTTGAAACTCATCAAAGAGAATGAAGACTTTCTAGACAGAACAGAAGCATCTCTACTGGTCACAGAAGGTGCAAAAAGTGTCAGAGAACCTCCAAAAGCAGATGAGTGGAAGCATGTGACCAAAAGAAGCAAGAAGACCATGGAGAAATCACCAACCACACAACTGAAGAACCGATATCAAATCTTTGTAGAGGATGAAGATGGCACACCTAAGAATGAAGCAATACCAGCAAGCAAAAAAGAAAAGGGCACACAGCAACAAGTGACAGCAAAAAGTACAGCCAAGAAGCAACGAAGAGTGGTGGTGGTGGGAGACTCACTACTGAGAGGCACCGAAGCAGCCATCTGCAGACCGGACATAACTGCAAGAGAAGTATGCTGCCTTCCAGGTGCGATGATCAAGGATGTGACCGATAGGATACCAAAGCTCTTCAGCTCCAAGGACGTCCACCCATTTCTTCTGATACATGTTGGCACCAATGACACGGCAAGGAAGGACCTACCGACAATCTGCAAGGACTTTGAAGAGTTGGGGAAGAAAGTAAAGGAACTGGATGCACAGGTAGTTTTTTCTTCTATCCTTCCAGTAGACGGGCATGGCACCAGGAGATGGAACAGGATCCTTGATGCAAACAACTGGCTAAGACGATGGTGCAGACAACAAGGATTTGGATTCCTGGACCACGGTGTGAATTACTGGTATGATGGACTCCTCGCCAGAGACGGACTACACCTCAACAAACCTGGGAAACACACATTCGCCAGAAGACTCGCTACACTCATCAGGAGGGCGTTAAACTAGAAGAAGAGGGGACGGGAAGAAAAACATTAGACTCGAACAAAGACGACCCAGGAAAACATACTCAGAAGGGAGGTAAGAACATTTCTAAAACAATCCACAGTGAGGAGATTGGAACAAAACAAAATCCTCTAAACTGCATGCTCGCAAACGCCAGAAGCCTGACAAACAAGATGGAAGAACTAGAAGCAGAAATATCTACAGGTAACTTTGACATAGTGGGAATAACCGAGACATGGTTAGATGAAAGCTATGACTGGGCAGTTAACTTACAGGGTTACAGTCTGTTTAGAAAGGATCGTAAAAATCGGAGAGGAGGAGGGGTTTGTCTCTATGTAAAGTCTTGTCTAAAGTCCACTTTAAGGGAGGATATTAGCGAAGGAAATGAGGATGTCGAGTCCATATGGGTTGAAATTCATGGAGGGAAAAATGGTAAGAAAATTCTCATTGGGGTCTGTTACAAACCCCCAAATATAACAGAAAGCATGGAAAGTCTACTTCTAAAGCAGATAGATGAAGCTGCAACCCATAATGAGGTCCTGGTTATGGGGGACTTTAACTACCCGGATATTAACTGGGAAACAGAAACCTGTGAAACCCATAAAGGCAACAGGTTTCTGCTAATAACCAAGAAAAATTATCTTTCACAATTGGTGCAGAATCCAACCAGAGGAGCAGCACTTTTACACCTAATACTATCTAATAGACCTGACAGAATAACAAATCTGCAGGTGGTTGGGCATTTAGGAAATAGCGACCACAATATTGTGCAGTTTCACCTGTCTTTCACTAGGGGGACTTGTCAGGGAGTCACAAAAACATTGAACTTTAGGAAGGCAAAGTTTGAACAGCTTAGAGATGCCCTTAATCTGGTAGACTGGGACAATATCCTCAGAAATGAGAATACAGATAATAAATGGGAAATGTTTAAGAACATCCTAAATAGGCAGTGTAAGCGGTTTATACCTTGTGGGAATAAAAGGACTAGAAATAGGAAAAACCCAATGTGGCTAAACAAAGAAGTAAGACAGGCAATTAACAGTAAAAAGAAAGCATTTGCACTACTAAAGCAGGATGGCACCATTGAAGCTCTAAAAAACTATAGGGAGAAAAATACTTTATCTAAAAAACTAATTAAAGCTGCCAAAAAGGAAACAGAGAAGCACATTGCTAAGGAGAGTAAAACTAATCCCAAACTGTTCTTCAACTATATCAATAGTAAAAGAATAAAAACTGAAAATGTAGGCCCCTTAAAAAATAGTGAGGAAAGAATGGTTGTAGATGACGAGGAAAAAGCTAACATATTAAACACCTTCTTCTCCACGGTATTCACGGTGGAAAATGAAATGCTAGGTGAAATCCCAAGAAACAATGAAAACCCTATATTAAGGGTCACCAATCTAACCCAAGAAGAGGTGCGAAACCGGCTAAATAAGATTAAAATAGATAAATCTCCGGGTCCGGATGGCATACACCCACGAGTACTAAGAGAACTAAGTAATGTAATAGATAAACCATTATTTCTTATTTTTAGTGACTCTATAGCGACAGGGTCTGTTCCGCAGGACTGGCGCATAGCAAATGTGGTGCCAATATTCAAAAAGGGCTCTAAAAGTGAACCTGGAAATTATAGGCCAGTAAGTCTAACCTCTATTGTTGGTAAAATATTTGAAGGGTTTCTGAGGGATGTTATTCTGGATTATCTCAATGAGAATAACTGTTTAACTCCATATCAGCATGGGTTTATGAGAAATCGCTCCTGTCAAACCAATCTAATCAGTTTTTATGAAGAGGTAAGCTATAGACTGGACCACGGTGAGTCATTGGACGTGGTATATCTCGATTTTTCCAAAGCGTTTGATACCGTGCCGCACAAGAGGTTGGTACACAAAATGAGAATGCTTGGTCTGGGGGAAAATGTGTGTAAATGGGTTAGTAACTGGCTTAGTGATAGAAAGCAGAGGGTGGTTATAAATGGTATAGTCTCTAACTGGGTCGCTGTGACCAGTGGGGTACCGCAGGGGTCAGTATTGGGACCTGTTCTCTTCAACATATTCATTAATGATCTGGTAGAAGGTTTACACAGTAAAATATCGATATTTGCAGATGATACAAAACTGTGTAAAGCAGTTAATACAAGAGAAGATAGTATTCTGCTACAGATGGATCTGGATAAGTTGGAAACTTGGGCTGAAAGGTGGCAGATGAGGTTTAACAATGATAAATGTAAGGTTATACACATGGGAAGAGGGAATCAATATCACCATTACACACTGAACGGGAAACCACTGGGTAAATCTGACAGGGAGAAGGACTTGGGGATCCTAGTTAATGATAAACTTACCTGGAGCAGCCAGTGCCAGGCAGCAGCTGCCAAGGCAAACAGGATCATGGGGTGCATTAAAAGAGGTCTGGATACACATGATGAGAGCATTATACTGCCTCTGTACAAATCCCTAGTTAGACCGCACATGGAGTACTGTGTCCAGTTTTGGGCACCGGTGCTCAGGAAGGATATAATGGAACTAGAGAGAGTACAAAGGAGGGCAACAAAATTAATAAAGGGGATGGGAGAACTACAATACCCAGATAGATTAGCGAAATTAGGATTATTTAGTCTAGAAAAAAGACGACTGAGGGGCGATCTAATAACCATGTATAAGTATATAAGGGGACAATACAAATATCTCGCTGAGGATCTGTTTATACCAAGGAAGGTGACGGGCACAAGGGGGCATTCTTTGCGTCTGGAGGAGAGAAGGTTTTTCCACCAACATAGAAGAGGATTCTTTACTGTTAGGGCAGTGAGAATCTGGAATTGCTTGCCTGAGGAGGTGGTGATGGCGAACTCAGTCGAGGGGTTCAAGAGAGGCCTGGATGTCTTCCTGGAGCAGAACAATATTGTATCATACAATTATTAGGTTCTGTAGAAGGACGTAGATCTGGGTATTTATTATGATGGAATATAGGCTGAACTGGATGGACAAATGTCTTTTTTCGGCCTTACTAACTATGTTACTATGTATGTTACTATGTTACTATGTGGAAGGCGAGGTGGTGGAAGACATAGTGACTGACCCAACCTGGCAGGAGGACATGCAGAGCGAGGACAGCAGCACACATGGGAAAGGAGGCATATCACCACAACAGGCAGGTAGATGCAGTGTGGTGGCCACAGACAGAAGGCATGCATCCGTTCCCCATAACACCAACATGAGGGAAGTTGCCATTCCAACTGTTAGATCTTCCCGAGTCTGGTTATTTTTTTAAAGACTCTGCCAATAACCCCAAACAGGCCATTTGCAGCACCTGCAATGCCCGCATCAGCAGGGGTAGCAAAACTACAAGCCTGACCACCAGCATGATCAGGCACATGGCAGCAAAGCACCTGACTTTGTGGGCTGAACAACAGGCTCCAGGAACACTGTCTGCAGGTGACACCATTGCTTCTTACACTGTTTTGCATAGAAGCCAATCCCCAGTCCACCGTGCATGTGAAGATGCCCCTGGCCCTGCACCTGTTGTTGCCCACAGTCAAGCAGCACCATCATCAAGCCTGTCTACGTCCTTATCCCTGCGCAGCCTTTAGTTGTTTATACCCCAGCCATTGGAACGCAAGCGGAAATACCCAGCCAACACCCCACAGGCCACAGTACTAAATTCTCCCATTTCTGCTTGCGCTAGAAATGTTACCTTTTAGGCTTGTTGATATGGAAACTTTCCGCAACCTGATTGTGGCGACCATCCCAAGGTACTCGGTCCCCATTAACCACTATTTCTCCTGCTGTGCCATACCGGCATTGCACCAGCATGTGTCCCACAACATTACCCGTGTCCTTAACAATGCTGTTACTGGAAAAGTCCACCTAACCATGGACACATGGAAAAGTGCTTGTGGGCAGGGATGGTACATCTCACTGACAGCACACTGACAGCATAGTGGAAGTCTGGACCCAGTCGAACCTTGGGATGGAACACATCCTCCCCACGCTGAGGATGGCGGGCCCTACATCAATCAGGGTTGTCCCCACAGTCTACAGCTCCTGCACCTCCTCCTCCTCTTCAGCCTCCATCTCTGAAATGAACACATCAGTCAGGAGCTGGAAGCACTGTGCCAGTGCCTCAGCCAAGTGGCAACAGGCTGTGCTGAAGCTAATATGCTTAGGTGACAAACTGCACAATGCTGAAGAGTTGTGGACAGTGCTGAAAGATCAGTCAGATATTTGGATGACACCGCTGAACCTACAGTCAAGCATGGTCATGTGTGATAATGACTGTAGCCTGGTGGTGGCTCTGAGGCAAGGTGAGCTCACACACATACCTTGCCTGGCCCATGTGATTAACCTCATGGTTTAATGTTTTCTGAAAAGCTACCCAGTGCTGCTGGATCTGCTAGTCGAAGCACGCCGTCTGTCTGCCCATTTTAGAAAGTCAGCGAAAGCTTTAGCTGCCCTTGCCGTGCTTCAGCAGCGTTTGCAGCTTCTGGCTCACCGACTGGTGTGTGATGTCCCCACACATTGGAATTCTACACTGCATATGTTGGAAAGGATTTGTGAGCAGAAGAGGGCAGTTGTTGACTAACAGCATCAACAAGGTTGTCGATATTCAGTTCAGACTCCACACATAAGACCTCAGGAGTGGAAAAGGATGTCAGACATATGTACTATCCTACAAAACTTTGAGGACTGCACCAAGATGGTGAGGGGCGATGACGACATTAGAGTCACCATACCACTTCTCTGCTTTCTGAAAACCTCTCTGCTCACAATTAAAGAGGATGCATTGCAGGCAGAGCACGAGGACATGGAGCAAGGAACCATACAGGGGGATTACACTCAGCCTAGCCTCATGTCATCCCAACGTGGATTAGTAGGCAATGAGGAGGATGAGGAAGAACAGGAACTACTTTCATGTGCTGTAGATGGTACTACAAGCACAGCTGTCATACTTGTCTGTTCACTGTTGTAAGATTGCTCTTACTAACGGGTAGGGGATTACTCGCTTGGCACGGGATTGACGTACTCGGGCACGATTTTATTCAAACAAAACAGTCCATACGGTTTATTTTGTACAGCATAAACTGCATCGTAAGCCAAGTTGCATTTCACTGTCTTACATGTAGTCCATTCGTTAACACATTACCTTCACATTAAGTCTCAGAACCTTAGTCTGTGGTAACTAAACACACTGGTCCTCCTGACCAGTTGCCGTGGGTTACCACACAGTTCATATCACACAGGTTGCAGCAACTAATCACGCTGGTCCCTCTCTGACCAGTTGCCGTGGGTTACCACACAGTTCATAGAACACAGGTTGCAGCAACTAAACACGATGGTCCTCCTGACCAGTTGCCATGGGTTACCACACAGTTCATAACACAATAAGGACCAACAGTCTATGAAGGTACCTTACGGGAGCTCCTGCTCCACCAGCTGACTCCTTGTCAGTCCTCTCTTCTGGAGAAGCTGCCAAACGGGGATCACCAACTTGCCTTTGCGGCATATCTCAGTCAGTCCAGACCCACCGAGGACTGTAGCTTCCCCAAGTTCCACTCCTCTGGAGAAGCTGCCAAACGGGGATCACCAACTTGCCTTTGCGGCATATCTCAGTCAGTCCAGACCCACCGAGGACTGTAGCTTCCCCAAGTTCCACTCTTCTGGAGAAGCTGCCAAACGGGGATCACCAACTTGCCTTTGCGGCATATCTCAGTCAGTCCAGACCCACCGAGGACTGTAGCTTCCCCAAGTTCTACTGCGCTGCTCAGGGATCCAGTCCTACTCCCAGGACCTCCCACGCTAGCATGTGCTTTCCAGGAAGCAACACAGGCTTCCACAGGTCACTCATACACAGGGCCCCTCTGCAGTGTCCAGCCAGGACACCTGGAAGTCTGCCCAGACTTGCAGACTCCCAAAACACTCACTACCATGTGCTAACACACCTCCTTTAGGTAGCCTCTAACCACACCCACAGGTGAGGTAACATCACATGCACTGGTCACATGATCATGACATCACTGCAGGTCCTCAAACATCTGCAGGGAAAAAGATACAGTGAGCACCCCCACTCAGAGTGAGGTATGTGGGTAGCCAGACCCTCCCATCTCTCATAGCTACCCGCAACCCGGACATCTTCAGTGCTCATGCGCTCTAAAGACAAGATACTCCGGGTTGCATCGCAGGGAGCATCCATCCCTGTGACACATACCTCCCATTAACCACAATTCCAGACACTGTCTCACCATCACATCCATGCACACATTTGGCACGCACGGCCTCAATACGCCTCCGTGCGCATACTGGGGAGACCATGCAGCGCCCCTACCTGTTACAGGGGTCACTGCATCACACTGTCTGCTGGGATGGCCTGTGGACATGGAAGAGGAGGAGGAGGACAGCATGGTCAGTCATCCTGTTGGTGAGGACATGGAAGTCTTGCCTGTTAGCAGTCTGGCACACATGGCTGACTTTATGTTGAGCTGCATTTCCCGTGATCCTCGCATTATTAAAATTTTTGGGGACACTCATTACTGGTTGATGACACTTCTAGACCCACGCTACAAGGAGATCTTTCAATCTCTTCTTCCAGATGCAGACAGGTGTACTAAAATGTTGCTGTACCAAAGGGTCCTGGTAGCAGAATTACTTTAAAAATTCCCATGTGAGAATGCTGGCTGCAAACGTCAGAGTTGTACAACCAAGGAGTACAAGCGAGAGAGACAGAAGTACCATCCAGCTCAGGCAGGGGAACAATGGCAAAGTTCTAGGGCAGTTTTCTTAGACCCTGCCATCGTTTTAGCACAGATGCAAGGGGTGCTGTCACAAGAAGTGCAGTGTTTGGGAAAATGCTGAGGGAGTACCTTGCATATCGTACAAACATCCTCCGTGATTCCTCTGTGCCTTTTAATTATAGGGTATCCAAGCTGGACACGAGGCATGAACTGGCTCTTTATGCCTTGGAGGCCCTAGCCTGCCTGGCTGCTAGCGTTCTATCAGAGCGGGTTCTTAGTGCAAAGTGGTGGAATTATAACAGATAAGCGCATCCGCCTGTCAACTGAAAATGCTGACAGGCTGACTCTTATAAAAATGAACAAGGGCTGGATTGGGCGAGACTTCTGCAAACCACCAAGTGAAAACAGCGAAATATAACCTTTAATACATTGTCTTTTTTGTGGAGGTGTATTCTCGTGCACCTCTTCACAACCACGCTTCCTGATTTGGTCTGTTTGGTGTTCTCCTCCTACTTATCCTCATCTTCCACAACCAATAGAACACAAGAGTGAATATATTCCGTAATGTAAAAGTCACTCAATTTTTGTGCCAGTGTGTTTTTATGATATCCGTTAATAATTTGAAACCAAAACAAATGTCTTAAAATGGAGTTGTACGGATATTCTTCCCATTTATTCTTATACTAGATGGTGGCCCGATTCTAACGCATCGGGTATTCTAGAATATGCATGTCCGTGTAGTATATTGCCCAGCCATGTAGTATATTGCCCAGTCACGTAGTATATTGCCCAGCCACGTAGTATATTGTCAAGCCACGTAGTATATTGCCCAGCCACGTAGTATAATGCCCAGCCACATAGTTTATTGCTCAGCCATGTAGTATATTGCACAGCGACAGAGTATACAGCACAGAGCCACGTAGTATACAGGTATACAGACTTAAAATAAAAAATAAACATATACTCACCATCCGAAAGCCCGTTGAAGTCCTGGCCCTGTGTGCGGTGTACGCGGCAGCTTCCGGTCCCAGGGTTGGTATGGGCACAGGACCTGTGATGTCCATGACCGTGATGCCACGGCAGGTCTTTCTCGCAGGACCTGTGATGACGTCGCGTTCACATGACCGTGACATCATGGCAGGTCCTTGTCGCATACCATCTTTGCCACCGAAACCTGCCACTTGCATAGAGCAGTCACCGAAGCGTCACGAGGAGAGTGAAAGGTGCCGGAAGGTGAGCATATTATGATTTTTTATTCTTTTATTTTTTTTAAAATTAGATCTTTTTACTATTGAGGCTGCATAGGCAGCATCAATAGTAAAAAAGTTGGTCACACAGGGTTAATAGCAGCGCTAATGGAGTGCGTTACACCGCAGCATAACGCGGTCCATTAGCGCTGCCATTAACCCTGTGTTAGTGCTGACTGGAGGGGAGTATGGAGCGGGCACTGACTGCGGGGAGGAAGGAGTGGCCATGTTGCCGCCGGACTGCGCCCGTCGCTTATTGGTCGTGGCAATGGTCGTGGGTGTTTTGCCACGACCAAACAGTGACTTGGATTCCATGACAGACAGAGGCCGCGACCAATTAATATCCATGACAGAAAGACAGAAGGACAGACAGAAGGACAGACAGAAAGACGGAAGTGACCCTTAGACAATTATATAGTAGATTTTCCATTTTTTCTGTCTCTGGACAGTCATCTAATGAGGTTGAGTATACCTCTACAATATAAAAATATTGAAATACTTTTATATTATATTTTTATTTATATCCCTGTCTCTGAGCTGTTGCTAGGAACAAACAAACATATCTGTTTGGACACATTCTGGCTTCATATTTATGAACCTGTGTTCACTCCTCCCTTTTGTTATTTTCTTTCATAGGTGCATTCACATTTTTTAGTTATTTGTTTGATTTCAGTATGATTTATCTTATGTCTCCCCATTCTCCTCCACTAGATCAACAGGGTTAATGTGTTCTGTGCTGCTACAGTCAGTCCAGTTTTTGGCAAGGGTGTCTATAATGCCATTAAAGTAGTTTTAAAAAATTTACCCCCATGGGGAAATGTTTGACAGCCCATGCACTTCATCATGGGCATTACAAGTCTAGGAGACCAGCTCCTTTTCATTGGGCCTAGTTATTAGTGAGCCCTTCATCAATGTCTCCTCATTCTCCACCACTAGATTACCAGGGTTAATGTGTTCTGTGCTAATAGAGCCAGTGCAATTTTTGGCCAAAGTGTCTATGATGCCCATGCAATATTTCTAGAAAATGCTCCCTCCAAGGGGGAAATGGTTGTCAGCCCATGCACTTTGTGCATGGGCATTACACGTCTCGGAGACCCGCTCCTTTACATTGGGCCTAGTTATTAATGAGGCCTTCATCAATGTCTCCTCATTCTTCACCACTAGATCACCAGGGTTAACGTGGTCTGTGCTGCTACAGCCAGTGCAATTTTGGCCAAAAGTGTCTATATGATGCCCGTTACCAATTTGAAACAAAAAAAAGTTACTCCCCGGGGGGGAAAAGTCTGAAAAAGAAGACGTACATATATTCTTCCAATTTTTTATCTTATCTTCCATTTTTCATATTTCTGGACAGCCTATTAACCCCTTTAAGACCCAGGGTATTTTCGTTTTTTCGTTTTCGTTTGTTCCAGAGCCATAACTTTTTTATTTTTCCATCAATATGGCCATGTGAGGGCTTATGTTTTATTCTTTTGAACGACGTTATTGGTTTTAGCATGTCATGTACCAGAAAACAGGAAAAAAATTCCAAGTGGGGTGAAACTGCAAAAAAAGGCAATCCCACACTTGTTTTTTGTTTGGCTTTTTTGCTAAGTTCACTAAATGCTAAAACTGACCTGCAATTTTGATTCTTTAAGTCATTATGAGTTCATAGACACCAAACATGTCTAGGCTATTTTTTATCTAAGTATTGAAAAAAAATTCCAAACTTTGCTGAAAAAAAATTGTGCCATTTTCCGATACCCGTAGCGTCTCCATTTTTTGTGATCTGGGGTCGGTTGAGGGCTTATTTTTTGCGTGCTGAGCTATCGTTTGTAATGATACCATTACCAAGCTGAAAGTGGGCCACAACAAAGACCCATATCTTTGCGCTCGACCTTCCTGTCCCAGTTTCTAAGGGACCGCAGCACACCACTATTGAAGCCAGAGCAGTGTGAAATGGTTGTTGATTGTATAGCGGATAATGCTTCCAGTCACTTAGCCACCACCACCACCAACACCATGTATTCCACATGGTCTTTAAATTTTTCCTATATCTGGACCATCCTCTTATGACCTAGTGTATACAGTATCTCGCCAATCTAAAAATATTGAAATACTATTATATTCTATTTTTATTTACATCCCTGTCTCTGAGCTATTGCTAGGGACCAACATATCTCATTGGACACATTCTGGCTTCATATCTATGAGCCGGTGTTCGCCCCTCCCTTTTGTTATTTTCTTTCGTAGATGGATTCACATCCTTTATTTATTTGTTTGATTTCAGTATGATTTATCATTATGTCTCCTCATTCTCCACCACTAGATCACCAGGGTTAACGTGTTCTGCGCTTCTACAGCCAGTCCAATTTTTGTTAAGGGTGTCTATGATGCCCATTCACTATTTCTAAAAAATGTAGCCCTCATGGGGAAACATTTGTCAGCCCATGCACTTTGTGTATGGGCATTACAAGTCTAGGAGACCCGCTTCTTAACATTGAGCCTAGTTTTTTATGAAGTATGCAAATAATATATATATATAAATATATATATATCTCTCGAGTGGCGCAAAAGTGTTGCTAAAGATGATATGGGGTTAAAAAATCTGCTGCGAGCATAAACAATCCCCACCCAAGATTGTACATAAAAGACTATAAAAAAAAGATCCACAAAAGTGTATCAGAATGTTCGCGCTGATAAATCCCCTGAATAGTGGGTAAATGCAAAGAAATCCGCAAGAAATAATAGATAAAAATATATATCTGTGTAATCCTAGAGTAGGAAAAAATCCTAAGGAGTATTGAGCACCTAATCGTTCCACACAAGTGCTATATGAGAAACAAACGCTATAAAGATGCTCTTACCGCGAGTGGTAGAAGTCCAAGCGGCTGAAGAGTGTCCTTGCTGTAGCGGATGGAGATCCTGATGTTCAGCTGGTGAGTGCCGACTGCCCCGGCCGGTGACAGTATGGAACTCAGAACAGCCCCATGTGCATTAGCGCGGTACCAAGCAGGCCGGCTCGTGCGCAATGTGTGTGCGGCGCCGGGCTAGGACCTGTGTACCGCAGTGAGTCAGGTGACAGTGCACGTGATCTGGAAACTAGGTACGGATGGTGGTGGGGACCAAGAAACCAAGAAACTCTTGGTCCCCACCACCATCCGTACCTAGTTTCCAGATCACGTGCACTGTCACCTGACTCACTGCGGTACACAGGTCCTAGCCCGGCGCCGCACACACATTGCGCACGAGCCGGCCTGCTTGGTACCGCGCTAATGCACGTGGGGCTGTGCTGAGTTCCATACTGTCACCGGCCGGGGCAGTCGGCACTCACCAGCTGAACATCAGGATCTCCATCCGCTACAGCAAGGACACTCTTCAGCCGCTTGGACTTCTACCACTCGCGGTAAGAGCATCTTTATAGCGTTTGTTTCTCATATAGCACTTGTGTGGAACGATTAGGTGCTCAATACTCCTTAGGATTTTTTCCTACTCTAGGATTACACAGATATATATTTTTATCTATTATTTCTTGCGGATTTCTTTGCATTTACCCACTATTCAGGGGATTTATCAGCGCGAACATTCTGATACACTTTTGTGGATCTTTGTTTTTATAGTTTTTTATGAAGTGTTCCTCAACGTGTCATCATTCTCCACCACTAGATCACCAGAGTTAACGTGTTCTGAGCTGCTACAGCCAGTCCAGTTTTTTGTGCAAGGGTATTTTTATGATGCCCATTACTAATTTGAAACCAAAACAAATGTTACTCCCCCAGGGTGAAATGTCATAAAAATGAGATGCACGTTTATTCTTCCCATTTATTCTTATATTTTCCAGTTTTCCTATCTCTTGACCATCTTCTTATGACCTAGTGCAGTGTTCCCCAACTCCGGTCCTCAAGAGCCTCCAACAGGTCATGTTTTCAGAATTTCCTTAGTATTGCACAGGTAATTGAATGTTAGCCTGTCAAGGTGATGTAATTATCACCTGTGCAATACAAAGGAAATCCTGAAAACATGACCTGTTGGTGGCTCTTGAGGACCGGAGTTTGGGAACACTGACCTAGTGTATACCTCTCCAATATAAAATATTGAAATATTATTATAGTACATTTTTATTTATATCCCTGTCTCTGAGATTTTGCTAGGGACAAACACATCTCGTTGGACACATTCTGGCTTCATATTTGTGAACATGTGTTCGTCCCTCCCTTTTGTTATTTTCTTTCATAGGTGGAGTCACATTTTTTAGTTATTTGTTTGATTTCAGTTTGATTTATCTGATGTCTCCTCATTCTCCGCCACTAGATCACCAGGGATAATGTTTTCTCTGCTGTTACAGCCAGTGCAATTTTTGGCAAAGATGTCTATGATGCATTGCCCATACAATATTTCTAAAAAATGTACCCCCCATGGAGAAATTTTTGTCAGCCCATGCACTTTGTGAATGGGCATTACAAGTCTAGGAGACCTGCTCCTTAACATTGAGCCTAGTTTTTAATAACGCCTTCCTCCACATCTCATCATTCTCTGCCACTAGAACACCATGGTGAATGTGTTGTATGCTGCTACAGCCATTCAATCTTTGTGCAAGGGTGTTTTTATGATGCCTGGTACCAATTTGAAACCAAAACAAATGTTACTCCCCCAGAGGGAAATGTTGTAAAAATGAGATGTACGTATATTCTTCCCATTTATTCTTATATTTTCCATTTTTCATATCTCTGGACAGTCTTCTAATGAGGCAGTGTATACCTCTACAATATAAAAATATTGATATACTTTTATATTATATTTTTATTTTTATCCCTGCAACTGAGCTGTTGCTAGGGGCAAACAGATCTTGTTGGACACATTCTGGTTTCATATTTATGAACCTGTGTTTACCCCTCCCTTTTGTATTTTCTTTCATAGGTGGATTCACATCCTTTATTAATTTTTTTTATTTCAGTATGATTGATCGTTCATTATGTTTCCTCATTCTCTGCCAAAAATCATCAGGGTTAATGAGTTCTGTGCTGCTACAGCCAGTCCAATTTTTGAAAAGAGTGTTTATGATGCCCATAAAATTGTTTTAAAAAATGTACCCCCATGGAGGAATGTTGTTCACCCCATGCACTTCATGTATGGGCATTACAAGTCTATGAGACCCGCTCCTTAACATTGGGCCTAGTTTTTAACTGTGCTAGTTAGACAGGGGAGTCTATGTGCACATATCCACATCACTGCGAGGATTGCAGGCACTGTATGTGAATCTATAGATCTTCTTGCATATATCAAAAGGCTTCATTACTCTCTGCTGCTGAGTATTTGATATATACCGAGCTGCACTTATCCGTGGTAATTTTTTTCTTTAAGCTTATACCTGCTCATTTTATTATAAAGCAATCCATAGCCCCCTTTTTTCTACATTTATCTGCTTGGTCATCCTGAAGACTACAGCCAGATCATTGCAATACAAGAGCGAGTAAATCTAACAACTGAATTTTTTTTCTCAGCTTATACCTGCTCATTTTATTAGAAGGCAATCCATAGCCCCTTTTTTTCTACATTTATTTGCTATGTCACGCTGCAGACTATAGCCAGGTCATTGGAATATAAAAACGTGAAAATCTAATTTTTTACGATTTTTTTTTGTCCCAGGCATCAGATGTGGGTGCGCAAAAAAATCTGTCCTTTTTTGTTGCACTATCTAATATTTTGTAGCGTCTTACAACATTTTTGGACACCATTTTGCTGCCCCAAAAATCTGTAGCTGGCTCAAAAATGTTCAGCTACAGTTGATATATTTATCACTCTGAGTTGTACATCACATGCATCTCAAATCATTGCGCTAAATATCTTACAATTTTAGTACTACAATTTTGTTTGGGTGCCCTAGCCAACTTATTGACACAGTTTTGGTGTGCCCAAAAAAATCAAGGCCACATTTTGATCAGTCTAATATCTCTGGCTGACGCCTGGTGTATCAGTAGTGTCAAAATCCGTGCTTTGCAGGAATACATTGCATTGTTCTGTCTGCTAGCCTAGGTCTACTCAGTATTTAATGTTTTAAAAAAAGTACAAAAAACATTAAAAAAATGTATACAGTCTGTTATCTCCGTCAGTCGCCTGGTGTAGTGTGGTGTCAAAAATCTTTGCTTTGCGGGCATACGTTGCATTGTTCTGTCTGCTAGCATTTGTCTACTCATTTTTTTGTTTAAAAAATATTTTTTTTTTAAATTAACTGTATGTTATCTCCGTCAGACGCCTGGTGTATCTGTGGTCTCCAAATACTTGCTTTTCAGGAATAATGATCACATATATTTTTTCTCCAAATAAATCCATATGTATTGAGCTTTTCAAATATTTCAGTAGCCCAATTAAAATGGGCAAGGCAAGGGTCAAGGGACGGGGAAGTGGACGTGATGCTGATGGTGCATGCAGAGGATGAGGCCGTGGCCAAGCTGAAATTGGGCAACAACAAATACCCACATATTCACGCCCGACCTTCCTGTCCCAGTTTCTAGGGGACCGCATCACACCACTATTGAAGCCAGAGCAGTGTGAAATGGTTGTTGGTTGGATAGCGGATAATGCTTTGAGTCACTTAGCCATCACCAAAATGTATTCTACATGGTCTTTCAATTTTTCCTATCTCTGGACCATCTTCTTATGATCTAGTGTATACCTCTCCAATCTTAAAATATTGAAATACCATTATATTATATTTTTATTTATATCCCTGTCTCTCAGCTATTGCTAGGGACCAACATATCTCATTGGACACATTCTGGCTTCATATCTATGAGCTGGTGTTCGCCCCTCCCTTTTGTTATTTTCTTTTGTAGGTGGATTCACATCCTTTATTTATTTGTTTGATTTCAGTATGATTTATCAATATGTCTCCTCATTCTCCACCACTAGATCACCAGGGTTAACTTGTTCTGTGCTTCTACAGCCAGTCCAATTTTTGTCAAGGGTGTCCATGATGCCCATTCACTATTTCTAAAAAATGTAGCCCCCATGAGGAAACATTTGTCAGCCCATGCGGCATTACAAGTCTAGGAGACCCGCTTCTTAACATTGAGCCTAGTTTTTTATGAGGTATTCCTCAACGTGTCATCATTCTCTACCACTAGACCACCAGAGTTAACGTGTTCTGTGCTGCTACAGCCAGTCCAGTTTTTGTGCAAGGGTGTTTTTATGATGCCCATTACTAATTTGAAGCCAAAACAAATGTTACACCCCCAGGGGGATATGTCATAAAAATAAGATATACGTTTATTCTTCCCATTTATTCTTATATTTTCCAGTTTACCTATTTCTGGACCATCTTCTTATGACCTAGTGCAGTGTTCCCCAACTCCGGTCCTCAAGAGCCACCAACAGGTCATGTGTTCAGAATTTCCTTAGTATTGCACAGGTAATTGAATGTTAGCCTGCCAAGGTGATGCAATTATCACCTGTGCAATACAAAGGAAATCCTGAAAACATGACCTGTTGGTGGCTCCTGAGGACCGAAGTTGGGGAACACTGACCTAATGTATACCTCTCCAATATAAAAATATTGAAATACTATTATAGTACATTTTTATTTATATCCCTGTCTCTGAGCTGTTGCTAGGGACCAACATATCTCGTTTGACACATTCTGGCTTCATAGTTATGAACCTGTGTTCGTCCCACCCTTTTGTTATATTTTTTCTTAGGTGGATTCACATCCTTTATTTATTTATTTGATTTCAGTATGATACATCATTATGTCTCCTCATTCTCTGCCACTAGATCACCAGGGTTAACGTGTTCTGTGCTGCTACAGCCAGTCCAATTTTTGGCAAGGGTTTCTATGATGCCCATAAAATAGCTTTAAAAAAATGTACTCCCAGTGGGAGAATATTGGTCAGCCCATGCACTTCGTGTATGGGCATTACAAGTCTAAAAGACCCGCTCTTTTAAATTGGGCCTAGTTTTTAATGAAGCCTTCCTCAATGTGTCATGATTCTCCGCCACTAGTTCACCAGGTTTAGGTGTTCCTTTCGGCTACAGCTAGTCAAATTTTGGGAAAGGGTGTCTATGATCCCCATAAAATATTTTTTAAAAATGTACCCCCCATGGGGAAATGCTCGTCAGCCCATGCACTTAGTGTTTGGACATTACTAGGAGACCCGCTCCTTTGTAATGGGAAATTATTTTTATGAGGCCATCCTCCATGATTCTTCCAAGCGGAAATTGTATTGCGTGCACATTTGGATCAAGACGGCCCTTGCATTCAATGCATTAGGAAACAGTATGGCAGGACCAACTGAAGAATGTGAAGTGGGTTTTGTTGTGGCCATCCAGTACCTGGGTTCAAAGGCTTAATAAGGTGCATATGACTTGGTAGCAGGGAAGGCCTTGCAGTTAATACGTAAGAAAACAGTATGGGATTACAAAATGAACAATGTGAAGTGTATTTTCCTGTGGCCATCCAGTACCTGGGTTCAAAAGCTTATTGGGGTGCATATGGCTTGATAGCAGGGTAGGCCTTGCATTCAATGCAACATTTTTAAGGAAGCCCTCCTGTATGCAGCACCCCAGAGATCTGGTCGTTGCAGTATGACACTCTGCCGCTAAGGGGAGTGATGGTACGTCTGATGGCACTGAAGGAATTCTACTGACCAGGTATCACCAGCACACATTACACTTCACACTCCGGCCACTAGGGGGAGAAAAAGGCTTTTTTTATTGGGCCACTCCTCACACTGGTAAAACTAGGGGTTGGATAGGAAGTTAGTCAGAAGCTGACTGGGTTGGATTCAGGCAACATCCCGTGGCAGGGGGTGTTGCAGGGAGATGATCCAGGGGGGTGCCTGTCAGGCGTGGGAACCTGGCAGGTACCTAGCGAACAGAAGAGATTGTTACGGAATCGCGCCTGCACTACCTTGCGGCGGTATCCTAAGAAAGAGACACGAAGCGAAGCATATTGTGGAACAGTGAGAAACGAGATCAAGCACAAAGGAGAGCCAGTAGGAGTCATGCCCCGAGAACGGCAACATCCTACTGAGGCGCGTAGCCGGTGGCCGGAACACCGAGGAAGTAACTGACTCTATGCCTTACTTCAAACTCCGCAGGACAGTTAATTATAGGTTGGCTGTCTACCTTAAATTTCCTACGCAGACATAGGGGGCAACGTGTGGAGAGGGGCGTCTCTAGGGTCCCAGAAGAGCTTCGAGCCTTCCCGTCATACGGGTGCGTCCTAGCCATAACATACCTGGGGAACGAGAAACTAGTAACATCTGGAATGAAATAGAAAGAAAGAGAAAGAACTAGAAAGAACGAACGAACGAACTAGAACAGAAGTTGTGAGGACTATACCGAATGCTCAGCAGGGTAGCACTACAACACACAGGCACTATTGGTAGGCAACAATTTCCACCTGCAAAGGGAACTCTGGATGTGCCATCGGACCGGCCGGTCTCAGACAGCCCTGTTAACTGTGCTCTGGATTGAGGATCCTGAAGTCTTCAGCAAAGAGGTAAAGAGACTGCAACCCTGTGTCCTCGTTATTGTCTGTACCTCACACCATCTCCATCCACCCTACTGGGAAGCCCTGGGGACATACTTCACCTGTGGGAAGGTATACCATCCAGCTGCCATTCCATCACCCCAGCGGACCCCACAGCAGCGTCGGTCACCCTGACCAAACACCACAGGTGGCGTCACGAAACCTTGACAGACTCCTATCACCTTTTATTGGACGCCCCTTAGCAGAGTCACGGACCGGGTCCAGCCACCTTGACAACCCCAGAACTTAGACAGAAAGGACCGGTACCGAGTAACCTGTGGCCCTGTGTCTGGGGGCGCTCCATGTACCTCTCGTGCAAGGGGTATTGGGGTGTGTTGTAATTCTTGACAGCCCAGCAACTCACTCCATAGGCAATAACAGCATAGGAGACCCACTGTTTAATAATGGCCCTTTAAGAATATTAATGTCACCTGATGCCCCTCTAAAAATAGGCTTTGTGACTTTAACCCCTTCAAGTCGCGGCCCTTTTTCGTTTTTGCGTTTTCATTTTTCACTTCCCTCCTTCCCAGAGCCATAACTTTTTTTTTTTCCATCAATATGGTCATGTGAGGGCTTATTTTTTGCAGGACAAGTTTTACTTTTGAACCACACCATTGGTTCTACCATGTCTTTTACTAGAAAACGGGAAAAAAATTCCAAGTGCGGTGAAATTGCAAAAAAAGTGAAATCCCACACTTGTTTTTTGTTTGGCTTTTTTGCTAGGTTCATTAAATGCTAAAACTAATCTGCTATTTTGATTCTCTAGGTCATTTCTAGTTCATAGACATCTAACATGTCTAGGTTATTTTTTATCCAAGTGGTGAAAAAAATTAAAAACTTTGCTTTAAAAAAAAAAAAGTGCCATTTTCCGAAACCCGAAGCGTCTCCATTTTTCGTGATCTGGGGTCGGGTGAGGGCTTATTTTTTGCATGCCGAGCTGATGTTTTTAATGATACCATTTCAGTGCAGATACGTTCTTTTGATCGCCCGTTATTGCATTTTAATTCAATGTCACGGCGACCAAAAAAACGTAATTCTGGCGTTTCGGATTTTTTCTCTCTACGCTGTTTAGCGATCAGTTTAATGCTTTTTTTTTAATTGATAGATCAGGCAATTCTGAGCACGGCGATACCAAATACATGTAGTTTTTTTATTGTTTTATTTAGGATGGGGCGAAAGGGGGGTGATTTAAACTTTTATATTTTTTTATATTTTTTTCATATTTTTAAAAACATTTTTTTTTTACTTGTGCCATGCTTCAATAGCCTCCATGGGAGGCTAGAAGCTGGCGTAGTCTGATCGGCTCTGCTACATAGCAGCGATCATCAGAAATGCAGGTGTGCTGTGAGCGCCGACCACAGGGGGGCGCTCACAGCAGGCCGGCATCAGTAACCATAGAGGTCTCAAGGACCTCTATGGTTACCTTCCTGATGCATCGCCGACCCCCGATCATGTGACGGGGGTCGGCGATGACATCATTTCCGGCCGCCCGGCCGGAAGCGCCAGTTAAATGCCGCTGTCTGCGTTTGACAGCGGCATTTAACAGGTTAATAGCGGCGGGTGAATAGCGATTTCACCCGCCGCAATTGCGCGCACATGTCAGCTGTACCAAACAGCTGACATGTCGCGACCTTGATGTGGGCTCACCGCCGGAGCCCACATCAAAGGGGGTGACACGGCTTGCGCAGTAATAGTACGGCGCATGTCGTGAAAGGGTTAAGAGTCCCTCCTTCAGAAATGAAACAAGACGTGTCTCCTTATGTGTCCACACCACATGGCCAGCTAGGGTTGTTAAATGTTACAATGACATTTCCCAGTGAATGCATTTGTATTTGTTGAAAGCAATGTTAAAGTTGAAAACAACATCAAAAACGCTGCGTGTTAACATAGCAAAAGTGGTGGAGGAAGATTTCAGTCTGGGTTTCCCATAGACTTACGCTGGGCTCGTTGCTCTGGTCGAGTACCCGAGTATTCCAATTTGCTCGACCAGAGCAACGAGCACCAGAGCATTTTAGTGATCGCCCACCACTAATCAGGGATCTAGAGCCTCAAGATCAGGGGTCTACAGTCACATCTTGAATATATTGGAGGTACGCATGCTCAAACGCCATTCCAGTTATGTCATTATATTGGCCTCCTAGAGAAAACTAAGTGAGGCAGTCTAAGTGCAAATTCTTTCGGCAGACCCATTGATAATGAAAGGAGCTGAGTTTGAACATGTTGACCTACACTCTAATCAAGGTGGAGCTTCAGAGCTCAGTTCTTGGGGTTACAGAGCCGCAGTGTTGGGAGCATTGAGGACCCAGTGGTTGGACCGCCACAAATCAAAGTTATCCCATGGGCTAATTTGTACAGTAAATGATGGTAGTGGACAACCCACTTAATGCCACAGTAATAGAAGTGATTATATTTTCTTACTTATATGTTCAAATATTTGTAGTTTATTATTTTCTTTAAAAGAAAAAAAAGGCAAGTGCTTTTAAGTTTATGCTGTTTCTTTTAGTTTAGTACTGTGCAACTTTTATTATATTCATAGATTTTTCTTAATTTCCTCCAGAACCGCTTATTTTTTTCAGTGAAAAGTGACTAATAAAATCAAAAAATAACTTACACCGAGCAAATACATGCAGACGTGTGCAAAAGAGTCTTAATAACTGTTGGGTTGTATGTCCACGACCAGGAATAGTAGCGTTTTGGATGCAGCATATTTTCGCTGCGTCCAAAACGCTGCGTTTTACAGTACATGCACAGTGGATGGAATTAATAGAAATCCAATGCCCTCTGACCTTTTTTATTCTGTGTTTGTGACTCAAGAGCGCTGATGTCTGTATCTCAGTAACATCAGAGCTCATGAGACATGACCGGGAGTGACCTATGAGGCAACATTCTCAGAACGACGTTCCATAGGTTGCTGTACAGAATGGCTCAAAGTCGTGGTAACCCCAATGGATTACATTTGGAGCTGCAAGGATTTTCATAAACTGGAGAATAAAGAGAGTGTTTCTTAGGTTGCCATTTTTGTACTACTTCTGATTCCCTGGATTACGTAGAATCATCATTTTTTGCTTTTTAATAAATTGATGATCAAAGTGTGGCTAGTGTTCTTTAAAATCAACTTTTTTTCCTGTGTATGTGTTTTTTTTATTACTGGGTCGGGTCAGTAGTTGAGGTATTTGATAGACACCTTTCCATTACTAACCTGTCATGCTACTGCAAGGCAGGCAGGTGCAGGCTTCACTAGATGGCAGTAGAGAGGAAGCAGGTCTGCACCTAAACAGAGCTAACCTGCAGTGCAGCAGTGAGGCTACCACAGGTGGCAGCAGAATAGTCAAACAAGCCGGGTCAAATCCTAGACTATAGCACAGTACCAAAGGAATAAGCAAACTCGTGGTCAGAGACAAGCCAGGGTGTCAATAACGGTCAGGAGCAGATAAGCCAAAAGACAAAGGACAGAAACAGGTCAGGATTCAAGCCAAGACAAAACCAGGTAGTCTGCACACTAAGGCTACTTTCACACTTCCGTCTTCTGGGCTCTGCCGCAATCCGTCGTTATGGGCAAAAAAGCATCCTGCAAATGTGCTTGCAGGATGCGTTTTTTGCCCATAGACTTGTATTAGCGACGGATCGTGACGGATGGGCACACATCGCATCCATCATGCGACGGATCCGTCGTGTTTTGGCGGACGTGACGCACAAAAAAACGTTCAATGTAATGTTTTTTTGTGCGAAGTGTCCGCCATTTCCGACCCGCATGCGTGGCCGGAACTCCACCCCTCCTCCCCGCTCATCACAATGGGCAGCGGATGCATTATAAAACGGCATCCGTTGCCCACGTTGTGCTAAATTTAGCACAACGTTCGTCGGTACGTCGGGCCGACGGAAGTGTGAAAGTAGCCTTAGTGGAAACACTGAGTCAAGACGGGAACAGGGGAAAACAGAGACACGGGCTCAGACAGCAAAAGCAGCAGGACCAATCAGCGCAGTCAGAGTCAGCTGCAGCAGTACTAGGCAAAAACTATAACTGACATCGCCTGCAGGAAGCAGCGGCAATAAACAGCCAACCTGAACCCAGACAGAGGCTGAGAAAGGTTAACTCTTGGATCATGACATAAAGCTTGGGTTTTATGACAGCGGACATTACAAAGCTGACATCAATTTCATAAACTATTACCCCAACTGCCACCTTCTATCTATCTATCTATCTATCTATCTATCCCATATCTATCTATCTATCTATCCCATATCTATCTATCTATCTATCTATCTATCTATCTATCTATCTATCTATCCCATATCTATCTATCCCATATCTATCTATCTATCTATCTATCTATCTATCTATCTATCTATCTATCTATCTTTCTATCTATCTATCCCATATCTATCTATCCCATATCTATCTATCTATCTATCTATCTATCTATCTATCTATCTATCTATCTATCCCATATCTATCTATCTATCTATCTATCTATCTATCTATCCCATATCTATCTATCTATCTATCTATCTATCTATCTATCTATCTATCTATCTATCTATCCCATATCTATCTATCCCATATCTATCTATCTATCTATCTATCTATCTATCTATCTATCTATCTATCTATCTATCTATCTATCTATCTATCTATCTATCTATCTATCCCATATCTATCTATCTATCTATCTATCTATCTATCTATCTATCTATCTATCCTATTTCTATCTATCTATCTATCTGAGTGGAATGTTTTTGAGAAGTTTTGAGAATTGAAATTCTTGCTCCAAAAACTCCTTGAAAAACTCCTTGTGCACATCATCAGTTTCCACTCCAAAAACTCACCAAATACACTCAGTGGGCACATACCCTAAATGTTGTACAGCTCAGCATGAAAAATATGTAACCTGTTACACTTTTAATGTTTTTTTTTACTTTTGCACAAGAAAAACTTTTATTTTTAAAACATAAACTGGGAGAAAACTCTTGAAATCTTCTTCAAAAATGCAAAACTTGTCAAAAACTCCTGTGATCTGGATATATAAAAAAATCTGTAAAAAGACTCAGTTTGCATATGGCCATTGAGAGGAATCTCCATGTTTCCAAATTTTTTAGTAGTTTTGTATTTTAGAGAAGGATTTGGTGACTTTCTACTCAGAGGTTATGTGCTCATGATGTCTTTTTCTGGCGGAGCCACAAAAATGTCACTAAAATGGACATAATACATGCCAACGTCAAAACAACATAATATAATTGTGCACACTCTTAGGCTGGAGTCACACTAGCGAGTTTTACGGACGTAAGAGCGCAGAAAATACGTCCGTAAAGCTCGCCAAACAAACGGCACAATTATTCTCTATGCCACTGCTCCTATCTGCCGTATTTTACTGATCAGTATTATACGGCTTTCTAAGAGGCGCCCTCTGCTGGTTGTCCTCATATGAACTCGAGCCTGGGAGCTTTCTAGGAAAGTTCCCACGATCTAGGAACAACCAGCAGAGGGCGCCTCACCGCAAATGCAGGTAAATATAGGTCATTGACCTACTTTACCTTCATTCTCCGGGTTTTGCAGCAAGGAGCAGCGCTGCATTAGCAGAGCTCCTTGCTGCAAAATATTTTAACCCCTTCAGATGGATTTACATCGTGGGACTTTACAGATCTTCGGAAGGTATGTATATTGTTGGTTTTTTTTTTGTTACAGATCGAGGGTCTTCAGTGAGTGGATTGAGCGTAGAATAAAATATTACAACAACCTTTGTGATTTTTCATTAAAATACTTTTTAATAATGTGTTTGTGTATTTTTTAACCCTTTACTACTATTGGATTAATAATGGATAGGTGTCAGAATTGATGCCTCTCCATTATTAATTTGGCTTAATGTCACCTTACAATAGCAAGGTGACATTAACCCTTCATTACCCCATATCCCACCGCTACACGGGAATTGGAAGAGAGTGGCCAAGTGCCAGAATAGGCGCATCTTCCACATGTGCCTTTTCTGGGGTGGCTGGGGGCGGATGTTTTTAGCCGGGGGGGCCAATAACCGTGGACCCTCTCCAGGCTATTAATATCTGCCCTCAGTCACTGGCTTTACTACTCTGGCGGAGAAAATTGCGCGGGAGCCCACGCCAATTTTTTCCGCCATTTAACCCTTTAATTTAATAGCTAGAATGGCCAAATTTTGCATATACACACTACTAACATTAGTAGTGTGGAATATGCAAAAAAAAGGGGATATGAGATGCTTTACTGTATGTAAACCAGGTCTCATATCATGTCGGGTTTTAGGAAGGAGATAGCAAAAACCGGCAGTTGAATTACCGGCTTTAAAGCTATCTAGCACTGTATGAAGTAAGAATATATATACATATATGTGTCTACTGACATATATATATATATATATATAGACAGTATATATGTTTTGTTTTTTTTTTACATATGGATCCCTTGTATAGCCGTATGTTGGTTTTGCAAGCCTGCGAGAAAAACACGCAGTACGGATGCCATACGGATTACATACGGAGGATGCCATGCGCAAAAAACGCTGAAACACCCTGCCTACGGAGGAGCTACGGACCACTATTTTGGGGACTTTTCAGCGTATTACGGCCGTAATATACGGACCGTATTGTCTTACGCTGAGTGTGACTCCAGCCTTAGACTTTTGATACTTCTTTTATTGACTTCAGGGTTCAGAAACCTTGGAGTAGTTAAAAGAAGTAACATAATTATTCTTTGGATGGCTTTGTTAGGAAGCTGCCCAAGTTGTGTTATAGAAGACATGGTAGAAAGACACTGGTGGCGCATCTGTGGCAAAAATGCCGGCTAAACTGCCAGCAGCTCCGGCGTCAGATTAAAGATGTTGTGTGCACATAGCCAGTTTTCTAGCAGGTTATTGATTGGACAGTGCCTAGTCTTAAGCGTTTTCCATCAAGAGACTCTTCATAAAAATGCCATGAACTGTCTTTTCTCCTTTCGTGTTTTTCAAAACCTGAAGCACAAGAAAAAAACTAGGAAGAGACTTTCAAGGGTTTTTAAAGTGATGTTTCTATAATAATAATAATCTTTATTTTTATAATAATCTTTATTTTTATATAGCGCTAACATTCCGCAGCACTTTACAGTTTTGCACACATTATCATCATCAAAACATCAATTGCGCTATTTTTTTCATTTTTTTTTATTATGTTCACTATGTGGCATTTGTAATGTTAAAAATAATTAAAATTCACGGTACAGGTATGAAGATACCAATTGTATGACTTTTTCTTTTCACATTTTTCACATAATAAAACATTTTTAATAGGGAAATCTTTTTTAAATATATTTACCTTTTTATATTTGTAAAAATTGTAATACTTTTTTTCTTACATTCCACTAGGGGACTTGAACCTATATTTAGATTGATTATTCCTGCAGTAAACTGCAATACTTCTGGCAGGGCTTAAGGGGTGTACAAAAAGGGAGGCTTTGGAAGCCATTGATAAGAACCACAGCTTCCAAACCAACCTATCACCACCTTGAATCATGATGCGGTAGAGGTGATGGAGTGACAGAGGGTATCCCCTTTTTTTGTCAAACACCTTTAGATGCCAATGCTAATGATCACTGCACCTAAAGGGGTTAAACATCCAGGATTGGAGCTAGCATTGATCCTAGCACTGAAACAGTTAAATGACTGTTATATAGAGTAAACCTTGTTTTTGCATGTACAGTTCCCTGGAATTAGGGGAATTTAAAATAATTAAGAATAAAAGAGGATTTGCTTGTGGATTTTGCTGGAACAGCCCTTAGACCTTGATGACACTGTGCAGATTTAATGCAGAAGTGAATTAAAAAATAACTACATTTGTGCCCCTAAGTTGTCAAATGTTTCAGTCAGCTACAATTACATAGTAGAGTATTTTAGGGGCATGTTATTTTCACACTTTCACATAGGCATCCAACGAACCCCACTGAGAATAAATGGGCCTTCATATTTCTGTTATAGGGCCAAACAAAAATGGAAGTCTCTAATGATTAGTCTCCAATGCAGAAGTGAACACAAATGCACAGGATATCAGCTTGAATAAATAAAAAAGGGTAAAACTGATGACTGAGTAAAGGGTCATAGGGGGTGGGGTATAACATAGGGGTTGTCACTTTGGTGCTCCCTAAATTTGTGTATCATACTCCGCCGCTGCAGGCCCTGCACCAGTTCTAGCACAGTGTGTCAGTTTTGCCCCCAGAGCTCCTTTATGCAAGCAGCCATTTAGCTAACTAATGTACCACATAGTACTGAATGTGCCTGTCCGCAATCTCATCCAGTGAACAACGTATTGGACAACCATTTAACAAGCAATGTATAGATAATGCAAAGAGCAATTTTTAATTAGAACCCATAAGTCCTCAGATAAAGCTCTTACTGTGTGAAAAATTTATCAGCAAAACAGTTTTAACCTATTTACTGCCAGTGCTTACATGGGGGAAGATGAATGCTTTAGAATCATGTTTTACATTACGGAAGAATTACGCAGCTCGTCTAATCTATGCCAATGCTAAACCGACCAAGGAATCAACATTACCACCTTCTACTATGACCGATACAGACAACTCTCAGCACAGCAGAGTAAGAAGTCCAAAGCTCACAACACTGATCCTAAATGAGAGCATTTAATAGACATTGCCTAGATGGACAACACTATTTTAATGAAGGCATGAAAACTAGAATGAGGTGAATGACAATATAGAATAATTTCATAACTGAAGAAATGTATGAAACCAAGAGATGCAATAAATTCTACTCAAATGATCGATTCATCCAGAAATGAATACGGTTATTGTCTGATTTGATACATCCTATTATTTCTTCCAAGCCAGGCACCTGTTGACCTTGGCCTACAGATCCAGCTCTCCAGCTGAGCCAAGCAATTGTGTTTATTAAGCCCTCTGGCTTTGTCTTCACATTGCGGACAAGCAGGAATGTGTATAACTTGGATTTCCAGTACATTATATTAGACAGGAATTTGGCAGGCCTTGTGGCCATGTGCCACTCTGACTTGGGATCTCAAGAAACCATGCACAGCCTATTAAGTGCCAATTAAGGCATTTACGGTGAGGTTACCCAACATAATCTACGGACTCGAGTAAACTTCCAAGGAAACAGGTAGAAACTTTCAAATCCAAATTTATAGCACATTTATACTTTAGAGTATTGACGCTATAGAAGATACTAAGCATCTACATATAACCACAATGCAAATAAGTTCAATTATACATTTAGACCCATAATGATATTTTTTCCCAAGTATTCATGAAAACCAAAGTGAGATCCAGGCAAATAGTACTCACGGTTTGAAAGTCTCTGTAGTTGCACTCATGTCCTCTGAACTTGCAATAAAGCATCATGTCCTTCAGGTCATGGCCTGTTCTCTCCATGAATTCACCCATACAGAAGGTTTTCGGTTTGAATTGTTTGAATTTGGTCTTCTCTTCAAGAATGGCCAAGACTTCCGGGTCTGCCAAATGAGGTTCAAGTATGTGACCATTGACGTCAAGTAGCTCCAGCAAGTCTCCTGCATGATATAAATCATTAGTTGTGATTTTGGTAAAGCGAAAGGAGTTGAGATTACAGATGGTAATGGCAGGAAAGACCAGGCTCTCTACCACCACTTGGTCCACTTTAGTAACATGTTGGTAGGAGAAGTAAAAGGCCACTCTCTCTGAACTTTCCAGAAGAAGGAGGCCCAGCGAGCATAAAAAGGCAATTGTCCACAAGAAGCGCCGAACTGTCAGTGGGCCATAAACAAATATATGCCGTATCCCATGGAGCGTGGATGTGTTGGCAAAGATCTGAATACTAGAGGGGTGGAGGCTCCTCAGGCTGTCCTCACTGGGACTCTCCTTCAGATCCATTTTTCCACTTGGGAGGTACAGCCTTGTTACCTCCAGTTTGATTTTTTTTGTGGTTTTTAGACCTCTCTACATGAAATACCAGAGGAGAAGAAGAAGCCCTCTTGTAGTCTCTCCCTCCCAACCACCAAAGCCTGCTGTCAACTCAAAGATCGCCAGTTGGGGGTAAATGTTTATAAATAAAATCCATAGAAACTCTGGCTGTAGATTTCTTCATTGCGATAAGGAGGGTTGGATGTGCATGGGGAGACACCAAGGTGAGGAGGAACTGCTGTGGGTGGGAAGAGAAACAGACACCGGCCAATAGAATCAGAATTCATCCTTTCTCCCTCTTGCTCCATTCTCCACCTCGTTCTCACAGGCAGACAGGGAAGAAATGTGATTAAACAAAACCAAGCAGACTGATGAATAAAAAAGGATAGCAAACCAGTGTTCAGCTGTGTGTGTTAACTGGTGCAGCAGCCAGTGTCTGTGGTTCCTTGAGGTGGATTTCACCGGAGTATTCTTTCCTTGAAGACCAATCGCTTGAATTAATCTCTCTCTATTTTTCTCAGATCTTCACCCACCCACCTTCCCTGTGACACAAAACCCAGACGGTGCCAGATTCAGTCCGCGATGCGAGAGCCAGCAGAGGTGATGAGGGAAGGGGTGGGGAGAACTGGAAAAGCATCACACTGTGAATATATTTGTCTGAATATCCACAACACATCAGTGGAAGACCTCAGTATATAAAGAATAGGAAGGGTGGAGGGAAAAGGGGGATAGTTTCGATGCCTCCAGGGTAGCAATAAAATGCGTCCGAGAAATCATTCAGATGGTAGAGCTGATGGGCAAAGTTAAATATGTAAGTGCAGCGGGTACATTGCAGAGCACATTGGAAGGTTGGAAAAATGAAAAATAAAAAAGATGCAAAACCTACAGATTTAACCATATTTTTCTTTTCTTTTCAGATCTTTTATTTTATGTTCCAAGAATCTTATCACATGCTGATATCCATTTTAATCCTTAGTAGTGATATCTGGGATGGACAGACAAGCAGTTGAAGAACTGGTGAAGTGAAAAGAACTCCAGAGATTAATTATGCTTTACAATATCCCAGAATGCAGGAACATGGGCAGCAGAGACAGGCACACAGCCTGCTGTCAGGAAAAGCAACTACAAAATACCAGGCTCAAACTGACAGGAGTAGCCTCGCTGGGATCCAAAAACCAGATTCAATGTCTTTCTCCTTTATCCTGTACATGGTTGAAAAAGTCATTATCTCTGAAGATAAAACACTAGAGAATCCTTTTAGTTAATGCTCTATAAAGGGATCAGTGTGTTTCTACTACAAGATTAGTTCATAAATCAATAGTACACATGAACATAAGCAACTTTGTAATATATCTTATCAGAGAAATTCACTTCTTTCTGTTCCAGGACTCAGCACTCATTTTCAAACTTCTCAATTCCTCAGTAAAATCTGTATTCGGTGAAGAAAGATTGTTACATTACCGAGATAGGAGATGACAGTTGGTGCCGATAAGATTCTATGTAAAGGGGAGACAGTAAAATGGAGGAGCTAGAGACAGAGCTCCTTCCTCCTCCCTTCTGCATAGAATCTTATAAAAACCAACTGCTATCCCCTATCTCGGTAATGTAACAATATATCTTCACCAAATACAGATTTTATTCAGGAATTGAGAATTTTGAGAATGAATGATCAGTCCTGGAGGGAAAAGAAGCAGATTTCTCTAATATATTTCAAAGTCACTAATTTTCACGTGTACTTTAGATTTATAGCATTCCGGGCAAAAAAGATAAAATTTTAGGGCTTGTTCACAAGCTGCTGTTTTTCTCTGTACATTTAGCAACAAACTGAATGTGATTTCTAAAATCTTATGGACATGCAGCTTATTTTTGTCTAATACATTTTAACCATCAAAGTGTTTTTTTCAAATCTGCGGCATGTTAATTCTTTCATTGTTTTGGAGCATTTTTCACCCTTTCAAATGAATGGTGAATAAAGCTGCAAATAAAAATGCTTCAAAAATGCACGTAAAACCACAACAATGTCACGAGGGTGTCGCGTCTCCTTGGATGACCTGGAGTTAGACAGTCACGTCGGGTAATGAATCACAGGTCTTCTTTAGAGATGTTGTGATTTGTGTCCCATATTATTAAATGAATTTAGTTTCCTCTGGTGCTGAAGAGTTTAACAACCGTTTCTTTTGTTTCTTTGCTGGTCAGAAACATTCAGCTCCATTGCAGTTGCTTCTGAGCATTACCTCTTCCTATAAAAACTGGTCAGACCTTCTTGTCCCTACTGGCAAAAGATTTGTCTTCCTGTGCTTTGCGCTAAAACTGAGTGGTTGAAGTAGAGTTGTAGTAGTGTTCTGTGGTTTTCTGTAGTATATGTGTTTATTATTATTATTATTTATTATTATTATAGCGCCATTTTTTCCATGGCGCTTTACATGTGAGGAGGGGTGTACATAATAAAACAAGTACAATAATCTTGAACAATACAAGTCACAACTGGTACAGGAGGAGAGAGGACCCTGCCCGCGAGGGCTCACAATCTACAAGGGATGGGTGAGGATACAGTAGGCGAGGGTAGAGCTGGTCGTGCAGTGGTTTGGTCAATCGGTGGTTACTGCAGGTTGTAGGCTTGTCGGAAGAGGTAGGTCTTCAGGTTTTTTTTGAAGGTTTCGATGGTAGGTGAGAGTCTGATATGTTGGGGTAGAGGGTTCCAGAGTAGGGGGGATGCACGAGAGAAATCTTGTATGCGATTGTGGGAAGAGGAGATAAGAGGGGAGTAGAGAAGGAGATCTTCTGAGGATCGGAGGTTGCGTGCAGGAAAGTACCGGGAGACGAGGTCACAGATGTATGGAGGAGACAGATTGTGGATGGCTTTCTATGTCATGGTTAGGCTTTTGTACTGGAGTCTCTGGGTGATGGGGAGCCAGTGCAGGGATTGACAGAGGGGAGAGCCTGGCCCCTGTTCCCATTCCATTTAGTTTAATCCTCCCTGTGCCTATCCTCCTTCTTTTTGTTGCTTAGTGATTTTGTATGATAGAGGTTTTCTGTTATCCCTGTTTTGTCTTTGTGTCTTGTTTACCTTACGTTCCGGTCCCATGTGTCATGGGGTGGGGAAGGGGACAGGTCTGGGTTTGATAGGAGCATAGCAAGATCGGAGACTTGGGCCTCTCTACTTCAAGAGTATCCCCGGGATAGGGATAGTCTTCAGGGGCGGATTATAATAGGGTCAATCTGGGCAGTAGCCCAGGGCCCAGTGGTGTGGGGGGGCCCTGGGCTACCGCTCAGATTGCCCGCTGCCATCAGAGCATTACTGCCCTGACTGGCGTATTGGCCCAGTAGGCAGAGGGGGCCCACATCGGGCGCCATCCCATCTGCTCACCAGGCCCCTACCGGCGCTGAGGCAGTTTCACCTATTGACGTGCGGGTGCGCGCCCGCATGTCAATAATTAACAACAGCTGCCAGCTAATTGGTGGCTGGCAGCTGAAGTTGGCCGCAGGCGCAGCACACACATCGCCGGCGTCTGATGTCATTGTCAGTCGCTGGCGAGTCCGCGCTGCTGGAGGAAGCTCGCCGCTGGAGCGCCGGTCAGGTGAGGAGAACTCAGTTATTTTTGTTTTTTTTTGCGAACGGCAATCCGGGGGGCCCGGGGCAATATGCTGGACACACTGGGGCAGATTGCTGGACACTCTGGGGCAGATTGCTGGACACACTGGGGGCAATGCTGGAGACACTGGGGCAGATTGTTGGACACACTGGGGGCAATGCTGGAGACAGTGGGGCAGATTGTTGGACACACTGGGGGCAATGCTGGACACACTGGGGCAGATTGCTGGGCACACTGGGGCAATATTGGAGACACTGGGGCAGATTGCTGGACACACTGGGGGCAATGCTGGAGACACTGGGGCAGATTGCTGGACACACTGGGGCAATATTGGAGACACTGGGGCAGATTGCTGGACACACTGGGGGCAATGCTGGAGACACTGGGGCAGATTGCTGGACACACTGGGGGCAATATGCTGGAGTCAGACACTGGGGCAGATTGATGGACATACTGGGGCAGATTGCTGGACACACTGGGGGTAATATGCTGGACACACTGGGGCAGATTGCAGGACACACTGGGGCAATATTGGAGACTCTGGGGCAGATTGCTGGACACACTGGGGGCAATGCTGAAGAAACTGGGGCAGATTGCTGTACACACTGGGGGCAATATGCGGAAGTCAGACACTGGGGCAGATTGCTGGACACACTGGGGCAATATGCTGGACATACTGGGGCAGATTGCTGGACACACTGGGGGTAATATGCTGGACACAGTGAGGCAATATGCTGGACACACTGGGGCAAATTGCTGGACACACTGGGGGCAATATGCTGGACACACAGGGGCAATAAGCTGGAGACACTGGAACAATATGCTGGAGACACTGGGGGTAACATGCTGGATATTTTGGGGGCAAAATGCTGGACACACTGGGGGTAATATGCTGGACACACTGGGGCAAATTGCTTGACACACTGGGGCAATATGCTGGACACATTTGGGCAGATTGCTGGACACACTGGGGGCAATATGCTGGACACGCTGGGGCAGAATGCTTGACACACTGGGGGCAATATGCTGGAGACACTGGGGGGCAACATGCTGGACATTTTGGGGGCAAAATACTGGACACACTGGGGGCAGGATGCTGGACACACTGGGGCAGGATGCTGGACACATTGGGGGCAGGATGCTGGACACATTGGGGGCAGGATGCTGGACACATTGGGGGCAGAATGCTGGACACATTGGGGGCAGGATGCTGGACACATTGGGGCAGAGATGCTGGACACTGGGGGCAGAGATGCTGGACACTGGGGGCAGAGATGCTGGACACTGGGTGCAGAGATGCTGGACACTGGGGTCAGAGATGCTGGACACTGTGGGCAGAGATGCTGGACACACTGGGGGCAGAGATGCTGGACACACTGGGGGCAGGACTGGGGACATGGGCATAATATAGATACGGGGCATGATTGGAGACACGGGGCAGAATGAAAGAAATGGGGCAGGATTGGAGACAGATCGTGCAGGATCATGGGGCAGGATGGATAAAATGAAGACTGATGGGGCAGGATGGGAAGATCATATGGGGCAGGATGGATACTCATGAGGGCAGGATGGGAGAACATATGGCTGGAGCCAGGAATGAGATACATGGGGCCAGGATGGGGGATATTATTATTACCATAGGGGCTAATTAAGGGATATTATTACTGCAGTGATGTATTTATTTTATTTTTTGAGGACACTGTTTTAAATGGGGGGGCGGTCCTGTTACTGTGTAGAGTGTAACTATGTTGCCTTTTTTTCCTCATGTGGTGTAATAAAGAAGTTGGGAAAAATTATGTAATGTGTTCTACAAGCGGAGCTCGAGATAACTGTGTTATTTCCTGCAGAGACGAGTTCTGGCTGGATGAAGTGATGGTGGTCTGTGCTGGATGAAAGATGAAGGACTTCACCTAGAGACGTCACTGGTGAGTCAGTGTTACCTATACACAGACACTATACACTGTATACTATATACTGAACTGAAGGGTAAATTGACTGGATCAATGGATGTTTGACAGGTTATAGTTTCACACAGCAACTATTTTTCTGGAATAATCTGGTTCAGGTATATGATGACCCCATCACATGACCCCATCACAATCCCGTCACATGACCCCGTCACATGACCCCATCACATGACCCGGGGGCCCACAGTGTCGGAACAGCCCGGGGCCCTGGCTACCCTTAATCCACCCCCGGTCAGGTTCCCAGTTCCATGGACAGTTTGAGTGCCCCTTCCTTACCGAAAACTGTCACAGTGTGACAAACAAATTATGAATGTTTTTTCCTAGAAACTTTTCTATGAACAATCTGCTACAAACACTCAACATGTGCACATAGCCTTACTGTTCCCCTTCCAGAGTCCTACTATTTCTCCAATATGTGGGGTAATGATCCAGTCTCAGTGTTTCTCTCCCTGCAGGTACATTACACTCTGAGTTTGTCCTGTGCTAACCTCGTGCCCTGAGCCATGTATAATAATATTCATGCTTTTTACTCTGCGGGCAGTGCGTGACATGATCACTTTATATCTATACATGTATCAGCTCGGAGGTTGACTGTATTATTCCAGGTGCTGGTTGTGCTGTGACTTTCCGTGACCAATGTGGATTCACTGGTTAATGGAAGAAAATGATAGTCCTTGGAAAATTTAGGAATATATCATTTTTTTATGTTGGTTGTACGTACCCTGGTTGCAAAGCTTATTTCAAGGTCAACTTTAGTAAGAAAAAAACAAGAATTTGCGTGTAAGAGATTGTGCGCTGGACAAACAGTGGCATAAAAAGCCATCAAAATGCTACTCCTTCCATAATGATCTGTCCAACAATACTAAGCCATGTTTTTGTTCATAATGGATGAAAGCTGTGGTCTATCTGCTTTTAATTAATAGGTTACCTTTAGAACATTTTTTTTTATATTTACACACAGGTATTTCACACTAAAAGATTTTTACAATTGACTTTCATTAAAAATGCTGCACCATTTAGATTTTTAGGCTGATTCTTTCCCAGTTTATTTCTGCTTGCAGAATAAGTCAGTGAGCATATTCTTATAGGGAGTTTGTAACTTTTTTATCTTTCTTTTACTGAACTCTTCTGAGCTGATTTAGCACCACAGATCACATCAAAGTGGAGCTGAACATTTACGTGTTCATATATCATCTGAGAGGAGCTCTGTAAAGATAGATAAAAGAGTTACAAACTTGCTACTTCAATATAAGCTCGCTGAGGTGCTCTCAGTTCATTCTTCAGCCAGCCAAAGACAATGCCTCACAAATTAATACAATTTTTTTTACAAAATCCAATTTCAAAAATGATTTTCACAATTGGGTTTGATTCAAAATGTTGCACCGTTCAGATTTTTAGGCTGATTGTTTCCTGGGTAACGACTGGCTTCTGTATAAAACAGTGAGTTGGTTTTGAAAATGAGTTGGCAACTTTTTTTTTTTAATATTTCTTTTACTAAGCTCTTTTCAGCTGATTTATGACCACCGACCACATCAGAGGGGGGTTGAACCTTTATATCATATATCATCTCAGATGAACTTTGTAAAGATAGATAAAAGAGTTGCAAACTTGTCACTTCAATACAAGCTCACTGATGTGTTCTCAGTTCATTCTGCAGCCAGCAACAGACAGTGCTTTACAAATTAATTATTATTTTTTAGGAAAACCCTATTGCAAAAATGATTTTTAGTCCAAAATACTTTGGCATTTAAAGTGAAACTCTCATTTCAGAATGTGCAGCAGAATGTCAGTGTTTTCCTCTAGTTCCTCCCATCTCCATAGAATCTTATGAGCACAAACTATCATCCCCTATCTCAGAAATGGGGAAAATCCTTCTTTACTGAATACAGATTTTACTACTGAATACAGAGTTTACAGAGTGATTGATCAATCGAATGGGAGAAAGAAATAGATATCTCTAAAAAGATACATTGCAAAGCTTCTTATTTTCAGATGTGCTCATGATTTACGAAGAAGAAATTATAATAATTATAATAATAATAATAAAAATAGTAAAACAACGATTACTCTTTCAGAAATAAAATTTCCTTACACGATGTCTATATACTTTAAACCCCATCAAATCCTGAAATATCTCACCTACATATAACAAGAATTGTCAGGTTGCCGGTTTAGAGTACTTCTGACAGTAGGAAAAAACAGTAAGGAGAAAATACTAATGGGAATAGGGAATAAGTCAGATTTCCATGTGATAAGCTGCCAGAATAATGTCTTGTGTTTCTTCTCTTCATGACATAAACGAAATAAAAAGTACAATTGTGCTGTATAAAGTGTGTGAGAATATGGATGGCTCTTCTAGGCACATGGAAATTGCCTCTTCAGAGAGAAAGAGGACTAAAACTCTAGCGTCACCTATTAGATTTACCAATCCTAAAAGTCAATATCAAACCCTTTATCGAGCCTTGCCATATGACTTATTGTAAAAGCAAAACCACAATCTCAGTTTTCAGACACATGTTTCGGGGTGTTGCACCTCATCAGTGCAAAGTATGAGCTCTAATGTGGCTAGCTGAGAGGCTTAAAACTTGGATCTAAGGGGTAACGTTTCTCCTTGTGGAGACTGACATGCCAGGGTAAAGAGACTTATAGGCCACGCAGTGCTCCTCTGGGAAATTAAATGTCCAAATTGTCTCTTTAAAGGGGAAGAGGACTAGAACTTAAGTGCCACTAAATTGAAAGTAGCAATTCTAAAAGTCAGCACCCTAGCTGCCGCTTATGATTACTTGGCCGCTTGCGATTACTAAGCCTAGTGATTAGGCCTTATATGTCATGACATTGTAGGGATCTAGTAATGACAAGCGGCACCCAGGATGCTGGCATTTGTATGTAGACCAAGGATGTTAGCGCTCCCCTAATCCTTCTGCTATTTATCTCCAGATTGGAGTAGGGTAGTGTGTTTTTATTTTTAATCTGATCTCTGTAACTTAACGTTTCTTGATCTGAAACTCATTTTAGAGGAGTTCAGTGGGCAGTCCTACTCAACGATTGACGTTATTCCCTGTTTGAATAAGACCGCCCACTGGACTCCAAAGCCTAAAATGAGCAGGTCAGACTGCATTTTCAATGTGACAAGCTTAATATTTACATTCCTGTAAAATATATACTGAAGCTTCCAAAGTATCAAAACAGCTCCAACAGATGCATTTCAGAAAATATCACTCACACTGAACATACTCAATTAATGATGAAAAATTCCTTGCAGAAAATGTGATTTAGGGCTCACTCACATGAACGTATACATAAGACAAGTGAAATCCAATTTTCTAATCTAGCTCTTGGACAAATGTTATTCAATGGGGCAGTGCTGATTATTACCTATTATTTTCACTGACAGAATGTGTCAATTTAAAAATGTGCAGAGTGCTGTGAGTTCAACCTGAAATCTGAAGACACTCACCCAATAAAGTCTATGGCTGCATGGAAAAGATTGGACTGCACTCGGATGACATCTGAGTGCAGTCCGATTTCCGTGGACTCTCACAATGGAGAAGATGGAGACATTTTTTTCTGCATCTTCTCCTCATCCATGACAATTAGATCAGAGTTTGATTAGAGTGTCATTTGCATAATCGGCTCTGGGATGAAAGAATCAACGACAATTTCTGCAAGACTTTCCTAGACCAGTTTTTTTAGCAGAGTCATCAAAATGGATCCAACGTTTGGATAATGGGATTCTGCTTCTTTAACATCGATACTGTTCTATATCCACTAATCCCGAATGAACCCAAAATCGAGAATCATCGCACCATACACAGATCGGATCAAATCCCTCGAAAAGATGACGTTGAAAGAATCCGATATGCGTAGGAGTTTATCCTGCTCACGCTCTATGCAGCAGAGCCAATAACAGTAAATCTCTAGACTTTTATGGACCGTTTTATTGTCAAACAACTGATAATAAAGACATTAAGCAAAGCATTGCATAAGTACTATGGAGCTGTGCCAAGACAAGAGTCAATGAAAGCGTTCTCCATCGCTGTGGAAAGAAGAGCAAATATCCAGCAACCGCGAAGAAAAATATATGTGTATGTATATATAAAGCGGTTTAAAAAGACAAAGTGATGACGGGTTTACGCGTTTCGAGCTGTTGTAGCTCTTAGTCTGATCACAAAAGTAGACCTCAGATCCCACCTATATAGAGAATTAATGTCTGAATGTCACACCACTATAACTGCAGTTCTAGAGATAGCAAATGGGTATTACCCAGAAGGGGATCCCTAGAGGTCACAGTTTTGCATTACAAACACCTAATATGTGAAAATATACGACTAATGGCACAAGACAAGGGCGCAGGAGTGTAACTGTAAGGCTAGGAACTGACAGAGAAGCAGTGAGTGACTGGCACAGAGACAGAAGTGGAGATGACAGGGCTGAGTGGAAATGTCAGGAGTGACATGGTTTTTGTTAAAGGAACAAAAAAAAGAGAAAAAAGAGAAAAAAGAAAGGACAGACAAAAAGTCTGAACATGGCAGGCAGAAAAAGTGATGAAAAAGGAGAAAGTTTGGCATATGCCACCAAGTTCCGACTGTGAGATATGTCAAAATATCAAACCTCCATTGAGCTGAAACAAGAGGTGACCTTCAATTACAGGGATAAGTAAAACTGATGTCTGTCAGGCCGACATTCAGCGACGCACACAAACAGCTTATACGCCAACATGCTAATATTTGCTCAGCGAGCACAAATGACTGAGTAATAACAGGTTCAGCAGATGAATGCATTATTTGCTAAATATCCGCCGCCTATTATTTGCAAACAACGCCTACATTAAACTTGGCATTTTTTGCTATATTATTGTCTGTCCTCCTCTTACAAAGTGGCCAGATTGAAACCTGCCGCAATTTCAAGTATTCTATTTTCCTCCAAATTGCTAATCACTATGTTCACAGCCTCTATTTTAGCACCTGAAAAGATTTCTGCCGTATCTACAGGCAGGCGGCACCTGAAAAAAAAGAGGCATTTAGAAGCTGGATTGCTTTTTATGTTGCTTTATTAATTTTCCATGGAATCAGTAAACCTCTCATCTAGCCATTAGACACCTGCAGCACAGGATGGAGGTGGCCATGAGCACTGCAGTATGGATGGCTATTTATTCCATTTGACACCAATTTCTGCACACAAATCATTACAAGTTTTATGTTTACGAAGCTGTGGTCATTGTCAATTTGCAAAGTCAATCACCTAAAATTGCTGGCGAATATTAACGCCTACATGTTAGGCCTCCTTCTTAGGTCTATATAAAACACGTTAAAAACCAGTACCGGTGTAATCAGTGTTTTCCATCTTTGTGTCATCTGTGTGTCTGTTTTTACCATCAGTGTGTCATCAGTGTTTTCCATAAGTGTGACATAAATAAATATCTTTATATAGCGCTAACATAATCTGCACCGCTTTACAGATATTATCATCGCTGTCCCCGATGGGGCTCACAATCTAAATTCCCTATCAGTATTTCTTTGGAATGTGGGAGGAAACCAGAGAACCCGGAGGAAACCCACGCAAACACAGGGAGAACATACAAACTCTTTGCAGATGTTGTCCTTGGTGGGATTTGAACCCAGGATTCCAACGCTGCAAGGCTGCATTGCTAACCACTGCTCCACCGTGCTGCCCATCAGCAGTATGTTATCCGTGTGTCTATTTTTACCATCAGTGTGTTAGGGCTAGCGGAACACACCAAATAATTAGAGAAAAGGAAAAAAGGAATAAGGTGCGTTCGCGGCCCGGGGTCCACCGTGCAGAGATGGAACCTGCTGCTAAGCAATGACGGAATATATGACGGTAAAATGAGGATACACACAGGTTAGCTTAACCCTGTGTGAAAGCGAACCCTGTTGTGTCCCAGGGCCGCATGTAACGGAAATAATAATAAAGTAGAGTGCATGCGGTGCCGCACTGACGGACGCCACTAACCACCCAAACTTGGGTTTGGAATGTGCGGTGATAGCGCCCGGCGCCGCACTGGTGGTCACAACAATAGACGCTGTTTGTGAACTATGTTGGTAAAGTCGGGCGCTAGATTACAATCATCCTCCTTACGTGAGTATTCAAACACAAGGGAGGGGATGATTAAAGAGCGACTTTCACTCACAACACATAAACAAGAGTATACTAGCGCACGGCCGTGCGGCCATGCAAACCTTTTATAGCTGCAGCAAGTTCAGGACCTTCCTAGAGGACCAATGAGAACTGCTACAGTAACTGAGCAACTTCAGGACCTTCCTGGAGGACAAATAGGAGCTGCTGCAGTACCTGAGCATGTGACCCCAGACCTCCACTGAGAGATCTTCCTTTGGGCATGATCAGAAGGGGAAAAGCAGGACTTAGTCCCAGAGACGTCTGCTCACCGCTGATCAGTACAGGCTATGATGGCAGAGTCTGAAAAAGCAACAGTAACCCTTTGCACAGAACCAGACTGAGCGAGACGCCGGGACCGACGTCTCCACCGAGCAGGCTCCACTGCGGCTGATGCAGAATGGGAGACCACAGCAGACAAAGCTTGAGATTCCCTCTGTGCAGGGGCAGGAACTCGACTCCTAACACAGCGTGTCCGTCTTTACCACCAGTGTGTCATCAGTGTTTACCATCAGTGTGTCATCCGGGTGTCCATTTTTACCATCAGTGTGTAATCAGTGTTTTCCATCAGTCATCAGTGTGTCATCCTTGGGTCCCTTCTTACTATCAATGTGGATCAGTGTGTCATCCATGTGTCCGTTCTTTCCATCAGTGTGTCCCTTTTTACCATCAGTCATCAGTGTGTCATCTGTGTGTTCATTTTTACCTTCAGTGTTTTCCATGAGTGTGTCATCCTTGTGTCTCTTTTTACCATCCCTGTGGATCAGTGTGTCATCCATGTGTACATTTTTACCATCAGTGTGTTATCAGTGTTTCCCATCGATATGTCATCAGTGTATCATCCATGTGCCTGTTTTTACCATCTGGCCACGTTCACACATTCAGTAATTGGTCAATAATTTACCTCAGTGTTTGTATTGGCCCTTGTCATACGTGGGAAAAAAGGACGCGTTTCCGTCTGTTTCACACATACACATTGTCCGTGTAAAAAATATAGCCATGTGCATAGCACCATAGATTATAATGTGTAAATGTAGGATCCGTGAAAAAAAACAGTTATCACATGTACTGGAAACACGAATGTATGAAGGAGGCCTAAAATAAAAATAGATGATAAAAAAAAAGATATAATAATTTTTCCTTTCTTATTGAGAGACTTGGCAGCTTTCGGGTTTCATATATCAGTAAAAGGTGTTGTCTGGTAGAAAAACTAATTTTTAAATATCCTATCAGGACATTGTGAGTTAATAGTCACCTTCATGAATAAACTACAGCTAGGAGCTTTAACACAGAGTGCCCTCTCTATGAAACATCCAATCTGTCAGGGGACTCTTGTCACAAAGAGTACGTCCAAAATGCCATAAAAAAGGCACAGTCCGTGCTGTGTTGGTTTATTAAACTGGATTTCTAAGACAGGTAAAACAAATCTGGACACTCACTGATAATTTAGCTTTCTTTCATCTGATGATGAGACATTTTATATACTGAGACTACATTCAGTATTTGGTCAGTATTTTACCTCAGTATTTGGTCAGTATTTTACCTCAGTATTTGGTCAGTATTTTACCTCAGTATTTGGTCAGTATTTTACCTCAATATTTGGTCGGTATTTTACCTCAGTATTTGGTCGGTATTTTACCTCAGTATTTGTAAGCCAAAACCAGGAGTGGGTGATAAATACAGAAGCGGTTACATGTTTATATTATACTTTTCCTCTCCTGATGTTGGCTTACAAATACTATATAGGTGTGAACATGGCCTAAAGATACCATACCTCCAGAATTTCCTCACGGAGGTGGCTATCATGTGTTCTGCAATCACAACTGACATCATTTATGATTTTCCAAGATGATTTAGAAAAAATGAATGCTGTAACTGACAGTACATTTGAAAATTACCCAACCTGATGTGTTTGTAACCCAAGGTTAGAAGAAACCAATTGCAGAACTGCTCGCCTTAGGAGGTTGTACAAGGAGCAGACACATGGTGTAGATCCAAGTGCATGAGAAAACGGCAGCAGCAGCCGTTCTGGAGTTCATGCAATGTCTGGGCATACATGCAAAATATCTCAAATAAAGTCCGGAGGAAAATACTGAGCCTTGTGCGTTACTTGTTGAGGAAGTCTAAATGAAATGAAGAATGGATCCAACTGGCTGTACAGAAAAATAAGTGTATATTTTATTGCTAAAACGTTACTAAAAATAAAACAACAAAAAAGGCATGACATGGGGAGAGTCCATGCAAGATGTTTCAAAACTGGACTGGTGCCTTCATCAGGCATCATACAGAGCTTTTCAATGCCAGATTGGTGCCTGATGAAGGCACTGATCCATGGCTGATACGCTTTGCCTCCCATTTCATTCCTATTATTTTTATACTCTTGAGTAACTTGAATATTCTACATTCCGCTGGATCCACTTTTCATTTCCTCTGGACTTCTTTAACCAGTATCCTCGAAGCTCAGTATTTTCCTCCAGATTTTATTTTAAATCCACCGCTGACACTCCAGTGGTGTTTCTCATCTTGGTCCAAAACTGCTCAGTGATATGAGCCACGAGTACAGTATGTGATCGCTGAAACCACTGATTGCCTGCACTAGTCATATGTGGGTAGCATGGTGGCGCAGTGGTTAGCACAGCAGCCTTGCAGCGCTGGAGTCCTGGGTTCAAACCCCACCAAGGACAACACCTGCCAAGAGTTTGTATGTTCTCTCCGTGTTTGCGTGGGGGTACTCCCACATTCCAAAGACATACTGATAGGGAATTCAGATTGTGAGCCCCAACTTGGACAGCAATGATAATGTGTGCAACCTGTAAAGCGCTGCGGAATATGTTAGCGCTGTATAAAAATAAAGATTATTATTATTATATGCTGGCCACTAATGAAGAAAAGAAGACCAGGGGAGGTGGAACCAAGGCTCAGGTTTTTGTGGGCACCAGGCAAAAGAGTCTAAGTGGACCCCTTTAACACATACCACAATACATGATGCAGAGAAATATAGGTATAATGCAATACCAAAGATTTCACTTAATTCTTACATTACATGAGTGATATCAATAGCTCAGAAACTGGACAGCATAGTCCTCCATATAGTATTATGGGCACCACATAGTGCTCCATACAGAATAATGAGCCCCATATATTACTACATACAGAATAATTGACCCCATATAATGCTCCATACAGAAAAATGAGCCCTATATAATGCTCCATACAGTATAATGAGCCCCATTTAATTCTCCATACAATATATGATGGGCCCCATATAATGCTCCATATAGAATAGGCCCCATATAATGCTCCACACAGTCTATGATAGGCACCATATAAAGCTCCAGTATATGACGGGACCCATATATTGCTCCAAACAGAATGGGCCCCATATAATGCTCCATATGTAATTGGCCCCATAAGATGCTCCATATGTAATTGACCCTATAAGATGCTCAATATGTAACTGGCCCCATAAGATGCGCCAAACATTTAAAAAAAAATGAAATACTCACTTCTCCTTGTTGTCCGCTGCTCTGCTATAGACTCCTAGATGTCGGCATCTTCCGGCTCTCTGCACTGTGACTTTTCAGGCAGAGAGTGCACACTAGTCATGTTATTGCCCCCTCTGACCGGAATGTTACAGTAAGAGGACACGGATGACGTCACAGCAGTGAAATAGGGAGATGTGAGTATCGCAAGTGCAGGGGCCCAGAGCAAACAGGGGGGCCGACTCTTGGGCCCCATCGTGCACCTGTGTCTCCGATGGCGAGTGGGCCCTCCACCTGCTTAGGGCCCCGGCAATTACCTGGGTGCGCCAGGTGCTGACTCCGGCACTGGGTGGAACCCATGGAGCGCTGGTGTTGGATCTGTTGGGAGAGGGGCTGAGGACTGTTTCTTTTTATGTTTTCTAACAAGCAACTGTTTATATTAAAAAAACAATAAAACCTACTCCAAAACTGAATATTATAATAAAACAGAAATACCCTAGTACAAAGATGAATGTGAAATGAATACAATGAGTCCAAAACATTTACTATCTGCCTAACACTAGAAAGCTATTGGCTCTGGTTCTTCATCTTCTTTTAGAACGTTCTTGGCTTCCACTTAGTTCCTGGCTTCACCATGGAAAGTAGCTGCCAAATTCATAAACATCTCAGTTCCTACTCGTTTCCATGCTGTGATAGGAAGCGAGGAATCCTTGTAGCTGGGATTTATGTCCTGAGGGCATTTATATTCTACCACAATCCAGCTGATGACCATCAGACCCTTTACGTACTAACACGATTTACCTAGCAATAATGGATTCTTATCTTTCAGATAGAGAACCTCTACGTGTATGATCTGTATTTCCCTCTTGCATAGTTGCATCTAGCCTACAGGCAAACAGTTTGTAGAAGAGATTAAAGCAAGGTGGCCATTCAATCTCTAGACCTTGCGTCTTGCTCCTTGCTATTTGAAATGTATTTTTCTAGGAGCTGTGTCCTTTCTAAAGGTTTACATTGACCTTTCCTCTTTTATCCAGTGTCCATTGATGAAAACTGTAGAGGAGATTGATAACGCAAAGATGAAACAGATTCTCGATTTAATGCACAAATTAGCACAAAAAGTAGGACTCAAGAGCCACTAAAAGGTCTACAAGTTCTTATCTAGGTACTCCTAAATACTGGAAGGAACAGTGGGAAGTCACATTCACAGATATCAGTTATTTGTAAAAAAAAAATGTAATATTTAATTTAGAAAATGATGAATTGTAATTTGGCACTAAAAAGTCAAATAAATGCAAAAAGGCAGCATCCAGTCGGATTAAATATAAAAAGAAATATATTATTACTACATTCCGACCTTTTGCATGTCTTTATCAAGCATCAAAGATAAAGGCACAAAATTATTAAATGTGGAGAACTGTACATTGTAAAATAGCAACAACTTAAAAACAAACTAGACCTGAAAAGCTAGTGTAAAGTTTAAACTCAGGGTCTGTCCACCTGATATGATTGACTGCTCCTCAGGGTCCCTCCTCTGTGCCGCTGCTGAGTTCTCACACTGCTCAGTATAAGCTGCAGGTGTTAATCAGGTGGGTGAGTTTTAATACACTTTGACTCGAGTTCTCTCACTATAGCTGGGATTATAAATTGTCCATTTTAATACCAAATTATACAGCCATTCTGAAAAGGATTTTTTAAGTAAATACAACGGACTCATCAGGATCTATTTAATAATGCCTACAGTTTATATTGTGAAATCACTTGACAGATTTGCTTTGAAGATGAGAAGGTTTAACATAAATTTGAAAAAAAAAATATTCCAAAAAATGTTTATATTCTTAATGATATGTGATTTCTTAACCAATGGCATAAGATTTTTAGAGACCGAGTAACTCTGTACTTTGTATTACTCTACATTTAGTTTGCAAGCACTGCGCATGCTCGGCCATATTGTTAGACTGCAGCAGTGGACGATAGCAGAGCCAACAAGCATTAAATGATAAGTTTACAAATCCCTCCATTCTCGAGAACAGAGAAGATTTTTATTAAGATCCAAATTGATCGTTTTCTGTTTTTTACAAGCCCTTTGCAATTTTAACCATTGTTTAGTATTCATACAGCCCTTTTAATTTCTTCTTTTTTGACGGAAAATGCTCATGCATGGCCTCTTAAAGTGAATTTGTCAGCAGGTTTTTGCTATTTAATGTGAGAGGAGCAAGAAAGGACAACAGAGCTTGATTTCAGGGATATATCACTTATTAGGCTGTGTGCTATGTTCTCAATACAATCAGTGTTTCATCAGCAGGAGATTATCACTGTTGGACTACATGTCACGTGAAGGTCAGTCAGGATAATCTGTGCAACCCCGCCCCCACTACTATTTGGCAGCTTGCTGGCAAATCACAGTGTACACATGAAGCTGCCAATCAGTGGTGGGGGCGGGGTTATGCAGACCTCAGCTTTCAACTAAAGCAGAGAAAAAAGGGATTCTATCAAAACTGCACAGAGCAGTCCAGAGAGTGATACATCGATGGAATCAGGCTCTCTGACTCTACATCATGCAGCTCTCTAACTATGGAGCAAAAACCTGCTGATAGACTCCCTTTAAATTATGTTGACATGGGCTAGGCTCCAAATTGCAGCATTTACTATGCAAATGAATCATGAACCACAAGTATAGGAAACATTCTTGGCTCCATGGAGCATCACTATAAAATTCCTGCTGATCGCCGAGGATTAGAGAAGCCAGGCCAGTGCTAATCAGAGGAATCTAACAATGTGTCATGGGAAATGCTTACCTGTTTCCTATGTATCCTTGAAATATTACCAGACTGTATTTTTCTAGCAGAAATGTGTCAGCCTGGTTACGGATGACCTTGTGAACACTTTTTTCACTGAAAAAGGTTCTACAGCATCTGAGGTCTGATATTATTATAAGGAACCTTCTTCCCCTTTTATCAGAATTCCTGAGGCCTCATGTCTCTAAGGCTACGTTCAGACTAGCGTTGTGCGCCGCTGCGTCGGCGACGCGACGCACAACGCACCGAAAAACGCGGCAAAACGCACGCAAAAACGCTGCGTTTTGCGACGCGTGCGTCGTTTTTTGCCGAAAATCGGACGCAAGAAAAATGCAACTTGTTGCGTTTTCTTGGTCCGACGCTTGCGGCAAAAAAGACGCATTTGTCGCAAAACGCAACAAGCAAAAACGCATGCGTCCCCCATGTTAAACATAGGGGCGCATGACGCGTGCGTCGCTGCTGCGTCGCCCGACGCGGCGCCGACGCACACTAGCACAACGCTAGTGTGAACGTACCCTAAGGTCACGGAGCTCATCGGCAACTTCTAACATGGGGACATTATCCTACATTACTCAAATCACTCTCTATAACTGCAGGGGTGATCTGCTAGTAATTCAGTGCCAGCAAGCCACAAACTGGCACAACAGCCAGTCTTCAGAGTGCAAATGAGAGGCTAACACAAAATGCAGCATTATCATGGCGAGCCCGCTGCTGCCTTAAAACATATATGGTTCCTGATGATGTTGTGCCCTCTAGTGATAAGAAATGAGATGGAAACGTAAATATTTTCTGCCTGGCACAATGCAAAGCTTTTTCCCTTTTTTTCCACCTGTTGCCAAATGTGCATTAATATGCGCAAACCACAAAGGACATAATAAATATTCTTCAACTTCTGCTCAGCTGCACACAGACTAAATCTGATTAGCCAGATGACACTAAATCCGACTCGCCGGATCTGTTTGTGATCTAGAAGCCTCTTGTCCAATGTAAGCTTATGAATACTCATTCTAATGCTGCATAAACTTACAATGTAAAAGCCACTTCTGACTTTAACATACAAAGCAGCTTGATCCGAAGAGTCTTGTGACTCAGAAGTGAAGTGAAAAAGTGCTGGTACTGGAGAAGATGGCGTTTGTTGACTATATTAAGACATTCAAGCTAAACTGCTTTAACATTTGTACAGGTTTAAGGAAAAAAAATGATTCGGAGTACATTTTCTGGCTCCCTGAGTTTGATGCCGTCTTGCAAGCCGAGCCCACATCTTTCCCAGCAGATGATGGCTGTGATATTCAGCCATCATCTTCCTCTAATAGCCACAGGTGGTAACCGGTAACAGTAACTTTTGCACAGGCTCATTAAAGGCTTTAATAAAAAACCTTGGGTTGAAATTAGTCATGGGCGAACCCATGGATGTTTGGGTTTGGTTGATCATTTAAAAAAGCTTGGATCGGGTTTCAGAACAGTACCCGAACTCGAACTTGGACCCCATTCAGATGAATTGGGAATGGGTGCATGACAGCACGGCAAACACTGGCTCTGATCGTCAGTAATATCGTTACCGCTGGTCAGAGAGCAGTGGTTCCCACGCTGTCAGATAACAGCATGTTAGCCAGCAGCTGTGACTGGCGGCAAAAAGGTTACCGCTGGCCAAAGGTGTCGGATGATGAGAGAGTACTACTCTCATTAGCGTACGCCTCCTGTCACTGATAGCAGTGAGAGCAAGCGATGCTGATTAGAGTATTCATCAGCCGACACCTGTGCTATAAATAAATACATTTTTTTTTAATGAAGTGGAGTCTCTTCTATTTTTGATAACCAGCACAGGCAAAACTGACAGCTGTGGGATGCAGCCCTCAGCTGTCAGCTTTATAATTGCTGGTTATCAGGATTAGAGGAATCCCAAGCGGTTTTTATTATGTAACTGAATAATTAAAAAAATAACATGGGTTCCCCCAATTTTTGACAACCAACCAAGCTAAAGCAGACAATTGAAGGCTGGAATTCTCAGACTGGTAAGAGGCCATGGATATTGCCCCTCCAGCCTAAAATAGAAGCCTTCTGCAGTCGCAGAAAAGGTTCATCTATTAGATGCACCAATTCTGGTGCTTTGCCCGGATACTCCCACTTGCCTTGATTGATCACATCATGCCAACGTTCAGTATGGCATCTAGATGTAGCAGAACTAGACTCGTCACAGGAGAACTGGATTATCTTCTCGTCGGACAGGTGAGGAATCTGATTATATATTATTTTTTGCATTTTGCAGGGGATATTGGCTTCAGTGGATTATCTTTTTGTCAGACAGGTGAGAATTTAGGTTGTCTATTATGTGCTTACTTTTAGGCTATGTGCACACACTGCGGATTTTGCTGCGGATCTGCAGTGGATTTGACCACTGCGGATCCGCAGCAGTTTCCCATGAGTTTACATTACAATGTAAACCTATGGGAAACAAAAAACGCTGTACACATGCTGCGGAAAAAATCGCGCGGAAACGCAGCGGATTACATTCCGCCGCATGTCACTTCTTTTATGCGGATTTTCACCTGCTCCAATAGGAATATGCAGGTGAAAATCCGCATAAGAAACCGCAGTAAAAAACCCCGATAAATCTGCAGTAAAAACCGCGACGGGTTTTCACTGCGGATTTTGGAATTCCGCTGCGGAAAATTCCGCAGTGGAATCCGCAAAGTGTGCACATAGCCTAACGGGACATCGGCTTCAGTGGATTAGGCGTGAGTATAACATTGCTTTTTTATTTCTATTTCAAATAAAGGAGTCAGTGTCTTTATTTCAATTAAAGGACTTTATTCGGGCTTGGTTCTTTTTTTACAATCTTACTATGGGGACAGTAAATGGGCGTTTTTTATATATTATAGTCTCTCCATTACTAATCCCTGGGCTTGGTGTCAGCGGCTACAAAACAGCTGACATCAGCCCCAAACCTATTACCCCACTTGTGACTGCACCAGGGTAAGTGGGAAAAGCTAGGCAAAGTGTTATAATTAGTGTATCTAACAGATGTGCCTGTTCTGGGGGACTGTGGGCTGCTATTTTTAGGCTGTGGAGGGCCAATAATCATGGCCCCTTCCCAGTCTGAGAAAACCAGCCCCCAGCTGCCTCCTTTAGCTTTGCTGATTGTCAAAAACAAAGGGGGACATCTCGCCTTTTTTAAAATCATTTATTTAAATAATAAGAAAATGGCCTGGGACCCCACTATTCTTCATACCCAGTCATGATAAAGCTGACAACTGAGTATTGCAGCCTGCAGCTATCAGTTTTGCCTCCGCTGATTACAAAGTATAAAAGAGACCTTCATTTTTTTATTTACTAATTTATTTACAGAACAGGTGGTGGCTGAACAAAACAGCTGACATGTGCCGGAAAAGATGTGGGCTCAGCGCCGGAACCCACATCAAAGGGAGGGAGTCCGACATCGGTGTACTATTACGCCCGATTCCGGAAAGGGGTTAAACATTTGTGAAGAACTTGGGTTTCATCACCTGTTCCACAAGTTGATCATCCTCACTGTCGAAAAGTTTTTTCTAATATCTCACCTATGTCTCCTTCCATTGAGATTTATTCCATTGTTTCTAGTCTTCCCTGGTGAAAATGAGCATAAGGATGATCCCTCTACACTGTGATATTCCTTCAGATATTTGTATACAGCTATTAAGTCTCCTCACCGTCTTCTCATTTGCAAACTAAACATGTCCAAATCCTCCAACCGTTCGTCATAAGACATTGCAGACCCATCAACAGCCTGGTAGCTCTTCTCTGAACTTGCACCAGTTTTTCAATGTCTTTAAAATTGTGCTGCCCAGAACTGGACACAGTATTCCAGATGAGATCTGACCAAGGAGGAGTAGAGGGGTATAATTACTTCACATGATCTAGACTGTATGCTTCTGTTGCAACCCAGAACTGTGTTTGCCTCTTTTTGCTGCTGCATTACAGTGTTGACTCATGTTTAGTCTGTGATATGTTAGTATACCCAAGTCTTTTTCACATGTGCTGCTGCTTAGCCCTATTCCCCCCATTCTATATATGCTTTTTTTCATTTTTCATGCTCAGATGTAGAACTTTGCATTTCACCCTGTTAAAAACCATTCTGTTAGTTGCTTGCCACAGTTCTGGTTTGTTTAGATCTTTTTGAATCCTCTCTCTCTTCTCTAGTATTAGCTATCGCTCCTAGCTTTGTGTCTTCAGCATATATAAGATCACTCTTAAGTCCTTCATCTAAATCATTGATAAAAATGTTGAATAACACAGGGCCCAGGACAGAGCCCTGTGGTACCCCAATTGAAACATTCTTCCAACTGGATGTGCAGCCATTTACGGCCACTCATTGGGTCCGACCACTAAGCCAGGTATGAATCCACCTAACAGTTGCCCTGTCTATTCCACACTTGGTCATTTTTTCAATAAGGATGGTGTGAGATACTTTGCCAAATGTTTTGCTGAAGTAGAGATATATTATATCTACCTCATTTCCTTGATCCACCCAGTCAGTGACTCTGTCATAGAAGGAAATTAAGTTAGTCTGACATGACTTTTTAGTTACAAACCCATGCTGGCTATGGTTAATCACTTAATTTTCATCTAAGTACTTATGTACATGTCGTTTAATAATTTGTTCAAGGATCTTACCTGGAATAGAAGTAAGGCTCACTGGCCTATAGTTCTCTGGATCCACCTTCTCCCCCTTTTTGAAGATAATTATTATTATTATTATTATTATTTATTTATATAGCACCATTGATTCCATGGTGCTGTACATGAGAAGGTGTTACATACAAGTTACAAGTATCACATACAGTAAACAAACTAACAATAACAGACTGATACAGAGAGGCGAGGACCCTGCCCTTGCGGGCTTACATTCTACAGATAATGACAACATTTGCACTTTTCCAGTCTTCTGGGACAGATGAGAACTGCTACTGATAAGATTTTATTTAGATGAAAGGGAGAGGAGGAGTAGGGTAGAGCTCTATCTCTAGCTCCTCCTCCTCTCGTCTACTTAGAATTGTATCCATAGCAGCGACCACCTGCTATCTCAGTAATGGGAAAGTTTGTCTTCACTGAATGCAAATTTTACCTCAGAATTGAGAATTTTGATAATGACTTATCAATTCTGGCAGATATAGAAGCAAATCTCTCTGATAAGGTATATTTTACAAAGTTGCTTAATCTTATGTGTACTTTTGATTTATGGAATAACAATTAAAACAACGCTTAGGCTTTAAATAATGAACATATACAATAAAATCAGCTAGTGTATTGAGGACTCACAACTTGCAAGGTCATCTGCCTGAATCCTCAGAATTTTCACTACCAAACTTCAAAAGAATCCAGCAATCCAGAGTCAATTCCATAAGACTTTGGCCCTTAGTCATCAAATTCTGGCATGAAATAGTTTTGAAAAGTCCCAAAACCTTTGCAAAATTAGGAGGTTGCACAACAACTTTGAAACTTTTGAGCCCTTGTGCAAGAACAGTATATGGGCCATTTGCAGTCCAATACTCATCATAATGCACAATTGGAGATAGTAGTGACCTCCTTACCTCCTGGGCCCCTGTGCGCCTTCAATAGTTGTACCAATGGTAAGCCCGCCCCCCATCATGACTATGTTGAGGTGAGAATTCTTCATCTGGCATCAGTAAGATACAGCTAAATCAATTACAATTTTTTCATATTAAACTTTACGTTACAACTGTAATATTTTTAATGGCCATTTCGTCAGGAATGACCAAATCTACCGTACATACCATAGGGAGCCTGTTATCATGATCTTACATATGGAAACAGTGGTATGACTGTGTAGGTGCTTGTCCCCTATAAAAATTATCAGATGTGCCTTTCATGACAAATCAAGTATAGAAACTATATGCAAATCAGGCTGGATGTAATCTGGGGGCGTGTCAGTGTACTTGAAAAAAGCAGTCTAAATGCAGCGACGCCCCAAGTGCACTGCCAGTCTGATTTGCTTATGGCTTCTATAGTAGATTTCTTAGAAAATCTCGACAAAAAGGGTATAATTTTATAGGGAGAACAAGTGCCTCTACACGTGTGTCTAGTTTTCGTGTATTCAGTTTTTATTTCTTTCATATAAACATAAACCCAACATGATGTTTGCCAGATCAAGGTTTGTTTTATTTGTGCTTGATACAAAGATTCTTCCTCTGTGTTTTCCTAGAAAAAAAAACTATTTGAATATTTCAAGATCCGACTCCAGTTCTTATTTGTTGATGCTTCAATAAAATGAGCTGATGTAATTCAGAGGCATGCACAGAAGCCTGGCCTTTACACTTGTGTAGGTTTGTTTTCTCTCTACCAGATAATATGAAAAATACGGGTGGGTGTCAGTCATTAAAATGTAGAGTTTGTAAAGACATGTTAAAATAATTCAATTGAAAACAAATATAAATCTACAGTATCTATCATCTATCTATCTATCTATCTATCTATCTATCTATCTATCTATCTATCTATCTATCTATCTATCTATCTATCTATCCCATATCTATATATCTACAATATCTATCTATATTTGTCTTTTTGTCAAATGATTTCTTTATAAAGTTTATAACCAATATCCTTTAAAAAAAAAAAAATATATATATATATATATATATATATATATATATATATATATATATATATAATTTATTTATTTTTTTCAAAAGAGATTAGTTATAAACTTTATAAATAAATGGGATGGCAAAAAGACATGCCAATGGCAAATCTGCCATAGAGTACTGAACCAATTAATCATTGCCTATCATTTCTGAGTTCTCTAACGTTACTAAACATTTCAGTTCTGTTTTATATCATATACGATGCATTCAATCATGCCTTCTGGGCACCTCTTCCTTAAATGAATGCCATCCCCAAATTCTTCAGCGATCAGTAGTGTGGTTTTGTCCTTTTGTGGTTCCCTTTTAAAAGAAGATAAGCACATACAATGTAATTTTAAAAATTCACGTTAATTTTACTTCTAATAAAAAGTGCAAAAAACTATGTAGTTATTGTCACTTTAACCCCTTTCTGACCTCGGACGGGATAATACGTCCGAGGTCAGATCCCCTGCTTTGATGCAGGGTTCCACGGTGAGCCCGCATCAAAGCCGGGACATGTCAGCTGTTTTGAACAGCTGACATGTGCCCGTAATAGGCGCGGGCAGAATCGCGATCTGCCCGCACCTATTAACTAGTTAAATGCCGCTGTCAAACGCAGACAGCGGCATTTAACTACCGCTTCCGGCCGGGCGGCCGGAAATGACATCATCGCCAACCCCCATCACATGATCGGGGGTCGGCGATGCGTCAGGATGGTAACCATAGAGGTCCTTGAGACCTCTATGGTTACTGATCACCGGCAGCTGTGAGCGCCACCCTGTGGTCGGCGCTCACAGCACACCTCCATTTCTGCTACATAGCAGCGATCAGCAGATCGCTGCTATGTAGCAGAGGCGATCGAGTTGTGCCTGCTTCTAGCCTCCCATAGAGGCTATTGAAGCATGGCAAAAGTAAAAAAAAAAGTTTAAAAAAATGTGAAAAAAATAAAAAAAATATAAAAGTTTAAATCACCGCCCTTTCGCCCCAATCAAAATAAATCAATAAAAAAATCAAATCTACACATATTTGGTATCGCCGCGCTCAGAATCGCCCGATCTATCAATTAAAAAAAAGCATTTACCTGATCCCTAAACGGCGTAGTGAGAAAAAAATTCAAAATGCCAGAATTACGTTTTTTAGGTCGCCGCGACATTGCATTAAAATGCAATAACGGGCGATCAAAAGAACGTATCTGCACCAAAATGGTATCATTAAAAACATCATCTTGTCACGCAAAAAATAAGCCCTCAACTGACCCCAGATCACGAAAAATGGAGACGCTACGAGTATCGGAAAATGGCGCAATTTTTTTTTTTTTATCAAAGTTTGGAATTTTTTTTCACCACTTAGATAAAAAATAACCTAGTCATGTTAGGTGTCTATGAACTCGTACTGACCTGGAGAATCATAATGGCAGGTCAGTTTTAGCATTTAGTGAACCTAGCAAAAAAGCCAAACAAAAAACAAGTGTGGGATTGCACTTTTTTTGCAATTTCACCGCACTTGGAATTTTTTTCCCATTTTCTAGTACACGACATGCTAAAACCAATGATGTTGTTCAAAAGTACAACTCGTCCCGCAAAAAATAAGCCCTCACATGGCCAAATTGACGGAAAACTAAAAAAGTTATGGCTCTGGGAAGGAGGGGAGTGAAAAACGAACACGGAAAAACGAAAAAATTCCAAGGTCATGAAGGGGTTAAGAGGCAAAACATGTTGCAACACTTGGATGGGGCATATAATCCAGATAGCTTCTATACTCACAAAGCGGTGCTGTTGCTTAACGTTGAAGTGATTAAGGGGGTTTTCAAGTCTCTTAAATCCATCTTCCCCATTTTAAAAACAAACTGGCTTTACTCAATCTCCTTGGGTCCAGGGTCAAGTCTCCACCACTGTCCTTGTGTCTGTTATTGTTTACAGCACTGATGTCATGTTGAAAGCACTGTAGCCAATCAATGAGCTCTGCTTGAGTAAACAGTAAAAGGCCCAAGAAGACTCATGGCTGTACTAGCTCAAAAGGGTGCTTCTACCCAATACTGAGCAAAGGGTCTGAATACGACAATGTGATATTCCAGTTTTTCTTTTTTTAATAAATTTGCAAAAATTTCTACATTTCTGTTTTTTCAGTCAAGATGGGGTGCAGAATGTACATTAATGAGAAAAAATGAACTTTTTTGAATTTACCAAATGGCTGCAATGAAACAAAGAGTGAAAAATTTAAAGGGGTCTGAATATTTTCCATACCCACTGTACATATACATTAGTTAGCTGTTGGTCAACAGCTCTCTCTCAACAGAACCATACAAGAGTACACACAGCTTGGCTGAATATTTGTGTTCTCCATAAGAAGGCCTCTTGTTGAGGAACAGTCAGGAGGCCCCATACAAAATCTAATATTCTGTTGATCCTTCAAAAATTGGTGGGCTCAGATGTCTTTTATCTAATGTGCATACAACTGAACTTTCAGGCCACACCTCAGGCCCCCAGGCTCTTAGTACAGCTTCTCTCTAGTCCCCACACAAGTTGCTTGTTTCCTTGTGTGGATGGAGTCCAACCATAGCCTCTTCCACGACTTGAGCTTAGTAATGGTAACTTGCACAGCTTCCTTCAGGCAGAATGTGTCAGAGGCTGCAGACAGTCACAAAGCATCTAGATGCAGAAGGTCTCTGCGGTTGGCTTTGCAGACATATTCCTAATCCTTCTGACTCTTGGATCCAGTGGCAACCTTCCCCGGCTCTAACTGGCACACCTGTATTGGGTGTTTATTGACTTCCTATTTGCTTCTGAGAATCGCCGGTGATATTTCTTTTTTCCCCTGTTGAGGTTTGGAGCTGTAGCAGTCAGATATCTTCCTCTTTGGTGCTGTTGGAGGATGTCTGTGTTACCTCTCTGATTCTACTCAAGATAAGTGTTCCCATTGTTTGTCTATCCCCGCTGTCGTTAATTGTAATGGGGATTGACTAGTGCTTACCCCGTCCTTTCCCTAAGCAGGGCTTATTGCCAGGGTCAGGCAGGGATTAGGATTCCTGCTCGGCAATAGGTGCTGAACCTATATAAGGACATTTAGGGCAGACAGGGTGACTTTAGATCTGCCTAGGGGTCCCCATTCCTTCCTTCCCTAGTGTTGGGCTCCCTTCCCCTCATCCCTTCGAGTTGCACTTTGTCTTCCCACACTGTGAGTGACACGGACTTTATGTCCATAATTAACATCACATAGGCAGATAGCTCTGAAAACCACAGTCCTTAACAGCCAACCTACTCTTTGCATAACATGGGATCACTGTATTACATCACTCCTAGGACACCCTAGTCACTTTCCTTCCAAAGACTTGCCCAAATATATCTAGAAGCTAAATCTTCACACAGCTCCTCTTTGGTCCCATATCATTCTTCCCAGTCTTTTGGCAACTAAAACCGTCCACAAACATTGTCACTCTTATCTTAAAGCTGCTGTCCACTACTGGACTAGTCCTTTTTATGGGGCCATAGTGTGGTGCATAAATTTAAAAAATCTATACTTATCTCTTGGACTGGTGCCACTCTTTTGCTCTCAAAAAACAATACTGCAGCCAATCAGTGGCCAATGATCGACTGCGGGATGTACATTTTTGTCTTAGCGAAAGAACAGTGTTTCTTCCACTCAGATAAAAATTTGAAGCATTAACTGGTCATGGTACATTATTTTATCTCACGGGACAGGCGGAGGGTCACAGGGCTAAGAGCAGATGAGCAGCGATGGTTTGGGAGGTATTTGTTCAGCAGATTATTTTCAATTTATGCCACAACCTGGGGTCGTTAATAAGGGCTCGTAAAGTAGTCGACAGCCCTAATAATACATAATAATGTTCGCTTTGCTTAGACATTTTTCTAGGTTTAAGATCACTTGTTCCAAAGCTATTAAACTCCTAAGATATTGACAATGAAACAAAATCTAACCTCAGTGAAAGCACAAACCTTTGTAAAACAGGTCTACAAGGTTTTCCAAAAATTAATTGTGAAATATATTAGTTATAGTCTCATTGCATCCTAATAGGAATGGTCCAGTCCAGCTTACATTAAGAGAAATCATAATAGAAGCTTCCACAAATGTCAGGATTGCAAATCTCATGAAAGTCAAAATTGTATCAATTTATCATTTCTGCACGCAAATGAAAAGTACTTTCCTCTTCTGACATTACTTAATGTAAATCATGTAAATCTGGAAACAGGGAACAGCTGTAGGCTGATGTGAAAATGAAATCTGGAACAGTAATACAGGCAAGAGTCATCTTCATTCGGGATCATTTGTAATAATAGCTTTTCAATCTAAAGAGTTTTCAGTTGATTTTGGTAAAGAGTTCATGATTTATTCGGATAAGTGTGGCAGATGCTACGGAAATTAGTGGCATGTGGGATGATCAGAAATTAAATAGTAAACTATTGGTATTCCCAAAGAAATCTGATAATCCATTATCACTATCACTCATACATGTGGTGGTAAAGGGTGGCATTCACACCCTGAATGGAAAGAGAATGTGTAAATTTGGTGTCCAATGCAAATTGCTAAAAGGCAAAAAATTCCTAACTAAAGATGATTAAAATATAGCATTTATTACTTATTTTAATAGGATACGTGGTGCAAATTAAAATCACAAAGGTCAATAAGCAGTCCAATATGTAGGACTACAGTATACACTACCTCATACTTAAAATTTATTGTGCCCCTTTTTCTGATGAATGTATTCCCAACATACTTTTGTCAATAATCAAATGTTCATTTCGGTTTAGAGTAACCACTCTGCTACTATCAGTATAATCTTACTGACCTATGGTAATTAAGAAGAAACACACATTAGCCTCCCCAACATGTTTCACAATAAACTGGCATCATCAGGGGACTGAAGCCATAATGAATGAATTTATAACCTCAGACCCCTGATGATGCCAGTCCCTGGTGAAACATGTTGGGGAGGCTAATGCATGCTTTTTCATATTTAGCATATAACAGTCTATCAGTGAAAATGAAAACGAAATGAACATTTGATTTTTGACAAAAGTATGTTAGGAATAGAATCATCAGACAAAGGTACACAGTTAATTTAAGTATGAGGTAGAGCACACCGTATTCCTGCTTATTGACCTTTGTGATTTTAATTTGCACTACATCTTGCTATTAAAATAAGTAATACAAGCTATGTTTGAATTGTCTTTAGTTAAGGATTTTTTGCCTTTTGGTAATTTGTATTGAATATGGTTTATCCTACACTGACTTTTCTGAACCGCTTTGATCTGTGTAGTAAGTGTATAAGGTCTGCTCTGCAGTACCTGGCAGTGGGTGCTACACATTGATCAGAGCTGCATCGTATTGCTGTAGTCAATTCTGACATATGACCTCCGCTAGAGCTAATAACAGCCGATCAGCAGGAGTGTTAGGTGTCAGGCCCCCAGAGATATGATATTGAAGGCCTATTAATATCATATGATCGGAACCACCCCTTTAAGGCTGTTCAATGAATCGGCAACGTTTTAAAATACTTATTTGTGTCATAAAGCAAATAAGAAAAAGAAAAAAGGTGAGCAGCACAGCCCAAGGAACCAGGGAGATCTGGATGTGTACTTCAATAGCAGATGCCTGACAGCTGATCAGAGGTGCTCGCATGAAACATGGAGTTGAATAGCATGTGAATCACAAAGAAGCTGCAACAGCACTCACCGATCCTGGAGTTAGACAGTCCTTTATTCAAGCATGTGAGAAAACATCTTCACGGCTGGGGGGTGGGCAACAATAACAGGAGTGTGCAGGGGTCGACGACGGACGTTTTGCGCTGTGAATAGCGCTTCTACGGGTCCAACAACATTTGCCATCATCATCATTGTCTCAAATGGGGCTTACAATCTAAATTTCCAATCTGTATGTCTTTGGAGCATTGGGCAAAAACCTGAGTACCTAAAAGAAATCTATACAAATATGGGGAGAACATATAAACTCGGTACAGATGTTGTCATTGATGGGATTTGAACCCAGGACCTCAGCGCTACAATGCAGTTCTAACCACTGAGATCACAGAGGCACGTACCATTAGAGTTTATTCTCTCAAGCTGAAATTATATGAATATAAACTGCTATTACCATGAAATATTTCATTAATATAAAAGGAGATGAAAACAGAAAAGATATAAATACACTGTTGCATAATTAATACAATCCCAGTGACTGACAGTATAAAAGATGACTTGGTCGGTGGTCGTAATTAGAAATATTCAAAGTGAAAATTATAGGAATATTTGACATTATAGAAGTGCACATTGTGAATACCCAGGTTACTAATCACATCCTGTAATTAAATTAACAGAAAACATCAACTGTTCATAATATTTAGCTGTCTTGTTTTGCCAATTATAATGAGACTATATGCTATACAATTACAGAAGTTAAAGTCATATTCAAAAACTAAAAATATGCTATAAGTGTCACCATTACTGATTCTAATAGATATTATAAACTACTATTCTTTTAATTGATGGTGTTATGTTATAATTTAGCTGTCCGCTATCTGAGTTCCTTGTTACCCAATTATGTAAATTTCCTAGTGTACTCTCATAGGCAGCCTTGAAGCCTACATTTCCTAATATGTCTCTGTCTTTCCAGAAAAAGAGAGGTCAGAGTCTCATCACACTGCATTTGCCCTAGCTGACTCTTATTTATGGGTAGCAGTGATGGATTAGTAACAGAACTTGAGTTTCATTGGAGAGTCTCAGTGTATCCTAGGTCATGCACCTTCAGCTGGTTATCCCTGGCTCCTGCTTGTGATTCGTTTCTCCCTATCAGATCGTCTGGATGAATGAGGTGTGAATGAAGCTGCATCTCATAGTTTACTCTTGAAATTCTGCACACGACCACCACAAATTCAAAAGAGAGGCACTTTGAGTCAGGGATATTTTGCAAATCTGCAGTTATTCCTTGTTCTGGCTGCACCTTTTCTTCCTTAATAAGGGTAGAAATTACATTTAAGCAGGACATTCTGCATAGATAGGCATAGAGAGACAAAGGAAAGCAGAGGTAACTGAGAGCTATCAAGCAGGATGTTATTCTGATAATATCATCATGTAATTCACAGGAAGCCCTAGACAATGGGGAAAAATCTGCGGACTAAGGGCTCATACTCATCTGTGTATAAATCAGACAGCTGCAATCCAATAAAAAAAATCAGATTGCACTTTGACTAAGGCCAGTCTTACATGTCCAGATAATTCCGGTACCGGAAAAATCGGTACCGGAATTATCCGTGTCCGTGTGTCCGTGTGCTCCCGCGGTACATCAGTGTGGCACACGTGCGGCATCCGTGTGCCGCCCGTGTGCCGTCTGGGTACCACACTCACCGTGTAGGAGACAGTGCTACAGTTAAGCGCTGTCCCCTGCATCTGGTGCTGAAGCCGCCATTCATTTCTTCTCTCCAGCATCGTTCGCTGGAGAGAAGATATGAAAAATCTTTTTTTTTTTTCTTTGGGTGTTTAAAATAAAGATCCCTGTCCCCAACTGCCTCCCACCCCCTGTGCGCCCCCTCTCCCCCCCCCCCCCCGCTGTTAATAAAATACTTACCCGGCTCCCTCTCTGGTGCAGCTTCCTGTCCTCGCCGCAGCTTCTCCTGTATGAGCGGTCACGTGGTGCCGCCTATTACAGTGATGAATATGCGGCTCCACCTCCCATAGGGGTGTAGCCGCATATTCATCACTGCAATGAGAGCCCTAATAGTCCAAAAGGGAATATATGCGACATCTGACCATAGTAAGTCATTTCAACTGCATGGATGCAAATAAGCATGGATGACACAGATTCCATGGAAAACAAAATCAAATGTATTTTTGTGCGAATGCTTTGGTAAATGCTATCACTCAATGTACCAGTCTGATATATGAAAGTATACCATTACAGTGTTGTGATTGCTGTACACAGGCTGGTTATGTGCGGATTCTGTCTCCTTTAAGTATTGTTTCTCCTTGAGATTTTTACGCCTGCCAGCCTTCATGACTTTTGAACAATCTATAACTATGATTTCCTTTGATTTACCGTCTTCATTCGTGTTTTCCACAGTAGATAAGCTCTTTTGCGGCCAATTGATCACTTCTGTAACCTTTTGCTTCAACTGCAGTAGAAGGCTAACTTGTTCTCCAGACTTTTGTTGCACTGAGAATATTTTTTTCTTTATCTCAAAGAAATGCCTTTAGCCTAGAAGAAAATAGAGGCAACATTGTATATGAAAAGTTATAACCCAAAATAACAAAGACAAAAAACCATGAAAACAAAGTAATCAATCAATTTCTCACTTGTAATAAGGTAAATCTGATGGGGCAAATACATATCTGAATCATCGCATGCCTTTGACAGTTCCACAGTAATGTATTATGGAGGGACTACTGAAACTTTTAAGTTCCCTTTAGCTGATTTCTGACAGTTTTTGCGAATAGCCAATAGGCCATCAGGAAGTAGCTTATAGCAGACAATGACTGAATTTATCTGGTTTACAAATTAAAGTAAAATTTGATTTTGTTGCATCTTAAAATGACTGCTCTAACCAAGCTCTTGGTGCACCCATAGTGTGGAAAAAGAGTTCAGTACCCCTTCCCACCTACTTGTTTTCTCGCCCCTGTAAGGCCAGCGCTTAAAATCAAGTAAGAGGTGGGCAGCAATAGGTAGGTGGGAAGGTGCAGTGAACTGTTTGGTCACACCAAGGGTGCACCGAGCGCCTGTGCTTGGTTTGAACAGTCATTTTATGCTGACTGATTCCTTTTAAACTAGCTATAGAGATTAGATGTGGCAATCTAATGAGTGAAGATCCCTTCAACTCTCATCGGATGGTAGATTTCAGGGAGTAAAAGGATCAGGCACATGTCTTTTCACCTAATGTTGAAGTAGGTACTGGCCTGTCAAGTTTATAGACCAATAAGGCTGCGCGAACAGTGTTCTAGTCATGAGAACAAAAAAAAAACAATAAAGCTACAGTATATACTGTACATAAGCCTGAATTCACCCTTTCATGTCTTAAAAACTTAAATGGACAGCACACAGCTGAAATATGGATGATATTTGCGTGTTGTCCTTTATAAATGCAGGCTCTATCATTACCATTGATTCGAGAATCAGACAGAACTCGGACAGGTCAGACAGGTATTACCGACCACTGGTCGAAAAAGGAAGGCATAGACTATGATATAATGTGCTATCCATTAAAAACAAATAGCATCTATACATGTGCATCATACATGTAAATTGGCCCTAATTAAAAGTATCATTTTACTTTCATGCCTCTATGCTTCATGTAGCTTGAAGACTAAATTATGATTTACAGAAAGGTTACAAATAAGCCTAAGAAATGCTATACACTTGTATTACATCTCCACTAGATGGTGATCAACCTCTGTAAATGTGTATGAAAGACCATAAGATGCACACAGATCTGTAATTACACTAAAAGCTAAATACAATACCAGAAGAATAACATGTTAATCACAAATACTTTACGCATTCTCACAAAACTGCAAAAGATAAATGACTGTAAGTGACAAAATGAACAATGCATAGTAAATTGCAGTACTAAAATCTTATACCTTGGTTGAATCATCTTTGAAAAATCTGGTTATTTTTGCCGCTACTGTGCAGCACACAATAGCTTTGCAGCGATCATATCGGGGATATGCATTTCAATCAGTCTAACTGTTGGCATCCAATAAAGCAGAAGGGATTATTTTAAGGATATTGCACAGGACCACCCCCTTACACAAGTCTAAAAAAAAGAAATAGTCATTTTACACTTCTGAGCTTTAGGAACCTCTCAGGTGATTCGTGCCATGAGGGGTATTAATCGCAGCCTGAAAGCACAATTGCAGTTTATTGCCTCTTTTTTTTGTGAGTCTCCCATTGCTTCAAACCCACTAATTTCAACATTACAGGCAGGAGCTAAAGCTACTGAGCCTGCCCATAATGGTGAAAGTTGTGGGTTTGAAAACCTGGAAGATTTACAAAAAAAGAGAAAATGGCTACTGCAGTTGAGTATGTGTTCGGACTGGCGGAACGCACCGAGTTAATATAGATGTTATAATTGGTGCGTTCGCAGCCCGGGGTCCACCTGCTGCTAGAAGATGACGGCACTATATGGCGGTATAAGTGAACTCAGTTACTTCACTGAGAAGATGTCTCGAGATTCCCCCTGTGCAGAGGCGGGAACTCGACCCCTACGGCCGGCGTCACACACAGCGTATGAAAATGCGGTCCGTATATTACGGCCGTAATACGCTGAAAAGTCTCGAAAATAGTGGTCCGTAGCTCCTCCGTAGGCAGGGTGTGTCACCGTTTTTTGCGCATGGCATCCTCCGTATGTAATCCGTATGGCAGCCGTAATGCGTGTTTTTATCGCAGGCTTGCAAAACCGACATACGGCTATACAAGGGATCCATGTGTTAAAAAACAAACAAACATATATACTGTCTCTCTCTCTATATATATATATATATATATATATATATATATATATATATGTCAGGGAGACACATATATGTATATATATTATTACTTCATACAGCACGAGATAGCAGAAAGCCGGTAATTCAATTACCGGCTTTTGCTTTCTCCTTCCTAAACCCGACATGATATGAGACATGGTTTACATATTTTTTTGCATATTCCACACTACTAATGTTAGTAGTGTGTCTATGCAAAATTTGGCCGTTCTAGCTAGTAAAATAAGGGGTTAAATGGCGGAAAAAATTGGCGTGGGCTCCCGCACAATTTTCTCCGCCAGAGTGGTAAAGCCAGTGACTGAGGGCAGATATTAATAGCCTGGAGAGGGTCCATGGTTATTGGCCCCCCTGGCTAAAAACATCTGCCCCCAGCCACCCCAGAAAAGGCACATCTGGAAGATGCGCCTATTCTGGCACTTGGCCTCTCTCTTCCCATTCCTGTGTAGTGGTGGGATATGTGGTAATGAAGGGGTAATGCCACCTTGCTATTGTAAGGTGACATTAAGCCTAATTAATAATGGAGAGGCGTCAATTATGACACCTATCCATTATTAATCCAATACTAGTAAAGGGTTAAAAAAAACACACACACATTATTAAACATTAATTTATTGAAAAAATCACAAAGGCTGTTGTATTAATTTATTCTACTCTCAATCCACTCACTGAAGACCCTCGATCTGTAAATTAAAAAAAATAAATAAAACAACAATATACATACCTTCCGAGGATCTGGCACGTCCAACGATGTAGATCCATCTAAAGGGGTTAAAATATTTTGCAGACACGAGTTCCGCTAATGCAGGATGCTCATTTCTGCAAAACCCCGGCGAATGAAGCTAAATATAGGTCAATGATCTATATTTACCTTCATTTGCGGTGAGGCGCCCTCTGCTGGTTGTTCCTAGATCGTGGGAACTTTCCTAGAAAGCTCCCTTGCTCGAGTTCATATGAGGACAACCAGCAGAGGGCGCCCTCTTATGATCTCGAGCAAGGGAGATTTCTAGGAAAGTTCCCACGATCTAGGAACAGCCAGCAGAGGGCGCCTCACCGCAAATGAAGCTAAATATAGATCATTGACCTATATTTAGCTTCATTCACCGGGGTTTTGCAGAAATGAGCATCCTGCATTAGCGGAGCTCGTGTCTGCAAATTATTTTAACCCCTTCAGATGGATCTACATCGTTGGACGTGCCAGATCCTCGGAAGGTATGTATATTGTTGTTTTATTTTATTTTTTTAATTTACAGATCGAGGGTCTTCAGTGAGTGGATTGAGAGTAGAATAAATTAATACAACAGCCTTTGTGATTTTTTCAATAAATTAATATTTAATAATGTGTGTGTGTTTTTTTTTTAACCCTTTACTAGTATTGGATTAATAATGGATAGGTGTCATAATTGACGCCTCTCCATTATTAATTTGGCTTAATGTCACCTTACAATAGCAAGGTGGCATTAACCCTTCATTACCCCATATCCCACCGCTACACGGGAATGGGAAGAGAGTGGCCAAGTGCCAGAATAGGCGCATCTTCCAGATGTGCCTTTTCTGGGGTGGCTGGGGGCAGGTGTTTTTAGCCAGGGGGGGCCCAATAACCATGGACCCTCTCCAGGCTATTAATATCTGCCCTCAGTCACTGGCTTTACTACTCTGGCGGAGAAAATTGTGCGGGAGCCCACGCCAATTTTTTCCGCCATTTAACCCCTTATTTTACTAGCTAGAATGGCCAAATTTTGCATAGACACACTACTAACATTAGTAGTGTGGAATATGCAAAAAAAATGGTGATATGAGATGGTTTACTGTATGTAAACCATGTCTCATATCATGTCGGGTTTAGGAAGGAGAAAGCAAAAGCCGGAAATTGAATTACCGGCTTTTCTCTCTAACAGCGCTGCGTATTCCTCGCAAGTCACACTGCTGGTCCATGTGTAATCCGTATTTTTGGGGCTTCCATAGACTTTCATTGACGTTTTATTTGCGCAATACGGTGACAAACGCAGCATGCTGCGATTTTCTACGGCCGTAGAAAGTCGTATAATACGGATCAGTTTAATACGGCAGATAGGAGCAGGGGCATAGAGAATAATTGTGCCGTATTTTTTGCGAGTTTTACAGACGTAGCTTCTGCACTCTTACGTCCGTAAAACTCACAAGTGTGACGCCGGCCAAACAGTATGCTAATCTCTGAAAAGCTTAAGCATTCACACTCACCTTTCCAGTCACATGTCAGCTGATATATACAGCTGACATGTGAAAGCAACAGGTGCGGGTGGAATCATGATGGATGTTAACTAGTTAAATGTCGCTGTCAATTTCTGACAGTGGCATTTAACTTGAGCTTCCAGGAAGCTGACCGGAAATCCCGCCCATCTGTGACCCCGTCACATGATCTTGGGTCGCTAATGGGTTGGTATGACAACCAGAGGTCTCTAGCAGACCTTCATGGCTGTTTTCCAGTACATAATATGTTAAAACCAATGGTGATGTTCAAAAGTACAACTCGTCTTGCAAAAAACAAGCCCTCACATGGCCATTTTGACCAAAAAATATAAAAGTTAAAGCTGTGGGAAGAAGGGGAGCAAAAAACGAAAACGCAAAAATGAAAAATGGCCTGGGGATTAAGGGAATAAAGTATATTTTCTCTGAAAAAGCTAGCGGCTTCAGGGTTAAATGTACTTGGGTGCTAACATGTTGCTATTAATAATTCTGCTAATGACTGAATATTGGATTTTATTGTCGCATTCCAAGAGCAAGAACATTTTTACATTTTACTGTCAATGTACTGTAACCGTAGGAGGGCTTTTTGTTTTCTTTTTTTTTCAGGATGAGTGGTATTTTCCATTACCACCTTTTTAGGGTACGTACCAATACAGAAGCCTCCAATATGATGTTCTCATGATTATTGCAAAATGTGTCCATTAGAATAGCAATGTAACACAGAAAGCATACCTTGTCGTCGCACCTTAAGCGATTAACTTAGCAAGGCAGCTGTTATTCGGTCAGCTATTAAAGCTGTATTTTATTGATTAGCTTATATTTATTTCTAGAGGTAGAAAATAAAAAAAAACACTGTTTTTAGCATTTACTTTTTTTTTCTTTCAGGTATACTGTAAAAATACCAAGTTAATTTTATGCTATGGCTCCGAATGAATAATATATTAATAAAAAATATGTTTAAAGTTTTATATAAATGTAACAACTTTTTGTATTAAAGCACAATGAAATATCTAATGAGAAATGTTGCCTTTGTTTCACCACAATTCAAGAATCTTAATCATTTCAAGGGGTTGCAAAATAACATACGTTTTTCAATTTTTTTGTGTGCTTTTCTCAACTGATAAACAAGGAGAAAAAAATATATATTTTTTATACAGTTCACAATCGTCAAAGCAGTGATAAATATGTACTTTTCTTTGTGGTGACTATTAGGGTTGAGCGAAACGGGTCGTTCATTTTCAAAAGTCGCCGACTTTTGGCAAAGTCGGGTTTCATGAAACCCGATCCGACCCCTGTGCGGGGTCGGCCATGCGGTATGCGACTTTTGCGCCAAAGTCGCGTTTCAATGACGCGAAAAGCGCGATTTCTCAGCCAATGAAGGTAAACGTAGAGTGTGGGCAGCGTGATGACATAGGTCCTGGTCCCCACCATCTTAGAGAAGGGCATTGCAGTGATTGGCTTGCTGTCTGCGGCGTCACAGGGGCTATAAAAGGGAGTTCCCGCCGACCGCCATGTTACTGCTGCTGATCTGAGCTTAGGGAGAGGTTGCTGCCGCTTCATCAGAAGCAGGGATAGCGTTAGGCAGGGTCCATTAACCACAAAACCGCTTGTGCTGTAGCGATTTCCACTGCCCAACACCACCTTCGGTGTGCAGGGACAGTGGAAGCTACATTTTTTTTTTTCCCCCTCAGCGCTGTAGCTCATTGGGCTGCCCTAGAAGGCTCCCTGATAGCTGCATTGCTGTGTGTACGCCGCTGTGCAAACCAACTGCTTTTTTCAAAGCACAAATCCTCTTGTTCCTTCCTTTCTGCACAGCTATCTTTTTTGTTTGTACACACTTTTTATTTAATTTGTGCATCAGTCCACTCCTTATTGCTGCCTGCCATACCTGGCTGAGATTACTGCAGGGAGATAGTAATTGAAGGACACTCCCTGTTTTTTTTTTTTTTTTTTGTGGGAGATTAAGATTGACATTTCTGCTAGAGTGCCATCCCTATCTGTGTCATCTCTCACTCAGTGGGCCATAGAAAGCCTATTTATTTTTTTGCTTGATTTGGGTTATAAAATCTACCTGAAAAAATCACTACATCAATCAGTGGGAGAAAAATATTGGCCTCAGGGCTTGTGTGCCACTCTTGACTCCTGTGTGCATCATCACTCACTCAGTTGGCCATAGAAAGCCTATTTATTTTTTTGCTTGATTTTGGTTCTAAAATCTACCTGAAAAAATCACTACATCAATCAGTGGGAGAAAAATATTGGCCTCAGGGCTTGTGTGCCACTCCTGACTCCTGTGTGCATCATCACTCACTCAGTGGGCCATAGAAAGCCAATTTTTTTTTTTTTTGCTTTATTTGGGTTCTAAATTCTACCTGAAAAAATCAATAAATCAATCAGTGGGAGATTAATATTGGCCTTTGGGCTTGTGTGCCAGTCCTAAGCGTGCCATCTCTCTCTCTCAGATAGTGGGCCATAGAAAGTCTATTTATTTATTTTTTTATTGGGTTTATAAATTTTCCCTGGAACCAAAAAAAAAAAAGTGGGAGATTAATATTGGCCTCTGGGCTTGTGTGCCAGTCCTGAGCGTGCCATCTCTCTCACAAATAGTGGGCCATAGAAAGCCTATTTATTTTTTTGCTTGATTTGGGTTCTAAAATGTACCTGAAAAAATCACTACATCAATCAGTGGGAGAAAAATATTGGCCTCAGGGCTTGTGTGCCACTCCTGACTCCTGTCTGCATCATCACTCACTCAGTGGGCCATAGAAAGCCCTTTTTTTTTTTTTTTTGCTTTATTTGGGCTCTAAATTCTACCTGAAAAAATCAATAAATCAATCAGTGGGAGATTAATATTGGCCTTTGGGCTTGTGTGCCAGTCCTAAGCGTGCCATCTCTCTCTCTCAGATAGTGGGCCATAGAAAGCCTATTTATTTATTTATTTTTTATTGGGTTTATAAATTTTCCCTGGAACAAAAAAAAAAAGTGGGAGATAAATATTGGCCTCTGGGCTTGTGTGCCACTCCTGACTCCTGTGTGCGTCATCTCTCACTCAGTGGGCCATAGAAAGCCTTTTTTTGTTTTATTTGTTTTCTAAATTCTCCCTGAAAAAATCATTTTATTTTATTTGGTTTCTAAATTCTTCCTGAAAAAATCATTTTATTCTATTATTTTTTAATTCCTAAAGTCTCCCTGAAAAAAACAAAACAAAAACAAATCAGTGGGAGATTAATATTGCCCTTTCTGCTTGTGTGCCAGTCTTGACTCCTGGGTGTGCCATCTCTCTCTCTCTCTCCAATTGTGGGCCATAGAAAGCCTATTATTTTTTTAGCTTGATTTGGGTTCCAAAATCTACCTGAAAAAATCACTACATCAATCAGTGGGAGATAAATATTGGCTCTGGGCTTGTGTGCCACTCCTGACTCCTGTGTGCGTCATCTCTCACTCAGTGGGCCATAGAAAGCCTTTTTTTAATTTATTTGTTTTCTAAATTCTCCCTGAAAAAATCATTTTATTTTATTTGGTTTCTAAATTCTTCCTGAAAAAATCATTTTATTCTATTTTTTTTTTCCTAAAGTCTCCCTGAAAAAAAAATAAAAAATAAAATCAGTGGGAGATTAATATTGCCCTTTCTGCTAGTGTGCCAGTCTTGACTCCTGGGTGTGCCATCTCTCTCTCTCTCTCCAATTGTGGGCCATAGAAAGCCTATTATTTTTTTAGCTTGATTTGGGTTCCAAAATCTACCTGAAAAAATCACTACATCAATCAGTGGGAGATTAATATTGCCCTTTCTGCTTGTGTGCCAGTCTTGACTCCTGGGTGTGCCATCTCTCTCTCCAATTGTGGGCCATAGAAAGCCTATTATTTTTTTAGCTTGATTTGGGTTCCAAAATCTACCTGAAAAAATCACTACATCAATCAGTGGGAGATAAATATTGGCCTCTGGGCTTGTGTGCCACTCCTGACTCCTGTGTGCGTCATCTCTCACTCAGTGGGCCATAGAAAGCCTTTTTTTGTTTTATTTGTTTTCTAAATTCTCCCTGAAAAAATCATTTTATTTTATTTGGTTTCTAAATTCTTCCTGAAAAAATCATTTTATTCTATTATTTTTTTTTCCTAAAGTCTCCCTGAAAAAAAAAAAAAATCAAATCAGTGGGAGATTAATATTTACATTTGTGCTTCAGTGACAGTCCTGCGTGTGTGGCATCTCTCTCATTTGTTGCCACCAACAACAGAGTGTGTAACATTGTGCCTGATTTTCGTTGTGGTCTCACTCACCTGTAAAGGGGTAGCTAAATCATACTGAAGTTATAGCTCACCGTGTAATTTGTGTGACAGCAACAAATACCGTTAGTTTGTTTACGTTTTTAAAACAATGAGGAAGTATGGTGGAAGAGGTCGTGGCCGGGGGCGTTCATTGTCAGCTGGTAATGAGGGTAGTGGTAGTGGTGGAGCATCAGCTGGTCGTGGGAAAAAAAATATTGCACCTAAGTCTGGAGCTGTGGAGCCAGGTTCGTCGTCAGGCTACACAAGGCCTCGAACGCTCCCTTTTCTGGGAGTAGGAAAACCGCTTTTAAAGCCGGAGCAGCAAGAGCAAGTTTTGGCTTATCTTGCTGACTCAGCCTCTAGCTCTTTTGCCTCCTCTCGTGAAACTGGTAAATGTCAAAGCAGCGCATCGTTAGTGGATGTTCACGGTCAGGGACAAGTCGCTTCCTTGTCCTCTTCAGCAAAAACAACAACAGAGAAGAATGCAGCAGGCGACACAACGGGTTACTCCATGGAGCTCTTTACACATACCGTCCCTGGCTTAGAAAGTGAAGCAGTTAACAGTCCATGCCCATTACAAGTTGAATCTGACATGGAGTGCACTGATGCACAGCCACAGCCAGACTACTATGCTGGTCCTTTGACTCAGACCACAACATTGCCCTCGCAGGGTAATGATCAAGAATCAGACCCTGATGAGACTATGTTGCCCCATCACGAACGCTATACCACCGACCGACACGGTGACACAGACGAAGTTGCACACGAGCTACAAGAAGAGGTAATAGATGACCCAGTTCTTGACCCCGATTGGCAGCCATTGGGGGAACAGGGTGCAGGTGGCAGCAGTTCTGAAGCGGAGGAGGAGGGGCATCAACATCGCAACAGGTTCCATCTGCCGGGCCCGTATCTTGCCCAAAACGCGTGGCAAAGCCAAAACCTGTTGGAGGACAGCGTGGCCATCCGGTTAAAGCTCAGTCTGCAATGCCTGAAAAGGTATCCGATGCTAGAAAGAGTGCAGTCTGGAATTTTATAAACAACATCCAATTGATCAGCGCAAAGTCATCTGTCAAAAATGTTCAACTACCTTAAGCAGAGGACAGAATCTGAAAAGTCTCAATACAAGTTGCATGCATAGACATTTAACCACCATGCATTTGCAAGCCTGGACTAACTACCAAACGTCCCTTAAGGTTGTAGCACCCTCGGCCAATGAAGCTAGTCAGCAACGCAACATCCCTTCCGGCAGTGTAGGGCCACCATTTTCCGCACCACCTGCAGTATCTGTGCAGGTTTCTTTGCCAGGCCAAAGCAGTCAGGGTCAGGGAATCACCAGTTTCGTAGTAGGAAACACTGCATCTAGGGCACCGGCGGCAACAATACCATCTCCCACCGTCTCTCAGTCTGCCATGTCCACCGGCACCCCCGCTAGTTCCACGATCTCCAGCTCTCCAGTCCAGCTCACCCTACATGAGACTATGGTTAGAAAAAGGAAGTACTTAGCCTCGCATCCGCGTACACAGGGTTTGAACGCACACATAGCTAGACTAATCTCGTTAGAGATGATGCCCTACCGGTTAGTTGAAAGCGAAGCTTTCAAAGCCCTGATGGACTACGCTGTACCACGCTACGAGCTACCCAGTCGACACTTTTTTTCCAGAAAAGCCATCCCAGCCCTCCACCAGCATGTTAAAGAGCGCATCGTCCATGCACTCAGGCAATCTGTGAGCACAAAGGTGCACCTGACAACAGATGCATGGACCAGTAGGCATGGCCAGGGACGTTACGTGTCCATCACGGCACACTGGGTAAATGTGGTGGATGCAGGGTCCACAGGGGACAGCAAGTTTGGGACAGTTCTGCCTAGCCCACGGTCTAGGAAACAATTGGCTGTAGCCGTTCGCACCCCCTCCTCCTCCTCTTCGTCCTCCTGCAGAAGCGAGAGCTCGTCCACAGACCGCAGTCGCACAACCACTCCATCCGCAGCTGCCACTGTTGCACACCAGGTCTCCCATTATGGGGCAGCTACTGGCAAACGTCAGCAGGCTGTATTGGCTATGAAGTGTTTGGGCGACAACAGACACACCGCGGAAGTTCTGTCCGAGTTCTTGCAGAAAGAAACGCAGTCGTGGCTGGGCACTGTAGATCTTGAGGCAGGCAAGGTAGTGAGTGATAACGGAAGGAATTTCATGGCTGCCATCTCCCTTTCCCAACTAAAACACATTCCTTGCCTGGCTCACACCTTAAACCTGGTGGTGCAGTGCTTCCTGAAAAGTTATCCGGGGTTATCCGACCTGCTCCTCAAAGTGCGTGGACTTTGCTCACATATACGCCGTTCGCCCGTACACTCCAGCCGTATGCGTATCAGCCGCATTCTTTGAACCTTCCCCAGCATCGCCTAATCATAGACGTTGCAACAAGGTGGAACTCAACACTGCACATGCTTCAGAGACTGTGCGAACAGAGGCGGGCTGTTATGTTTTTGTGGGAGGATACACATACACGGACAGGCAGTAGGATGGCAGACATGGAGTTGTCAGGTGTGCAGTGGTCGAAGATTCAAGACATGTGTCAAGTCCTTCAGTGTTTTGAGGAATGCACACGGCTGGTTAGTGCAGACAACGCCATAATAAGCATGAGCATCCCCCTAATGCGTCTGCTGATGCAAAGTTTGACGCACATAAAGGATCAGGCGTCTGCAGCTGAGGAAGAGGAAAGCCTTGATGACAGTCAGCCATTGTCTGGCCAGGGCAGTGTACAGGACGAGGTTACGGGCAAAGAGGAGGAGGAGGACGAGGAGGATGATGGGGATGATTATATTTTTAATGAGGAAGCTTTTCCGGGGCCACTGGAAATTGGTGGCGCGGCAAGGCCGGGTTCTGGTTTTTGGAGGGACACAAGTGACGTGGATTTGCCTGAAACTGCCCCTCAACCAAGCACAACCGCAGATTTGAGAACTGGAACTTTGGCCCACATGGCGGATTATGCCTTACGTATCCTCAAAAGGGACACACGCATAACTAAAATGATGAATGATGACGATTACTGGTTGGCCTGCCTCCTTGATCCTCGCTATAAAGGCAAATTGCAAAATATAATGCCACATGAGAACTTGGAACTAATATTAGCAACCAAACAATCAACTCTTGTTGACCGTTTGCTTCTGGCATTCCCTGCACACAGCGCCCGTGATCGTTCTCACACGAGCTGCAGGGGCCAGCAGACCAGAGGAGTTAGAGGGGCAGAAATCAGAAGTGGCGTTGGCCAGAGGGGTTTTCTGACCAGGTTGTGGAGTGATTTTGCTATGACCGCAGACAGGACAGGTACTGCAGCATCAATTCAAAGTGACAGGAGACAACATTTGTCCAGTATGGTTACAAACTATTTTTCATCCCTTATCGATGTTCTCCCTCAACCGTCATTCCCATTTGATTACTGGTCATCAAAATTAGACACCTGGCCAGAATTGGCAGAATATGCATTGCAGGAGCTTGCTTGCCCGGCAGCTAGTGTCCTATCAGAAAGAGTATTCAGTGCTGCAGGTTCAATACTAACAGAAAAAAGGACTCGTCTGGCTACCCAAAATGTAGATGATCTAACCTTCATTAAAATGAACCACAACTGGATTTCGAAATCTTTTGCCCCCCCTTGCCCGGCTGACACCTAGCTTTCCTATGAAAAGGTCTTGCCTGTGGACTATTCTGAATGCCTTTTCCAATCTCGTAATTTTCTGCACCTGATTGTCCAGCATACGACATGTTTACACCTCACTAAATGGCCAAACTTCCCACACGGGGCCGTGGTATCGACACTTGGCGACAGCACCCGTGAGAGTGCAGTTTGTCTGAAGAGGTGGGTGTGCCCGCTTTTGGTCGACGGCACTGCCACTGGGTCCCTCATAGTACAATAAAGTGTCTCTGGCGGTGGTGGTGCGCACCCAACGTCAGACACACCGTTGTAATATGAGGGGCCCTGGGCCTGTACCGCAGGCCACAAGACAGTTCCCCCCCCCAGCTCAAACAGTGCTCTACCACTTGCAAAATTATCTCACAGCTCCACCAATGTTTAGTCTATGCGCTGACATCCTTCAATGCCTGCCACTGACAATACCATTGTATTGACATTTTTGTTATGTTAGGCCTTCGATGCCTGTCTGTGGTCACTCCTTCCACTAGGCCTCCACTGACCACACCACTGCTGCCCGTGTACCCCTGTAACCAATTTAAAATTGCCTACAGCCATGTGTTATTATTTTAGGCCTTCGATGCCTGTCTGCGGTCACTCCTTCCACTAGGCCTCCACTGACCACACCACTGCTGCCCGTGTACCCCTGGAACCAATTTAAAATTGCCTACAGCCATGTGTTATTATTTTAGGCCTTCGATGCCTGTCTGCGGTCACTCCTTCCACTAAGCCTCCACTGACCACACCACTGCTGCCCGTGTACCCCTGTAACCAATTTAAAATTGCCTACAGCCATGTGTTATTATTTTAGGCCTTCGATGCCTGTCTGCGGTCACTCCTTCCACTAGGCCTCCACTGACCACACCACTGCTGCCCGTGTACCCCTGTAACCAATTTAAAATTGCCTACAGCCATGTGTTATTATTTTAGGCCTTCGATGCCTGTCTGCGGTCACTCCTTCCACTAGGCCTCCACTGACCACACCACTGCTGCCCGTGTACCCCTGTAACCAATTTAAAATTGCCTACAGCCATGTGTTATTATTTTAGACCTTCGATGCCTGTCTGCGGTCACTCCTTCCACTAGGCCTCCACTGACCACACCACTGCTGCCCGTGTACCCCTGTAACCAATTTAAAATTGCCTACAGCCATGTGTTATTATTTTAGGCCTTCGATGCCTGTCTGCGGTCACTCCTTCCACTAGGCCTCCACTGACCACACCACTGCTGCCCGTGTACCCCTGTAACCAATTTAAAATTGCCTACATCCATGTGTTATTATTTTAGGCCTTCGATGCCTGTCTGCGGTCACTCCTTCCACTAGGCCTCCACTGACCACACCACTGCTGCCCGTGTACCCCTGTAACCAATTTAAAATTGCCTACAGCCATGTGTTATTATTTTAGGCCTTCGATGCCTGTCTGCGGTCACTCCTTCCACTAGGCCTCCACTGACCACACCACTGCTGCCCGTGTACCCCTGTAACCAATTTAAAATTGCCTACAGCCATGTGTTATTATTTTAGGCCTTCGATGCCTGTTTTCGGTCACTCCTTCCACTAGGCCTCCACTGACCACACCACTGCTGCCTGTGTACCCACGGAACCAATTTAAAATTGCCTACAGTCATGTGTTATTATGTTAGGCCTTCGATGCCTGTCTGCGGTCACTCCTTCCACTAGGCCTCCACTGACCACACCACTGCTGCCCGTGTACCCACGCAACCAATTTAAAATTGCCTACAGCCATGTGTTATTATGTTAGGCCTTCGATGCCTGTCTGCGGTCACTCCTTCCACTAGGCCTCCACTGACCACACCACTGCTGCCCGTGTACCCCTGGAACCAATTTAAAATTGCCTACAGCCAGCCCAATTTTTTTATTTTAGGCCTTCGATGCCTGTTTGCGGTCACTCCTTCCACTAGGCCTCCACTGACCACACCACTGCTGCCCGTGTACCCACGGAACCAATTTAAAATTGCCTACAGCCATGTGTTATTATGTTAGGCCTTCGATGCCTGTCTGCGGTCACTCCTTCCACTAGGCCTCCACTGACCACACCACTGCTGCCCGTGTACCCCTGTAACCAATTTAAAATTGCCTACAGCCATGTGTTATTATTTTAGGCCTTCGATGCCTGTCTGCGGTCACTCCTTCCACTAGGCCTCCACTGACCACACCACTGCTGCCCGTGTACCCCTGTAACCAATTTAAAATTGCCTAGACACATGTGTTATTATTTTAGGCCTTCGATGCCTGTCTGCGGTCACTCCTTCCACTAGGCCTCCACTGACCACACCACTGCTGCCCGTGTACCCCTGTAACCAATTTAAAATTGCCTACAGCCATGTGTTATTATTTTAGGCCTTCGATGCCTGTCTGCGGTCACTCCTTCCACTAGGCCTCCACTGACCTCACCACTGCTGCCCGTGTACCCCTGGAACCAATTTAAAATTGTCTACAGCCATGTGTTATTATTTTAGGCCTTCGATGCCTGTCTGCGGTCACTCCTTCCACTAGGCCTCCACTGACCACACCACTGCTGCCCGTGTACCCCTGTAACCAATTTAAAATTGCCTACAGCCATGTGTTATTATTTTAGGCCTTCGATGCCTGTCTGCGGTCACTCCTTCCACTAGGCCTCCACTGACCACACCACTGCTGCCCGTGTACCCCTGGAACCAATTTAAAATTGCCTACAGCCATGTGTTATTAATTTAGGCCTTCGATGCCTGTCTGCGGTCACTCCTTCCACTAGGCCTCCACTGACCACACCACTGCTGCCCGTGTACCCCTGGAACCAATTTAAAATTGCCTACAGCCATGTGTTATTATTTTAGGCCTTCGATGCCTGTCTGCGGTCACTCCTTCCACTAGGCCTCCACTGACCACACCACTGCTGCCCGTGTACCCCTGTAACCAATTTAAAATTGCCTACAGCCATGTGTTATTATTTTAGGCCTTTGATGCCTGTCTGCGGTCACTCCTTCCACTAGGCCTCCACTGACCACACCACTGCTGCCCGTGTACCCCTGGAACCAATTTAAAATTGCCTACAGCCATGTGTTATTATTTTAGGCCTTCGATGCCTGTCTGCGGTCACTCCTTCCACTAGGCCTCCACTGACCACACCACTGCTGCCCTTTTACCCCTGGAACCAATTTAAAATTGCCTACAGCCATGTGTTATTATTTTAGGCCTTCGATGCCTGTCTGCGGTCACTCCTTCCACTAGGTCTCCACTGACCACACCACTGCTGCCCGTGTACCCCTGGAACCAACATCAGAAAATATAAAAATAATTATTTTGCTTATAAAAAAGAAAATACTGGAGAGATATCAAATGCAGACATTTTAACATTAAAAACAAACACATACAACAAAAATCTGGTACAGTACTAAAAATGGCCACCAGCTACAATAACTTTCTCCTGCAAGTAGTTAACTGAAAGGTTTTTTCAATTTTAAACACAGATATGGCATCCACCGAGTGTTGTCCTGTCGCGTCTTCTTTATATTATTGCCAAGAAGATGCAAAACAATGAAAATAATAAAATCATTATTTACCAAAAAAATAGAGTAAGTCAAAACCACATTGCAAATAAACATTCATTACAAATAAAGAAGCAGGGCGCGTCCGAGGGTGAGTATATACCTAATAAGAATATAATCACCCTCGGACGCGCCCTGCTTCTTTCTGACAGCCTTCCTTCCTAAGAATCAGCCCTTCCGTGGTGTAGAGAGAGGGTTTGTTACACTCCAAGGTGTTCCCCAGGTTGCCTTTCCTGAGCTTCGATCTTCTGGCTCTCGTTTAGTAGTTGTTGGAAACTACGCTGCATTAGGCCTACATATTGGGTATGGGGTGTAGAGAGATGGTGTGTTCCACTCCAAGGTGTTCTCCAGGTTGCCTTTCCTGAGCTTCGATCTTCCGGCTCTCGTTTAGTAGTTGTTGGAAACTACGCTGCATTAGGCCTACAAATTGGGTATGGGGTGTAGAGAGATGGTGTGTTCCACTGTAGAGAGATGGTGTGTTCCACTCCAAGGTGTTCCCCAGGTTTCCTCGCCAATGCTTCGATCATCATGCTCTCGTTTAGTAGTTGTTGGAAACTACGCTGCATTGGGCCTACAAATTGGGTATGGGGTGTAGAGAGATGGTGTGTTTCACTCCAAGGTGTTCCCCAGGTTGCCTTTCCTGAGCTTCGATCTTCCGGCTCTCGTTTAGTAGTTGATGGAAACTACGCTGCATTAGGCCTACAAATTGGGTATGGGGTGTAGAGAGATGGTGTGTTCCACTCCAAGGTGTTCTCCAGGTTGCCTTTCCTGAGCTTCGATCTTCCGGCTCTCGTTTAGTAGTTGTTGGAAACTACGCTGCATTAGGCCTACAAATTGGGTATGGGGTGTAGAGAGATGGTGTGTTCCACTCCAAGGTGTTCCCCAGGTTTCCTCGCCAATGCTTCGATCATCATGCTCTCGTTTAGTAGTTGTTGGAAACTACGCTGCATTAGGCCTACAAATTGGGTATGGGGTGTAGAGAGATGGTGTGTTCCACTCCAAGGTGTTCTCCAGGTTGCCTTTCCTGAGCTTCGATCTTCCGGCTCTCGTTTAGTAGTTCTTGGAAACTACACTGCATTAGGCCTACAAATTGGGTATGAGGTGTAGAGAGATGGTGTGTTCCACTCCAAGGTGTTCTCCAGGTTGCCTTTCCTGAGCTTCGATCTTCCGGCTCTCGTTTAGTAGTTCTTGGAAACTACACTGCATTAGGCCTACAAATTGGGTATGGGGTGTAGAGAGATGGTGTGTTCCACTCCAAGGTGTTCCCCAGGTTGCCTTTCCTGAGCTTCGATCTTCCGGCTCTCGTTTAGTAGTTGTTGGAAACTACGCTGCATTAGGCCTACAAATTGGGTATGGGGTGTAGAGAGATGGTGTGTTCCACTCCAAGGTGTTCTCCAGGTTGCCTTTCCTGAACTTCTATCTTCAGGCTCTCATTAAATTGTGGTTAAACGGAACAACTGCATTTGGCGTACTAGTTGGTTTGGGGCCTACTATCGGTGTCTGCCACTCCTTGCTGTTCTCCTGGTTTCCTGTCCTGAAATTCCGTTTTCAGGCGCTCGTTAAGTAGTTGTTAATGTTAGACTGCATTTGGCCTACTAGTTGGGTTGGGGCCTACTATCGGTGTCTGCCACTCCTTGCTGTGCTCCTCCACTGAACAAAGCTGTGCCGCCTGTTTACTACGGTTGCCAATTTTGAACTGCATTTCGACTACTTACTGATTTGGGCCTACTCTCTGTGTCTGCGTGGCCGCGACCAATCACAAGCCGCTACGTCTTTGAAAGCCATTAACGCGCTCATTTTTAAAAATGAGCGCGTTAATAGCTTGCGGTGATGTCGCGGCTTGTGATTGGTCGCGTGGCGGTCACATGGGCGGCCCGCGACCAATCAGAAGCCGGGACGTGATTCTCAGGTCCTAAAAGCGCTGATTTTGAACAACGAAGCCTGCCGGTTACCCGCGCTGAGTTCAGGGGCCGCCGGAGAGGTAAATATATCAATATTTTTTATTTTAATTCTTTATTTTACACATCCCTATGGATCCCAGGGCCTGAAGGAGAGTTTCCTCTCCTTCAGACCCTGGGAACCATGAGAATACCTTCCGATACTTGATGTCCCATTGACTTGTATTGGTATCGGATATCGGTATCGGCGATATCCGATATTTTTCGGGTATCGGCCGATACTATCCGATACCGATACTTTCAAGTATCGGTCGGTATCGCTCAACACTAGTGCTCAGTGATACTCTGATATCACTCGAGTATCTGGATGCTCGGATGTGCTAGGCACTCGGCAAGCTTAAGCCGGTGCTCGAATTTGAAACTCGAATCCCCACCCTGCATGTTTGGCATATAATGACATAGCAATATTGGTAGTATGACTGGTTGTATGACATCCTCAGAGGTTATAAAATGACAGGCGTTGCCACACTTGCACACTGACGCCATTGCACAGCTTAGGTACTGTTCTTATTGGGGGGAGAGAGTGCTTGTCCAGGGCCGTGTGTGCACAGTTGAACGAATCAGATTCCTCTAGCATTGATACTGTTGTTGAGTCTGAACCATCATACTAACAGCCCTTGTAAGGACTAAATCCGTGCTTTGCTTTTTGTATCAGATACAGTGCCTTGCGAAAGTATTCCGCTCCCTGGAACTTTTCAACCTTTTCCCACAAATTATGCTTCAAATATAAAGATACCAAATGTAAATTTTTGGTGAAGAATGAACAACAAGTGGAACACAATTGTGAAGTTGAACGAAATTTATTGGTTATTTTAAATTTTTGTGGAAAATCAAAAACTGAAAAGTGGGGCGTGCAATATTATTCGGACCCTTTAACTTTATACTTTGTCGCGCCACCTTTTGCTGCAATTACAGCTGCAAGTCGCTTAGGGTATGTCTCTATCAGTTTTGTACATCCAGAGACTGAAATTCTTGCCCATTCTTCCTTGGCAAAAAGCTCGAACTCAGTGAGGTTTGAAGGAGATCGTTTGTGAACAGCAGTTTTCAGTTCTTTCCACAGATTCTCGATTGGATTGAGGTCTGGACTTTGACTTGGCCATTCTAACACCTGGATATGTTTATTTGTGAACCATTCCATTGTAGATTTTGCTTTATGTTTAGGATCATTGTCTTGTTGGGAGACAAATCTCCGTCCCAGTCTCAGGTCTTTTGCAGACTCCAACAGGTTTTCTTCAATAATTGTCCTGTATTTTGCTCCATCCATCTTCCCATCAATTTTTACCATCTTCCCTGTCCCTAATGAAGAAAAGCAGACCCAAACCATGATGCTGCCAACACCATGTTTGTTCAGTATATCACCCGTACCCTTACCAACTGGGTAACTGGGTGGTAACTGGGATTGTCCACTTAATGACTGACACATGGACAAGCACTTGTGGCCAGGGATGTTACATTTCCCTGATGGCACACTGAGTAAACATTGAAAATGCGGGGCTGAGTCAAACCCTGACACTGCACATGTGCTACCGACGCAGAGGACTGCTGACAACCCCCATCTATCAGGGTTTCCTCCACCTCCTACCCCAGTTCCTGCACCCCATCCTGCTCCTCCTCATCCTCCATCTCTGATGTGCTGTCTCAGAGCACGACTACCACATCTGCAGGAAGCTGTAAGTAGGGATGAGCAAACTTTTTCAAAAGACGTTCGCCAATCTCAAATCTTGGCATGATGGAAGCGCATTCAGATTCGTGTTCGGTTTCATGAGCATTTTTACTCAAAGTTGTCAAAATTCAGTCACAGTTCGGTAAATCTCAGCGCTCAGATCTCATCTCCTGAGATCTTGGTGCTGAGATCTCTATCTGTGTATGCGCCGCCACCAGCCCGCAGCCATTTTTCGGGAGTTCAGTCCATCGCATACGAACCCATGTAACTGTGGGGGCTCTGGGCTTTCGCAAGATGTCGGCAGAGCCCTCGCAGTAACGAACACCTGCAGCACCGAACACCTGCAGCGGCACACCGGACCGCACATCCGAACACCCTCTCATCCCTGCCTAAGGCCTGCAGCAAAGCTTCACTCTTACCTCCTCCAGCTCCGACCCTGGGACCCCGCTTCACCGCAGTCACCACTCCCCGTAAGCAATAAGATGCATGGATTATAAGAAGCACCACTATTTTATTAAAAAACCTTTTTATCCTATTTTTCTCCTTAAAATTTGGGGTGCGTCGTATAAACCGGTGCGTCGTATAATTGGCAAAGTACGGTATTTTTTTTTCTTTAATAACTTAATCTGTATACATTCTGGCTGCCAATCAGGGCACAGAAACTATCCACAACATCATAACAAAAGGTCTGGTGTGATTGGGTGCCAAAGTCACATGTCCCTGGCCATATAAAAAGAGGACATCTTGTTTTGCTGGTGCCATTTTATAAGTGTCAGCGCAGAGAAGCCGCTCCTGATAGTTAGCTAGATAGGATCCTGTTTTGTGTGAATTCGATCTTCCATCATCTAACTATAAGGTGCTAAAACTTTGTTCCAGTCTCAGGAGGCCCAACTTGCTAATCAAAATCATTTGTGATAAAACTATGCTTTAGTGAGAAATCAGAAAATCAGATTTCCACTTAATAATCATTAGGCCTAATATTGTAGTGCAGCTAGGAGGCTCAATTTGCTAATCCAAATTGTGATAAAACTGTGTTTCAGTGAGAAATCAGAAGGCCAGATTTCCACTTAACAATCGTTTGGATTAATATTGGGGTGCAGCCAGGAGGCCCAATTTGCCAATCCAAATCATTTGTGATAAACTGTGTTTCAGTGAGTAATCAGAAGGCTAGATTTCCACTTAAAAATCATCAGGCCTAATATTGGGGTGCAGCCAGGAGGCCCCATTTGCTAAGTCAAATTATTTGTGATAAAACTGTTTCAGTGAGAAATCAGCAGGCCAGATTTCCAAGTAAAAATCATTAGGATGAATAATGGGGTGCAGCCATGAGGCCCAGTTTGCTATCCCAAATTGTTTGTGATAAAATTGTGTTTCAGTAACAAATTAGGACAAATTATACTGGAGTGCAGCCAGGAGACCCAGTTTGCTAATCCAAATAGTTTGGGATAACACCGAATTGCAGTGAGAAATGAAAAGGCCAAATTTCCTCTTTAAAATAGTTAGGTATAACAGTGTCTTTCAGACACACTATCTAAGAATATAAATAGTGATTGCTCATTTAGTGACTGGTGACTGACAGCTGTGGGCCTAAAGTTGTGAAACAACAGGTTACAAGAATGGAAGGATACATGCAACATGAGTGTGAAAAAAGTTATGTCATGGTTGTCATGGTGAAAGAGGGAATAAGCTTGGTGTTCAACATGTACATGGGTTAGGTGTTAATGTTAATGAAGGCTCAACCAAACGTACACCGTCTCGTCTTATCCAAAGACCAGTGACAACATCTGTTTCTGGATGGACTACACCTCTCCCTTTCTTTGGCAGCCACACAGCGGTACACCTTGTAGATGAGGGCCAGAAAGAGCATGTGCTTCAGTGGATGGCAAGCGCTGCATAAAGTTGCCTCTGCTCCTCTTCCTCCACCTTAACATCACGCACAGTACAATTCTCAGAGGTGGCACCCCAATCACCCTTGTTTCCCCCTACAACACAAATCTCAAAATTCCAAACTGACTGTGGAGAACCACAGAGGAGCCATTCTGCAGAGCTGTTCACACATTCTATTGCATAAGCATCAGAAGATGCCCCGAAGATTGACAGAATCCAGATGTGGAAAGCATCTGCACCAATGGCCAAAATGTTTTCATGTTGGATCCAGGGACAGACGAAGTAGTTACAAGCAGAATCCAGACCCTCGTCACCAGAGTTTAACCACCAGGGGTGGAGGTGATCCTTATGAGACTCAGATAACAGAAGCGCATGCGGACTGTACTCTGGTGTCAGGGCAGGAAGAGGAGGAGGGTGTTTGTCAGGGTGAGGAGTGTGAGAACAAAGAGGATGACGGTAAGGTTGTAGATCCCACTTGGTATGAACCTAGAGGTATGCAGCTAAGTAGATCAGCAGAGGAGGTGAAGGAGGAGGAAGATGAGGAGTTTATGTTGCAGCTTCCCACGCAGACACAAAGTGATGCAACCACGACCAGCATTGCATCTTCAGCCCCTAATCTGGCTGTGGCTAGCATCGGTCACGAGTGTGCAGTTCGCAGTGGCAGAAAGGTTGCTTAGCTTGGGCCTTTTTTCAGATGGCAAAGGATGACCCAACTTATCTGCTGCTTCTTCCTCCTCTGTCACTGTGCCAAGTCTTCTCACACAGGTCACTAGATGCAGAAACTACACTTGTTTACCCTCTACAGTTGGGGTGAGTGAGAGCCAATCAGCTGTTACATAAGTGGACATGCCTGCGGTTTTTGTGTCACCTAGCAAAACACATCATCCTCAATCAACCATAACATCTCCAACTACACCTCACTCACAGTTCAGCAATTTGTCCTGTTCTCTGTACTCCAGCCTCTCTCTGTGCAGCAGCCGGCCATCTGTCCCACAGTTGTGGTCATATAAAAGGTTGTTTCCTCCTACACATACCAATGCTAAGAGCTTGAACTCCACCATCTCCAATATGTTGGCCATAGAAATGCTGCCTTTCCGCCTGGTGGATACAGATGGTTTCCAAAAGTTGATGACCATCGCAGTCCCCCAGTACCATTTGCCCAGTCGCCATTACTTCTCTAAGAAAGCTGTACCTGTGCTACACCAGCATGTCACAGGCAACATTACCTGTCCCCTGAAAAAATCTATGTCCCCCAGGGTGCATTTCACCACTGACATCTGGATGAGCAAACATGGACAGGGGTGTTACATCTCACTGACTGGTCACTGCATGACTCTGGCGGCTGTGGGGGCAGGCGGTCAAGGGGCTGCTCGACCAGTCTTTGAATCCCCAAGGCTAGTGGGACAAACCTCTGTATCTAACAGGTTCTCCACTGCTTCTGGCTCCTCTACCTCCTCTAGGGCCAACACTAGTGCCCTCAACTTCTCCCCTAATCAGACAGAGATTCCCCCCACCTCTGTACTGCACAGCTATGGCTCACCGCAATCAGGCAGTGTTCAAATTAATATGCCTTGGAGACCAGGTCACACAGCTCAAGAGTTGTGATCAGCTATGGAGGCCGAGTTAGAGCAATGGCTGTCTCCACTGAACCTGCAGCCAGGGTAGGGTATATGCGATAACGGTGGAAACCTGGTGGTGGCCCTACGGTGGGGCAACCTCACACATGTGCCTTGCAAGGCTCACATCCTAAACCTGGTGGTACAGCAATTTCTCCACCACTAACTTGGCCTGGATGAGCTGATGCAGAAAGTATGGTCGCTGTGTGCTCACTTCCAATGATCGCACCCCGCAGGTCATCAACTTGCATTGCTACAGAGGTCTTTCCACCTACCGATTAATAATTTGATTTGCAATATTCAAACATGGTGGAATTCCACTCTGGATATGTTGCAGTGACTGTAGCAGCAACGATGAGCCCTGGTGCAGTATGTCCTTTTGCATAGCCTGGTCCAATGCAGTATGGATGTTGTGTACATCACGCTTTTGTAGTGAGAACAGATTAAGGACCTCTGCAACCTTCTGCACAGTTTTTATATGGTTACTAAGATGGTAAGCAATCACGATGCCATCATCAACATAATTTTTCCTTTTATCTACATGCTGGAGCACACTTTGTATAATGTGCCTGAGGAAGTGATTGTCCCAGAGGAAGAGGTAGAAGCAGAGGAGGATGCAGAAGAGATAACATTATCTCACATTTCCAGACTGTCACACAGGCAGGTGCCATGGGAGGGTGGCTTACAGTGATCTAGGAAGGCTCATGGTGCAAGACAAACTGTTAGTGAAGGTGCAAGAGCCAAGGAGAACAAGGAGTAAGAGGTGAGGGATGGGCAACAATTATTAGATGAAGAGGATAATGATCCCCTTTCTGTTGTCTGTGGTTAGCTGGAGGGGATGGAGGAAGCAATTTTGAGTGTTATCCTGGCACCAACACACCATGGACTTGGACCTTATGGAAGCACTCAACACATGAACACCTTCTAGACGTCCAACCCCTGGAATGTCAAGGCGTCATTGCAAAAACATTAGCAGCAGTGTAAGTGGTATAAGCTATTTCTGTGCGTCATTTCACACATTTTTTAGAAAAGCCCTTGCACCAGCAGAAAAAAGTACAAGTCTGACACGTTTTGAACGCCTGGAGAGGATGGTGCACGAGTATCTGTAGCTCAATATCAATGCCATCAGGGTGGGTTTAGACCCTTTTGCATTTTGGCTATCTAAAATGGAAGAGTGGCCTGAGCTCGCCTGTCACACCTTGGAGGTTTTCCCATGCCCGACAGCCAGTGTTTTCTCAGAACTAGTGTTGAGCATTCCGATACCGCAAGTATCGGGTATCGGCCGATATTTGCGGTATCGGAATTCCGATACTGAATTCCGATACTTCCCGCGTATCGGATACCGGAATCGGAAGTTCCCAGAATTCAAATTGAACGCAGCAGCCAATGAGGAATGAATGAAAGTGTGGGCACATCCTGTTTAGCATGGTGGGCATGTAAGTACTGGCAAGGCTTGGATTGGCTGCTGAAATGATGTCACTCTGCACTATAAAAAAGCGCTGCCGCCATTTTGCGCTCACTCTGCTGTGATTTCAGTTAGGGACAGGACGCTGTGTTCTAACTGAGGGCCAGTTGAGCTAGCTAATTGCTTTATTTTCCTTTCCAAAGGCTAATTTAGCAAAACGCTGTGTGTTCTTCACTGTTCACCTTGCTCTTGCCTTGCAGCGCTGTTTTAACAGCGTTCTGCAAGGTCTCTGTGTGTGTGTGTGTGCAGCTCACTCTGTAGTCTGTGTGCAGCCATATACCCGGTTGTATTCAGCTCAGGGGGGGTTCACACTGCCTCACACAGTTGTTCTTTTTTGCTCTTAGTGCAGCCTGCTGCACATTTTTTCTCAAATTTCCTATTAGTGTTTTTCCACCAGTCTCCAGCTCTATTGTGGAAAAACACTACATAGGATAACCTAGAGGGGGGTTTTTGGGCCTTGCAGCGCCGTTTACGGCTGTCTGCACGGTCTCCGTGTGAGCCCAGCTCGCCCTGTAGTCTGTGTGCAGCCATAGCCGGTTGGATTCAGCTCAGGGTTCGTTACTGGCTCATACCTTGAGAAAAATTTTCCTTTTTTTCAAATAGTGCAGCCTGTTTAAAATTTGAAAAAAAAAATTCCTATTAGTGTCTTTCCACTCGTATCCAGCTAAATAGTGGAAAAACACTATATAGGATAACCTAGAGGAGGGTTTTTTGGCCTTGCAGCGCCGTTTACGGCTGTCTGCACGGTCTCCGTGTGAGCCCAGCTCGCCCTGTAGTCTGTGTGCAGCCATAGCCGGTTGGATTCAGCTCAGGGTTCGTTACTGGCTCATACCTTGAGAAAAATTTTCCTTTTTTTCAAATAGTGCAGCCTGTTTAAAATTTGAAAAAAAAAATTCCTATTAGTGTCTTTCCACTCGTATCCAGCTAAATAGTGGAAAAACACTATATAGGATAACCTAGAGGAGGGTTTTTTGGCCTTGCAGCGCCGTTTACGGCTGTCTGCACGGTCTCCGTGTGAGCCCAGCTCGCCCTGTAGTCTGTGTGCAGCCATAGCCGGTTGGATTCAGCTCAGGGTGCGTTACTGCCTCATACCTTGAAAAACAATTTCCTTTTTTTCAAATAGTGCAGCCAGTTTAAAATTTGAAAAAAAAAATTCCTATTAGTGTCTTTCCACTTGTATCCAGCTAAATAGTGGAAAAACACTATATAGGATAACCTAGAGGAGGGTTTCTTGGCCTTGCAGCGCCGTTTACGGCTGTCTGCACGGTCTCCGTGTGATTTAAACTAGCTCTGTAGCCCGATCTGCACCAAAAAAAAGGTTAAGTTCACCAAACACAACTTACACTTGTGTAGGCCACATTTGAAAAATAATAAAGTTTAGTCCACAATTTACAACATTAGTGTTTCTTACACCTGTTAGGAGGAGCATTACAGGAATAAGCACACTAAGGCCTTAGTACTTTTCTGCTTATCTTTATCTGTCAACCAAGATGAAGAGGGCAGGGAGTAAGGCACGTGGGCGTGGGCGCGGAGCAGGGAGAGGAGCAGGGAGAGGACGTGGTGATTCTGTGCCTGCTGCGGGCGCCGGTGACTCGTCGTCACTCAGTTTCAGCAGGGAACAGTCCTTCATGCGCAGCTTTGTCGGAGAGCGCCGTGCACCGCTGCTGCGTGAAGACCAAATTGAAGCCGTTGTCGGGTGGATGGCAGCTAACGCCTCGGCATCGACTTCAGTTAGTGCCACATCCTCTCAGGCACAGAGCACTGGAGAGCAGCCATCTGTCTCTTCACCACCTGCCAAATTGGCCAGGCAGTCAGAGAGCCCAGGACAGGAGCCGTCTCTACTTCTGTTCTCTGAATCTCTTGGCTTGGAAACAGGGGGCCAGCCAAGCAGCATTGGAGAAATGGAAGAAGAGGCAGTGTGCAGTGATGCCCAACACCTTTTTCTCTCTGACTCTGAAGAGGCAGGTGGGCCAGTGCCTCCGGTGACCACAGCGCAGTACGCATCTGATGATGAAACTCAGGTGCCGCTTTCTCGTGCGTACTGTGCTGCTGAGACTACCCAGGAGGAGCAGTTGGTGGCAGAGGGTAGTGGAGATGATGAGGTCCTTGACCCATCGTGGCGTGAGGAACAGGAAGGTGGTGGGAGCAGCTCAGAGGAAGAGCTTCCTCTTACGGGCCAAAGAGGGAGAGGGAGGGGGAAGACTGCGGAGCCTGTAGCCTCCACTTTGGCACCCGTTAGGAGCCTGTCTCTTTCCAAAGCCAAAAAGGGCGCTCCCAAGACTTGCAGTGCCTGGTCCTTTTTTGACACAGTTGCAGATGACATTTGTTTTGTCAAATGCAAGCTGTGTCATCATAAAGTAAAAAGAGGGAAAAATGTCAGCAACCTCAATACCACAAATATGTGGAAACATGTGCGGACCAGGCACGCGGTGGAGTTACAGAAACACACTGAAGATGTAGGCCAACCAACAGCGGCAGCTACCACCTCTTCAGCTCGTGTTGCCTCTTCCTCCAGCTCACGCACAGCTGGTTTGGCTTCCTCCCAGAGACCTTGTGTAATTCCACCCACAGCACCACCTTCCCAGTCATCCTCACACTCCCAGTCTACTCTACAGCCATCGGTAGTACAGGCATGGGAGAAAAGGCGGGCATTCTCGGCCAACCACCCCCGAGCACAGGCTCTGAATGCAGGCATTGCCAAACTGTTGTCCCTGGAAATGCTCTCGTTCAGGCTGGTGGAGACTGACAGCTTCCGTGACTTGATGGCATTGGCAGTCCCACAGTACAAGGTGCCCAGCCGCTTTTACTTCAGCAGGCAGGCTGTCCCTGCCCTGCACAGGCATGTTGAGGCAAACATAAAACATGCGCTACTGAACGCCGTCAGTAGCAAGGTCCACCTCACCACCGATGCGTGGACCAGTCAGCATGGACAGGGGCGATATGTTTCCCTCACTGCCCATTGGGTTAATGTTGTTGAGCCAGGTACAGATCGTGCGAGTGGCGCAGGACGTGTCCTGCCCACTCCAAGGATTGCAGGAATCCAGTCTGTACGCATCGACTCCTCCTCTTACACCAGTTCCTCTGATTCCTCTCTGCAGGATCCGTCACAGTCCACCCCCACATGGACCCGTGAACGTTTACCTATGACCGACATGAGCACAGCCGTGGCCAAACGTCAGCAGGCCGTCTTGAAACTAGTTTCATTGGGGCATCGAAGCCACACAGCGCAGGAGCTCTGGAATGCCATAAAGCAGGAGAGCGATGTGTGGTTACTGCCAGCGAATCTCCAGCCAGGCATGGTAGTGTGTGACAATGGCCGAAATCTGGTGGCAGCTTTGGCCCTTGGCAACCTCACTCACATCCCATGTCTGGCACATGTGCTCAATTTGGTTGTGCAGAGTTTTCTGAGGGACTATCCGGATCTTGATGCCCTGCTGCACAAGGTCCGCCTAGAGTGTGCTCACTTGCGGCGTTCCAGCTTGGCCAGATCCCGCATTGCTGCTCTGCAGCGCCGATTCCGCCTTCCGGAACACCGCATCATATGTGACCTACCTACCCGGTGGAATTCCACGTTACATATGTTGGAGCGGTTGTGTGAGCAGCAGCAAGCAGTTATGGAGTACCAGCTGCATCAGGCGCAAAGAAGTCGCAGTCAGCGCCGATCAGACTTCACAACCACAGAGTGGGCCACTATGAAGGACGTCTGCCAGGTTTTGCGTCCTTTTGATTATTCCACGCGGATGGCAAGTGCAGATGATGCACTAGTCAGCATGACTGTCCCCCTTATCTGCCTGCTTCAGCAAACTTTGCAAGGGTTAAGGGATGATGTGGTGGAAGAGGTGGAGGATGAGGAGTCACCTTTTCCATCAGCTTCTGGAGAGTCAGCGCCACGTGGTTCCTCACAAAGGGGTACGCAGGGGCCAATTTGTGAGGAGGATGAGGAGGAGTCAATGGAGGAGGAAGAGCTCCGTCCAGAGGAGGGAGCGACACAATTGTCCAGTGGTCAGTGTGTACAGCGAGGGTGGGGTGATGACGAGCGGGCAGAGATCATGTCTCAAGCAGGGGACAGCGTTTCTGGGCCGGTTGGCACTCTGCAGCACATGGTGGATTTCATGCTGCAGTGCCTGAGAAACGACCGCCGCATCGACCACATTCTCAACATGCCTGATTATTGGGTGTTCACCCTCCTCGATCCTCGCTACCGGGACAACGTCCAAAACCTCATCCCTGCGTTGACCCGGGAGCGTAAATTGCGGGAGTACCACGACACACTGGTGAATTCCATCATCTTCTCCTGTCCAACTGAGAGGAGTGCTGCTAGTGCTTTACAAAGCAGCTCAGTGCGTCGAGGCAGTGGGGGAGGCTCTGCCCAAAGAGGGAGCAGAAGCAGTGCCTCTGCCCAAGGCAAGCCCAGTATGGCACAACTCTGGCACACTTTTGTGTGCCCGCCCCAAATGTCTACACCATCACCGGCGGCTCCAGTCAGCAGGAGGCAACGGTTCCGTCAGATGGTGACAGACTACATGGCTTGCCCTCTTACTGTACTCCCAGACGGCTCTTCCCCGTTCAAGTTTTGGGTCTCTAAGCTGGATACATGGCCAGAGCTAAGCCAGTATGCATTGGAGGTGCTGGCTTGCCCTGCGGCTAGTGTCTTATCGGAACGTGTCTTTAGTGCCGCAGGTGGTGTACTAACAGACCGTCGCATGCGACTATCCTCCGATAACGTTGACCGGCTTACTTTCCTGAAAATGAACCAGGCCTGGATCTCGCAGGAATTTGCCACTCCTCTGCCTGATTAAGTAATTGGGTGTCATCCAGGTCTCCTGCTGTGTTCATCTTTCTACCACCTGAACTGCTATTCCTGGGCTCCAACACCGCCAGTTGCGGCTCAGAAGTGCAGGCTGCACAGTAAAAACATACGACCCAGTGTTATTGGGTTTCAGTAACGTCAGCTGATCCCCAGCTGTGTAGCCGGCAATGTGTCCTGCGACCGCCACGCTGGCACAACAACCTAAATGTAAGGGAACCTGTCCCCCCCCCCCCCCCCCCGTCGTTTGTTACTGAAAGAGCCATCTTGTGCAGCAGTAATGCTGCACAAGGAAAAGGTAGCTCTTTTTTTTTAGCTCTTTGCACACGCAGAACTTAACACTTATAAAATGTGTTCACTGATACCGTTATACCGTCCCGGAGCTGGGACTTTCCTTCGTAATGTGACGCAGCACAGCCGTCATTCCTACCCCCTTGGTGCCATGCGCTGCCTCCTCAGCGTTGTTTTAAGCTGTCACGGAGCCTGCGCTGTTCTGTTATCCCTTGGGCATGCCCTATTTGCGCTGCCTGTCTTCTGACATAATTTGGTGTCAGGCTGGCTGCGCCTGTGCGGCCGCGGTGCCCGAGATCCCGCCTCGCAGTGTCTTCTGATTGAGTCACACTGCGGGCCTGGGATCCATGGGCATGCGCAGTGCATATCTTCCCCTCGGGCTCTCGCTCATTTCCCTCCGCCTTCTTTAGACTGTGCGCCGTCAGCTGATCCCTAGCATGCCACGGCCGTGACACCGCACAGTCTGAAGAAGAGGGAAGGAGGGGAGTGAGAGTCGAGGTTATGCACTGTGCATGCCCATGGTTCCAAGGCCCGCAGTGGGATTACGTTAGATGAGACTGCGAGGTGGGATCTGGAGCAGCGTGGACGCACAGGCACTGACAGCCTGACACCAAATTATGTCAGAAGACAGGCAGCGCTAATTGGGCATGGCCAAGGGCTAACAGAACAGCGCAGGCTCCGTGGCAGCTTAAAACAACGCTGAGGAGGCAGCGCACGGCATCAAGGGGATAGGAATGACAGCTGTGCTGTGTCCCATTACGAAGGAAATTCGCACCTCCGGAACGGTTTAACGGTATAAAGGGACACATTTTTAGTGTTTACTTCGGTGTTTGCAAGGAGCATAATTAAAAGAGCAACCTTTTCCTTTTGCATCCTTAGTGCTGCACAACATGGCTCTTTCAGCTACAAACGTCTTGGGGGGGGGGTTAAAGGTTTCCTTTCAACTTGCTCCAATCAGGCTTCGGCCTACACTCTGTTCCTCTGCTCCTCCTGCTGTCCCTGGGCTCTAACACCGCCAGTTGGTGCCTGGAAGTGCTGTGTGCACAGTCAACAGTCGCTCCTCTGTTATTGGGGTTCAGTAACGTCAGCTGATCCCCAGCTGTGTGTGCGGCAATACCTCCAATCTGCTCCTCCTGCTGTCCCTGGGCTCTAACACCGCCAGTTGGTGCCTGGAAGTGCTGTGTGCACAGTCAACAGTCGCTCCTCTGTTATTGGGGTTCAGTAACGTCAGCTGATCCCCAGCTGTGTATCCGGCAACGTGTCATGCGACCGCCACGCTGGCACAACTAAAATGTAAGGGGACCTGTCCCCCCCCCCCCCTAGGCGTTTGTTACTGAAAGAGCCACCATGTGCAGCACTAATACTGCACAAGGGAAAGGTCGCTCTTGAAATTATGCTCCTTGCAAACGCTGAACTACACACTCATGTAATGTGTCCCCTCACACCGTCCAACCGTCCCGGAGGTGGGACTTTCCTTTGTAATGTGACACAGCACAGCCGTCATTGCTACCCCCTTGGCACCGTGCGCTGCCTCCTTAGCGTTGTTTGATTCCGTCATGGACCCTGCGCTGTTATGTTATCCCTTGGCCATGCACAGTTTGCGCTGCCCGTCCTCTGACATCATTTGTTGTCGTCCTGGCTGCGCCTGTGCGTCCACGCTGCCCGAAATCACACCTCGCAGTGTCGTCTAATGTGATCCCACAGTGGGCCTGGTATCCATGGCCATGCGCAGTGCATATACTAGCCTCTCACTCCCCTTCTTCACGCTTCTTCAGACTAGGCGGCGTCAGCTGATCCCTAATAGCATGCCACGGCCGTGACGCCGCACAGTCTGAAGAAGCAGGAAGGAGGTGAGTGAGAGGCGATGATATGCACTGCGCATGCCCATGGATCCCTGGCCCGCAGTGGGACTACATTAGATGACACTGCAAGGTTGGATCTCGGGCAGCTTGGACGCACAGGCACTGCCAGCCTGACACCTACATGATGTCAGAAGACGGGCACCGCTAACTGTGCATGGCCAAGGGATAACATTACAGTGCGGGCTCCGTGACAGAACCAAACAACGTTGAGGAGGTGGTGCCCGGCACCAAGGGGGTTGGAATGACGGCTGTGCTGTGTCACATTACAAAGGAAAGTCCCACTTCCGGGATGGTTTGACGGTGTGAGGGGACACATTATATGAGTGTGTACTTCAGCGTTTGCAAGGAGCATAATTTTCGGAGCCACCATTTTCCATGTGCAGTATTACTGCTGTACAAGATGGCTCTTTCAGCAACAAATGCCTGGGGGGGGGGTTAAAGGTTCCCTTTCAACTTGCTCCACTGCAGGCTTCGGCCTACACTCTGCTCCTCTTTGATTCCCTGGGTTTCAACACTGTCAGTTGCCACCTGGAAGTGTTGTCTACACAGAAAAAAACACTAGGTGATGTGTCAGTGGGGTTCAGCACCGCCAGCTGTTCCCCTGCTGTGTAGTCGGCAACGTGTCCAGCACAAGCCACGCTGGCACAACAGAACAAAAGCTGCCACCAGTGCAGGCTTCGGCCTACACTCTGCTCCTCTCCTCCTCCTGCTGACCCTGGGCTCAAACACCGCTAGTTTTTGCCCGGAAGTGCTAGCTGCACAGAGAAAAACACCAGCCAATGTGTTAGTGGGGTTCAGCAACGCCAGCTGTTCCCCTGCTGTGTAGCCGGCAACGTGACCTGCAAACGCCATGCAGGCACAGGAACTGAAATTAAAAGGGAACCTGGCCCCACCCCCCCAGGTGTTTCTATGTATAACAGCCACCTAGTACAGCAGTACTGCTGCATTTGTACAAGGTGGCTGACTTTTTCTCCTTGCCCACGTGGAACTCAACACGTACAAAATGTGTCTCATTGAGACCATTCCACTGTCCCTGAGGTGTGACTTTCCTTTGTAATGATACGCAGCACCCCCCTTGGTAGCGTTTCCCGTCTTTTGTCATCATGGTTAGCTGGCTGCGCCTGTGCATCCGCCCTGCTAGAAACAACGCCCCTCGTTGTCATATTTATTTTGTCAGCGAGGGTGTGGTTTATGGGCACGAGCAGTGCATATGTTCGCCTGTCTTAACTCATCTCCTTCCGCCTTCTTCAGACTGTGCGGCCTCCTGGCCGTGGTAGGCGATAAGGGATCAGCTGAGGCCGCCCAGTCTGGAGCAGGTGTAAGGACATGTGTAAGCGGCAAACCTATTTACTGCACAAGGCCACGAATCCCAGCCACGCAGTGTGATTTTTTGAAAACACACTGTGGGTCTGGGATTCATGTCCATCGCTAACCGCAACGGCCGACATGAAATGAGGTCAGAAGACAGGAAGCGCTCACAGCGCATGGCCAAGGGATCACAATAGCGCAGACTCCTGTACAGCAAATAACAACGCTCAGGAATCTGCGCCCAGTACCTAGGTGCAAATTTTGACACCTGTGCTGCGTCTCGTTAAAAAGACAAGTCACGCCTCCACAACTGTTTGACAGTATAATGGGCTAAATAGTGTACGTGTTTTAGTCAGCGTGTGCAAGGAGCAAAACAAATAGAGCAACCTTTTACTTGTGCAGCATTAATGCTGCACAAGGTGTGGCTCTTGTACCTTGCAACACCTGAGGGGGGGGTTAAAGGTAACCTTTGAAATTGGTTCAACTAGGCTTCGGCCTACACTCTGCTCCTCTACTCCTCCTGCTGACCCTGGGCTCAAACACCGCTAGTTTTTGCCCGGAAATGCTAGCTGCACAGAGAAAAACACCAGCCAATGTGTTAGTGGGGTTCAGCACCGCCAGCTGTTCCCCTGCTGTGTAGTCGGCAACGTGTCCAGCACAAGCCACGCTGGCACAACCGACCAAAAGCTGCCACCAGTGCAGGCTTCGGCCTACACTTTGCTCCTCTCCTCCTCCTGCTGACCCTGGGCTCAAACAACGCCAGTTTCTGCCCGGACATGCTAGCTGCACAGAGAAAAACACCAGCCAATGTGTTAGTGGGGTTCAGCACCGCCTGCTGTTCCCCCGCTGTGTAGCCGGCATCGTGTCCAGCACAAGCCACGCTGGCACAACCGACCAAAAGCTGCCACCAGTGCAGGCTTCGGCCTACACTTTGCTCCTCTCCTCCTCCTCCTGCTGACCCTGGGCTCTAACACCGCTAGTTTTTGCCCGGACATGCAATCTGCACAGAGAAAAACACCAGTCAATGTGTCAGTGGGGTTCAGCAACGCCAGCTGTTCCCCTGCTGTGTAGCTTGCAACGTGACCTGCAAACGCCACGCAGGCACATGAACTGAAATTGAAGGGAGCCTGCCCCCCACCCACAGGTGTTTCTATGTATATCAGCCACCTTGTACAGCAGTACTGCTGCATTTGTACGAGGTGGCTGACTTTTTCTCCTTGCCCACGTGGAACTCAACACGTACAAAATGTGTCTCATTAGAGACCATTACAATGTCCCTGAGGTGTGACTTTCCTTTGTAATGACACGCAGCACCACCCTTGTTAGCGCTGCCCGTCTTTTGACATCATTGGTTAGCTGGCTGCGCCTGTGCATCTCCCCTGCTCGAAACAACGGCCCTCGGTGTCTTATTTTTTTGGACAGCGAGGGTGTGATTGATGGGCATGTGCAGTGCATATGTTTGCCTGTGTTCACTCATCTCCTTCCGCCTTCTTCAGACTGGGTGTCCTCATGGCCGCGGCAGGCGATAAGGGATCAGATGAGGCCGCCCAGTCTGAAGCAGGTGTAAGGACATGTGTGAGCGGCAAACATATTTAGTGCACCAGGGCACGAATCCCAGCACCGCAGTGTGATTTTTTAAAAACACACTGTGGGTCTGGGATTCATGTCCATCGCTAACCGCAACGGCCGACATGAAATGAGGTCAGAAGACAGGAAGCGCTCACAGCGCATGGCCAAGGGATCACAATAGCGCAGACTCCTGTACAGCAAATAACAACGCTCAGGAATCTGCGCCCAGTACCTAGGTGCAAATTTTGACACCTGTGCTGCGTCTCGTTAAAAAGACAAGTCACGCCTCCACAACTGTTTGACAGTATAATGGGCTAAATAGTGTACGTGTTTTAGTCAGCGTGTGCAAGGAGCAAAACAAATAGAGCAACCTTTTACTTGTGCAGCATTAATGCTGCACAAGGTGTGGCTCTTGTACCTTGCAACACCTGAGGGGGGGGTTAAAGGTAACCTTTGAAATTGGTTCAACTAGGCTTCGGCCTACACTCTGCTCCTCTACTCCTCCTGCTGACCCTGGGCTCAAACACCGCTAGTTTTTGCCCGGAAATGCTAGCTGCACAGAGAAAAACACCAGCCAATGTGTTAGTGGGGTTCAGCACCGCCAGCTGTTCCCCTGCTGTGTAGTCGGCAACGTGTCCAGCACAAGCCACGCTGGCACAACCGACCAAAAGCTGCCACCAGTGCAGGCTTCGGCCTACACTTTGCTCCTCTCCTCCTCCTGCTGACCCTGGGCTCAAACAACGCCAGTTTCTGCCCGGACATGCTAGCTGCACAGAGAAAAACACCAGCCAATGTGTTAGTGGGGTTCAGCACCGCCTGCTGTTCCCCCGCTGTGTAGCCGGCATCGTGTCCAGCACAAGCCACGCTGGCACAACCGACCAAAAGCTGCCACCAGTGCAGGCTTCGGCCTACACTTTGCTCCTCTCCTCCTCCTGCTGACCCTGGGCTCAAACAACGCCAGTTTCTGCCCGGACATGCTAGCTGCACAGAGAAAAACACCAGCCAATGTGTTAGTGGGGTTCAGCAACGCCAGCTGTTCCCCTGCTGTGTAGCTTGCAACGTGACCTGCAAACGCCACGCAGGCACATGAACTGAAATTGAAGGGAGCCTGCCCCCCACCCACAGGTGTTTCTATGTATATCAGCCACCTTGTACAGCAGTACTGCTGCATTTGTACGAGGTGGCTGACTTTTTCTCCTTGCCCACGTGGAACTCAACACGTACAAAATGTGTCTCATTAGAGACCATTACAATGTCCCTGAGGTGTGACTTTCCTTTGTAATGACACGCAGCACCCCCATTGTTAGCGCTGCCCGTCTCCTGACATCATTGGTTGGCTGGCTGTGCCTGTGCGTCCCCCCTGCCCGACACAACGCCCCCCGTTGTCTCATATATTTTGACTGCGAGGGTGTGATTGATGGGCACGAGCAGTGCATATGTTCCCCTGTTTTCACTCCCCTCCTTCCGCCTTCTTCTGACTGTGCGGCCTCATGGCCGCGGCATGCGATAAGGGATCAGCTGAGGCCGCCCAGTCTGAAGCAGGTGTAAGGACATGTGTGAGCGGCGAACATATTTACTGCACAAGGCCACGAATCCCAGCACCGCAGTGTGACTTTAGGAAAAGCCACTGTGGGTCTGGGATTTATGGCCATCGTTAACCGCACCGGCCAACATGAAATGAGGTCATGAGACGGCCTGCACTAACAGGGTATTGCCAAGGGATAACACAAGAGCGCAGACTCCTGTACAGCAAATAACAACGCTCAGGAATCTGCGCCCAGTACCTAGGTGCAAATTTTGACACCTGTGCTGCGTCTCGTTAAAAAGACAAGTCACGCCTCCACAACTGTTTGACAGTATAATGGGCTAAATAGTGTACGTGTTTAATTCAGCGTGTGCAAGGAGCAAAATTAAATAGAGCAACCTTTGACTTGTGCATCATTAATGCTGTTCAAGGTGTGGCTCTTGTACCTTGCAACACCTGAGGGGGGGGGTTAAAGGTAACCTTTGAAATTGGTTCAACTAGGCTTCGGCCTACACTCTGCTCCTCTACTCCTCCTGCTGACCCTGGGCTCAAACACCGCTAGTTTTTGCCCGGAAATGCTAGCTGCACAGAGAAAAACACCAGCCAATGTGTTAGTGGGGTTCAGCACCGCCAGCTGTTCCCCTGCTGTGTAGTCGGCAACGTGTCCAGCACAAGCCACGCTGGCACAACAGAACAAAAGCTGCCACCAGTGCAGGCTTCGGCCTACACTTTGCTCCTCTCCTCCTCCTGCTGACCCTGGGCTCAAACAACGCCAGTTTCTGCCCGGACATGCTAGCTGCACAGAGAAAAACACCAGCCAATGTGTTAGTGTGGTTCAGCACCGCCAGCTGTTCCCCCGCTGTGTAGCCGGCATCGTGTCCAGCACAAGCCACGCTGGCACAACCGACCAAAAGCTGCCACCAGTGCAGGCTGCGGCCTACACTTTGCTCCTCTCCTCCTCCTCCTGCTGACCCTGGGCTCTAACACCGCTAGTTTTTGCCCGGACATGCAATCTGCACAGAGAAAAACACCAGTCAATGTGTCAGTGGGGTTCAGCAACGCCAGCTGTTCCCCTGCTGTGTAGCTTGCAACGTGACCTGCAAACGCCACGCAGGCACATGAACTGAAATTGAAGGGAGCCTGCCCCCCACCCCCCCAGGTGTTTCTATGTATAACAGCCACCTTGTACAGCAGTACTGCTGCATTTGTACAAGGTGGCTGACTTTTTCTCCTTGCACACGTGGAACTCAACAAGTACAAAATGTGTCTCATTACAGACCATTACAATGTCCCTGAGGTGTGACTTTCCTTTTTAATGACACGCAGCACCCCCATTGTTAGCGCTGCCCGTCTCCTGACATCATTGGTTGGCTGGCTGTGCCTGTGCGTCCCCCCTGCCCGACACAACGCCCCCCGTTGTCTCATATATTTTGACTGCGAGGGTGTGATTGATGGGCACGAGCAGTGCATATGTTCCCCTGTTTTCACTCCCCTCCTTCCGCCTTCTTCTGACTGTGCGGCCTCATGGCCGCGGCATGCGATAAGGGATCAGCTGAGGCCGCCCAGTCTGAAGCAGGTGTAAGGACATGTGTGAGCGGCGAACATATTTACTGCACAAGGCCACGAATCCCAGCACCGCAGTGTGACTTTAGGAAAAGCCACTGTGGGTCTGGGATTTATGGCCATCGTTAACCGCACCGGCCAACATGAAATGAGGTCATGAGACGGCCTGCACTAACAGGGTATTGCCAAGGGATAACACAAGAGCGCAGTTTCCTGTACTGCAAATAACAACGGTAAGGAATCTGCGCACAGCACCTAGGTGTAAATTTGTACACCTGTGCTGCGTCTCCTTAAAAAGACTAGTAGTCACGCCTCCACTACTGTTTGACAGTATAATGGGCTAAATAGTGTACGTGTTTAATTCAGCGTGTGCAAGGAGCAAAATTAAATAGAGCAACCTTTGACTTGTGCATCATTAATGCTGTTCAAGGTGTGGCTCTTGTACCTTGCAACACCTGAGGGGGGGGGTTAAAGGTAACCTTTGAAATTGGTTCAACTAGGCTTCGGCCTACACTCTGCTCCTCTACTCCTCCTGCTGACCCTGGGCTCAAACACCGCTAGTTTTTGCCCGGAAATGCTAGCTGCACAGAGAAAAACACCAGCCAATGTGTTAGTGGGGTTCAGCACCGCCAGCTGTTCCCCCGCTGTGTAGCCGGCATCGTGTCCAGCACAAGCCACGCTGGCACAACCGACCAAAAGCTGCCACCAGTGCAGGCTTCGGCCTACACTTTGCTCCTCTCCTCCTCCTCCTGCTGACCCTGGGCTCTAACACCGCTAGTTTTTGCCCGGACATGCAATCTGCACAGAGAAAAACACCAGTCAATGTGTCAGTGGGGTTCAGCAACGCCAGCTGTTCCCCTGCTGTGTAGCTTGCAACGTGACCTGCAAACGCCACGCAGGCACATGAACTGAAATTGAAGGGAGCCTGCCCCCCACCCACAGGTGTTTCTATGTATAACAGCCACCTTGTACAGCAGTACTGCTGCATTTGTACAAGGTGGCTGACTTTTTCTCCTTGCCCACGTGGAACTCAACACGTAGAAAATGTTTCTCATTAGAGACCATTACAATGTCCCTGAGGTGTGACTTTCCTTTGTAATGACACGCAGCACCACCCTTGTTAGCGCTGCCCGTCTTTTGACATCATTGGTTAGCTGGCTGCGCCTGTGCATCTCCCCTGCTCGAAACAACGGCCCTCGGTGTCTTATTTTTTTGGACAGCGAGGGTGTGATTGATGGGCATGTGCAGTGCATATGTTTGCCTGTGTTCACTCATCTCCTTCCGCCTTCTTCAGACTGGGTGTCCTCATGGCCTCGGCAGGCGATAAGGGATCAGATGAGGCCGTCCAGTCTGAAGCAGGTGTAAGGACATGTGTGAGCGGCAAACATATTTACTGCACCAGGGCACGAATCCCAGCACCGCAGTGTGATTTTTTAAAAACACACTGTGGGTCTGGGATTCATGTCCATCGCTAACCGCAACGGCCAACATGAAATGAGGTCATAAGACAGGAAGCGCTCACAGCGCATGGCCAAAGGATCACAAGAGCGCAGACTCCTGTACAGCAACTAACAACGCTCAGGAAGCTGCGCCCATGCAAAAAGGTGTTGTTTTCGACACCTGTGCTGCTTTTCTTTAAAAAGACAAGTCACGCCTCCACTACTGTTAAACAGTATAATGGGCTAAATAGTCTACGTGTTGCATTCAGCTTGTGCAAGTAGACAAATTAATAGAGCAACCTTTTACTTGTGCAGCATTAATGCTGCAGAAGGAGTGGCTCTTGTTCTTTGTAACACCTGAGGGGGGGTTAAAGGTAACCTTTGAAATTGGTTCAACTAGGCTTCGGCCTACACTCTGCTCCTCTCCTCCTCCTGCTGACCCTGGGCTCTAACAACGCTAGTTTTTGCCCGGAAATGCTAGCTGCACAGAGAAAAACACCAGCCAATGTGTTAGTGGGGTTCAGCAACGCCAGCTGTTCCCCCGCTGTGTAGCCGGCATCGTGTCCAGCACAAGCCACGCTGGCACAACCGACCAAAAGCTGCCACCAGTGCAGGCTTCGGCCTACACTTTGCTCCTCTCCTCCTCCTCCTGCTGACCCTGGGCTCAAACACCGCTAGTTTTTGCCCGGAAATGCTAGCTGCACAGAGAAAAACACCAGCCAATGTGTTAGTGGGGTTCAGCAACGCCAGCTGTTCCCCCGCTGTGTAGCCGGCATCGTGTCCAGCACAAGCCACGCTGGCACAACCGACCAAAAGCTGCCACCAGTGCAGGCTTCGGCCTACACTTTGCTCCTCTCCTCCTCCTCCTGCTGACCCTGGGCTCAAACACCGCTAGTTTTTGCCCGGAAATGCTAGCTGCACAGAGAAAAACACCAGCCAATGTGTTAGTGGGGTTCAGCACCGCCAGCTGTTCCCCTGCTGTGCAGCTTGCAACGTGACCTGCAAACGCCACGCAGGCACATGAACTGAAATTGAAGGGAGCCTGGCCCCCACCCCCAGGTGTTTCTATGTATAACAGCCACCTTGTACAGCAGTACTGCTGCATTTGTACAAGGTGGCTGATGTTTTCTCCTTGCCCACGTGGAACTCAACACGTACAAAATGTGTCTCTTTGAGACCATTCCACTGTCCCTGAGGTGTGACTTTCCTTTCTAATGATACGCAGCACCCCCCTTGGTAGCGCTTCCCGTCTTCTGACATCATTGGTTGGCTACTTGCGCCTGTTCGTCCGCCCTGCCTGAATAAAATGCTCCTCGTTGTCTTAATTATTTTGACTGCGAGGGTGTGATTGATGGGCACGAGCAGTGCATATCTTCGCCTGTCTTAACTCATCTCCTTCAGCCTTCTTCAGACTGTGCAGCCTCATGGCCGCGGCATGCGAGAAGGGATCAGCAGAGGCCGCCCAGTCTGAAGCAGGTGTAAGGACGTGTGTGAGCGGCCAAAATATTTACTGCTCAAGGCCACGAATCCCAGCACCGCAGTGTGGCTTTATGAAAAGACACTGTGGGTCTGGGATTTATGGCCATCGTTAACCGGACCGGCCAACATGAAATGATGTCATAAGATGGGCAGCGCTAACAGGGCATTGCCAAGGGATAACACAAGAGCGCAGACTCCTGTACAGCAAATAACAACGCTCAGGAAGCTGCTCCAAGCACCAAGGCGTTATTTTGGACACCTGTGCTGCGTCTCATCAAAAAACCAAGTCACGCATCCACTACAGTTTGACTGTAGAATGGGGTAAATTGTGTATGTCTTTCATTCAGCGTGTGCAAGTAGACAAATTAATAGAGCAACCTTTCACTTGTGCAGCATTAATACTGCACAAGGTGTGTCTCTTGTACTTTGTAACACCTGAGGGGGGGGTTAAAGGTTTCCTTTGAAATTGGTTCAACTAAGCTTCGGCCTACACTCTGCTCCTCTCCTCCTCCTCCTGCTTCAACACGGGCTCTAACATCGCTAGTTTTTGCCCGCAAGTGCTAGCTGCACAGAGAAAAACACACGCCATTGTGTTAGTGGGGTTCAGCAACGCCAGCTGTTCCCCCAGTGTGTAGCCGGCAAAGTGTCCTGCAAACGCAACGCAGACACAAAGCTGCCTCCAGTGCAGGCTTCGGCCTACACTCATCTCCCCCTGCTTACCCTTTGCTCCAACACCGCTAGTTGGGGCTCTAGGAAGACAATCTTTAATAGGCAAGGCAACGCATCCGGGTTCCAGCACCGCCAGCTGGTTCTCGGCAGTGTTCTTGTCACAGGTACTCCCTCGTGCCAAGCCTGGTTTCAGCACCGTCAGCTGTTTCCGGGTTGTGTCAACTTCACTGAGACGCCTATGCTTGCCCCGTCGTGGTGCGGTCGAGTTAGCCAACTCCAGGGTGCCTCCAGTTTAGGAGCTTCCTATGTGGGCTGCGTGAACTGGTAGTCAAGGCTGGTTCTGTAGTGCCAGTAGGCCCAGCTCCCCCTGTAGGACTGTTGGGGTTCGGTAACTGCGGCTGCCTCGCGGCCTAGCTGTTCTCTCCTCTCCTGTGGACCTTCGGGTCCACCACCTGGTTCCAGCACCGTCAGCTGGTTCCGGGCCGAGCCTTTGGCTTAGGTGCCTCCTCCTGGGTATCCGAGTTCCGCCAACGCCAGGCGGTCCTTGGTAGTGCTTTTAAGCGCGGGCACCTACAGCTTAGTAACCGGGTTCCAGCACCGTCAGCTGGTCCTCGGTCGTGCCATTGGCTCTTGCACACTGGGGCAACGCATCCGGGTTCCAGCACCGCCAGCTGGTTCTCGGCAGTGTTTTTGTCACAGGTACTCCCTCGTGCCAAGCCTGGTTTCAGCACCGTCAGCTGTTTCCGGGTTGTGTCAAGCTCACTGAGACACCTATGCTTGCCTCGTCGTGGTGCGGTCGGGTTAGCCAACTCCAGGGTGCCTCCAGTTTAGGAGCTTCCTATGTGGGCTGCGTGAACTGGTAGTCAAGGCTGGTTCTGTAGTGCCAGTAGGCCCAGCTCCCCCTGTAGGACTGTTGGGGTTCGGTAACTGCGGCTGCCTCGCGGCCTAGCTGTTCTCTCCTCTCCTGTGGACCTTCGGGTCCACCACCTGGTTCCAGCACCGTCAGCTGGTTCCGGGCCGAGCCTTTGGCTTAGGTGCCTCCTCCTGGGTATCCGAGTTCCGCCAACGCCAGGCGGTCCTTGGTAGTGCTTTTAAGCGCGGGCACCTACAGCTTAGTAACCGGGTTCCAGCACCGTCAGCTGGTCCTCGGTCGTGCCATTGGCTCTTGCACACTGGGGCAACGCATCCGGGTTCCAGCACCGCCAGCTGGTTCTCGGCAGTGTTTTTGTCACAGGTACTCCCTCGTGCCAAGCCTGGTTTCAGCACCGTCAGCTGTTTCCGGGTTGTGTCAAGCTCACTGAGACACCTATGCTTGCCTCGTCGTGGTGCGGTCGGGTTAGCCAACTCCAGGGTGCCTCCAGTTTAGGAGCTTCCTATGTGGGCTGCGTGAACTGGTAGTCAAGGCTGGTTCTGTAGTGCCAGTAGGCCCAGCTCCCCCTGTAGGACTGTTGGGGTTCGGTAACTGCGGCTGCCTCGCGGCCTAGCTGTTCTCTCCTCTCCTGTGGACCTTCGGGTCCACCACCTGGTTCCAGCACCGTCAGCTGGTTCCGGGCCGAGCCTTTGGCTTAGGTGCCTCCTCCTGGGTATCCGAGTTCCGCCAACGCCAGGCGGTCCTTGGTAGTGCTTTTAAGCGCGGGCACCTACAGCTTAGTAACCGGGTTCCAGCACCGTCAGCTGGTCCTCGGTCGTGCCATTGGCTCTTGCACACTGGGGCAACGCATCCGGGTTCCAGCACCGCCAGCTGGTTCTCGGCAGTGTTCTTGTCACAGGTACTCCCTCGTGCCAAGCCTGGTTTCAGCACCGTCAGCTGTTTCCGGGTTGTGTCAAGCTCACTGAGACACCTATGCTTGCCTCGTCGTGGTGCGGTCGGGTTAGCCAACTCCAGGGTGCCTCCAGTTTAGGAGCTTCCTATGTGGGCTGCGTGAACTGGTAGTCAAGGCTGGTTCTGTAGTGCCAGTAGGCCCAGCTCCCCCTGTAGGACTGTTGGGGTTCGGTAACTGCGGCTGCCTCGCGGCCTAGCTGTTCTCTCCTCTCCTGTGGGCCTTGGGGTCCACCACCTGGTTCCAGCACCGTCAGCTGGTTCCGGGCCGAGCCTTTGGCTTAGGTGCCTCCTCCTGGGTATCCGAGTTCCGCCAACGCCAGGCGGTCCTTGGTAGTGCTTTTAAGCGCGGGCACCTACAGCTTAGTAACCGGGTTCCAGCACCGTCAGCTGGTCCTCGGTCGTGCCATTGGCTCTTGCACACTGGGGCAACGCATCCGGGTTCCAGCACCGCCAGCTGGTTCTCGGCAGTGTTTTTGTCACAGGTACTCCCTCGTGCCAAGCCTGGTTTCAGCACCGTCAGCTGTTTCCGGGTTGTGTCAAGCTCACTGAGACACCTATGCTTGCCTCGTCGTGGTGCGGTCGGGTTAGCCAACTCCAGGGTGCCTCCAGTTTAGGAGCTTCCTATGTGGGCTGCGTGAACTGGTAGTCAAGGCTGGTTCTGTAGTGCCAGTAGGCCCAGCTCCCCCTGTAGGACTGTTGGGGTTCGGTAACTGCGGCTGCCTCGCGGCCTAGCTGTTCTCTCCTCTCCTGTGGACCTTCGGGTCCACCACCTGGTTCCAGCACCGTCAGCTGGTTCCGGGCCGAGCCTTTGGCTTAGGTGCCTCCTCCTGGGTATCCGAGTTCCGCCAACGCCAGGCGGTCCTTGGTAGTGCTTTTAAGCGCGGGCACCTACAGCTTAGTAACCGGGTTCCAGCACCGTCAGCTGGTCCTCGGTCGTGCCATTGGCTCTTGCACACTGGGGCAACGCATCCGGGTTCCAGCACCGCCAGCTGGTTCTCGGCAGTGTTCTTGTCACAGGTACTCCCTCGTGCCAAGCCTGGTTTCAGCACCGTCAGCTGTTTCCGGGTTGTGTCAAGCTCACTGAGACACCTATGCTTGCCTCGTCGTGGTGCGGTCGGGTTAGCCAACTCCAGGGTGCCTCCAGTTTAGGAGCTTCCTATGTGGGCTGCGTGAACTGGTAGTCAAGGCTGGTTCTGTAGTGCCAGTAGGCCCAGCTCCCCCTGTAGGACTGTTGGGGTTCGGTAACTGCGGCTGCCTCGCGGCCTAGCTGTTCTCTCCTCTCCTGTGGGCCTTGGGGTCCACCACCTGGTTCCAGCACCGTCAGCTGGTTCCGGGCCGAGCCTTTGGCTTAGGTGCCTCCTCCTGGGTATCCGAGTTCCGCCAACGCCAGGCGGTCCTTGGTAGTGCTTTTAAGCGCGGGCACCTACAGCTTAGTAACCGGGTTCCAGCACCGTCAGCTGGTCCTCGGTCGTGCCATTGGCTCTTGCACACTGGGGCAACGCATCCGGGTTCCAGCACCGCCAGCTGGTTCTCGGCAGTGTTTTTGTCACAGGTACTCCCTCGTGCCAAGCCTGGTTTCAGCACCGTCAGCTGTTTCCGGGTTGTGTCAAGCTCACTGAGACACCTATGCTTGCCTCGTCGTGGTGCGGTCGGGTTAGCCAACTCCAGGGTGCCTCCAGTTTAGGAGCTTCCTATGTGGGCTGCGTGAACTGGTAGTCAAGGCTGGTTCTGTAGTGCCAGTAGGCCCAGCTCCCCCTGTAGGACTGTTGGGGTTCGGTAACTGCGGCTGCCTCGCGGCCTAGCTGTTCTCTCCTCTCCTGTGGACCTTCGGGTCCACCACCTGGTTCCAGCACCGTCAGCTGGTTCCGGGCCGAGCCTTTGGCTTAGGTGCCTCCTCCTGGGTATCCGAGTTCCGCCAACGCCAGGCGGTCCTTGGTAGTGCTTTTAAGCGCGGGCACCTACAGCTTAGTAACCGGGTTCCAGCACCGTCAGCTGGTCCTCGGTCGTGCCATTGGCTCTTGCACACTGGGGCAACGCATCCGGGTTCCAGCACCGCCAGCTGGTTCTCGGCAGTGTTTTTGTCACAGGTACTCCCTCGTGCCAAGCCTGGTTTCAGCACCGTCAGCTGTTTCCGGGTTGTGTCAAGCTCACTGAGACACCTATGCTTGCCTCGTCGTGGTGCGGTCGGGTTAGCCAACTCCAGGGTGCCTCCAGTTTAGGAGCTTCCTATGTGGGCTGCGTGAACTGGTAGTCAAGGCTGGTTCTGTAGTGCCAGTAGGCCCAGCTCCCCCTGTAGGACTGTTGGGGTTCGGTAACTGCGGCTGCCTCGCGGCCTAGCTGTTCTCTCCTCTCCTGTGGACCTTCGGGTCCACCACCTGGTTCCAGCACCGTCAGCTGGTTCCGGGCCGAGCCTTTGGCTTAGGTGCCTCCTCCTGGGTATCCGAGTTCCGCCAACGCCAGGCGGTCCTTGGTAGTGCTTTTAAGCGCGGGCACCTACAGCTTAGTAACCGGGTTCCAGCACCGTCAGCTGGTCCTCGGTCGTGCCATTGGCTCTTGCACACTGGGGCAACGCATCCGGGTTCCAGCACCGCCAGCTGGTTCTCGGCAGTGTTTTTGTCACAGGTACTCCCTCGTGCCAAGCCTGGTTTCAGCACCGTCAGCTGTTTCCGGGTTGTGTCAAGCTCACTGAGACACCTATGCTTGCCTCGTCGTGGTGCGGTCGGGTTAGCCAACTCCAGGGTGCCTCCAGTTTAGGAGCTTCCTATGTGGGCTGCGTGAACTGGTAGTCAAGGCTGGTTCTGTAGTGCCAGTAGGCCCAGCTCCCCCTGTAGGACTGTTGGGGTTCGGTAACTGCGGCTGCCTCGCGGCCTAGCTGTTCTCTCCTCTCCTGTGGGCCTTGGGGTCCACCACCTGGTTCCAGCACCGTCAGCTGGTTCCGGGCCGAGCCTTTGGCTTAGGTGCCTCCTCCTGGGTATCCGAGTTCCGCCAACGCCAGGCGGTCCTTGGTAGTGCTTTTAAGCGCGGGCACCTACAGCTTAGTAACCGGGTTCCAGCACCGTCAGCTGGTCCTCGGTCGTGCCATTGGCTCTTGCACACTGGGGCAACGCATCCGGGTTCCAGCACCGCCAGCTGGTTCTCGGCAGTGTTCTTGTCACAGGTACTCCCTCGTGCCAAGCCTGGTTTCAGCACCGTCAGCTGTTTCCGGGTTGTGTCAACTTCACTGAGACGCCTATGCTTGCCCCGTCGTGGTGCGGTCGAGTTAGCCAACTCCAGGGTGCCTCCAGTTTAGGAGCTTCCTATGTGGGCTGCGTGAACTGGTAGTCAAGGCTGGTTATGTAGTGCCAGTAGGCCCAGCTCCCCCTGTAGGACTGTTGGGGTTCGGTAACTGCGGCTGCCTCGCGGCCTAGCTGTTCTCTCCTCTCCTGTGGGCCTTCGGGTCCACCACCTGGTTCCAGCACCGTCAGCTGGTTCTCGGCAGTGTCTTTTGCTCTTGTACCTTCTGCTCCCCATCCTGGTTCCAGTACCGTCAGCTGGTTCCGGGCAGAGCCTTTGGCTTAGGTGCCTCCTTCTGGGTATCCAAGTTCCACCAACGTCAGGTGGTCCTTGGTAGTGCTTTCAGGCACGGGTACCTCCTGCTTAGTAACCGGGTTCCAGTAACGTCAGCTGGTCCTCGGTAGTTCCATTGGCTCTTGGACCTTCGGCTACCCATCCGGGTTCCAGTACCGTCAGCTGGTTCTCGGCAGTGTCTTTTGCTCTTGTACCTTCTGCTCCCCATCCTGGTTCCAGTAACGTCAGCTGGTTCCGGGCAGAGCCTTTGGCTTAGGTGCCTCCTTCTGGGTATCCGAGTTCCGTCAACGTCAGGCGGTCCTTGGTAGTGCTTTTTAGCACGGGTACCTCCTGCTTAGTAACCGGGTTCCAGTAACGTCAGCTGGTCCTCGGTAGTTCCATAGGCTCTTGAACCTTCGGGTAGCCATCCGAGTTCCAGTTCCATCAGCTGGTTCTTGGCATTTTCTCAGCCTTCTTGTACCTTCTGCTACATTTCCAAGTTGAAGACCCTAACGTCGACGACCCGGAAGACCACCACGATGACGACGACACGGAAGACCACCCCGATGACGACGACGACGACGGCGGAGACGACGACGGCGGAGATGACGACACTGGAGACGACGACCCTGGAGACGACAACATGGAAGACCGAGAAGCAGAAGAACAAGAGGCTGCAGAACAAAGAGCAGAAGAACATTAAGCATAAGACTTAATATCAGAGCAAAAGATATTATCTAAATTATATGCAGAAGAAGACTAAGCAGTGTATGGGGGTGAGTCCGTTCCTCCTCGTGGTGCCCCTGGATAAAGCCTGATGCTGCAGGCCAAACTGAACGCGGACAAATGTAACTTTTGTGACTGGCAGAACGGAAGGTGTAATCTTCAAACTTTTATAGATAACAACTACGGGAATGCCTGTCACAAATGAGAATATGATGAAGAAGTAGAATAGGAAGAATAATAACAGTGGAATAAAAAGAATATGTAGAATAAGAAGAATAATAATAGTTGAATAAAATGAATATGAAGAATGTAATAAAAAAAAAAAAATAGGTAGAAGATGAAGAAGAAGATGAATAAGGTGAAGAAGTTGATGTCAAAGATGCTGATGATGATGAAGATGAAAGTGTGGGAAAAGAAAAAAAAAAAGAAAAAAAAGAAGGGGAAGGGCGTGGAATAGTGAAACATCAATATCTGACAAAATAAAAAAAAAATTTACATAGTCAATATCTTTGTCACTCCGAACGTCTTAAAAAAAAACAAAAAACATGCTATTCTATTTGATTGGGATAAACCTCTATGACTTTAATGTCTCCGCCACCTCCCCAAATACATCCGGCATTATTCTTAGTTGTTTTCCTTCATGTAGAATGAACCTACAAGGAAAGAAAGGGTTTATTTTAATTCCGATATTTTGGTCCCATTGACTTGCATTGGGATCGGGTATCGGTATCGGCGATATCCGATATTTTTTGAATATCGGCCGATCCAAACCGATACCGATACTTTCCGATATCGGAAGGTATCGCTCAACACTACTCAGAACGTGTCTTCAGTGTTGCTGGTGGTGTCCTGACAGATAAGTGCATCCGGCTGTCCCCTGAAAGTGTAGAACCACCTAATTTTCATCAAATTGAACAAGACATGGATCTCTAATGACTTTTGCACCTTAGTCGCAGACTGGGAAGACTAGGCGATGGTGTAGCTTTTAGTGTCACCTTTGTCTTGGCTATTGTGTCTGCTGTTGCTACTGCTACTGTTACAAACAATTTTTTGAAATGTGGAGACTTGAAGTTGGGGCTTTGCATTTCCATCTGGTGGGATTGCCTGTGATGGAAGGTGTGTGAGTGGCCTATTATAATATTTCTACTCTGTGGAAATTGATGCCACTTTAGTGGTGTGTGACAATAATATTTGGAAATGTGGAGACTCCAAGTTGGGTGTCCATCTGGTGGGTGGCCTGTGTAAGTAGAGCTCCCAAACAGGCAGGCCTGAACTTACTTTCAGTCAACTACCTGTGCTACTTTCTTTACATTTTCCTACCAATAGTACTGAATGAAACTGATGTTTGTGGCATGTGAGTGTGTCTGAAAAAAAAAAAAGAATGTTGAGATGTTGCATGAGGTATCAGGGCTCCCAACTAAGAAGGATTACACTTAACCACCAGGTCCACATTGAAAGTTCAGTTCAAAGCTGTAAATGCTGGCCCAGATTCTGAATCCTCATGCATGGCCCATGTCTGACTGCTTCTATGCCATTAGTAAAGGGTCTACTGTGGGTCAATTGATCAGTCAAGTAGCTGTGTTACTTTCCTTACATTTTCTGCCTATAGTACTGTTTGAAACTGTCTTTTCTACTATCATAGTTTGGCTAGAAAAAATTTAAAAAATTTGGAGATGTTGCATGAGGTATCAGGGCTCCCAGCTAAGAACGCTTTCTCCACTACCTTAACCACCAGGTCCACATTGAAGCTTCAATTTGAAGCTGTAAATGCTGAACCAGACCCTGATACCTCATGCCTGGCCCAGGGCTGACTTCGGCTGTTTCATTTGCAAATTTCTACTGAGAGTTAATTGACACTAAACATTCCGTGAATTGTGTCAAACCAAAGCTTGAAAGATTCGCTCACCTCTACTCCTCACTTCACTTGCTAGAAAGGCCTTGTGAGCAGAAGAGATCAGTTGTGGAATACTAGCTCCAACGCACTTGTCAGTATTCTGGTCAGCCTCCACACATAACAACTGAAGAGTGGCATGGATGTGTTAAATTTGTGCAGTTCTCCAAGATTATGAGGACTCCACAAAGATGGTAAGCAGTGATGACACCATAATCAGAGCAACAATCCCACTTCTGTGGCGAATTAAACAGTCGCTGCTGACAATTAAACATGAAGCTTTGCATGCGGACCAGGTGGAAATGGAGGAAGACATGAGACAGGGCAATACTACCCAGCCCAGCCTCATCTCATCTGAGGAGGAGAGGCTGAGGAGGAGGAGAAACAGGAGTTGGCTGATACCCACACAAGCATCGTTCTGCCTCACCTACGTGAATGGGCTGAGGAAGGGAATGAGGAGGAAGAGATGGAGAGTAGTCATCATAGTGAAGACAGGGAAGTGTTGGCTGTAGGGATCTTGTCACATATGGAAACTTTAAGTACCACTGCCTTTTCCGTGACCCTTGCATTATATTTATCTTGGCCAAAAAAAGTACTGGTTGTTCACCCTGCTAGACCCATGCAGTAAGAACCTTACATCTCTCCTTCCTAAGGCAGAGATGTCTATTAAAATGGTGCTATAGCAGAAGGCCATTGTGAAAAATATGTTGAAAAAATAACCATCAGAAAATGCTAGCGACAGAGGGCGCTCTTCATTGCCCAATCAAGGAGGAGAAGCGAGGGAGACATACACCAGGTACAGCAGAGTCAGGGGTACACTGTCAAAGGCCTGAGACGATTTCATGACTCCCTCCCAGCATCCAGGCCCTGATGTCCAGGTATTTTTTGACAAGAATGGAAAAGTTTTTAAAGATGGTCAAGCAATACCTGGCTGACCAAATCAGCATACTCCCTAATTCTTCTACGGCCTTCAGTTATTGGGTGTCAAAGCTGAACTCGTGGCATGAGCTGTCTTTCTATGCTTTGGAGGTGTTGTGTTTCCCTGCTGCTAGTGTCGTGTCTTTGTGGGTTTTTAGTGCCATCAAAGGGGTGAAAACAGACAGCCGCTTTTGCCTATCAACAGAAAGTGCTGACAGGCTCCCTCTGACAAAAATTAACAAATGTTGGATTAGCCCCAAGTTTTCAACACCACCAGATGACAGCAACACAAAGTTTTTAATCTTTAATATTTGAATCAGGCCTGACAGTTGTTGCCTTGAAGGGTCTATGGATGACAGGATGACCTTACTTATAATTTTTTTCTGGCTTTGCACTTTCTGCAAAGTCTCTATGTGTAGGAGAACATCAGCTACACTTTACAAATATTTTAATGAGGCTCTCCAGTTGTCGCCTTGAAGTTGTATGAATGAACCATCCTTATAATGTTTTTGGCAGGATTTGCACAGGGTGCAGAGCTTTTATGAGTGTAGAAGTATCACATGTACACTTTTGTTCACAATATTTGAATGAGGTACTACAGTTGGTACCTTCAAGGGTGTGTGGATGACCATGCTTGTAATTTTTGGCACACTTTTCACTTAGTGCATAGCTTTTATGAGTCTAGGAGTACCACCACATGACAATTTGAACAGAATGTGTATGAGGCCCTCCTTTATGTCTAATACAGGGTGCATCTGAGTCCCATATTTTTGGCAGTTCTACCTTCATTCATAAATTACACAAAAGTTTCCTATGTTTTAATAATAACAAAAGTGTTCTAGGACTGATACCTTTATTGGCTAACCAGAAAATAATATGTTTGCAAGCCTTCAGAGCACAGTGGCTCCTTCTTCAGGCTAAAAAGATTAGCCAATAAAGGTATCACTCCTAGAAGACTTTTGTCATCATTGGGCAGAAAAGAGAAAAGTATTCACATCGATTTTTCTGGTTAACACGGTACCACAATACAATTTCTTATTGTACATCTATGTTTTAATAAAACTTTCAATTTTCATGTACTTAAATTATTATCTTTTTAAATCCTTTTTAAATTTTGCTTTATATACAAGTCATTATACAGGAAAGAATGCTTGGATTTCCCATTGACTCCCATTATTAGTAATCTGATCACTCAGTGAAAGGGCAGTCTTATGAGTTATTTTATGAGAAAGATAGAATTAAAACGTTATTCACACAATCACATTATTTTAACAAAACACTGTAACTCTATTCTTGTTGTTAATACAAAGTCCAACACAATGTTTCTTTCTCATAGTTATGTACTTTACCATCTCTATTTGCCACCGTGTGCATTCAGTTTTAATTAGCTGAATGGGCGGTTTAATCCTTGCACTGCTAAAACTACATTTCCCAGAAGGACTTGCTTCTGCTGAGTTCTGCTGACCCCTCCCCCCATCTGCGTGCTTCTGACTAGTGCCACCTCACTGAATTATCATCAAACTAATTTAAGTTAAGGGTACACTCTATGCCTCTGTGCACCCTCTGCTCATATACAGTATCATACTGACCAATTTTTATCTCCTGCCACATTTCCCAGAAGGACTTGCTTCTGCTGAGTTCTGCTGACCCCTCCCCCCATCTGCGTGCTTCTGACTAGTGCCACCTCACTGAATTATCATCAAACTAATTTAAGTTAAGGGTACACTCTATGCCTCTGTGCACCCTCTGCTCATATACAGTATCATACTGACCGATTTTTATCTCCTGCCATATACACCATGTGCGCAATTATTACGCAAGTGACTATTTTCACTATATCATCATTTTTATGCATAGTTTCCAACTCCAAAATGTATAAACTTAAATGCTTATTGGTTGAAGCATATTAGGTTATGTGTATTTGCATAAAGGGGGTGGGTGAGGCATAAGGATATCGACATCCTATGCCAAAGTTTTGTTGTACATAGTTAACAGTGTTGCAAAAAATGTGTTGAGAAAAAGAGATTGTCAGTGAACGTCCAAGATATAAGAAGAATCAAATGTGAAGAGACGAGGAAGCCATTATCTTCCAGTGCTCTCATATTCCAGAACTACAGCCTACAGAAGTACAAGGAGCTCAGTGCTCAGAGATGCGACCAAAGTAAGGTAGGCTAAAACCTGACCACTAGTGTTGAGCGATACCTTCCGATATTCGGAAATATCGGTATCGGATTGGATCGGCCGATATTAAAAAAATATTGGATATCGCCGATACCGATACCCATACCAATGCAAGTCAATGGGACAAAAATATCGGAATTAAAATACACCCTTTCTTTCCTTGTAGGTTAATTCTACATGAAGGAAAACAACTAAGAATAATGTAGGATGTATTGGGGGAGGTGGAGGAGACATTAAATGCATAGAGGTTTAGCCCAATCAAATGGAATAGCAGGAATTAAATTTCTTTTTTAAGACGTTCGGAGTTACAAACATATTGACTATGTTAAGATTTTTTATGTTTTGTCAGATATTTATGATTCACTAATTCCATGCTCATTACCTTCATTTTTATTTCTCCCACACTTTCTTCTTCATCATTCTCAGCAGCAGCATCTTTTTCATCAAGTTCTTCTTCACCTTATTCATCTTCTTCTTCACCTTCTTCCTATTATTCTTTTTTTTACATTCTTCATATTCTTTTTATTCAACTATTATTCTTTATATTCTACGTCTTCATCTTCTTCATATTCTTCTTCTTCATCATATTCTTATTTGTGACAGGCATTCCTGTAGTTGTTATCTATAAAAGTTTGAAGATTACACCTTCCGTTCTGCCTGTCAGAAAAGAGTTACAACAACTAGTGTTGAGCATTCCGATACCGCAAGTATCGGGTATCGGCCGATATTTGCGGTATCGGAATTCCGATACCGAGTTCCGATATTTTTGTGATATCGGGAATCGGTATCGGGATTAAGATTAATGTGTAAAATAAAGAATAAAAATAAAAAATATTGATATACTTACCCTCTGACGCGCCCTGGACGTCACCGCTGCAACCGCCTTGCTTTCGTTCCGAAGAATGAGCCCGTAAAGGACCTTCGATGACGTCGCGGCTTGTGATTGGTCGCTGAGCGGTCATGTGACCGCTCACGCGACCAATCACAAGCCGAGATGTCATCGAAGGTCATTAACGCGCTCATTCCTGGGACGGTTTGAAGGGATGAGGGGACAGATTTTAGAAGTGTTTAGTTCAGCGTGTGCAAGGAGAATAACTAAAAGAGCCAACTTGTCCAAATGCAGCATTAGTGCTGCACAAGGTGGCTCTTTCAGTTACAAATGACTTAGGGGGGACAGGTTCACTTTAATTTCTGTTGTAGTGTCAGCGTGGAGGTAGCAGGACGCATTGCCAGATACACAGCAGGGGAGCAGCTGACGTTACTGAACTCCAATAACACGGCAGCAAGTGTTGACTGTGCAAACGGCACTTCTGGGCAGCAACTGGTGGTGTTGGAGCCCAGGCTCAATCAGGGTGTAGGCCAAAGCCTACTTGTAGCAAGTTTCAAATCTGTAGTAGTGTGAATGTGGAGGGAGCAGGAGAACTTGCCGTACACACAGCAGGGGAACAGCTGGAACCCCACTAACACATGAGCGAGTGTTTTTCTCTGTGCAGACAGCACTTCCGGGCAGCAACTGGCAGTGTTGGAGCCCAGGGCCATTGCAAGAAACTGGCAGGAGAACAGCTGACGTTACTGAACCACAATAACAGAGGAGCAACTGTTGACTGTGCGGACAGAACTTCCGGGCAACAACTGGCAGTATTGGAGCCCAGGGTCAATGCTAGAAGCAGAGTGTAGGCCGAGGCCTAATTGGAGCTAGTTTAATATCTGATGTAGTCTTAGTGTGGAGGGTGCAGGAGAACTTGCCACACACACAGCAGGGGAACAGCTGGTGTTACTGAACCCCAATAACAGAGGAGCAACTGTTGACTGTGCAGACAGCACTTCCGGGCAGCAACTGGTGGTGTTTGAGCCCAGGGTCAATGCAAGAAACTGGCAGGAAAACTTGCCGCACACACAGCAGGGGAACAGCTGGCATTACTGAACCCCAATATCAGAGGAGCAACTGTTGACTGTGCAGACAGCACTTCCGGGCAGCAACTGGCGTTGTTGGTGCCCAGGGTGAATGCAAGAAGCAGAGTGTAGGCCAAGGCCTAATTGGAGCTAGTTTAATATCTGATGTCGTCTTAGTGTGGAGGAAGCAGGAGAACTTGCCGCACACACAGCAGGGGAACAGCTGACATTACTGAACCCCAATAAAACGGCAGCAAGTGTTGACTGTGCGGACAGCACTTCCGGGCAGCAACTGGCGGTGTTGGAGCCCAGGGTCAATGCAAAAAACTGGCAGGAGAACTTGCTGCACACACAGCAGGGGAACAGCTGGCGTTACTGAACCCCAGTAACAGAGGAGCAACTGTTGACTGTGCTGACAGCACTTCTGAGCAACAACTGGCGGTGTTGGAGCCCAGGGTCAATGCAAGAAACTGGCAGGAGAACTTGCCGCATACACAGCAGGGGAACAGCTGGCATTACTGAACCCCAATAACAGAGGAGCAACTGTTGACTGTGCTGACAGCACTTCCGGGCAGCAAATTGCCTTGTTGGAGCCCAGGGTCAATTCAAGAAACTGGCAGGAGAACTTGCCGCACACACAGCAGGGGAACAGCTGGCGTTACTGAACCCCAATAACAGAGGAGCAACTGTTGACTGTGCTGACAGCACTTCCGAGCAACAACTGGTGGTGTTGGAGCCCAGGGTCAATGCAAGAAACTAGCAGAAGAACTTGCCGCACACACAGCAGGGGAGCAGCTGGCGTTACTGAACCCCAATAACAGAGGAACAACTGTTGACTGTGCAGACAGCACTTCTGAGCAACAACTGGCGGTGTTGGAGCCCAGGGTCAATGCAAGAAACTGGCAGGAGAACTTGCCGCATACACAGCAGGGGAGCAGCTGGCGTTACTGAACCCCAATAACAGAGGAGCAACTGTTGACTGTGCAGACAGCACTTTTGGGCAGCAACTGGTGGTGTTAGAGCCCAGGGTCAATGCAAGAAGCAGAGTGAAGGCCGAGGCCTAATTGGAGCAATTTTAAAGGTAAACTTTAACCCCCCAGGCATTAGTATCTGAAGAGCCACCTTGTGCAGCAGTAATGCTGCACAAGGGAAAGGTGGCTCTTTTAGTTATGCTCCTTGCACATGATGAAGTAAACACTTATAAAATGTGTCCCCTTATGCTGTGAAAGTCCTGGAGGCGGGACTTTCCTTCCAAATCAGACAGGGCACAGCCATCGTTCATACCCCCTTGTCGCCGGGCGCTGCCTCCTCAGCGTTTTTTGAATCTGTCCCATAGCCTGCGCTATTATGTTAAACCTTGGGCATGGGTAGTTAGCGCTGCCCATCTTCTGACATTATTTGTTGTAAGGCTGACTGCGCCTGTGTGGTTGCGCTGCCCAAGATCCCGCCTCGAAGTGTCTTCTGATTTATTCTCACTGCGGTGCTGTGATTCATGGCCATGTGCAGAGCATATCTTCGCCTCTCACTCATCTCCTTCCACCTTCTTCAGACTGTGTGGCGTCACGGCAGTGGCATGTGATTAGGGATCAGCTGACGGCGCACAGTCTGAAGAAGGCGGAAGGAGATGAGTGACAGGCAAAGATTTGCACTGCGCATGGACATGAATCCCAGCCCCACAGTGAGGAGGCGGCGCACGGCGACAAGGGGGTATGAATGACGGCTGTGCTGCGTCTCATTACGAAGGAAAGTCCCACCTCCGGGACAGTTTCACGGTATGAGGGGACACATTTTATAAGTGTTAAGTTAAGCGTGTGCAAGGAGCATAACTAAAAGAGCCACCTTTTCCTTGTGCAGCATTTGTGCTGCACAAGGTGGCTCTTTCAGTTACAAATGCCTGGGGGGGACAGGTTCCCTTTAATTTCTGTAGTCGTGTCAGTGTGGAAGTAGCAGGAGCAAATGCCGGATACACAGCTGGGGATCAGCTGACATTACTGAAACCCAATAGCACGGCAGCAAGTGTTGACTGTGAAGACGGCACTTCCGAGCAGCAACTGGCGGTGTTGGAGCCCAGGGATTACAGGAGAAACAGAGTGTAGGCCGAGGCCTAATTGGAGCAAGTTTCAAATCTGTAGTAGTGTGAGTGTGGAGGCAGCAGGAGCTATTGCCGGATACACAGCAGGGGAGCAGCTGACGTTACTGAATCCCACTAACACAGGAGCAAGTGTTTTTCTCTGTGCAGACAGCACTTCCGAGCAGAGACTGGTGGTGTTGAAGCCCAGGGATTACAGGAGAAACAGAGTGTAGGCCGAGGCCTAATTGGAGCAAGTTTAATATCTAAAGTCGTGTGAGTGTGGAGATAGCAGGAGCAATTGCTGGATACACAGCAGGGGAGCAGCTGATGTTACTGAACCCCACTAACACAGGAGGAAGTGTTTTTCTCTGTGCAGACTGCACTTCCGAACACCAACTGGCGGTGTTGGAGCCCAGGGTCAATCAGGGTGTAGGTCGAGGCCTAATTGGAGCGAGTTTAATATCTGGTCATGTGAGTGTGGAGATAGCAGGAGCAATTGCCGGATACACAGCAGGGGAGCAGCTGACGTTACTGAACCCCACTAACATGGCAGCAAGTGTTGACTGTGCAGACGGCACTTCCGAGTAGCAACTGGCAGTGTTGAAGCCCAGGGTCAATGTTGGAAGCAGAGTGTAGGCCGAGGCCTAATTGGAGTAATCTGAAAGGGAACCTTTAACCCCCCAGGGATTAGTAAGTGAAAGAGCCACCTTCTGCTGCAGTAATGCTGCACAAGGAAAAGGTGGCTCTTTTAGTTATGCTCCTTGCACACACTGAACTAAACACTTATTAAATGTGTCCCCTCATACCGTGAAACCGTCCCGGAGGTGGGACTTTCCTTCGTAATGAGACGCAGCACAGCCGGCATTCATACCCCCTTGGCGCCGAGCGCCGCCTCCTGAGCGTTGTTTGAATCTATCCCGGAGCATGCGCTATTATGTTAAACCTTGGGCATGCGCATTTGGTGTCAGGCTGACTGCGCCTGTGTGGCCGCGCTGCCCGAGATCATGACCCAAAGTGTCTTTTGATTTATTCACATTGCGGGGCTGGGATTCATGGGCATGCACAGTGCATATCTTTGCCTATCATTCATCTCCTTCCACCTTCTTCAGACTATGCGGCGTCACGTCCGTGGCATGTGATTAGGGATCAGCTGACGGCGCACAGTCTGAAGAAGGCGGAGGGAAATGAGTGACAAGCAAAGATATGCACAGTGAATGGCCATGAATCCCAGCCCGGCAGTATGAATAAATCAGAAGACACTGCGGGGCGGTATCTTGGGCAGCGCGACCGCACAGGAGCAGTCAGCCTGACATCAAATGATGTCAGAAGACGGGCAACGCTAACTGCGCATGCCCAAGGATTAACATAACAGCGCAGGCTCCAGGACAGATTCGAACAATGCTAAGGGGGCGGCACCCAGCGCCAAGAGGGTATGAATGCCAGCTTTGCTGCGTCTCATTACGAAGGAAAGTCCCACCTCCGGGACAGTTTCGCGGAATAAGGGGACACATTTTATAAGTGTTTAGTTCAGCGTGTGCAAGGAGCAAAACTAAAAGAGCCACCTTTTCCTGGTGCAGCATTTGTGCTGCAGAAGGTAGCCCTTTCAGTTACTAAACGCCTGGGGGGGACAGGTTCCCTTTCATTTCTGTAGTCGTGTGAGTGTGGAGGTAGCATGTTGTGAATTCTGTGGCAGAGTTCACTCCTGTGGTCACAAGTGGTACTTCGGCTGATTCTCTCTGGGAGCTTCCGTTTGTGGAGGAAAATGGTACTGCAGCTTCTGAGTTTCCTCCCTCAGGTGATCTGGTGAGGTCGTTAGCTGCTTCTCTACTTAACTCCACCTAATGCTTTGATTCATGCTTCCTGTCAATGTTCCAGTGTTGGACTTGTGTTTCTCTGGATCATTCCTGTGGCCTGCTGCTCTGCATAGCTAAGTGCTTCTTTGCTATTTGTTGCTATTTTTTCTGTCCAGCTTGTCTATTTGTTTTGCTGGAAGCTCTGGGACGCAAGGGGTGTACCTCCGTGCCGTTAGTTCGGTACGGAGGGTCTTTTTGCCCCCTTTGCGTGGTTTTCTTTAGGGTTTTGTGTAGACCGCAAAGTTATCTTTCCTATCCTCGTTCTGTCTAGAATATCGGGCCTCACTTTGCTGAATCTATTTCATCCCTACGTTTGTCTTTTCATCTTACTCACAGTCATTATATGTGGGGGGCTGCCTTTTCCTTTGGGGTATTTCTCTGAGGCAAGGTAGGCTTATTTTTCTATCTTCAGGCTAGTTAGTTCCTCAGGCTGTGCCGAGTTGCATAGGGAGCGTTAGGCGCAATCCACAGCTGCCTCTAGTTGTGTTTGGAGAGGATTAGGAATTGCGGTCTACAGAGTTCCCACGTCTCAGAGCTTGTTCTGTTATTTTGGGTTGTTGTCAGATCACTGTGTATGCTCTGATCGCTATGTACATTGTGTTCCTGAATTGCCTATCATAACAGTACAGGAAGCCAAAAGTACTAATGTTTCTCAATAGAGGGAAAAAAGAAGTTCTGAGACCATTTTTTTTCCTTTGCACTGTGTTTTGTCTTTTTTTTCCCCTAGACATTTGGGTGGTTCAGGACACAGGTGTGGACATGGATATTCAGGGTCTGTGCTCTTCAATGGATAATCTCGTTATAAATGTACAAAAGATTCAAGACTTGGTGGTTCAGAAGCCTATGTTAGAACCTAAAATTCCTATTCCTGATTTGTTTTTTGGTGATAGAGTCAAGTTTATGAATTTCAAAAATAATTGCAAGCTGTTTTTGGCCTTGAAACCTCACTCCTCTGGTGACCCAGCTCAACAAGTGAGAATTATTATTTCTTTTTTGCGTGGGGACCCTCAAGACTGGGCATTTTCCCTTGCGCTGGGAGATCCTGCATTGGGTAATATTGATGCGTTTTTCCTGGCGCTCGGATTGCTGTACGATGAGCCTAATTCAGTGGATCAGGCAAAGAAAAATTTGCTGGCTTTGTGTCAGGGTCAGGATGAGATAGAGGCATACTGTCAGAAATTTAAAAAGTGGTCTGTACTCACTCAATGGAATGAAGCTGCGCTCGCAGCGATTTTCAGAAAGGGTCTCTCTGAAGCCCTTAAAGATGTCATGGTGGGATTTCCTATGCCTGATGGTCTGAATGAATCTATGTCTTTGGCCATTCAGATCGGTCGACGCTTGCGTGAGCGTAAAGCTGTGCACCATTTGGCGGTATTACCTGAGATTAAACCTAAGCCTATGCAGTGCGATAGGACTTTGTCCAGAGTTGAACGGCATGAACACAGACGTCTGAATGGTCTGTGTTTCTACTGTGGTGATTCCACTCATGCCATTTCTGATTGTCCTAAGCGCTCTAAGCGGTTCGCTAGGTTTGCCACCATTGGTACAGTACAGTCAAAATTTCTTCTGTCCGTTACCTTGATATGCTCTTTGTCATCATATTCTGTCATGGCGTTTGTGGATTCGGGCGCTGCCCTGAATTTGGTGGACTTGGATTATGCTAAGCGTTGTGGGTTTTTCTTGGAGCCCTTGCAGTGTCCTATTCCATTAACAGGAATTGATGCTACTCCTTTGGCCAAGAATAAGCCTCAGTACTGGACCCAGCTGACCATGTGAATGGCTCCTGCACATCAGGAGGATATTCGCTTTCTGGTGTTGCATAATCTGCATGATGTGGTCGTGTTGGGGTTGCCATGGCTACAAGTCCATAATCCAGTATTAGATTGGAAATCCATGTCGGTGTCCAGCTGGGGTTGTCAGGGGGTACATGGTGATGTTCCATTTCTGTCAATTTCGTCATCCACCCCTTCTGAGGTCCCAGAGTTCTTGTCTGATTACTGGGATGTATTTGATGAGCCCAAGTCCGATACCCTACCTCCGCATAGGGATTGTGATTGTGCTATCAATTTGATTCCTGGTAGTAAATTCCCAAAAGGTCGATTGTTTAATTTATCCGTGCCTGAGCACACCGCTATGCGCAGTTATGTGAAGGAATCCCTGGAGAAGGGGCATATTCGCCCGTCATCGTCACCATTAGGAGCAGGGTTCTTTTTTGTAGCCAAGAAGGATGGTTCGCTGAGACCTTGTATAGATTACCGCCTTCTTAATAACATCACGGTTAAATTTCAGTACCCCTTGCCATTGTTATCTGACCTGTTTGCTCGGATTAAGGGGGCTAGTTGGTTCACAAAGATAGATCTTCGTGGTGCGTATAATCTGGTGCGAATTAAGCAAGGCGATGAATGGAAAACTGCATTTAATACGCCCGAGGGTCATTTTGAGTATCTAGTGATGCCGTTCGGACTTGCCAATGCTCCATCAGTGTTTCAGTCCTTTATGCATGACATCTTCCGAGAGTACCTGGATAAATTCCTGATTGTGTACTTGGATGACATTTTGATCTTCTCGGATGATTGGGAGTCTCATGTGAAGCAGGTCAGAACGGTTTTTCAGGTCCTGCGTGCAAATTCTTTGTTTGTGAAGGGATCAAAGTGTCTCTTTGGTGTGCAGAAGGTTTCATTTTTGGGGTTCATCTTTTCCCCTTCTACTATCGAGATGGATCCTGTTAATGTCCAGGCCATCCATGATTGGACTCAGCCGACATCTCTGAAAAGTCTGCAAAAGTTCCTGGGCTTTGCTAATTTTTATCGTCGCTTCATCTGCAATTTCTCTAGTATTGCTAAACCATTGACCGATTTGACCAAGAAGGGTGCTGATTTGGTCAATTGGTCTTCTGCTGCTGTGGAAGCTTTTCAAGAGTTGAAGCGTCGTTTTTCTTCTGCCCCTGTGTTGTGTCAACCAGATGTTTCTCTTCCGTTCCAGGTCGAGGTTGATGCTTCTGAGATTGGAGCAGGGGCTGTTTTGTCGCAGAGAGGTTCTGATTGCTCAGTGATGAAACCATGCGCTTTCTTTTCCAGGAAGTTTTCGCCTGCTGAGCGAAATTATGATGTGGGCAACCGAGAGTTGCTGGCCATGAAGTGGGCATTCGAGGAGTGGCATAATTGGCTTGAAGGAGCTAAGCATCGCATGGTGGTCTTGACTGATCATAAGAACTTGACTTATCTCGAGTCTGCCAAGCGCTTGAATCCTAGACAAGCTCGTTGGTCGTTGTTTTTTGCCCATTTTGACTTTGTGATTTCGTACCTTCCGGGCTCTAAAAATGTGAAGGCGGATGCTCTGTCTAGGAGTTTTGTGCCCGACTCTCCGGGTTTATCCGAGCCGGCGGGTATCCTCAAGGAAGGAGTAATTGTGTCTGCCATCTCCCCTGATTTGCGGCGGGTGCTGCAAAAATTTCAGGCTAATAAACCTGATCGTTGCCCAGCGGAGAAACTATTTGTCCCTGATAGGTGGACAAATAGAGTTATCTCTGAACTTCATTGTTCGGTGTTGGCTGGTCATCCTGGAATCTTTGGTACCAGAGAGTTAGTGGCTAGATCCTTTTGGTGGCCGTCTCTGTCGCGGGATGTGCGTACTTTTGTGCAGTCCTGTGGGATTTGTGCTCGGGCTAAGCCCTGCTGTTCTCGTGCCAGTGGGTTGCTTTTGCCCTTGCCGGTCCCGAAGAGGCCTTGGACACATATCTCTATGGATTTTATTTCTGACCTTCCCGTTTCTCAAAAGATGTCAGTCATTTGGGTGGTCTGTGATCGCTTTTTTAAGATGGTCCATCTGGTACCCTTGTCTAAATTGCCTTCCTCCTCTGATTTGGTGCCTTTGTTCTTCCAGCATGTGGTTCGTTTGCATGGCATTCCAGAGAATATTGTTTCTGACAGAGGTTCCCAGTTTGTTTCGAGGTTTTGGCGAGCCTTTTGTGGTAGGATGGGCATTGACTTGTCTTTTTCCTCGGCTTTCCATCCTCAGACTAATGGCCAGACCGAACGAACCAATCAGACCTTGGAGACATATCTGAGATGCTTTGTTTCTGCTGATCAGGATGACTGGGTGTCCTTTTTGCCTTTGGCTGAGTTCGCCCTTAATAATCGGGCCAGCTCGGCTACCCTGGTTTCACCGTTTTTCTGCAATTCTGGGTTCCATCCTCGTTTCTCTTCAGGACAGGTTGAGTCTTCGGACTATCCTGGTGTGGATACTGTGGTGGACAGGTTGCAGCAGATTTGGACTCAGGTAGTGGACAATTTGACCTTGTCCCAGGAGAAGGCTCAACTTTTCGCTAATCGCAGACGCCGTGTGGGTCCCCGACTTCGTGTTGGGGATCTGGTTTGGTTATCTTCTCGCCATATTCCTATGAAGGTTTCCTCTCCTAAGTTTAAACCTCGTTTTATTGGTCCGTATAGGATTTCTGAGGTTCTTAATCCTGTGTCTTTTCGTCTGACCCTCCCAGATTCTTTTTCCATACATAACGTATTCCATAGGTCATTGTTGCGGAGATACGTGGCACCTATGGTTCCATCTGTTGACCCTCCTGCCCCGGTTTTGGTGGAGGGGGAATTGGAGTATATTGTGGAGAAGATTTTGGATTCTCGTGTTTCAAGACGGAAACTCCAGTATCTGGATAAATGGAAGGGTTATGCTCAGGAAGATAATTCCTGGGTTTTTGCCTCTGATGTCCATGCTCCCGATCTTGTTCGTGCCTTTCATGTGGCTCATCCTGGTCAGCCTGGGGGCTCTGGTGAGGGTTCGGTGACCCCTCCTCAAGGGGGGGGTACTGTTGTGAATTCTGTGGCAGAGTTCACTCCTGTGGTCACAAGTGGTACTTTGGCTGATTCTCTCTGGGAGCTTCCGTTTGTGGAGGAAAGTGGTACTGCAGCTTCTGAGTTTCCTCCCTCAGGTGATCTGGTGAGGTCGTTAGATGCTTCTCTACTTAACTCCACCTAATGCATGATTCATGCTTCCTGTCAATGTTCCAGTGTTGGACTTGTGTTTCTCTGGATCATTCCTGTGGCTCTGCATAGCTAAGTGCTTCTTTGCTATTTGTTGCTATTTTTTCTGTCCAGCTTGTCTATTTGTTTTGCTGGAAGCTCTGGGACGCAAGGGGTGTACCTCCGTGCCGTTAGTTCAGTACGAAGGGTCTTTTTGCCCCCTTTGCGTGGTTTTCTTTAGGGTTTTGTGTAGACCGCAAAGTTATCTTTCCTATCCTCGTTCTGTCTAGAATATCGGGCCTCACTTTGCTGAATCTATTTCATCCCTACGTTTGTCTTTTCATCTTACTCACAGTCATTATATGTGGGGGGCTGCCTTTTCCTTTGGGGTATTTCTCTGAGGCAAGGTAGGCTTATTTTTCTATCTTCAGGCTAGTTAGTTCCTCAGGCTGTGCCGAGTTGCATAGGGAGCGTTAGGCGCAATCCACAGCTGCCTCTAGTTGTGTTTGGAGAGGATTAGGAATTGCGGTCTACAGAGTTCCCACGTCTCAGAGCTCGTTCTGTTATTTTGGGTTGTTGTCAGATCACTGTGTATGCTCTGATCGCTATGTACATTGTGTTCCTGAATTGTCTATCATAACAGTAGCAGGAGCAATTGCTGGATACACAGCAGGGGACCAGCTGACGTTACTGAAACCCAATAACACTGGGTCATGTGTTGACTGTGCAGATGGCACTTCTGAGCAGCAACTGGCGGTGTTGGAGCCCAGAGATTACAGTTCAGATGGTAGAAATATGAACACATCAGGAGACCTGGATACTGTTGCCAACCAAGTATTTAATCTGGAAGAGGAGTGGCAAATTCATGCGAGATCCAGGCCTTGTTCATTTTCAGAAAAATAAGCCGGTCAACGTTATCGGAGGATAGTCACATGCGACGGTCTGTTAGTACACCACCTGCAGCACTAAAGACGCGTTCCGATAATACACTAGCTGCAGGGCAAGCCAGCAACTCCAATGCATACTGACTAAGCTCTGGCCATGTATCCAGCTTAGAGACCCAAAACTAGAAGTGGGAAGAGCTGTGTAGGAGTACACTGAGAGGGCAAGACATGTAGTCTGTCACCATCTGACAGAAACGTTGCCTCCTGCTGACTGGAGCCATCTGTGATGGTGTAGACATTTGTGGCGGGCACACAAAAGTTGGCCACAGTTGGGCCATACTGGTCTTGCCTTGTGCTGAGGAACTGCATCTGCTCCCTGTTTGTACTGAGCTTCCTCCACTGCCTCGACGCAGTGAGCTGCTTTGTAAAGCACTAGCAGCACTGCTCTCAGTTGGACTGGAGAAGATGATGGAATGCACGAATGTGTCTATGTACTCTCGCATTTTACGCTGCCGGTTCAATGGTGTTATGAAGCTTTGTAAGTTGTCCCGGTAGCGCGGATCTAGGAGGGTGTACACCCAACAATCAGTCGTGTGGAGAATGTGGGCGATGCGGCGGTCGTTTCTCAGGCACTGCAGCATGAAATCAACCATGTGCTGCAGACTGCCAACTGGCCAAGAAACGCTGTCCCCTGCTTGAGCCATGATCTCTGCCTGCTCTGCATCACCCCACCCTCGCTCTACATACTGACTACTTGAGTATTGTGTAACTTCCTCCTCTGGACAGATGTCTTCCTCCTCCATTGACTCCTCCTCATCCTCCTCACAAAGTGTCCCATGCCTAGGCCTTTGTGAGGAACCACGTTGCGCAGACTGTCCAGAAGCAGCAGATGGCATTTGGGACTCCTCATCCTCCACCTCTTCCACAACCTCATCCCTTAGCGCTTGCAGTGTTCTTTCAAGCAGGCAGATAAGGGGGACAGTCATGCTGACTAGTGCATCATCTGCACTCGCCATCCGCGTGGAATCATCGAAGGCACGCAAAACCTGGCAGATGTCCTTCATAGTGGCCCACTCAGTGGTTGTGAAGTCTGAACGGCGCTCAGTGCGACTTCTTTGCGCCTGATGCAGCTGGTACTCCATTACTGCTGGCTGCTGCCCACACAACCGCTCCAACATATGTAACGTGGAATTCCACCTGGTGGGTAGGTCACATATGATGCGATGCTCCGGAAGGCAGAATCGGCGCTGCAGAGCTGCAAGACGCGATCTTGCCATGCTGGAATGCCGCAAGTGAGCACACTCTAGGCGAACCTTGTGCAGCAGTGCATCAAGATCAGGATAGTCCCTCAAAAAACTGTACGACCAAGTTGAGCACATGTGCCCGACATGGGATGTGAGGGAGGTTGCCTAGGCCCAGAGCTGCCACCAAATTTCGGCCATTGTCACACACTACCATGCCTGGCTGGAGATTCGCTGGCACAAACCACGCGTCGCTCTCCTGCTTGATGGCATTCCAGAGCTCTTGCGCTGTGTGGCTTCGATTCCCCAAAGAAATTAATTTCAGTACGGCTTGTTGACGTTTGGCCATGGCTGTGCTCATATCGGTCGTAACAGGTAAGCGTTCACGGGTCAAGGTGGAGGCAGACCGTGACGGCTCCTGCAGCGATGATTCAGATGAACTGGAGTATGAGTCGGAGGCAATGTGTACAGACTGGATTCCTGAAATCCTTAGAGTTGGCAGAACACTTACAGCGCCACTCGCAAGATCTGTACCCGGCTCCACAACATTGACCCAATGGGCAGTGAGGGAAAGGTATCGTCCCTGTCCATGGTGACTGGTCCACGTATCGGTGGTGAGGTGGACCTTGCTACGGATGGCGTTTAGTAGCACATGTTTAATGTTTCCCTCTACATGCTTTTGCAGGGCAGGGACGGCTTTCCTGCTGAAATAAAAGTGGCTAGGCACGTTGTATTGTGGGACTGCCAATTGTGGGACTGAATCCTGCCAGAGAGCCGAGAGCCTGCCAGAGAGCCGAGAGCCTGCCAGAGAGCCGAGAGCCTGCCACAGAGCCGATAGCCTGCCAGAGAGCCGAGAGCCTGCCACAGAGCCTGAATCCTGTCAGAGAGCAGAGAGCCTGCCACAGAGCTGAGAGCCTGCCACAGAGCCTGAATCCTGCCAGAGAGCCGAGAGCCTGCCACAGAGCCGAGAGCCTGCCACAGAGCCTGAATCCTGCCAGAGAGCCGAGAGCCTGCCAGAGAGCCGAGAGCCTGCCAGAGAGCCTGAATCCTGCCACAGAGCCTGAGAGCCTGCCACAGAGCCTGAAGCCTGCAGCCATGTCTTCGGGGAGCCCTCCTCCTCCTCATCATCAACACACAGTGGTAAATATGAACATAAGTTATCTTGCTCCATCGTTGTCGAGTGTGTGTGAGTGTGTGTGTGAGTGTGTGTGTATATCTAGAATGTATTTTTTTATCTTTCATCATAGGAAGCTGATGAAGCTGATTCCCCAGTAGAAGAGGTGCTCCCCGAAGAATAGGGAATGGGTGGAGAAACACACGGTGAGGGCTAACAATTGGTATGTATGTGTCATCTATTGCGGAAGCACACCCTACACTACACACAAAACATAACACAAGATACTTACAACACAACACATAGAAAATGATACTTTCAAACCTCACACAACACATACAAAACTTATATATACCACATGGCACACAACACATAGAATGGCTACCAACAAGCACATAATTTTTTTTATTTTTCTTCTAGAGTTCAGAATCTGGTGCCCAAGCAAGAGGTCCTTCCAGTGGCTCCCAGGGTCGTCGTCGTGTAGGTTTTTTTTTTTTTTTTTTTGGGGGGGGGGGGGGGGGAGGTTAGCAATGTTTCAAATTTGGTGTTAATTTTTTTTTCCCCTTTTCAAACAGGTTTCACAGCGTGCTCCAGATTCGGACGGTGAGGAGGTCGGCCTTGATATTGACCTCCTCATTGATCTTGTCAGCGACAGGGAGCCGTTGTAGAATATGGGTGACTACCGCCATGCTGATCTCTCAGTGACCCATCGACTCTGGGAGCAAATCTGCCACGAACTGATACCGAGGTGGGAGGACCTTGATTTTGAGGCCCAGATTCAAGAACGTAAGTATCCTCAGTTCAGTTTTGGTGATGCATTCTAAAATGCTGTTTCTAACCAAGTTGTCTTTCTCCTTTTTTAACAGGTGAGCGGATTGTGAAAAGGTGGCGGTCGATCAGGGATCGCTTTAAGAAGGAGTTCAACAAAGAGATGCGGGCCCCGAGTGGATCTGGAGGATGCAGGAGCATGTACAAATATGCAAGGGCCCTGTCGTTCCTCAGGTCAAAGATGGTCACCCGAAGGTAAATATTACCCACCACATGCACTAATGTTTTACATGTCTAAACCTCTTTTGCTCTTTCAGCCAGGGCCATGCAATGACAGTATATTAATTGTTTGTTTTTCTCTTTTTTTCCACAGTACCGTCGGGAGCACTTGGGAGCCTGCAGCACAGTTGAACCCTTCTGGGTCGATCTCTCAGGAGGCCGCTACCGAGGGACACTTTGACAGTGAGGAAACCTCTGCACATTCCCACTCTGCACCTTCCCACTCTGCACCTTCCCACTCTGCACCTTCCCACTCTACTGATCCCTCTTTCCCATCCACGAGCGCTGGAGCATCCTGGCCGGTTCCTTTGCATGTAGCTGCTGGTGAGGACATAGCGTTTCCTGTACCCCACCCCTCTGCTGCAGCCACCTCTAGTACACCTGTAGCATCGGGGCGGTTTCGGCAGAGGGGTCAGGTACATAGTTATGTGCCCGAGTTCTTGCACCTGAACGCATAGTTCCAGAACTGTCTGAAAGTTTTGTCGGAGCAAATGGCTGCAGGTTTCAATTTCATAAATAAAAGTATGCTCGAGATGCATACACTTCTGGTAACGATGCATTCAGAGGCAAGACAGTCACCGAACAACACTTTTTTTTCAGTCCGTGATTGAGCAAATGGAGACGCTATCTACTTCTCAGCAGATGCAAGTAATGGAATCCTGCCAGTCTACTCTAGCGCTCATTGCCTCTAGAGCAGATAGTCTTTCCAACCATCCTCCAACTGCCCCCTTTCCTCCACTGTCCATCATTACAGCCAGTACCATCCTCCTGACCCGTACCGCCAAACTGACCGCGCCCCATGCCACCCACCTCACCATCATCCACATCGTGCCCGTGCCCCGTCCCAACAGCCACAACACTTTCAGCATTCCCATGTCCCTTCCCACCAGCCACACTACCAGCCCCGTGCCCCTTCCCACCATCCACACTACCAGCCTCCCGCACGTGACCCTTCCCACCAGGGACACTACCAGCCTCCCGCCCATGCCCCTTCCCACCCATATGATGATCCTGACCCATACAACTTCCCATCTACTTCATCCTCGCCTCCTCTCCCTGCCCACTTCCAACAGCCTCTATCACCCTCTTCCCAACCATCTTCTCCACACAACACTCCTTCTGCCTCCCAATCCTCCCAAAACATTACCTACACCCCTCCATCCTACCAAATTCCTAACCCCAATCCCACTTTCTTGTCCACCCGCTCAATAGCTTTCTCCACTCCTTCACCCCTACTTATAGAACATTCACCACCACCACCACATTCCTCTCTCCACACTCCCACTGTCAAAGTGTCGCTATCCGACAGTATCTCCACCCCAACGTATGAAAACTTTTAGTTACTTACCTGTATGTTTTTTTGGTTGTTTAAAAATGTTAATAAAACTTTTTGGTTGAAAACTCTCTTGTATTTATTCATTAGGGACAAATAACACTTTTGTTAAACAAGGTTTATTGGTAACAGCTAAAGTACTGTGGGTACAACCCAAACAGATGCACATCTTGGTTAAAAGTTAAAACCAAACAGGTACACAACATGGTTAAAAGGTAAAACCCAAACAGGTACACAACAGGGGTAAAAGGTAAAAACCAAACAGGTACACAACAGGGGTAAAAGGTAAAAACCAAACTGGTACACAACATGGGTAAAAGGTAACAGTTATTACTAGGTACATACAAAGTGTTTAAACTCTCTCATCCTGCCAGTGTATTCTTCCTTGGGGTGAAATAAAATATTCTGCAAAGTGATCCCGTATTCTGGAAACTGTGGCAGAACTTCTGTATGTCTGGTTGCTATAATCCGTCAAGGTGGTTTCGGAAGAGTGGTCCTCAATGGAAAGCTGTTCCTTGGATATAGCATAGTTGTGTAGGACAACACACGCTTTCACTACCTCATCCACAGTGTCTGTCTTCAAGTTAATGGATGTCAGGAGAACTCTCCATTTGGCGGTTAGGATCCCAAACGCACACTCCACCATTCTCCTTGCACGTGTGAGTCTGTAGTTGAAAATTCTTTTAGTATTGGTTAAACCACGGCTGGAGTAGGGTTTCAAAAGATGCTCGGAAAGCTGAAAAGCTTCATCCCCAACACATACAAATGGCATTGGTGGCTCAGAGGTTTGAGGCAGTGGTCTTGGGGGGAAAATTGAAAGGTTTGTCCATATAAAAGCTGCCCCATAGCAGACAGTTTGAAAAATTGCGAATCATTAGAACGGCCATACGCCCCAATGTCCACCGCTACAAATTTGTAATCCGCATCAGCAATGGCCATCAGCACTATGGAAAAGTACTTCTTGTAGTTGAAATACTGAGATACAGAACCAGCCGGTTTCACGATACGGATGTGTTTCCCGTCCACCGCACCCAAGCAATTGGGAAACTGGCACACTTCCAGGAATCTGTCAGCTACTTCCAACCATGTCTGCATTGTGGGATGTGGAATGTATTCTTCATGCAGAGAGTCCCACAGTGCACGGCAAGTGTGCCTCACTATTCCTGATATGGTTGAAATGCCCTGTCTGAACTGAAAATGTAGTGAAGACAGCGATTCACCAGTTGCTAGGAATCTGTGGGCAAAAGCAAGGCTGAAATTACTGCAAAATCAAAATATCAATGAAAGTGCCCTACAAGAGTTGATTCAAAAAGAATGCTTACCGAAGAGTGACCATCAGACACTCAGCCGGGGTAATGGAGAATCGGCAATAGGTATCACTCCTTATCAGATGTTCAACCCGCTCCACCAATATATCAAAGTTCTCCGCTTTCATCCGCACATAGCTGAAAAACTTGTCAGGGTCACCTCGTAGCTCCATATACAAAGTGGAAAAGACTCCCCGGGTCATTCTCTGTGCCGTGATGGGGTGGATCCACAAACGGCGTCATCGCAGACGCATGACACGCTGTCTCTCTTGCTCCTTCTCAATAACAATTGCTTTTAATCGATTCGCCTCTGCGATGAAATCCACGTTGTTCTGCAGAATCTTTGCAATCATGCCGTCCATCTTGCTCTGTATCTTGCTCCTCTCCAACCCGTCACAGATGTTAGGAACACTGTATATATAGTTTTCAGCCGGCCAATCACCTTTTTAGCCTTTCAGGGGGCGTTTTTAAAAGCCGGATCTGTAACAAAAAAATGGAAAGAAAACCGGACGAACCGGATGGCAACCGGATTAGACGGATCCGGTTAATCGCCGGATCCGGACTCCTGATCCGGCTGAAAAATGGATCCGTCTCATCCGGTTGCCATCCAGTTTCCTAAAAAAAAAACGGATCCGGTGATGCGGCGCGACGCCGGAATTGGCATCCGGCGAAAAACCTGATGTGTGAAAGCAGCCTTAGCTGCCTTCTCTCAGAGCTTAACTCTCCTGCACTCCTCCACAACAGAACTAATTATTACTAGGCAGTGCAGATCTGAGCTGTGTTTGATGCCTGCTCCTGATGGATCAGTGAAGAGAAACTGCAAATACTGCTCTGTTGATGCATATAGCAGAGGATTATCTTCTGTCCTATGCATCAGCGGAGCAACATTTGCAGTTTTACTTCACTGATCTGTCAGCAGCAGGTAGCAAACACAACTCAGCTGTGATATTTAAGGACTACCCTTTTAATATCAATAGGCACATTAATGTACATGGAGTTTTCAATTAAACATAACTTCCTTATCAGGCTTAAGTCAGAGAATAGACAAAGGAAACTTCAATGGGAAATAGTTTTTACTTTAGTTATGTGGTTACTGCAGGAGAGAAAAAATACAAGTTCATGGCTACAACACCACAGAAAAAGCAGATATCCATAAAACGTTATGTGCAAAGAATACTTCAGTAATCAGTACACAAAAATTAATAACATCAGGGCGATGTTATGCAATTCTATTAAAGGAGTTGCCCCCTTTGCACAAAGTTTTGACTTCATGTGGACAGCACATATATAGACATACAGTAGCTCACTGAATGGCTGCAGCAATGTCAATGTAATGTCACCGTGGCAGCTGACCAACAGAGACTGAAGTTGCAGATGGGATAATGTGCTGAACCCAATAAAGCACAGTTTGTGTTTTTTACACAAAACTAAGCCTAAGGATAAAAGTTTTGTGAAAAAATGCAATCCCTTGAAAAGTGTTCCTGTCATATCAGGTGACTGTTCAAAATGGGCTGTCATGTATGTATAATACCATCTCTGACCATTATTTTAGCCGTATACTGTTTTTTTATAAAATTTTCTTACTCTACAGCCTCTATCTCTAATTTTTTCTGAGCTAGTGGGCAGCAATAATGTCTCTCATGTACAGTAGCACATATTTAGGGTGCAGCAACATGGAGGATACTATAAAAGTACTTAGCAGGGTAGCTATGAATTCAGCACTGGGAATAGATAAAACTCTAAGAAAGCAGTTGTATGGAGGATAGTATACAGCAGTATTGAGCTGTGTATCTGTGAATCAAGAACTGGGTTAAGATAATCTAAATGAAGAGTTCAGGAAGTGGGAGAAAAATCTGCTCGTAAGTGGAGAAAGAAGCAAATTTCTATGCTAAGACATACTGTACTGTCTTATGTGTTTTATGTTCACTATTATTATTGATTTTTGCAAATTATGTTGATAGACAGTGTGTTTAAGCATCTGGATATTCCAAGACCAGTTAATGGGGACAACAAAATGATAAAATATAATACAGCATGCGAAAACATATGAATTTGCCAAGCAAAACTGAACCCATAAATAGATCAATCTTTTCAGTGACTGTAAATTAACCCTTTGGCAATTAAATTCTGAATGAAAATACATCATTTATGGACTGCACTTTTCAGCTTGTGCTGGTGAAAGTGACAAAGAATAGAAGTGACAGGTAAAGTCATGTTGTTAATATATTAAGGCCAATTGTATTCTCGCCTGCGCAAGACAAATTGGATTTAAGTCACATGAAATAGCGGCTTAGAAAGGACACTGTGGTTCCACTTTGCGGCTCGGCCGGAGGTTACGTTGTACTGATTACTCTCCTCATGCTTCCGTTCATTTTGCAAACGCTATAAAATCTAAATCTCAAGCAGGGGGGAGAGAGAATCAATAGATGAAATGCAGAAGAACAATCAATAGAATGAATCAGAGTTTACTTTAATTTTAACATGGCAGCATATGAGTATGTTGTGAGACTGTGGCAGGAAAGGAGTTAGGGGATTGTATTCTTTTTCTGTCCAGTACCAGATTTCACTGTGGCCCTGAGTTAGAAAGATGTTGGGCTGACTGATTACCAGACTGAAAAGGTATGCACTGTGGATTGGGTCCATTGAAAGAGAAATAAGGTGTCGATCTTAGCCTAAGCTCAGACACGCACTAAACTTGTCGAACTAGTCAAGTCTGCTCATAACCTGGCAGATAGATGCAGGAGCTGCCGCATGTTTACATGCAGTATCCTGATCTGTAAACCTAACCAGACTAGGCACATGCTGAGTATTTTTTCCATGCTGTCTTAAGGTTCATGTGGAAAATCACCCATGTTTACTAGCACATAGGCTACAAGTGGTCAGTCCAATGTACATACACATAGCATGTAGACTGAGAAAATGTTTGTGAACTTAAAAGGGCTGTGCATCTTTGCGGACTTTTTTTTTTACCCCTTAGCGAACACCTATATGCCATTTAACTGTGGCAGTAAAGGGTACTTATGCCTTAGCACTGCATTTTAATGGCTCTGAAAAATAAGTGCATAGCGCCCCCTAGCGTCAGAAATTCTCAGGGGTCTAGGCTACCGGGGGTAGCAGAGACCCCAGAGAATATAATTCGGGTCGGTTTTTAGCAATGCTACACACACTGAGCAGTTTACTTTGTCGCACTCAGGGGTCCTGGCTTGCCACTGCGGTCACCGGGCTGTGCGCTCAGGTCCCTGTCAGGGTATACATCTTCTCTGATTGTGGAGGCTTCCAAGTCCACACGCTCACATCCAGCCTTCACTATGGCTGGTATCTCAACCTCAGTGCCCTCACGTGGAGAACTCTCTTTCGGGGAGTGAAGCGCTGCAGCCTGCTCTCTCTCTGGCGGACTGTCCCCTCTGTCCCGCGCACTCTGCTCTCCCACTCTTCTCTGACCACACCCTTCTCTCTTCCTCTCTGCCCCCAGCAGTCACATGGTCCCTTCTGTCCAGGGCAGAACGTCTTCCCCCCAACAACCCAGCTGTCTAAGCGGTTCCAGGTAAGGAGCAGGGAAAGCAACCTCCTTACATGATTGCACATCGGAGGAGGAAGAAATGGGGTCCCCCGATCCACCTCCCGGTACCGCCAGTGTTCCTGGACCCTCCTGCGTCTTTTTCCAGGAAGAAAATGTCAGGCGCATGCGCAGTGCGCTCACCGAGATCTGCTGGCTTTCACCCGGCAACAATAGGAAATTTTTCCTGTTGGCTCATTTTGATCACTGTGAAAAACGTGAAAAAAAACAAGAGTATATGCAAATGTGTGTACCTCAATTACCAGTGTACCTGAAGGACACAAGGCACATTATTCAAATCTTGGAAACAATTGACTTAATCTTTTTGTCTCCTTTGGGACACCATACCCTGTGACGGTCCATCTTGGATTCAGCGCCACTAGCTATACACATGCGGAATTTTCTTTCACATCTGCTTCCCTGTTAGCCCACTGAAGTGCCTCTTCGTCTCCAAGGATGCAGCTCTCATCTCAGCAACCACCCTCCATGCACTATTTGCTAACAACACTGACCTAAGGGCACAGTAAGTACTGCCTGTTTTAAACATTGCAACGCTGCATCACCATTGCAAGTGGTCCAAATTTGATTAATGGTATCATAACCATTAGCCTGGCTGCCATGGAGTGTACAAGGTGCACTGGAGGTATAGATATTATATATAGGTATATAGATATTGGGGAAACAATGCAAAAACTACAGACAAGGATGAACGTACACTGACACACAATCAGGAATTAAATGGACACGCCTGTGGGAAAACATTTCACTGGACCTGGACACTGTATGACAGACTTAGGCTATGTGCCCATGTTGCAGAATCTAAGCAGAATTCTCCTCATCAAAACCCTTGCCGCTTGTGTTTTTCTAAAAATTTTTTCGCATTTTTTCTTCGTTTTTATCGCGGATTTGTCATTTTTTCCCATGCGTCCCAATGCTATAGCGGTGAAGTCACTGCAAAATTAATGAACATGCTGCATTTTTTTCCGCGATGCGTTTCCTCTGCGGAAAAAAACGCGGCATGGGCGCAACATTTGCAGAATGCCATTAAAAGTAATGGGATGCATTTTGTAAGCGTGGAAAAACTCGGCAAAAATGCTTAAAAAACGCAACGTGGGCACATAGCCTTAAAAGTCTTAATACTAAAAGGTCATTTTAAGGACAACAGAGAGAGAAAAAATTGGGAATTCAAACTGATATAAATGTTCAATTCTTTGACAATAAATAGGACTCATTTAACATCTGGATTTATGAGTCACTACATGGATACAATTCACACCTCCACCAGACGGACTCCAGATAACTAAGAACATCACTCCCGCTGCCTCTCCATTTGTAAGAAAATGCCGAATTTTATTTTTTGGGCTTACCTTTAAGATACATCACCCCTCACACTTCATGGACAAATGTCCTGCTGTAATATACCTTAAATGTTGTGCCTTTTCTTATTAATTTATTTGAAATTCTGCCTGAAGAAGGAGCCTCTGTGCTCTGAAAGCTGCAAACATATATTATTTTCTGGTTAACCAATAAAGGTATCACTCTAAGAATACTTTTGCCATCATTGGGCAGAAAAGTATTCACATAAATACAGACCTAAAGTTTGGACACACCTTCTCATTTAACCCCTTCCCGACCCATGACGCCACGTAGGCGTCATGAAAGTCGGTGCCAATCCGACCCATGACGCCTATGTGGCGTCATGGAAAGATCGCGTCCCTGCAGATCGGGTGAAAGGGTTAACTCCCATTTCACCCGATCTGCAGGGACAGGGGGAGTGGTAGTTTAGCCCAGGGGGGGTGACTTCACCCCCCCGTGGCTACGATCGCTCTGATTGGCTGTTGAAAGTGAAACTGCCAATCAGAGCGATTTGTAATATTTCACCTATTATAACTGGTGAAATATTACAATCCAGCCATGGCCGATGCTGCAATATCATCGGCCATGGCTGGAAACACTAATGTGCCCCCACCCCACCCAACCGATCGCCCCCCCAGCCCTCCGATCTGTCCGGTACACTGCTCCGGCTCCCCTCCGTCCTGTGCTCCGCTCCCCCCGTGCTCTTGTCCACTCCCCCGTGCTCCAATCACCCTCCCCATGCTCCAATCACCCCCTCTGCACTCCGATCCACCCCCCGTGCTCCGTTCCACCTCCCCGTGCTCCGTTCCACCCCCCGTGCTCCGTTCCACCCCCCGTGCTCCGTTCCACCCCTCCCGCGCTCCGATCCACCCCCCCATGCTCCGATCCCCCCCGTTCTCCCCCCCACCCCATCATACTTACCGATCCTGCCGGGGTCCGTCCGTCTTCTCCCTGGGCGCCGCCATCTTCCAAAATGGCAGGCGCATGCGCAGTGCGCCCGCCGAATCTGCCGGCTGGCAGATTCGTTCCAAAGTGCATTTTGATCACTGAGGTAGATAATATCTCAGTGATCAAAATGAAAAAAATAATAAATGACCCCCCCCCTTTGTCACCCCCATAGGTAGGGACAATAAAAAAAAAATAATTTTTTTTTTCCACTAATGTTAGAATAGGGTTAGGGTTAGGGCTAGGGTTAGGGTTAGGGCTAGGGGTAGGGCTAGGGGTAGGGTTAGGGGTAGGGTTAGGGTTAGGGCTAGGGTTAGGGCTAGGGTTAGGGTTTCGGTATGTGCACACGTATTCTGGTCCTCTGCGGATTTTTCCGCTGCGGATTTGATAAATCCGCAGTGCTAAACTGCTGCGGATTAATGGCGGATTTACCGCGTTTTTTTCTGCGCATTTCACTGCGGTTTTACAACTGCGATTTTCTATTTGAGCAGTTGTAAAACCGCTGCGGAATCCGCACAAAGAAGTGACATGCTGCGGAATGTAAACCGCTGCGTTTCCGTGCAGTTTTTGTGCAGCATGTGTACAGCGATTTTTGTTTCCCATAGGTTTACATTGAACTGTAAACTCATGGGAAACTACTGCGGATCTGCAGCGTTTTCCGCAGCGTGTGTACATACCTTTAGAATTAGGCTATGTGCACACGGTGCGGATTTGGCTGCGGATCCGCAATGGATTGGCCGCTGCGGATTCGCAGCAGTGTTCCATCAGGTTTACAGTACCATGTAAACCTATGGAAAACCAAATCCGCTGCGCCCATGGTGCGGAAAATACCGCACGGAAACGCTGCGTTGTATTTTCTGCAGCGTGTCAATTCTTTGTGCGGATTCCGCAGCGTTTTACACCTGTTCCTCAATAGGAATCCGCAGGTGAAATCCGCACAAAAAACACTGGAAATCCGCGGAAAATCCGCAGGTAAAACGCAGTGCCTTTTACCCGCGGATTTTTCAAAAATGATGCTGAAAAATCTCACACGAATCCGCAACGTGGGCACATAGCCTTAGGGTTAGGGTTGAAATTAGGGTTGTGGTTAGGGTTGTGATTAGGGTTATGGCTACAGTTGGGATTAGGGTTAGGGGTGTGTTGGGGTTAGTGTTGGAGGTAGAATTGAGGGGTTACCACTGTTTAGGCACATCAGGGGTCTCCAAACGCAACATGGCGCCACCATTGATTCCAGCCAATCTCGTATTCAAAAAGTCAAATGGTGCTCCCTCACTACCGAGCCCCGTCGTGTGCCCAAACAGTGGTTTACCCCCACATATGGGGTACCAGCATACGCAGGATAAACTGCGCAACAATAACTGGGGTCCAATTTCTCCTGTTACCCTTGTGAAAATAAAAAAATGCTCGCTAAAACATCATTTTTGAGGAAAGAAAAATGATTTTTTATTTTCACGGCTCTGCGTTGTAAATGTCTGTGAAGCACTTGGGGGATCAAAGTGCTCACTACATATCTAGATAAGTTCCTTGGGGGGTCTAGTTTCTAAAATGGGGTCACTTGTGGGGGGTTTCTACTGTTTAGGCACACCAGGGGCTCTGCAAACGCAACGTGACGCCCGCAGACCATTCCATCAAAGTCTGCATTTCAAAAGACACTACTTCCCTTCTGAGCCCCGACGTGTGCCCAAACAGTGGTTTACCTCCACACATGGGGTATCAGTGTACTCAGGAGAAACTGGACAACAACTTTTGGGGTCCAATTTCTCCTGTAACCCTTGGGAAAATAAAAAATTCTGGGCTAAATAATTATTTTTGAGGAAAGAAAACGTATTTATTATTTTCACGGCTCTGCATTATAAACTTCTATGAAGCACTTGGGGGTTCAAAGTGCTCACCACACATCTAGATAAGTTCCTTTCGGGGTCTAGTTTCCAAAATGGGGTCACTTGTGGGGGCTTTCTACTGTTTAGCCACATCAGGGGCTCTGCAAACGCAACGTGACGCCCTCAGAGCATTCCATCAAAGTCTGCATTTCAAAACGTCACTACTTCAATTCCGAGCCCCGGCATGTGCCCAAACAGTAGTTTACCCCCACATATGGGGTATCAACGTACTCAGGAGAAACTGGACAACAAATATTGGGGTCAAATTTCTCCTGTTACCCTTGGGAAAATTAAAAAATTCTGGGCTAAATAATTATTTTTGAGGAAAGAAAACGTATTTATTATTTTCACGGCTCTGCATTATAAACTTCTGTGAAGCACTTGGGGGTTCAAAGTGCTCACCACACATCTAGATAAGTTCCTTTCGGGGTCTAGTTTCCAAAATGGGGTCACTTGTGGGGGGTTTCTACTGTTTAGCCACATCAGGGGCTCTGCAAACGCAACGTGACGCCCGCAGAGCATTCCATCAAAGTCTGCATTTCAAAACGTCACTACTTCAATTCCAAGCCCCGGCATGTGCCCAAACAGTAGTTTACCCCCACATATGGGGTATCACCATACTCAGGAGAAACTGGACAACAACTTTTGTGGTCAAATTTCTCCTGTTACTCTTGGGAAAATAAAAAATTGCAGGCTAAAAGATCATTTTTGAGAAAATAATTTTTTTTTTTTTCATGGCTCTGCATTATAAACTTCTGTGAAGCACTTGGGGGTTCAAAGTCCTCACCACACATCTAGATTAGTTCCTTTGGGGGTCTAGTTTCCAAAATGGGGTCATTTGTGGGGGATCTCCAATGTTTAGGCACACAGGAGCTCTCCAAACGTGACATGGTGTCCGCTAATGATTGGAGCTAATTTTCCATTTAAAAAGCCAAATGGTGTGCCTTCCCTTCCGAGCCCTGCCGTGCGCCCAAACAGTGGTTTACCCCCACATATGGGGTATCAGCGTACTCAGGACAAACTGGACAACAACATTTGGGGTCCAATGTCTCCTATTACCCTTGGCAAAATAGGAAATTCCAGGCTAAAAAATCATTTTTGAGGAAAGAAAAATAATTTTTTATTTTCATGGCTCTGCGTTATAAACTTCTGTGAAGCACCTGGGGGTTTAAAGTGCTCAATATGCATCTAGATAAGTTCCTTGGGGGGTCTAGTTTCCAAAATGGGGTCACTTGTGGGGGAGCTCCAATGTTTAGGCACACAGGGGCTCTCCAAACGCGACATGGTGTCCGCTAACAATTGGAGCTAATTTTCCATTCAAAAAGTCAAATGGCGCTCCTTCCATTCCGAGCCCTGCCGTATGCCCAAACAGTGGTTTACCCCCACATATGAGGTATCGGCATACTCAGGAGAAATTGCCCAACAAATTTTATGATCCATTTTATCCTATTGCCCATGTGAAAATGAAAAAATTGAGGCTAAAAGAATTTTTTTGTGAAAAAAAAGTACTTTTTCATTTTTACGGATCAATTTGTGAAGCACCTGGGGGTTCAAAGTGCTCACTATGCATCTAGATAAGTTCCTTGAGGCGTCTAGTTTCCAAAATGGGGTCACTTATGGAAGAGCTCCAATTTTTAGGCACACGGGGGCTCTCCAAACGTGACATGGTGTCCGCTAAAGAGTGGAGCCAATTTTTCATTCAAAAAGTCAAATGGCGCTCCTTCCCTTCCAAGCCCTGCCGTGCACCCAAACAATGGTTTACCCCCACATATGAGATATCAGTGTACTCAGGACAAATTGGACAACAACTTGCATGGTTCAGTTTCTCCTTTTACTATTGGGAAAATAAAAAAATTGTTGCTAAAAGATAATTTTTGTGACTAAAAAGTTAATTGTTCATTTTTTCCTTCCATGTTGCTTCTGCTGCTGTGAAGCACCTGAAGGGTTAATAAACTTCTTGAATGTGGTTTTGAGTACCTTGAGGAGTGCTGTTTTTAGAATGGTGTCACTTTTGGGTATTTTCAGCCATATAGACCCCTCAAACTGACTTCAAATGTGAGGTGGTCCCTAAAAAAAATGGTTTTGTAAATTTCGTTGTAAAAATGAGAAATCGCTGGTCAAATTTTAACCCTTATAACTTCCTAGCAAAAAAAAATGTTGTTTCCAAAATTGTGCTGATGTAAAGTATACATATGGGAAATGTTATTTATTAACTATTTTGTGTCACATAACTCTCTGGCTTAACAGAATAAAAATTCAAAATGTGAAAATTGTGAAATTTTCAAAATTTTCGCCAAATTTCCGTTTTTATCACAAATAAACGCAGAATTTATTGACCTAAATTTACCACTATGCCCAATATGTCACGAAAAAACAATCTCAGAACTGCTAGGATCCGTTGAAGCATTCCTGAGTTATTACCTCATAAAAGGACACTGGTCAGAATTGCAAAAAACGGCAAGGTCTTTAAGGTCAAAATAGGCTGGCTCATAAAGGGGTTAAAGATTTTTCTGTATTTCCATGACTATGAAAATTGTACATTCACACTGAAGGCATCAAAACTATGAGTTAACACATGTGGAATTATATACTATACAAAAAAGTGTGAAACAACGGAAATGATGTCTTATATTCTAGGTTCTTCATAGTAGCCACCTTTTGCTTTGATGACTGCTTTGCACACTCTTGGCATTCTCTTGATGAGCTTCAAGAGGTAGCCACCGGGAATGGTTTTCACTTCATAGGTGTGCCCTGTCAGGTTTAATAAGTGGGATTTCTTGCCTTATAAATGGGGTTGGGACCATCAGTTGTGTCGTTCAGAAGCCTGGTGGATACACAGCTGATAGTCCTACTGAATAGATGGTTAGAATTTGTATTATGGCAAGAAAAAAGCAGCTAAGTAAAGAAAAACGAGTGGCCAGCATTACTTTAAGAAATGAAGGTCAGTCAGTCCGAAAAATTGGGAAAACTTTGAAAGTGTCCCCAAGTGCAGTGGCAAAAACCATCAAGCGCTACAAAGAAACTGGCTCACATGAGGACCGCCCCAGGAAAGGAAGACCAAGAGTCACCACTGCTTCTGAGGATAAGTTTATCCGAGTCATCAGCCTCAGAAATCGCAGGTTAACAGCAGCTCAGATTAGAGACCAGGTCAATGCCACACAGAGTTCTAGCAGCAGACACATCTCTACAACAACTGTTAAGAGGAGACTTTGTGCAGCAGGCCTTCATGGTAAAATAGCTGCTAGGAAACCACTGCTAAGGACAGGCAACAAGGAGAATAGACTTTAACCAAAAAACCAAGTAGAAACACAAGCATGTAACCAAAAAAACTACCTGAAAATATTACTGATAACACAAGATTTATAAAACCAAATATTTTATTGTATAATTTAAAGACACTAAACAACAAAACACAGAAATCCGGAGGAGGCACAAAAAGTAACTATCAAAAGTAATCAGTGCAAAGGCAGTTTACAACAGTATTCAATATATAATAATAATTATTATGCCCTTGCTTTCAAATCATGTGTTCATACAGACATGAGCCATGGTAAGAAACCACCAACAAAAAAAGGGGGTCAATGCCAATAGTGCATTCAAACTTTGTGGATTTGTTAACCACTTCTATAGGTAATCCAAGTATAAGGTGCACCGTGCATAATGCTTATGGCAATTACTGCCAATGTATAAAGTGCAATACCTGTATAATACCTGTATAACAATCTCTATAAGATACAATTGGTTTTAAAGTGCAAAGTGCATATAATGGGCCTTACCGGTGCTCAGGTTGGCGTTCCTGTGCCTCAACCCTGCACTCCAACGCGCGTTTCGCAGCACGTCGATTCTTCAGGGAGTGTTTGAATAAGTGTGGAATAGACTTGTTTGGGCTATAGAACACAAGGAAAGGGACATTAGACCAGTGGAAATCTGTGCTTTAGTCTGATGAGTCCAAATTTGAGATCTTTGGTTCCAATCACCCTGTCTTTGTGCGACGCAGAAAAGGTAAATGGATGGACTCTACATGCCTGATTCCCACCGTGAAGCATGGAGGAGGACGTGTAATGGTGTGGGGGTACTTTGCTGGTGACAGTGTTGGGGATTTATTCAAAATTGAGGGCATACTGAACCAGCATGGCTACCACAGAATCTTGCAGCTGTATGCTATTCCATCCGGTTTGCGTTTAGTTGGACCATCATTTATTTTTCAACAGGACAATGACCTCAAACACACCTCCAGGCTGTGTAAGGGCTATTTGACCAAGAAGGAGAGTGATGGGGTGCTACGCCAGATGACCTGGTCTCCACAGTCACCAGACCTGAACCCAATCGAGATGGTTTGGGGTGAGCTGGACCGCAGAGTGAAGGCAAAATGGCCAACAAGTGCTAAGCATCTCTGGGAACTCCTTCAAGATTGTTGTAAGACCATTCCCAGTGACTACCTCTTGAAGCTCATCAAGAGAATGCCAAGAGTGTGCAAATACAGAAAAATCTTTAAATGAGAAGGTGTGTCCAAACTTTTGGTCTGTACTGTATATATTATATATATATGTATATATATATATATATATATATATATATATATATATATATATTTATTTATGTAGCTTTGTCACCTTACAAGGAGGGGGACCAAGAGTGTGCAAAGCAGTCATCAAAGCAGTAGGTGGCTACTTTCAAGAACCTAGAATATGAGACATAATTTCAGTTGTTTTACACTTTTTTGTTAAGTATATAATTCCACATGTGTTAATTCATAGTTTTAATGCCTTCAGTATGAATGTACAATTTTCATAGTCATGAAAATACATTAAAAAATCTTTAAATGAGAAGGTGTGTCCAAACTTTTGGTCTGTACAGTACATCTTATATAAAATTTAAGAGACCCCAGAGCAAAATAAGGGATATTAAATTCACGGAGAATTACTTCTTTGCAAATCAAATTTCCAGGTACAGTCTGTGCCAGCAGGCGAATTCGAATTTTGTCACATCTGCTCTTCTCTAATTAATTTACAGACTAAGGCCAACATAAAGTCTCTTTCTTTCACATGTGTGTCTTTTTTACTTCTGTCTTTCCCTGGGTGTATCCAGCTTCACATAAGTAAATTGACAGTCCCATACTTATCTTCTAAAACTACATTTCCCAGCAGCATTTGCTTCACCTCAGTGCTGCAGGCCTCTCCCCCATTTTATGTGTACTTCTAAACAGCCCCACTTCTCTGAATTTTCACCAAGTTAACTTGAATGTGGAATTTGTTATAATAACTGTTGGCTCATAACTATTATATACAGTTAGGCCCATAAATTTGACAAAGGAAATCGATTTTTCTGTAACATGTAGGATCTTGATCTGGTCCTTACACATTTCCATCGCAGTGAGGTCACTTGAAACAGGATTCAATATTGAAGCAGTGTCTAAAGCATGCCTCCGCTTGGGACTTGGTACGATTACAATCGTCCTAATTACCATATATGGAATGGGAGTTATTTCCACCCAAGCCCAGCATCATATTGCGGACTATGGATTTACCTGGGACCTGCATTTTACCAAGTCTATTTCCTGAAATGAAACTTTAACAAAGTCAGTAACTGCTGTTATAGTTCTATATAATCCATATGCACTAGCTATTATTGAATATAACACTTTTATACACATTTTGGTAGACTAATGTGATATTGTGCTGCAATTGGAAATTGAGATAGATGCGCCTAGTGATATTTTATATACAATTAATTGTAGAATTAATCTTATGCTTCTGTACACTCTCTTCTCTTTCAGCTGTACCTTACTTGATCAATTTTTATCTTCTGCCATCTACATCAGTATAGCTGCATGTGTGGTTTTCATCATTAGCTGATTCTAACAGATCTCAACTCTCTTGTATTCCTCTAAAACGGTAGTATAAGTTGTTTTTTGTGAAACTGAAAATACTGCTTTATTGATGTATACAGCAGAAGATAATCCTCAGTCACATGTTATGGCTGGTAATTCAGTACCACAATGGACATAGAAGTCAGAGCACATACAGTGATCTGACAATAACCCAAAAATATAGAACGAGCTCTGAGACGTGGGAACTCTGCTGACCGCAATCCCTAATCCTCTCCAACCACACTAGAGGCAGCCGTGGATTGCGCCTAACGCTCCCTATGCAACTCGGCACAGCCTGAGAAACTAGCTAGCCTGAAGAAAGAAAATAAGCCTACCTTGCCTCAGAGAAATACCCCAAAGGAAAAGGCAGCCCCCCACATATAATGACTGTGAGTTAAGATGAAAAGACAAACGTAGAGATGAAATAGATTTAGCAAAGTGAGGCCCGACTTACTGAACAGAGCGAGGATAGGAAAGGTAACTTTGCGGTCAACACAAAACCCTACAAACAACCACGCAAAGGGGGCAAAAAGACCCTCCGTACCGACTAACGGCACGGAGGTACACCCTCTGCGTCCCAGAGCTTCCAGCAAGCAAGAAAAACAAATAAACAAGCTGGACAGAAAAAACAGCAAACAAAAATAACACAAGAGCAACTTAGCTATGCTGAGCAGCAGGCCACAGGAACATCCAGGAGGAAACAAGTCCAATACTAGAACATTGACTGGAGGCCAGGATCAAAGCACTAGGTGGAGTTAAATAGAGCAGCACCTAACGACTTCACCACATCACCTGAGGAAGGAAACTCAGAAGCCGCAGTACCACTTTTCTCCACCAACGGAAGCTCATAGAGAGAATCAGCCGAAGTACCACTTGTGACCACAGGAGGGAGCTCTGCCACAGAATTCACAACAGTCACATGCATCGATAGAGTGATATTTTCAGTTTCACTTAATTGGTCTGTCAATACTCAGAACAAACTCATCTCCTCTAATCTCAGCATCTGTTTACAAAGTCCCATTTTGCTGTATATCCTCTTTTATATCCAATTAATTCAGAGCTCTTTCCTGCAGTTCATCAATACTCTAATCCCCCTGTACATAGCCCAATCCTGAAGTATATCTCTCAATTATCCCCAATACACAGCCCAATTTTTCTGTATATTTCTCCTCTCATCCCTTCTGTGCAAATCCCCATCTTGCAGTATATCCCTCCCCTTAGCTCTATTCTGCAATGTATCCTCTCAATCCATCTTACAGACCGAGCAGTGTTCCTGCAGGATGCCAAATACTTGAACTAGAGGGTCTTTTGACCACTTGAACCACTAGACTACTAGTGGATGGTTCCTGATGGGTAAATAAAGCCTGGAGTGCCATCATTCGTGGGATGTTATGTACAAAATATTGGAGGTTTAAAAATGTTCATATTGGTAAAAATTTATAATTATATTTATAAACATGTAACATTTGCCATTACAACATTAAAAACTATTTTGTTTTGCAATATATGGGTGCTGAAGTATGAAAATGGTTAACACACGGAGGACAATATGGATTAAAATAATCCATTCTTTGGGATGAAAATTGGACGATTTTTCATACTCTCAACTGAACCCAATCTTTGGCAAATTGCACAAATGCAGAAAGACCAAAAAGAAGTAGCCATAAACCACAACGGAAAGTAAAACATGATTAATTATTGAAATATAAACTAGTTGGCAAAATTTTCACACATTGGTTGTCGAGGGTGCAGGCAATTTCAGGAAAATCAAGCTGGTGAATTGTAAATGTATTTAATGAGATGATGAACACTTAGAGGTATGTGTCTCACTGACATATATATATATATATATAGAGAGAGAGAAACTGTATATATGTTTTCACGAATATTTGAGCCCATGGATCCAATATATGTAGAGATGAGCGGTGTTCGAGTCGAACTGTTCACCAATCTCAAATTCGAGCTGTTTTGGGCGGTGTTCGAGTGGTTCGATGAACCCGAACAATTTGCTTAAAATTCGGCTGTTCGAGTTTATGTTTGATAACTGTTCTTTCAGCAAAAGCCTCGCTTGATTTGCACATTAAAACTGTTTATCATTGTTCATAGACTGTTTCAGTGTATAGTGGGGGGGGGGGCGCGAGGGATAGATCTGTGCTGAAATAACGCCGATCTCCATTTTTTTTCTTTCTCACTTTTACAGTGGGGCGGTGCAGTCTCTCAGCCTATCAACAGTGCACACACACACAGCAATGTGCATGTGATGCACACAAACAAGGGCATGTGTCATTGGCTGTGTATGTCACATGTCCTTGCCCTATAAGAACCAGCCATTCGCCCCGTCGCCACCATTTCCTCACTGCTGCAGCTTAGTGTTAGAAGGCACCGCTGCTGCTGTGGGCGCTATACAGACAAAGAGTGTTTTTTTTGGAGCGCATTGTCAGAGAGATAGGTTTAGGGAGTCGGGAAGAGTCGGGACTAGTTGTAATATCAGCCCTTTTCAGGGTAGGTTACAGCAGTTCATAGCACTGTTTGCCAGGCAAGTCTGTGCCAATGCTGTGCAAGTGTTTGTCACAGCATTTGGTGTAATCTAGCTCAGCCAATCCTTTTGGGCTAGTAGCATTGTCTGATAGTCATCTGAGTAGCCTGCCTGTGAAAATAACTACACCGCCTGTGTATCTCTATTTTCACTGCATCTAATCCAGTTAATAGCTTAGGGCCTAGGAGCAGTGTCTGCACGTCAGCAGAGCATCCCGCCTGTAAAACAAACTATACCGCCTGTGTATCTCTATTTTCACTGCACCTACTCCACTTAATAGTTTAGGGCCTAGGAGCACTGTCTACACGTCAGCAGAGTAGCCTGACTGTGAAAAAAATTATACCGCCTATGTATCTCTATTTTCACTGCATCTAATCCAGCTAATAGTTTAGGGCCTAGGAGCAGTGTCTGCATGTCAGCAGAGAAGCCCGCCTTTGAAACTAACTACACCGCCTGTGTATCTCAATTTTTACTGCATCTAATCCTGTTATTAGTTTTGGGCCTAGGAGCAGTGTCTGCACGTCAGCAGAGTAGCCCGCCTGTGAAACAAACTATACCGCCTGTGTATCTCTATTTTCACTGCATCTAATCCAGTTTTTAGTTTTAGGCCTAGGAGCAGAGTCTACATGTCAGCAGAGTAGCCCGCCTGTGAAACAAAATATACCGCCTGTGTATCTCAATTTTCACTGCATCCAATCCAGTAAATAGTTTAGGGCCTAGGAGCAGTGTCTGCATGTCAGCAGAGTAGCCCGCCTGTGAAACAAACTATACCGCCTGTGTATCTCTATTTTCATTGCATCTAATCCAGTTAATAGTTTAGGGCCTAGGAGCAGTGTCTGCACGTCAGCAGAGTAGCCTGCCTGTGAAACAAACTATACCGCCTGTGTATCTCTATTTTCACTGCATCTAATCCAGTTAATAGTTTAGGGCCAAGGAGCAGTGTCTGCACGTCAGCAGAGTGGCCCGCCTGTGAAACTAACTACACCGCCTGTGTATCTCAAATTTTACTGCATCTAATCCAGTTAATAGTTTTGGGCCTAGGAGCAGTGTTTGCACGTCAGCAGAGTAGCCCACCTGTAGAACAAACTATACCCCACCTGTGTATCTCAATTTTCACTGCATCTAATCCAGTAAATAGTTTAGGGCCTAGGAGCAGTGTATGCACGTCAGCAGAGTAGCCCGCCTGTGAAACAAACTATACCGCCTGTGTATCTCTATTTTCACTGCATCTAATCCAGTTAATAGTTTTGGGCCTAGGAGCAGTGTCTGCCTGTCAGCAGAGTAGCCCGCCTGTGAAACAAACTATACCGCCTGTGTATCTCTATTTTCACTGCATCTAATCTACTTAATAGTTTAGGGCCTAGGAGCAGTGTCTGCACGTCAGCAGAGTAGCCCACCTGTGAAACAAACTATACCGCCTTTATATCTCTCTTTTCACTGCATCTAATCCACTTAACAGTTTAGGGCCTAGGAGCAGTGTCTGCACGTCAGCAGAATAGCCCGCCTGTGAAACAAACTATACCGCCTGTGTATCTCTATTTTCACTGCATCTAATCCACTTAATAGTTTAGGGCCTAGGAGCAGTGTCTACACATCAGCAGAGTAACCCACCTGTGAAACAAACTATACCGCCTGTGTATCTCAATTTTTACTGCATCTAATGCTGTTATTAGTTTTGGGCCTAGGAGCAGTGTCTGCACGTCAGCAGAGTAGCCCGCCTGTGAAACAAACTATACCGCCTGTGTATCTCTATTTTTACTGCATCTAATCCTGTTATTAGTTTTGGACCTAGGAGCAGTGTCTGCACATCAGCTGAGTAGCCCACCTGTGAAACAAACTATACCGCCTTTATATCTCTCTTTTCACTGCATCTAATCCACTTAACAGTTTAGGGCCTAGGAGCACTGTCTACACGTCAGCAGAGTAGCCCGCCTGTGAAACAAACTATACCGCCTGTGTATCTTAATTTTCACTGCACCTACTCCACTTAATAGTTTAGGGCCTAGGAGCAGTGTCTGCACGTCAGCAGAGAAGCCTGACTGTGAAACAAATTATACCGCCTATGTATCTCTATTTTCACTGCATCTAATCCAGCTAATAGTTTAGGGCCTAGGAGCAGTGTCTGCATGTCAGCAGAGAAGCCCGCCTTTGAAACTAACTACACCGCCTGTGTCTCTCAATTCTGACTGCGTCTAATCCAGTTAATAGTTTGGGGCCTAGTACCACAGTTTGGCCACTCAGTTCTGCTCGGTTTTCATCCATCGGTTGTTGTGCCAACAAGTACAGATTCAGATTTGCCAATTAGTTAAGCACTAAAATGAGTGGCAAATGGCCTGCTGCTGGTGGAAAGGGGAATAGGCACATTGGAAAGGGAAAAAAAGGTTGTGTCCGTGGGGTAGGTGGTAAAGCAACAGTAACATCTGCAGAAGAAAGACCATCTTCCAGCCAAAGTAAGATGTCTACTTCTTTTTGTGGACAATCTGATATGATCCCTTTCTTACGACCATCGCTACAAGCATCACCAAAAATTCCAGATGAGGCACAAAAACAGCAGGTGCTTGAGCGGATATCAAGTGCTCGTTCAAGTGGGCTCTTCTCCATGTCAACTTCAACATCACAACTACTCCAGTCCTCAGAGTTGTCACCCATATCACACTTGTTTCCTCACAGCTCCCAAATCTCCAGCTGCCCGTCTGAGCATGGGGTAACACACATGGTTGAGTCTGTAGAGCTGTTTACGCATACTATAGCCTGGGAATCAGAGGTCTGCTCTAGAGCTTCTGTGAATCCAGACGAGGAAATGATCTGCACTGATGCTCAGAATCTTTGTGAGTCGGATCCAAGCCCAGATGAAGAAGGTTCTGAGCATAATGTAGACCCTCGTTCCCAAACTGTAACTCCTGTTGGTGGAGACAATGAGGAAGATGATGAGTCTGAGATACCTGATTGGAACGAAAACTTGAATTTTCGGTCAGGGCAGGAAGAGGTTGGCTCTGAGGACGACAGGTGTGAGAACACACAGGATAATGATGACGAGGTTGTAGACCCCACTTACTGTCAACCCCCAGTCTGCCAGTCCATGAGGTCAGCAGAGGAGGATGCTAGTGACGAGTCTGACGACGAGGTAACGGTGCGCCTTCCTGGACAGAGACGGAGTACTGGAAGCACGTCAACAAGTGCAACATCAACCCCAACTGTGCCTCAGACTAGAAGTCGTGGTGGCTCTTCAGGTCGCACGGGCTCTAAGCCTTGCATAGCCTGGTCATTTTTTGACATCGCAAAGGATGACCCAACTCATGTTGTCTGTAAGATTTTTCAACAAAATCTCAGTAGAGGCCAAAAAATCACTAACTTGAGTACTTCATGCATGAACCAGAAAAAAAGAGAAAAAGGAGCCACTATATATATATGCACACCACGGACATATGAAACAACAATAACTCATATAAAGTAACAAGAATTTTATTGGCAAACCACACAAAGAAAATTTAAAACATAATTAAAAACAATGCATATAAACAACTTGGTCCCTCCGTTATTATAAACATATAGTGTTATAGTACACAATCATATGCCTGCAAAACAATGTAAAGGGAAAACCTATCCCCTGGCTCATGAGGTCAAAATGGGGACATACCCAAAACCTGGACACAAATACTGACTGCCCTGAGCCACCAAACTGATGGAAAAGTGCATGCAAAAGAGCGGAAAACAGTAGCTAACTGCACAATAACATAGTGACCTACAAGCGATCACTCATAACGGACGCATGGGGGAAAAACCCCAAACAAGAAATAGGCAGTAAGACAGTGCCCAGTACGATTAGCGGGTTAAATAACTCATAATAGTGCCAAGAGGTGCAGTATTACCCAGAGGAGTAACAGAGGACAGAATCCCCATGTGCAGGCACACCGGAACCAAGACAACGTGACCCCACGCGTATCGCCCTCTGAATAGGGCTTTGTCAGGGGAAGAACATGCATGAACCGTCACATGGATATGAGGCATAAGTTGCAGTGGGAAGCTCACTGTGCTACAATGCGGCCAAGTGGGCCGGATCAACCACCGTCTGCCCCATCAAGTGCATCCATGTCCTCTTCATCCTCTGTGACTGTGGGGACAGCAGTCGCACATGGTTTTGGATGCAGACCTTCCACCTCTTTACCTGCAACAGCCAGTGTGATTGGCAGGTCATCAGGACATTTGCTAGTGGAAACACCTGCTGGTGTTGAGCGCTTCCCAACATCGACACCACATTTTGATCAAGGCAACATAACATCTCCGCCTGCACCTTCCTCACAGACCAGCAGTTTGCCGGGGACACCCTACTCAACTCCATCTAAGCACGGCAGCCAGCCCTCAGTCCCTCAGATGTGGACAAGTAAAGGACCATTTCCTCCTAGCCATGACAAAGCTAAGAGGTTGAATTTCTCCATCAGCAAGCTGTTGGCTACAGAAATGCTGCCTTTGCGCCTGGTGGACACAGAGGACTTTCGAGACCTTATGTCCGTTGCAGTGCCCCAGTACCACATGCCCAGTCGCCACCACTTCTCAAAGAAAGCTGTGCCTGTGCTACACCAGCATGTCGCACACAACATCACCGCTTCCTTGAGAAACTCTGTGTGTGACAGGGTGCATTTCACCACTGACACTTGGACGAGTAGACATGGACTGGGGCGTTACATGTCAGTGACTGGGCTACGGCGACATCAGAAGAAGGGGCTGCTGTCCAAGTCTTGCCGTCCCCACGAGTTGCTCGTCGATCCTCTGTATCTAGAAGTTCCTCCACTGCTTCTGCCTCCTCAACCTCCTCTCGGTCCTCCACCTGCACCCAAAGCCTGTCTAGTAATGCCACGTGCATTGTAACTGCGCAGAAGGAATCCTGCACACCTCACTATGCTGTCACCAGGGCTCAACGGCATCAGGCAGAGTTTACATTGAAATGTCTGGGAAATGTGAGTCACACAGCAGAGGAGTTGTGGTCATCTCTGGAGATCGAGTTCCATCAATGGTTGTCTCCACTCAAAACTGCAGCCACGGAAGGCTGTGTGCGACAAGGCTGCAAACCTGGGTGCAGCCCTTTGCCGGGGCAATGTCACACATGTGCCTTGTATGGCTCACGTTTTGAACCTGGTTGTCCAGCAATTTTTATCCCACTATCCCAGACTAGATGGGCTTCTGCAGAGGGCGCGGTCGCTGTATGCTCACTTCCGCCATTCGCATCCCGCAGCTCAACGACTTGCACCTCTACAGAAGTCGTTGGGCCTGCCAGTTTACCGGCTGAAATGCGATGTGCCCACATGGTGGAATTCAACTCTGCACATGTTGCAGCGACTGTGGCAGCACCGACGAGCCCTGGTGCAATATGTTATGACGTATAGCCTGGGCCAACAAGATCAAGAGGTGGGGCAAATCACGCTGCAGGAGTGGTCTCAGATCATGGACCTATGCACCCTTCTGCACAGTTTTGAAATAGCAACGAAGATGTTTAGTGCTGACAATGCCATTATCAGCATGACCATTCCGGTGATTTACATGCTGGAGCACACCTTACACAGTGTTCGGAGTCAGGTGGTGGAACAAGAGGAGGAGGAGGAATAGGAGGAGTTGTATGCGGAAGGGATCATATCTCCAAGGTCAAGAAGGTTGGCAGCACCAAGGCGGCTGGCATTGGAGGCTGGGGAGAGGGATTACTGAGGGCACATGGTAGCAGCCAAGCTGTTGAGGAAGGTGCAGGAGGCGAGGAAGAAGTGGAGGACGATCTGGCGCTGGGCATGGAAGACTCATCAGATGTGGGAGACCTTGATCAAATTTCTGTTGTGCGAGGTTGGGGGGAGAGGGCAGATGAAGGAAGCATGATTCTCATCTTGCCACCACCAAGACAACAAGGACTTGGTCCTCCTGGACGCGCAAGACACATGAGTGCCTTCTTGCTGCACTACCTGCAACATGACCCTCAGATTGTCAAAATCCGAAGTAATGCCGATTACTGGGTTGCCACACTCTTAGATTCCCGGTACAAAAGCAAATTTGGCAAAATAATTCCTGCCATAGAAAGGGATTCACGCATGCAGGAGTATCAGCAGAGACTGTTACAGGACCTAACATCTGCTTTTACACAAAACACCAGTGGTGTACGTAGTCAATCTCTGAGTTCTAACTTGCCAACCGTGGGACTATCGAGTCATCCCTCAAACTGTAACAGTAACATTATATCTGGTGGTAACAGCAATTTTTTCCAATCGTTTCAAGATTTTTTAGACGATCCTTTGCAAGGCCACAGGAGACAAGAAGTCTGACACACAGCCAACGCCTAGAGAGGATAGTACAAGAGTATCTCCAAGTTAACATCGATATCATGACTGTGGAATTGGACCCTTGCTCATTTTTGGCTTCCAATCTTGAAAAATGGCCTGAGCTCGCCACTCACGCCTTAGAGATCTTGTCGTGCCCCGCAGCCTGCGTTCTCTCTGAAAGTGTGTTCAGCTCTGCTGGTGGTGTGCTGACAGATAAGCGCACGCGGCTGTCCAGTGGCAATGTAGACAGACTAACGTTCATCAAGATGAACAAATCCTGGATCCGCAAGGACTTTTCTACCCCTGTGTTATCTTGGGGAGACTAAAAGTTTGATGTTTTTTTAAAATCACCTCACCAACCGTTTTAAAAATCTCTGGTGAAAATTATGCCACTTAAGTGGTGTCTGTGGCCGAATTTTGGGAAAAAATGGAGACTGTTTTATTTAGTCCCCTTTTCTGAGTTTCACTTGACGTTGCCATCGTCAGTTCCAGGTGGGTGGGGTCGTCTGCAGAGTTGTTTGCTCATACTATGGCCTGGGATTCAGAGGTCTGATCCAAAGCTTCAGTGTCTGCTAGTCAGCAGAGCAGTCCAGTCACCCACAGCCTGTTTAGCTAAGTACTATTTTTAACGGCATCTGGCCCAGGAAATCCTATTGGGCCTAGTAGAATTTGGTGCAACTCAGCAGCATACCCCACCCATGAAGCAAGCTACACCGCCTGTTTATCTAACTACTATTTTGTAAGGGCATCTAGTCCAGGAAATCCTTTTTCTGCCTAGTATAATTTAGTGCTACTCAGCAGCGTACCCCACCAATGAAGCAAGCTACACTGCCTGTTGATCTAATTACTAATTTTTAACTGCATCTAGCCCAGGAAATCGTTTTGTACCTAATAGCATTTTGTGCTACTCAGCACAGTACCCCACCCATGAAGCAAGCTACACCGCCTGATTACCTAACTACTATTTTGTAACGGCATCTAGCCCAGGAAATCCTTTTGGGCCTAGTAGCAATTTCTGCTACTCAGCAGAGTACCCCACCCATGAAGCAAGCTACACCGCCTTCTTTCTTTCTCAATCTAACCCCTCGGCTCTGGGGTGTCCACTCTCCCTCCAGCTCTCTCCTTCTCACAGGTGGACTGCCGCATGTTTTCACACTGTGGCAAATCTTTTGGGCCCAGGCATAAGAAGTTGTCGAGGTAATGGATAATATGTGGAATAAAGAAAATGCGGCAGCACTCACCAGCTTCGGTGTGGTCTAAGTCCTTTATTGAGACATGTGAAACATCACCATTTTCTTCACGGCACGGGGGAGTGTGCATAGATCCCTGCTCACCTCCTCCCTTTTCACACTCCCCCGTGCCGTGAAGAAAATGGTAACATAGTAACATAGTAACATAGTTAGTAAGGCCGAAAAAAGACATTTGTCCATCCAGTTCAGCCTATATTCCATCATAATAAATCCCCAGATCTACGTCCTTCTACAGAACCTAATAATTGTATGATACAATATTGTTCTGCTCCAGGAAGACATCCAGGCCTCTCTTGAACCCCTCGACTGAGTTCGCCATCACCACCTCCTCAGGCAAGCAATTCCAGATTCTCACTGCCCTAACAGTAAAGAATCCTCTTCTATGTTGGTGGAAAAACCTTCTCTCCTCCAGACGCAAAGAATGCCCCCTTGTGCCCGTCACCTTCCTTGGTATAAACAGATCCTCAGCGAGATATTTGTTTTGTCCCCTTATATACTTATACATGGTTATTAGATCGCCCCTCAGTCGTCTTTTTTCTAGACTAAATAATCCTAATTTCGCTAATCTATCTGGGTATTGTAGTTCTCCCATCCCCTTTATTAATTTTGTTGCCCTCCTTTGTACTCTCTCTAGTTCCATTATATCCTTCCTGAGCACCGGTGCCCAAAATTGGACACAGTACTCCATGTGCGGTCTAACTAGGGATTTGTACAGAGGCAGTATAATGCTCTCATCATGTGTATCCAGACCTCTTTTAATGCACCCCATGATCCTGTTTGCCTTGGCAGCTGCTGCCTGGCACTGGCTGCTCCAGGTAAGTTTATCATTAACTAGGATCCCCAAGTCCTTCTCCCTGTCAGATTTACCCAGTGGTTTCCCATTCAGTGTGTAATGGTGATATTGATTCCTTCTTCCCATGTGTATAACCTTACATTTATCATTGTTAAACCTCATCTGCCAGTGCCACCTTTCAGCCCAAGTTTCCAACTTATCCAGATCCATCTGTAGCTGAATACTATCTTCTCTTGTATTAACTGCTTTACATAGTTTTGTATCATCTGCAAATATCGATATTTTACTGTGTAAACCTTCTACCAGATCATTAATGAATATGTTGAAGAGAACAGGACCCAATACTGACCCCTGCGGTACCCCACTGGTCACAGCGACCCAGTTAGAGACTATACCATTTATAACCACCCTCTGCTTTCTATCACTAAGCCAGTTACTAACCCATTTACACACATTTTCCCCCAGACCAAGCATTCTCATTTTGTGTACCAACCTCTTGTGCAGCACGGTATCAAACGCTTTGGAAAAATCGAGATATACCACGTCCAATGACTCACCGTGGTCCAGCCTATAGCTTACCTCTTCATAAAAACTGATTAGATTGGTTTGACAGGAGCGATTTCTCATAAACCCATGCTGATATGGAGTTAAACAGTTATTCTCATTGAGATAATCCAGAATAACATCCCTCAGAAACCCTTCAAATATTTTACCAACAATAGAGGTTAGACTTACTGGCCTATAATTTCCAGGTTCACTTTTAGAGCCCTTTTTGAATATTGGCACCACATTTGCTATGCGCCAGTCCTGCGGAACAGACCCTGTCGCTATAGAGTCCCTAAAAATAAGAAATAATGGTTTATCTATTACATTACTTTTGTTCTCTTAGTACTCGTGGGTGTATGCCATCCGGACCCGGAGATTTATCTATTTTAATCTTATTTAGCCGATTTCGCACCTCTTCTTGGGTTAGATTGGTGACCCTTAATACAGGGTTTTCATTGTTTCTTGGGATTTCACCTAGCATTTCATTTTCCACCGTGAATACCGTGGAGAAGAAGGTGTTTAATATGGTAGCTTTTTCCTCGTCATCTACAACCATTCTTTCCTCACTATTTTTTAAGGGGCCTACATTTTCAGTTTTTATTCTTTTACTATTGATATAGTTGAAGAACAGTTTGGGATTAGTTTTACTCTCCTTAGCAATGTGCTTTTCTGTTTCCTTTTTGGCAGCTTTAATTAGTTTTTTAGATAAAGTATTTTTCTCCCTATAGTTTTTTAGAGCTTCAATGGTGCCATCCTGCTTTAGTAGTGCAAATGCTTTCTTTTTACTGTTAATTGCCTGTCTAACTTCTTTCTTTAGCCACATTGGGTTTTTCCTATTTCTAGTCCTTTTATTCCCACAAGGTATTAACCGCTTACAGTGCCTATTTAGGATGTTCTTAAACATTTCCCATTTATTATCTGTATTCTTATTTCTGAGGATATTGTCCCAGTCTACCAGATTAAGGGCATCTCTAAGCTGGTAAAACTTTGCCTTCCTAAAGTTCAGTGTTTTTGTGACTCCCTGACAAGTCCCCCTAGTGAAAGACAGGTGAAACTGCACAATATTGTGGTCGCTATTTCCTAAATGCCCAACCACCTGCAGATTTGTTATTCTGTCAGGTCTATTAGATAGTATTAGGTCTAAAAGTGCTGCTCCTCTGGTTGGATTCTGCACCAATTGTGAAAGATAATTTTTCTTGGTTATTAGCAGAAACCTGTTGCCTTTATGGGTTTCACATGTTTTCACAACATGTGATGTTTCACATGTCTCAATAAAGGACTTAGACCACACCGAAGCTGGTGAGTGCTGCCGCATTTTCTTTATTCCTCATTTGCTGCACTGCTGTTTTCTATGCGAGCACCTCTACCTGGATTTCAGGCTCTCCGGTCACACCACTCATGGATTGTGGTAGCTCTTATTGACGTGGTGTGCGGTTCAGCTTTTTTCTTTGTTTATAATGGATATGTGCCGCCTTAAAAACATCCATGACAACACATTCGAGGTAGCGACTAAACGCATCAAATAGTGAGCAGGATATGGAGCACCCCATGGGCAAACAGCGATCTATGTAGTATGCTCCTTAACAGAAGCAGCCCAATGGCAAGACACTATTCGGAGGCACAGGTAGTAACCGGAACGCCCCCTCAATGTCTGTTTTGGCCATTAGGGTGCCACTTACCAACTTCCTGACCCGCTTGATTGCTTTGTCAAAGGAGGTACAGTACATAGTACTGTACTTGGTTCCGCATCGATGTTGTCGTTTACCGAGCTGCCCCTTGGATTTGACAAATAGTGGATTAGTCTGAATGTATTGGGTTCATTTTTTGGCACAACTCCCAATGGGGGTACCACTATGTCTTACAAAAAAACACCATAAGAGGAAAAAACCTCCACTAATTCTTGACGAAAAAACCCAGTACACAGGCAAACATGCTTACCTGTCCAAGGCCTCCAAACAATTACACTAACCAAAGTGCAGCGGACCCAAGTTAAGATGTTGGATGACAGATGCACAGGTGCAATAATACCAATAATGCAGCCAGCCTACAATCAGGATTTGGCCGCCTAATAGGCCTTGAGCCATATGCTCTGCTTTTCTGTGTGAACATGCCACATACAGATTATTTTGCACAGGTGTGCCAGGCGGCCAAATCCTGATTGTAGGCTGGCTGCATTATTGGTATTATTGCACCTGTGCATCTGTCATCCACCATCTTAACTTGGGTCTGCTGCACTTTGGTTAGTGTAATTGCTTGGAGGCCTTTGGCAGGTAAGCATCTTTACCTGTGTACTGTTTTTTTTTTGTACCACTACGTCTTCTAAGGAAAGTGTTCTGAATGGACCTGCTGCCATTCTACCTAAAGATATTTTTTTTTTTTTTGTCAAGACGTCTGGGTGTTGGTAGAGTGAGTTTAGATTTTTACTCCAGCCTTTCTTGATTTTAGAAGGGCATGACATGCCTATATCTGTGTCTCCTCCTCCTTTTTCTCCTCCACCTCTTTTCTTTTCGCATGACTATTTGTAGTTGTGACTTTTCCATGTTTGTTGTGTCTTCTGAGCAGTTTGTCAGCTTTTGGACACCTTTTAATGTGTTTTCTATGTGTTTTCCATGTGTTTGTATGTGTTTGTGTTTGCCTGCCATTGGTTTCAATGGGGTTCGATGGTGTTCATCGAACAGTTCGGCGAACACCTCCCTGTTCGACGAACCGAACCCGAACACTAGGGAGGTGGCTCAACACTAATTATATGTCCATTTTGCAAGCCAGCGATAAAATCTTGCCATACGGATGTCATACGGATGTCACATGGATGCTTACATGTGAAAAAAATCACTGTTCAGGGAACATTTCTGCGATTCTCGTCCGTGTAAAATGGACTGATTTTTTTATACGTTGTGTATGACTCCAGCCTAAAGGAGATCCCCCAACATTAAACATAATGGTATTTTACTTACTGATCAGAAGAGTCTGATTGTTAGGACCTTGCAAAAGAACTGGGGCAGCAGCATTTTTTCCCCTCCACAGCAGCACTGCCACCTATCTGCAGTGTAGGGAAGTGCAGCACAGCCCTATGTATGTGAACGGAGCAGCTCCCTGTACAGCAGTGCCACTTTGACAGTAAAAATGATGAAGGAGAATTGACCTAATAACTGAGTGTATTTACACCATTGTATAATAATTGGGAATATCCCTTAAAAATAAAAGGAATATCTGCAGATTATTTTACCTTTTTTTCCCTATGGTTGGATTTTTTTTTTTTTCAATTTTTGCAAGGTTGTTTCCACCAATCTCTCCCATCGGAAAACAATGTACAGTCTGAGATATGTCAACACTGCAGTTTTTTACTTGGAACCAGAGGTGACTCCAGGTCACCAATAAGCTGCAACCTTAGAAGGAAGACAGGCTTTTCAATGACTGTCCAATAATACGGAAAATCTGATGGTTCAGAACCTGTCCGGTCCCTTTTAGGCTGCATTCATTTATATCTTCAGTTTTAAAGCTAACGTCTTAAACAGGTAAAGTTTTACTTTTATACTTCCACATATATAGCAAATATTTGATACTGTATGTACCTACCTGAATTCGGCTGAGCAAGGAGTTCAACAAGCTGGAACGCCCCCAAGTCAAATGTTACGATTTGTTTCAGCCTTGTGGTATTGTGTTTTGGGGTAGTGTGGTGCCACCTGGAGGTCATTTTTCCTTTCTGCAGTTTTATGAAAATTAATGTTTAAACTGTATTTTGTGATCACATCGGGGATGTGTGGTTTGTTTGGTTATTTTCTTGCTGAAGGGGGGATGTTTACCTTTCAAATGGTGTATCATTTGTGTTTGTGGGTGCAGTATGAACGGAGATATAAAGTGATCACCGAAAAAGAGTATTTTGAAATAATATAGAAAGATTAAAACATTTTTTTTTGCTCATTACCATTGAATACCAAAATATGAGTCTACTAAGGAGGAACTGAAGAATGGAGGGCTGCACTAAAATCCCATACATCAAGCAGCACATAATGTGCAAAGCACCAAAACACCCAGTCTCTAAGTATAAATGCACTATGAGATTGGCCAAGTGCTCACATATATAAATTGAGACAAAGGGTGATAGGTAAGCAATACTCTAAGGCCGGTGTCCTACTTGCAACTGCAATGCGAGAAACTCGCGCAAGTCTCTCGCCTCAATACCCAGCACTGCCGCCGGCACTCGGGACCAGAGTGTGCGGCTTCATGTATTTCTATGCAGCTGAACGCTCCGGTCCGAATTGCCGGCAACTCGCACGAGTTTCTCGCAATGCATTTGCAAGTGGGACAGTGGCCTAGCCTATGATTACGGAGGAGTCAGTGAGGCCCACCAGCACTGCCCCAAAGTGCACAGATGTAGTGTGGATTATAACTATGGAACAAGAACAAGATACTTTATTCACAAAGACCATACATATTGTCTGTACAGAGCTCTCTGCAGTAACAGAACAGACTAAGCTGAAAAAATAAGGGGTGGTCAGCTAGTATTAATCAAGCTCTGATGACTGAAGAACCTTCCAGCTCTGGATTGTTTCTGAAGTTATCCCACTCCCTCCCCCTCCCGATTTCACCGGATTATATTGCTGTTACTTCTTTACTTATTATCTTTTCAATTTCATCTTCTCACCCTTGCTTCCAAAAACTGTAATAAAGGATTTAGCGCGAATGTGAGAGCTAAGTCCCCTGCCTCGCCTGTTCCTTTAATTCAAATTTTAATGAGCTGTGCTGGCTGTATCCTGGTGCAGGGAGGATTCGGGCCATGCAATTGTATTGTGCTCTACATAAGGAGCAAGCATTTGTCTCTTCATCATTCTCGCTGCCTCCTGAATCCTCTACAATTGTCTGGGGTTCGACATGCATGACCCTGAATCAATTAGCAGACAAGCCATTTGCATTTTAGATGTGCTTGTCGGAGGATTCCAGGACAATTCTTGTTTCTTTCTTGATCTACTAATTCTGAGTAAAGGTGCAGATCTGTATCCAACAGCCAATGAAGTATATAAAAAACACAATAATGTGACTGCGTACGTTATGTGTGCAGAATTCTTTCCCATAACATAAATTGTGTGTATTGATCCTAATCTGCATTTATATCTTATGCATCTGTCAGCACTGCATTTTTTTCTACTATACAGTTTGCATTATAATTCATTGGAAATGTAATGGAGTTGTCTGTATCTGATACAGCTAATCTTATTACTACAATAGGATATTTTCTATTTTACATGGAACTGCAAGTAAACCCCATTGTTTTGATATTACTGAGCGTCTCTGAACATAAACAGACATGCTGCGGTCTGGAAAGAGGCGCCGCATGTCCGTTTACGCAGGGAGCCGCTGGCATCTTTTAATGCATAGTGGCAATGGGATTTCTTGAAATTCCCTCCACTATGCTGAATATTTTTCTGCCCAATGATGACAGAAGTATTCTAGGAGTGATACCTTTATTGGCTAACCAGAAAATAATAATGTTTGCAAGCTATCTGGTAATATGTGCAGAATTATTGAACAACAATTAGTGTGCAGAATTGTTATGCAACTAAATAAAACCCTGAAATTTTCCAGTCTGAAGTGCTTATTTTCATCTATGAGGCTGCTGTCACACTAGCAGTATTTGGTCAGTATTTTACATCAGTATTTGTAAGCCAAAACCAGGGGTGGAACAATTAGAGGAAAAGTATAAGGCCGGCGTCACACACAGCGTAAAACAATACGGTCCGTATATTACGGCCGTAATACGCTGAAAAGTCCCGAAAATAGTGGTCCGTAGCTCCTCCGTAGGCAGGGTGTGTCAGCGTTTTTTGCGCATGGCATCCTCCGTATGTAATCCGTATGGCATCCGTACTGCGTGGTTTTCTCGCAGGCTTGCAAAACCAACACACCGCTATAGAAGTGATCCATGTGTCCCAAAAATAAAAAAAATATATATATACTGTCTATATATATATATATATATATATATATATATATGTCAGTAGACACATATATGTATATATATTAATATTTATTCCAGCGCTATACAGCTTGAAAGCCGGTAATTCAATTACCGGCTTTTTCTTTCTCCTTCCTAAACCCGACATGATTTGAGACATGGTTTACATACAGTAAACCATGTCTTCTTTCCATTTTTTTTGCAGATTCCACACTACTAATGTCAGTAGTGTGTATCTGCAAAATTTGGGCGTTCTATCTACTAAATTAAAGGGTTAAATGGCGGAAAAAATTGGCGTGGGCTCCCGCGCAATTTTCTCCGCCAGAGTAGTAAAGCCAGTGACTGAGGGCAGATATTAATAGCCTGGAGAGGGTCCATGGTTATTGGGCCCCCCCCTGGCTAAAAACACCTGCCCCCAGCCACCCCAGAAAAGGCACATCTGGAAGATGCGCCTATTCTGGCACTTGGCCACTCTCTTCCCATTCCCGTGTAGCGGTGGGATATGGGGTAATGAAGGGTAAATGCCACCTTGCTATTGTAATTGCTTGCCTGAGGAGGCATTATTGTAATCTGGAATTGCTTGCCTGAGGAGGTGGTGATGGCGAACTCAGTCGAGGGGTTCAAGAGAGGCCTGGATGTCTTCCTGGAGCAGAACAATATTGTATCATACAATTAGGTTCTGTAGAAGGACGTAGATCTGGGGATTTATTATGATGGAATATAGGCTGAACTGGATGGACAAATGTCTTTTTTCGGCCTTACTAACTATGTTACTATGTTACTAAGGTGACATTAAGCCAAATTAATAATGGAGAGGCGTCAATTATGACACCTATCCATTATTAATCCAATTGAATGAAAGGGTTAAAAAAACACACACACACATTATTAAAAATTATTTAAATGAAATAAAAACAAAGGTTGTTGTAATATTTTATTTAACGCCCAATCCAATCACTGAAGACCCTCGATCTGTAAAAAAAAAAACATAATAAACCAACAATATACATACCTTCTGCAGATCTGTAAAGTCCAACGATGTAGATCCATCTGAAGGGGTTAAAATAATTTGCAGCCAGGAGTTCTGCTAATGCAACGCTACTCCTCGCTGCAAAACCCCAGGGAATGAAGGTAAAGTAGGTCAATGAGCTATATTTAGCTTCATTTGCGGTGAGGCGCCCTCTGCTGGCTGTTCATAGATCGTGGGAACTTACCTAGAAAGCCTGGGAGCTTTCAAGGAAAGTTCCCACGATCTAGGAACAGCCAGCAGAGGGCGCCTCACCGCAAATGCAGGTAAATATAGGTCATTGACCTACTTTACCTTCATTCCCTGGGGTTTTGCAGCGAGGAGTAGCGTTGCATTAGCAGAACTCCTGGCTGCAAATTATTTTAACCCCTTCAGATGGATCTACATCGTTGGACTTTACAGATCTGCAGAAGGTATGTATATTGTTGGTTTATTATGTTTTTTTTTTTACAGATCGAGGGTCTTCAGTGATTGGATTGGGCGTTAAATAAAATATTACAACAACCTTTGTTTTTATTTCATTAAAATAATTTTTAATAATGTGTGTGTGTTTTTTTAACCCTTTCATTCAATTGGATTAATAATGGATAGGTGTCATAATTGACGCCTCTCCATTATTAATTTGGCTTAATGTCACCTTACAATAGCAAGGTGGCATTAACCCTTCATTACCCCATATCCCACCGCTACACGGGAATGGGAAGAGAGTGGCCAAGTGCCAGAATAGGCGCATCTTCCAGATGTGCCTTTTCTGGGGTGGCTGGGGGCAGATGTTTTTAGCCAGGGGGGGGGCCAATAACCATGGACCCTCTCCAGGCTATTAATATCTGCCCTCAGTCACTGGCTTTACTACTCTGGTGGAGAAAATTGCGCGGGAGCCCACGCCAATTTTTTCCGCCATTTAACCCTTTAATTTAGTAGATAGAACGCCCAAATTTTGCAGATACACACTACTGACATTAGTAGTGTGGAATCTGCAAAAAAAATGGAGAGAAGACATGGTTTACTGTATGTAATCATGTCTCATATCATGTTGGGTTTAGGAAGGAGAAAGAAAAAGCCGGTAATTGAATTACCGGCTTTCAAGCTGTAGAGCGCTGGAATAAATATTAATATATATACATATATGTGTCTCACTGACATATATATATATATATATAATATATTCTATGTGTACACATTTATTCTACCTATTGGACTGTAAGCTGTCAGTGTGATTTTACTGTACACCGCACTGAATTACCGGCTTTTCTCTCTAACACCGCTGCGTATTTCTTGCAAGTCACACTGCTGGTCCGTGTGTAATCCGTATTTTTCACGCTTCCATAGACTTTCATTGGCGTATTTCTTGCGCAGTACGGTGACAAACGCAGCATGCTGCGATTTTCTACGGCCGTAGAAAGCCGTATAATACGGATCAGTTTAATACGGCAGATAGGAGCAGGGGCATAGAGAATAATTGTGCCGTATTTTTTGCGAGTTTTACGGACGTAGTTTCTGCGCTCTTACGTCCGTAAAACTCGCAAGTGTGACGCCGGCCTAATAGAAACATATGTACCACTTCTGCATTTATCACCCACTCCTGGCTTTGGCTTACAAATACTGATGTAAAATACTGACCAAATACTGCTAGTGTGACGGCAGCCTTAAAGTGAGAATAATAGCCAAAAAACTCAAAATGTTCAAAATAACATTTCTGGCATTGCCTGGGCATATTAAATATCTGTGGTTAGTTATAGCACCTCACTTCTCTTATTTTCCCATCACGCCTCTCATTTTCCCCCTCATATCTTTCATTTTCTCCCTTACACCTCTCATTTTCCCCCTCACTCCTCTCATTCCCCCCTAACACTTGTCATTTCGACCTCACAGCTGTCATTTTCCGATCACTCCACTATTTTCCCTCACTCCTTTTGCACTCACACCTTTTCATTTTCACCTCACACGCCTCATTTTCACCTCACACCTCTCATTTTACCCTCAGTATATACATGTTTTTCATCTCCGTCACATATAGTATACACCTGTATGTCATTTACTGTATATAGTATATACCTGTATGTCATCTCCCCTGTAAATAGTATATACCTGCTGTATGTCATCTCCTCCTGTATATTGTATATACCTATGTGTCATCTCCTCCTATATATAGTATATACCTGTATGTCATCTCCTGTATATAGTATATACCTGTATGTCATCTCCCCTGTATATAGTATATACCTGCTGTATGTCATCTCCTCATCTATATACCTGTGTCATCTCCTCTTTTATATAGTATATATCCGTATTTCATCTCCTCCTGTATATAGTATATACGTGTGTCATCTCCTTCTGTATATAGTATATACGTGTGTCATCTCCCCTGTATATAGTATATACCTTTATGTCATCTCCTCCTGTATGCAGTATATACCTGTGTGTCATCTCCTCCTGTATATAGTATATATCTGTGTGTCATCTCCTCCTCTATATAGTATATACCTGTATGTCATCTCCTCCTGTTTATAGTATATACCTGTGTGTCATCTCCTTCTGTATATAGTATATACCTGTGTGTCATCTCCCCTGTATATAGTATATATGTGTGTGTCATCTCCTCCTGTATATAGTATATACCTGTTTGTCATTGTTAAGGTTGGCAGAACGCACCGAATATATTTATTAAGATTGGTGCGTTCGCCACCCGGGATCCACCCTGCAGGAAAGAACCTGCTGCTAAATGAATGGCGGTACTATATGGCGGTACAATGTGATTACACACACGGTTTAACTTCACCCTGTGTGAAGGAAGTGATCCCTGTTAAGACACAGGGTCGCGGTAACACACAGAGAGCGCAAACAAGGAACCACAGAACTCTATCCCAGGACACAGGATTAGAGTTAGTGTAGACCTCTTGCGATCGACACCACAATTGGGGTATCAGAGGTAACTATTATGCACAGAAGTGCATGCTGTGCCACACTAGCGGACGCCACTAACCACCCAGACTTGGGTAACACGCTGCTTCATGTGTTAAAGCTGTGAGTTCAGCCGGGTGCTAGATTGCAGCCATACACCTTACGCAAACAGTCATACACAAGGGATGGGTTTTTTAAGGAACGACTTGCATTCATCAACACACACACACGATAACAATAGTCAATACTAGCGCATGGCCATGCGGGCCTTAAATAGTTGCAGCACGTTTAGGACCTTTCAAAGAAGGACCAATGGAATTGCTGCAGTACCTGAGCATGTGACCCTAGAACTCCACTGAGAGATCTTGCCCTGGGCATGCTCAGAACGTGAAAAGCAGGACTTAGTCCCAGAAGCGTCTGCTCGCCGCTGCCCAGGACTGACTTCAATGGCAGAAGCAGGAAATGCAGCAGTACTCTTAGGACAGAGTCAGACTGAGTGAGATGCTGGGATCGACGTCTCGGATGAGTAGGCTCCACTGCGGCAGGAGAAGAATGGGAGACCGCAGCGGAGATGGCCCGAGATTCCCCCTGTGCAGAGGCAGGAGCTCGACCCCTAACATTACCCCCCCCTCCTAGGGCCTCGCTACGTTCGAAGGCAGCAATGAGCTGCGGAGCCCGAATGTGCTCAGCAGGCTCCCAGGATCTATCCTCAGGACCGTAACCCCTCCAGTCCACCAAATAAAATTTTTTGCCACGAACAACCATGCACCCCAAAATAGCATTCACCTCGAAATCATCCGTAGATGAACCCGATGTCCCGGCAGATGATTCAGAAAACCGGGACATGTATACGGGCTTAAGGAGGGACACATGAAAGGTGTTGGTGATACCTAGGCGTGGAGGAAGGGCTAGACGGTAGACCACAGGATTAACCTGTTTGAGGACCTTGAAGGGACCCAAGTAGCGAGGAGCAAACTTAGTGGACTCAACACGCAGCCTGATGGTACAAGCGGAGAGCCACACTAAGTCGCCAGGAGCAAAGGTCGGGGCAGGGCGCCGATGTGCATCGGCGGAGGACCTCATTCTCTCCTTGGAGGCCCGGATGGCATCCTGAGTCCCAAATGTCTCAAGCCACCACTGCCCAGTCTGCCACCCTGGAGTCAGCAGAGGACACGGGCATAGGTACAGGAACCCGCGGATGCTGGCCGTGGTTAAGGAGGAAAGGAGTCTGACCGGTTGAGTCGGCTACAGCATTGTTAAGAGCAAACTCTGCACACGGTAACAAGGATGCCCAGTCATCCTGCCTAGCAGAAACAAAATGTCGCAAATAAGTGACCAGAATCTGGTTGGCTCTCTCAACCAACTTATTCGTCTCGGGATGATAAGCCGAAGAGAGATTTAACTCAATACTGAGTAGACAACAAAGCTCCCTCCAGAATCGAGATGCAAACTGGGGACCCCGGTCACTGACAATCTTGTCCGGCATACCGTGTAAGTGAAAGATGTGTTTGATGAACAAGGCTGCCAGAGCCCGTGCAGATGGTAGCCGTGGAAGAGGCACAAATGAACCATTTTGGAAAAATGGTCGATGATCACCTAGATAATGGTGCAACTACGAGACTTGGGTAAGCCCACCACAAAGTCCATCCCGACCATCTCCCAGGGCCTGTCCGCCACCGGCAGATGATAAAGCAAACCAGCTGGCCATTGCGGAGGGGACTTGTTCTTGGCGTAAGAGACACACGCCCGAACATAGTCTGCGACATCACGAGCCATATGCGGCCACCAGTATGTCCTCGCCAGTACCTCAGATGTCCTTTTGGAACCAAAATGTCCACCCACCCTGGACGAGTGTGCTCAAGAGAGAACCTCCGGTCGCAAACTGGGTGGTACAAAAGTCTTGCCCGGAGGCACAGACTCTAGCAAAACTGGGGCCACAGTTCTCAGGCTCTCGGTGGGGACAGGTTAATAAGCCGAGGCTCCTCTTCTTCCTCCACAGATGACACAACGGAGCGAGAGAGAGCATCGGCACGAATGTTCTTCTCCCCAGAAAGAAAATGAAGGGTGAAATGAAACCGGGAGAAGAACAAGGACCATCTGGCCTGGCGAGAATTTAACCGCTGGGCTGTCTGCAGGTAAACCAAATTTTTATGATCTGTGAAGACCTGGAAGGGAAAACGAGCTCCCTCCAAGAGATGTCTCCACTCCGAAAAAGCCAACTTCATGGCTAGCAACTCCCTGTCCCCGATGGAATAATTCCTCTCTGCTGGTGAAAAGGTCTTAGAAAAGAAGAAGCAAGGATGCTTCCGACCTTGAGCATCCTTTTGGAAGAGGACTGCTCCAGCACCAACAGAAGAGGCATCCACCTCCATGATAAATGGCTTATCTACGTCGGGGCGATGTAGGATGGGAGCGCTAGTGAAGTGTGACTTTATGGAGACAAAGGCCTTGGAGGCCTCCTCAGACCACAATTTGGGATTTGCCCCCTTCTTGGTGAGAGCAACCAAGGGAGCTACCAAAGTTGAGAAGTGCGGAATGAACTGGCGATAATAATTTATGAACCCCATAAAGCGCTGCATCGCTTTAAGAGAATGGGGTTCTTGCCAGTCCATCACCGCCTGCAGTTTGGCAGTATCCATAGCCAATCCCTGGGCGGAGATGATATAGCCAAGGAAAGGTAAGGACTAGGGTTGAGCGACTTTTAGTTTTTTAGGGTCGAGTCGGGTTTCGCGAAACCCGACTATCTCAAAAGTCGAGTCGAGTGGAATCGGCCGATTATTGCTAAAAGTCGGGGATCGACCGAAACACGTAATCCAATGCAAGTCAATGGGGGAGCATAGTCGGCAGTGAGTGGAGGCCAGGAAAACACCTACAGTGCCCATTTTAATGGCAAAAACATCCATTCTTGCTACTGAAGCTTGTCAATCTTAATTTACCTTATACTAATAGTAAGGCATTGGAAATTGGTGGTCATTTGGCTAAAGTTGTCGGGGGTAGGGCTGGTTCAAGCATTTAGTGGGCCCAGGAAATCTGGACCACGTCACGGCAATGGAGCAGGGAGAGGTAAGTATTTCAACTTTGCAATTGCTGTGATCCTGAGCAAGCAGGGGGGACCCACTCGTTGGCATTGGCACTGGCACAGGGCCCCTCAAAGTACAGCGGTGTGTTTGCATGGCGGAGGCGCCTCCCACCGGCAGCGACACTTTTGCGTACTATGAGGGGCCCTGTGCCAGTGATGTCACCAACGAGTATTTCCCCCCCCCACCTGATGAAGGAACCTGCACTTTCATCTGCACCTTCCTCTTTGTCCCCGTGTAAGGTGGTATGGTATGCGGGAAGGGGAACCTGACTTTCAGCAGGGTCAGATTCTGGCTGTGTCGCGTGCACGGGGAATGTAGCGTTCTGGGTCAATGTACCAGCAGACTCATCTATCATTGGCTGGGCAATGGGCAGGATGAGGAGGAAACACAGATATAGGCCCAAATAATAAAGTGGGCTAAATGCAGTTCAAAATTGGTAACAGGACTAACCAGGGGGCATTGCTTTGTTCAGTGGAGTACAACTGTAATGAGAGGCTGAAACAGTGAGTAGGCCCAAATCAGTAAGTAGGCTAAATGAAGTTCAAAATTGGTAACAGAAGTAAACAGGCGGCACTGGTTTGTTCAGTGTAGGAGAACATCAAGGAGCGGCAGACACTGTTAGTAGGGCCAACAAAACAAGTAGGCCAAATGCAGTGTTATATTAAAAACAATTTAACGAGAGCCTGAAGATAGAAGCTAGGGAAAGGCAACCTGGAGAACACCTTGGAGCGTAAGACACCATTTGTAGAACCCAAACCCAACTTGTAGGCCTAATGCAGTGTTGTTTCAACAACTACTTAACGAGAGCTTCAAAGATAGAAGCTAGGGAGAGGCAACCTGGAGAACACCTTGGAGCGGCAGACACCGTCCCTACAACCCAGACCCAACTTGTAGGCCAACTGCAGTGTTGTCTCAACAACTACTTTACAAGAGCTTGAAGATAGAAGCTAGGGAGAGGCAACCTGGAGAACACCTTGGAGCGGCAGACACCGTCCCTACAACCCAGACCCAACTTTTAGGCCAAATGCAGTGTTGTTTCAACAACTACTTAACAAGAGCTTGAAGATAGAAGCTAGGGAGAGGCACCGTGGAGAACACCTTGGAGCGGCAGACACCGTTTCTACAACCCAGACCCAACTTGTAGGCCTAATGCAGTGTTGTTTCAACAACTACTTAACGAGAGCCTGAAAATGGAATTTCAGGACAGGAAACCTGGAGAACAGCATGGAGCGGCATACACCGTTAGAATGCCCCAACCAAACTAGTAGCCCGACTGCAGTTGTTCGATTAAAAAACTATTTAACAAGAGCCTGAAGAATGAAGCTCAGGAAAGGCAACCAGGAGAACACCTTGGAGCGGCAGACACTGTTAGTAGCCCCCAACCAAACTAGTAGCCCCACTGCAGTTGTTTGATTAAAAAACTATTTAACAAGAGCCAGAAGATTGAAGCTCAGGAAAGGCAACCAGGAGAACACCTTGGAGCGGCAGACACTGTTAGTATGCCCCAACCAAACTAGTAGCCCCACTGCAGTTGTTTGATTAAAAAACTATTTAACAAGAGCCTGAAGATTGAAGCTCAGGAAAGGCAACCAGGAGAACACCTTGGAGTGGCAGATACTGTTAGTAGGCCCCAACCAAACTAGTAGCCCGACTGCAGTTGTTCGATTTAAAAAACTATTTAACAAGAGCCTGAAGATTGAAGCTCAGAAAAGGCAACCAGGAAAACACCTTGGAGCGGCAGACACTGTTAGTAGGCCCCAACCAAACTAGTAGCCCGACTGCAGTTGTTCAATTAAAAAACTATTTAACAAGAGCCTGAAGATTGAAGCTCAGGAAAGGCAACCAGGAGAACACCTTGGAGCGGCAGACACCATCTCTACAACCCAGACCCAACTTGTAGGCCTAATGCAGTGTTGTTTCAACAACTACTTAACGAGAGCCTGAAAATGGAATTTCAGGACAGGAAACCTGGAGAACAGCACGGAGCAGCATACACCGTTAGTAGGCCCCAACCAAACTAGTAGCCCCACTGCAGTTGTTCGATTAAAAAAATATTTAACAAGAGCCTGAAGATTGAAGCTCAGGAAAGGCAACCAGGAGAACACCTTGGAGCGGCAGACACTGTTAGTAGGCCCCAACCAAACTAGTAGCCCCACTGCAGTTGTTCGATTAAAAAACTATTTAACAAGAGCCTGAAGATTGAAGCTCAGGAAAGGCAACCAGGAGAACACCTTGGAGCGGCAGACACCGTCTCTACAACCCAGTCCCAACTTGTAGGCCTAATGAAATGTTGTTTCAACAACTACTTAACAAGAGCTTCAAGATAGAAGCGAGGTAGAGGCAACAGAGAGAACACTTTGGAGCGGAAGACTCAGATTGTAGACCACAACGAAACTTGTGGCCCCAATGCAGTGTTATAATTCTTTTTTTTTTTTTTTAAAGGAGGAGGACAGCTGTATTAAGTGGCGCAGACAAACACTGCTAGTAGGCCTTACACCACAAAGTAGGCTCACTGCAGGATGAAAAAAGTTACATGGGTACACGGTCGGCATTGGTGTGCTCAGCGGAGGACAAATGGAAGGAGGGACCGCAGACAGACTTAGTAGGCCTAAAATTGAAAAAATAGGCTCAAAGCAGTTTGAATTATCTTGCAGGGGTACACAGGCAGCATTGGTGTGGTCAGCGGAGGACGATTGGAAGGAGTGTCTGACACACTTAGTACTCCAAAAAATAAATAGATGTTAATGTCTCACAAAACAACAAAACCAAAAAACAAAAGGGTGGCATACTTAGGTAGAGGGGTGGGCTCCTCTGCTGAGTTTCAGACATAGTAATTTGGCGCTAAGTATTTACTGGTGTCAATATAGGACACTGACCCTGACTATTTTAACTAGCATCATACATGTCAACAAATTGGTATTGTCAGTGCCAGGCATTGAAGGATGTCAGCGCATAGACTAAACATTGGTGGAGCTGTGAGAGATAATTTTGCAAGTGATAGAACAGTGTTTGAGCTGGAGGGGGGGAACTCTCTTGTGGCCGGCGGTACAGGCCCAGGGCCCCTCATGTTACAACAGTGTGTCTGACGTTGGTTGCGTGCCACCACCGCCAGAGACACTTTATTGTACTATGAGGGACCCAGTGGCAGTGCCGTCGACCAAAAATGGGCACACCCACCTCTTCAGACAAACGGCACTCTCAAGGGTGCTTGCGCCAAGTGGCGAGACCATGGCCCCGTGGGGGGAGTTAGCCCATTTAGGGAGGTGTAAACATGTCATATGCTGGACAAACAGCTGCTGCAAATTAAGAGATTGGAACAGTCAGTAAGACCAGTCCACAAGCGAGACCTTTTTATAGGAGAACTAGGTGTCAGCCGGGAAAGGTGGGGCAAAATAATTAGAAATCCATGAGTGGTTCATTTTAATGAAGGTTAGATCATCAACATTTTGGGTAGCCAGACGAGTCCCTTTTTTAGTCAATATTGAACCAGCAGCACTGAATACTCTTTCTGATAGCACACTAGCTGCTGGGCAAGCAAGCTCCTGCAATGCATATTCTGCCAATTCAGGCCAGGTGTCTATTTTGGATGCCCAGTAATCAAATGGGAATGACGGTTGAGGGAGAACATCGATAAGGGATGAAAAATAGTTAGTAACCATACTGGACAAATGTTGTCTTCTGTCACTTTGAATTGATGCTGCAGTACCTGTCCTGTCTGCGGTCATTGCGAAATCACTCCACAACCTGGTCAGAAAACCCCTCTGTCCAACGCCACTTCTGATTTGTGCACCTCTAACACCTCTGCCTTGTTGCCCCCTGCAGCTCGTGTGAGAACCATCACCGGCGCTGTGTGCTGGGAATGGCTGAATGAAACGGTCTACCAGAGTTGCTTGTTTGGCTGCTAATATTTGTTCGAGGTTCTCATGTGGCATGATATTTTGCAATTTGCCTTTATAGCGAGGATCAAGGAGGCAGGCCAACCAGTAATCATCATCGGTCATCATTTTAATAATGCGTGGGTCCCTTTTGAGGATACGTAAATCATAATCCGCCATGTGGGCCAAAGTTCCAGTTGTCAAATCTGCGGTTGTGCTGGGTTGAGGGGCAGTTTCAGGCAAATCTACGTCACTTGTCTCTCTCAAAAAACCTGAACCCGGCCTTGCAACGCCACCAGTTTCTATTGGCCCCGGAGAAGCTTCCTCATTCCAAAAATACTCATCCCCATCATCCTCCTCGTCCTCCTCCTCTTCGCCCGCTACCTCGTCCTGTAGATTGCCCTGACCAGACAATGGCTGACTGTCATCAAGGCTATCCTCTTCCTCGGCTGCAGACGCCTGCTCCTTTATGTGCTTCAAACTTTGCATCAGCAGACGCATTAGGGGGATGCTCATGTTTATTATGGCATTGTCTGCACTAACCAGCCATGTGAATTCCTCAAAACACTGAAGGACTTGACACAGGTCTTGTACCTTCGACCACTGCACACCTGACAACTCCATGTCTGCCATCCAACTGCCTGCCCATGTATGTGTATCCTCCCACAAATACATAACAGCACACCTCTGTTCGCACAGTCTCTGAAGCATGTGCAGTGTGGAGTTCCCCCTTGTTGCAATGTCGATGATTAGGCAATGCTGGTGAAGGTTCAAAGACCGCTGATGGTTCTGCATACGGCTGGAGTGTACGGGCGAACGGCAAATATGCGTGCAAAGTCTGCGCACTTTGAGGAGCAGGTCGGGTAACCCCGGATAACTTTTCAGGAAGCACTGCACCACCAGGTTTAAGGTGTGAGCCAGGCAAGGAATGTGTTTCAGTTGGGAAAGGGCTATGGCAGCCATAAAATTCCTTCCGTTATCACTCACTACCTTGCCTGCCTCAAGATGTACAGTGCCCAGCCATGACTGAGTTTCTTTCTGCAAGAACTCGGACAGAACTTCCGCGGTGTGTCTGTTGTCGCCCAAACACTTCATTGCCAATACAGCCTGCTGAGGCTTGCCACTAGCTGTCCCATTAGAAAATGGTCTGTGTTGACCATGGAATGATGATGCTTTGGCGGCAATTTTCAGAAAGGGTCTTTCTGAATCCGTTAAAGATGTTATGGTGGGGTTTCCAACGCCTTTCGGTCTGAGTGATTCTATGTCTCTGGCCATTCAGATTGACCGGCGCTTGCGGGAGCGCAGAACTGTGCACGCTGTGGCGTTGTCCTCAGAGCAGATTCCTGAGCCAATGCAGTGTGATAGGATTCTGTCTAGAACGGAACAACAAGGATTCAGACGTCAGAATAGGTTGTGTTATTATTGTGGCGACGCTTCTCATGTCATTTCAGTCTGCCCTAAGCGGACAAAGAGGATCGCTAGTTCATTTACCATCAGTACTGTACAACCTAAATTTCTGTTATCTGTGTCCTTGATCTGCTCATTGTCATCATTTTCTGTCATGGTGTTTGTGGATTCAGGCGCCGCCTTGAACTTAATGGACTTTGAGTTTGCCAGGCGTTGTGGTTTTCCCTTGCAGCCTTTTCAGAACCCTGTTCCTTTAAGGGGCATTGATGCTACACCTTTGGCTAAAAATAAGCCCCAGTTTTGGACACAGGTGACCATGCGCATGGCGCCAGCCCATCAGGAAGATTGTCGATTTCTGGTGTTGCATAATTTGCATGATGCTATCGTGCTGGGTTTTCTGTGGTTACAGGTACATAATCCTGTGTTGGATTGGAAGTCTATGTCTGTGACTAGTTGGGGTTGTCAGGGGGTTCATAATGATGTTCCTTTGATGTCAATCTCCTCTTCTTCCTCTTCTGAAATTCCAGAGTTTTTGTCTGATTTTCAGGATACATTCGATGAGCCCAAGTCCAGTTCCCTTCCACCGCACAGGGACTGTGATTGTGCGATTGATTTGATTCCAGGCTGTAAGTTTCCTAAGGGTCGACTTTTCAACCTGTCTGTGCCTGAACATACCGCCATGCGGAGTTATGTTGAGGAGTCTTTCGAGAAAGGGCATATTCGGCCATCTTCTTCACCGTTGGGAGCGAGATTTTTTTTGTTGCTAAGAAGGATGGCTCCTTGAGACCCTGTATTGATTATCGCCTCTTGAATAAGATCACGGTCAAGTTTCAATACCCTTTACCTTTGCTTTCTGATTTGTTTGCTAGGATTAAGGGGGCTAGTTGGTTTACGAAGATTGACCTTCGGGGGGCATATAATCTTGTTTGTATTAAGCAGGGTGATGAATGGAAAACTGTGTTTAATACGCCCGAAGGCCATTTTGAATACCTTGTGATGCCATTCGGGCTCACTAATGCTCCATCTGTTTTTCATTCCTTCATGCATGATATTTTCCGGACTTATATTGATAAATTCTTGATTGTATATTTGGACGATATTTTGATTTTTTCCAATGATTGGGAGTCTCATGTGGAACAGGTTAGGGTGGTATTTCAGATCCTTCATGACAATGCTTTGTTTGTGAAGGGGTCTAAGTGTCTCTTTGTGGTGCAGAAGGTTTCTTTTTTGGGCTTCATTTTTTCTCCCTCGTCTATGGAGATGGATCCGGTTAAGGTTCAGGCCATTTATGATTGGATTCAGCCCACATACGTGAAGAACCTTCAGAAATTTTGGGGTTTTGCAAATTTTTATCGCCATTTCATTGCTAACTTTTCCAGCGTGGTTAAACCCTTGACCGATTTGACGAAGAAGGGTGCTGATGTGGCGAATTGGTCCTCTGCGGCTGTCTCTGCCTTTCAGGAGCTTAAACGCCGATTTACTTCTGCTCCGGTGTTGCGCCAACCGGATGTTTCTCTCCCGTTTCAGGTTGAGATTGACGCTTCTGTGATTGGGGCAGGGGCCATTTTGTCTCAGAGGGATCCTGTTGGTTCCTTGATGAAACCGTGTGCCTTCTTTTCCCGTAAGTTTTCGCCTGCTGAACGTAATTATGATGTCGGCAATCGGGAGTTGTTGGCTATGAAGTGGGCGTTTGAGGAGTGGCGACATTGGCTTGAGGGAGCTAAGCACCGTATTGTGGTCTTAACCGATCATAAGAATCTGATTTACCTCGAGTCTGCCAAACGGCTGAATCCTAGACAGGCTCGATGGTCCTTGTTTTTTTCCCGTTTTGATTTCGTGGTCTCGTATCTTCCGGGTTCTAAGAATATTAAGGCTGATGCCCTCTCTAGGAGTTTTTTGCCTGAATCTCCTGAGGTCCTTGAAGCGGTCGGCATTCTGAAAGAAGGGGTGGTCCTTTCTGCCATTTCCCCTGATTTACGACGGGTTCTTCAGGAATTTCAGGCTGACAGACCTGACCGCTGTCCAGTGGGGAAACTGTTTGTTCCTGACAAATGGACTAGTAGAGTTATTTCTGAGGTTCACTGTTCTGTGTTGGCTGGTCATCCTGGTATTTTTGGTACCAGAGACTTGGTTGGTAGGTCCTTTTGGTGGCCTTCTTTGTCACGTGATGTGCGTTCTTTTGTGCAGTCCTGTGGGACTTGTGCTCGGGCCAAGCCTTGTTGTTCCCGTGCTAGTGGGTTGCTTTTGCCATTGCCAGTCCCTGAGAGGCCCTGGACGCATATTTCTATGGATTTTATTTCTGATCTTCCGGTTTCCCAGAGGATGTCGGTTATCTGGGTTGTTTGTGACCGGTTCTCTAAGATGGTTCATTTGGTGCCTTTGCCTAAATTGCCTTCCTCTTCAGATTTGGTTCCGTTGTTTTTTCAGCATGTTGTTCGTTTGCATGGTATTCCGGAGAATATTGTGTCCGACAGAGGTTCCCAGTTTGTTTCTAGGTTTTGGCGGGCCTTTTGTGCTAGGCTGGGCATTGATTTGTCTTTTTCTTCTGCATTTCATCCTCAGACCAATGGTCAGACCGAGCGAACTAATCAGACTTTGGAGACTTATTTGAGATGCTGCTGATTTGGTTCGTGCCTTTCATCTGGCTTGTCCTGATCGGCCTGGGGGCTCTGGTGAGGGTTCGGTGACCCCTCCTCAAGGGGGGGTACTGTTGTGAATTCTGCTTTTGGGCTCCCTCCGGTGGTTGTAGGTGGTAATGCAGTTGTCCCTGGGTTGCATTCCTGGTCAGGTGTATCTGCTGATTGCAGTTCTGACTGGGGTATTTAGGTGTGCAGGATTCATTAGTCCTTGTCAGTTGTCAATGGTTGTTGGGAGGTGTTGGACCTCTGTCTGGTTCCTCCTGCCTTGCTGCCAAATCAGCAGAGATAAGTGTCTGGTTTTGTTTCTGTGGCACACATGCTGTGTGCTTGATAATTCAGTGCTATTCATTTGTTTTTTCTTGTGCAGCTTAGATTGTGTCAGTATTTACTCAGTCTAGTTGGATTCTCAGGAGTTGCAGATATACGTTCCACGTCTTTAGTTAGATGGTGGAATTTTTTGTATTATCTGCTGTGGATATTTTTGGAAAGGTTTTAATACTGACCGCTTAGTATTCTGTCCTATCCTTTCCTATTTAGCTAGAGTGGCCTCTTTTGCCAAATCCTGTTTTCTGCCTGCGTGTGTCTTTCCTCTCCTACTCACAGTCAATATTCGTTGGGGGCTGCCTATCCTTTGGGGTTCTGCTCTGAGGCAAGGTAGAATTCCTATTTCCATCTATAGGGGTATTTAATCCTCCGGCTGTGTCGAGGTGTCTAGGGTTTGTTAGGCACACCCAACGGCTACTTCTAGTTGCGGTGTTAGTTCAGGATTTGCGGTCAGTACAGTTACCACCTACTCCAGAGAAAGTTTCATGCGGCTCCAAGGTCACCGGATCACAACATTAAGGTAGTTGAACATTTTTGACAAATGACTTTACGCTGATCATTTGGATGTTGTTTAAAAAAATGCCAGACTGCACTCTTTCTACTATCGGATACCTTTTCAGGCATTGCAGACTGAGCTTCTTTAACCGGATGGCCACGCTGTCCTACAACTGGTTTTGGTTTTGCCACGCGTTTTTGGCCAGATACGGGCCTGGCAGATGGAACCTGTTGCGATGTTGATGCCTGCTGCGGCTCCTCCTCCGCTTCAGAGCTACTGCCGCCTGCACCCTGTTCCCCCAATGGCTGCCAATCGGGGTCAACAACTGGGTCATCTATGACCTCCTCTTCTATCTCGTGTGCAACTTCGTCTGTGTCACCGTGTAAGCTGGTGGTATAGCATTCGTGACTGGGCACCATAGTCTCATCAGGGTCTGATTCTGGATCAGTACACGATGTACACGAGTACATGATGAGAGCATTATACTGCCTCTGTACAAATCCCTAGTTAGACCGCACATGGAGTACTGTGTCCAGTTTTGGGCACCGGTGCTCAGGAAGGATATAATGGAACTAGAGAGAGTACAAAGGAGGGCAACAAAATTAATAAAGGGGATGAGAGAACTACAATACCCGAAATTAGGATTATTTAGTCTAGAAAAAAGACGACTGAGGGGCGATCTAATAACCATGTATAAGTATATAAGGGGACAATACAAATATCTCGCTGAGGATCTGTTTATACCAAGGAAGGTGACGGGCACAAGGGGGCATTCTTTGCGTCTGGAGGAGAGAAGGGTTTTCCACCAACATAGAAGAGGATTCTTTACTGTTAGGGCAGTGAGAATCTGGAATTGCTTGCCTGAGGAGGTGGTGATGGCGAACTCAATTGAGGGGTTCAAGAGAGGCCTGGATGTCTTCCTGGAGCAGAACAATATTGTATCATACAATTATTAGGTTCTGTAGAAGGACGTAGATCTGGGGATTTATTATGATGGAATATAGGCTGAACTGGATGGACAAATGTCTTTTTTCGGCCTTACTAACTATGTTACTATGTTACTATGTTACACTGCGAGGGCAATGTTCTGGTCTGAGTCAAAGGAACAGCATAGTAATCTGGCTGTGGCTGTGCATCTGTGCACTCCATGTCCGATTCAACTTGTAATGGGCATGGCCTGTTAACTGTTTCACTTTCTAACCCAGGAATGGTATGTGTAAAGAGCTCCATGGAGTAACCCGTTGTGTCGCCTGACGCATCCTTCTCTGTTGTTCTTGGTGAAGAAGACAAGGAAGCAACTTTTCCCTGACCGTGAACATCCACTAACGACGCGCTGCTTTTACATTTAGCAGTTTCAGAAGAGGAGGCGAAAGAGCTAGAGGCTGAGTCAGCAAGGAAAGCCAAAACTTGTTCTTGCTGCTCCGGCTTTAAAAGCGTTTTTCCTACTCCCAGAAAAAGGAGCGTTCGAGGCCTTGTGTAGCCAGACGACGAACCAGGCTCCACAACTCGAGACTTAGGTGCTATATTGCTTTTCCCACGACCACCTGATGCTCCACCACCACTACCATCATTACCAGCTGGCAATGACCGCCCACGGCCACGACCTCTTCCACCAGACTTCCTCATTGTTTGAAAAACGTAACCAAACTAATGGTATTTGTTACTGTAAAACCAGTTACAAGGTGAACTCAAACTTCTGTTGGATTTATATATCCCTTTATAGGTGGGTGAGACTGCAGGGAAAATCAGGCCCAATGTATAACCGTACACAGCTTCAGTGGCAGACAGATATGCCACTAACAGGACTGACGCTAATGCAGACACTACCAATAAAAATCTCCCCCTTTATATTTTTTCTGGGAGAATATTGAAGAAATGTGGCCCACTCTTATACAGTATATGTTCTGTGGCACAAAATTAGAGACAGATGCCACACACAGCACTGGCAATGAGGCAGAATTGCCAATCTTAATCTCCCACTATTTTTTTTCAGGGATAATTTAAAAGAAATCTGGCCCAGTATTACACACTAGGTTTAATGTGGCACAAAATTTGAGACAGGTGGAACACACAGGAGTGGCACTGAAGCAGAAATGCCAATCTTAATCTCCCACTATTTTTTTTTTCAGGGAGAATTTAAAAGAAATCTGGCCCTGTATTACACGCTAGGTTTAATGTGGCACAAAATTAGAGACAGATGCCACTCACAGCACTGGCACTGAGGCAAAATTGCCAATCTTAATCTCCCACTATTTATTTTTTTTTTATTTATGGGAGAATTGGCAAGAAATCAGGCCCACTGTTAGACTGTATGTTTTCTGTGCCAGAAAATGAGATACAGATGCCACACACGAGACTGCCACTGATACAGATTTGCCACCCATAGGGGTGGAGCGGCATATTCAGTACTGTAATCGGCGGCCCCACGTGACCGCATACAGGAGAAGATGCGGCCAGACCAGGAAGCAGCGACAGCCAACGAGGGAGGCGGGTGAGTATTTTCAGAACAGCGGGGGGGGGGGCGCACAGGGGGAGGGAGGGCGGGGGGCACATAGATCTATATTTTAAACACTATTATTCATATTTTCTCTGCAGCAAACGCTGCTGCAGGGAAGATATGAATCGGGGCTTCAGCACGATGCAGGGGACAGCGCTAAACTTTAGCGCTGTCTCCTGCATGGTGCGTGTGGTACCCAGTGGGCACACGGGCGGCACACGTGTGCCGCACGTGTGCCACACTGATGTGTCACGTGAGCACATGGACACACGGACACGGATAACTCCAGTACCGATTTTATACGGTACTGGAATTATCTGGACATGTGAAACCGGCCTTAACATGGTCAGCCAGGCCCCTCCAAAATATGGGGATAAGGGCTTTATCCGACCACTCCAGCTCGGAAGCTAAAGTACGGAAGCGGACGGAAAAATCGCTGACCAAGGACTCACCCTGAGTTAATGCCAGTAGTTGGAGCTATGTGTCATGGGTGACTTGAGGTCCTAAAAAGACCTTTTTCAGAGTGCTCAGGAACAGCGGAGCACTCTGCACCACATGATCACCACGCTCCCACAGCGGCGTAGCCCACTCTAACGCCCTGTCTGACAAGAGAGACACAATAAATCCCACCTTAGCCCGCTCTGTAGGAAAACGTGCAGCCAGGAGCTCGAGGTGAATAGAGCAATAACTCACGAATCCCCTACAAGATTTGCTATCTCCAGAAAATTTTTCTGCCAACGGGAGGCGAGATAATGTCGGAACAGGGGTGGCAGTGGACAAGGTTGCTGCAGCCACGCTAGCAGCCTGTACAGCAACTGCGGTAACATCCACAGCTGAGGTTGAGCTCTCGAGAGCCGCCAACCTACCCTCAAGCTGCTGGATATACCGCTAAGATTGCTGAATGTCCGCCATTTACTAGCCAGACCCTGGCGCTAGTATTCTGTTAGGGTTGGCGGAACGCACCGAATATATTTATTAAGTAAGATTGGTGCGTTCGCCACCCGGGATCCACCGTGCAGGAAAGAACCTGCTGCCAAGTGAATGGCGGTACTATATGGCAGTACAATGTGATTACACATATGGGTTAACGTCACCCTGTGTGAAGAAAGCGATCACTGTTAAGTCACAGGGTCGCGGTACCGCATAGAGAGCGCAAGCAAGGAACCACAGAACTCTATCCCAGGACACAGGATTAGAGTTAGTGTAGACCTCTTGCGATCGACACCACAATTGGGGTATCAGAGGTAACTATTATGCACAGAAGTGCATGCTGTGCCACACTAGCGGACGCCACTAACCACCCAGACTTTGGTAAGGTAAGTGCTCTAATAGCGCACGGCGCTGCACTGGCGGTCACAGCAGTTAGACGATGCTTCGTGTGTTAAAGCTGTGAGCTCAGCCGGGCGCTAGATTGCAGCCATACACCTTACACGAACAGTCATACACAAGGGATGGGTTTTTTAAGTAATGACTTGCACTCATCAACACACACACGATAACAATATTCAATACTAGCGCATGGCCGTGCGGCCATGCGGGCCTTAAATAGTTGCAGCACGTTTAGGACCTTTCAAAGAAGGACCAATGGAATTGCTGCAGTACCTGAGCATGTGACCCTAGATCTCCACTGAGATCTTGCCCTGGGCATGCTCAGAGTGCAAAGCAGGATTTAGTCCTAGCACCTACAAGGACCTTAGCTGCAGTATCTGATTATGTGACCCTCGATCTCCACTGAGAGATCTTACTCTGGGCATGCTCAGAACGTGAAAAGCAGGACTTAGTCCCAGAAATGTCTGCTCACCCCTGCCCAGCACTGACTTCAATGGCAGAAGCAGGAAATGCAGCAGTAACTCTTAGCACAGAGTCAGACTGAGCGAGACGCTGGGATCGACGTCTCCGCTGAGCAGGCTCCACTGCGGCAGGAGAAGAATGGGAGACCGCAGCGGAGATGGCCCGAGATTCCCCCCGTGCAGAGGCAGGAACTCGACCCCTAACAGTCATCTCCTCCTGTATATAGTATATACCTGTCTGTCATCTCCCCTGTATATAGTATATATGTGTGTCATCTCTCCTGTATATAGTATATACCTGTGTGTCATCTCCTCCTGTATATAGTATATTCCTGTGTGTCATCTCCCCTGTATATAGTATATACCTGTGTGTCATCTCCCCTGTATATAGTGTATACCTGTATGTCATCTCCCCTGTATATAGTATATACCAGTGTGTCATCTCCTCCTATATATAGTATATACCTGTATGTCATCTCCTCCTGTATATAGTATATACGTGTGTCATCTCCTCCTGTATATACCTGTGTGTCATCTCCCCTGTATATAGTATATACCAGTGTGTTATCTCCTCCTGTATACAGTATATGCCTATATGTCATCTCCTCCTGTATATTGTATATACCTGTGTGTCATCTCCTCCTGTGCATAGTATATACCTGTGTGTCATCTCCCCTGTATATAGTATATATCTGTATGTCATCTCCTCCTGTACTAGACCGCGTTCACACGTTATTTGGTCAGTATTTTTACCTCAGTATTTGTAAGCTAAATTGGCAGCATGATAAATCCCCAGCCAACAGGAAGCCCTCCCCCCTGGCAGTATATAATAACTCACACATACACATAATAGACAGGTCATGTGACTGACAGCTGCCGTATTTCCCATATGGTACATTTGTTGCTTTTGTAGTTTGTCTGCTTATTAATCAGATTTTTATTTTTGAAGGATAATACCAGACTTGTGTGTGTTTTAGGGCGAGTTTCATGTGTCAAGTTGTGTGTGTTGAGTTGCATGTGGCGACATGCATGTAGCGACTTTTGTGAGATGAGTTTTGTGTGGCGACATGCGTGTAGTAACTTTTTGTGTGTCGAGTTGCATGTGACAGGTTAGTGTAGCAAGTTGTGTGCAGCAAGTTTTGCGCATGGTGAGTTTTATGTGTGGTACATTTTGAGTATGTGAAGGTTTTGTGTGAGACAACTTTTACATGTGTTGCAACTTTTGTGCATGTGGCAATTTTCCGCGTGTGCAAGTTTTGCGTGTGGTGAGTTTTCCATGAGGTGAGTTTTACACGTGTGGCGAGTTTTGCGTGAGCCTAGTTTTGCATGTGGCGAGTTTTGCGCATGGTGAGTTTTTAGCAACGACTTTTGTGTTTCGACTTTTATGTGGCGAGGTTGGTGTATGTGTTGTGATATGTGTGCTGAAGATGGTATGTGTGTTCAAGCACGTGGTAGTGTGTGGCGCATTTTGTGTGTGTGTTCATATCCCCGTGTGTGGTGAGTATCCCATGTCAGGGCCCCACCTTACCAACTGTACGGTATATACTCTTTGGCACCATCGCTCTCACTCTTTAAGTCCCCCTTGTTCACATCTGGCAGCTGTCAACACTTTTCCTTTCACTTTTTCCCCATTATGTAGATAGGGGCAAAATTGTTTGGTGAATTGGAACACGCGTGGTTAAAATTTTGCCTCACAACATAGCCTATGACGCTCTCGGGGTCCAGACGTGTGACTGTGCAAAATTTTGTGGCTGTAGCAGCGACGGTGCAGATGCCAATCTCGGACATACACACATACACACACATTCAGCTTTATATATTAGACTAGCTATTGAACCCGTTCTACGCCCGGGTGGCGAGCATTTATATTGGTATATGGTCTCCATCATGTGCTGCTGCCATCCTGCGCCCGTTCTGTCATGTGCTGCTGCCATCCTGCGCCCGTTCTGTCATGTGCTGCTGCGATCCTGCGCCCGTTCTGTCATGCGCTGCTGCCATCCTGCGCCCGTTCTGTCATGTGCTGCTCCCATCCTGCGCCCCCGTTGTCATGCGCTGCTGCCATCCTGCGCCCGTTCTGTCATGTGCTGCTCCCATCCTGCTGCCATCCTGCGCCCGTTATGTCATGCGCTGCTGCCATCCTGTGCCCGTTCTGTCATGTGCTGCTGCCATCCTGCGCCCGTTCTGTCATGTGCTGCTGCCATCCTGCGCCCGTTCTGTCATGTGCTGCTGCCATCCTGCGCCCGTTCTGTCATGTGCTGCTCCCATCCTGCTGCCATCCTGTGCCCGTTATGTCATGCGCTGCTGCCATCCTGCGCCCGTTCTGTCATGTGCTGCTGCCATCCTGCGCCCGTTCTGTCATGTGCTGCTGCCATCCTGCGCCCGTTTTGTCATGTGCTGCTGCCATCCTGCGCCCGTTTTGTCATGTGCTGCTGCCATCCTGCGCCCGTTCTGTCATGTGCTGCTCCCATCCTGCGCCCCCGTTCTGTCATGCGCAGCTGCCATCCTGCGCCCGTTCTGTCATGTGCTGCTCCCATCCTGCTGCCATCCTGCGCCCGTTATGTCATGCGCTGCTGCCATCCTGCGCCCGTTCTGTCATGTGCTGCTGCCATCCTGCGCCCGTAATGTCATGTGCTGCTGCCATCCTGCGCCCGTTCTGTCATGTGCTGCTGCCATCCTGCGCCCGTTCTGTCATGTGCTGCTGCCATCCTGCGCCCGTTCTGTCATGTGCTGCTGCCATCCTGCGCCCGTTCTGTCATGTGCTGCTCCCATCCTGCGCCACTATTGTATTATATGCCCCCGTATGCTGCTGCCATATAAAAAAAAAAAAATACCATACTCACCTATCGTCCGGCTCCACTGCAGGTGTGTCTTCAAGAAAATGGCGCAGGAAAGCGCGGACTGCGCAGGCGCCGATTCCGGCAGCAGGAATCGGCACCTGCGCAGTACGCGCTTTCCGGCGCCATTTTATTGAAGACACTGCCGGAAAGCGCGTACTGCGCAGGCGCCGATTCCGGCACCAGGAGGAGAAAGATATTGGCGGCGGAAATGCCGTAAGTAACAAATGGCTGTGGCATGAAGTGCCACAGCCTCATGGCACAGCAATTTGTTACTGACGCCAGTTCCGGCGCCATTGTCTTGCTTCTCCTGGAGCCGGAATCGGCGCCTGCGCAGTACGCACTTTCCGGCGCCATTTTATTGAAGACACTGCAGTGTGTCTTCAATAAAATGGCGCCGGAAAGCGCGTACTGCGCAGGCGCCGATTCCGGCACCGGGAGGAGAAAGACAATGGCGCCGGAACTGGCGTAAGTAAAAACTTTCTGTGCTGGGCGCACATACGGCGCCCCCGTGCTCCCGACCCCCTGCTCTCGGCGGCATCTCCCCGTACTCCCGACCCCCTGCTCTCGGCGGCATCTCCCCGTACTCCCGACCCCCTGCTCTCGGCGGCATCTCCCCGTGCTCTCGACCCCCTGCTCTCGGCGGCATCTATAATGTAACGCTGGGAGCGTCGCGCCTGCGCAGTCTATTAAGGCTTCGGACAGAGTGACGCTCCCAGCGTTATATTATAGATATCAGTGACAAATATAGCCACCCTTCTTTTCAACAACAATTAGAAGTAGTCAATCTATGTAGTTTGTCAGGTCCTAATCTTATGAAGGGCAATTTTTTGGCCAGCACCAATCATAGCCTCCCAGACAGTGGTCAGAGAGGTATATTGTTTTCCTTCATTGTAAATTTCACATTTAAAAATGGTCTGCAAGTTCTCTATAGGGTTTACGTCATGTGAAGAAGGAGCTATGTGTCACAGCAATGTTGCAAGCTATCCCGAGGCTAGGGGCTCCTTCCCTATCCCTAAAGCTAAGAGGGTCATCGCTATCCCGCCTCTCCAGATTACTTCTGATGGTGAAGAAGCCGGTGCCACGTGCCTTGTTGAGCTTCTAAATCTGTATCTTCCCCCTCCCAGGAAAGTGGAAAGTAGTAATGTATTAGAATATACAAACTATACCAACAAGGGAAATGTACATGGATAAAAGAAAATGCCAATCATACAAAAATGCACTCACAAACAACAGAGTAGAACACTGGGAAGTAAAGGAAGTAAAAAAACAAATAGGAAAGGATGAGCATATGCACAAAGACAAATCACCAAGCAATAGTCTTCAGAACACTCCAAACGCCTCCTCAAGTAACCAACACCTCCAGCTTCAAATCCAGGCAGTATGGTAGGCACGATACTGTATAAGGTGCGTGCCTCTGACTGCAGAGCCCTTAAGGGATAAGCTAGATGGGAAAAACTGTGCAGTGCCCAATTCCCCCCTCCCACTTCTCCCCCAGGTGATTTCATGATTAGGACACCCAGCGGACCAACCGAGGAGAAGAGGGGAGTCTGGCCACACCCTCAGGGGTTAAATTCTAGTGCCGGGACCAGTGCCTCCCTCTTTCTCCTCGCCTGACCCTTGGAAGCAGTTGTCCCGAGGACCCCCAGGATATCCCCTGCAGCCATGTCCGAAGCATTGTTTGAGGTACTGCGGCGGAGAGCAGCACAGGAAGGTGAGGAATGGTTAAGAGACTTTGCGTCCAGCCTGGGGACTCACCTCCCTGTGCCCTCTCAGGACCCACTAACTTTGCTGCAGGCCTCCCCCTCTTCCCCCAGCGCGCCATCTGTTCCTGGGCCACAGTCGTCTCGCACAGCCTCTGGGCCCCCATCCCTTCCTGTGCCGCTGAGCTCGTCGGCCCTGCATGTTCCCGCGCCCCTTCTGGCCTCCTCCGCCTTGCCCGGGCCCCCACCCCAGCCTGGATCGTTGGGCTCCCCTTCATCCCCCGGGCCCCAGTCTTCCTCCGGGCTCACCCCTCATCATAGAGGCCGCGCTACACGGTCCCTGCTCACCTCCCCCCCGTGCTGTCCACCGCTCCCATGGCTGCAGCTGTGGAGGCAGGCAGGCGCTCCGCTCAGTCCTCCCACCCCCAGAACGTCTTCATGTCAGCGGCGGTCCGGCGCTCCCGAGCTGACATGCCCTCTCCACTGCCGCCGCTCCATCTGTTGTCCCTGTCACTGCTGTGGGGGGCGCCATGCAGGGGCCGCGGTCTGTGTCTTCCAGGGCCCGGGTTCGGGCCCAGACAGCCGGCAGGCCCTACATCGCGTGCCCAGGCGAAGCCCCGCCCACTTCTGTTTTCCGCTCCCTTCTTCTCGGTGCCCAGGCCTAATTACCTGACAGGCCAGGACCGAACAATGCCACACAGCGCTGCGCCGGCCCCAGCCACACCAGTGCTACACTACCGTATACCTCTGGCCAGCCCACCCCTGGCCCGCCATCCCCCCCAGCAGGCACATCAGCGTTGCCTGTGCGGGGGGGGGGCAGGCTGTCAGGGGCCAGAGCACACCATACGGCCGCAGAGCGTGATGACTGGTCTAACCGGACCGGCCAGCACGCTCTGCAGCCAGGAGAGTACGCACCAAGCACGCACACAGTCGCACCAAGCACGAACACAGCTACAATAAATTATGCGCCACCAACAACCCCATGGTCCCAAACGCAAATCGCTAGCAGTTTCCTATCAGTGCCCGCCCCTTTAAGCTCACCCCGCAGTGCAAGTCTAACAGTCGCTGCGCCTTCCCTTGCGCTACGCCCTACACCGCCACTCACACCCCATAGCCTGAATAACGACCTCCCTACTCCCGAATTAAATGCCCCAACACAACCCCTAGACATGGCGATCGCAGTTATAGATGCCGCAGATCGTCTTCGATTCCCGCCACCATCCTCGCCGTTCCTCTAGCTGTCGGCATTCCTACTCCAGACGCCGACGCAGCTCATACAGGAGCCGCCGTAGATCCCGCTCCTCCAGATGGCGCTCGCCATCCACAACCGATGGATCAGACACATTGGGGAGTCACAACTGGCGGTGTCCATCGCAAGCCGAAAGACTGCAGTCTCACCGGTCCCCCAGAGTGGTTACTCGGAGGGAACAGACATTGACACCCCCATCACCAACCAGGCAGGGGCTGTAGCCCCACCAGCAGCCATAGCCTCTCGTCCCTGAGCACAAGACAGATCTCATCTGTCACGTGCTCCGTGCTTGGCTGCTGCACCGGGAGAACTACCCATACCTCCCCGGTCTACCAGCCACCACCGAACCATTGAGGCAATAGAAGCCGGAGCTCCCCCCTCACCAGGGGTCACTCAGCACCAGACGTAATGCAGCGGACAACATCCCCATGCCACGGCTCTGGCCACTGGCCTCCCATCTTCATCTTCCTGGGCTGGCTGCAAGCACCAGGACAACGCCACGGCCGGAGCCAGAGTCCCTCCGTCCGGAGACACTCTGCCTGCACCTGACAGCAGTGAGTTCCTTGATTTCGGTGAGCAATCTGCAATACAAAATGTGGGAGAAAGCGAGCTAGCATCCGCTATCAAGGCCCTAGTTCAGCAGTTGACTCGCCCAGGCATACCAACTGACACTAGCACCACCCAAGCAGCTAGTCTTCACAAGGATGTATTTTTTTGTGGAGTTAGCCCATTGGGAGCACACATAGAATAAGCAACAAAACAGAAAATATGGGATAATGAATACGTAGATATATGGTCACTGTTATCGGCCGACCAACAGTCCGTAGACAAGGAAAGGAGGATAGGCGAGCGGCTACAAGATAGGAACAAACCAAAAATAGCACAAACGATGAATAATTGGCTTCAGGCTTTTGCGGTTCTCGGCTGCATCATGGGCCAAAAGCACCCAGAGCGCTGTTCTGAATTTTTTATTTATCAGGACCTAATTTATAATTCATATAAGTGTGACGGCGGGTCTGCATGGAAGTGGTACGACGAGGAGTTCCGCAGGCGGTTGGCCATGCAACCAGACTTGAGCTGGGGGGTAAAAGCGACAGATGTATTGCTACGACCCATGCTGTCCCAAAAACAGCGACCACTTATTACTCAGCAGCCGCAGGCCAGAATGCAGTGGTCGTACGCGGACCTGGGGCCTGCTTACTTTTTAATGATGGATACTGCCGTTTCCACGGGTCCTGTAAATATAGACACGAATGCTCCTCCTGCAAAGGTGGACACCCTGCTTCCAGGTGTACCCGCCAAGCAAATAGAGCGCCTGCGAGGCTTAACCCCGGTGAACGTGCAGCGCCCCAGAGACCTGGTCGTTGCAGTATGGCACTCTGCCGCTAAGGAGAGTGGCGGTACGTCTGATGGCACTAAGGAGTTCTCCTGACCAGGTATCACCAGAACACATTACACTTCACACTCCGGCCACTAGGGGGAGAAAAAGGCTTTATTTATTGGGCCACTCCTCACATTTGTAAAACTAGGGGCTGGGGAGGAAGTTAGTCAGAAGCTGACTGGGTTGGAACCAGGCAACATCCCGTGGCAGGGAGTGTTGCAGGGAGAAGGCACAGGGGGGTCCCTGTCAGGCGTGGGAACCTGGCAGGTGCCTAGCGAACAGAACAGAACGTAATGGAGCCGCGCCTGCACACCCTGCGGCGGTATCCAGGAGAGAGACACGAAGGGAAGGATATTGTGGAACAGTGTAAACGAGATCAAGCACAAAGGAGAGCCAGTAGTCGGTGGCCGGAACACCGCAGGAGTAACTGACTTCAGGCCTTACCTCAAACTCCGCCGGACAGTCAATTATAGGTTGGCTGTCTACCTTACTACACCTACGAAGACATAGGGGGCAACGCGTGGAGAGGGGCGTCTCTAGGGTCCCGGAAGAGTTCCGAGCCTTCCCGTCAAACGGGTGGTGTCCTAGCCATAACAGACCTGGGGGACGTTAGAAACTAGTAACATCTGGAACCAAAGAACGGGAGAGCTGTAGAGAACGAATGAACGAGAACAGCAGTTGTGAGCACTATTCCGAATGCTCAGCAGGGTAGGACTACAACACACAGGCGCTAGTGGTAGGCAACGATTTCCATCTGCGAAGGAAACTCTGGATGTGCCCATCGGACCGGCCGGTCTCTGATAGCCCTGTTAGACGTGCTCTGGATTGAGGATCCTGAAGTCTTCAGTAAAGAGGTAAAGAGACTGCAACCCTGTGTCCTCGTTATTGCCTGCACCTCACACCATCACCATCCACCTTACTGGAAAGTCCTGGGGACATACTTCACCTGTGGGAAGTTATACCATCCAGCTGCCATTCCATCACCCCAGCGGACCCTGTTGTGAATTCTGTTGTCGGGCTCCCTCCTGTGGTCATGAATGGTACTTCGGCTGGTTCTGTCCATGGACTTCCTCTGGTGGGTGTTTCTGAGTTTCCTTCCACAGGTGACGAGGTTAATTCGTTAGCTGGCTGTTCTATTTAACTCCACTTAGATCTTTGCTCCATGCCACCTGTCAATGTTCCAGTATTGGTCTAGTTCACTCCTGGATCGTTCTTGTGACCTGTCTTCCCAGCAGAAGCTAAGTTCCAGCTTGTATTTCTTTGGTTTGCTATTTTTCTGTCCAGCTTGCTATTTTTATTGTTGTCTTGCTTGCTGGAAGCTCTGGGACGCAGAGGGAGCGCCTCCGCACCGTGAGTCGGTGCGGAGGGTCTTTTTTGCGCCCTCTGCGTGGTCTTTTTGTAGGTTTTTGTGCTGACTGCAAAGTAACCTTTCCTATCCTCGGTCTGTTCAGTAAGTCGGGCCTCACTTTGCTAAATCTATTTCATCTCTGTGTTTGTATTTTCATCTTTACTCACAGTCATTATATGTGGGGGGCTGCCTTTTCCTTTGGGGAATTTCTCTGAGGCAAGGTAGGCTTTAATTTTTCTATCTTCAGGGCTAGCTAGTTCCTTAGGCTGTGCCGAGTTGCATAAGGAGCGTTAGGCGCAATCCACGGCTATTTCTAGTGTGTTTGATAGGATTAGGGATTGCGGTCAGCAGAGTTCCCACGTCCCAGAGCTCGTCCTTTATTATCAGTAACTATCAGGTCATTCCGTGCGCTCTTAACCACCAGGTCCATTATTGTCCTGACCACCAGGTCATAACAGTACAGGTGGCCCAAAGTACTAATGCATCTCAATAGAGGGATAAGAGAAGTTCTGAGACCATTTTTTTTTCTTTGCAGTGTGTTTTGTCTCTCTTTTCCCCTTTACCTCTGGGTGGTTCAGGACACAGGTGTAAACATGGACATTCAAGGTCTGTCCTCCTGGATGGATAATCTCACTACAAGGGTACAAAACATTCAAGATTTTGTGGTTCAGAATCCGATGTCAGAGCCTAGGATTCCAATTCCTGATTTGTTTTTTGGTGATAGATCTAAGTTCTTGAATTTCAAAAATAATTGTAAATTGTTTCTTGCCTTGAAACCTCGCTCCTCAGGTGACCCTGTTCAACAAGTAAAGGTCATTATTTCTTTGTTACGTGGTGACCCTCAAGACTGGGCATTTTCCCTTGCGCCAGGAGATCTGGCATTGCGTGATGTTGATGCGTTTTTCCTGGCGCTTGGATTGCTTTATGACAAACCTAATTCAGTGGATCAGGCAGAGAAAATCTTGCTGGCTCTGTGTCAGGGTCAGGATGAAGCGGAGATATATTGTCAGAAGTTTAGGAAGTGGTCTGTGCTCACTCAGTGGAATGAATGTGCCCTGGCAGCAATTTTCAGAAAGGGTCTCTCTGAAGCCCTTAAGGATGTCATGGTGGGATTTCCAATGCCTGCTGGTCTGAATGAGTCTATGTCCTTGGCCATTCAGATCGATCGACGCTTGCGTGAGCGTAAAGCTGTGCACCATTTGGCGGTACTATCTGAGCATGGGCCTGAGCCTATGCAATGTGATAGGACTTTGACCAGAGCTGAACGGCAAGAACACAGACGTCGGAATGGGCTATGTTTTTACTGTGGTGATTCCACTCATGCTATCTCCAATTGTCCTAAGCGCACTAAGCGGTTCGCTAGGTCTGCCACCATTGGTACGGTACAGTCTAAATTTCTATTGTCTGTTATGGCATTTGTGGATTCAGGCGCTGCCCTGAATTTGATGGACTTGGAGTATGCTAGGCGCTGTGGTTTTTTCTTGGAGCCCTTGCAGTATCCTATTCCATTGAGAGGAATTGATGCTATGCCTTTGACCAAGAATAAGCCTCAGTACTGGACCCAATTGACCATGTGCATGGCTCCTGCACATCAGGAGGATATCCGCTTTCTGGTGTTGCATAATCTGCATGATGTGGTAGTTTTGGGGTTGCCATGGCTACAGGTTCATAATCCAGTATTGGACTGGAAATCTATGTCTGTGTCCAGCTGGGGTTGCCAGGGGGTACATGGTGATGTTCCATTTTTGTCTATTTCGTCTTCCACTCCTTCTGAAGTTCCAGAGTTTTTGTCGGATTATTGGGATGTATTTGATGAGCCCAAAGCCAGTGCCCTACCTCCTCATAGGGATTGCGATTGTGCAATTAATTTGATTCCTGGTAGTAAGTTTCCTAAGGGCCGATTGCTCAATTTATCTGTGCCAGAACACGCCGCTATGCGGAGTTATATAAAGGAATCCTTGGAGAAAGGCCATATTCGCCCCTCGTCATCACCGTTAGGAGCAGGGTTCTTTTTTGTGGCCAAGAAGGATGGTTCTTTGAGACCTTGTATTGATTACCGCCTTCTTAATAAAATTACAGTCAAATTTCAGTATCCTTTGCCGTTGCTGTCTGATTTGTTTGCTCGTATTAAAGGGGCTAGTTGGTTCACCAAGATAGATCTTCGAGGGGCGTATGAAACAAGGCGATGAATGGAAAACAGCATTTAATACGCCCGAGGGCCATTTTGAGTACCTGGTTATGCCATTCGGGCTTTCCAATGCTCCATCAGTATTTCAGTCCTTTATGCATGACATCTTCCGAGAGTACCTGGATAAATTCCTGATTGTGTATTTGGATGATATTTTGGTCTTTTCGGATGATTGGGAGTCTCACGTGAAGCAGGTTAGAATGGTGTTCCATGTCCTGCGTGCGAATTCTTTGTTTGTGAAGGGGTCAAAGTGTCTCTTTGGAGTTCAGAAGGTTTCATTTTTGGGGTTCATTTTTTCCCCTTCTACTATCGAGATGGACCCTGTTAAAGTCCAGGCCATTTATGATTGGACTCAGCCGACATCTGTGAAGAGCCTGCAAAAGTTCCTGGGCTTTGCTAATTTTTATCGGCGCTTCATCGCTAATTTTTCTACTGTTGCTAAACCGTTGACTGATTTGACCAAGAATGGTGCTGATGTGGTCAATTGGTCTTCTGCAGCTGTAGAGGCTTTTCAGGAGTTGAAGCGTCGTTTTTCTTCTGCCCCGTGTTGTGTCAACCAGATGTTTCGCTCCTGTTCCAGGTCGAGGTTGATGCTTCTGAGATTGGAGCAGGGGCTGTTTTGTCACAAAGAAGTTCTGATGGCTCGGTGATGAAACCATGTGCCTTCTTTTCCAGGAAGTTTTCGCCTGCTGAGGGTAATTATGATGTGGGCAATCGAGAGTTGCTGGCCATGAAGTGGGCATTCGAAGAGTGGCGTCATTGGCTTGAAGGAGCTAAGCATCGTGTGGTGGTCTTGACTGATCACAAGAACTTGACTTATCTCGAGTCTGCCAAACGGTTGAATCCAAGACAGGTTCGTTGGTCACTGCTTTTCTCCCGTTTTGACTTTGTGGTTTCGTACCTTCCGGGCTCTAAAAATGTGAAGGCGGATGCCCTGTCTAGGAGTTTTGTTCCCGACTCTCCGGGTTTGCCTGAGCCGGCGGGTATTCTCAAAGAGGGGGTAATTTTGTCTGCCATCTCCCCTGATTTGCGGCGGGTGCTGCAAAAATTTCAGGCTAATAGACCTGACCGTTGCCCAGCGGAGAAACTGTTTGTCCCTGATAAATGGACGAGTAGAGTTATCTCTGAGGTTCATTGTTCGGTGTTGGCTGGGCATCCTGGAATCTTTGGTACCAGAGATTTGGTGGCTAGATCCTTTTGGTGGCAGTCTCTGTCGCGGGATGTGCGTTCGTTTGTGCAGTCCTGTGGGATTTGTGCTCGGGCTAAGCCCTGCTGTTCTCGTGCCAGTGGGTTGCTTTTGCCCTTGCCGGTCCCGAAGAGGCCCTGGACACATATCTCTATGGATTTTATTTCGGAACTCTCCGTCTCTCAAAAGATGTCGGTCATTTGGGTGGTTTGTGATCGCTTCTCTAAGATGGTCCATTTGGTACCCTTGTCTAAATTGCCTTCCTCCTCTGATTTGGTGCCATTGTTTTTCCAGCATGTGGTTCGTTTACATGGCATTCCGGAGAACATCGTTTCGGAGAGAGGTTCCCAGTTTGTTTCGAGGTTTTGGCGAGCGTTTTGTGCTAGAATGGGCATTGATTTGTCTTTTTCCTCGGCTTTCCATCCTCAGACAAATGGCCAAACTGAACGAACCAATCAGACCTTGGAAACATATCTGAGATGTTTTGTTTCTGCTGATCAGGATGATTGGGTGTCCTTTTTGCCTTTGGCTGAGTTCGCCCTTAATAATCGGGCCAGCTCGGCTACTTTGGTTTCGCCGTTTTTCTGCAATTCTGGTTTCCATCCTCGTTTCTCTTCAGGGCAGGTTAAGTCTTCCGACTGTCCTGGTGTGGATACTGTGGTGGATAGGTTGCAGCAGATTTGGACTCATGTAGTGGACAATTTGACATTGTCCCAGGAGAAGGCTCAACGTTTCGCTAACCGCAGGCGCTGTGTGGGTCCCCGACTTCGTGTTGGGGATTTGGTTTGGTTGTCGTCTCGTTGTATTCCTATGAAAGTTTCCTCTCCTAAGTTTAAGCCCCGTTTCATTGGTCCGTATAGGATTTCTGAGAGGTTCTTAATCCTGTGTCTTTTCGTTTGGCCCTTCCGGCTTCCTTTTCCATCCATAATGTATTCCATAGGTCGTTGTTGCGGAGATACGTGGCACCTGTGGTTCCATCCGTTGATCCTCCTGCCCCGATTTTGGTTGAGGGAGAGTTGGAGTATATAGTGGAGAAGATTTTGGATTCTCGTATTTCGAGACGGAACCTCCAGTACCTGGTTAAGTGGAAGGGTTATGGTCAGGAAGATAATTCCTGGGTCTTTGCCTCTGATGTTCATGCTGCCGATCTGGTTCGCGCCTTTCATCTGGCTCATCCTGGTCGGCCTGGGGGCTCCGGTGAGGGTTCGGTGACCCCTCCTCAAGGGGGGGGTACTGTTGTGAATTCTGTGGTCAAGCTCCCTCCTGTGGTCATGAGTAGTGTTGAGCATTCCGATACCGCAAGTATCGGGTATCGGCCGATACTTGCGGTATCGGAATTCCGATACCGAGATCCGATATTTTTGTGATATCGGGTATCGGTATCGGAAGTGTAAAATAAAGAATTAAAATAAAAAATATTGTTATATTCACCTCTCCGGCGGCCCCTGGACATCTGCGCGAGGAACCGGCGTCCGGCACGGCTTCTTTCTTCAAAAAGCGCGCCTTTAGGACCTGTGGTATGACGTCCCGGCTTCTGATTGGTCGCGTGCCGCCCATGTGACCGCCACGCGACCAATCAGAAGCCGCGACGTCATTCCTCAGCTAAAGTCCTAGAATGAGCGCCTTTTAGGACCTGAGGAATGACGTCGCGGCTTCTGATTGGTCGCGTGGCGGTCACATGGGCGGCACGCGACCAATCAGAAGCCGGGACGTCATTCCACAGGTCCTAAAGGCGCGCATTTTGAAGAAAGAAGCCGTGCCGGACGCCGGATCCTCCCGCTGATGTCCAGGGGCCGCCGGAGAGGTGAATATAACAATATTTTTTATTTTAATTCTTTATTTTACACTTTAATATGGATCCCAGGGCCTGAAGGAGAGTTTCCTCTCCTTCAGACCCTGGGATCCATGAGGATACATTCCGATACTTGATGTCCCATTGACTTGTATTGGTATCGGATATCGGTATCGGCGATATCCGATATTTTTCGGGTATCGGCCGATACTATCCGATACCGATACTTTCAAGTATCGGACGGTATCGCTCAACACTAGTCATGAGTGGTACTTCGGCTGGTTCTGTCCATGAGCTTCCTCTGGTGGATGTTAGTGGGGCTGCGGCTTCTGAGTTTCCTTCCTCAGGTGACGAGGTTAAGTCATTAGGTGCTGCTCTATTTAACTCCACCTAGTTCTTTGTTCCTTGCCTCCATTCAATGTTCCAGTATAGGTCTTGCTCTCTCCTGGATCGTTCTTGTGGCCTGTCTGCCCTGCATAAGCTAAGTTCTGCTTGTGTTACTTTTGTTTGCTATTTTTTCTGTCCAGCTTGCTATATTGGTTTTTCTTGCTTGCTGGAAGCTCTGGGACGCAGAGGGAGCACCTCCGTGCCGTTAGTCGGTGCGGAGGGTCTTTTTGCGCCCTCTGCGTGGTCTTTTTGTAGGTTTTTGTGCTGACCGCAAAGCTATCTTTCCTATCCTCGGTCTATTCAGTAAGTCGGGCCTCACTTTGCTAAAACCTATTTCATCTCTGTGTTTGTATTTTCATCTTTACTCACAGTCATTATATGTGGGGGGCTGCCTTTTCCTTTGGGGAATTTCTCTGAGGCAAGGTAGGCTTATTTTTCTAGGCGCCTAGGTCTGGTCAGGAGCACTCCACGGCTACCTCTAGTGTGGTGTGATAGGATTAGGGATTGCGGTCAGCAGAGTTCCCACGTCTCAGAGCTCGTCCTATGTTATTAGTAACTATCAGGTCACTTTGTGTGCTCTTAACCACCAGGTCCATTGTGTTTCTGAATCACCAGTTCATAACACAGAGCTCCCCCTGCTCGCTGACTCTCCTCTCTCCGCTCTGCCATCTCCATCTTGGCCAGCTCCACTTTGGTCCGCTCTGCCATCTCCAACTTGGCTAGCTCTATCCTGGTCCGCTCGGCCATATTTTCCTTCAGATCAGTACGCACATCAGCCATCACCTCTCGTATGATCTCTACTGCAGGGTTTGGGCCATAGAACGCCAGTCTGTTCTTTACCTCCCTCTGGAATTCAGTCTCCTTCACGTTCACATTGGGGGGCACTGCACTGTAGTGTTCCATGATGGCTGCTATCAAATCTGCTTTTGTTTTGTTGCTGGCGATTAACCCTCGGGCTTCCACCAGATCTTTTAATGTAGTCCTCTTTAACTTCCGGTAGTTGTCTTCCATTCATTCCTTTCCTCCTGTAGAAGGGGTATCCCGCTGTCTGCCACCAGGAAATGGGGTCTACCAAGCTGGGGTACCTCTTTCCGTACCACCCCATGTTTCAGGAGGTCCACTCTGCTTTTGCTGGATTCTGAATGAAGGACGCTGGCTGGAATTCCTTGGTTACGTGAGAGCATATAAAAGCTGACTGCTACCCCATGTATTTCCAATCTAAAAGAACTCACTTTATTTACAGCACACAGAATATATAACGCAGATACACAGGGCAGGCCAATAGAAAAAGCAGGCCAGACATACATTACAATAGCCGCAGGGGGCCGGAGCCTGCTGATATTTACTGGGGGAATTACAAAGTTGGGGGAGGACAGAAGGGGGATATCTTGTCCTCTCTGCCCAGGGGCGCAGCCTGTGGACTGATGCATTTCACATGGAACCTATTATACATAATATATACTGCATAACATATTCTTGGTGCTGGGGTTCTGTAACACCCAGTAATCAAAGGGGAATGACCTGTGAGGGAGAACATCGATAAGGTAGGAAAAATAGTTCATAGCCATACTGGACAAATGCTATCTCCTGTCACATTCAATTGATGCAGCAGTACCTGTCGTGTCTGCGGTCATTGCGAAATCACTCCACAACCTGGTCATAAAACCCCTCTGTCCAACGCCACTTCGGATTTGTGCACCTCTAACACGTCTGCCATGTTGCCCCCTACAGCTCATGTGAGAACCATCACCGCCTCTGTGTGCTGGGAATGCCTGAACCAAACGGTCTACAAGAGTTGCTTGTTTGGTAGCCAATATTTGCTCAAGGTTCTCATGTGGCATGATATTTTGTAATTTTCCTTCGTATCGTGGATCCAGGAAGCAGGCCAACCAGTAATCGTCATCGGTCATCATTTTGATAATGCGGGGGTCCCTTTTTAGGATACGCAAGGCATACTCTGCCATGTGGGCCAATGTTCCAGGTGTCATTTCACTGCTTGTGCTGGGTTGAGGAGCACTTTCTTGCAAATCAATATCAGTTGTGGCCCGCAAAAACCCTGTACCTGACCTTGCAACGCCACCAGTTTCTATTGCCCCCTGAGAAGCATCCTCCTCCCATAAATATTCATCCCCATCATCCTCCTCCTCCTCTTCGTCCACCACCTCGTCCAGGAGCGTTCCCTGGAGCAGACAATGGCTGACTGTCATCAAGGCTTCTATCCTCCTCGGCTGCAGACGCCTGCTCCTTGATGTGCGTCAAACTTTGCATCAGCAGACGCATTAGTGGGATGCTCTTGCTTATGATGGAGTCGTCTGCGCTTACCAGCCGTGTGCATTCCTCAAAACACTGAAGGACTTGACAGAGGTCTTGGAGCTTCGACAACTTCGCATCAGACAACTCCATGTCTGCCATCCAACTGCCTGCCCGTGTATGTGTATCCTCCCACAAATAACTGACAGCACACCTCTGTTCGCACAGCCTCTGAAGCATGTGCAGTGTGGAGTTCTACCTTGTTGCAACGTTGATTATTAGGCAGTACTGGGGAAGATTCAGTGATCGCTGATGGTTCTGCATACGGTTGGAGTGTACGGGCGACCGTCGGATGTGCGAGCAAAGTCTTTGCACCTTCAGAAGCAGGGCTGGTAACTCCAGATAATTTTTCAGAAAGCACTGCACCACCAGGTTCAAGGTGTGAGCCAGGCAAGGAATGTGTTTCAGTTCTGAAAGGTCTATGGCAGCCATAAAATTCCTTCTGTTATCACTGACTACATTGCCTGCCTCAAGATGTACACTGCCCAGCCATGACTGAGTGTCTTGCTGCAAGTACTCGGCCAGTACTTCCGCGGTGTGTCTGTTGTCGCACATCAATTCATTTGTAGCACAGCCTGCTGATGCTTACCACTAGCTGTTCCATAATGGGACACCTCTTGTGCAACACTGGCAGCTGCAGATGGAGTGGTCGTGCGACCGCGCTCTGTGGACGAGCTTTCACTTCTGGAGGAGGAGGAGGAGGGGTAGCGAACTCCTACAGCAAACTGTTTCCTAGACCGTGGTCTAGGCAGAACTGTCCAACTATGGCTGTTCCCTGTAGACCCTGCATCCACCACATTAACCCAGTGCACCGTGATTGACACGTAACGTCCCTGGCCATGCCTACTGGTCCATGCATCTGTTGTGAGGTGCACCTTTCTACTGACTGATTGCCTTAGTGCATAGACAATGTGGTCTTTGACATGCTGGTGGAGGGCTGGGATAGCTTTTCTCGCAAAGAAGTGTCGACTGGGTAGGTCATAGCGTGGTACTGTGTAGGCCATCAGGGCTTTGAAAGCTTCGCTTTCAACCAACCGGTAGGGCATCATCTCTAACGAGATTAGTCTAGCAATGTGGGTGTTCAAACCCTGTGTACGCAGATGAGAGGATGAGTACTTTCTTTTCCTAACGAGAGTCTCTTGTAGGGTGAGCTGGACTGGAGGTGCATATGGTGGAACTAGCGGGGGTGGGGGTGGACATGGCAGATAGAGAGAGGGTTGGTGATGGTATTCTTGATGTTGGCCTACCTATAGTGTTTCCTACCAAGAACCCTGTGATTCCCTGAGTGCTTTGGCCTTGCGACGATACCTCCACATTTGCTGCTGGTGGTGTCCTAACCGGTGGGCTTACTGTGAGGGAAGCAATGTAGCGTTGCTGACTACCTTCATTCTGAGCAGGTGCACCAACGGTACTGGACATTTGGTAGTTAGTCCAGGCTTGCAAGTGCATGCTGGTTAAATGTCTACGCATGCACGTTGTATTTAAATTTAGGAGATTCTTCCCTCTGCTAAAGGTCTTTGCGCACTTCTTACAGATAACTTTGCACTGATCATTCGGATCTTGGTTAAAAAATTCCCACACTGCACTCTTCCTACTATGGATTACCTTTTCAGGCATTGCACGCTGTGCTACTTTCACCGGAATGCCACGCTGTCCTAAAACTGTTCTTGGTTTTGACAAACATTTTTGGCCAGATACGGGCCTGCCAGATGACAGCTGTTGCGATGTAAATGGCTGCTGCGGTTCACCCTCCTCCGCTTCTGACCTACTGACAGCGCTACCCTCTTCCCCCAATGGCTGCCAATCTGGGTCAACAACTGGGTCATCAATCACCTCCTCTTCAATGTCATGTGCACCTTCCTCTGTGTCACCGTGTAAGGTGCTATAGCGTTCGGGACGGGGCACCATAGTCTCATCAGGGTCAGATTCTGGCTTAGTACACTGCAAGGGCAATATATTGATCTGAGTCAATGGAACAGCATAATAATCTAGCTGTGACTGTGCATCTGTGCACTCCATGTCCGATTCATCTTGTAATGGGCTTTGAACATTTTCTCTCTCTAACCCAGGCACGATATGTGTAAAGAGCTCCATGGAGTAAACTGTAGTTTCTTAGAAAAGATAAAAAGAAAAAAGTGCACTTACCCGTATATAGTAGTCACAATTTTATTCGGACATATTACAAAAATTGCAGGGAAGGATGTGAAAAATAGCGGACAACGGCCGTTTCGTGCCTGAGCACTTCAACGGGTCCTAACACTGAGAGGAAGTCGGGAGGATCTGTATAAAGTCTGCGAAACCCTCTGCTCCTCCCTCTACCTCTATCAGTGAGATGAAACAAATCACCTGTTTTCAAAATTTGAGTAGTGAAATATCAACACAAATATATGTTAAAAACACATATTAAAAGTACAGCGCACAAGACAATATTACTATTACTATTAATTGTTATACAAATTTCTAAAGAAAGACCGCCATTTCAATCCTCTTGTTAAAACCAAGAGGTCCCAATGAGTCTGTGCGCAGAATCCATCTTCCTTCCTTCTGTAACAACAGACGCTGCAGATCTCCGCCTTGTTGCGGTAAGAAAACTTTCTCTAGTCCTGCAAAACGCAATGTCTGTACTTTACCTTCATGATGATTTTTGACATGGTTAATAAATCTCGGGACCCCCTTGCCTGTCTTTAAAGAATTAAAATGTTCCCGTATCCTTACAAATAAAGGCCGAATTGTCTTAACGATATAGAAAAAACCGCAAGGACAAAAGATCACATATACAACATGTGTAGATCTACATGAGATAAAATCTCGTACTACATGTTGAATGGGGCCAATTTTTACACAGGTGCCCGTAAGATGATATATACAGAAGTTGCAGTGGCCACATTTAAAATTCCCTTTTGGGGTACTGGTAGTTAGCCAATTTTCTCGATCGGAGGAAAACCTGTTACGTACCTGATGATCCCTAATATTCTTACTCCGTCAGCAAGCAAAAAGTGGCCCTCTTTCTACCATTTCTCTCAGATCAATGTCCTGACTCAGAATCTGCCAATTCTTACGAATTGCTGATCTGATGCAAGAGTCCATAGGTCCAAACTCAAAGCAGAATACAAACCTTTTTTCCTTTTTCTTGGGCCTATTTTGAGGAATTTTACTTAGATCAGTGCTCAGAGCCCTCTTCAGAGCCCTGTCCAAAACTGGTTGTGGATACCCTCTTTCAGTAAATCTCCTACAGAGCTCTTCTGACTGCTGTCTAAACCCTGTTGGATTACTGTTAATCCTTTTAACACGGAGGAACTGGCTAAAAGGTAAAGCTTGCTTTGTATAATAAGGATGAGCACTAGAGTTGAGCGACCTTGACCTTTTTAGAGTCGAGCCGGGTTTCGCGAAACCCGACTATCTCAAAAGTCGGGTCGAGTGAAATCGGCGATTATGACGTAAAGTCGGGATCGACCGAAACACGAAACCCAATGCAAGTCAATGGGGCAGCATAGTCGGCAGTGAGTGGGGGCCAGGAAAACACCTAGAGTGCCCATTTTAATGTCAAAACCATCCATTCTTCTTAATGAAGCTTGTCAAGCGTAATTTACCTTATAATAATTGGAAGGCATTTGAAATTGGGGGTCATTTGGCTAAAGTTGTGGTGGGTAGGGCTGGTTCAAGTAATTAGTGGGCCCAGGAAATCTGGACCACGTCACGGCAGTGGAGCAGGGAGAGGTAAGTATTTCAACTTTGCAAGTGCTGTGAACCTGAGCAAGCAGGGGGGGCCCACTCGTTGGCATTGGCACTGGCACAGGGCCCCTCAAAGTACAGCGGTGTGTTTGCACGGCGGTGGCGCCTCCCACCGGCAGCAACACTTTTGCGTACTATGAGAGGCCCTGTGCCAGTGACGTCGCCAACTAGTATTCCTCCCCCCACCTGATGAAGGAACCTGCACTTTCATCTGCACCTTCCTCTTTGTCCCCGTGTAAGGTGGTATGGTATGCGGGAAGAGCAACCTGACTTTCAGCAGGGTCACAATGTTGTTGTGTAGCGTGCACGGGGAATGTTGCGTTATGGGTCAATGTACCAGCAGACTCATCTATCACTGGCTGGGCAATGGGCAGGATGAGGAGGAAACACAGATATAGGCCCAAAGAATAAAGTTGGCTAAATGCAGTTCAAAATTGGTAACACAGGAATAACCAGGGGGCATTGCAGTGGAGGACAACTGGAATGAGAGGCTGACACAGAGAGTAGGCCCAAATCAGTAAGTAGTCGAAATGCAGTTCAAAATTGGCAACCGTAGTAAACAGGCGGCACAGCTTTGTTCAGTGGAGGAGAACAGCAAGGAGTGGCAGACATCGATAGTAGGCCCCAACCCAACTAGTAGGCCAAATGCAGTCTAACATTAACAACTACTTAACGAGCGCCTGAAAACTGAATTTCAAGACAGGAAACCAGGAGAACAGCAAGGAGTGGCAGACACCGATAGTAGGCCCCAAACCAACTAGTACGCCAAATGCAGTTGTTCCGTTTAACCACAATTTAATGAGAGCCTGAAGATAGAAGTTCAGGAAAGGCAACCTGGAGAACACCTTGGAGTGGAACACACCATCTCTCTACACCCCATACCCAATTTGTAGGCCTAATGCAGTGTAGTTTCCAAGAACTACTAAACGAGAGCCGGAAGATCGAAGCTCAGGAAAGGCAACCTGGAGAACACCTTGGAGTGGAACACACCATCTCTCTACACCCCATACCCAATTTGTAGGCCTAATGCAGTGTAGTTTCCAAGAACTACTAAACGAGAGCCGGAAGATCGAAGCTCAGGAAAGGCAACCTGGAGAACACCTTGGAGTGGAACACACCATCTCTCTACACCCCATACCCAATTTGTAGGCCTAATGCAGCGTAGTTTCCAACAACTACTAAACGAGAGCATGAAGATCGAAGCATTGGCGAGGAAACCTGGGGAACACCTTGGAGTGGAACACACCATCTCTCTACACCCCATACCCAATTTGTAGGCCTAATGCAGTGTAGTTTCCAAGAACTACTAAACGAGAGCCGGAAGATCGAAGCTCAGGAATGGCAACCTGGAGAACACCTTGGAGTGGAACACACCATCTCTCTACACCCCATACCCAATTTGTAGGCCTAATGCAGTGTAGTTTCCAACAACTACTAAACGAGAGCCGGAAGATCGAAGCTCAGGAAAGGCAACCTGGAGAACACCTTGGAGTGGAACACACCATCTCTCTACACCCCATACCCAATTTGTAGGCCTAATGCAGTGTAGTTTCCACGAACTACTAAACGAGAGCCGGAAGATCGAAGCTCAGGAAAGGCAACCTGGAGAACACCTTGGAGTGGAACACACCATCTCTCTACACCCCATACCCAATTTGTAGGCCTAATGCAGTGTAGTTTCCAACAACTACTAAACGAGAGCCGGAAGATCGAAGCTCAGGAAAGGCAACCTGGAGAACACCTTGGAGTGGAACACACCATCTCTCTACACCCCATACCCAATTTGTAGGCCTAATGCAGTGTAGTTTCCAAGAACTACTAAACGAGAGCCGGAAGATCGAAGCTCAGGAAAGGCAACCTGGAGAACACCATGGAGTGGAACACACCATCTCTCTCCACCCGATACCCATTTTTTAGGCCTAATGCAGTGTAGTTTTCTACAACTACTAAACGAGAGTCGGAAGACCGAAGCAATGGCAAGGAAACCTGGGGAACACCTTGGAGTGTAACACACCATCTCTCTCCACCCAATACCCAATTTGTAGGCCTAATGCAGCCTAATTTCCGACAACTACTAAACGAGAGCATGAAGATCGAAGCTCAGGAAAGGCAACCTGGGGAACACCTTGGAGTGTAACAAACCCTCTCTCTACACCATGGAAGGGCTGATTCTTAGGAAGGAAGGCTGTCGGAAAGAAGCAGGGCGCGTCCGAGGGTGATTATATTCTTATTAGGTATATACTCACCCTCGGACGCGCCCTGCTTCTTTATTTGTAATGAATGTTTATTTGCAATGTGGTTTTGACTTACTCTATTTTTTTGGTAAATAATGATTTTATTATTTTCATTGTTTTGCATCTTCTTGGCAATAATATAAAGAAGACGCGACAGGACAACACTCGGTGGATGCCATATCTGTGTTTTAAATTGAAAAAAACTTTCAGTTAACTACTTGCAGGAGAAAGTTATTGTAGCTGGTGGCCATTTTTAGTACTGTACCAGATTTTTGTTGTATGTGTTTGTTTTTAATGTTAAAATGTCTGCATTTGATATCTCTCCAGTATTTTCTTTTTTATAAGCAAAATACTTATTTTTATATTTTCTGATGTTGGTTCCAGGGGTACACGGGCAGCAGTGGTGTGGTCAGTGGAGGCCTAGTGGAAGGAGTGACCGCAGACAGGCATCGAAGGCCTAAAATAATAACACATGGCTGTAGGCAATTTTAAATTGGTTCCAGGGGTACACGGGCAGCAGTGGTGTGGTCAGTGGAGGCCTAGTGTAAGGAGTGACCGCAGACAGGCATCGAAGGCCTAAAGTAAAAAAATTGGGCTGGCTGTAGGCAATTTTAAATTGGTTCCAGTGGTACACGGGCAGCAGTGTTGTGGTCAGTGGAGGCATATTGTAAGGAGTGACCGCAGACAGGCATCGAAGGCCTAAAATAATAACACATGGCTGTAGGCAATTTTAAATTGGTTCCAGGGGTACACGGGCAGCAGTGGCCTGGTCAGTGTAGTAGTAGTGGAAAGAATGGACCGCAGACAGGCATCGAAGGCCTAGAATAAAAAAATTGGGCTGGCTGTAGGCAATTGTAAATTGGTTCCAGGGGTACACGGGCAGCAGTGGCCTGGTCAGTGTAGTAGTAGTAGAAAGAACGGACCGCAGACAGGCATCGAAGGCCTAAAATAAAAAAATTGGGCTGGCTGTAGGCAATTTTAAATTGGTTCCAGGGGTACACGGGCAGCAGTGTTGTGGTCAGTGGAGGCATATTGTAAGGAGTGACCGCAGACAGGCATCGAAGGCCTAAAATAATAACACATGGCTGTAGGCAATTTTAAATTGGTTCCAGGGGTACACGGGCAGCAGTGGCCTGGTCAGTGTAGTAGTAGTGGAAAGAATGGACCGCAGACAGGCATCGAAGGCCTAGAATAAAAAAATTGGGCTGGCTGTAGGCAATTTTAAATTGGTTCCAGGGGTACACGGGCAGCAGTGGTGTGGTCAGTGGAGGCATATTGTAAGGAGTGACCGCAGACAGGCATCGAAGGCCTAAAATAATAACACATGGCTGTAGGCAATTTTAAATTGGTTCCAGGGGTACACGGGCAGCAGTGGCCTGGTCAGTGTAGTAGTAGTAGAAAGAACGGACCGCAGACAGGCATCGAAGGCCTAAAATAAAAAAATTGGGCTGGCTGTAGGCAATTGTAAATTGGTTCCAGGGGTACACGGGCAGCAGTGGCCTGGTCAGTGTAGTAGTAGTAGAAAGAACGGACCGCAGACAGGCATCGAAGGCCTAAAATAAAAAAATTGGGCTGGCTGTAGGCAATTTTAAATTGGTTCCAGGGGTACACGGGCAGCAGTGGTGTGGTCAGTGGAGGCATATTGTAAGGAGTGACCGCAGACAGGCATCGAAGGCCTAAAATAATAACACATGGCTGTAGGCAATTTTAAATTGGTTCCAGGGGTACACGGGCAGCAGTGACCTGGTCAGTGTAGTAGTAGTGGAAAGAATGGACCGCAGACAGGCATCGAAGGCCTAGAATAAAAAAATTGGGCTGGCTGTAGGCAATTTTAAATTGGTTCCAGGGGTACACGGGCAGCAGTGGTGTGGTCAGTGGAGGCATATTGTAAGGAGTGACCGCAGACAGGCATCGAAGGCCTAAAATAATAACACATGGCTGTAGGCAATTTTAAATTGGTTCCAGGGGTACACGGGCAGCAGTGGCCTGGTCAGTGTAGTAGTAGTAGAAAGAACGGACCGCAGACAGGCATCGAAGGCCTAAAATAAAAAAATTGGGCTGGCTGTAGGCAATTTTAAATTGGTTCCAGGGGTACACGGGCAGCAGTGGTGTGGTCAGTGGAGGCATAGTGGAAGGAGTGACCGCAGACAGGCTTCGAAGGCCTAACATAACAAAAATGTCAATACAATGGTATTGTCAGTGGCAGGCATTGAAGGATGTCAGCGCATAGACTAAACATTGGTGGAGCTGTGAGATAATTTTGCAAGTGGTAGAGCACTGTTTGAGCTGGGGGGGGAACTGTCTTGTGGCCGGCGGTACAGGCCCAGGGCCCCTCATATTACAACGGTGTGTCTGACGTTGGGTGCGCACCACCACCGCCAGAGACACTTTATTGTACTAGGAGGGACCCAGTGGCAGTGCCGTCGACCAAAAGCGGGCACACCCACCTCTTCAGACAAACAGCACTCTCACGGGTGCTGTCGCCAAGTGTCGATACCACGGCCCCGTGTGGGGAGTTTGGCCATTTAGTGAGGTGTAAACATGTCGTATGCTGGACAATCAGGTGCAGAAAATTACGAGATTGGAAAAGGCATTCAGAATAGTCCACAGGCAAGACCTTTTCATAGGAAAGCTAGGTGTCGGCCGGGCAAGGTGGGGCAAAAGATTTCGAAATCCAGTTGTGGTTCATTTTAATGAAGGTTAGATCATCTACATTTTGGGTAGCCAGACGAGTCCTTTTTTTTGTTAGTATTGAACCTGCAGCACTGAATACTCTTTCTGAAAGGACACTAGCTGCCGGGCAAGCAAGCTCCTGCAATGCATATTCTGCCAATTCTGGCCAGGTGTCTAATTTTGATGCCCAGTAATCAAATGGGAATGACGGTTGAGGGAGAACATCGATAAGGGATGAAAAATAGTTTGTAACCATACTGGACAAATGTTGTCTCCTGTCACTTTGAATTGATGCTGCAGTACCTGTCCTGTCTGCAGTCATAGCAAAATCACTCCACAACCTGGTCAGAAAACCCCTCTGGCCAACGCCACTTCTGATTTCTGCCCCTCTAACACCTCTGGTCTGCTGGCCCCTGCAGCTCGTGTGAGAACGATCACGGGCGCTGTGTGCAGGGAATGCCAGAAGCAAACGGTCAACAAGAGTTGATTGTTTGGTTGCTAATATTAGTTCCAAGTTCTCATGTGGCATTATATTTTGCAATTTGCCTTTATAGCGAGGATCAAGGAGGCAGGCCAACCAGTAATCGTCATCGTTCATCATTTTAGTTATGCGTGTGTCCCTTTTGAGGATTCGTAAGGCATAATCCGCCATGTGGGCCAAAGTTCCAGTTCTCAAATCTGCGGTTGTGCTTGGTTGAGGGGCAGTTTCAGGCAAATCCACGTCACTTGTGTCCCTCCAAAAACCAGAACCCGGCCTTGCCGCGCCACCAATTTCCAGTGGCCCCAGAAAAGCTTCCTCATTAAAAATATAATCATCCCCATCATCCTCCTCGTCCTCCTCCTCCTCTTCGCCCGCTAACTCGTCCTGTACACTGCCCTGGCCAGACAATGGCTGACTGTCATCAAGGCTTTCCTCTTCCTCAGCTGCAGACGCCTGATCCTTTATGTGCGTCAAACTTTGCATCAGCAGATGCATTAGGGGGATGCTCATGCTTATTATGGCGTTGTCTGCACTAACCAGCCGTGTGCATTCCTCAAAACACTGAAGGACTTGACACATGTCTTGAATCTTCGACCACTGCACACCTGACAACTCCATGTCTGCCATCCTACTGCCTGCCCGTGTATGTGTATCCTCCCACAAAAACATAACAGCCCGCCTCTGTTCGCACAGTCTCTGAAGCATGTGCAGTGTTGAGTTCCACCTTGTTGCAACGTCTATGATTAGGCGATGCTGGGGAAGGTTCAAAGAACGCTGATAGGTCTGCATACGGGTGGAGTGTACGGGCGAACGGCGGATATGTGAGCAAAGTCCACGCACTTTGAGGAGCAGGTCGGATAACCCCGGATAACTTTTCAGGAAGCACTGCACCACCAGGTTTAAGGTGTGAGCCAGGCAAGGAATGTGTTTCAGTTGGGAAAGGGAGATGGCAGCCATGAAATTCCTTCCGTTATCACTCACTACCTTGCCTGCCTCAAGATCTACAGTGCCCAGCCACGACTGCGTTTCTTTCTGCAAGAACTCGGACAGAACTTCCGCGGTGTGTCTGTTGTCGCCCAAACACTTCATAGCCAATACAGCCTGCTGACGTTTGCCAGTAGCTGCCCCATAATGGGAGACCTGGTGTGCAACAGTGGCAGCTGCGGATGGAGTGGTTGTGCGACTGCGGTCTGTGGACGAGCTCTCGCTTCTGCAAAAGGACGAAGAGGAGGAGGAGGGGGTGCGAACGGCTACAGCCAACTGTTTCCTAGACCGTGGGCTAGGCAGAACTGTCCCAAACTTGCTGTCCCCTGTGGACCCTGCATCCACAACATTCACCCAGTGTGCCGTGATGGACACGTAACGTCCCTGGCCATGCCTACTGGTCCATGCATCTGTTGTCAGGTGCACCTTTGTGCTCACAGATTGCCTGAGTGCATGGACGATGCGCTCTTTAACATGCTGGTGGAGGGCTGGGATGGCTTTTCTGGAAAAAAAGTGTCGACTGGGTAGCTCGTAGCGTGGTACAGCGTAGTCCATTGGGGCTTTGAAAGCTTCGCTTTCAACTAACCGGTAGGGCATCATCTCTAACGAGATTAGTCTAGCTATGTGGGTGTTCAAACCCTGTGTACGCGGATGCGAGGCTAAGTACTTCCTTTTTCTAACCATAGTCTCATGTAGGGTGAGCTGGACTGGAGAGCTGGAGATCGTGGAACTAGCGGGGGTGCCGGTGGACATGGCAGACTGAGAGACGGTGGGAGATGGTATTGTTGCCGCCGGTGCCCTAGATGCAGTGTTTCCTACTACAAAACTGGTGATTCCCTGACCCTGACTGCTTTGGCCTGGCAAAGAAACCTGCACAGATACTGCAGGTGGTGCGGAAAATGGTGGCCCTACACTGCCGGAAGGGATGTTGCGTTGCTGACTAGCTTCATTGGCCGAGGGTGCTACAACCTTAAGGGACGTTTGGTAGTTAGTCCAGGCTTGCAAATGCATGGTGGTTAAATGTCTATGCATGCAACTTGTATTGAGACTTTTCAGATTCTGTCCTCTGCTTAAGGTAGTTGAACATTTTTGACAGATGACTTTGCGCTGATCAATTGGATGTTGTTTAAAAAAATGCCAGACTGCACTCTTTCTAGCATCGGATACCTTTTCAGGCATTGCAGACTGAGCTTTAACCGGATGGCCACGCTGTCCTCCAACAGGTTTTGGCTTTGCCATGCGTTTTGGGCAAGATACGGGCCCGGCAGATGGAACCTGTTGCGATGTTGATGCCTGCTGCGGCCCCTCCTCCTCCGCTTCAGAACTGCTGCCGCCTGCACCCTGTTCCCCCAATGGCTGCCAATCGGGGTCAAGAACTGGGTCATCTATTACCTCTTCTTGTAGCTCGTGTGCAACTTCGTCTGTGTCACCGTGTCGGTCGGTGGTATAGCGTTCGTGATGGGGCAACATAGTCTCATCAGGGTCTGATTCTTGATCAGCACCCTGCGAGGGCAATGTTGTGGTCTGAGTCAAAGGACCAGCATAGTAGTCTGGCTGTGGCTGTGCATCAGTGCACTCCATGTCAGATTCAACTTGTAATGGGCATGGACTGTTAACTGCTTCACTTTCTAAGCCAGGGACGGTATGTGTAAAGAGCTCCATGGAGTAACCCGTTGTGTCGCCTGCTGCATTCTTCTCTGTTGTTGTTTTTGCTGAAGAGGACAAGGAAGCGACTTGTCCCTGACCGTGAACATCCACTAACGACGCGCTGCTTTGACATTTACCAGTTTCACGAGAGGAGGCAAAAGAGCTAGAGGCTGAGTCAGCAAGATAAGCCAAAACTTGCTCTTGCTGCTCTGGCTTTAAAAGCGGTTTTCCTACTCCCAGAAAAGGGAGCGTTCGAGGCCTTGTGTAGCCAGACGACGAACCTGGCTCCACAGCTCCAGAATTAGGTGCAATATTTTTTTTCCCACGACCAGCTGATGCTCCACCACTACCACTACCCTCATTACCAGCTGACAATGAACGCCCCCGGCCACGACCTCTTCCACCAGACTTCCTCATTGTTTTAAAAACGTAAACAAACTAACGGTATTTGTTGCTGTCACACAAATTACACGGTGAGCTATAACTTCAGTATGATTTAGCTACCCCTTTACAGGTGAGTGAGACCACAACGAAAATCAGGCACAATGTTACACACTCTGTTGTTGGTGGCAACAAATGAGAGAGATGCCAAACACGCAGGACTGTCACTGAAGCACAAATGTAAATATTAATCTCCCACTGTTTTTTTTTTTTTTTTTTTTTCAGGGAGACTTTAGGAAAAAAAAATAATAGAATAAAATTGTTTTTTCAGGAAGAATTTAGAAACCAAATAAAATAAAATGATTTTTTCAGGGAGAATTTAGAAAACAAATAAAACAAAAAAAGGCTTTCTATGGCCCACTGAGTGAGAGATGACGCACACAGGAGTCAGGAGTGGCACACAAGCCCAGAGGCCAATATTTATCTCCCACTGATTGATGTAGTGATTTTTTCAGGTAGATTTTGGAACCCAAATCAAGCTAAAAAAATAATAGGCTTTCTATGGCCCACAATTGGAGAGAGAGAGAGATGGCACACCCAGGAGTCAAGACTGGCACACAAGCAGAAAGGGCAATATTAATCTCCCACTGATTTTTTTATTTTTTTTTTTTCAGGGAGACTTTAGGAAAAAAAATAATAGAATAAAATGATTTTTTCAGGAAGAATTTAGAAACCAAATAAAATAAAATGATTTTTTCAGGGAGAATTTAGAAAACAAATAAAACAAAAAAAGGCTTTCTATGGCCCACTGAGTGAGAGATGACGCACACAGGAGTCAGGAGTGGCACACAAGCCCAGAGGCCAATATTTATCTCCCACTGATTGATGTAGTGATTTTTTCAGGTAGATTTTGGAACCCAAATCAAGCTAAAAAAATAATAGGCTTTCTATGGCCCACAATTGGAGAGAGAGAGAGAGATGGCACACCCAGGAGTCAAGACTGGCACACAAGCAGAAAGGGCAATATTAATCTCCCACTGATTTGTTTTTTTTTTTTTTTTCAGGGAGACTTTAGGAAAAAAAATAATAGAATAAAATGATTTTTTCAGGAAGAATTTAGAAACCAAATAAAATAAAATGATTTTTTCAGGGAGAATTTAGAAAACAAATAAAACAAAAAAAGGCTTTCTATGGCCCACTGAGTGAGAGATGACGCACACAGGAGTCAGGAGTGGCACACAAGCCCAGAGGCCAATATTTATCTCCCACTGATTGATGTAGTGATTTCTTCAGGTAGATTTTGGAACCCAAATCAAGTTAAAAAAATAATAGGCTTTCTATGGCCCACAATTGGAGAGAGAGAGAGAGATGGCACACCCAGGAGTCAAGACTGGCACACAAGCAGAAAGGGCAATATTAATCTCCCACTGATTGATTTATTGATTTTTTCAGGTAGAATTTAGAACCCAAATAAAGCAAAAAAAAAAAAAAATGGGCTTTCTATGGCCCACTGAGTGAGTGATGATGCACACGGGAGTCAGGAGTGGCACACAAGCCCTGAGGCCAATATTTTTCTCCCACTGATTGATGTAGTGATTTTTTCAGGTACATTTTAGAACCCAAATCAAGCAAAAAAATAAATAGGCTTTCTATGGCCCACTATTTGTGAGAGAGATGGCACGCTCAGGACTGGCACACAAGCCCAGAGGCCAATATTAATCTCCCACTTTTTTTTTTTTTGTTCCAGGGAAAATTTATAAACCCAATAAAAAAAATAATAAATAGGCTTTCTATGGCCCACTATCTGAGAGAGAGAGATGGCGCGCTTAGGACTGGCACACAAGCCCAAAGCCCAATATTAATCTCCCACTGATTGATTTATTGATTTTTTCAGGTAGAATTTAGAACCCAAATAAAGAAAAAAAAAAAAAATGGGCTTTCTATGGCCCACTGAGTGAGTGATGATGCACACAGGAGTCAGGAGTGGCACACAAGCCCTGAGGCCAATATTTTTCTCCCACTGATTGATGTAGTGATTTTTTCAGGTAGATTTTAGAACCAAAATCAAGCAAAAAAATAAATAGGCTTTCTATGGCCCACTGACTGAGAGATGGCACACACAGGGATGGCACTCTAGCAGAAATGTCAATCCTAATCTCCCACAAAAAAAAAAAAAAAAAAAAAACAGGGAGTGTCCTTCAATTACTATCTCCCTGCAGTAATCTCAGCCAGGTATGGCAGGCAGCAATAAGGAGTGGACTGATGCACAAATTAAATAAAAAGTGTGTACAAACAAAAAAGATAGCTGTGCAGAAAGGAAGGAACAAGAGGATTTGTGCTTTGAAAAAAGCAGTTGGTTTGCACAGCGGCGTACACACAGCAATGCAGCTATCAGGGAGCCTTCTAGGGCAGCCCAATGAGCTACAGCGCTGAGGGGAAAAAAAAAAAAATGTAGCTTCCAATGTCCCTGCACACCGAAGGTGGTGTTGGACAGTGCAAATCGCTACAGCACAAGCGGTTTGGTGGTTAATGGACCCTGCCTAACGCTATCCCTGCTTCTGACGAAGCGGCAGCAACCTCTCCCTAAGCTCAGATCAGCAGCAGTAAGATGGCGGTCGGCGGGAACGCCCCTTTATAGCCCCTGTGACGCCGCAGACAGCAAGCCAATCACTGCAATGCCCTTCTCTAAGATGGTGGGGACCAGGACCTATGTCATCACGCTGCCCACACTCTGCGTTTACCTTCATTGGCTGAGAAATGGCGCTTTTCGCGTCATTGAAACGCGACTTTGGCGCGAAAGTTGCGTACCGCATGGCCGACCCCGCACAGGGGTCGGATCGGGTTTCATGAAACTCGACTTTGCCAAAAGTCGGCGACTTTTGAAAATGAACGACCCGTTTCGCTCAACCCTAATGAGCACTATTATAGTGCAATAAAGCATTTGTTGAAGAGGGTTTATGGTATACTTCCGTGTGAATGGTGCCCTCAACTACCTTTAGTCTGATATCCAAAAAGACCAACTCATCACCTCCAAACTGAGAGGTGAACCTCATATTCATGGTGTTTGATGTCTCCAGGAACTCAACAAAACGTGTGAAAGTCTCCCGGTGGCCATCCCACATCAAGAATATGTCATCCACAAATCTTACAAAAAACTTTTATGTGTTTTAGAAAGGGTTTTTTTCTGGAGTAAACATACTCTTCCTCAAATTTGGCTAAAAAAAAATTCGCTAGGGTGCAAGCAACTGGAGTACCCATAGCCACACCCTCGATTTGTTTATACCAATCCTTATCAAATTGGAAAGCATTGTGTTCAAGAATGAAAGATAAACCTTCACAAATGAACGCAATGGTGCCTGCATCTGTAGGGGTTTTATTTAGAATAAATTTGTTAGTGTCAACTCCCAATTTTTGAGGAATTCTGGTATAAAGGCTGTCAATATCAATTGAAGCCAGGCTAAAACCTTCCTGCCATGTGAAATCCTTGAATGTACCCAAAAAATCCCCAGTATCTCTCACAAAAGATGGTATGTCACGTAACAAGGGGCGCAATAACCAGTCCAGATAAGCAGACAAAGGTTCTGTAAGGGATCCCACTCCCGACACTATAGGACGGCCGGGCGGTTGTGTTAAAGATTTATGGACCTTCGGAATATGATACCAGTGAGGCTTTCTCGGAAAATCATGCAATAGTTTGTTAGCCTGTTTCTCCGAAAAAACCCTCCTTTCTACATGGCGCCTTAAAAAGGACTGTAGTTTCGCCTGCCGCATCCTTCACTTTTGGTTTGGGTGAAGGACACAAGGAAGCGACTTGTTCCTGACCGGGAGCATCCACTGACGACTCGCTGCTTTTAGATTTCGAACCTTCTGAAGAGGAGGCGAAAGAGCTAGAGGCTGAGTCAGCAAGGAAAACCAAAACTTTTTCCTGCTGCTCCAGCTTTAAAACCTGTTTTCCTACTGTCACATAAGAGAGCCTTCGAGGCCTTGTGTAGCCTAACGATGACACTGGCTCAAAACCTCAAGCCTTTGGTGCTATTTTGCTTTTCCCACTACCACCAGATGCTCCACCACCACCACCATCAGTACCAGCTGGCAACGACAGCCCACGGCCTATTCCACCAGACTTCCTCATTTTTGGAAAAATCTAACCAAAATAACAACCATTACATGGTACTGGGAAACAAGGTAGAAGGTGTATATAAACTTGTGAAGAATTTAAATCTCCCTTTTTTTAGGGGGAGACTGCAACAAAACTCAGGCCCAGTGAATTACACTACACAATGTAAGTGGCAGAACGTGACTGGAAGATGTACGACAAACTCACAGAACTGAGACGTAGATCCACTTAGTGCCAATTTAAATCTCCCTTTTTTTGGGGAGGGGGGAGACTGCAACAAAACTCAGGCCCAGTGTATTACACTGCACAATGTAAGTGGCAGAACGTGGCTGGAAGATATATCAAAAAATACAAGGGCTGTAGTACAATTTCAATCTCCCTACAATGATCTCAGGACAAGTATGGCAGCAATAAAAAGGACTGCTGCACACAAAAGTGTGGACAAAGAAACAAGAGAACTGTGCAGAAAGGAGCAACAGGATTTTTGCTTTTAAAAAAGCAGTTGGTTTGCACAGCGGCGTACAAACAGCAATGCAGCTATCAGGGAGCCTTATAGGGCAGCCTAATAAGCTACAGAGCTGATGCACAAATAAAAACTCCACTGTCCCTGCAAAGAAAAGGTGGTGTTGGACAGTGGAAATCGCTACAGCACAAGCAGTTTCGGGGTTATTCTTCCCTTCCTAACTATATCCCTTCTGATGCAGCTGCAGCAACCTCTCCCTATGCTAAGATCGGCAGAAGTAAGATGGCGGTCGGCGTGCACACCCCTTTATAGCCTCTGTGACACCACAGAAAGCAAGCCATCACTGTCATGCCCTTCTCTAAGATGGTGGGGACCGAGACCTACGTCATCACGCTGCCCACACTCTGTGTCCTCCTTCATGGGATGAGAAATGGAGCTGAAAACGTCATACGAAACTCGACTTTGGCGTGCTGATCGCCGACCTCTTGGCCGATCTCACACTAGGATCGCGTCGGCTTTCATTAAACCTGACTTTGCCGAAAGTCAGCGATTTTTGAATTTGTCCGATCCGTTTCGCTCAACCCTAGTGAAAACCAAAGCCTCCCATGGAACCTACTTAGGACAAATAGTCTCCATGGAAAACTAGTTGGAGTTGCCAGATTCCAAATTCAATTCAAACAATTGAGATAAGTGTTTGGAAGCCCTGAGTGCTGTGGTGACTAGAAATGGGAGGGGAATACAGATATTTGTCAAATTCAAGTGAAATTAATTTTCATTTGAATAAAGTCACTCAATTCTTTTTATGACTATGGGGTGCAGTATCTCACTGGGTGGGACCCATCTTGAATTTGGCAATTTGTAAAACATTTCACATTAACTCATTTACTTTTCTGGCAAAGAAGAGGAATTTTTATAATCCTAGAACTCTGTCTGGACAGTGCATATCCTTATTTCTAGAGATGAGCGGTGTTCGAGTCGAACTGTTCGCCAATTTCAAATTCGAGCTGTTTTGGGCGGTGTTCGAGTCGTTCGACGAACTCGAACAATTTGCTTAAAATTCGGCTGTTCGAGTTTCTGTTCAATAACCGTTCGTTCAGCAAAAGCCTCGCTTGATTTGCACATTAAAACTGTTTATCATTGTTAATAGACTGTTTCAGTGTATAGTGGGCGGAGGGGCGGGGGATAGATCTGTGCTGAAATAATGCCGGTCTCCATTTTTTTTTTCTTTCCCGCATTTACAGTGGGGCAGTGCAGTCTCTCAGCCTAACAGCAGTGCACACACACAGCAATGTGCATGTGATGCACACAAGCCAGGGTATGTGTCATTGGCTGTGTATGTCACATGTCCTTGCCCTATAAGAATCAGCCATTTGCCCCCTCGCCACCATTTCCTCACTGCTGCAGCTAAAGGTACCTTCACACTAAGCGACGCTGCAGTGATACCGACAACGATGTCGATCGCTGCAGCGTCGCTGTTTGGTCGCTGGAGAGCTGTCACACAGACCGCTCTCCAGCGACCAACGATGCCGGTAACCAGGGTAAACATCGGGTTACTAAGCGCAGGGCCGCGCTTAGTAACCCGATGTTTACCATGGTTAACATCGTAAAAAAAACAAACACTACAAACTTAACTTCAGCTGTCTGTCCCCTGCGCTCTGCTTTCCTGCACTGACTGTGAGCACAGCGGCCGGAAAGCAGAGCGGTGACGTCAGCGCTGTGCTTTCCGGCTGACCAGCGCTCACAGCCAGTGCAGGAAGCAGAGTGCCGGGGACAGACAGCTGAAGGTAAGTATGTAGTGTTTGTTTTTTTACTCTTACGCTGGTAACAAGGGTAAACATCGGGTTACTAAGCGCGGCCCTGCGCTTAGTAACCGGATGTTTACCCTGGTTACCAGTGAAGACATCGCTGAATCGGCGTCACACACGCCGATTCAGCGATGTCTGCAGGGAGTCCAGCGACGAAATAAAGTTCTGGACTTTCTGCAGCGACGAACGACATCACAGCAGGATCCTGATCGCTGCTGCATGTCAAACACAACGATATCGCTAGCCAGGACGCTGCAACGTCACGGATTGCTAGCGATATCGTTGTGAAGTTGTTTAGTGTGAAGGTACCTTTAGTGTTAGACGGCACCGCTGCTGCTGTGGGCGCTATACAGTATAAAAGTGTTTTTTTGGAGTGAATTTTCAGAGAGATAGATTTAGGGATTTGGGAGGAGTCAGGACTAGTTGTAATATCAGCCCTTTTCATTGTAGGTTACAGCAGTTCATACCACTGTTTGCCAGGCAAGTCTGTGCCAGTGCTATGCAAGTGTTTGTCACAGCATTTGGTGTAATCTAGCTCAGCCAATCCTTTTGGGCTAGTAGCATTGTCTGATAGTAATCTGAGTAGCCCGCCTGTGAAGCTAGCTACACCACCTGTGTATCTCAATTTTTACTGCATCTAATCCAGTTAATAGTTTTGGGTCTAGGAGCAGTGTCTGCACGTCAGCAGAGTAGCCCAGCCACCTACTGCCTCTTTACCTAAGTACTATTTTTAACTGCATCTGTCCCAGGAAATCCTTTTGGGCCTAGTAGTATTTAGTGCTACTCAGCAGCGTACCCCACCCATGAAGTAAGCTACACCGCCTGTTTACCTAACTACTATTTTGTAACGGCATCTAGCCCAGGAAATCGTTTTGTACCTAATAGCATTTTGTGCTAATTAGCAGAGTATTCCACCCATGAAGCAAGCTACACCACCTGTTTACCTAAGTACTATTTTTTAACGGCATCTAGCCCAGGAAATCCTTTTGGGCCTAGTAGAATTTAGTGCTACTCAGCAGCATACCCCACCCATGAAGCAAGCTACACCGCCTATTTACCTAAGTACTATTTTTTAACGGCATCTATCCAAGGAAATCTTTTTGGGCCTAGAAGAATTTGGTGCTACTCAGCAGCGTACTTCACCCATGAAGCAAGCTACACCGCCTGTTTACCTAAGTACTATTTTTTTAACGGCATCTGGCCCAGGAAATCCTTTTGGGCCTAGTAGCAATTTCTGCTACTCAGCAGAGTGCCCCACCCATGAAGCAAGCTACACCACCTTTTTCCTTTCTCAATCTAACCCCTCGGCTCTGGGGTGTCCACTCTCCCTCCAGCTCTCTCCTTCTCACAGGTGGACTACCGCATGTTTTCACACTGTGACGAATCTTTTGGGCCCAGGCATAAGAAGTCGATGTAAAGGATAAAATGTGCCGCCTTACAAACGTCCATGATGACACATTCGAGGAAGTAACTAAACGCCTCAAATAGTGAGCAGAATATGGAGCACCCCATGGCCAAACAAGTGATCTATGTAGTTTGCTCCTTCACAGAAGCAGCCCAATGGTAGGACACTATTCGGAGGCACAGGTAGTAACCGGAACGCCCCCTCAATGTCTGTTTTGGCCATTATGGTGCCCCTTAACAACTTCCTGACCCGCCTGATTGCCTCGTCAAAGGAGGTACAGTACATAGTACTGTACTTGGTTCAGCGTCGATGTTGTCGTTTACTGACCTGCCCCTTGGATATGACAAATGATGAATTAGTCTGAATATATTGGGTTCATTTTTTGGCACAACTCCCAACACGGGTACCACTACGTCTTCTAAGGAAAGTGTTCTGAATGGACCCGCCGCCATTCTACCTAAAGATATTTATTTTTTTTATTTTTTTTGTCAAGACGTCTGGGTGTTGGTAGAGTGAGTTTAGATTTTTACTCCAGCCTTTCTTGATTTTAGAAGGGCATGACATGCCTATATCTGTGTCTCCTCCTCCTTTTACTCCTCCACCTCTTTTCTTTTCGCATGACTATATGTAGTTGTGACTTTTCCATGTGTTTGTTGTGTCTTCTGAGCAGTTTGTCAGCTTTTGGACACCTTTTAAGGTGTTTTCTATGTGTTTTCTATGTGTTTGTATGTGTTTGTGTTTGCCTGCCATTGGTTTCAATGGGGTTCTACGGTGTTCAATGAACATTCGTCGAACACGTCCCTGTTCGACGAACCGACCCCGACCATTAGGGAGGTAGTTCAACACTACTTATTTCCTTTTTTTTGCTTCTTTATAGTATACTGACTTGATCACTGACATAAAGCAATATATTAACCAATACATCAAATTACACAATACAACTTACCATTTACTAATAATACAGATAAAAAACACACACACAACCTAAAAACGTCCTTTGTTTGGCTGAGAAAAGATACAGGGTGCACACAATCCCTGATACGCAAGCTATCTGTGCCCTACCTTGCCGCAGAGGTTGGCCCCCTAAATCCTGTGCAATGGCGCCCCCGCTCAACGTGGGCTATCCCTGGCTCACCCTAATAGGCCCTCACATGCAAAAAAAACAGCAAAACAAACAGCAGACCATACACTTCAGACAAACAGATACATAGAATCGTCACAATAAATAATGTGCTAAATATTGCACATAGACCCTGTGCAAAATTGTGTGCTTATTGCTATTGATAGTAACGCACACTCAATACATTATTGCACATATTCCCATATAGCCTATATAATAATACTCATTAGGGAATATACTCTGCACCTAGATACACGCTGCCTGCCTGCTGGGGTTGGCACCCTAGGATCCTGTGCAATTGTCGCCCGCGCTCTTGTCATCTGGCCCTAATACACCCTAACAGTGCCAAGTGGCAAAGATAAATATAAATATACCGTAAATATATATAACTGGGCTACAGACAGAGCAAACCTTAATTTTGTGACAATTCAATACAATTAAACATCCAGTATGTTCATATTGGTGACAGTTGAATACATCTAAACATTATTATTATTATTATTTATTGTTATAGCGCCATTTATTCCATGGCGCTTTACATGTGAGGAAGGGTATACATAATAAAAACAAGTACAATAATCTTAACCCTGCTGTTCTGTTCGGTCTGGGGAGACCTATTTTGAACTTTGGTATTTTTTGGGGTGTTCAAGATGCGGTTCTGAAACTTGTGGTTGATTGACTTAAATGAGGATGGGTCGGTCGGCCACGGGTTTCAGAGCCGCATCTTGAATATTTTAAAGAATATTGAAGTTCAAAGTCGGTCATTTTTGACCAACAGAACAGCAGGGTTAAACAATACAAGTCATAACTGGTACAGGAAGAATGAGGACCCTGCCCGCGAAGGCTCACAAGCTACAAGGGATGGGTGAGAATGCAGTAGGTGAGGATAAACATTAAGTATGTTCATCTCGACGCGTTTCCTCGAGATCGGTTCATCAGGAGACATACTTTATTAATAATCACTTATCTGAATGGAGAATAAGGATGTGGATCACACTGGAGAAGTGTGCCTTGTATCGCCTTCAAGGCTGATCGTAACCTGCGGTTTTGGGATGGATATTGTTCCCCACTGCGATACAAGGCATACTTCTCCAGTGTGATCCACATCTTTATTCTCCATTCAGATAAGTGATTATTATTTAAGTATGTCTCCTGATGAACCGATCTCGGGGAAACGTGTCGAGATGAACATACTTAATGTTTAGATGTATTCAACTGTCACCAATATGAACATGCTTGATGTTTACCGGCATCGGACGTACTATACCGTCCGATGCCGGCTCCCCTGCTTTGATGCAGGGCTCCGCGGTGAGCCCGCACCAAAGCCGGGACATGTCAGCTGTTTTGAACAGCTGACATGTGCCCGTAATAGGCGCGGGCAGAATCGCGATCTGCCCGCACCTATTAACTAGTTAAATGCCGCTGTCAAACGCAGACAGCGGCATTTAACTACCGCTTCCGGCCGGGCGGCCGGAAATGACGTCATCGCCGACCCCCGTCACATGATCGGGGGTCGGCGATGCTTGTGAATGGTAACCATAGAGGTCCTTAAGACCTCTATGGTTACTGATTGCCCGTCGCTGTGAGCGCCACCCTGTGGTCGGCGCTCACAGCACACGTGCAATTCTGCTACATAGCAGCGAACAGCAGATCGCTGCTATGTAGCAGAGGCGATCGTGCTATGCCTGCTTCTAGCCTCTCATGGAGGCTATTGAAGCATGGCAAAAGTTAAAAAAAAAAGTTTAAAAAAATGTGAAAAAAATTAAAAAAACATAAAAGTTTAAATCACCCCCCTTTCGCCCCAATCAAAATAAATCAATAAAAAAAATATCAAATCTACGCATATTTGGTATCGCCGCGCTCAGAATCGCCCGATCTATCAATTAAAAAAAAGTATTAACCTGATCGCTAAACAGCGTAGCGGGAAAAAATTCGAAACGCCAAAATTACGTTTTTTTGGTCGCCGCGACATTGCATTAAAATGCAATAACGGGCGATCAAAAGAATGTATCTGCACCGAAATGCTATCATTAAAAACGTCATCGCGGCACGCAAAAAATAAGCCCTCAACCGACCCCAGATGATGAAAAATGGAGACGCTACGAGTATCGGAAATGGCACAATTTTTTTTTTTTTTTTTAGCAAAGTTTGGAATTTTTTTTCACCACTTAGATAAAAAATAACCTAGTCATGTTTGGTGTCTATGAACTCGTACTGACCTGGAGAATCATAATGGCAGGTCATTTTTAGCATTTAGTGAACCTAGCAAAAAAGCCAAACAAAAAACCAATGTGGGATTGCACTTTTTTTGCAATTTCACCGCACTTGGAATTTTTTTCCCGTTTTCTAGTACACGACATGCTAAAACCAATGATGTCGTTCAAAAGTACAACTCGTCCCGCAAAAAATAAGCCTTCACATGGCCAAATTGACGGAAAAATAAAAAAGTTATGGCTCTGGGAAGGAGGGGAGCGAAAAACGAACACGGAAAAACGAAAAATCCCCCGGTCATGAAGGGGTTAATTGTATTGAATTGTCACAAAATTAAGGTTTGCACTGTCTGTCTGTAGCCCAGTTGTATATATTTATATTTATCTTTGCCACTTGGCACTATTAGGGTGTATTGGGGGCCAGACGACGAGAGCAGGGGCGCCAATTGCGGAGGATCCTAGGGTGCCAACCCCAGCAGGCAGGCAGCGCGTATCTAAGTGCAGAGTATATTCCCTAATGAGTATTATTATTTAGGCTATATGGGAGTATGTGCAATAATGTATTGAGTGTGCGTTACTATCAATAGCAATAAGCACACAATTTTGCACAGGGTCTATGTGCAATATTTAGCACATTATTTATTGTGACGATTCTATGTATCTGTTTGTCTGAAGTGTATGGTCTGCTGTTTGTTTTGCTGTATTTTCTGCATGTGAGGGCCTATTAGGGTGAGCCAGGGATAGCCTACATTGAGCGGGGGCGCCATTGCGCAGGATTTAGGGGGCCAACCTCTGCGGCAAGGTAGGGCACAGATAGCTTGCGTATCAGGGATTGTGTGCACCCTGTATCTTTTCTCAGCCAAACAAAGGACGTTTTTAGGTTGCGTGTGTGTTTTTTATCTGTATTATTAGTAAATAGTAAGTTTTATTGTGTAATTTGATTTATTGGTTAATATAGTGCTTTATGTCGGTGATTTAGTTAGTTTTTTGGCACTTATATTTGATATTTCTGTGACCGTATACTGACTTGTCCACATCTGTTTTGTCACAAAGATTGCTGTGCCATCATAGGCCCTGTCATCTAGGGAAGTGTGTGTAACCATTCGGTGCTGCATCCAATTGCAGCACCTTGCATGTTTCCTTCAGGAGATGAGCAGACCTAGACTGAGGCTTTGAATTGAACTTGCAGTGACAGTCCAGATGGATTTTAGGCCTTCCCCAAAATTCAGCAAGATCACTTATCCCAAACACTCGCTGTAGCTTTTTAGTTCGAATTGATGGGATAAAATTTATCGGGGGTCCTCCTCTGGGAGAGGGCATGTGATGCACCGCAGTCTAGTACATCCTTGGAAATACCTTGCAATCAGGTGTTTTATTATGATGTAGGTCAGATCACATTGTAAAATTCTCCGCACGTTTAACATGCACGTTTAGTAAATTAGTATTTTACTGCAGGGTTTAGCTATTGTCCCTCTAGACCTTCCTGCAGAGCAGTGACACCCTCCTCCAGTACTTTTGTTACTTATTTTTGTTCTGTACAAATGATTCTTGTTCCTCTGTTCATCACTCTTGAGGCCGACACGAAGCTCAAGCCATAAACCAGCTTAGAGATCTTCAGCTTACTGGTTCAAATCTCTCATATCATATTCATTCCCTCAGGAAAGCACAAAACAAACCAGCAGCCGCCAGCTGGAGGCAGTGAATGGAGACGTCTCAAGGCTGTGCTGCCTGCTTATACTTTTATAGTGGATAATTTTGCTTTCATAAATGAGACTATTCATGACTTTATACCGTATCTAATGGTTTAATGAAATGTATCAATTCCACTTATGACAGGTTATTCAAGAATTACAATTTGTAGAGAGCACCCAAATATCCTTTTTGGTTAAACATTAAATAATGATAGTATATAGACATGCAAATTGCCTCATTAGAGAGGAAGAGGACTTGAACTAAGGTGCTACCTATTGGAAGTAGTAATCCTTAACCCCTTCATCTTGAAGCCTGTTTTCACCTTCCTCTGGAATGTTTCAATGGATTCAACTGATTATGAGACTGTTTTGTACTTCATTGTAATGGCAAAATTTCTTACATGACTTACGTTTATTTGTGAAACAATCGGAATTTGGAGAAAATTTAGCAATTTTCAAAATTTTTATGCCCTTAACCCCTTCCCAACATTTGCAGTACATGTACGTCATGATAGGGAAGAACTTCCCGACCGATGCAGTACATGTATGTCATAGTGATCATTCACGCACAGGGGGGCTGTCAGTGGCTGGCTCTCAGTGCCAGGAGCTGTCCCGCACCACTCCCGGGACTTTAACCCCTAAATGCTGCAATCAAACTCAATCACAGCATTTAGAGAGCAGGCAGAGGGAAGACAGCCCTTTGATCAGAGATCCCACGATGTCATCGCGGGGTCCCGGTTGTTGCCATGGTGACCCGATGTGTCATGACGACATCTGGGTCACCAGGCACTAGGAAGTTAGTTAGATCACGCACAGTGCATAATCTAACTAACTTCTGTCTGCAGCACGGACAGGCTATATTACAGCCGCTATAAGATATAGCAATGCTCCTGGTAGATTCTACCATGATGAAGCATTTAGTATGGAGCACCGTTTTACATTTTTTCCCTGCAGAGTGTGTCCAGTCAAGTGAAAGGGGCTGTGTTTTAGTTTTCTGCACATTGGTGTCCAGGGCTCTGCAGTGAAGAAAAAAAACAGTTAAGTTAGGGTCGATTATGAAAACCACTCTGAGATCAAATTCTGATCAGAGTGTGATGATACTGTAATCAGATTCTTTTGGATGAGGAGAAGATGGAGATAAAAATATTTCCGTTTTCTCCATTCTGTCAGTCTGTGGAAATTGGACTGTAGTCAGATGTCATCCGAGTGCAGTCAGATGTTTTTTACCATTTCATTGACTTGCATGGCCAATAGCGATATATTGGATCAAATTCGGGTATGCTGTGATTTTTTTTCCTGAACCAGCTCTGTCCGAGATAAAAATGAGACATCTGCACAGCCCCATAAAATAACATTTGGATCACACTCGAACCATGTTCTGCCAGATCGCACTTGGACCAAAAATATGGTCATATGCACCTGTCCTAAATAAGATGAAGGTACTAAATTAAAGCTGTGGCCCTTTTAGACCTATAATTTATGGGGGTCCCAGAATTCAGACCCCTCTTATATGGGGTCCCAGAATTCAAATCCCACCTATGAAAAAGATATGAAACATCTTATCTTCCAATATGCTAATGGGTTTTTTTAAATGCAGGTATCTGAAGACAACACACAATATGATCCTTCATGTACTGTTTCAGATTGCTTTAAATGAATGACATTACTGACCAGAAGCTTCCATTGCTTACGCTGTTGTGACACAACGCATCTACACCAACTTGCCTCCTTTCTGTAACCCTCACCACCTCTCTTTCTTTTCAAGCTCTAAGCCATCCTGAGCTCCATGTAATCAGGTTTCTTGGGACGGAGCGTTGCACAAAAGCCATGAAGCTAATCACAGATCAAGCACAAATCCGCAATCACTTCCATGGATGAAGGCCAAAAACTGTAGTTACTTCAGATATGAATGGATGGGCTAATCAAATCTGAGTGCATTTAACAACTAGATAAAATTAGTGTGATCACATCCCGTCAAATAAATAGTCATTTGTGGATGAGACTGTGTGCTTTTGACTAAAATTTACACATCAATATCAACTTCATATACAAAAAATATACAGATAAGTATTTTCCCTGCATATGAAATGTCAAAACCTCAAAAATTGGTAAAAACCCATCAGGACCTGTGTCACCAGTCCTAGCTTAAATGGGTTACTTGACTAAAGACTTATTCCAAAAGTATTAAGGGAAGATGAGGCAACTTACTTATTGCTGTGAGTCTATCTGCTAGGAACCCCTGCTATTTCCAGCAGCATTACACAGGGCTCTGCAGGTTTGGATTTAATTTTTCCTCAATAATAGAAATAAAATTTAACCCCTTAATGACTGCCGATACGCCTTTTAACGGTGGCAGTTATGGGATCTTATTCCTCAGTGCTGATTTTTAACAGCACTGAGAAATAAGTGTATAGCACCGACCAGCATCTGAAAATCTCTGGGGTCTCGACTAGGGTTGAGCGACCTTGACCTTTTTAGAGTCGAGTCGTGTTTCGCGAAACCCGACTATCTTAGAAGTCGAGTCGAGTGGAATCGGCCGATTATCGCGAAAAGTCGGGTATCGCCCGAAACACGAAACCCAATGCAAGTCAATGGGGGAGCATAGTCGGCAGTGAGTGGAGGCCAGGAAAACAACTACACTGCCCATTTTAATGGCAAAAACATCCATTCTTTTTACTGAAGCTTGTCAATCGTAATTTAGCTTATAATAATTGGAAGGCATTTGAAATTGGGGGTCATTTGGCTAAAGTTGTGGGGGGTAGGGCTGGTTCAAGTAATTAGTGGGCCCAGGAAATCTGGAACGCGTCACGGCAGTGGAGCAGGGAGAGGAAAGTAATTCAACTTTGCAAGTGCTGTGATCCTGAGCAAGCAGGGGGGGCCCACTCGTTGGCACTGGCACTGGCACAGGGCCCCTCAAAGTACAGCGGTGTGTTTGCACGGCGGGGGCGCCTCCCACCGGCAGCAACACTTTTGCGTACTATGAGAGGCCCTGTGCCAGTGACATCGCCAACTAGTATTCCTCCCCCCACCTGATGAAGGAACCTGCACTTTCATCTGCACCTTCCTCTTTGTCCCCGTGTAAGGTGGTATGGTATGCAGGAAGAGGAACCTGACTTTCAGCAGGGTCACAATCTTGCTGTGTAGCGTGCACGGGGAATTTAGCGTTATGGGTCAATGTACCAGCAGACTCATCTATCACTGGCTGGGCAATGGGCAGGATGAGGAGGAAACACAGATATAGGCCCAAAGAATAAAGTGGGCTAAATGCAGTTCAAAATTGGTAACACAGGACTAACCAGGGGGCACTGCAGTGGAGGACAACTGGAATGTGAGGCTGACACAGAGAGTAGGCCCAAATCAGTAAGTAGTCGAAATGCAGTTCAAAATTGGCAACCGTAGTAAACAGGCGGCACAGCTTTGTTCAGTGGAGGAGAACAGCAAGGAGTGGCAGACACCGATAGTAGGCCCCAACCCAACTAGTAGGCCAAATGCAGTCTAACATTAACAACTACTTAACGAGAGCCTGAAAATGGAATTTCAGGACAGGAAACCAGGAGAACAGCAAGGAGTGGCAGACACCGATAGTAGGCCCCAACCCAACTAGTACGCCAAATGCAGTTGTTCCATTTAACCACAATTTAATGAGAGCCTGAAGATAGAAGCTCAGGAAAGGCAACCTGGAGAACACCTTGTAGTGTAACACACCATCTCTCTACACCCCATACCCAATTTGTAGGCCTAATGCAGTGTAGTTTCCAACAACTACTAAACGAGAGCAGGAAGATCGAAGCAATGGCGAGGAAACCTGGGGAACACCTTGGAGTGGAACACACCATCTCTCTACACCCCATACCCAATTTGTAGGCCTAATGCACTGTAGTTTCCAACAACTACTAAACGAGAGCATTAAGATCGCAGCAATGGCGAGGAAACCTGGGGAACACCTTGGAGTGTAACACACCGTCTCTCTACACCCCATACCCAATTTGTAGGCCTAATGCACTGTAGTTTCCAACAACTACTAAACGAGAGCAGGAAGATCGAAGCAATGGAGAGGAAACCTGGGGAACACCTTGGAGTGGAACACACCATCTCTCTACACCCCATACCCAATTTGTAGGCCTAATGCACTGTAGTTTCCAACAACTACTAAACGAGAGCATTAAGATCGCAGCAATGGCGAGGAAACCTGGGGAACACCTTGGAGTGGAACACACCATCTCTACACCCCAGACCCAACTTGTAGGCCGAATGCAGTGTTGTTTTCAACAACTACTTAAGAAGAGCCTGAAGATCAAAGCTCAGAAAAGGCAACCCGGGGAACACCTTGGAGCGGCAGACACTGGTAGTAGGCTGTAAACCCCAAATTTTGGTCAATGGAGTTTATGAAATGTTCCAGGGGTACACAGGCAGCATTGGTGTGGTAAGCGGAGGACAATTTATATTTGGGACTGCACACAGACTTTGTAGGCTGTCCCCTGTGGACCATGCATCCACAACATTAACCCAGTGCGCCATAATGGACATCTAACCTTTCGTGGACATGCCTACTGGTCCATGCATCTGTTGTCAGGTGCACCTTTCTACTATTAGATAGCCAGAGAGCATGGACAATGCAGATTTTTACATGATGCTGTAGTGCTGGGATGGCTTTTCTTGCAAAAGAAGTGACGACTGGGTAGCTCTTACCGTGGTACAGCGTAGTCCATCTGGGCTTTATAATTGTAAAATATAGAAAAAAAATTGGCTGTATGCACTTTAAAATAGGTTACAGGGGTACACGGGCGGCAGTGGTCTGGTCAGTGTAGTTGTAGTAGAAAGAAGGGACCGCAGACAGGCTTCGAAGGCCTAACATAACAAATTGGACAGGCTGTAGGCACTTTTACATTGGTTCCAGGGGTACACGGGCAGCAGTACAATGGTCAGTGGAGGCCAAGTGGAAGGAGGGACCACAGACAGGCTTCGAAGGCCTAACATAAAAAAATAGGGCTGTTGGCAATTTAAAATTGGTTCCAGGGGTACACGGGCAGCAGTACAATGGTCAGTGGAGGCCTAGTGGAAGGAGGGACCGCAGACAGGCTTCGAAGGCCTAACATAACAAAAATAGGGGTGCAGGCAATTTAACATTGGTTCCAGGGGTACACGGGCAGCAGTGGTCTGGTCAGTGTAGTAGTAGTAGAAAGAAGGGACTGCAGACAGGCTTCGAAGGCCTAACATAACAAAATTGGGCTGTTGGCAATTTAAAATTGGTTCCAGGGGTACACGGGCAGCAGTACAATGGTCAGTGGAGGCCTAGTGGAAGGAGGGACCGCAGACAGGCTTCGAAGGCCTAACATAACAAAAATAGGGGTGCAGGCAATTTAACATTGGTTCCAGGGGTACATGGGCAGCAGTGGTCTGGTCAGTGTAGTAGTAGTAGAAAGAAGGGACTGCAGACAGGCTTCGAAGGCCTAACATAACAAAATTGGGCTGTTGGCAATTTAAAATTGGTTCCAGGGGTACACGGGCAGCAGTACAATGGTCAGTGGAGGCCTAGTGGAAGGAGGGACCGCAGACAGGCTTCGAAGGCCTAACATAACAAAAATAGGGGTGCAGGCAATTTAACATTGGTTCCAGTGGTACACGGGCAGCAGTGGTCTGGTCAGTGTAGTAGTAGTAGAAAGAAGGGACTGCAGACAGGCTTCGAAGGCCTAACATAACAAAATTGGGCTGTTGGCAATTTAAAATTGGTTCCAGGGGTACACGGGCATCAGTACAATGGTCAGTGGAGGTCTAGTGGAAGGAGGGACCGCAGACAGGCTTCGAAGGCCTAACATAACAAAAATGTCAATACAATGGTATTGTCAGTGCCAGGCATTGAAGGATGTCAGCGCATAGACTAAACATTGGTGGAGCTGTGAGAGATAATTTTGCAAGTGTTAGAGCACTGTTTGAGCTGGGGGGGGGGGGGAACTGTCTTGTGGCCGGCGGTACAGGCCCAGGGCCCCTCATATTACAACGGTGTGTCTGACGTTGGGTGCGCACCACCACCGCCAGAGACACTTTATTGTACTATGAGGGACCCAGTGGCAGTGCCGTCGACCAAAAGCGGGCACACCCACCTCTTCAGAAAAAAAACAGCACTCTCACGGGTGCTGGCGCCAAGTGGCGATACCACGGCCCCGTGTGGGGAGTTTGGCCATTTAGGGAGGTGTAAACATGTCGTATGCTGGACAATCAGGTGCAGCAAATTACGATATTGGAAAAGTCATTCATAATAGTCCACAGGCAAGACCTTTTCATAGGAAAGCTAGGTGTCAGCCGGGCAAGGTGGGGCAAAAGATTTCGAAATCCAGTTGTGGTTCATTTTAATGAAGGTTAGATCATCGACATTTTGGGTAGCCAGACGAGTCCTTTTTTCTGTTAGTATTGAACCTGCAGCACTGAATACTCTTTCTGATAGGACACTAGCTGCCGGGCAAGCAAGCTCCTGCAATGCATATTCTGCCAATTCTGGCCAGGTGTCTAATTTGGATGCCCAGTAATCAAATGGGAATGACGGTTGAGGGAGAACGTCGATAAGGGATGAAAAATAGTTTGTAACCATACTGGACAAATGTTGTCTCCTGTCACTTTGAATTGATGCTGCAGTACCTGTCCTGTCTGCGGTCATAGCAAAATCACTCCACAACCTGGTCAGAAAACCCCTCTGGCCAACGCCACTTCTGATATCTGCCCCTCTAACACCTCTGGTCTGCTGGCCCCTACAGCTCGTGTGAGAACGATCACGGGCGCTGTGTGCAGGGAATGCCAGAAGCAAACGGTCAACAAGAGTTGATTGTTTGGTTGCTAATATTATTTCCAAGTTCTCATGTGGCATTATATTTTGCAATTTGCCTTTATAGCGAGGATCAAGGAGGCAGGCCAACCAGTAATCGTCATCGTTCATCATTTTAGTAATGCGTGTGTCCCTTTTGAGGATACGTAAGGCATAATCCGCCATGTGGGCCAAAGTTCCAGTTCTCAAATCTGCGGTTGTGCTTGGTTGAGGGGCAGTTTCAGGCAAATCCACGTCACTTGTGTCCCTCCAAAAACCAGAACCCGGCCTTGCCACGCCAACAATTTCCAGTGGCCCCGGAAAAGCTTCCTCATTAAAAATATAATCATCCCCATCATCCTCCTCGTCCTCCTCCTCCTCTTCGCCCGCTACCTCGTCCTGTACACTGCCCTGGCCAGACAATGGCTGACTGTCATCAAGGCTTTCCTCTTCCTCAGCTGCAGATGCCTGATCCTTTATGTGCGTCAAACTTTGCATCAGCAGACGCATTAGGGGGATGCTCATGCTTATTATGGCGTTGTCTGCACTAACCAGCCGTGTGCATTCCTCAAAACACTGAAGGACTTGACACATGTCTTGAATCTTCGACCACTGCACACCTGACAACTCCATGTCTGCCATCCTACTGCCTGCCCGTGTATGTGTATCCTCCCACAAAAACATAACAGCCCGCCTCTGTTCGCACAGTCTCTGAAGCATGTGCAGTGTTGAGTTCCACCTTGTTGCAACGTCTATGATTAGGCGATGCTGGGGAAGGTTCAAAGAACGTTGATAGGTCTGCATACGGCTGGAGTGTACGGGCGAACGGCGGATATGTGAGCAAAGTCCACGCACTTTGAGGAGCAGGTCGGATAACCCCGGATAACTTTTCAGGAAGCACTGCACCACCAGGTTTAAGGTGTGAGCCAGGCAAGGAATGTGTTTCAGTTGGGAAAGGGAGATGGCAGCCATGAAATTCCTTCCGTTATCACTCACTACCTTGCCTGCCTCAAGATCTACAGTGCCCAGCCACGACTGCGTTTCTTTCTGCAAGAACTCGGACAGAACTTCCGCGGTGTGTCTGTTGTCGCCCAAACACTTCATAGCCAATACAGCCTGCTGACGTTTGCCAGTAGCTGCCCCATAATGGGAGACCTGGTGTGCAACAGTGGCAGCTGCGGATGGAGTGGTTGTGCGACTGCGGTCTGTGGACGAGCTCTCGCTTCTGCAGGAGGACGAGGAGGAGGAGGAGGGGGTGCGAACGGCTACAGCCAACTGTTTCCTAGACCGTGGGCTAGGCAGAACTGTCCCAAAATTGCTGTCCCCTGTGGACCCTGCATCCACAACATTCACCCAGTGTGCCGTGATGGACACGTAACGTCCCTGGCCATGCCTACTGGTCCATGCATCTGTTGTCAGGTGCACCTTTGTGCTCACAGATTGCCTGAGTGCATGGACGATGGGCTCTTTAACATGCTGGTGGAGGGCTGGGATGGCTTTTCTGGAAAAAAAGTGTCGACTGGGTAGCTCGTAGCGTGGTACAGCGTAGTCCATCAGGGCTTTGAAAGCTTCGCTTTCAACTAACCGGTAGGGCATCATCTCTAACGAGATTAGTCTAGCCATGTGGGCGTTCAAACCCTGTGTACGCGGATGCGAGGCTAAGTACTTCCTTTTTCTAACCATAGTCTCATGTAGGGTGAGCTGGACTGGAGAGCTGGAGATCGTGGAACTAGCGGTGGTGCCGGTGGACATGGCAGACTGAGAGACGGTGGGAGATGGTATTGTTGCCGCCGGTGCCCTAGATGCAGTGTTTCCTACTACGAAACTGGTGATTCCCTGACCCTGACTGCTTTGGCCTGGCAAAGAAACCTGCACAGATACTGCAGGTGGTGCGGAAAATGGTGGCCCTTCACTGCCGGAAGGGATGTTGCGTTGATGACTAAGCTTCATTGGCCGAGGGTGCTACAACCTTAAGGGACGTTTGGTAGTTAGTCCAAGCTTGCAAATGCATGGTGGTTAAATGTCTATGCATGCAACTTGTATTGAGACTTTTCAGATTCTGCCCTCTGCTTAAGGTAGTTGAACATTTTTGACAGATGACTTTGCGCTGATCAATTGGATGTTGTTTAAAAAAATGCCAGACTGCACTCTTTCTAGCATCGGATACCTTTTCAGGCATTGCAGACTGAGCTTTAACCGGATGGCCACGCTATCCTCCAACAGGTTTTGGCTTTGCCACGCGTTTTGGGCAAGATACGGGCCCGGCAGATGGAACCTGTTGCGATGTTGATGCCTGCTGCGGCCCCTCCTCCTCCGCTTCAGAACTGCTGCCGCCTGCACCCTGTTCCCCCAATGGCTGCCAATCGGGGTCAACAACTGGGTCATCTATTACCTCTTCTTGTAGCTCGTGTGCAACTTTGTCTGTGTCACCGTGTCGGTCGGTGGTATAGCGTTCATGATGGGGCAACATAGTCTCATCAGGGTCTGATTCTTGATCATTACCCTGCGAGGGCAATGTTGTGGTCTGAGTCAAAGGACCAGCATAGTAGTCTGGCTGTGGCTGTGCATCAGTGCACTCCATGTCAGATTCAACTTGTAATGGGCATGGACTGTTAACTGCTTCACTTTCTAAGCCAGGGACTGTATGTGTAAAGAGCTCCATGGAGTAACCCGTTGTGTCGCCTGCTGCATTCTTCTCTGTTGTTGTTTTTGCTGAAGAGGACAAGGAAGCGACTTGTCCCTGACCGTGAACATCCACTAACGACGCGCTGCTTTGACATTTACCAGTTTCACGAGAGGAGGCAAAAGAGCTAGAGGCTGAGTCAGCAAGATAAGCCAAAACTTGCTCTTGCTGCTCCGGCTTTAAAAGTGGTTTTCCTACTCCCAGAAAAGGGAGCGTTCGAGGCCTTGTGTAGCCAGACGACGAACCTGGCTCCACAGCTCCAGACTTAGGTGCAATATTTTTTTTCCCACGACCACCTGATGCTCCACCACTACCACTACCCTCATTACCAGCTGACAATGAACGCCCCCGGCCACGACCTCTTCCACCAGACTTCCTCATTGTTTTAAAAACGTAACCAAACTAACGGTATTTGTTGCTGTCACACAACTTACACGGTGAGCTATAACTTCAGTATGATTTAGCTACCCCTTTACAGGTGGGTGAGACCACAACGAAAATCAGGCACAATGTTACACACTCTGTTTTTGGTGGCAACAAATGAGAGAGATGCCACACACGCAGGACTGTCACTGAAGCACAAATGTAAATATTAATCTCCCACTGTTTTTTTTTTTTTTCCAGGGAGACTTTAGAAACAAAATAAAATAAAATGATTTTTTCAGGAAGAATTTAGAAACCAAATAAAATAAAATGATTTCTTCAGGGAGAATTTAGAAAACAAATAAAACAAAAAATAGGCTTTCTATGGCCCACTGAGTGAGAGATGACGCACACAGGAGTCAGGAGTGGCACACAAGCCCAGAGGCCAATATTTTTCTCCCAATGATTGATGTAGTGATTTTTTCAGGTAGATTTTGGAACCCAAATCAAGCAAAAAAAATAATAGGCTTTCTATGGCCCACAATTGGAGAGAGAGAGAGAGATGGCACACCCAGGAGTCAAGACTGGCACACAAGCAGAAAGGGCAATATTAATCTCCCACTGATTTTTTTTTTTTTTCAGGGAGACATTAGAAAAAAAAAAATAAAAAAAAATGATTTTTTCAGGAAGAATTTAGAAACCAAATAAAATAAAATGAGTTTTTCAGGGAGAATTTAGAAAACAAATAAAACAAAAAATAGGCTTTCTATGGCCCACTGAGTGAGAGATGACGCACACAGGAGTCAGGAGTGGCACACAAGCCCAGAGGCCAATATTTTTCTCCCAATGATTGATGTAGTGATTTTTTCAGGTAGATTTTGGAACCCAAATCAAGCTAAAAAAATAATAGGCTTTCTATGGCCCACAATTGGAGAGAGAGATGGCACACCCAGGAGTCAAGACTGGCACACAAGCAGAAAGGGCAATATTAATCTCCCACTGTTTTTTTTTTTTTTTTTAGGGAAACTTTAGAAAAAAAAAATAATAGAATAAAATGATTTTTTCAGGAAGAATTTAGAAACCAAATAAAATAAAATGATTTTTTCAGGGAGAATTTAGAAAACAAATAAAACAAAAAATAGGCTTTCTATGTCCCACTGAGTGAGAGATGACGCACACAGGAGTCAGGAGTGGCACACAAGCCCAGAGGCCAATATTTTTCTCCCAATGATTGATGTAGTGATTTTTTCAGGTAGATTTTGGAACCCAAATCAAGCTAAAAAAATAATAGGCTTTCTATGGCCCACAATTGGAGAGAGAGAGAGAGATGGCACACCCAGGAGTCAAGACTGGCACACAAGCAGAAAGGGCAATATTAATCTCCCACTGATTTGATTTTTTTTTTTTTTTCAGGGAGACTTTAGAAAAAAAAAATAATTAAAAAAAATGATTTTTTCAGGAAGAATTTAGAAACCAAATAAAATAAAATGATTTTTTCAGGGAGAATTTAGAAAACAAATAAAACAAAAAATAAGCTTTCTATGGCCCACTGTGTGAGAGATGACGCACACAGGAGTCAGGAGTGGCACGCAAGCCCAGAGGCCAATATTTATCTCCCACTGATTGATTTATTGATTTTTTTCAGGTAGAATTTAGAACCCAAATCAACCAAAAAAATAAATAGGCTTTCTATGGCTCACTATCTGAGAGAGAGAGAGATGGCACGCTTAGGACTGGCACACAAGCCCAAAGGCCAATATTAATCGCCCTTTTTTTTTTTTCAGGGAGAATTTATAACACAAAAAAAATAAATAAATAGGCTTTCTATGGCCCACTATTTGTGAGAGAGATGGCACGCTCAGGACTGGCACACAAGCCCAGAGGCCAATATTAATCTCCCACTTTTTTTTTTTTTTTTTCAGGAAAATTTATAAACCCAATAAAAAAAATAATAAATAGGCTTTCTATGGCCCACTATCTGAGAGAGAGAGATGGCACGCTTAGGACTGGCACACAAGCCCAAAGGCCAATATTAATCTCCCTTTTTTTTTCAGGGAGAATTTATAAAACCAAAAAAATAAAAATAAATAGGCTTTCTATGGCCCACTATTTGTGAGAGAGATGGCACGCTTAGGACTGGCACACAAGCCCAAAGGCCAATATTAATCTCCCACTGATTGATTTTTTCAGGTAGAATTTAGAACCCAAATAAAGCAAAAAAAAAAAATAGGCTTTCTATGGCCCACTGAGTGAGTGATGATGCACACAGGAGTCAGGAGTGGCACACAAGCCCGGAGGCCAATATTTTTCTCCCACTGATTGATGTAGTGATTTTTTCAGGTAGATTTTGGAACCCAAATCAAGCAAAAAAATAAATAGGCTTTCTATGGCCCACTGACTGAGAGATGGCACACACAGGAGTCAGGAGTGGCACACAAGCCCTGAGGCCAATATTTTTCTCCCACTGATTGATTTAGTGATTTTTTCAGGTAGATTTTAGAACCCAAATCAAGCAAAAAGATAAATAGGCTTTCTATGGCCCACTGAGTGAGAGATGGCACAGACAGGGATGGCACTCTAGCAGAAATGCCAATCTTAATCTCCCACAAAAAAAAAAAAAAAAAAAAATGGAACTGTCCTTCAATTACTATCTCCCTGCAGTAATCTCAGCCAGGTATGGCAGGCAGCAATAAGGAGTGGACTGATGCACAAATTAAATAAAAAGTGTGGACAAACAAACAAGATAGCTGTGCAGAAAGGAAGGAACAAGAGGATTTGTGCTTTGAAAAATGCAGTTGGTTTGCACAGCGGCGTACACACAGCAATGCAGCTATCAGGGAGCCTTCTAGGGCAGCCCAATGAGCTACAGCGCTGAGAAAAAAAAAAAAAATGTAGCTCACTATCCCTGCACACCGAAGGTGGTGTTGGACAGTGCAAATCGCTACAGCACAAGCGGTTTGGTGGTTAATGTACCCTGCCTAACGCTATCCCTGCTTCTGACGAAGCGGCAGCAACCTCTCCCTAAGCTCAGATCAGCAGCAGTAAGATGGCGGTCGGCGGGAACGCCCCTTTATAGCCCCTGTGACGCCGCAGACAGCAAGCCAATCACTGCAATGCCCTTCTCTAAAATGGTGGGGACCAGGACCTATGTCATCACGCTGCCCACACTCTGCGTTTACCTTCAGTGGCTGAGAAATGGAGCTTTTCGCGTCATTGAAACGCGACTTTGGCGCGAAAGTCGCGTACCGCATGGCCGACAACGCACAGGGGTCGGATCGGGTTTCATGAAACTCGACTTCGCCAAAAGTCGGCGACTTTTGAAAATGTTCGACCCGTTTCGCTCAACCCTAGTCTCGACTACCGAGGGTAGCACGAGAACCCGGAGAACATGATTCGGGTTTTTACCATTCCTTGTCACGGCGATCACAATTTTTTTTAAAAAAAAGTCTGATTTTCAATTCATTTCTCTCTCCTCTGTTATGATCTCGCACATCAGAGGAGAGAGAAATGGGGTCCCCCTAGCTCCAATCCAATACCTCCACCATCTCTAGATCCTCCTGCTCCTGCCCTGGAAGAAAATCTGCCGGCCTATACCCGGTAACAATAGGAGATTTTTCCTGTTGGTTCATTTTGATCACTGTGATAGGCCTTATCACAGTGATCAAAATAAAAAAATAGCAAATCAAACTCCCCTTTGCCACCCCCTTAGATAACAATAATAAAATAAAACAATTGCAATTTTGTGTTGGGGTTAGGGTTGTGTTGAGGATAGGGTTGTGGTTAGGGTTATGGTTGTTTTGGGGTTAGGGTTGGGATTAGGGTTAGGGGTGTGTTGCGGTTGGGATTAAAATTGGGGGGTTTCCAGTGTTTTTGCACATCAGGGGGTCTCTAAACACGACATGGTGCCTGCCATCGATTCCAGCCAATTTTGCGTTCAAAAAGTCAAACGATGGTCCCTCCCTTCCGAGCCCTGCTGTTCTGTCCAGCCATATAATTGCTGTCTAGAAAGTTTAGTCATATTTTTTATGTCTCCGTTATTACAGACATTGTATTTTTTGTATGTATTAATCCTTCCTATATTTTATATTATAAGGTAACAGCACCATCTGTTGGCGGTTTAATGTATACATTCTAGCTTAATTTGCAATGTATTATGGGAAGTTCCTAGGGCATTGTGGGATTGTTCCTGTTGCATTGTGGTCTTATTATGACACTGTGAAGGGAACAGCAGCCATTGTTCCTCCATGCCTTTGAGGAGAAATCACCACTCGCTTTTTTCAGATTCCTTAACCCCTTAGCGACCGCCGATACGCCTTTTAACGGCGGCCGCTAAGGGTACTTAAACCACAGCGCCGTTAATTAACGGCGCTGTGGAAAAAGTCCATAGCGCCCCCCAGAGGCCGATTTTCTCCGGGGTCTCGGCTGCCGAGGGTAGCCGAGACCCCAGAGAACATGATTCGGGGGGTTTTTAACCCACCCCGAATTTGCGATCGCCGGTAATTAATCGTTTACCGGCGATCGCAAAAAAAAAGAAGCGATCTCTTTTTAATTTCTCTGTCCTCCGATGTGATCGCACATCGGAGGACAGAGAAAAGGGGTCCCAGGTGGCCCCCCAATACTCACCTAGCTCCCCCGATGCTCCTCGTGTCTCCCGGTGGGCGCCGCCATCTTCAAAATGGCGGGCGCATGCGCAGTGCGCCCGCCGGCCGGCACCGGGAGAATCTTTGGGGTCTCGGCTGCCGGGGGTAGCCGAGACCCCAAAGAGCATGATCGGGGTCGGTATTACCGACCCCTGTTTTGCGATCGCCGGTAATTAACTGTTTACCGGCGACCGCAAAAAAAAAAAAAAAGTAAAGTGTAATTCTCTGTCCTCTGATGTGATCGCACATCAGAGGACAGAGAAATAGGGGGATTCGGGGACCCTAGCATACTCACCTAGGTCCCTGGATCCTCTTGCTGCTCCTCCCGGCCGCCGGCAGAAGAAAATGGCGGGCGCATGCCCAGTGCGCCCGCCATCTGTCTCCATCTGCCGGCCGGCAGGAGAACAGCAGTTGGGGCTAAAATTAGGGTTAGGGTTAGGGGTAGGGTTAGGGGTAGGGTTAGGGGTAGGGTTAGGGTTAGGGGTAGGGTTAGGGGTAGGGTTAGGGGTAGGGTTAGGGTTAGGGCTAGGGTTGGGGCTAAATTTAGGGTTAGGGTTGGGGCTAAATTTAGGGTTAGGGTTGGGGCTAAACTTAGGGTTAGGCTTCTTTCACACTTACGTCGGTACGGGGCCGTCGCAATGCGTCGGCCCGACATACCGACGCACGTTGTGAAAATTGTGCACAACGTGGGCAGCGGCTGCAGTTTTTCAACGCATCCGCTGCCCAATCTATGTCCTGGGGAGGAGGGGGCGGAGTTACGGCCACGCATGCGCGGTCAGAAATGGCGGATGCGACGTACAAAAAAACGTTTCATTGAACTTTTTTTGTGCCGACGGTCCGCCAAAACACAACTGATCCAGTGCACGACGGACGCAACGTGTGGCCATCCGTCACGATCCGTCGGCAATACATGTCTATGGGCAAAAAACACATCCTGTGGGCACATTTGCAGGATCCGTTTCTTGTCCAAAACGACGGATTGCGACGGAATGCCAAACGACGCAAGTGTGAAAGCAGCCTTAGGGCTAGGGTTAGGGTTGGGGCTAAAGTTAGGGCTAGGGTTGGGGCTAAAGTTAGGGTTAGAGCTGGGATTAGGGTTAGGGTTTGGATTAGGGTTGGTATTAGGGTTAGGGTTGGCATTAGGGTTACGCTTGGGATTAGGGTTAGGTTTGGGATTAGGGTTAAGGTTAGGGTTGTGATTAGGGGTGTATTGGGATTAGGGTTAGGTTTGAGGTTAGGGTTGAGATTAGGATTAGGGGTGTGTTGGATTTAGGGTTTTGATTAGGGTTATGGTTAGGGTTGACATTAGGATTGTTTTGGGGTAAGGGTTGTGATTATGGTTAGGGTTAGTGATTAGGATTATGGATCAGGTTGGGATTAGGGTTAGGGGTGTGTTGGGGTTAGGGTTGGAGCTAGAATTGGGGGGTTTCCACTGTTTAGGTACATCAGGGGGTCTCCAAACACGACAGCCAATTTTGCGCTCAAAAAGTCAAATGGTGCTCCCTCCCTTCTGAGCTCTGCCGTGCGCCCAAACAGTGGGTTACCCCCACATATGGGGCATCAGCGTACTCGGGATAAATTGGACAACAACTTCTGGGGTCCAATTTCTCTTGTTAACCTTGTGAAAATAAAAACTTGGGGGCTACAATATCTTTTTTGTGGAAAAAAAAAATATTTTTTATTTTCACGACTCTGCATTCTAAACTTCTGTGAAGCACTTGGGCATTCAAAGTTCTCACCACACATCTAGATAAGTTCCTTGGGGGGTCTAGTTTCCAAAATGGGGTCACTTGTGGAGGGTTTCTACTGGTTAGGTACATCAGGGGCTCTGCAAACGCAACATAATACCCGCAGACCATTCTATCAAAGTCTGCATTCCAAAACGGCGCTCCTTCCTTCCGAGCTCTGCCGTGCGCCCAAACAGTGGTTTACCCCCACATATGGGGTACCAGCATACTCAGGACAAATTGGACAACAACTTTTGGGGTCCAATTTCTCTTGTTACCCTTGTGAAAATAAAAACTTGGGGGCTAAAAAATCTTTTTTGTGGAAAAAAAAATATTTTTTATTTTCACGGCTCTGCATTATAAACTTCTGTGAAGCACTTGGGCATTCAAGGTTCTCACCACACATCTAGATAAGTTCCATGGGGGGTCTAGTTTCCAAAATGGGGTCACTTGTGGGGGATTTCTACTGTTTAGGCACATCAGGGGCTCTCCAAACGCGACATGGCGTCCGATCTCAATTCCAGCCAATTCTACATTCTACAAAAAGTAAAACGGCACTCTTTCTCTTCCAAGCTCTGCGGTGCGCCCAAACAGTGGTTTACCCCCACATATTGGGTATCGACGTACTCAGGAGAAATCGCACAACAACTTTTGTGGTCTAATTTCTCCTGTTACCCTTGTGAAAATAAGAATTTGTGGGCGAAAAGATCATTTTTGTGTAAACAAAAGCGATTTTTATTTTCACGGCTCTACGTTATAAACTTCTGTGAAGCACTTGGGGGTTCAAAGTGCTCACCACACATCTAGATAAGTTCCTTAAGGGGTCTAGTTTCCAAAATGGTGTCATTTTTGGGGAGTTTCCACTGTTTAGGCACATCAGGGGCTCTCTAAACGTGACATGGCATCCGATCTCAATTCCAGCCAATTCTGCATTGAAAAAGTCAAACGGCGCTCCTTCACTTCTAAGTTCTGCGGTGTGCCCTATCAGTGGTATACCCCCACATATGGGGTATTGGCGTATTCAGGAGAAATTGCATAACAAAATTTATGGTTACATTTCTGTTTTTACACTTGTGAAAATAAAAAAAATGGTTCTGAATTAAGATGTTTGCAAAAAAAAGTTAAATGTTCATTTTTTCCTTCCACATTGTTTCAGTTCCTGTGAAGCACGTAAAGGGTTAATAAACTTCTTGAATGTGGTTTTGAGAACCTTGAGGGGTGTAGTTTTTAGAATGGTGTCACACTTCATTATTTTCTATCATACAGACCCCTCAAAATGACTTCAAATGTGATGTGGTCCCTAAAAAAAATGGTGTTGTAAAAATGAGAAATTGCTGGTCAACTTTTAACCCTTATAACTCCCTAACAAAAAAAATTTCGTTTCCAAAATTGTGCTGATGTAAAGTAGACATGTGGGAAATGTTATTTATTAACTATTTTTCGTGACATATCTCTCTGATTTAAGGGCATAAAAATACAAAGTTTGAAAATTGCAAAATTTTAAAAATTTTCACCATATTTCCATTTTTTTCATAAATAATCGCAAGTAATATCGAAGAAATGTTACCACTAACATGAAGTACAATATGTCACGAAAAAACAATCTCAGAATCAGCGGGATCCGTTGAAGCGTTCCAGAGTTATAACCTCATAAAGTGACAGTGGTCAGAATTGCAAAAATTGGCCTGGTCATTAAGTACCAAATTGGCTCTGTCACTAAGGGGTTAAACAGCCTGCTCTAAGCATAGTTAGTAAGCACTATCTATGTGTTACCATCCTGTGTTTATCAATATGTTTGCTGTACTAAGTAGGTAATTATCAGTTTTTATTACCTCATGTAACCTGTGTATTACCTCATGTTACTTGTATATTACCTCATATTACTGTGTATTGCAGACTATTTTATGCACTTTGCAGTTATATATTCTGAAATGCTTCTGTTATTGCATCCTATAGTTTCACCCTTTCCTGTCACATCTGCAATCAATAAAAGAAGGTTACAACTTTACAACCTCTTTTTTTTTTTTTAAAGAAGACGGGGTTTAGCTACATGTCTCATTGCACACCCTGCCAACTGTATGAGGACAGTATACCTGCCATGCACCAAAACAGTGGTTTTCACCCACCTACTAACATATGGAGGAGAGGATTGATTACATTTTTATATTAACCCCTTCCCGACCTATGATGCATACGCTGCGTCATGAAAGTCGGTGCCAATCTGACCTGTGACGCAGAGTATGCATCATGGCGGAATCGCATTTCTGCAGGCCGGGTGAAAGGGTTCACTGAAATTTCACCCGACCTGCAGGGACAGGGGAACTTGTACTTTAGCCCAGGGGGGGTGGCTTAGCCCCCACTTAGCTACGATTGTCCTGGTGACCACTTTGTCACCACCCCCCAGATCTGATTGGAGCCAGCGTCCATGTGACGCTAGCTCTCCATTCAGATGTGGGGGGGGCAGAGAAAATCATGGCTGCCTCGCTGTCCAGCTTCATGCCTTCCATGGAAGTTGAACAGCGAGGTGCCTGTATACTGCCCTGCCACATACAGCGATCGCCGCTGCCGCTGCAGTCATCGCCGCCGCTGCAGTGGCCGCCACCGCCAGGTGCTCCCCTCTGCTTCCGACCTTCTCCTGCTCATGCCCCCGACCTTCGCTCCCTCCCCCCTGCCCCCGGTGATCGCCCTCTCCCCCGTGCCCCGGTGATCACCCCCCTGCTGCTGCCGGCTCCATTTCCTCCTTCTGCTGCATCGCACCTGACAGCCCCCGCCCCAGTGATCCCCCTGACCTCCCCCCAGCCCTGTGGATCACCCCCTGCCTGGCTGATGTCCTCCCCTGCCCCATTGATGTCCTCCCCTGCCCCGCAGATCTCCCCCCAGCCTCGCTGATGTCCTCCCCTGCTCCGCTGATGTCCCCCCTGCCCCGCAGATCTCCCCCCTGCCCTGTGGATCGCCCCCTGCCCCGCTGATGTCCTCCCCTGCCCCGCAGATCTCCCCCCTGCCCTGTGGATCGCCCCCTGCCCCACTGATGTCCCCCCTGCCCCGCAGATCTCCCCCCTGCCCTGTGGATCGTCGCTGATGTCCTCCCCTGCCCCGCAGATCTCCCCCCTGCCCTGCTGATGTTCTCCCCTGCCCCGCAGATCTCCTCCCTGCTCGGTGGATCGCCCCCTGCCCCGCTGATGTCCTCCCCTGCCCCACTGATGTCCCCCCTGCTCCGCAGATCTCCCCTGCCCTGTGGACTGCCCCTGCCCTGTGGATTGCCCCCTGCCCCGCTGATGTCCTCCCCTGCCCCACTGATGTCCCCCCTGCTCCGCAGATCTCCCCATGCCCCGCTGATGTCCTCCCCTGCTCCGCTGATGTCCCCCCTGCCCCGCAGATCTCCCCCATGCCCTGTGGATCGCCCCCTGCCCTGCTGATGTCCTCCCCTGGCCCGCAGATCTCCCCCCTGCCCTGTGGATCGACCCCTGCCCTGCTGATGTCCTCCCCTGCACCGCAGATCTCCCCCCTGCCCTACTGATGTTCTCCCATGCCCCACTTATGTCCCCCCTGCTCCACAGATCTCCCCCTGCCCTGTGGATCGCCCCCCTGCCCCGCTGATGTCCCCCCTGCCCCGCAGATCTCCCCCCTGCCCTGTGGATCACCCCCTGCCCCGCTGATGTCCTCCCCTGCCCCGCATATCTCCCCCCTGCCCTGCTGATGTTCTCCCCTGCCCTGCTGATGTTCTCCCCTGCCCCGCAGATCTCCCCCCTGCCCGGCGGATCTCCCCCCTGCCTTGTGGATCGCCCCCCTGCCCCGTTGATGTCCTCCCCAGTCCCGCTGGTCTCCCCCCTGCCCTGTGGATCGCCCCCCTACCCCGCTGATGTCCTCCCCTGCCCCGCTGATCTCCCCCCTGCCCTGTGGATCGCCCCCCTGCCCGCTGATCACCCCCCAGCCCCAGTTTATCCCAGAAGGGGTTAGGGTTGGGGCTAAAATTAGGGTTGGGATTAGGGGTAGGGTTAGGATTGGGATTAGAGTTAGGATTAGGGTTGGAATTAGGGGTAGGGTTAGGATTAGGGTTGGGATTAGGGGTAGGGGTGTGTTGGGGTTAGGGTTGGAGATAAAATTGGGGGTTTCCACTGTTTAGGCACATCAGGGGCTCTCCAAACATGACAAAAAACATTTACTTGAAAAAGTAAAACAGTGCTCCTTCCCTTCCGAGCTCTCCCGTGCGCCTAAACAGGGGTTTAGCCCAACATATGGGGTATCAGCATACTCAGGACAAATTGGAAAACAACTTTTTTTTGTCCAACTTCTCTTGTTACCCTTGGCAAAATAAAAATTTGGGGGGCTAAAAAACCCTTTTTGTGGGAAAAAATGATTTTTTGTTTTCACGGCTCCGCGTTATAAACTGTAGTGAAACACTTAGGGGTTCAAAGTTCTCTCAACACATCTAGATAAGTTCCTTGGGGGTATAGTTTCCAATATGGGGTTACTTGTGGGGGGCTTCTACTGTTTAGGTACATTAGGGGCTCTGCAAACGCAATGTGACGCCTGCAGACCATTCCATCTAACTCTGCATTCCAAATGGCGCTCCTTCCCTTCTGAGCTCTGCCATGCGCCCAAACGGTGGTTCCCCCTCACATATAGGGTATCAGCGTACTCAGGACAAATTGGACAACAACTTTTGGAAACCAATTTCTCCTGTTACCCTTGTGAAAGTAAAAAATTGCGGGCTAAAAATCATTTTTAAAGAAAAAAAAAGATTTTTTTCTTTTCATGGCTCTGCGTTATAAACTTCTGTGAAGCATTTGGGGGTATAAAGTGCTCACCACACATCTAGATAAGTTCCTTGGGGGGTCTAGTTTCCAATAAGTGGTCATTTGTGGGGGGTTTCTACTGTTTAGGCACATCAGGGGCTCTGCAAATGTAATGTGACGCCCGCAGACCATTCCATCAAAGTCTGCATTACAAATGGCGCTCCTTCCCTTCCGAGCCCCGATGTGTGCCCAAACAGTGGTTTACCCCCACATATGGAGTATCAGCGTACTCAGGACAAACTGTGCAACAAATATTGGGGTCCAATTTCTCCTGTTACCCTTGTGAAAATAAAAAATTGCTTGCTAAAACATAATTTTTGAGGAAAGAAAAATGACTTTTTATTTTCACGGCTCTGCGTTGTAAACTTCTGTGAAGCACTTGGGGGTGCAAAGTGCTCACCACACATCTAGATAAGTTCCTTGGGGGGTCTAGTTTCCAAAATGGGGTCTTTTGTTTGGGTTTTCTACTGTTTAGGCACATCAGGGGCTCTGCAAATGCAACGTGACGCCCACAGACCATTCCATAAATGTCTGCCTTTCAAAACTTCACTACTTCCCTTCCAAGCCCCGATGTGTGCCCAAACACTGGTTTACCCCCACATATGGGACATCAGCGTACTCAGGACAAACTGGGCAACAAATATTGAGGTCCAATTTCTCCTGTTACCCTTGTGAAAATAAAAAATTGCTTGCTAAAATATAATTTTTGAGAAAAGAAAAATGATTTTTTATTTTCACAGGTCTGCGTTGTAAATTTCTGTGAAGCACTTGGGGGTTCAAAGTGCTCACCACACATCTAGATAAGTTCCTTGGGGGGTCTGATTTCCAAAATGGGGTCACGTGTGGGGGGTTTCTACTGGTTAGGCATATCAGGGGCTCTGCAAGCGTAACATGATGCCCGCAGACCATTCCATCAAAGTCTGCATTCCAAAACGTCACTACTTCCCTTCTGAGCCCCGACTTGTGCCCAAATAGTGGTTCCCCCCCCCACATATGGAGTATCGGCGTTCTCAGGACAAACTAGACAATAACTTTTGGGGTCCAATTTCTCCTGTCACTCTTGTGAAAATAAAAAATAGCTTGCTAAAAATTAATTTTTGAGGAAAGAAAAATGATTTTTTATTACATCTGTCTTATAAACTTCTGTGAAGCACTTGGGGGTTCAAAGTGCTCACCACATATCTAGATTAGTTCCATCGGAGGTCTAGTTTCAAAAATGGGGTCACTTGTGGGGGAGCTCTAATGTTTAGACACACAGGGGCTCTCCAAACGCCACATGGTGTCCGCTAACAATTGGAGCTAATTTTTCATTCAAAAAGTCAAATGGTGCTCCTTCTCTTCCGAGCCCTGCCGTGTGCCCAAACAGTGGTTTACTCCCTACATGTGAGGTATCAGTGTACTCAGGAGAAATTGCCCAATACATTTTAGGATCCATTTTATCCTGTTGCCCATGTAGAAATGAACAAATTGAGGCAAAAATAAATTTTTTGTGAAAAAAAGTACTTTTTCATTTTTACGGATCAATTTGTGAAGCACCTGGGGGTTCAAAGTGCTCACTATGCATCTAGATAAGTTCCTTGGGGGGTCTAGTTTCTAAAATGGGGTCACTTGTGGGGGAGCTCCAATGTTTAGACACACAGGGGCTCTCCAAACATGACATAGTGTCCGCTGTTGTGAATTCTGTGGCAGAGTTCACTCCTGTGGTCACAAGTGGTACTTCGGCTGATTCTCTCTGGGATCTTCCGTTTGTGGAGGAAAGTGGTACTGCAGCTTCTGAGTTTCCTCCCTCAGGTGATCTGGTGAGCACGTTAGCTTCTTCTCTACTTAACTCCACCTGATGCTTTGATCTATGCTGTTGTGAATTCTGTGGCTGAGTTCACTTCTGTGGTCACAAGTGGTATTGCAGTCTCTGGGCTTCCTCCCTCAGGTGTTTTGGTGAGCTCGTTGGCTGCCTTGCTATTTAGCTCCACCTGAGTCTGTCTTCCTTGCTCCTTGTCAATGTTCCAGTGTTGGATCTGAGCTACTGCATCTTTCCTTGGGCCTGCTGCTCTGCTAGATAAGTGCTTCTAGTTTGTTTTCTGTTTTTTCTGTCCAGCTTGCTATTAACTTTTGCTGGAAGCTCTGAGAAGCAAAGGGGTGCACCGCCGTGCTGTTAGTTCGGCACGGTGGGTCTTTTTGCCCCTTTGCGTGGTTTTCGTTTTAGGGTTTTTTGTAGACTGCATAGTTCTCTTTGCTATCCTCGCTCTGTCTAGAATATCGGGCCTCACTTTGCTGAATCTATTTCATTCCTACGTTTGTCTTTTCATCTTGCTAACAGTCATTATATGTGGGGGGCTGCCTATTCCTTTGGGGTATTTCTCTGAGGTAAGTCAGGCTTGTATTTCTATCTTCAGGCTAGTCAGCTCCTCAGGCAGTGCCGAGTTGCATAGGTAGTTGTTAGGCGCAATCCACTGCTGCTTATAGTTGTGTGAGGATAGATTAGGTACTGCAGTCTACAGAGATTCCACGTCTCAGAGCTTGTCCTATTGTTTTTGGTTATTGCCAGATCTCTGTATGTGCGCTGATTACTGCACGCTGTGTTGCCTGATTGCCAGCCATAACAGTACAAGGAGCCACACCAATGATTCCCAATAGAGGGAAAAAAGAAATCCTGACATCATTTTTTTTTCTTAGCTCTGTCTTCAGTCTTTTTTTTCCCCTAGACATTAGAGTGCTTCAGGACACAGCTGTGGACATGGATATTCAGGCTCTGTGCTCCTCAATGGATAATCTCGTTGTAAATGTACAAAAGATTCAAGATACTATTGATCAGAAATCGATGCTAGAACCAAGAATTCCGATTCCTGATTTGTTTTTTGGTGACAGAACTAAGTTCCTGAGCTTCAGAAATAATTGTAAGCTATTTTTGGCCTTGAAACCTCATTCTTCTGGTAATCCTATTCAACAGGTTTTGATTATTATTTATTTTTTGCGCGGCGACCCACAGGACTGGGCGTTTTCTCTTGCGCCAGGAGACCCTGCATTGAGTAGTGTCGATGCGTTTTTCCTGGCGCTCGGATTGCTTTACGATGAGCCTAATTCAGTGGATCAGGCTGAGAAAAATCTGCTGGCTTTATGCCAGGGTCAGGATGATATAGAAGTATATTGTCAGAAATTTAGAAAGTGGTCAGTACTCACTCTGTGGAATGAATCTGCACTAGCGGCTTTGTTCAGAAAGGGTCTCTCTGAAGCTCTTAAGGATGTAATGGTGGGATTTCCTATGCCTGCTGGTTTGAATGAGTCCATGTCCTTGGCCATTCAGATCGGTCGTCGCTTGCGCGAGCGTAAATCTGTGCACCATCTGGCGGTATTGTCTGAGAGTAAACCTGAGCCTATGCAGTGCGACAGGACTATGACTAAAGTAGAACGGCAAGAACACAGACGTCTGAACAGACTGTGTTTCTATTGTGGTGATTCTACTCATGCTATTTCTAATTGTCCTAAACGCACTAGGCGGTTCGATAGCTCTGCCGTTATTGGTACTGTACAGTCCAAATTCCTTTTGTCCATTACCTTAATGTGCTCTTTGTCATCGTATTCTGTCATGGCGTTTGTGGATTTTTCTTGGAGCCTTTGCGGTGTCCTATTCCGTTGAGAGGAATTGATGCTACACCTTTGGCCAAGAATAAGCCTCAGTACTGGGCCCAGCTGACCATGTGCATGGCTCCTGCACATCAGGAAGTTATTCGCTTTCTGGTACTGCATAATTTGCATGATGTGGTCGTGTTGGGGTTGCCATGGCTACAAACCCATAATCCAGTATTGGATTGGAACTCTATGTCGGTAACCAGCTGGGGTTGTCAGGGAGTACATGGTGATGTTCCATTTTTGTCTATTTCGTCATCCATTCCTTCTGACATCCCAGAGTTCTTGTCGGACTTTCAGGATGTATTTGAAGAGTCCAAGTCTGATGCCCTACCTCCGCATAGGAATTGTGATTGTGCTATCGATTTGATTCCTGGTAGTAAATTCCCTAAGGGTCGTTTATTTAATTTGTCCGTACCTGAACACACCGCTATGCGCAGTTATGTGAAGGAGTCCCTGGAGAAGGGACATATTCGCCCATCGTCGTCACCATTGGGAGCAGGGTTCTTTTTTGTAGCCAAGAAGGATGGTTCGCTAAGACCGTGTATTGATTACCGCCTTCTTAATAAGATCACTGTTAAGTTTCAGTATCCCTTGCCATTGATTTCTGACTTGTTTGCTCGGATTAAGGGGGCTAGTTGGTTCACCAAGATAGATCTTCGTGGTGCGTATAATCTGGTGAGAATCAGGCAAGGAGATGAATGGAAAACGGCATTTAATACGCCCGAGGGTCATTTTGAGTATCTGGTGATGCCGTTTGGACTTGCCAATGCTCCATCTGTTTTTCAGTCTTTTATGCATGACATTTTCCGTGAGTATCTGGATAAATTCTTGATTGTTTACTTGGATGACATTTTGATCTTCTCTGATGATTGGGAGTCTCATGTGAAGCAAGTCAGAATGGTTTTCCAGGTACTGCGTGCTAATTCCTTGTTCGTGAAGGGATCAAAGTGTCTCTTCGGTGTGCAGAAAGTTTCATTTTTGGGGTTCATCTTTTCCCCTTCTACTATCGAGATGGATCCGGTTAAGGTTCAGGCCATCCAGGATTGGACTCAGCCGACATCTCTAAAAAGTCTGCAGAAATTCCTGGGCTTTGCTAATTTTTATCGTCGCTTCATCTGTAATTTTTCTAGCATTGCCAGACCATTGACCGATTTGACCAAGAAGGGTGCTGATTTGGTTAATTGGTCTTCTGCTGCCGTGGAAGCTTTTCAGGAGTTGAAGCGTCGTTTCTGCTGTGCCCCTGTGTTGTGTCAACCTGATGTTTCTCTTCCGTTCCAGGTCGAGGTTGATGCTTCTGAGATTGGTGCAGGGGCGGTTTTGTCACAGAGAGGTTCTGGTTGCTCAGTGTTCAAACCATGTGCTTTCTTTTCCAGGAAATTTTCTGCTGCTGAGCGTAATTATGATGTGGGCAACCGAGAGTTGCTGGCCATGAAGTGGGCATTCGAGGAGTGGCGTCATTGGCTTGAGGGTGCTAAGCATCGCGTGGTGGTTTTGACTGATCATAAGAACCTTACTTATCTTGAGTCTGCCAAGCGCTTGAATCCTAGACAGGCCCGTTGGTCGTTATTTTTTGCTCGTTTTGATTTTGTGGTTTCATACCTTCCGGGCTCTAAAAATGTGAAGGCGGATGCTCTGTCTAGGAGTTTTGTGCCCGACTCTCCGGGGTTATCTGAGTCGGCGAGTATCCTCAAGGAAGGAGTCATTGTGTCTGCCATCTCCCCTGATTTGCGGAGAGTGTTGCAGAAATTTCAGGCTAATAAACCTGATCGTTGTCCGGCCGAGAAACTGTTCGTCCCTGATAGGTGGACTAGTAAAGTTATCTCTGAACTTCATTGTTCGGTGCTGGCCGGTCATCCAGGAATCTTTGGTACCAGGGAGTTGGTTGCTAGATCCTTCTGGTGGCCATCTCTGTCACGGGATGTGCGTGCTTTTGTGCAGTCCTGTGGAATTTGTGCTAGGGCTAAGCCCTGCTGTTCACGTGCCAGTGGGTTGCTTTTGCCCTTGCCGGTCCCGAAGAGGCCTTGGACACATATTTCGATGGATTTCATTTCTGACCTTCCCGTTTCTCAAAAAATGTCGGTCATTTGGGTGGTCTGTGATCGCTTTTCTAAAATGGTCCATCTGGTGCCCTTGGTTAAATTGCCTTCCTCCTCTGATTTGGTGCCTTTGTTCTTCCAGCATGTGGTTCGTTTACATGGCATTCCTGAGAATATTGTTTCTGACAGAGGTTCCCAGTTTGTCTCGAGGTTCTGGCGAGCCTTTTGTGGTAGGATGGGCATTGACCTATCTTTCTCCTCGGCCTTCCATCCTCAGACTAATGGCCAGACCGAACGAACCAATCAGACCTTGGAAACATATCTGAGATGTTTTGTTTCCGCTGACCAGGATGATTGGGTGTCATTTTTGCCGTTGGCTGAGTTCGCCCTTAATAATCGGGCCAGCTCGGCTACCTTGGTCTCTCCATTTTTCTGCAATTCTGGGTTCCATCCTCGTTTCTCTTCAGGACAGGTTGAGTCTTCGGACTGTCCTGGTGTGGATTCTGTGGTGGACAGGTTGCAGCAGATCTGGACTCAGGTGGTGGACAATTTGACCTTGTCCCAGGAGAAGGCTCAGCTTTTCGCTAATCGCAGACGCCGTGTGGGACCCCGACTTCGTGTTGGGGATCTGGTTTGGTTATCTTCTCGTCATATTCCTATGAAGGTTTCCTCTCCTAAATTTAAACCTCGTTTTATTGGTCCGTATAGGATTTCTGAGATTCTCAATCCGGTGTCTTTTCGTCTGACCCTCCCAGACTCCTTTTCCATACATAATGTATTCCATAGGTCGTTGTTGAGGAGATGCGTGGCACCTATGGTTCCATCTGTGGAGCCTCCTGCCCCTGTTTTGGTGGAGGGGGAATTGGAGTATATTGTGGAGAAGATTTTGGATTCTCGTGTCTCTAGATGGAAACTCCAGTATCTGGTCAAATGGAAGGGTTATGCTCAGGAAGATAATTCCTGGGTTTTTGCCTCTGATGTCCATGCCCCAGATCTTGTTCGTGCCTTTCATGTGGCTCATCCTGGTCGGCCTGGGGGTTCTGGTGAGGGTTCGGTGACCCCTCCTCAAGGGGGGGGTACTGTTGTGAATTCTGTGGCTGAGTTCACTTCTGTGGTCACAAGTGGTATTGCAGTCTCTGGGCTTCCTCCCTCAGGTGTTTTGGTGAGCTCGTTGGCTGCCTTGCTATTTAGCTCCACCTGAGTCTGTCTTCCTTGCTCCTTGTCAATGTTCCAGTGTTGGATCTGAGCTACTGCATCTTTCCTTGGGCCTGCTGCTCTGCTAGATAAGTGCTTCTAGTTTGTTTTCTGTTTTTTCTGTCCAGCTTGCTATTAACTTTTGCTGGAAGCTCTGAGAAGCAAAGGGGTGCACCGCCGTGCTGTTAGTTCGGCACGGTGGGTCTTTTTGCCCCTTTGCGTGGTTTTCGTTTTAGGGTTTTTTGTAGACTGCATAGTTCTCTTTGCTATCCTCGCTCTGTCTAGAATATCGGGCCTCACTTTGCTGAATCTATTTCATTCCTACGTTTGTCTTTTCATCTTGCTAACAGTCATTTATATGTGGGGGGCTGCCTATTCCTTTGGGGTATTTCTCTGAGGTAAGTCAGGCTTGTATTTCTATCTTCAGGCTAGTCAGCTCCTCAGGCAGTGCCGAGTTGCATAGGTAGTTGTTAGGCGCAATCCACTGCTGCTTATAGTTGTGTGAGGATAGATTAGGTACTGCAGTCTACAGAGATTCCACGTCTCAGAGCTTGTCCTATTGTTTTTGGTTATTGCCAGATCTCTGTATGTGCGCTGATTACTGCACGCTGTGTTGCCTGATTGCCAGCCATAACACTATGCTTCCTGTCAATGTTTCAGTGTGGGACTTGTTTTTTCCCTGGATCATTCCTGTGGCCTGCTGCTCTGCAAAGCTAAGTTTTGCTTATGTTATTTTGTTGCTATTTTTCTGTCCAGCTTGCTTTTATTGGTTTTTCTCGCCTGCTGGAAGCTCTGAGACGCAGAGGGACCACCTCCGTACCGTTAGTCGGTGCGGAGGGTCTTTTTGTCCCCTCTGCGTGGTTTTTTATAGGTTTTTGTGCTGACCGCAAAGTTATCTTCCCTATCCTCGTTCTGTTCAGCTAGTCGGGCCTCACTTTGCTAAATCTGTTTCATTTCTATGTTTGTGTTTTCATCTTACTCACAGTCATTATATGTGGGGGGCTGCCTTTTCCTTTGGGGAATTTCTCTGAGGCAAGGTAGGCTTATTTTTCTATCTTCAGGATTAGCTAGTTTCTCAGGCTGTGACGAGGCGCCTAGGTTCTGGTCAGGAGCGCTCCACGGCTACCTTTAGTGTGGTTTGATAGGCTTAGGGATTGCGGTCTGCAGAGTTCCCACGTCTCAGAGCTCGTTCTATTATTTTGGGTTATTGTCAGTTCACTGTATGTGCTCTGACCTCCATGTCCATTGTGATTCTGAATTGCCTTTCATAACAGTCCGCTAACGATTGGAGCTAATTTTTCATCAAAAAAGTCAAATGGTGCTCCTTCCTTTCCAAGCCCTGCTGTGTGCCCAAGCAGTGGTTTAACCCCACATGTGAGAGATCAGTGTACTCAGGGGAAATTGCCCAATAAATTTCAGGATCCATTTTATCCTGTTGCCCATGAGGAAATGAACAAATTGAGGCTAAAATAAATTTTTTGTAAAGAAAAAAGTACTTTTTCATTTTTACGGATCAATTTGTGAAGCACCTGGGGGTTCAAAGTGCTCACTATGCATCTAGATAAGCTCCTTGGGGGGTCTAGTTTCCAAAATGGGGTCACTTGTGGGGGAGCTCTAATGTTTAGGCACACAGGGGCTCTCCAAACGCGACATGGTGTCCGCTAATGATTGGAGCTAATTTTTCATTCAAAAGTCAAATGGCGCTCCTTCCCTTCCGAGCCTTGCTGTGTGCCCAAACAGTGGTTTGTGACCACATATGAGGATCCATTTTATCCTGTTGCACATGTGAAAATGAAAAGATTGAGGCTAAAAGAAATGTTTTGTGAAAAAAAGTACTTTTTCATTTTTACGGATCAATTTGTGAAGCACCTGGAGGTTTAAAGTGCTCACTATTCATCTAGATAAGCTCCTTGGGAGGTCTAGTTTCCATAATGGGGTCACTTGTGGGGGAGCTCCAATGTTTAGGCACATAGGGGCTCTCCAATCACGACATGGTGTCCGCTAACGATTGGAGCTAATTTTTCATTGAAAAAATCAAATGGTGCTCCTTCCCTTCCGAGCCCTGTCGTGCGCCCAAACAGTGGTCCCCCCCCCCACATATAGGGTATCCACGTACTCAGAACAAATTGTACAATAGCTTTTGGGGTCCAGTTTCTCCTTTTACTCATGGGAAAATAAAAAAATTGTTGCTAAAAGATCATTTTTGTGACTAAAAAGTTAAATGTTCATTTTTTCCTTCCATGTTGCTTCTGCTGCTGTGAAGCACCTGAAGGGTTAAAAAACTTCTTGAATGTGGTTTTGAGCACCTTGACGGGTGCAGTTTTTAGAATGGTGTTACTTTTGGGTATTTTCAGCCATATAGACCCCTCAAACTGATTTCAAATGTGAGGTGGTCCCTAAAAAAATGGTTTTGTAAATTTCGTTGTAAAAATGAGAAATCGCTGGTCAAATTTTAACCCTTATAACTGCCTAGCAAAAAAAAATGTTTTTTCCAAAATTGTGCTGATGTAAAGTAGACGTGTGGGTAATGTTATTTATTAACTATTTTGTGTCACATAACTCTCTCATTTAACAGAATACAAATTCAAAATTTGAAAATTGTGAAATTTTCAAAATTTTCGCCAAATTTCCATTTTTTTCACAAAAAACGCAAAAATTATCGACCTGAATATACCACTATCATGAAGCCCAATATGTCACAAAAAAAAATCTCAGAACCACTAGGATCCGTTGAAGCGTTCCTGAGTTATTACCTCATAAAGGGACACTGGTCAGAATTGCAAAAAAAGGCCAGGTCATTAAGGTCAAAATAGGCTGGGTCATGAAGGGGTTAAAATCTATGAATCTTGCCAGTCTGAATTTAATCAGGGATCAGCTGCTGTAACATGGCATGTACTTGCCCTCCAGTACTCAAAAGCTGAAGAAACATTGCCTTCTGCTCTGGAATCCAACTACCTGGTCTGATATTTGTGCAGAAGTGTAGAAGAGCCCAGACAGGAGGCAGCTGGAATCTTAGCGCTGCAGGATTTTGTTTTCCTGCAACGTCAAAAATAGAAAATAATAAAAAAAGATAAGTGGGAAGAGAAATTGAACTGCTTTTCCTCATTCCTTCATTCCTTTAAAAGGGGTGGACAGTTTTTGAAGAAATTTCTGAAATTACATGATATCTTGTGTTCTTTCATTAAATCATGTTGAGAGCTATAGACATGGAGATCGTCATGTCCAGTGTTTACCCACAGTACCCATGGGCAGCAAGGGAGGATTAATGCGCCTGATGTGGTAAGGTTTGAGACTTTGTATGTCAGGGCATCATTTCATGCAATTTCAGAAAGTGGCCAGGCCTCAGACTTGAAGCGCGCAATGACCTCTAAAGCTTGGTCATGGCCCGTAGTCTCAGCCTAAAATGAGCAGGTTGCGAGATGCAGCTCTTCAGAGAGCATAAAGAAGGATACCCTGAGGAATGGACAGCGAGCAAAACAGAGGCTCGATAGATAAGCCGTGAGAAATGAGTTTAAGTTTAGATAGATAGACCCCAGGGTATAATAAGTAACATTCAATTCACGGAGAATAATTTTGTTGGAAATCAAATTTTCAGGGAAAATCCACCCGATCTCTCAAATTCGAATTTTGATCTTCTCTGGAATGTATACTATCCATGTACAGGATAGTATACATTGCAATTTGATACCTTTTAATGGCTATCTGAAAAGATGGTAACAATCACTGAGGACTCTCAATTCTAAATATTTTACTATCCATGTAGTGTCGCAGAGATGTAACTCAGAATTCTCTATATCTTGTGCAAAAATGTAATACACCCTCCCCCCAGCACACCATGCACAGTCTTCAAAAATTCTACGATTTGCACCATTTTCTGCCACTTTCCTAATCAATCTCACCGAATGACCTTTCCCTAATGGCCATGACCTCTATACAAAGCAACTAAACATACATTTCTATATCATTCATGCTTCTATTTCAATTCAATCTTTTTAATGGAAGCAATTAGATCTAAAAAGGATAATTCATACTGGAGAATAAAGCCCAGTCAGTAGAACAATGACATATTTGTGTCACTGAACTGGATAAGCCTTAGTTTTAGTTATCCTTCCACCTGTCTGCTATTTATGCATAAAGCTACCCATTACTTATTATATATTTCATGCAGATTCTATTTATCCCGTGACTTTACATCTAATGGAATTATAAATCAAAGTCAACTTTAGTGCTCATCTAAATATAGCAGCCAGGGGTGCTAAGAGTAGGGGGAGGACGATTATCCATCCTCCATCCTATATCCATGTATCTCTCTCTAGATATTAACTGCTGCAATGCTGCATTCTATAATGGAGAGGACATGTACACAGTTCTCTGTGCAAAGATTGGATAAACGGGATGTAAATATGATATTGATTAATTGGAAAAGACAGAGATGACCATGGTTAGCACATAATAGCCTATGTTTGCTGCATAAGATTTCGAGACTAGCAAGAGGTTAACATATGAGAACCTTGAAACAATTACTTATGTCTCTGCTCTGGATATCATCATCCAAACCATTTCTTTTTCAACACAGAAAAGATTTTTCCAGTCTGATCATAACAAAAACCTGTTCATACCAATAGGTCAAAATCCATACAACATTTCCAGATGAATGTCTCATAAGTGAAAATATTGTCCGCATATCTCCAAATGGGGAAGGGGGTTGTTTGCTATTATTTTAATTGGATTTGTCACCACATCAAAAGTGGATCCATAAAACTCCTGTTTTAGTCCTGCTGCTTCACTGAGTATTCCATTTTTTTAACTGCTTTTATCAAGAAGAATTTGCCCTCATGGAATTATGCAGAAAACCCTAAATACATGCCCCCGATGAAACCTGTGAGCCACGCCCCTTTCCAAAGGCCATAAAAATTAATGCCAAATAAAAGCTGCAACCGTATTGTAGATTTGAAGAAAAAAAAGAACATAGAGTAAAAAAGGATCACTTTGGACAGCTCCTATTTAAGTAATTAAAATTTTTGAAAATGCTTACGCATGGATACGAGAATTTTGTATCAGTGTAGTGATTGCATTTGTGTCCAGCGGGGGGGTGACTTTTTCATATATTTCTAATATCAATTCAGGCAAATAAAGAGCGCCAACAATTAAACATACACATTAAAGAACAGTGATGTGTACACCCAAGTAATACAGCAACTTTATTTGAAATAATTCAGATACAAGGACAAAGACAAAGGTTAAAAACTTATTAACAACACCATTAAAGCTTATAAGTAGTGTTGAGCATTCCGATACTGCAAATATCGAGCATCGGCCGATATTCGCTGTATCGGCTTTCCGATACTGAGCTCCGAAATTTTTAAAATATCGGATACCGGAATCGGAAGTTCCTATAGTGCAATGATGCACTATAATGGAGTGTGGGCAGTGCGGGGGTGGAGACTGCATGTCGGTGTGTGTGGGCGGGGTCTATGCGTGAACGTGGGGGGTCTGTGCGGGCCTGCCGGGGGTCTGCATGGGCCTCTCAGGGGTCTATGCGGCCTGTCGGGGGTCTGTGCGGCCTGCCAGGGGTCTCTATGGGCCTCTCGGGGGTCTGTGCGGCCTGCCGGGGGACTGTGCGGCCTGCTGGGGGTCTGTGCGGGCCTGCCGGGGGTCTGTACAGGCCTCTTGGGGGTCTGTGTGGCCTGCCGGGGGTCTGTGTGGCCTGCTGGGGGTCTGTGTGGGCCTCTCGGGGGTCTGTGCGGCCTGCTGGGGGTCTGTGCGGGCCTGCCGGGGGTCTATGTGGCCTGCCAGGGGTCTGTACGGGCCTCTCGGGGGTCTGTGCGGCCTGCCGGAGGTCTGCATGGGCCTCTCGGGGGGTCTATGCGGGCCTCTCGGGGGTCTGTGCGGCCTGCCGGGGGTCTGCATGGGCCTCTCGGGGTTCTGTACGGGCCTCTTGGGGGTCTGTGTGGCCTGCTGGGGGTCTGTACGGGCCTCTCGGGGGTCTTTGCGGCCTGACGGGGGTCTGTGCGACCTGCCGGGGGTCTGTACGGGCCTCTCTGGGGTCTGTGCGGCCTGCCAGGGGGTCTGTGCGGGTGTGCAGGCATCGTCCGATGGGACTACAAGTCCCATCGGGCTATGCCTGCTACAATGTCAGTGATTGACACATTAGCCAATGATGGGACAGTAGTAGTCCCATCATCCGGCTAATGTGTTGAATGTAAAAAAATAAATAAAAAATACTATATACTTACATACTACACACATACTTACATACTACATACATACTACATACATACTACATACAATACATACTGCATACAATACATACTGCATACAATACATACTGCATAGAATACATATAACATAGAGTACATACTCACTATCACTTGTCATTTTGATCCCCGAAGCAAGTGTCACCTGTAAAAAAGATTAAAATAACAAACAACCAATATACTCCCTGATCCGCAGAAATCCACGAGTGTCCCACGACAATCTCCCGTGGAGAACGGCAGCATCCGCTGATGCGACCGCTCTCTAGGGGCTCCGGGAATACAATGACGGGAGGAAGGTATCCTTCCGCACTGTATTCCTCCGCCGCTGTAAAAAAAATAGTCCCTAGTCTCACTTTTGGCATTGCTGTGTGAGAAATTTTCTCACGCAGCAATTGCCATATAGTGAGACTTTGAACTCTAGTAACCTCTCAGTGATGCACTGCAGGAGCCATTGTCTTCTGTCAGTGTGTCACTGAAGGTCCTATAGAGCAGTGACATCACCCGATGTCACTGTTCTATAGGGGAGATCGTCGTGGGACACTCGTTATTAATTGGACTACGGTGGACAGGTAGTATACGGTTTATTATTTTACTTTTTTGCAGGCGCTGAAGTATGGTAAGTATGGTAAAATGAAGAATATTATAGTACTTTTATCCTAATGTGTGTGTGTTTTATTAACCCTTTACTAGTATTGGATTAATAATGGATAGGCGTCTTATTGATGCCTATCTGTTATTAACTCGGCTTAATGTCACCTTACAATAGCAAGGTGACATTAACCTCTTATTACCCTATATCCCACCGCTACATGGGAGTGGGAAGAGAGGGACTAAGTGCCAGAATTGGTGCATCTCACAGATTCGCCATTCCTTGGGTGGCTGCGGACTGGTATTTGTAGCCGGGGGGGGGCCCTCTCTAGGCTATGAATATCAGCCCGCAGCTGTCTGCGTAGTCTTTCTGGCTATAAAATATAGGGGGACCCCACGTCATTTTTGGGGAGGTCTCCCTAATTTAATAGCCAGTAAAGGCTACGCAGATAGCTGCGGGCTGATATTCATAGCAGGCTACAAATATTGGCCCCCGGCCGTCGGCTTTCCCCCTCTGGCGCAGAAAATTGCGCGGGAGCCAATGCCGTTTTTTTCCGTTTTTTTTTATTAAACGCTCAAAGACCTTTAGCAGAGGGAAGAATCTTCAAAATTTAAATACAACGTGCATGCTTAGACATTTAACCAGCATGCCCTTGCAAGCCTGGACTAACTACCAAACCTCCCGTACCGTTGGTGCACCTGCTCAGAATGAAGGTAGTCAGCAACGCTACATTGCTTCCCTCACTGTAAGCCCACCGGTTAGGATACCACCAGCAGCAAATGTGGAGGTATCGTCGCAAGGCCAAATCAGTCAGGGAATCACAAGGTTATTGGTAGGAAACACTGTAAGTAGGCCAACATCGAGAATACCATCACCAACTCTCTCTCAATCCGCCATCTCCACCACCACCACCACCACCACCGCTAGTTCCACCATATGCACCTCTCCAGTCCAGCTCACCCTACAAGAGACTCTTGTTAGGAAAAGAAAGTACTCATCCTCTTATCCGCGTACACAGGGTTTGAACGCCCACATTGCTAGACTAATCTCGTTAGAGATGATGCCCTACCGGTTGGTTGAAAGCGAAGCTTTCAAAGCCCTGATGGTCTACGCAGTACCATGCTATGACCTACCCAGTCGACAATTCTTTGTGATAAAAGCCATCCCAGCCCTCCACCAGCAGTCAGTAGAAAGGTGCACCTCACAACATATGCATGGACCAGTAGGCATGGCCAGGGACGTTACGTGTCCATCATGGCACACTGGGTTAATGTGGTGGATGCAGGGTCCACAGGGGACAGCCATACTAGGACAGTTCTGCCTAGCACACGGTCTAGGTTGGCTGTAGGCGTTCGCCACCCCTCCTCCTCCTCTAGAAGCGAAAGCTTGTCCACACAGCGCAGTCGCACGACCACTCCATCCGCAGCTGCCAGTATTGCACACGAGTTGTCACATTATTGAACAGCTAGTGGTAAGCATCAGCAGGCTGTGTTAGAAATGAAGTGTTTGGGCGACAACAGACACACCGCGGAAGTACTGGCCGAGTACTTGCAGCAACAAACTCAGTCATGGCTGGGCAGTGTACATCTTGAGGCAGGCAAGGTAGTCAGTGATAACGGAAGGAATTTTATGGCTGCCATAGCCCTTTCAGAACTTAAACACATACCTTGCCTGGCTAACACCTTGAACCTGGTGGTGCAGTGCTTCCTCAAAAATTATCCGGAGTTACCAGCCCTGATCCTGAAGGTGCGAAGACTTTGTTCGCACATCCGCCGGTCGCCCATACACTCCAGCCGTATGCTGAACCATCAGCAATTGCTGAATCTTCCCCAGCACCGCCTAAAAATCGACGTTGCAACAAGGTGGAACTCCACACTGCACATGGTTCAGAGGCTGTGCGAACAGAGACGTGCTGTAATTAATTTTTGGGAGGAAACACATACACGGGCAGGCAGTTGGATGGCAGACATGGAGTTTTCTGATGTGCAGAGGTCGAAGCTCCAAGACCTCTGTCAAGTCCTTCAGTGTTTAGAGGAATGCACACGGCTGGTAAGTGCAGACGATGCCATCATAAGCATGAGCATCCCACTAATGTGTCTGCTGATGCAAAGTTTGACGCACATTAAGGAGCTGGCGTCTGCAGCTGAGGAGGAGGGAAGCCTTGATGACAGTCAGCCATTGTCTGCTCAGGGAACTCTCCTGGATGAGGTGGCGGACGAAGAGGAGGAGGAGGAGGAGGATGATGGGGATGAATATTTATGGGAGGAGGATGCTTCAAAGGGGGCAATAGAAACTGGTGGCATTGCAAGGTCAGGTACAGGGTTTTTGCGGGCCACAAGTGATGTTGATTTGCAAGAAAGTGCTCCTCAACCCAGCACAAGCAGTGAATTGACACCTGGAACATTGGCCCACATGGCTGAATATGCCTTGTGCATCCTAAAAAGGGACCCCCGCATTATCAAAATGATGACCGATGACGATTACTGGTTGGCCTGCCTCCTGGATCCACGATATAAAGGAAAATTACAAAATATCATGCCACATGAGAACCTTGAGCAAATATTGGCTACAAAACAAGCAACTATTGTAGACCGTTTGGTTCAGTCATTCCCAGCACACAGCGGCGGTGATGGGTCTCACACGAGCCGTAGGGGGCAACATGGCAGAGGTGATAGAGGTGCACAAATCGGAAGTGGCGTTTGTACAGAGGGGTTTCATGACCAGGTTGTGGAGTGATTTCGCAATGACCGCTGACACGACAGGTACTGCTGCATCGATTCAAAGTGACAGGAGACAGCATTTGTCCAGTATGGTTATGAACTACTTTTCCTCCCTTATCGATGTTCTCCCTCACAGGTCATTCCCCTTTGATTACTGGCCATCTAAAATAGACACCTGGCCTGAATTGGCAGAATATGCATTACAGGAGTTTGCTTGCCCTGCTTCTAGTGTGCTATCAGAAAGAGTCTTCAGTGCTGCTGGTTCAATAAAAATGACACGTCTGGCTACCCAGAATGTTGATGATCTTACCGTCGTTAAAATGAACCAATCATGGATTTCAAATTATTTTACCCCACCTTCCCCTGCTGACACGTAGCTTGCCTGAAAAATGTCTTGCTTTTGGCCTCCTCTTACTGACTTCTCCAATTCCGCCATTTACAGCTGTTGAATGTCCACCATAGGCCATTTTTATACCTCCCTAAATGGGCTGACTCCCCGCACAGGGCCGTGGTCACCACCTGGTGCAAGCACCCATTCGAGTGCCGTTTACCTGGACAGGTGGGTGCACCCACTCTTGGGCGATGGCACTGGCACAGGGTTCCTCATAGTACAATGAAGTGTCTGACGGTGGTGGTGCACAACCAACGTCAGACACACCGTCATAATATGAGGGGTCCTGTGCCAGTACCGCCACCCACGAGAGAGTGTTCCCCCCCAGCTTGAACAGTGCTCTACCACTTGCAATACTTACCTCTCCCTGCTCCACCAATGTGTAGTCTGTGCTGTTAAATCCTTCAATGGCACTGCCAATACAAATTTGTTGAAATGATAGATGATAGTTAAAATATACAGGGGCCCTGGCCTCCATTTAGACCAGTTAATACTTTGTGCCTACTACCACTGTCTGCTACATAGCATAGGAGCCCACCCCAGTACCTAGCTATGCCGCCTGTTTAGTCCTGTTACCAATTTTGAACTGCTTTTAGCCTACTTTTGTATTTGGGCCTACTAACCGTGTCTGCGCCACTCATTACAGTTGTCCTCCACTGAACAAAGCAAGGCCGCCTGTTTAGTCCTGTTACTAATTTTGAACTGCATTTAGCCAACTTTTTTATTTTGGGCCTACTAACTGTGTCTGCGCCACTCATTACAGTTGTCCTCCACTGAACAAAGCAAGGCCGCCTGTTTAGTCCTGTTACTAATTTTGAACTGCATTTAGCCTACTTTACTATTTGGGCCTATATCTGTGTTTCCTCCTCATCCTGCCCATTGCCCAGCCACTGCTAGATGAGTCTGCTGGTACATTGACCCAGACCACTACATTCCCCTTGCACTCTACACAGCCAGAATCTGACCCTGCTGAAAGTCAGGTTCCCCTTCCCGCATTCTATACCACCTTAAACGGGGACAAAGAGGAAGGTGCAGATGAAAGTGCAGGTTCCTTCATCAGTTGGGGGGGCATACTCGTTGTTGACGTCACTGGCACAGAGCCCCTCATAGAACGCAAAATTGTCTCTGGCAGTGGGAGGCGCCACCCACACACACCGCCGTACTATGAGGGCCCCTGTGCCAGTGCCAACGTGTGGGCCCCCCTGCTTGCTCAGGATCACAGCACTTGCAAAGTTGAAATACTTACCTCTCCCTGCTCCACCGCCGTGACATATTCCGCGTTTCCTGGGCCTATGAAAATCTTGAGCCAGCCCTACCCCCCCACAACTTTAGCCAAATGACCCCCTGTTTTCAATGCCTAACTATTGTTATAAAGTAAATTAAGTTTGACAAGCTTAAGAAATAAGAATTGATGTTTTTGGCATTAAAATGGGCACTGTAGGTGTTTTCCTGTCCTACACTCACTGCCGACTTTGATTCCCCATTGACTTGCATTGGGTTTCGTGTTTCGGTCGACCCCCGACTTTTCGAAATAATCGGCTGATTTCACTCGACCCGACTTTTGACAAAGTCGGGTTTCGCGAAACCCGACTCGATCCTAAAAAAGGAAAAGTCGCTCAACTCTAGTTATGACGTATAGCCTGGGCCAACGAGATCAAGAGGTGGGGCAAATCACACTGCAGGAGTGGTCTCAGATCAGGGACCTATCCACCCTTCTGCACACTTTTGAAATAGCAACGAAGATGTTTAGTGCTGATGATGCAATTATCAGCATGACCATTTCGGTGATTTACATGCTGGAGCACACCTTAAACAGTGTTCGGAGTCAGGTGGTGGAACAAGTGGTGGAGGAGGAGGAGGAACAGGAGGAGTCGTATGCGGAAGGGATAATATTTCCAAGGTCAAGAAGGTTGGCAGCACCAACGCGGCTGGCATTGGAGGCTGGGGGAGAGGGACTATCGAGGGCACATGGTAGCAGCCAAACAGTTGAGGAAGGTGCAGGAGGCGAGAAAGAAGTGGAGGACGAACTGGCGCTGGGCATGGAAGACTCATCAGATGAGGGAGACCTTGATCAAATTTCTATTGTGCAAGGTTGGGGGGAAAGAGCAGACGAGGGAAGCATGATTCTCACCTCGCCACCACCAAGACAACAAGGACTTGGTCCTCCTGGATGCGCAACACACATGAGTGACTTCTTGCTGCACTACCAGCAACATGACCCTTGGATTGTCAGAATCCGAAGTAATGCCGACTACTGGGTTGCCACACTCTTAGATCCCCGGTACAAAAGCAAATTTAGATAAATAATTTCTGCCATAGAAAGGGATTCACGCATTCAGGAGTATCAGCAGAGACTGTTACAGAATCTAACATCTGCTTTTCCACAAAACACCAGTGGTGCACGTAGTCAATCTCTGAGTTCTGACTTGCCAACCGTGGGACTATCGAGTCATCACTCAAACCGTAACAGTAATATCATATCTGGTGGTAACAGAAATTGTTTCCAATCGTTTCAAGATTTTTTTAGACCATCCTTTGCAAGGCCACAGGAGACAAGAAGTCTGACGCACAGCCAACGCCTAGAGAGGATGGTGCAAGAGTATCTCCAAGTTAACATCGATGCCATGACTCTGGAACTGGACCGTAGCTCATTTTGGGCTTCCAATCTTGAAAAATGGCCTGAGGTCGCCACTCACGTCTTGGAGATCTTGTCATGCCCCGCAGCGAGCGTTCTCTTTGAACGTGTGGTCAGCGCTGCTGGTGGTGTGCTGACAGATAAGAGCACGCGGCTGTCCAGTGACAATGTAGAAAGACTAACGTTCATCAAGATGAACAAATTCTGGATCCGCAAGGACTTTTCTACCCCTGTGTCATTTTGGGGAGAGTAAAAGCTTGATGATTTTTGAAAATCACCTCACCAGCCATTTTAAAAAACTCTGGTGAATTTGATGCCACTTAAGTGGTGTCTGTGGCCGAATTTTTGGAAAAAATGGAGACTCTTTTTTATTTAGTCCCCTTGCTGAGTTTTACATGACATTGCCATCAACAATTCCAGGTGGGTGGGGTCGTCTGCAGAGTTGTTTACTCATATTATGGCCTGGGATTCAGAGGTCTGCTCCAAAGCTTCAGTGTCTGCTAGTCAGCAGAGTAGCCCAGCCACCCACCGCCTGTTTACCTAAGTTCTATTTTTAACGGCATCTGGCCCAGGAAATCCTTTTGGGCCTAGAAGAATTTAGTGCTACTCAGCAGCGTACCCCACCCATGAAGCAAGCTACACCGCCTGTTTACCTAACTACTATTTTGTAACGGCATCTAGCACAGGAAATCCTTTTGGGCCTAGTAGAATTTAGTGCTACTCAGCAATGTACCCCACCCATGAAGCAAGCTACACTGCCTGCTTACCTATCTACTATTTTGTAACGGCACCTAGCCCAGGAAATCCTTTTGGGCCTAGTAGAATTTGGTGCTACTCAGCAGCGTACCCCACCCATGAAGCAAGTTACACCGCCTGTTTACCTAACTACTATTTTGTAACGGCATCTAGCCCAGGAAATCCTTTTGGGCCTAGTAGAATTTGGTGCTACTCAGCAGCGTACCCCAGCCATGAAGCAAGCTACACCGCCCGTTTACCTAAATACTATTTTGTAACGGCATCTAGCACAGGAAATCCTTTTGGGCCTAGTAGAATTTAGTGCTACTCAGCAGCGTACCCCACTCATGAAGCAAGCTACACCGCCTGTTTACGTATCTACTATTTTGTAACGGCATCTAGCCCAGGAAATCCTTTTGGGCCTAGTAGAATTTGGTGCTACTCAGCAGCATACCCCACCCATGAAGCAAGCTATACCGCCTGTTTACCTAACTACTATTTTGTAACGGCATCTAGCCCAGGAAATCCTTTTGGGCCTAGTAGAATTTGGTGCTACTCAGCAGCGTACCCCACTCAGGAAGCAAGCTACACCGCCTGTTTACGTATCTACTATTTTGTAACGGCATCTAGCCCAGGAAATCCTTCTGGGCCTAGTAGAATTTGGTGCTACTCAGCAGCGAACCCCACCCATGAAGCAAGCTACACTGCCTGTTTACCTAAATACTATTTTGTAACGGCATCTAGCCCCGGAAATCCTTTTGGGCCTAGTAGAATTTGGTTTCTACTCAGCAGCGTACTTCACCCATGATGCAAGCTACACCGCCTGTTTACCCAACTACTATTTTGTAATGGCATCTGGCCCAGGAAATCCTTTTGGGCCTAGTAGCCATTTCTACTACTCAGCAGAGTACCCCACCCATGAAGCAAGCTACACCACCTTCTTTCTTTCTCAATCTAACCCCTCGGCTCTGGCGTGTCCACTCTCCCTCCAGCTCTCTCCTTCTCACAGGTGGACTGTCGCGTGTTTTCACACTGTGGCGAATCTTTTGGGCCCAGGCATAAGAAGTCATCGAGGTAATGGATAATATGTGCCGCCTTACAAACCTCCATGATGACACATTCAAGTAAGCAACTAAATGCCTCAAATAGTCAGCAGGATATGGAGCTCTCCATGGGCAAACAGCGGTTTATGTAGTATGCTCCTTCACAGAAGCAGCCCAATGGGAGGACACTATTCGGAGGCACAGGTAGTAACCGGAACGTCCCCTCAATGTCTGTTTTGGCTATTATGGTGCCCCTTACCAACTTCTTGACCCGCCTGATTGCCTCGTCAAAGGAGGTACAGTACATAGTACTGTACTTGGTCCCGCGTCGATGTTGTTGTTTACTGACCTGCTCCTTCGATATGACAAATGGTGGATTAGTCTGAATGTATTGGGTTCATTTTTGGGCACAACTCCCAATGGGGGTACCACTACGTCTTCTAAGGAAAGTGTTCTGAATGGACCCGCCGCCACTGTACCTAAAGATATTTATTTTTTTATTTTTTTGGTCAAGACGTCTGGGTGTTGGTTGAGTGATTTTAGATTTTTACTCCAGCCTTTCTTGAAATTAGAAGGGCATGACATGCCTATATCTGTGTCTCCTCCTCCTTTTACTCCTCCACCTCTTTTCTTTTTGCATGACTATATGTAGTTGTGACTTTTCCATGTGTTTGTTGTGCCTTCTGGGCAGTTTGTCAGCTTTTGGACACCTTTTAAGGTGTTTTCTATGTGTTTGTATGTGTTTGTGTTTGCCTGCCATTGGTTTCAATGGGGTTCGACGGTGTTCAATGAACATTCGTCGAACACGTCCCTGTTTGACGAACCGACCCCAAACACTAGGGAGGTGGCTCAACACTATTCAGGAGGCGCTGCGGGCCACTAAGCAGGTTGACCCAGACAGCTTGCAAGATGAGGATAGATTGCTAAAGGAGCAGTTTATTGAGGGACTCCTGTCCAACACCCACAGGACACAGCTGCGCATCATGGCCCTACAAAACCCTGACTTGGACTTTGCGCACTTTAAAGATATGGCCATCCGGGTGCTGCGTGAACCAAATCCCAGTGGCACAGTGCCCCCCTAGGTGCCCAGCAATTACATACCACCAGGAAGTGGCATCCTTTCCCCAGACCCTTGTGGAAGCCGACGCGCAGACCATAAATAATGACCCTTCTGCAGAACTACATGTCAAGGTCCAGGAGTTGACTAAAAGTGTGGCTGCACTAACCAAAACCATGCAGTCCATGCAAGTGTCCCGAAAGGAGAAGATCCAGCTGGCCTCCAGTCCAGATGATGTCCTGTGGCGACGGTGGAAGAGGATCCCTGTTGTGAATTCAGCTTTTGGGCTCCCTCCGCTGGTTGTAGAGGGTAATGCAGTTGTGCCTGGACTGCAGGAGTGGACAGGTGTATCTACTAATTGCAAAACTGACTGGGGTATATAGCTTTGCTGGATCCTTTAGTCAGTGCCAGTTGTCCATTGTTCTTGAAGGATTCACTTCCCTGCTGGTCTCTCCAGTTTGCTGTGTTTTTCTACAAAGATAAGTCCTGGCTTTGTTTTTGCTGTCCACCTGCAGTGGACCTTATAGTTCTGTGCATTTTCATGTTTTTGTCTTGTCCAGCTTGGTCTGTGAAGGATTTTTTGCAGCCTAGCTATTTCTCTGGAGATGCAGATATACCCCCCATGTCTTTAGTCAGATGTGGTGATCCGTATTTTCTGCGGTGGAGATTTTCTAGTGTTTTTATACTGAACGCATAGTACTCTGTTCTATTCTTTCTTTTTAGCTAGTATGGCCTCCTATGCTAAAATCTGATTTCATATCTGCGTATGTTAATTCCCTCTCCTCTCACAGTCTATATTTGTGGCGGGCTATCTATCCTTTGGGGATTTTCTCTGAGGGAAGATAGGTTTCCTGTTTCTGTCTTTAGGGGTAGTTAGATCTTAGGCTGTGCCGAGGGGTCTAGGGAGAGTTAGGTACCCCCCACGGCTACTTTTAGTTGCGCTGCTAGGTTCAGGGTTTGCGGTCAGTACAGGTACCACCTTCTCCAGAGTACGTCTCATGCTGCTCCAAGGCCACCAGATCATAACAGATCCCATCGACCAGAGGGAGAGACAGCGATTGCTGTGACGAGGATGGACAGCCCATCTGTCGCCGCTGCAACAAGGTGGGGCACATCGCAAGATTCTGCAATTTAAACGAGCAACCCCTGAGGCAGAGGGCCAACCCCCAGGAGTAAGACAACCAGGCCCACAAAGCTGGTGAGACAAGTACGTCGGAGGACGACCGGACCTGCCCATCGTGATTGATGGCATCCCAATGAACGCTTTACTGGACACCAGTTCCTGCAACACGCAGGAGAGGAACTTGAGCAGAGCTTAAAGCAGCAAGGACCTAAGAGAGAGCGCAGCAGGAAGGCCTCCAACCCCACGTGGCAAGGTGGATCCTAATTTGCTTTCAGGCAGCCCGGATTCCCAGTATTAACTGTTACCCATGTCCCGGAGTGCACCTTCAACCGTCAAGTAAAGGTAAATTAAAACTACAGTCCTTGTGTCCTCCAGTCATTTCCCGCACCCTCAGTCCTGCATCCCAATGTCTACGATTCTTTTCAAAACTATACTAGTAGCCCTGGAGCCCCGCTCATCCTTTGGGGAGCAGAACCATCCAGACGCACTTTGGGGAGCAGAACCATCCAGCTGCGTCATAATCGACCACCTTAAGCAGCGTCAGCTGCTCATTGCCAAACACCACAGGTGGCGTCACATTAAATCCCCTACAAACATTCTCTCATCATTTTTATTGTGCGCCCAGGGCCACAGACCAGGTCACTGCTGCCTAGCAGGCATCGCACATAAACAGATTCATGTGTGTGGCATTGAGTCATTGGCTTTCTTGTCAATCCAGGCTGTGCTGAGATTGGTCTGTCTGGATCTTGAGTCTTGAGTGACTGCTCAATCTACTTGGAGCTGGTGCGTAGAGCCTCTGGTGTCGGTCCTAATGCCCTTCTGAGCTGGATTCATGTACTGGTTCATATGGTTCTATAGTCTCCCACATTGGTGGTTGTGCCTTAACCACTACGCTATAACAGCCACCTAGGGTAGGTAATATAATTTCTTTTTCCACAGGGCAGAACCAGGATCTGAACCCCAGTCTCCCATGTCATAGGCTGTGCACTTAACCATTACAATATATATATATATATATATATATATATATATATATATATAGCTGAATGTGTGTGTGTGTGCATGTGTGTATGTCCGGGATTGGCATCTGCACTGTCGCAGCTACAGCCACAAACTTTTACAGAGTTACACGTCTGGACCCCGAGAGTGTCATAGGCTATGTTGTGAGGTGAAATTTTAACCCCGCGCGTTCCAATTCACCAAACAATTTTGCCCCTATGTACATAATGGGGAAAAAGTGAAAGGAAAAGTGTTGGGAGGCAAATTGACAGCTGCCAGATGTGAACAAGGGGGACTTAAAGAGTGAGAGCGATGGCGCCAAAGAGTATATACCGTACAGTTGCTAAGGTGGGGCCCCGACATGGGATACTCACCACACACGGGGATATGAACACACACACACAAAATGCACCACATACTACCACATGCTTGAACACATATACCACCGTCAGCACACATTTCACCACACATACACTAATCTCGCCACATAAAAGTCGAAACACAAAAGTCGCCGCTCAAAACTCACCACGCGCAAAACTTGCCACATGCAAAACTAGGCTCACGCAAAACTCGCCACACGTGCAAAACTCACCTCATGGAAAACTCGCCACACGCAAAACTTGCACACGTGGAAAAATTGCCACATGCACAAAAGTTGCAACACATGAAAAAGTTGCCTCACACAAAACTTGCACATACTCAAAATGCACCACACATAAAACTCGCCATGTGCAAAACTTGCTGCACACAACTTGCTACGCTAACCTGTCACATGCAACTCGACACACAAAAAGTTGCTACACGCATGTCGCCACACAAAACTCATCTCACAAAAGTCGCTACATGCATGTCGCCACATGCAAAGCAACACACACAACTTAACACATGAAACTTGCCCTAAAACACACACAAGTCTGGTATTATCCTTCAAAAATAAAAATCTGATTAATAAGCAGACAAACTACAAGAGCAACAAATGTACCATATAGGAAATACGGCAGCTGTCAGTCACATGACCTGTCGATTATGTGTATGGGTGAGCTAATATATACTGCCAGGGGGGAGGGCATCCTGTTGGCTGGGGATTTATCAGGCTGCCAATTTAGCTTACAGATACTGAGGTAAAAATACTGACCAAATAATGTGTGAATGCGGTCTAATACAGGAGGAGATGACACACAGATATAAACTATATTCAGGGGAGATGACACACAGGTATATACTATATACAGGGGAGATGACACACACATATATACTATATACAGGAGGAGATGAAACACAGGTATATACTGTATACAGGAGGAGAGGACACACAGGTATATACTATATACAGGAGGAGATGACACACACATGTATACTATATACAGGGGAGATGACATACAGGTATATACTATATACAGGAGGAGATGACATACAGGTATATACTATATAAAATTCCAGTGTGTGACGGTCAACGATGTATCCTGCGTCCATAGGCTTCCATTGTAGCCGACTACAGGCAGCGCAGGATGTGTCGCTGAACGATTTTCCGACGTGCATAAAAAATGTTACAATGAACGTTTTCTCTACACGACGGACTGCTATTTTACGGCAGATCCAGTGCATGACGGATGAAGCGGATGGCCATCCGTCACAATCCGTCGCTAATACAAGTCTTTGGGAAAATGCAATTCTCGAAAATCGACGGATTGTGACGGATCTGAAAAGACGGAAGTGTGAAAGTAGCTTTAGTTAGTTAATCAGAAGAACTATACTACATTTATAATTGTAGGTATTTACTAATATTATTATTAATTATTGTTACTACACCTATTACATATTGGGATAGGATCTTGGAGATGGAAATACCCCAGTCCCTGATCTGTCTCCTCAAGGAAGCTCCTTGCCCAGCCCTCCGCTTCATGTATAGTAATGAAATCTTGTGGAGGTCTAGCCAGTGTCAAAAAATAAATAAGAATGGCAGAATGAAGGGAAAAGATCTAGAAAAGAACTAGGCAGGGAGCTGCAGTGGACAAGTGAATCAGTAAATCTAATATTTTTTTAGATTTTAACTGCTAATTTTCTGGGGTGTGGAGAGACCTTAGATCACAATAAACATACTTTACTGGGAATAAGTCCCCATTCAAATTGTATAAGAAAACAAACAAAGTGAGTACAATTACCCTGGCTGAATTTCAGAAAATCTGTCAAATTTAACTTTTAAGTTTAATTCTTCTATGCTTTAAATTTAAATTTCAGCATATTCACTGATAGGCGCCGGGATTCCCCCCACTGTATGGGGTAGATCCCAAGCCTTACCTGCATCTGCGGTCTGCCATGCAGCTTTGGCCTCTGCAGGTGCTGCTGAGGATAGACTTCAGTCCCAGCTTTTTGCTCAGGCTCATGCTATTCATCTGGTTACCGCTGGCTCTTCAGCCAAGCCTATGGTAACCAGCGTCATGCAGCGATGAGAGAACGCTCTGGAGACTAAGTCCAGAAATCACCCTACTGAGCATGCTTGTGATGTGGCGACGTCTCATTGGTGGTCCGTCGTCAGCTTCCCTGGTGATGAGGCAGCTCCGGATTGGTCCACCGGTAAGGTCCTGTCTGGTTGTGTGACCACTGTTTGCTATCTACCCCATGTGCCGGTTTTGATCCTCTATGAGGTTAACAGGGATCGTATCTATAAAACCAAAAAGTAAAGCACCACTAATCGACCAGAAAGTCCAATAAAAACACTTTTTATTATGTCAGAATTATAACAATAGGAGGAGTATAATCACGGGAAATCACAGATTAATTAAAACAATGTAAAATATAAAAATCGGGTATATTTACCCTCTAGTACAAAAAGGACGCAATCAGGAAACTACCGTATATAGATGTAGAAAGGATTTAAAAAAAAACTAGTAAAAATCACGGCCGAATGTATATACCATAAATATCAAAAGTGCTGCTAACATAAATTAAGTCCATAGTAGTACCGTAAGCACTCTATAGTAATTCATAATAGATCCCCCCAAAAATGACAGTGAGATAATATGAAAAAAATACAAAAAACAGCAATCATATAGTGAAATTAGTTATCTGTACTTAACAAGTTCATATATAAAAAGCTAGTGAAAAAATCAAAACAGGTGAAATATAAGTAAGGCACAACAGGATGCACTATAAGTTTAAGCAGCGGCAAAGGAGTAATATATGAGCACTTGTATATGAACTGTGAATGGGGCCGTGAAGAGTCTTGGGCAAGGAAGTCAGGGAATAGATAAAGTTGTAGTTGGACCAATAATAATGTGTAAAATCACTTACTGTGATAGAGTAGAGCCCTGACTTCTGAATGGCATCCTCCCCAACGCGAGTTTTGGCACGTTGCCTTCGTCAGGGGGTGACATCATTAGGATAGGGTTGGTATATAAACACTAGAGAACCAATGAGAGGGAGGGAGTGTGAAAGGAGGGAGTGAATGAGAGGAAAAGGGGGCGCGGTGAATGGTGAGGGAGAAAGGAAGCTGTATTCAGCGTGTGTGGTGCCTGGAGGCACGTGAGGACCCATGTGATCCTGCGGTAGGCAGTGTCAACCTCTATAGCGTATCTCGCAGCCTCCTTTGCCATCTTGAGGAAGGTATGAAGCAGCACGTGCAGCCCAGGATGCAAGTAGGTAGCCATGACAACCGCATCATGCATGGGGAGGTGCCAGAAAACCGGACCTCCCACATACATCGAGACGCGGCGGACATAGTCAGCCACAAGGGGACACTGGACCAGACACGCACTACGATCACCAAGATGGAGCAGTGGAAGTGTAAGCTAATTTGAAGAAACAGAGGGGAGGAGTATTATATTGCAGGAAAACACATACAAGTAGTTATTGCTGGGGAAAATGAATAATTGCACATGAGGGAAAGGGGTGCTAACAATATGATCATAATAAGAAGTGGGGAAACTCACAATATGAGTAAAGTGGTGAATATGTAATATATAAGAGAATAAAAGTAGTGTTTGGTATGTTAAGGGATGTAAAACTACAGTAAAAAAAACTAAGTCAACAAATCTCATGAAAACAAAGAAAAAATCACAGTAACTATATAAGTTAGATCAAAATGTAAATATACTGTGATGTTTGTTTATATGGACATAATTGGGGGAAAAAAGTTGCAAGGACCATAATCAACCAGAGAAAAACACGACAAAAGATTCCCAAGTATAATTTAAATAATCAATATTAATTTATTAAATAGCCAGGTAAAGATGACAAAGGGGAAACAAAGAAGGGGTTACACCCACTAGCACATGTCTAAAGGTTAGGACGCTCGCTGGACATAGATTATATCAATAGTATAGGCTTTCAGGAACATATATAGTACTATCAAATAAGATCACATACATATATTACATATTGCACATTTCCAATCAAGCCTAATCTATATGAAAACTGGCACATAAGATATATATCACAAGTAGAAGGGGGAAAAATAAGGAGCAGCTAAAGTAGCTGATATAATTACCCATATTGTGCCAGAAATGTGTCCACGAGCGTCCTCCCCGACGCGCGTTTTGGTGGTGTAGCCTTTCTCAAAGGGTACGGAAGGAAGTAGAAGTGCACGTATAAAAAGCCCCAAGAACCAATCACATCACCGTATACTAATGAGGGGATAACCACGGACGTAAAGAACCTCGAAGCTGCAAAAGCCACGTCATATAGACTCAGCCAAAATGTGCCATCCAGGGTATTACGGCCACTTCCTGTGATGCACGCGCTGCCATAGTGACAGGACGCTCGGCGTCGTGGAGTCATGTGTCGCGCGATGTCATATCACATGACCGTCACTGCAGCACAGTGAAACGCCGCAAGCCGATGGGCGAGCCGGGACCATGGTGCGCATGCATACTGTGGCTGGTAAGTGCCCAAATCCTTAACCAGGATTATGGCTGCAGATAACTGGAACAATGCAACGATTATATCTATAATATCGCGCTGTCATGTTAAAGGACATCCATGTAACCAAAACTGGCATAGATAATAGGCTATAAATATAAAGGGTGGTAATTGAGTCACTAACATAAGGAAAGTATTTTTCTACTCCCCTCTTATCTCCTCTTCCCACAATCGTATACAAGATTTCTCTCGCTTATCACCCCTACTCTGGAACCCTCTACCCCAACATATCAGACTCTCGCCTACCATCGAAACCTTAAAAAAAAACCTGAAGACCTACCTCTTCCGACAAGCCTATAACCTGCAGTAACCACCCCTTTTTTTATTAATGTGCAATATGTAATATATATATGTGATCTTATTTGATAGTACTATATATGTTCTTGTAAGCCTATACTATTGATATAATCTATGTCCAGCGAGCGTCCTAACTTTTAGACATGTGCTAGTGGGTGTAAGTTGTAACCCCTTCTTTGTTTCCCCTTTGTCATCTTTACCTGGCTATTTAATAAATTAATATTGATTATTTAAATTATACTTGGGAATCTTTTATCTTGTTTTTCTCTGGTTGATTATAGTAAAAAAAACTAAATAAAGGCAGATAAGTGCTGTGTCATTATTACACAAGGATAATAGAATGGGCATTTAATGAAGTTCTAGACAAAAACAAGGTATTGGCATAAAGTACATAAGGAGAAGACATGTTGCTTGAAGTAAACATAATATAGATACGTTCTTTCTTCTCATTTACCATATATATTCTTCTTGCAGGTTTTGCTACTTTTTTCTTTTTTTCGTCCTCAGAAAGGGACAAAACCAGCAACACTCAGACTGAACCACCGAACACCAGGTAGGAACAGACTGATATTCTGTATAACAAAAATCATACTAAGGGTGTAAAATAAGAATAAAAATGAATGATTCTCATTCAAAAACCAATAAGAGACATAATCCTAAAGGCATATTTAATGAACAAATCACCAATTGGTATCATAAGTGGATGCATAGGGAATACGTATAAAATTGTACGAAAAATGCATAAGCAATATACAGGGGACCCCTGCATACATACTAATGAATTAAAGTATATTACAATAAAAACCAATAAGAAAGGTAGTGACAAATATGAAGGTGTATCACCCTCCTAAAATAAATAAGATACAAATGTTAAAAGATTAACAATATCACAAAAAAATAACACAAAAAAATATATCACAGAAAAGGGGCGTAGCTGTTACTTTCATTAAGGCCAAAAGGTTGGATGGTATTGAGAGTCCCTATCCATTTTGTTTCACATTGTGCGAGCCTACGACTGACTTTGCCACTTCTAATATCAGATGGAATTATGTCTATGCCCCGTACTCTAAAGAGGCTGGGATCACAGGTTTGATGGGTCTTGAAATGTCTAGGAATAGTCTTGAGAATATTGATATTGTCTTCATTCAAGGCCGCAGAGATACCTAAAACATGCTCCCGAATGCAAACTTTTAGCTGTCTGGTAGTCAAATCGATATAAATTTTAGGGCATGGACATGTGGCAAAGTAAATAACAGCTTTGGTATTGCATGTAATACTATGTTTAATATGGTATACACAGGGACCATCGGAATTGGTAAAGGTATTGGTGTGTTCTACATTTGGACATGCTACACAATTCCCACAAGGATGGCAACCTGGGTTAGCTCTAGGGAAGTTATCTAGGAATGTAGGCAAGGGAGTTGGTTTGTAGTGGCTTTTCACTAGGTCATCCCTCAGGTTTCTTGAACGGCGAATGTCAATTGAGGTCTCTCTGGCAAGTACATAGTCAGTACAGGATCAGCATGCAGAATGGGCCAGAAGCTAGTTAGACATCTAGTTAGACATCTCATCATCGTATTGGACTGTGAATTAAATTTGGAAATGAATCTGACCACACTATTAGTGCCAGAGTTCTTTGCTGAATATAAGAGTTCATCGCGTGAGGAGTACTTTGCTCTGTGGTACGCTTTTTTTTATCATATGACGACTGTACCCTCTATCTTGAAACCTGGATCTGAGGTCTTGTGACTGTTTCTCAAAGTCCCCATCAGAGGAACAAATACTATGGAGCCGTAAGAACTGGCCTATAGGGACTGCTTTAATAACTGATGCGGGATGTGCAGATGAAGAGTAAAAGGGAATTAACCAAAGTTGATTTCCGAAAAATATCCATTTGTAAAATATTACCGGTGTCTCGCTTGATCTTAACATCTAAAAAATCTATAGACGTTTGGTGTGCTTGGTACGTAAGATGGATATTGAGTTGATTCTGATTAATGATGGAAATAAAAGACTTTAGTGCCTCTAAATCCCCCTGCCAGATCAAAAAAATGTCATCGATGTAGCGCGCTCAAAAAAGAACGCGATCCATCGATGGCAAGTCATCCGACAGGAGGAAGTCTCTCTCCCACAGCCCCAGGAACAGATTAGCATATGCGGGCGCATAGGCCGCCCCCATAGCTGTGCCCTGGAGCTGCAGGTAGAAGGACCCCTTGAAAGTAAAAAAATGATGTGAGAGAGCAAAGTTAAGAAGTTGTAAATTAAAAGATGACATGGAAAGAGAGATATTAGAAGATTTCAAAAAGCATTCAGAGGCTTTAATACCATCACTGTGCCGTATACTCGTGTATAAAGATTCTACGTCACACGTAACAAGCCAGCTGTCAGCACCAATATGCAACCCATCAATCTTCTTTAAAAAATCTGTTGTATCTTTGGTGTAAGATGGAAGAGATTCAACCAGTGGTTGCAGTTTTGCATCAATGAATCTACAGACATTTTCCATGTAATTTTCAGTGCCAGAGACTATCGGTCTGCCCAGCGTTATTTCTTTATTTTTATGTATTTTTGGCAGCAGATAAAATGTCGGAATTGTGGGTTCAATAACCTGTGGTGACAAAATTAAATCTTTTGATATGACCCCATCATTCACAGCTGTCACTAACAGATCATATAGTTGTTTATAAAAACTCGTAGAGGAATTAAAAGTGATTTTTTTATAACACTTTTTATCACTCAAATGACGGAATGCTTCATGTTCATATAGGTTAGTGGGCCAGATTACTATATTACCTCCCTTATCAGATGGTTTAATGGCCACATCATCCAGATTTTGAAATTTTCTTAGAGAAGTACGCTCATCAAAGGAGAGATTATCATATTGAATTTGTTTGGAGATTTTTTCGAACTCTTTTGATACCAGTTTCAGAAAAAGATCAATATTAGGGCACGTAGAGAAGGGTGGGAACTTTTTTGACTTAGGTCTTATAGATAAAGGAATCTTTCCACACTCCGGAGTATCGTGTTCTATGGCAAGTTCCTCGAGATTCCTCAAAGCTTCCTGTTCCGTTTCTGTTGGAAACATGGTATGTAGAGTTTGATCATGGAAGTGTTTTTTGAACAGCAGTGTGTGTGCAAAAATGTGAAGATCTTTAATGGCAGTGAAGGGTTCAAAATTGGAGGGGAGAAAGAGGCCTTTTGATAGAACTGAGTAGTCGGAATGAGAAAGATCATGTGTATTAAGGTTAATTACCTTCATGTCACGCTGATTTCTCTCTGGAGAGGTATCACTACCCCGTTTGTAAGGGAAATGTCTCTGATCACGGTTATGACGTCGTCTATTTCCAAAACGTGTTTTCATAGTGAATGATGGACAGTCTGAAATCTCACTCAAGGATGTCAGTGAGGAAGCCCAGGGTGTACGAGGGTGTACGAGACATCTGTCTTGATTGGTGTTGTGTTGTTTTCCTCCAGCGATATACTGTTTTCTGTTGGAAATCCTTAAGATCTCGGTTGTATTTATGGATCTGATTTTCTTGGATGCCCTTTAAGGTACCGTCACACTCAGCAACTTTCCAACGATCACGACCAGCGATACGACCTGGCCGTGATCGTTGGAAAGCCCTTGTGTGGTCGCTGGAGAGCTGTCACACAGACAGCTCTCCAGCGACCAACGATGCCGAAGTCCCCGGGTAACCAAGGCAAACATCGGGTTACTAAGTGCAGGGCCGCACTTAGTAACCCGATGTTTACCCTGGTTACCATTGTAAATGTAAAAAAAAAAACGCATACTCACATTCCGGTGCCTGTCACGTCCCCCGGCGTCCGCTTCCCTGCACTCCTCCTGCATCCTGTGTAAGCGCCGGCCGTAAAGCAGAGCGGTGACGTCACCGCTGTGCTCTGCTTTACGGCCGGCCGGTGCTGACACAGGATGCAGGAGGAGTGCAGGGAAGCGGACGGCGGGGGACGTGACAGGCACCGGAATGTGAGTATGTGGTTTTTTTTTTACCCTGGTTACCAGTGAACACATCGCTGGATCGGCGTCACACACGCCGATTCAGCGATGTCAGCGGGTGATCCAGCGACGAAATAAAGTTCTGCCCTTCTAGCTCTGACCAGCGATGTCACAGCAGGATCCAGATCGCTGCTGCGTGTCAAACACAACGATATCGCTATCCAGGACGCTGCAACGTCACGGATCGCTATCGTTATCGTTGTAATGTTGTTCAGTGTGAAGGTACCTTTACTAGAGTCTCAATGTGTTTTTCAATCTGTATGTTAGCAGTTTGAAAGTTATCAGCTGATATTTCAGCTTTCAGTTGGTTGAATAATTCATCAAGTTGTTTATCCAAATCAACAAGCATTTTATTTGAATCCACAAGCAGTTCCATAAATTTCTTAGATGCCATATTATTGGTTTCTTCCTAAGTTTTAATGAAGTCAGCATCCTCTACAGGGAATGAAGGTATAACCTTGATGCGTAACCCCCAAGGGATTATCCCTTTTAGAATATAGTTCTCAAGGAACGTTTTGTTCCACCATAAGCGTGTTCTTCTAGACAAAATAAATTTGATATTGTTGATTCATCGTTTCTGTGATTGACAGTTAATTGTACATTTAATCCATTATTAAAAACCTGGTTAATTTTCCCGAGCCAGTTTTGTTCACTGGCCTTGAAGTCCATATTTCTTGCACACAGAACCTGTGCAGAACACAGCAAGGAGAAATCAATCAAAAAAAGAGATATGCAAGGAAGAATTTTTATATTTTACATTGTTTTAATTAATCTGTGAATTCCCGTGATTATACTCCTCCTATTGTTCTAATTATGACATAATAAAAAGTGTTTTTATTGGACTTTCTGGTCGGTTAGTGGTGCTTTTCTTTTTGGTTTCATTGATTTTGTCTGACTGTCCATGGTAGAATACATTAGTCCTTCACGTGGTGGAAGTACTTATATGTTACAGTAAAACTTCCATACAGGAAAATATTTTTATTACCACGTGTACCTCTTCCTTGCATATCTCTTTTTTGAGGGATCGTATCTAGAGTAACTTCTATTTCATTTCTGTGTGCGAGTGATACAGCTCTATAGCAGAGCATCTTTTCCATTACTGTGTGCGAGTGACACAGCTCTATAGCAGAGCATCTATTCTGTTTCTGTGTGCGAGTGACACAGCTTCGTGTGCTGTTCACTGAGTGACGTGCGTGCAAGCTAGCAATCGCTCGCTGTGTATTCCGCCATTGTTCACATTAGCTTCAGTTTTACATCTCTGCACAGTGGATCCCGGGATGCGATTGCACTTCCTTATTAAATTTATTTAGTGCAATCCGACAACCCTAACATTCACTCTTTACTAATCTATCTTTCCAGATATTAGAATGATAAATGTATGAGGCCAGCTATAGAAAAAAAAAGCTGATGCCTCAAAGTGTATTCAATCTCAGCTCACCTAGCCTGATTGACAGCTGCAGCTTTTACTGAGTAGTGTGAGATCACAGGAGTAGGAAGGAGGGACACGGAGGAGCAAAGATTAGGATTAAACTGATATTCATGATTTTTTAAAAGTTTACAGTACACCATCAGGTCTAAAAGATTTACCGTCACATACAATATTCGGACTAACGAGTTCACATACAATGTGCCTGTCAGGCGCCTGCTGAAAAAATACCTGTAATATCTAATGTTTGCAATTTCAGTGCTCTAAAAGTGATCAGTGACCTTCATAGGGATGTAATAAAAGAGACTACACATAATCAGTTGCAAAAAAAACATTTACTTAACATAAAACTAATAACTATGAAATACAAACTTTTCAAAACTCCCGCCAAATAGTCCCCAGTTCGACTCTCTCAAAAAAATGTACAAAGAAAATTTTTGAACACAAACTTAATTTTAAGGTACCTTAAGTACTATTAAAAACATATTCAATCAGAAGTAGATGCTGAGGTTTCCCCAGAAAAGTCACACTTGCAGAGCAAATAGCAAGAATTACACACCATTTTTGCATGTGTCAGGCAAATTGCTTTATGACATTTGAGACATTCATAATTTGAAAGCCTTCTGGTTCCGCTTTCCGTTTGGCAGGTGGTGCATTTCCTTCTTTTGTGAGGTGGTGCAGATGGTGACTTTTCACCATCATCTTCTGGGCGGAACCTTTTGAGCTGAACTTGAAGGCGAGAGGGGATAACGATTGTTTTCACGCTTCTCCTGCGTAGCTCTCCAAGTACTAGTTCATGGGCCAATTTTTTCAGATACAATCGTCTACGGAGTGGTTCAAGCTTGTTTTCAAGATAAATTACTTGTGAATTTATACCACCCAAATTCAACACAGCAAAAAATATGACCATTGGCCAGCGTTTGATGTTTCTGCTGACTTTGAAAGTGGAGCACATCTGATCTGCTGTATCCACACCCCCTTTGGTGGCATTGTAAAATGTAATTATCTCTGGGCTTTTTTCTGCCCCAGTCCCAGGATCGATGGCAGCATCATCATGAAGTGTTGATAGAAGAAGTACGATTTTTTTGGCATGTGGTACATAGGAAACTAAAGCCTTTCCATTATGGAATGCAAACATACTGCTGTACTGTTGTCTCTCTTTCACACTTACAAACTGTGGCGGCAATTCCCTTTTGTTTTTTCTTACAGTTCCCACATATGACAGCTTCTGAATTTTCAGATAATCAATCAGATCACAACTTGTAAACCAATTGTCAGCTGTAATATTGCGACCCGATCCAAATAAGGGTTCAGCCAGTCTTTTTACAACATCAATGGGTTTGTTGCTCACACAGTAAGGACCTTCTGGTTGTTTTCCTGCATAAACTTCCAGGTTGTAAGTGTAGGTCTTACTGGCATCAAAAAGGGCATAAATTTTTATTCCATATTTGTTTGGCTTTGATGGAATATATTGACGAAAGGCACATCTACCACGAAAACCAGGGAGCATTTTGTCAATAGTGAGATTCTCTCCAGGGTAATAACTTTGTTTACAGTTTACAACAAATCTTTGAAATATATCACGAATTGGAGCAAGTCGGTCATGTGTTTTGCGTTCGGTTCGGGTAGTTCTGTCGTCAAACCGAAGGCAACGAATTAGAATCTTGAATCTGTTTATGGACATAACAGGGCTACATTTTTCAACTCCATCCCCATCTTTACCCCAAAGTTCCTCCAAACTTTGTCTATTTGCCCTATAAGCTCCTGCAAGGTACAGTAATCCAAAAAAAGCACGCAGTTCTATTTCATCTGTGGGCTTGATGGTTCTGTTGCAGATGTACTTGTCCTTTATAATGTCTATATATTGGTTGGTATATGTGACAATAGAGTCCAGAATGTCATCTGTAAATATACTGTTCCAGCATTCAACTGCAGTTTTTGCATTACGTGCAGTTCCTATTACTGCAGGAAGGTGAGTAATAATGTTTAAAGGTTCCCTACGTTTTTTCTGGAATGGCTTCTTGTTCCATTTAGTATTTTTATCTTTTCCAATATAATATGATCCAACTTCTTCATCCTCACCACTGTCACCATCTTGCTCTGTTTCAGAATCCAGGACACATTCTTCCACCTCATCAAGAGAATCAATCTCACTTTCCTCTCCTAAATCCTCATTCAGTGTGAGTTCTCTATCATCTAACAGCATGTTTGTTACTTCCTCAACATCAAGTTGTTTGGATAAATTGTACATTTTCCTCTCCATTTCAGCAGATAATCTGAAGCAAGAGAAGGAATATGTTAGGGAACTACTGTATATGCCTGAGCAGCACACTTTCTTTTATAAAATCTCCCTTATTTCTATGAAATATCCTCACATTTTGTGCTATACATTCATAAAACAAGCTAAATAAACTATTGTGATGAATAAAAACATGAAATACCAACCTTACTGAATGTGACGTATTCACATACAATGAGCCTGAGAGATCTGTGCAGCTATATCCTCTCCCCTGAAGCTCTGAAATCCAACTGTGATATCAGGTTTCACAGACCTTCAAGAGACAGGAGACTACCTGGAGGGAGGGGGTTTCCTCACAATCTGGTGAGGAAGGAAAAATGAAAGTAAAAGAGAAGCGCCTGTCAGATCAGTTGTATGTGACGGAGGGTTAAAAGAAGTACTCCTCCCATAAAAAATGTATTGCAGTCATCATATTATATAGCACTGTGTACTTACAATTGCTCATTTTGCTTTTTACCCAGGTAATTCTTGTCTTTTCCATTAGGTCTATGACATCATATGATTAAAATCTGACTAGCTGAATCCTTCTAAGCTCTATGTAGAAACAGAAGGTCAATTTTCCCTGCATGAGTCATGAGTCGCTGCAAAAGTCCCTGGTAAGGGGAGGAGGTAGCAGCTGCATCAGGAGTTAAAGAGGGGAATTTTAAATACAGGGATAAGAGACTTCCAGTTTCTACATAGAGCAGAGAAAACTGAATAATTTACTAGGTAGAAAGGCAAAATTAGCAATTGTAAGTACACTGTGCTACATAATATGATGACTGCAACATGTTAAGAGGATACAAATTTTTATGGGAGGAGGGCTTATTTAATAATCTAAGCAGTTTGCATTGTGAAATCTAGTGACCAGATTTTAAGAAAATTATTGGGGAAGAAATGGCTACGAAACAGATGCTTTGTTTCTGTTTTTATTAAGATCATACTTATTAAACAAAAGCACTTTACACACAGTTTTAATTTTTCAAACAAGAAGAGGACACAATAACATAATTACAGATTAATTCAAGGCAATCATAGTATTTGTATATATAGATGTCATTTAATCAAAAAGAACAACTAAGCAATAGGAATTGGTATTAACTAGCCTTTGAGTAGAAACAATATCCATCCATCAAATGTATTACGTTTCTTATTCTGCTTCTTAATTATGATTATTTATTCTCTATTTATACAGAATGAAAATGTATGCATTGTTCTGGTTTCCTGTGAACAATGCACTGCGGAAACTCAGCTGGTAAAGTGAATCTGTCAGCAGGTTTGGGCTATGTAATCTGAGGGTAGCATGAGGTAGGACTGAGACACCGATTTCAGCGATGTGTCACTTATTAGGCTGTGTGCTGCTGGTTCAATACTATGAGTAGTTTATTCGCAGAAGATTATCAGTCCCTTGACTACAGTTCACGTGCATCTTGGTCCCACTTGGCTGCTACCACTGATAAGCAGCTTACTGTCAAAATTCAATGGACACAGAAATCTGTGGTACAAAGTCCAGGCCAATGAGGAAAAAATAGGTGGCACTCCGTGATGCAGTAAAACAATCCTTTCTTTATTCAATACAAGTAGTACGTGGATGCAGGGGAGCAGGTGCAGAGGAGGACGACAACTGCTTCTCATCGATCAAGCACTTCAACAGGTCCCACGCTCTTTGGCCTGGGTTTTTCACAACGCTGATCGTTTCAGGTGTTGCACTCGGGATTTTGCAAGCCGTACACTGCCGGTCTGTCGAGTAAGCTTGAAAACATACAGTTGTGCTCAAAAGTTTACGTACCCTGGCAGAATTTTTTCTTTCTTGGCCTTTTTTCTGAGAATATGAATGATAACACCAAAACTTTTTCTCCACTCATGGTTAGTGGTTGGGTGAGGCCATTTATTTATTGTGTTTTCTCTTTTTAAATCATAATGACAACTCAAAACATCCAGTGACCCTGATCAAAAGTTCACGTACCCCATTTCTTAATACCGTGTATTGTCCCCTCTGACATCAATGACAGCTTGTAGTCTTTTGTGGTAGTTGTGGATGAGGTTCTTTATTTTCTCAGATAGTAAAGCGGCTTACTCTTTTTGGCAAAAAGTTTTGAGCGGAGAAAAAGTTTTGGTATTATCATTCATATTCTCTGCCAAAAGGCAAAGAAAGCAAAGATGCTGCCGGGTATGTAAACTTTTCAGCACAACTGTATGTTATAAGTTATTTTCCTTATTTTCCACATAAATCTGTGATGTTTGCAGGGTCAGCTTTCTTTGCTCTGCTACATAGTACATCTAAAACTCTGTGCCACAACTGAGTGATACATCATTGGAATTGGGGTCTTTTTTCCTACATTATGCTGCTCTCAGATGAGGTAGCAAAAACTTGCTGACAGATTCCATTTAAATCACATAACTGTGGAGCCTATGAAACAGATTTCAAGAAGCAAAATTTTAAGTTTCACTTTAGGTGTGATTGGAGAAAAAAAATCACAAGTAACTTAAAGTCAGCAGTGAAAGTATTGACAAGGTATTGACTTGTTATATACAGCAGCAGGCACAGTTTTAGCCAAACTGGGGCCCATAGGCAAAAGTTTAAAATGGGGCCCCAAATGCTAACATATTGCACATCACACAGAAGCATTTCGGTTGTATTTACATGTGCTGAGTTCAGGCCGCTAAACGAGTGTGATCGACAATACTGAAGTTGTTTCCCGGCCTCTTTACACCAACTGAGAAAGAATGAAGGGAACAGAACAATCAGTATTAGATTAATCTGTCTCCATACAGTATCATGTTATCAGCAGCCCATCTACAGTTTACACCGGCGATGTGCTGCTGAGAACAATGATTTCTGTTTCGGCATAAACAATCCAATCACTCGATGAATAGGCAGCATTTTGCTTGTTTAGTATAATACACCCCATAGTCCTCCATATATTATAATGTGCACCACAGTCCTCCATATTGTAGAATGCACACTCCGTAGTCCTCCATATAATATAATGCACCCCATAGTCCTCCATATAATATAATGTGCCTCATAGTCCTCCCTATATTATATATGCTGCACTGCCCTGACCCAGCACAGAGCGCGTGTGCGATGAAGTGATGTCATCGTGCACCCGCAATGTCAGAGGCAGAGGGGAATGATGGGAGAGAGAGCATCATCTGACGCTCTCTCCTCCATCATTGCTTTGAATTGTAGCAGCTTCATAGACACTGATATAGTTCAATGTGGCGGTGACAGCGAGGGGAGTGGGCGCTGGTGGCAAGCAGGCCCTCCTGACCCACGGGCACCAGAGCGGCTGCATGATGTGCCTCTATTAGTGGCACGCCACTGGCTGGTGGCCGCTGGGGGAGCAGGGGCCCTAGGCAGCTGCCTGGTCTGTCTGCCGCTAACGCCGGCCCTGTACAACAGCATCTAACTGTAAAATGTTATCCAACCAAGGAGAGTGTGACAGGAGGACCAGTGTTTTGGGCTTATGGTCCCTAACATAAGAAAATGCAGATTTGGTGCTAACATTAATATCGGGTCTTACAACATTAAGTACCAAAGTCTTACATCATTAGTGCCAAGTAAGTGGTCTCTACGTGATTGATTTATTGCACTAATCTGGCTCCAGGTAGACAGATTTTGGTTCTAGTTTCTGACAGATATAATTCATCTCGCCAAAATAAATGATGTGGACGTTTCCTTTCATTTTAATGACTAAATATATGAAATAAAATAAAACTGTGCTGTAGAATCCATTTTTTATGAGCATTCAAAACTATAGAATGTGAAAAAATTTTAATTTTCAAATTTCTAGGGAATATTTTAGCCATTTCAAATTTACCTGCATGTAAACTGTCTGTACAAAATGTGGAATTCTACAAATTAGCCGAATCATGAATACAAATGAGCCTGGAGAGCTCCATGCACTCGAGTCGAGTAATTATTTTGGCATCTCTTGTGCTCTTGTAAGTACTATAAACATTTTCTACATCAACGTGATGATTAGGTCCTAACTTACCCTCACCGGCTAATATATCCAAGTGGCTGTCCTCGCTTAAAAGTAGTAGTTGTAATTCCACATGCAAGTCTCCAGTGAGATAATAATTATCACATTTATGTGCAGATTTATCTTAATTTAGAGGAAAAAATGCATTAGTACATCATCCGCTAGTCAGCAGATGGCAGATACTGTTTTATCACGTGCCCTCTGTGTATTTCCGCAAGACAACCATGACACTTGGCCAAGTAGGCTATAGTCACACAAAGCTGTGACTCTTCCATCTGGATTTCCAGATAAAGAATCATCACAGAAGGAGCAAAATGGATGACATTTTAATAAATGTTATTGAAAAACTGCAAAAAACAAAAAATCATGTGAAAATTGACCTGAAATGTAGAGTACTTCTCCCAGAAAATTATTGCAATTACCTACGTTGTGCTATACACATGTTTATTTCCTTTGTGTGTATTGGAACAACATAAAAAAATAGAGGAAAAAGGGCAAATTTGACATAATTTCACACAAAACCCCCAAAATGTGCCATATATATGTATGCATACATACTATGTCTGGCATCCAAAATCCCCTGTATGATCACTACAATTGTCATCCCGCCCTCCCCCCACTCCTTCCCTCTTCTTAGTATAAAGATGTCCATAGTGCCCTTGGCCTCCTCATTATAATAGTCCCACTAAAAGAAACCACCTCCAGATATGACTGGAGGTTATTCTGCAGGTAAATAGCATTTAAATCCTGTATAGCCAGCTTACTGGAGCAGCAGCAACAGAGAGAATATATCTTAGTTTTCTCCCTGCAGCCGCTCGCATACAGTCATTGGGGCGGTTAGGGAGCACTTACAGTTGCTCTGTAATAACTTCAACTGATAGTACTTTGATTGACAGCCGGCTCTCGGCACATTCTCTCACAAATGCTGCAGAGCAGGCTGTCAATCAAAGTGCTGTAGAGTGACAGCGCACTCACTGTAGAGTAAGCTTTGACTGTGACCTCTTCACCTCCCCTATGACTGGAAGCAAGTAGCTGCAGGGAGAATAGAATGCCATTTTCTCCTTGTACCTGCTACTCCACTAAGCCAGCTAAGCAGGATTTAAAAGCAATCTAACCTGCAGATTAACCCTATATCTGCAGGAAACTATCATTTCTGGGCATGCCCAGTTCCCTTTAAGTAATTCTCTATTAAGAAGAAAAAGTTTAATCAAAGTGGATTTAGGCCATACACATCACATTGAGCACACATTAGACTGGTTCAATTTCCTTTTATTCCCATTCTATAGTTTCCCCCAGAGATAACAAAAAGTGGCTATTATGCATGTTAATGGAAGTAAAGTCCATTTAGATTATTAGCGGAAAAGTCTTTCAGCCGACAATTATTTTGTCTATAGTCAGCTTTATACTTTAAGAACAGTAATTACGCCTTTAAGTTATATGGACAGCTGTAGTATCAGGAATTTCCATTACGCAGCATGTAAAAACCTCTAGGGCAGCACAGATCATTGGAAACATAAATCACTGGTTTTGTGTCTAAACATAATTAAAAATTACCACTATATTTTAGAGTTAATGGGTACCACTGGACAATTAAAGAGAACTTCCGCTTACAAATTATAGCATGTACTTTAGAGATTTCAGACACTTGTGACAAATTAGTTGACATCCTCAATGGTACACACACATGTGTTTATAAATGTTTGTGAAAATCCAGAAAATTTCAAGCATTTAATATGGCATTTTTGGTGCCATTTGTTTTAAAGCATTTTGAACTTTCATTTTTTTTCCATGTTTTTGCGAAGTCCTACAGAAAAAAATGCCAATGCTCATAGTATGCTTCTATTTTAGGAAAAAAACAAAATCAGCGCTAACATTAAATGCTACAAAATCACCAACAAAAAACAAAATGCCGCTCAAGTTATCTACGTATTTCATTATTTTTCAAAGCTTTAGAGTAAAGTAAAATAGACCAAAGCTGTGGAAAGTGGCAATACAGAACATAGGAAAACACCGTGGTGCGTTGCACACTTTACGTGCAAATGGGGGATGTATTAGTAAGTATCTTTCTCATCTGACTAAACTGAATTTTGCCCAAAAATTAAATTCGCAGTGAATAAGTCTGCACAAATTTCAATGTCATCATGATTAAGGCTGCTGTTACACTATCAGTATTTGGTCAGTATTTTACATCAGTATTTCTCAGCCAAAACCAGGAGTGGGTGATAAATACAGAAGTGATGCATATGTTTCTATTATACTTTTCCTCTATTTGTTCCACTCCTGGTTTTGGCTTACAAATACTGATGTAAAATACTGACCAAATACTGATAGTGTGACAGCAGCCTGAGGGAGCTTAGTCTCCAGAAACGCATTGAGATTCTTACCCATATGGCTTGTGCTGAAGTTTGTATCTTCCATGTTTAAGTTTGTGAATAAAGAAAACTTTTTTTCACGGATTCGGTGAAGCTGGACATTTTCTTCTTTTACAAATTTCAATACTAGAAAGCTTGTAATTGCTCAGAAAATACATGTGGGGAAGAGAATAGGGAGTGAGAGGACCCCACTGATTATAAGAGCTTACACTCTACAGGAGAGAGCAAGAACCTCGCTGACCATAAGAGTTTACACTCTACAGGAGAGAGAGGATCCCACTGACAATAAGAGATTGCACTCTACAGGAGAGAGAGGACCCCACTGACCATAAGAGCTTACACTCTACAGGAGAGAGAGGACCTGGCTGACCATAAGAACTTACACTCTACAGGAGAGAGAGGACCCTGCTGACCATAAGAGCTTACACTCTACAGGAGAGAGAGGACCCTGCTGACCATAAGAGCTTACACTCTACATGAGAGAGAGTACACCACTGACCATAAGAGCTTACACTCTACAGGAGAGAGAGGACCCTACTGACTATAAGTGCTTACACTCTACAGGAGAGAGAGGATCCCACTGACAATAAGAGATTGCACTCTACAGGAGAGAGAGTACCCCACTGACCATAAGAGCTTACACTCTACAGGAGAGAGAGGACCTGGCTGACCATAAGAACTTACACTCTACAGGAGAGAGAGGACCCTGCTGACTAGAGTTGAGCGACCTTGACCTTTTTAGAGTCGAGCCGGGTTTCGCGAAACCCGACTATCTCAAAAGTCGGGTCGAGTGAAATCGGCCGATTATGACGTAAAGTCGGGATCGACCGAAACACGAAACCCAATGCAATTCAATGGGGCAGCATAGTCGGCAGTGAGTGGGGGCCAGGAAAACACCTAGAGTGCCCATTTTAATGTCAAAACCATCCATTCTTCTTAATGAAGCTTGTCAAGCGTAATTTACCTTATAATAATTGGAAGGCATTTGAAATTGGGGTTCATATGGCTAAAGTTGTGGTGGGTAGGGCTGGTTCAAGTAATTAGTGGGCCCAGGAAATCTGGACCACGTCACGGCAGTGGAGCAGGGAGAGGTAAGTATTTCAACTTTGCAAGTGCTGTGAACCTGAGCAAGCAGGGGGGGCCCACTCGTTGGCATTGGCACTGGCACAGGGCCCCTCAAAGTACAGCGGTGTGTTTGCACGGCGGGGGCGCCTCCCACCGGCAGCAACACTTTTGCGTACTATGAGAGGCCCTGTGCCAGTGACGTCGCCAATTAGTATTCCTCCCCCCACCTGATGAAGGAACCTGCACTTTCATCTGCACCTTCCCCTTTGTCCCCGTGTAAGGTGGTATGGTATGCGGGAAGAGCAACCTGACTTTCAGCAGGGTCACAATGTTGTTGTGTAGCATGCACGGGGAATGTTGCGTTATGGGTCAATGTACCAGCAGACTCATCTATCACTGGCTGGGCAATGGGCAGGATGAGGAGGAAACACAGATATAGGCCCAAAGAATAAAGTTGGCTAAATGCAGTTCAAAATTGGTAACACAGGAATAACCAGGGGGCATTGCAGTGGAGGACAACTGGAATGAGAGGCTGACACAGAGAGTAGGCCCAAATCAGTAAGTAGTCGAAATGCAGTTCAAAATTGGCAACCGTAGTAAACAGGCGGCACAGCTTTGTTCAGTGGAGGAGAACAGCAAGGAGTGGCAGACACCGATAGTAGGCCCCAAACCAACTAGTACGCCAAATGCAGTTGTTCCGTTTAACCACAATTTAATGAGAGCCTGAAGATAGAAGTTCAGGAAAGGCAACCTGGAGAACACCTTGGAGTGGAACACACCATCTCTCTACACCCCATACCCAATTTGTAGGCCTAATGCAGCGTAGTTTCCAACAACTACTAAACGAGAGCCGGAAGATTGAAGCTCAGGAAAGGCAACCTGGGGAACACCTTGGAGTGGAACACACCATCTCTCTACATCCCATACCCAATTTGTAGGCCTAATGCAGTGTAGTTTCCAAGAACTACTAAACGAGAGCCGGAAGATCGAAGCTCAGGAAAGGCAACCTGGAGAACACCTTGGAGTGGAACACACCATCTCTCTACACCCCATACCCAATTTGTAGGCCTAATGCAGTGTAGTTTCCAAGAACTACTAAACGAGAGCCGGAAGATCGAAGCTCAGGAAAGGCAACCTGGAGAACACCTTGGAGTGGAACACACCATCTCTCTACACCCCATACCCAATTTGTAGGCCTAATGCAGCGTAGTTTCCAACAACTACTAAACGAGAGCATGATGATCGAAGCATTGGCGAGAAAACCTGGGGAACACCTTGGAGTGGAACACACCATCTCTCTACAGTGGAACACACCATCTCTCTACACCCCATACCCAATTTGTAGGCCTAATGCAGCGTAGTTTCCAACAACTACTAAACGAGAGCCGGAAGATCGAAGATCAGGAAAGGCAACCTGGAGAACACCTTGGAGTGGAACACATCATCTCTCTACACCCCATACCCAATTTGTAGGCCTAATGCAGCGTAGTTTCCAACAACTACTAAACGAGAGCCGGAAGATCGAAGCTCAGGAAAGGCAACCTGGGGAACACCTTGGAGTGGAACACACCATCTCTCTACACCCCATACCCAATTTGTAGGCCCAATGCGGCGTAGTTTCCAACAACTACTAAACGAGAGCATGATGATCGAAGCATTGGCGAGGAAACCTGGGGAACACCTTGGAGTGGAACACACCATCTCTCTACACCCCATACCCAATTTGTAGGCCTAATGCAGCGTAGTTTCCAACAACTACTAAACGAGAGCCGGAAGATCGAACTCAGGAAAGGCAACCTGGAAAACACCTTGGAGTGGAACACACCATTTCTCTACACCCCATACCTAATTTGTAGGCCTAATGCAGCGTAGTTTTCAACAACTACTAAACGAGAGCCGGAAGATCGAAGCTCAGGAAAGGCAGCCTGGAGAACACCTTGGAGTGGAACACACCATCTCTCTACACCCCATACCCAATTTGTAGGCCTAATGCAGCGTAGTTTCCAACAACTACTAAACGAGAGCATGATGATCGAAGCATTGGCGAGGAAACCTGGGGAACACCTTGGAGTGGAACACACCATCTCTCTACAGTGGAACACACCATCTCTCTACACCCCATACCCAATTTGTAGGCCTAATGCAGCGTAGTTTCCAACAACTACTAAACGAGAGCCGGAAGATCGAAGCTCAGGAAAGGCAACCTGAAGAACACCTTGGAGTGGAACACACCATCTCTCTACACCCCATACCCAATTTGTAGGCCTAATGCAGCGTAGTTTCCAACAACTACTAAACGAGAGCCGGAAGATCGAAGCTCAGGAAAGGCAACCTGGGGAACACCTTGGAGTGGAACACACCATCTCTCTACACCCCATACCCAATTTGTAGGCCCAATGCAGCGTAGTTTCCAACAACTACTAAACGAGAGCATGATGATCGAAGCATTGGCGAGGAAACCTGGGGAACACCTTGGAGTGGAACACACCATCTCTCTACACCCCATACCCAATTTGTAGGCCTAATGCAGCGTAGTTTTCAACAACTACTAAACGAGAGCCGGAAGATCGAAGCTCAGGAAATGCAACCTGGAGAACACCTTGGAGTGGAACACACCATCTCTCTACACCCCATACCCAATTTGTAGGCCTAATGCAGCGTAGTTTCCAACAACTACTAAACGAGAGCCGGAAGATCGAAGCTCAGGAAAGGCAACCTGGAGAACACCTTGGAGTGGAACACACCATCTCTCTACACCCCATACCCAATTTGTAGGCCTAATGCAGCGTAGTTTCCAACAACTACTAAACGAGAGCATGATGATCGAAGCATTGGCGAGGAAACCTGGGGAACACCTTGGAGTGGAACACACCATCTCTCTACAGTGGAACACACCATATCTCTCCACCCCATACCCAATTTGTAGGCCTAATGCAGCGTAGTTTCCAACAACTACTAAACGAGAGCCGGAAGATCGAAGCTCAGGAAAGGCAACCTGGAGAACACCTTGGAGTGGAACACACCATCTCTCTACACCCCATACCCAATTTGTAGGCCTAATGCAGCGTAGTTTCCAACAACTACTAAACGAGAGCCGGAAGATCGAAGCTCAGGAAAGGCAACCTGGGGAACACCTTGGAGTGGAACACACCATCTCTCTACACCCCATACCCAATTTGTAGGCCCAATGCGGCGTAGTTTCCAACAACTACTAAACGAGAGCATGATGATCGAAGCATTGGCGAGGAAACCTGGGGAACACCTTGGAGTGGAACACACCATCTCTCTACACCCCATACCCAATTTGTAGGCCTAATGCAGCGTAGTTTCCAACAACTACTAAACGAGAGCCGGAAGATCGAACTCAGGAAAGGCAACCTGGAAAACACCTTGGAGTGGAACACACCATTTCTCTACACCCCATACCTAATTTGTAGGCCTAATGCAGCGTAGTTTTCAACAACTACTAAACGAGAGCCGGAAGATCGAAGCTCAGGAAAGGCAGCCTGGAGAACACCTTGGAGTGGAACACACCATCTCTCTACACCCCATACCCAATTTGTAGGCCTAATGCAGCGTAGTTTCCAACAACTACTAAACGAGAGCATGATGATCGAAGCATTGGCGAGGAAACCTGGGGAACACCTTGGAGTGGAACACACCATCTCTCTACAGTGGAACACACCATCTCTCTACACCCCATACCCAATTTGTAGGCCTAATGCAGCGTAGTTTCCAACAACTACTAAACGAGAGCCGGAAGATCGAAGCTCAGGAAAGGCAACCTGGAGAACACCTTGGAGTGGAACACACCATCTCTCTACACCCCATACCCAATTTGTAGGCCTAATGCAGCGTAGTTTCCAACAACTACTAAACGAGAGCCGGAAGATCGAAGCTCAGGAAAGGCAACCTGGGGAACACCTTGGAGTGGAACACACCATCTCTCTACACCCCATACCCAATTTGTAGGCCCAATGCAGCGTAGTTTCCAACAACTACTAAACGAGAGCATGATGATCGAAGCATTGGCGAGGAAACCTGGGGAACACCTTGGAGTGGAACACACCATCTCTCTACACCCCATACCCAATTTGTAGGCCTAATGCAGCGTAGTTTTCAACAACTACTAAACGAGAGCCGGAAGATCGAAGCTCAGGAAATGCAACCTGGAGAACACCTTGGAGTGGAACACACCATCTCTCTACACCCCATACCCAATTTGTAGGCCTAATGCAGCGTAGTTTCCAACAACTACTAAACGAGAGCCGGAAGATCGAAGCTCAGGAAAGGCAACCTGGAGAACACCTTGGAGTGGAACACACCATCTCTCTACACCCCATACCCAATTTGTAGGCCTAATGCAGCGTAGTTTCCAACAACTACTAAACGAGAGCATGATGATCGAAGCATTGGCGAGGAAACCTGGGGAACACCTTGCCCTAAAAACTCATTTGTTCAGACTGGCCTACCGCCTCAATGCATTAACCTAACGATCCCTGTGTGGCCCATTTATAATAAAAAAAAAAAAAAAAAAAAAAAGGTTCCTCGCATCATGTTCTCATACACTTTATCAGTATTAGCCCTCTGTGTCTGTACTGCTAGATACTTAGGCAGGTAACTGGTTCATGCAGCTTTACATGAACACCTGAGCCTTACACTATAGCTGGTCCGAATAACTAAAGCAATTGTTACCATCCACCTCTCGTGTCTCCCCTTTTCCCCATAGTTTGTAAGCTTGCGAGCAGGGCTCTCATTCCTCCTGGTATCTGTTTTGAACTGTATTTCTGTTATGCTGTAATGTCTATTGTCTGTACAAGTCCCCTCTATAATTTGTAAAGCGCTGCGGAATATGTTGGCGCTATATAAATAAAATTATTATTATTATTATTTATAACACCTTGGAGTGGAACACACCATCTCTCTACAGTGGAACACACCATATCTCTCCACCCCATACCCAATTTGTAGGCCTAATGCAGCGTAGTTTCCAACAACTACTAAACGAGAGCCGGAAGATCGAAGCTCAGGAAAGGCAACCTGGAGAACACCTTGGAGTGGAACACACCATCTCTCTACACCCCATACCCAATTTGTAGGCCCAATGCAGCGTAGTTTCCAACAACTACTAAACGAGAGCATGATGATCGAAGCATTGGCGAGGAAACCTGGGGAACACCTTGGAGTGGAACACACCATCTCTCTACACCCCATACCCAATTTGTAGGCCTAATGCAGCGTAGTTTCCAACAACTACTAAACGAGAGCCGGAAGATCGAAGCTCAGGAAAGGCAACCTGGAGAACACCTTGGAGTGGAACACACCATCTCTCTACACCCCATACCCAATTTGTAGGCCTAATGCAGCGTAGTTTCCAACAACTACTAAACGAGAGCCAGAAGATCGAAGCTCAGGAAAGGCAACCTGGGGAACACCTTGGAGTGTAACAAACCCTCTCTCTACACCACGGAAGGGCTGTTTCTTAGGAAGGAAGGCTGTCGGAAAGAAGCAGGGCGCGTCCGAGGGTGATTATATTCTTATTAGGTATATACTCACCCTCGGACGCGCCCTGCTTCTTTATTTGTAATGAATGTTTATTTGTAATGTGGTTTTGACTTACTCTATTTTTTTGGTAAATAATGATTTTATTATTTTCATTGTTTTGCATCTTCTTGGCAATAATATAAAGAAGACGCGACAGGACAACACTCGGTGGATGCCATATCTGTGTTTAAAATTGAAAAAACCTTTCAGTTAACTACTTGCAGGAGAAAGTTATTGTAGCTGGTGGCCATTTTTAGTACTGTACCAGATTTTTGTTGTATGTGTTTGTTTTTAATGTTAAAATGTCTGCATTTGATATCTCTCCAGTATTTTCTTTTTTATAAGCAAAATACTTATTTTTATATTTTCTGATGTTGGTTCCAGGGGTACACGGGCAGCAGTGGTGTGGTCAGTGGAGGCCTAGTGGAAGGAGTGACCGCAGACAGGCATCGAAGGCCTAAAATAATAACACATGGCTGTAGGCAATTTTAAATTGGTTCCAGGGGTACACGGGCAGCAGTGGTGTGGTCAGTGGAGGCCTAGTGGAAGGAGTGACCGCAGACAGGCATCGAAGGCCTAAAATAATAACACATGGCTGTAGGCAATTTTAAATTGGTTTCAGGGGTACACGGGCAGCAGTGGTGTGGTCAGTGGAGGCCTATTGGAAGGAGTGACCGCAGACAGGCATCGAAGGCCTAAAATAATAACACATGGCTGTAGGCAATTTTAGATTGGTTCCAGGGGTACACGGGCAGCAGTGGTGTGGTCAGTGGAGGCCTAGTGGAAGGAGTGACCGCAGACAGGCATCGAAGGCCTAAAATAATAACACATGGCTGTAGGCAATTTTAAATTGGCTCCAGGGGTACACGGGCAGCAGTGGTGTGGTCAGTGGAGGCCTAGTGGAAGGAGTGACCGCAGACAGGCATCGAAGGCCTAAAATAATAACACATGGCTGTAGGCAATTTTAAATTGGTTCCAGGGGTACACGGGCAGCAGTGGTGTGGTCAGTGGAGGCCTAGTGGAAGGAGTGACCGCAGACAGGCATCGAAGGCCTAAAATAATAACACATGGCTGTAGGCAATTTTAAATTGGTTCCAGGGGTACACGGGCAGCAGTGGTGTGGTCAGTGGAGGCCTAGTGGAAGGAGTGACCGCAGACAGGCATCGAAGGCCTAAAATAATAACACATGGCTGTAGGCAATTTTAGATTGGTTACAGGGGTACACGGGCAGCAGTGGTGTGGTCAGTGGAGGCCTAGTGGAAGGAGTGACCACAGACAGGCATCGAAGGCCTAACATAACAAAAATGTCAATACAATGGTATTGTCAGTGGCAGGCATTGAAGGATGTCAGCGCATAGACTAAACATTGGTGGAGCTGTGAGATAATTTTGCAAGTGGTAGAGCACTGTTTGAGCTGGGGGGGGGAACTGTCTTGTGGCTGGCGGTACAGGCCCAGGGCCCCTCATATTACAATGGTGTGTCTGACGTTGGGTGCGCACCACCACCGCCAGAGACACTTTATTGTACTATGAGGGACCCAGTGGCAGTGCCGTCGACCAAAAGCGCGCACACCCACCTCTTCAGACAAACTGCACTCTCACGGGTGCTGTCGCCAAGTGTCGATACCACGGCCCCGTGTGGGGAGTTTGGACATTTAGTGAGGTGTAAACATGTCGTATGCTGGACAATCAGGTGCAGAAAATTACGAGATTGGAAAAGGCATTCAGAATAGTCCACAGGCAAGACCTTTTCATAGGAAAGCTAGGTGTCAGCCGGGCAAGGTGGGGCAAAAGATTTCGAAATCCAGTTGTGGTTCATTTTAATGAAGGTTAGATCATCTACATTTTGGGTAGCCAGACGAGTCCTTTTTTCTGTTAGTATTGAACCTGCAGCACTGAATACTCTTTCTGATAGGACACTAGCTGCCGGGCAAGCAAGCTCCTGCAATGCATATTCTGCCAATTCTGGCCAGGTGTCTAATTTTGATGACCAGTAATCAAATGGGAATGACGGTTGAGGGAGAACATCGATAAGGGATGAAAAATAGTTTGTAACCATACTGGACAAATGTTGTCTCCTGTCACTTTGAATTGATGCTGCAGTACCTGTGCTGTCTGCGGTCATAGCAAAATCACTCCACAACCTGGTCAGAAAACCCCTCTGGCCAACGCCACTTCTGATTTCTGCCCCTCTAACTCCTCTGGTCTGCTGGCCCCTGCAGCTCGTGTGAGAACGATCACGGGTGCTGTGTGCAGGGAATGCCAGAAGCAAACGGTCAACAAGAGTTGATTGTTTGGTTGCTAATATTAGTTCCAAGTTCTCATGTGGCATTATATTTTGCAATTTGCCTTTATAGCGAGGATCAAGGAGGCAGGCCAACCAGTAATCGTCATCATTCATCATTTTAGTTATGCGTGTGTCCCTTTTGAGGATACGTAAGGCATAATCCGCCATGTGGGCCAAAGTTCCAGTTCTCAAATCTGCGGTTGTGCTTGGTTGAGGGGCAGTTTCAGGCAAATCCACGTCACTTGTGTCCCTCCAAAAACCAGAACCCGGCCTTGCCGCGCCACCAATTTCCAGTGGCCCCGGAAAAGCTTCCTCATTAAAAATATAATCATCCCCATCATCCTCCTCGTCCTCCTCCTCCTCTTCGCCCGCTAACTCGTCCTGTACACTGCCCTGGCCAGACAATGGCTGACTGTCATCAAGGCTTTCCTCTTCCTCAGCTGCAGACGCCTGATCCTTTATGTGCGTCAAACTTTGCATCAGCAGACGCATTAGGGGGATGCTCATGCTTATTATGGCGTTGTCTGCACTAACCAGCCGTGTGCATTCCTCAAAACACTGAAGGACTTGACACATGTCTTGAATCTTCGACCACTGCACACCTGACAACTCCATGTCTGCCATCCTACTGCCTGCCCGTGTATGTGTATCCTCCCACAAAAACATAACAGCCCGCCTCTGTTCGCACAGTCTCTGAAGCATGTGCAGTGTTGAGTTCCACCTTGTTGCAACGTCTATGATTAGGCGATGCTGGGGAAGGTTCAAAGAACGCTGATAGGTCTGCATACGGCTGGAGTGTACGGGCGAACGGCGGATATGTGAGCAAAGTCCACGCACTTTGAGGAGCAGGTCGGATAACCCCGGATAACTTTTCAGGAAGCACTGCACCACCAGGTTTAAGGTGTGAGCCAGGCAAGGAATGTGTTTCAGTTGGGAAAGGGAGATGGCAGCCATGAAATTCCTTCCGTTATCACTCACTACCTTGCCTGCCTCAAGATCTACAGTGCCCAGCTACGACTGCGTTTCTTTCTGCAAGAACTCGGACAGAACTTCCGCGGTGTGTCTGTTGTCGCCCAAACACTTCATAGCCAATACAGCCTGCTGACGTTTGCCAGTAGCTGCCCCATAATGGGAGACCTGGTGTGCAACAGTGGCAGCTGCGGATGGAGTGGTTGTGTGACTGCGGTCTGTGGACGAGCTCTCGCTTCTGCAGGAGGACGAAGAGGAGGAGGAGGGGGTGCGAACGGCTACAGCCAACTGTTTCCTAGACCGTGGGCTAGGCAGAACTGTCCCAAACTTGCTGTCCCCTGTGGACCCTGCATCCACCACATTTACCCAGTGTGCCGTGATGGACACGTAGCGTCCCTGGCCATGCCTACTGGTCCATGCATCTGTTGTCAGGTGCACCTTTGTGCTCACAGATTGCCTGAGTGCATGGACGATGCGCTCTTTAACATGCTGGTGGAGGGCTGGGATGGCTTTTCTGGAAAAAAAGTGTCGACTGGGTAGCTCGTAGCGTGGTACAGCGTAGTCCATCAGGGCTTTGAAAGCTTCGCTTTCAACTAACCGGTAGGGCATCATCTCTAACGAGATTAGTCTAGCTATGTGTGCGTTCAAACCCTGTGTACGCGGATGCAAGGCTAAGTACTTCCTTTTTCTAACCATAGTCTCATGTAGGGTGAGCTGGACTGGAGAGCTGGAGATCGTGGAACTAGCGGGGGTGCCGGTGGACATGGCAGACTGAGAGACGGTGGGAGATGGTATTGTTGCCGCCGGTGCCCTAGATGCAGTGTTTCCTACTACGAAACTGGTGATTCCCTGACCCTGACTGCTTTGGCCTGGCAAAGAAACCTGCACAGATACTGCAGGTGGTGCGGAAAATGGTGGCCCTACACTGCCGGAAGGGATGTTGCGTTGCTGACTAGCTTCATTTGCCGAGGGTGCTACAACCTTAAGGGACGTTTGGTAGTTAGTCCAGGCTTGCAAATGCATGGTGGTTAAATGTCTATGCATGCAACTTGTATTGAGACTTTTCAGATTCTGTCCTCTGCTTAAGGTAGTTGAACATTTTTGACAGATGACTTTGCGCTGATCAATTGGATGCTGTTTAAAAAAATGCCAGACTGCACTCTTTCTAGCATCGGATACCTTTTCAGGCATTGCAGACTGAGCTTTAACCGGATGGCCACGCTGTCCTCCAACAGGTTTTGGCTTTGCCACGCGTTTTGGGCAAGATACGGGCCCGGCAGATGGAACCTGTTGCGATGTTGATGCCTGCTGCGGCCCCTCCTCCTCCGCTTCAGAACTGCTGCCGCCTGCACCCTGTTCCCCCAATGGCTGCCAATCGGGGTCAAGAACTGGGTCATCTATTACCTCTTCTTGTAGCTCGTGTGCAACTTCGTCTGTGTCACCGTGTCGGTCGGTGGTATAGCGTTCGTGATGGGGCAACATAGTCTCATCAGGGTCTGATTCTTGATCATTACCCTGCGAGGGCAATGTTGTGGTCTGAGTCAAAGGACCAGCATAGTAGTCTGGCTGTGGCTGTGTGTTGTGAATTCTGTGGCTGAGTTCACTTCTGTGGTCACAAGTGGTATTGCAGTCTCTGGGCTTCCTCCCTCAGGTGTTTTGGTGAGCTCGTTGGCTGCCTTGCTATTTAGCTCCACCTGAGTCTGTCTTCCTTGCTCCTTGTCAATGTTCCAGTGTTGGATCTGAGCTACTGCATCTTTCCTTGGGCCTGCTGCTCTGCTAGATAAGTGCTTCTAGTTGGTTTTCTGTTTTTTCTGTCCAGCTTGCTATTAACTTTTGCTGGAAGCTCTGAGAAGCAAAGGGGTGCACCGCCGTGCTGTTAGTTCGGCACGGTGGGTCTTTTTGCCCCTTTGCGTGGTTTTCGTTTTAGGGTTTTTTGTAGACTGCATAGTTCTCTTTGCTATCCTCGCTCTGTCTAGAATATCGGGCCTCACTTTGCTGAATCTATTTCATTCCTACGTTTGTCTTTTCATCTTGCTAACAGTCATTATATGTGGGGGGCTGCCTATTCCTTTGGGGTATTTCTCTGAGGTAAGTCAGGCTTGTATTTCTATCTGCAGGCTAGTCAGCTCCTCAGGCAGTGTCGAGTTGCATAGGTAGTTATAGGCGCAATCCACTGCTGCTTATAGTTGTGTGAGGATAGATCAGGTACTGCAGTCTACAGAGATTCCACGTCTCAGAGCTCGTCCTATTGTTTTTGGTTATTGCCAGATCTCTGTATGTGCGCTGATTACTGCACGCTGTGTTGCCTGATTGCCAGCCATAACAGTACAAGGAGCCAATCCAATGATTTCCAATAGAGGGAAAAAAAAAATCCTGACATCATTTTTTTTTCTTAGCTCTGTCTTCAGTCTTTTTTTTCCCCTAGACATTAGAGTGCTTCAGGACACAGCTGTGGACATGGATATTCAGGCTCTGTGCTCCTCAATGGATAATCTCGTTGTAAATGTACAAAAGATTCAAGATACTATTGATCAGAAATCGATGCTAGAACCAAGAATTCCGATTCCTGATTTGTTTTTTGGTGACAGAACTAAGTTCCTGAGCTTCAGAAATAATTGTAAGCTATTTTTGGCCTTGAAACCTCATTCTTCTGGTAATCCTATTCAACAGGTTTTGATTATTATTTCTTTTTTGCGCGGCGACCCACAGGACTGGGCGTTTTCTCTTGCACCAGGAGATTCTGCATTGAGTAATGTTGATGCATTTTTCCAGGCTCTGGGATTGCTTTACGATGAGCCTAATTCAGTGGATCAAGCTGAGAAAAATCTGCTGGCTTTATGCCAGGGTCAGGATGATGTAGAAGTATATTGTCAGAAATTTAGGAAATGGTCAGTACTCACTCTGTGGAATGAATCTGCACTAGCGGCTTTGTTCAGAAAGGGTCTCTCTGAAGCTCTTAAGGATGTAATGGTGGGATTTCCTATGCCTGCTGGTTTGAATGAGTCTATGTCCTTGGCCATTCAGATCGGTCGTCGCTTGCGCGAGCGTAAATCTGTGCACCATTTGGCGGTATTGTCTGAGAGTAAGCCTGAGCCTATGCAGTGCGACAGGACTATGACTAAAGTAGAACGGCACGAACACAGACGTCTGAACAGACTGTGTTTCTATTGTGGTGATTCTACTCATGCTATTTCTAATTGTCCTAAACGCACTAGGCGGTTCGATAGCTCTGCCGTTATTGGTACTGTACAGTCCAAATTCCTTTTGTCCATTACCTTAATGTGCTCTTTGTCATCATATTCTGTCATGGCGTTTGTGGATTCAGGCGCTGCCCTGAATCTGATGGATTTGGATTATGCTAAACATTGTGGATTTTTCTTGGAGCCTTTGCGGTGTCCTATTCCGTTGAGAGGAATTGATGCTACACCTTTGGCCAAGAATAAGCCTCAGTACTGGGCCCAGCTGACCATGTGCATGGCTCCTGCACATCAGGAAGTTATTCGCTTTCTGGTACTGCATAATTTGCATGATGTGGTCGTGTTGGGGTTGCCATGGCTACAAACCCATAATCCAGTATTGGATTGGAACTCTATGTCGGTAACCAGCTGGGGTTGTCAGGGAGTACATGGTGATGTTCCATTTTTGTCTATTTCGTCATCCATTCCTTCTGACATCCCAGAGTTCTTGTCGGACTTTCAGGATGTATTTGAAGAGTCCAAGTCTGATGCCCTACCTCCGCATAGGAATTGTGATTGTGCTATCGATTTGATTCCTGGTAGTAAATTCCCTAAGGGTCGTTTATTTAATTTGTCCGTACCTGAACACACCGCTATGCGCAGTTATGTGAAGGAGTCCCTGGAGAAGGGACATATTCGCCCATCGTCGTCACCATTGGGAGCAGGGTTCTTTTTTGTAGCCAAGAAGGATGGTTCGCTGAGACCGTGTATTGATTACCGCCTTCTTAATAAGATCACTGTTAAGTTTCAGTATCCCTTGCCATTGATATCTGACTTGTTTGCTCGGATTAAGGGGGCTAGTTGGTTTACTAAGATTGATCTTCGTGGTGCGTATAATCTGGTGAGAATCAGGCAGGGAGATGAATGGAAAACGGCATTTAATACGCCCGAGGGTCATTTTGAGTATCTGGTGATGCCGTTCGGACTTGCCAATGCTCCATCTGTTTTTCAGTCTTTTATGCATGACATTTTCCGTGAGTATCTGGATAAATTCTTGATTGTTTACTTGGATGACATTTTGATCTTCTCAGATGATTGGGAGTCTCATGTGAAGCAAGTCAGAATGGTTTTCCAGGTACTGCGTGCTAATTCCTTGTTCGTGAAGGGATCAAAGTGTCTCTTCGGTGTGCAGAAAGTTTCATTTTTGGGGTTCATCTTTTCCCCTTCTACTATCGAGATGGATCCGGTTAAGGTTCAGGATTGGACTCAGCCGACATCTCTGAAAAGTCTGCAGAAATTCCTGGGCTTTGCTAATTTTTATCGTCGCTTCATCTGTAATTTTTCTAGCATTGCCAGACCATTGACCGATTTGACCAAGAAGGGTGCTGATTTGGTTAATTGGTCTTCTGCTGCCGTGGAAGCTTTTCAGGAGTTGAAGCGTCGTTTTTGCTGTGCCCCTGTGTTGTGTCAACCTGATGTTTCTCTTCCGTTCCAGGTCGAGGTTGATGCTTCTGAGATTGGTGCAGGGGCGGTTTTGTCACAGAGAGGTTCTGGTTGCTCAGTGTTCAAACCATGTGCTTTCTTTTCCAGGAAATTTTCTGCTGCTGAGCGTAATTATGATGTGGGCAACCGAGAGTTGCTGGCCATGAAGTGGGCATTCGAGGAGTGGCGTCATTGGCTTGAGGGTGCTAAGCATCGCGTGGTGGTTTTGACTGATCATAAGAACCTTACTTATCTTGAGTCTGCCAAGCGCTTGAATCCTAGACAGGCCCGTTGGTCGTTATTTTTTGCTCGTTTTGATTTTGTGGTTTCGTACCTTCCGGGCTCTAAAAATGTGAAGGCGGATGCTCTGTCTAGGAGTTTTGTGCCCGATTCTCCGGGGTTCTCTGAGCCGGCGAGTATCCTCAAGGAAGGAGTCATTGTGTCTGCCATCTCCCCTGATTTGCGGAGAGTGTTGCAGAAATTTCAGGCTAATAAACCTGATCGTTGTCCGGCCGAGAAACTGTTCGTCCCTGATAGGTGGACTAGTAAAGTTATCTCTGAACTTCATTGTTCGGTGCTGGCCGGTCATCCAGGAATCTTTGGTACCAGGGAGTTGGTTGCTAGATCCTTCTGGTGGCCATCTCTGTCACGGGATGTGCGTGCTTTTGTGCAGTCCTGTGGAATTTGTGCTAGGGCTAAGCCCTGCTGTTCACGTGCCAGTGGGTTGCTTTTGCCCTTGCCGGTCCCGAAGAGGCCTTGGACACATATTTCGATGGATTTCATTTCTGACCTTCCCGTTTCTCAAAAAATGTCGGTCATTTGGGTGGTCTGTGATCGCTTTTCTAAAATGGTCCATCTGGTGCCCTTGGTTAAATTGCCTTCCTCCTCTGATTTGGTGCCTTTGTTCTTTCAGCATGTGGTTCGTTTACATGGCATTCCTGAGAATATTGTTTCTGACAGAGGTTCCCAGTTTGTCTCGAGGTTCTGGCGAGCCTTTTGTGGTAGGATGGGCATTGACCTATCTTTTTCCTCGGCCTTCCATCCTCAGACTAATGGCCAGACCGAACGAACCAATCAGACCTTGGAAACATATCTGAGATGTTTTGTTTCCGCTGACCAGGATGATTGGGTGTCATTTTTGCCGTTGGCTGAGTTCGCCCTTAATAATCGGGCCAGCTCGGCTACCTTGGTCTCTCCATTTTTCTGCAATTCTGGGTTCCATCCTCGTTTCTCTTCAGGACAGGTTGAGTCTTCGGACTGTCCTGGTGTGGATTCTGTGGTGGACAGGTTGCAGCAGATCTGGACTCAGGTAGTGGACAATTTGACCTTGTCCCAGGAGAAGGCTCAGCTTTTCGCTAATCGCAGACGCCGTGTGGGACCCCGACTTCGTGTTGGGGATCTGGTTTGGTTATCTTCTCGTCATATTCCTATGAAGGTTTCCTCTCCTAAATTTAAACCTCGTTTTATTGGTCCGTATAGGATTTCTGAGATTCTCAATCCGGTGTCTTTTCGTCTGACCCTCCCAGACTCCTTTTCCATACATAATGTATTCCATAGGTCGTTGTTGAGGAGATACGTGGCACCTATGGTTCCATCTGTGGAGCCTCCTGCCCCTGTTTTGGTGGAGGGGGAATTGGAGTATATTGTGGAGAAGATTTTGGATTCTCGTGTCTCTAGACGGAGACTCCAGTATCTGGTCAAATGGAAGGGTTATGCTCAGGAAGATAATTCCTGGGTTTTTGCCTCTGATGTCCATGCCCCAGATCTTGTTCGTGCCTTTCATGTGGCTCATCCTGGTCGGCCTGGGGGTTCTGGTGAGGGTTCGGTGACCCCTCCTCAAGGGGGGGGTACTGTTGTGAATTCTGTGGCTGAGTTCACTTCTGTGGTCACAAGTGGTATTGCAGTCTCTGGGCTTCCTCCCTCAGGTGTTTTGGTGAGCTCGTTGGCTGCCTTGCTATTTAGCTCCACCTGAGTCTGTCTTCCTTGCTCCTTGTCAATGTTCCAGTGTTGGATCTGAGCTACTGCATCTTTCCTTGGGCCTGCTGCTCTGCTAGATAAGTGCTTCTAGTTGGTTTTCTGTTTTTTCTGTCCAGCTTGCTATTAACTTTTGCTGGAAGCTCTGAGAAGCAAAGGGGTGCACCGCCGTGCTGTTAGTTCGGCACGGTGGGTCTTTTTGCCCCTTTGCGTGGTTTTCGTTTTAGGGTTTTTTGTAGACTGCATAGTTCTCTTTGCTATCCTCGCTCTGTCTAGAATATCGGGCCTCACTTTGCTGAATCTATTTTATTCCTACGTTTGTCTTTTCATCTTGCTAACAGTCATTATATGTGGGGGGCTGCCTATTCCTTTGGGGTATTTCTCTGAGGTAAGTCAGGCTTGTATTTCTATCTGCAGGCTAGTCAGCTCCTCAGGCAGTGTCGAGTTGCATAGGTAGTTATAGGCGCAATCCACTGCTGCTTATAGTTGTGTGAGGATAGATCAGGTACTGCAGTCTACAGAGATTCCACGTCTCAGAGCTCGTCCTATTGTTTTTGGTTATTGCCAGATCTCTGTATGTGCGCTGATTACTGCACGCTGTGTTGCCTGATTGCCAGCCATAACAGCTGTGCATCAGTGCACTCCATGTCAGATTCAACTTGTAATGGGCATGGACTGTTAACTGCTTCACTTTCTAAGCCAGGGACGGTATGTGTAAAGAGCTCCATGGAGTAACCCGTTGTGTCGCCTGCTGCATTCTTCTCTGTTGTTGTTTTTGCTGAAGAGGACAAGGAAGCGACTTGTCCCTGACCGTGAACATCCACTAACGACGCGCTGCTTTGACATTTACCAGTTTCACGAGAGGAGGCAAAAGAGCTAGAGGCTGAGTCAGCAAGATAAGCCAAAACTTGCTCTTGCTGCTCCGGCTTTAAAAGCGGTTTTCCTACTCCCAGAAAAGGGAGCGTTCGAGGCCTTGTGTAGCCTGACGACGAACCTGGCTCCACAGCTCCAGACTTAGGTGCAATATTTTTTTTCCCACAACCAGCTGATGCTCCACCACTACCACTACCCTCATTACCAGCTGACAATGAACGCCCCCGGCCATGACCTCTTCCACCATACTTCCTCATTGTTTAAAAAACGTAAACAAACTAACGGTATTTGTTGCTGTCACACAAATTACACGGTGAGCTATAACTTCAGTATGATTTAGCTACCCCTTTACAGGTGAGTGAGACCACAACGAAAATCAGGCACAATGTTACACACTCTGTTGTTGGTGGCAACAAATGAGAGAGATGCCACACACGCAGGACTGTCACTGAAGCACAAATGTAAATATTAATCTCCCACTGATTTGATTTTTTTTTTTTTTTCAGGGAGACTTTAGGAAAAAAAATAATAGAATAAAATGATTTTTTCAGGAAGAATTTAGAAACCAAATAAAATAAAATGATTTTTTCAGGGAGAATTTAGAAAACAAATAAAACAAAAAAAGGCTTTCTATGGCCCACTGAGTGAGAGATGACGCACACAGGAGTCAGGAGTGGCACACAAGCCCAGAGGCCAATATTTATCTCCCACTGATTGATGTAGTGATTTTTTTCAGGTAGATTTTGGAACCCAAATCAAGCTAAAAAAATAATAGGCTTTCTATGGCCCACAATTGGAGAGAGAGAGAGAGATGGCACACCCAGGAGTCAAGACTGGCACACAAGCAGAAAGGGCAATATTAATCTCCCACTGATTTTTTTTTTTTTTTTTTTTTCAGGGAGACTTTAGGAAAAAAAAATAATAGAATAAAATGATTTTTTCAGGAAGAATTTAGAAACCAAATAAAATAAAATGATTTTTTCAGGGAGAATTTAGAAAACAAATAAAACAAAAAAAGGCTTTCTATGGCCCACTGAGTGAGAGATGACGCACACAGGAGTCAGGAGTGGCACACAAGCCCAGAGGCCAATATTTATCTCCCACTGATTGATGTAGTGATTTTTTCAGGTAGATTTTGGAACCCAAATCAAGCTAAAAAAATAATAGGCTTTCTATGGCCCACTATTGGAGAGAGAGAGAGAGATGGCACACCCAGGAGTCAAGACTGGCACACAAGCAGAAAGGGCAATATTAATCTCCCACTGATTTTTTTTTTTTTTTTTTTTCAGGGAGACTTTAGGAAAAAAAAATAATAGAATAAAATGATTTTTTCAGGAAGAATTTAGAAACCAAATAAAATAAAATGATTTTTTCAGGGAGAATTTAGAAAACAAATAAAACAAAAAAAGGCTTTCTATGGCCCACTGAGTGAGATATGACGCACACAGGAGTCAGGAGTGGCACACAAGCCCAGAGGCCAATATTTATCTCCCACTGATTGATGTAGTGATTTTTTCAGGTAGATTTTGGAACCCAAATCAAGCTAAAAAAATAATAGGCTTTCTATGGCCCACAATTGGAGAGAGAGAGATGGCACACCCAGGAGTCAAGACTGGCACACAAGCAGAAAGGGCAATATTAATCTCCCACTGATTGATGTAGTGATTTTTTCAGGTAGATTTTGGAACCCAAATCAAGCTAAAAAAATAATAGGCTTTCTATGGCCCACAATTGGAGAGAGAGAGAGAGATGGCACACCCAGGAGTCAAGACTGGCACACAAGCAGAAAGGGCAATATTAATCTCCCACTGATTTTTTTTTTTTTTTTTCAGGGAGACTTTAGGAAAAAAAAATAATAGAATAAAATGATTTTTTCAGGAAGAATTTAGAAACCTAATAAAATAAAATGATTTTTTCAGGGAGAATTTAGAAAACAAATAAAACAAAAAAAGGCTTTCTATGGCCCACTGAGTGAGAGATGACGCACACAGGAGTCAGGAGTGGCACACAAGCCCAGAGGCCAATATTTATCTCCCACTGATTGATGTAGTGATTTTTTTCAGGTAGATTTTGGAACCCAAATCAAGCTAAAAAAATAATAGGCTTTCTATGGCCCACAATTGGAGAGAGAGAGAGAGATGGCACACCCAGGAGTCAAGACTGGCACACAAGCAGAAAGGGGAATATTAATCTCCCACTGATTTGTTTTTTGTTTTTTGTTTTCAGGGAGACTTTAGGAAAAAAAAAATTGAATAAAATAATTTTTTCAGGAAAAATTTAGAAACCAAATAAAATAAAATGATTTTTTCAGGGAGAATTTAGAAAACAAATAAAACAAAAAAAGGCTTTCTATGGCCCACTGAGTGAGAGATGACGCACACAGGAGTCAGGAGTGGCACACAAGCCCAGAGGCCAATATTTATCTCCCACTGATTGATGTAGTGATTTTTTCAGGTAGATTTTGGAACCCAAATCAAGCTAAAAAAAATAATAGGCTTTCTATGGCCCACAATTGGAAAGAGAGAGAGAGATGGCACACTCAGGAGTCAAGACTGGCACACAAGCAGAAAGGGCAATATTAATCTCCCACTGATTTTTTTTTTTTTTTTTTTTTTCAGGGAGACTTTAGGAAAAAAAAATAATAGAATAAAATGATTTTTTCAGGAAGAATTTAGAAACCAAATAAAATAAAATGATTTTTTCAGGGAGAATTTAGAAAACAAATAAAACAAAAAAAGGCTTTCTATGGCCCACTGAGTGAGAGATGACGCACACAGGAGTCAGGAGTGGCACACAAGCCCAGAGGCCAATATTTATCTCCCACTGATTGATGTGGTGATTTTTTTCAGGTAGATTTTGGAACCCAAATCAAGCTAAAAAAATAATAGGCTTTCTATGGCCCACAATTGGAGAGAGAGAGAGAGATGGCACACCCAGGAGTCAAGACTGGCACACAAGCAGAAAGGGCAATATTAATCTCCCACTGATTTTTTTTTTTTTTTTCAGGGAGACTTTAGGGAAAAAAAATAATAGAATAAAATGATTTTTTCAGGAAGAATTTAGAAACCAAATAAAATAAAATGATTTTTTCAGGGAGAATTTAGAAAACAAATAAAACAAAGAAAGGCTTTCTATGGCCCACTGAGTGAGAGATGACGCACACAGGAGTCAGGAGTGGCACACAAGCCCAGAGGCCAATATTTAACTCCCACTGATTGATGTAGTGATTTTTTTCAGGTAGATTTTGGAACCCAAATCAAGCTAAAAAAATAATAGGCTTTCTATGGCCCACAATTGGAGAGAGAGAGATGGCACACCCAGGAGTCAAGACTGGCACACAAGCAGAAAGGGCAATATTAATCTCCCACTGATTTTTTTTTTTTTTTTTTTTTTTCAGGGAGACTTTAGGAAAAAAAAAATAGAATAAAATGATTTTTTCAGGAAGAATTTAGAAACCAAATAAAATAAAATGATTTTTTCAGGGAGAATTTAGAAAACAAATAAAACAAAAAAAGGCTTTCTATGGCCCACTGAGTGAGAGATGACGCACACAGGAGTCACGAGTGGCACACAAGCCCAGAGGCCAATATTTATCTCCCACTGATTGATGTAGTGTTTTTTTTAGGTACATTTTAGAACCCAAATCAAGCAAAAAAATAAATAGGCTTTCTATGGCCCACTATATGTGAGAGAGATGGCACGCTCAGGACTGGCACACAAGCCCAGAGGCCAATATTAATCCCCCACTTTTTTTTTTTTGGTTCCAGGGAAAATTTATAAACCCAATAAAAAAATAAATAAATAGGCTTTCTATGGCCCACTATCTGAGAGAGAGAGAGATGGCACGCTTAGGACTGGCACACAAGCCCAAAGGCCAATATTAATCTCCCACTGATTGATTTATTGATTTTTTCAGGTAGAATTTAGAACCCAAATAAAGCAAAAAAAAAAAAAAAATGGGCTTTCTATGGCCCACTGAGTGAGTGATGATGCACACAGGAGTCAGGAGTGGCACACAAGCCCTGAGGCCAATATTTTTCTCCCACTGATTGATGTAGTGATTTTTTCAGGTAGATTTTAGAACCAAAATCAAGCAAAAAAATAAATAGGCTTTCTATGGCCCACTGACTGAGAGATGACACAGACAGGGATGGCACTCTAGCAGAAATGTCAATCTTAATCTCCCACAAAAAAAAAAAAAAAACAGGGAGTGTCCTTCAATTACTATCTCCCTGCAGTAATCTCAGCCAGGTATGGCAGGCAGCAATAAGGAGTGGACTGATGCACAAATTAAATAAAAAGTGTGTACAAACAAAAAAGATAGCTGTGCAGAAAGGAAGGAACAAGAGGATTTGTGCTTTGAAAAAAGCAGTTGGTTTGCACAGCGGCGTACACACAGCAATGCAGCTATCAGGGAGCCTTCTAGGGCAGCCCAATGAGCTACAGCGCTGAGGGGGAAAAAAAAAAAAATGTAGCTTCCACTGTCCCTGCACACCGAAGGTGGTGTTGGGCAGTGGAAATCGCTACAGCACAAGCGGTTTGGTGGTTAATGGACCCTGCCTAACGCTATCCCTGCTTCTGACGAAGCGGCAGCAACCTCTCCCTAAGCTCAGATCAGCAGCAGTAACATGGCGGTCGGCGGGAACTCCCTTTTATAGCCCCTGTGACGCCGCAGACAGCAAGCCAATCACTGCAATGCCCTTCTCTAAAATGGTGGGGACCAGGACCTATGTCATCACGCTGCCCACACTCTGCGTTTACCTTCATTGGCTGAGAAATGGCGCTTTTCGCGTCATTGAAACGCACAGGGGTCGGATCGGGTTCCATGAAACCCGACTTTGCCAAAAGTCGGCGACTTTTGAAAATGAACGACCCGTTTCGCTCAACCCTACTGCTGACCATAAGAGCTTACACTCTACAGGAGAGAGAGGATCCTGCTGACCATAAGTGCTTACACTCTACAGGAAAGAGAGGATCCTGCTGACCATAAGTGCTTACACTCTACAGGAGAGAGAGGACCCTGCTGACCACAAGTGCTTACACTCTACAGGAGAGAGAGAACCCCACTGACTATAAGAGCTTACACTCTACAGGAGAGAGAGGATCCTGCTGACCATAATAGCTTACACTCTACAGGAAAGAGAGGATCCTGCTGACCATAAGTGCTTACACTCTATAGGAGAGAGAGGACCCTGCTGACCATAGGAGCTCACACTCTGCAGGAGAGAGAGGACCCCGCTGACCATATGAGCTTACACTCTACAGGATTGAGAGGACCCCACTGACCATAGGAGCTTACACTCTACAGGAGAGAGAGGACTCCGCTGACCATAAGAGCTTACACTCTACAGGAGAGAGAGGACCCCACTGACCATAGGAGCTTACACTCTACAGGAGAGAGAGGATCCAACTGACCATAAGAGCTTACACTCTACAGGAGAGAGAGGACTCTGCTGACCATAGGAGCTTACACTCTACAGGAGAGAGAGAACTCCACTGATCATAAGAGCTTACACTCTACATGAGAGAGAGGACCCCGCTGATCATAAGAGCTTACACTCTACAGGAGAGAGAGGACCCCGCTGACCATAAGAGCTTACACTCTACAGGAGAGAGAGGACCCCACTGACCATAGGAGCTTACACTCTACAGGAGAGAGAGGACCCCGCTGACCATAAGAGCTTACATTCTACAGGAGAGAGAGGACCCCACTGACCATAGGAGCTTACACTCCACAGGAGAGAGAGGACCCCGCTGACCATAAGAGCTTACACTCTACAAGAGAGAGAGGACCCCGCTGATCATAAGAGCTTACACTCTACACGAGAGAGAGGACCCCACTGACCATAAGAGCTTACACTCTACAGGAGAGAGAGGACCCCACTGACCATAGGAGCTTACACTCTACAAGAGAGAGAGGACCCTGCTGACCATAAGAGCTTACACTCTACAGGAGAGAGAGGACCCCGCTGACCATAAGAGCTTACACTCTACATGAGAGAGAGGACCCCACTGACCATAAGAGCTTACAATCTACAGGAGAGAGAGGACCCCACTGACCATAAGAGCTTACACTCTACAAGAGAGAGAGGACCCCGCTGATCATAAGAGCTTACACTCTATAGGAGAGAGAGGACACTGCTGACCATAGGAGCTCACACTCTGCAGGAGAGAGAGGACCCCGCTGACCATAAGAGCTTACACTCTACAGGAGAGAGAGGACCCCACTGACCATAGGAGCTTACACTCTACAGGAGAGAGAGTACTCCACTGACCATAAGAGCGTACACTCTACAGGAGAGAGAGGACCCCACTGACCATAGGAGCTTACACTCTACAGGAGAGAGAGGATCCCACTGACCATAAGAGCTTACACTCTACAGGAGAGAGAGGACTCTGCTGACCATAGGAGCTTACACTCTACAGGAGAGAGAGAACTCCACTGATCATAAGAGCTTACACTCTACATGAGAGAGAGGACCCCGCTGATCATAAGAGCTTACACTCTACAGGAGAGAGAGGACCCCGCTGACCATAAGAGCTTACACTCTACAGGAGAGAGAGGACCCCACTGACCATAGGAGCTTACACTCTACAGGAGAGAGAGGACCCTGCTGACCATATGAGCTTACACTCTACAGGAGAGAGAGGACCCCACTGACCATAGGAGCTTACACTCTACAGGAGAGAGAGGACCCCGCTGACCATAAGAGCTTACACTCTACAAGAGAGAGAGGACCCCGCTGATCATAAGAGCTTACACTCTACACGAGAGAGAGGACCCCACTGACCATAAGAGCTTACACTCTACAGGAGAGAGAGGACCCCACTGACCATAGGAGCTTACACTCTACAAGAGAGAGAGGACCCTGCTGACCATAAGAGCTTACACTCTACAGGAGAGAGAGGACCCCGCTGACCATAAGAGCTTACACTCTACATGAGAGAGAGGACCCCACTCACCATAAGAGCTTACACTCTACAGGAGAGAGAGGACCCCACTGACCATAAGAGCTTACACTCTACAAGAGAGAGAGGACCCCGCTGATCATAAGAGCTTACACTCTACAAGAGAGAGAGGACCCCGCTGATCATAAGAGCTTACACTCTACAGGAGAGAGAGGACCCTGCTGATCATAAGAGCTTACACTCTACAGGAGAGAGAGGACCCCACTGACCATAGGAGCTTACACTCTACAGGAGAGAGAGGACCCCGCTGACCATAAGAGCTTACACTCTACAGGATTGAGAGGACCCCACTGACCATAGGAGCTTACACTCTACAGGAGAGAGAGGACTCCGCTGACCATAAGAGCTTACACTCTACAGGAGAGAGAGGACCCCACTGACCATAGGAGCTTACACTCTACAGGAGAGAGAGGATCCAACGGACCATAAGAGCTTACACTCTACAGGAGAGAGAGGACTCTGCTGACCATAGGAGCTTACACTCTACAGGAGAGAGAGAACTCCACTGATCATAAGAGCTTACACTCTACATGAGAGAGAGGACCCCGCTGATCATAAGAGCTTACACTCTACAGGAGAGAGAGGACCCCGCTGACCATAAGAGCTTACACTCTACAGGAGAGAGAGGACCCCACTGACCATAGGAGCTTACACTCTACAGGAGAGAGAGGACCCCGCTGACCATAAGAGCTTACATTCTACAGGAGAGAGAGGACCCCACTGACCATAGGAGCTTACACTCCACAGGAGAGAGAGGACCCCGCTGACCATAAGAGCTTACACTCTACAAGAGAGAGAGGACCCCGCTGATCATAAGAGCTTACACTCTACACGAGAGAGAGGACCCCACTGACCATAAGAGCTTACACTCTACAGGAGAGAGAGGACCCCACTGACCATAGGAGCTTACACTCTACAAGAGAGAGAGGACCCTGCTGACCATAAGAGCTTACACTCTACAGGAGAGAGAGGACCCCGCTGACCATAAGAGCTTACACTCTACATGAGAGAGAGGACCCCACTGACCATAAGAGCTTACAATCTACAGGAGAGAGAGGACCCCACTGACCATAAGAGCTTACACTCTACAAGAGAGAGAGGACCCCGCTGATCATAAGAGCTTACACTCTATAGGAGAGAGAGGACACTGCTGACCATAGGAGCTCACACTCTGCAGGAGAGAGAGGACCCCGCTGACCATAAGAGCTTACACTCTACAGGAGAGAGAGGACCCCACTGACCATAGGAGCTTACACTCTACAGGAGAGAGAGTACTCCACTGACCATAAGAGCGTACACTCTACAGGAGAGAGAGGACCCCACTGACCATAGGAGCTTACACTCTACAGGAGAGAGAGGATCCCACTGACCATAAGAGCTTACACTCTACAGGAGAGAGAGGACTCTGCTGACCATAGGAGCTTACACTCTACAGGAGAGAGAGAACTCCACTGATCATAAGAGCTTACACTCTACATGAGAGAGAGGACCCCGCTGATCATAAGAGCTTACACTCTACAGGAGAGAGAGGACCCCGCTGACCATAAGAGCTTACACTCTACAGGAGAGAGAGGACCCCACTGACCATAGGAGCTTACACTCTACAGGAGAGAGAGGACCCTGCTGACCATATGAGCTTACACTCTACAGGAGAGAGAGGACCCCACTGACCATAGGAGCTTACACTCTACAGGAGAGAGAGGACCCCGCTGACCATAAGAGCTTACACTCTACAAGAGAGAGAGGACCCCGCTGATCATAAGAGCTTACACTCTACACGAGAGAGAGGACCCCACTGACCATAAGAGCTTACACTCTACAGGAGAGAGAGGACCCCACTGACCATAGGAGCTTACACTCTACAAGAGAGAGAGGACCCTGCTGACCATAAGAGCTTACACTCTACAGGAGAGAGAGGACCCCGCTGACCATAAGAGCTTACACTCTACATGAGAGAGAGGACCCCACTCACCATAAGAGCTTACACTCTACAGGAGAGAGAGGACCCCACTGACCATAAGAGCTTGCACTCTACAAGAGAGAGAGGACCCCGCTGATCATAAGAGCTTACACTCTACAAGAGAGAGAGGACCCCGCTGATCATAAGAGCTTACACTCTACAGGAGAGAGAGGACCCTGCTGATCATAAGAGCTTACACTCTACAGGAGAGAGAGGACCCCACTGACCATAGGAGCTTACACTCTACAGGAGAGAGAGGACCCCGCTGACCATAAGAGCTTACACTCTACAGGAGAGAGAGGACACCACTGACCATAGGAGCTTACACTCTACAGGAGAGAGAGGACTGTCATGATCCCAATGGCAGGGGATCACAAAAGGACAAGCACAAAAAACAAAACAAGCTCTAGGGTGATGGAAACTGAGCTGACCGCGATCCTGAACCTAACATACAACTAGCTGTAGCCGGGGAACGTGCCTACGATGATTCCTAGACATCTCGCGCCAGCCGAAGGACTAACTTCCCCTATTAGAAGAAACACAGACCTCTCTTGCCTCCAGAGAAACACCCCACAGAAATAGCAGCCCCCCACATGTAATAACGGTGAAATGAGAGGAAAGCACATACGTAGTTATGAAAACAGATTCAGCAAAATGAGGCCCGCTAAAGCTAGATAGCAGAGGATACAAAAGTGAACTGCGCAGTCAGCGAAAAACCCTACAAAAACCCATCCTGAAATTACTTGAACTCATGTGCCAACTCATGGAACATGAGGAGTAATATCAGCCCACTAGAGCAACCAGCAAAAAGGAATCACATATATGCAAGCTGGACTAAGACAAAAATTAAGCAAAACGTGGAACAGGAAAATCAAAAACTTAGCTTGTCCTGAAGATTACAGAAGCGGGAAGCAGAGGTAACAAGACACACTGATTACATTGATAGCCGGCGAGGAAATGACAAGAAAGCCAGGTTAAATAGGAAACTCCCATATCCTGATAGAACAGGTGGACACCAGAGACCGCAGAAAACACAAGTCACCCAGTACCATCTGTAACCACCAGAGGGAGCCCAAAAACAGAATCCACAACAGTACCCCCCCCTTGAGGAGGGGTCACCGAACCCTCATGAGAACCACCAGGGCGACCAGGATGAGCCCTATGAAATGCACGGACCAAATCAGCAGCATGAACATCAGAGGCAACCACCCAAGAATTATCCTCCTGACCATAACCCTTCCACTTGACCAAATATTGGAGTTTCCGTCTGGAAACACGAGAATCCAAGATCTTCTCCACAACATACTCCAATTCTCCCTCCACCAGCACCGGAGCAGGAGGTTCAAGCGAAGGAACAACAGGTACCTCATACCTCCGCAACAACGACCGATGGAACACATTATGAACAGCAAACGATGCCGGGAGATCCAAACGAAACGACACAGGGTTAAGAATTTCCAAGATCCTATAGGGACCGATGAACCGAGGCTTGAACTTAGGAGAAGAGACCTTCATAGGAACAAAACGAGAAGACAACCACACCAAGTCCCCAACATGAAGTCGAGGACCCACGCGGCGACGGCGATTAGCAAACTGCTGAGCTCTCTCCTGGGACAACTTCAAATTGTCCACCACATGACTCCAAATCTGATGCAACCTATCCACCACCATGTCCACTCCAGGACAATCAGAAGGCTCCACCTGACCAGAGGAAAAACGAGGATGAAACCCTGAATTACAAAAGAAAGGAGAAACCAAGGTAGCAGAACTAGCCCCATTATTAAGGGCAAATTCGGCAAGCGGCAAAAAGGTAACCCAGTCATCTTGATCAGCAGAAACAAAACACCTTAAATAAGTTTCCAAGGTCTGATTAGTTCGTTCCGTCTGGCCATTCGTCTGAGGATGGAATGCAGACGAAAAGGACAAATCAATGCCCATCTTAGCACAGAACGTCCGCCAAAATCTAGACACAAACTGGGATCCCCTGTCAGAAACGATGTTCTCCGGAATCCCATGCAAACGAACCACGTTCTGAAAAAACAGAGGGACCAACTCAGAGGAGGAAGGTAACTTAGGCAAGGGTACCAGATGAACCATCTTAGAAAAGCGGTCACACACAACCCAGATGACAGACATCTTTTGAGAGACAGGGAGATCCGAAATAAAGTCCATGGAAATGTGCGTCCAAGGCCTCTTCGGGATAGGCAAAGGTGACAACAATCCACTGGCCCGAGAACAGCAAGGCTTAGCCTGAGCGCAAACTTCACAAGACTGCACAAAAGAACGCACATCCCTCGACAAGGAAGGCCACCAAAAAGACCTGGCCACCAAGTCTCTAGTACCAAATATTCCAGGATGACCTGCCAACACAGAAGAATGGACCTCGGAGATGACTCTACTGGTCCAATTATCCGGAACAAACAGTCTTTCAGGCGGACAACGATCAGGTTTATCTGCCTGAAACTCCTGCAAAGCACGTCGCAAGTCTGGGGAGACAGCCGACAAAATCACCCCATCCCTAAGGATACCAGTGGGCTTAGAATTTCCAGGGGAGTCAGGCACAAAACTCCTAGAAAGAGCATCCGCCTTCACATTCTTTGAACCTGGCAGGTATGAAACCACAAAATCGAAACGGGAGAAAAACAGTGACCAACGAGCCTGTCTAGGGTTCAGACGCTTGGCAGACTCAAGGTAAATCAGATTTTTGTGATCAGTCAAGACCACCACACGATGTCTAGCACCCTCAAGCCAATGACGCCACTCCTCAAATGCCCACTTCATGGCCAAAAGCTCCCGATTACCAACATCATAATTCCGCTCAGTGGGCGAAAACTCTCTAGAAAAGAACGCACATGGCTTCATCACTGAGCAATCGGAGCTTCTCTGCGACAAAACCGCCCCCGCTCCAATCTCGGAAGCATCAACCTCAACCTGAAAAGGAAGCGAAACATCTGGCTGACGCAACACAGGAGCAGAAGAAAACCGGCGCTTAAGTTCCTGAAAGGCCTCCACAGCCGCAGGAGACCAATCAGCAACATCAGCACCCTTCTTAGTCAAATCCGTCAAAGGCTTAACAACACTAGAAAAATTAGTTATGAAACGACGATAAAAATTAGCAAAGCCCAAGAACTTCTGTAGACTCTTAAGAGATGTAGGCTGCGTCCAGTCACAAATAGCCTGAACCTTGACGGGATCCATCTCAATAGTAGAAGGGGAAAAAATATACCCCAAAAAAGAAATCTTCTGGACTCCAAAGAGACACTTTGAACCTTTTACAAACAAAGAATTGGCCCGCAGGACCTGAAACACCTTCCTGACCTGCTGAACATGGGACTCCCAGTCATCAGAAAAAAACAAAACATCATCCAAATACACAATCATAAATTTATCCAGATATTCACGGAAAATATCGTGCATAAAGGACTGGAAGACAGAAGGAGCATTAGAAAGTCCAAAAGGCATCACCAAATACTCAAAATGGCCCTCAGGCGTATTAAATGCGGTTTTCCACTCATCACCCTGCTTTATCCGCACAAGATTATACGCACCCCGAAGATCAATCTTAGTGAACCATTTAGCCCCCTTAATGCGAGCGAACAAATCAGTCAACAATGGCAAAGGATACTGATATTTGACTGTAATCTTATTCAAAAGACGGTAATCTATACAAGGCCTCAAGGAACCATCTTTTTTGGCCACGAAAAAAAAAACCTGCTCCCAAAGGGGACGAAGATGGACGGATATGTCCCTTTTCCAAGGACTCCTTAACATAATCCCGCATAGCAGTATGCTCTGGCACTGACAGATTGAACAAACGTCCTTTAGGAAATTTACTGCCAGGAATCAAATCTATAGCACAATCGCAATCCCTGTGAGGAGGAAGCGAATTGAGCTTAGGCTCCTCAAAAACATCCCGATAATCAGACAAAAATACAGGAACCTCAGAAGGAGTAGATGAAGCGATAGAAATCGGAGGTGCATCATCATGAACCCCCTGACATCCCCAGCTTAACACAGACATCGTTTTCCAGTCCAAGACTGGGTTATGAGTTTGTAACCATGGCAGACCAAGCACTAAGACATCATGTAAACTATACAGTACCAGGAAGCGAATCACCTCCTGATGAACGGGAGTCATACGCATGGTCACTTGTGTCCAGTACTGAGGTTTGTTCATAGCCAAAGGTGTAGAGTCAATTCCTTTCAAAGGAATAGGGACTTCCAGAGGCTCCAGACTAAACCCACAGCGGTTGGCAAATGACCAATCCATAAGACTCAGGACAGCGCCTGAATCCACATAGGCATCGACGGAAATGGCTGATAATGAACAAATCAGAGTCACAGACAGAATGAACTTAGACTGTAAAGTACTGATGGCAACAGACTTATCAACCTTTTTTGTGCGTTTAGAGCATGCTGATATAACATGAGCTGAATCACCACAATAAAAACACAACCCATTTTTCCACCTATAGTTTTGCCGTTCACTTCTGGACTGAATTCTATCACATTGCATTGTCTCAGGTGCCTGTTCAGAAGACACCGCCAAATGGTGCACAGGTTTGCGCTCCCGTAAACGCCGATCAATCTGAATAGCCATAGTCATAGACTCATTCAGACCTGTAGGCGCAGGGAACCCCACCATAACATCTTTAATGGCCTCAGAAAGGCCATCTCTGAATCTTGCAGCCAGGGCACACTCATTCCACTGAGTAAGCACCGACCATTTCCGAAATTTCTGACAATATATTTCTGCTTCATCTTGCCCCTGAGAGAGAGCCAATAAAGCTTTTTCAGCCTGAATCTCTAGGTTAGGTTCCTCATAGAGCAAACCCAATGCCAGAAAAAACGCATCCACATTGAGCAACGCAGGATCCCCTGGTGCCAATGCAAATGCCCAATTCTGAGGGTCACCCCGCAGGAAAGATATAACAATCTTGACCTGCTGAGCAGGGTCTCCAGAGGAGCGAGATTTCAAGGAAAGAAACAACTTGCAATTGTTCCTAAAATTCAGAAAACTAGATCTATCTCCAGAAAAAAACTCTGGAATAGGAATTCTAGGTTCCGACATAGGCGTATGTACGACAAAATCTTGTATATTTTGAACCTTAGCAGCAAGATTATTCAGGCTGGAAGCCAAACTCTGGACGTCCATGATAAACAGCTGAGGTCAGAGCCATTCAAGGATTAAGAGGAGGAAAGAAGCAGTCAAGCTGCAATTAAGACTAGGCAGCAAACACTGAGGAGGGAAAAAAAAAAAAAAAACTTCATCAGACTACTTTTCCTCCTACTTCAGCCAAAACGATGACCAATTTTTTTCTTTTGGCCGGCTATACTGTCATGATCCCAATGGCAGGGGATCACAAAAGGACAAGCACAAAAAACAAAACAAGCTCTAGGGTGATGGAAACTGAGCTGACCGCGATCCTGAACCTAACACACAACTAGCTGTAGCCGGGGAACGTGCCTACGATGATTCCTAGACGTCTCGTGCCAGCCGAAGGACTAACTTCCCCTATTAGAAGAAACACAGACCTCTCTTGCCTCCAGAGAAACACCCCACAGAAATAGCAGCCCCCCACATGTAATGACGGTGAAATGAGAGGAAAGCACATACGTAGTTATGAAAACAGATTCAGCAAAATGAGGCCCGCTAAAGCTAGATAGCAGAGGATACAAAAGTGAACTGCGCAGTCAGCGAAAAACCCTACAAAAAACCATCCTGAAATTACTTGAACTCATGTGCCAACTCATGGAACATGAGGAGTAATATCAGCCCACTAGAGCAACCAGCAAAAAGGAATCACATATATGCAAGCTGGACTAAGACAAAAATTAAGCAAAACGTGGAACAGGAAAATCAAAAACTTAGCTTGTCCTGAAGATTACAGAAGCGGGAAGCAGAGGTAACAAGACACACTGATTACATTGATAGCCGGCGAGGAAATGACAAGAAAGCCAGGTTAAATAGGAAACTCCCATATCCTGATAGAACAGGTGGACACCAGAGACCGCAGAAAACACAAGTCACCCAGTACCATCTGTAACCACCAGAGGGAGCCCAAAAACAGAATCCACAACAGAGGACCCCGCTGACCATAAGAGCTTACACTCTACATGAGAGAGAGGACCCCACTGACCATAAGAGCTTACACTCTACAGGAGAGAGAGGACCCCACTGACCATAGGAGCTTACACTCTACAAGAGAGAGAGGACCCCGCTGACCATAAGAGCTTACACTCTACAGAAGAGAGAGGACCCCGCTGACCATAAGAGCTTACACTCTACATGAGAGAGAGAGATAACCCCACTGACCATAAGAGCCTACACTCTACAAGAGAGAGAGGACCCCACTGACCATAAGAGATTCCACTCTACAGGAGAGAGAGGATCCTGATGACCATAAGAGATTACACTCTACAGGAGAGAAAGTACCCCGCTGACCATAAGAGCTTACACTCTACAGGAGCGACAGAACCTCGCTGACTATAAGAGCTTACACTCTACAGAAGAGAGAGAGGAATAAATAAACATAAACCATATAAGGTACCATCAGTGAAACGGTGCTATCAGGACAAATTGCCGTACTCATGTCCGTGCACCAGCAGGACTCTCCTTATCCAAATATATACTACATAAGAAAAATGGAGAAAGGTCCAAAGATAACAAAATAACAACTTTATTAAATATTAACAACAATAGTGTACAAAATACAGAATTTACACGACTAGGATCGGGAAAAGGAGGGCAAGGGTCCCGACCAATAAGATGTAATAAACGGCCAACATGGGAAAAAGAAAGCAGGCTAAGTGCCATCAATAGATAGAGGAACCCAGGGTAGTAAATCAATATAAAGTCCAATGACTAATTAAATCCTTTGTATAATGTAGTGCGCACTACCTACAACCTACAGCCCGGTTCATACACTACCCAATCTGCTTACCCATGCTAATGCCAGGTCGGGACCGATGCTCCCCGCCGCCACCGACGCGCGTTTCGCCTTCTTTGTCAAGGTGCGGTAGTGTGCCATATGTTAAGCCTCCCCTAAATATCCCACAAATGCCATGCTCACACGTGCGGCGCATGTCCTCAGATCCGAGCGCCGGTACTTGCATCACTTCCGGCACAGATCTAACACGCGAGCCAGGGCAGAAAATCGAGCGCCGCTGGATCTCAATTGTCAGCGTAAATATGCCAGCAGCGATACCCCAGAGCGCATCGATCCGGGACATGCGCACAAGAGCATGGGAGGATATAGCAAGGAGGCAAACCCATACATAGCGCAATAGATCAAACATAAATAAAACCATCAAATACATGAATAAATAGAGCATCACTGTACAGCACAAAAGAGCCACATAAAAGAAGAGTGACCAATATATATAAAATAACAATAATAATATATACATCAAAACATGTGAAACTTAATATTAATATGATCAATGATGTGATGAATCAAAAACTTTATTTAGATACACAATAAATATGTATATATGTGACCACATAAGTGTGTACAATACACATTAATAATAAAAATGCACAGAAAAATGCATACAATAGGAATACAAGAAAGTGTACATACAGCCGCAATATAAACAAAATAATGAAGCAATAATAAAGCAGCATCATATGTGAACATAGTGCCTTTTGTGTTGGGCTTTTCCTCTTATGACGGGCTCAGATGATCCAATAATGCCGGATATCAAAGGATGCATCCGTATGTAAACATGACTGCTATGAACAAATAATATATAAAAATAAAAATGAAACAAATTAGATTATTGACAAGACACACATAACACATTAAAAGGAGCACAGACTCGGAGACACCAGTGTTACAAATAAGAGCTGAAACTCAAATATTCATTGAGACCTGCCGGTGACATTGTGTTAAGTGTCACAATCCACCGGCATTCTCTCTGAGCAAGTAAACGTCCTAAATCACCCCCCCTTATGCCAGCATGAATCCGATCGATACCCCATGCTCTCAAACCCCCTGGATTGCAATCATGTTTAAGGCGAAAATGTCTAGGAATAGATCTCAGGGTGCTCACATCCTCAACCCCCCGAGCGGCCACAATATCTCTCACATGCTCACAAATGCGAACACGCAATTCGCGTGTTGTGAGCCCAATATAGGCTAGGCCACACGGACACATCGCATAATAAACTACAAATGTTGATTTGCATGTGATGTAATCATTGATTTTAAATTCTTTCTGGCCATCGGATGAAGTAAAGGATGTGGCACGCCTGAGATTCCTACACGCCAAACATTCACCACAGGGGAAGAAACCTTTTCTCTGAGTACCAGTCTGAAACAAATTAGATGGTTTTGCGACATAGTGGCTTTTGACCAAAATGTCGCGTAAATTATTCGATCTTCTAGCTGTCATGAGGGGGTAAGGTGGAAGGCATTTCTGGAGGGTAGGGTCCGTTAACAAGACAGACCAGTGACGATTCAAGATAGATCTCATCAAATCCCACCTGTGATTAAAAGTAGAAATAAACCGCAGCTCACCATCTTTTTTTGGTGTCCTCTCAGACACCAAAAACCTCCGCCTATCCACCAGCAGACCATCCCTAGGAGTCTTTTTAGCACGTAAATAACCGCGCTTAACACACCGTCTACTGTAGCCTCTATCTGTAAAACGCTCCCCAAGATCCACAGCCTGTCTCTCAAACAGAGTCGAAGTAGTACAAATCCGCTTAGCCCGGAGAAATTGCCCCACCGGGATCGACCTGACCGTGGAACGCGGATGTGCAGAGGAGGCATGTAGTAAAGCATTAACCGATGTTTCCTTGCGATATAAATCGGTATAAATAGAACCATCATTTTGTACCAAGATTTTAATGTCCAAAAACGATATTTCACGATGATGGTACGAGTACGTGAGGTGTATGTTGGAGCCGTTGCGGTTTAATCCTGACATAAATGTCTGAAGCTCAGCGACTGGGCCCTGCCACATAAATAGCACATCATCGATGTATCTATACCAGCCAAGAACCTGAGAGGACACCAAAAAAAGATGGTGAGCTGCGGTTTATTTCTACTTTTAATCACAGGTGGGATTTGATGAGATCTATCTTGAATCGTCACTGGTCTGTCTTGTTAACGGACCCTACCCTCCAGAAATGCCTTCCACCTTACCCCCTCATGACAGCTAGAAGATCGAATAATTTACGCGACATTTTGGTCAAAAGCCACTATGTCGCAAAACCATCTAATTTGTTTCAGACTGGTACTCAGAGAAAAGGTTTCTTCCCCTGTGGTGAATGTTTGGCGTGTAGGAATCTCAGGCGTGCCACATCCTTTACTTCATCCGATGGCCAGAAAGAATTTAAAATCAATGATTACATCACATGCAAATCAACATTTGTAGTTTATTATGCGATGTGTCCGTGTGGCCTAGCCTATATTGGGCTCACAACACGCGAATTGCGTGTTCGCATTCGTGAGCATGTGAGAGATATTGTGGCCGCTCGGGGGGTTGAGGATGTGAGCAACCTGAGATCTATTCCTAGACATTTTCGCCTTAACCCCTTAATGACCGCCAATACGTCTTTTAACTGACCTGAGATATAAGAGAATAGCCTCCCCATACAGATGACAATCCAGCATCTGTCGGTTGTACACTATAGCTGACAACTTGCTGTACCAGCCACGATCAGTATTTGCACCATCTAAATCTGTTTAACCCCTTAGATGCTGCTGTCAATAGTGACTACATCATTATAAATGGTTAACAGAGTGTGGGGGCTTCTTCTTTGTCACAATTGGTGCCCTCAGATCATGATTTTGTTGTCCTGATGTTTGCCATGGCAATTCATGACCAAATAGCGGCCTTAGAGTCTGACGGCTGTAGTAATCTGTTTAGAAGTTAGCAACATTTAGGTGGTAAAAATACACATTTTCATTTCTGTCATACCACTTTGCATTAATTCCTGTAAAGCACCTGAAGGGTTAATAAACTACCTGACAGCAGTTTTCAATATGTTTAGGGGTGCTGTTTTTAAAATGGAATCACATTTGGGGGTTTCCCAATATATGGGACCCCTAAAGTCACTTCAAACATGGATAAGTCCCTAAAAAAATAAATTTTGTAAATTTCTTTGAAAAAATGAAAAATTGCTGCTACATTTTTAAACCTCCTAAAATGCTAACAAAATAAAATAACATTTTACAAATGGTGCTGATGTAAAGCAGACACGTGGGAAATGTTATTTATTAATGGTTTGCTGTTGTATGACTATCTGGATTAAAGGGATAATCATTCAAATTTAGAAAATTGCTAATTTTTTAACATTTTTCTCAAATTTTTGATAATTTTTATAAATAAACACAAAAAATGTTGAACAAAATTTACCATTATCATAAAGTATAATGTGTCACGAAAAAACAATCTCAAAATCACTCGGATTTGTTGAAGCGTTGCAGAGTTATTACCACATAAAGTGACACTGGTCAAATTTCAAAAATTTGGCTCGGTCACTAAGGGGTTAAACATGATTGCAATCCAGGGGGTTTGAGAGCATGGGGTATCGATCGGATTCATGCTGGCATAAGGGGGGGTGATTTAGGACGTTTACTTGCTCAGAGAGAATGCCGGTGGATTGTGACACTTAACACAATGTCACCGGCAGGTCTCAATGAATATTTGAGTTTCAGCTCTTATTTGTAACACTGGTGTCTCCGAGTCTGTGCTCCTTTTAATGTGTTATGTGTGTCTTGTCAATAATCTAATTTGTTTCATTTTTATTTTTATATATTATTTGTTCATAGCAGTCATGTTTACATACGGATGCATCCTTTGATATCCGGCATTATTGGATCATCTGAGCCCGTCATAAGAGGAAAAGCCCAACACAAAAGGCACTATGTTCACATATGATGCTGCTTTATTATTGCTTCATTATTTTGTTTATATTGCGGCTGTATGTACACTTTCTTGTATTCCTATTGTATGCATTTTTCTGTGCATTTTTATTATTAATGTGTATTGCACACACTTATGTGGTCACATATATACATATTTATTGTGTATCTAAATAAAGTTTTTGATTCATCACATCATTGATCATATTAATATTAAGTTTCACATGTTTTGATGTATATATTATTATTGTTATTTTATATATATTGGTCACTCTTCTTTTATGTGGCTCTTTTGTGCTGTACAGTGATGCTCTATTTATTCATGTATTTGATGGTTTTATTTATGTTTGATCTATTGCGCTATGTATGGGTTTGCCTCCTTGCTATATCCTCCCATGCTCTTGTGCGCATGTCCCGGATCGATGCGCTCTGGGGTATCGCTGCTGGCATATTTACGCTGACAAATGAGATCCAGCGGCGCTCGATTTTCTGCCCTGGCTCGCGTGTTAGATCTGTGCCGGAAGTGATGCAAGTACCGGCGCTCGGATCTGAGGACATGCGCCGCACGTGTGAGCATGGCATTTGTGGGATATTTAGGGGAGGCTTAACATATGGCACACTACCGCACCTTGACAAAGAAGGCGAAACGCGCGTCGGTGGCGGCGGGGAGCATCGGTCCCGACCTGGCATTAGCATGGGTAAGCAGATTGGGTAGTGTATGAACCGGGCTGTAGGTTGTAGGTAGTGCGCACTACATTATACAAAGGATTTAATTAGTCATTGGACTTTATATTGATTTACTACCCTGGGTTCCTCTATCTATTGATGGCACTTAGCCTGCTTTCTTTTTCCCATGTTGGCCGTTTATTACATCTTATTGGTCGGGACCCTTGCCCTCCTTTTCCCGATCCTAGTCGTGTAAATTCTGTATTTTGTACACTATTGTTGTTAATATTTAATAAAGTTGTTATTTTGTTATCTTTGGACCTTTCTCCATTTTTCTTATGTAGTATAGAAGAGAGAGAGGACTCTGCATAAAATCTTACACTTTACTGGAGAGAGGATCCCGCTGACCATAAGAGATTGCACTCTACAGGAGAGAGAGGACCCCGCTGACCATAAGAGCTTACACTCTACAGTAGAGAGAGAGGACTCTGCTGACCATAACAGCTTAAACTCTAGAGATAATATAGAGTTACCCAGTGACTGTGGAGATGAAAAACGACTCTGCCATTCAAAGACTGTGCTCCTCTGGAAATCCCTAATCTGTAATGGCCCAGGTGCTGACCGTCACTGTACAAGGTATGACAGTCAGTAAAGATGTCACAGCCACAGGGCATTATGGGGAGGCCCATACAACAATGCAAAATTATGTTAGCCTGCTCTCTGATTCTTCAGCAGTGTGGGAAATGGTGCCTGTGAATAGAAACTCAGAATATTTTAATTTGTGCAAAACCAAGAATTTCAGGAAATTCAAGTCGAACTTGATCCTCTGAGATATGATCCACCCATCTCTATTTATAGCACCTTTCTTCTTGTGCAATTCACTATGTCCAAACACATTACAGAAAAAAAAGAACCCTTATTTAACAAACTGGGCGCAAAAGTAATATACTGCAGTATGCACCTAGACCACCTATGATAAAAGGCAAAGGTAGAACAGGTGCAACTTACTGATGAAAAACCACCAAGGCCGGCATTAGTGGCAGGCAAACTAGGCAGCTGCCTAGAGCCCGAGTTCCCCCAGTTTTTTATATATTGTATCGCTGCTTGATAATTAAATAATAAAAGAATATATCTCGAGGCCACTATGGGGTCTGGGAGTTATAGGGGTCCAGCACCACCCCCCGCTCGCTGCATTCAACTGTATCGGCATCATAGATGAAGATACAGTTCAAAGCAATATAAAGGAGAGCGCCTCAGATTACACTCCCTCCCCCATCATTACCCTCTGCCTCTGACACTGCGAGTGCGCGATGACGTCACTTCATCATGCACCATGCTGTGTGCCGGGCAGTGCAGCTGCTGAGATGCTCTGAAGAGCCTGGAACAGCGGGGGAATGAGGAGGAGAGGTGAGTAATGTAATTTATTTATTTATATATCAGTGAGTGAGTACGTGGTGGCCATAATGCTGTAAGAGTGCATTATATTTTATGGGAGGTCTGGATTATATTCCATGAGGAGGTGTACATTATATTCTATGAGGGGGATGCATAATACTATATGGGGGCTGCATTATACCTTATGATGGGGCAGTATTATATTCTATGGGGAGTGCATTATATTCTATGGTGGGGGCTGCATTATACTTTATGAGGGGGCTGAATTATATTCTAAGGGGGACTGCATTATACTCTATGATGAGAGAGCTGCATTATACTATATGGGACTACATTATATTCAATGGGGGAGTGCATTATATTCTATGGTGGGGCTGCATTATACTTTATGAGGGGGCTGCATTATATTCTATGACGGGCTTCATTATACTATATTGGGGTCTGTATTATACAGTATGAGGGGCTGCATTATACTATATGGGGGTCTACATTATATTCTATGAGGGGCTGCATTATATTATATTTGGGGGCTGCATTATACTCTATGAGGTGGCTACATTATAGTCTATGATGGGGCTGCATTATATTCTATGATGGGGCTGCATTGTATTCTATGGGTGGCTGCATTATATTCTGTGGAGGGTTTGCATTATACTATTTGAGGGGGGCTGCATTATATTCTATTGGGGGATACATTATATTCTATGAGGGGGCTGCATTATACTCTATGGAGTGGCTGAATTATACTCTGAGGGGTGCTGCATTATACTCTAAAGGGAGCTGCATTATAATCTATGGGGTGGCTGTATTGTATGCTGAGGGGGCTGCACTATACAATTATCAAAGACTATGGGCAGTGCATTTACTATATGTACTATATGGGACCTGCATTATACTGTAGCACGGACTATGGGGAATTAATTATACTATATGAAGATCTATGGAGTGCATTATACTATGGGGAGTGCATTGTACTACATGGAGGACTGTGAAGAGTGTATTATACTATATGGAGGACTGAGGAGTGTATTTTAATATATGGAGGACTATGGGTACCTTATACTATGGGGAGTGCATTTTACTACATGGAGGACAATTGGGGTGAATTATACTATATGGAGGACTATGAGTAGTGTATTATATCTTATGGAGGACTATGGTGAGTGTATTATACCATATGGAGGACTATGGGGAGTGTATTATACCTTATGGAGGACTATGGGGAGTGTATTTTACCATATGGAGGACTATGGTGAGGGATTTTACCATAAGGAGGATTATGGTGAGTGTACAGTATTATACCATTTGTAGGACTATGGGGAGTGCATTATACCATATGGAGGAATATGGGGAGTGTATTTTACCATATGGAGGACCATGGGGAGTGTGTTTAACCATATGAAGAACTATGAGGGGTGTATTATATTTTATGGAGGACTATGGGGAGTGCATTTTACCATATGGAGGACTATGAGGGGTGTATTATATCTTATAGAGGACTATGGGGGTGTATTTTACCATATGGAGGACTCAGAGGGGTGTATTGTACCATATGGAGGAATATGGGGAGTGTATTTTACCATACGGAGGACCATGGGGAGTGTACTTAAAGGGAACCCGTCACCCCAAAAATCTCTGACCTTTCCTGGCGCCTGGCACTGCAGTACTTTGCTATGCCCTCAACAGGGCAGACAAAGTACGCCTGTGCCGGAGCCGCTGCAAGAAGACAAGAAGAGGACGTCATCGAATGAAGATAGGAGGAGCTGGACCCGGATCGCGATGCCCATCGGACCGGTCCGCAGCGGGACCGCCCCTGGGTGAGTATAATCTAAACTTTATTTCTCAGCTTTCAGGTTTCATCAGGGGCTTATCTACAGCATTACCGAATGCTGTACATAAGCCCCTGATGCTGGTGGGCTTAGCTCAGATACGATTTTTGGGGTGAAAGGTTCCCTTTAACCATATGAAGAACTATGATAGGTGTATTATATCTTATGGAGGACTATGGGGAACGTATTTTACCATATGGAGGTCTATGAGGGGTGTGTTATACCATATTGCGGACTATGGGGAATGTATTATACCATATGGAGGACTATTCGGAGTGTGTTATACCATATGGAGGACAATGGAGAGTGTATTTTACTATATGGAGGACTATGAGGAGTGTATTATACCTTATGGAGGACTATGGGGAGTGTATTTTACCATATGGAAGACTATGGGGAGTGAATTTTACTATATGGAGGACTATGGTGAGTGTATTATACCATATGGAGGACTACGGGGTGTATTGTACTAAAGAAGCAAAATGCTGCCTTTTCATTGAGTGACAGGATTGGTTATGCCAGAACAGAAATCATTGTTCTCAGCAGCACATCACAGGTGCAAACTGCAGATATGCTGCTGATAACATGATACTGTATGGGGACAGATTGATCTACTAGTGATTATTCTGTCCCCATCATTGTTCCTCAGCCAGTGTAAAGAGGACGGGAAACAAGCGTAGAACGACTTCAATGATGTCAATCACACTCATTTACCGGCCTGAACTTAGCACATGTAAATACAGCCAAAATGTTTCTGTGTGATGGTGTAATATGTTAGCATAAGGGGCCCCTTTTTAAACTTTTGCCCAGGGCCCCACTTTGTCTAAAATGGGCCCTTCACACACCTATCATCTGTGGGATGAAGTGTTTGCTGAGTAATATAAATGCACAGTTAAGGCTTGTACAAGATGTCAGTCACACATATTCATGTAGTGCACCATGACTTATTACTGGCGCCTGTTTTCATTCTGCCATATATTAGTATTGTGATCATGTATTTATAAGTAAGGCTCCCCCCTTCTTTCTTCTCCTGAACTGATTTATTACCACATATAAGTGGAGCTGATCTTTCTTGTGATCATAAATCAGTTTTACCATCCGGGAAAATAAATATAGGGGTTATAAATAGTGATGATCGAATTGTGAAATACTCAGATTCAGGAAAATCAGCACAAATAATTTCTAATAACTGTATATTCGTACTGAATCACGAATCCAATGCAAGTCAAAGGGAAAGCCGAATATTTTTCAGCTGGACCCAACAAACAGGTCTGGGGACATGGGAAAAAAAGCTAAAATTGATGGGAAAGAGCTAAAACTAAATGGGAACAGCATTGAGAAGAAACCTGCATGCCTTTCTGACTCACATATGGTATCTAGGAATAATGTTGTCTGACTAGTGTGCCGGTTTTACGGATTTTTATAAAGACCTTCCAAACCAAACCAAAATTTATTTTAAAGGGAAAAAAATAATTACGTGTACATAACTCTAAATAAAAATAAAAATTTTTGTAAAAAATTATACCTCCCCTATAGCATATGTTCACGCGGAGCGTTTTTACATTAGTTTTTCCTTTAACATTTGTGAGGGCTCTCAGGGTTTGTGCACATGTTACGGATTTGGCTGCGGATCCGCAGCGGATTGGTCGCTGCGGATTCGCAGCTGAGGATTCGCAGCAGTTTTCCATGCGGTTTACAGTACTATATAAACCTATGGAAAACCAAATCTTCTGTGGACATGCTGCGGAAAATACCACACAGAAACGCTGCAGTGTATTTTCCGCAGCATGTCAATTCTTTGTGTGGATTCTGCAGTGTTTTACACCTGCTCCTCAATAGGAATCCACAGGTGTACAGCCGCAGGTGAAATCCAACAAAAAATTTAGGAAATCCGCGGTAAAGCAGTGCATTTTACCTGTGGATTTTTAAAAAACGATGCGGAAAAAAACGCACACGAATCCGCAACGTGGGCACATAGCCTCACTCCTCCCTCGTGCCAAATAATTAGCAAGATAGTGGAATACATATTCCTTGTCCCTTTACAATGCTATTTCAAACAAGCCCATTTGAATTTTGGGCTTTGCTTGCCACCACCACCATGCCAACTGCCATGTCATTATCCGTCCCTCGCTTACAATTTGCAGAGTGCCAGCAGGTGTCGTGAAACCTGAGTTTGGTAAGGGCCCTCAGGTGGCCCTGTATCATACATTTGAGAGAGCTCTCACTCCTACATTCGGGAGGTCCCTCCCTCATGTTAAATAGTTAGCAAGATAGTGGAATACATATTCATCATCCCTTTACAATGCCATTTCAAACATGCCCATTTGAATTTTGGGCTTTGCTTGCCACCACCATCTTGTCCACCGACACGTCATTATGCGTCCCTCGCTTACAATTTGCAGAGTGCCAGCAGGTACCGTAAAACCTGAGTTTGGTAAGGGCCCTCAGGTGGCCCTGTGTCATACATTTGAGAGAGCTTTCATTCCTACATTTGGGAGGTCCTTCCCTTATGTCAAATAGTTAACAAAAAAGTGGAATACATATTCCTCATTGCTTTACAATGCCATTTCAAATATGCCCATTTGAATTTTGAGCTTTGCTTGCCACCACCACCATGTCCATTGCCATTTCATTATGCGGCCCTTGCTTCCAATTTGCAGAGTGCCAGCAGGTGTCGTGAAACCTGAGTTTGGTAAGGGCCCTCAGGTGGCCCTGTATCATACATTTGAGAGAGCTCTCATGCCTACATTCGGGAGGTCCCTCCCTCATGTTAAATAGTTAGCAAGATAGTGAAATACATATTCGTCATCCCTTTACAATGCCATTTCAAACATGCCCATTTGAATTTTGGGCTTTGCTTGCCACCACCATCTTCTCCACCGACACGTCATTATGCAGCCCTCGCTGACAATTAGCCGAGTGCCAGCAGGTGTCGTGAAACCTGAGTTTAGTAAGGGCCCTCAGGTGGCCCTGTATCATACATTTGGGATAGCTCTCACTCCTGCATTTGTGAGGTCCTTCCCTCATGCCAAATAGTTAGCCAAATAGTGGAATGCATATTCCCCATCACTTTACAATGCCAGCTAAAACATGCCCATTTGAATTTTGAGCTTTGTCCGCCACCACCACCACTATAACCACCGCCAGGTCATTATGCGGTCCTCACTGACAACTAGCAGAAGGCCAGCAGATGCTGTGAAAACTGCATTTTGTAAACTCCACAGTTCATTTATGCAACCAATCCCACTGGAAAAACTGTCATAGTGGGTAAAGCCGCTTTAAGGTGAATATAATACAGGAGTTGGGGGAGCTGTATGATCAGTTTCACTAAATTGGATTCTAACAGACACCAAATGCATTAGAATCAAATTTGGAATACAGTACATGCAAGCGAGGGCCTGTATTGTGGTGTATCTTTATCTATCAGTTGTGTGACTGGCGCAAAGCCTTCAGAGATATGCAAACGTAACTATTTATCTCTAATTTTCGTGCATCTGCTGTGGCCGTGTGTAATAAAGCTGATATATTTTAAAAAAAATTGCCACACATTGCTAGATATATTGAATTTGTATATAATACCTCTGTTAGGGTACTTGTCAAAAATAAAGCCAGGAATTTTTTTTTGCTATAAGCATAAAGCATTCAATATGATAAAGGGTGACATTAAGGGACGTGGATGTGGTGGTGTCAGCCAAGGCCGTGTTACAGATCAGAAGGTGACTGGAACTCCTTCTAGCTTCCTGTGAAAATGTAGTCAGTGCGGTGCACCACTGATGAACCCAGGCAATTGCCAGGATGTTGTGGGTTGGATGGCAGACAATGGCTCCAGTATGTTGACAAGCAGTACCACCAAGTCTTTCACACTGTTCAGTCTCAGTAACCAAGAGGCTGGGCCTCTGAATCCTTAATCTGGTCCTCCTTAATCCTCAATCTGGTCCTCCTTCCTCCCACCATCAAGAGTCCCAGGAGACATATGGCCCTAATGCTGGCTAATCTGAGGAACAGTTTACGTTCCCTTTTAATTTGTCAGGCCTCTTAATGTGCACCATTAATGAGAAACATGAGGAAGTGGAGTGCAGTGATGCCCAAACATTTGAGCATCCATGGCCAGGAAAAGCTACGTATGGGAACGCCAATTCATGTCTGAAGAGGTGGAGAATAATCCTGACACACAGTTGCCATCAGGTCAGCCTCAAATCGCAATACAAAAGGAGGATCACATTGAGGAATTGGAAGATGACGTGGTCAATGATGAAGCCACTGATCCTGCCTGGCACGGTAGCTTGCCTAGCAACCATAGCAGTGCAGACAGGGATGGGTCTGTAGCACAAAAATAGTCAAGAAGAGTTAGTGGTTTGACCAGATGTAATACATGAGAAAGGGTTACATACAAATTACAGATATCTCCTACAGTAAATAAAATAACAATGTCAGACTGATACAGAGGGGAGAGGACCCATTCCACAGCAACCCTCCCTCACACTCAGATAACAGGTCAAGAGTGCTCTGTTCACCAGTATGGCAATTTTTTCTGAAATTTCTTCAGACAAAAAAAAATAATAATTTGCATCAACTGCAGACCAAGCTAAGAAGAGGCGAGGACACTGCCAGCCTGAGCACCAAATGCATGCAAAAGCGCATGGCAGCCATGCACCCCAGTAGATGGGCTGAACGCCATGTGTGACGATAGAGAGCTTGGGGGATACAGATATCCCACCGTGGTCACCAATCTGTAATGAAGCTTACATAGTCTGGCCCCACCCTAACCCTCAGTTCAGACAGGGAACTACATCTAGGATAAGTAGTTACTGGAGAGGCTGCCCTGTTATGTGCTGGTTATCGAGTCTTTCTGCAATGAGGGCGGTATATATAGCACCAGTCCCAGTCCAGGAATATATATATAAACCTCCGGTCCGTCACTGATAAGATCCCCCAGTAACCCCAGAACAGTATGCTGCCACCAGTTCCTCGTTAGATATAAGCTCGGTTCGTTAACAAGCTTATATTGAGTCAGAAACCAACCCCAGGTCGCATATAAGTACTAGCTGGACTTACGCGAACATTGGAAATTGGGATTCGAGGTAAAAAAACCCCAAAAATTAATTAATATTTTAATTGCCGAAAGGCACAGTAGATAATATAAATATATACAGAATAATATACAGATATTACAGCCAGAAGCACATATAAAGGTATAGTACAGGTATGGGTTTGCAGTTAACTGTATGTGTCATGTTATCATGTGGATCTAGGGAAGCACTCAAGTCCACAGGTACTTTCCTGGTCCATCTCCACGCATAACGTGACAAGGCTTCCCTGGCCGAACAATAACATTGACTAAAGGTATGTGGCTAGTTTTTAACACTTAGCTCACCCCTTCCCATATTTCCCACCGCCCCCTGAGGGCCAAACAGAAATCTCCTCCCCTGATCTCCTAGCTGAAATAATTCCCAATATCTAGGATGGGTCATAACTTCCTAGTGGGAGGTTCAAACGGGAAAACTGAAGCCTCAATGGGTTCGTTGAGCTTGACCAATATGAAGAATCCAAACTTGGGTTGGCTGAGTAGTTCTGGAGAGCTAGTCTCGATAGCTGTGAGTGTGTGGACGGCTCCAAGGATTCTGGTGGTATATTGGACTTAACCTTAAATGCATGGTGCTCTTATAATTCATCTCTATGTGTTTGTGCCACTCCATCTAGAGCTTCCATTTATAGCTGGCTGTCCTGCACAAAACAGAACTGGGGGTCCCATCTATTCCTTTCCTCTTCGCATTGATTAACGCATGGCCTCTAATTTGCTAGCCATATGGCAAGTTCCTGTTCCTTTGAGAAATTGTGTATTATCCCATGGGTGGGTGGCCACATCAGCATCACCAGCTCCCTGTCAGCTCCTTGTCCAGTTCCAATAGGGAAAGGAGCAGAGAACACAATCTCAGCTACTCCCACCCTGATCTTAGACCCCGGATCCTTCTTGGGGATGGTCCTGTTGAGCTGGTGCTTGACTGTACTATACTTTAGGAGGGGGGACCCTTACTGCCACCTCCAGGCTTATCCCCCACAGCCTGTAACTGTCTCTTTGTATGCATTCTGCCCCTTGGGCAGACTGCCCGGGTGTCTGACAGAACCAGGAAGTGTCTGTTCTATATCTCCCTGTGCTGCTCTGCTCTGTTCCCCTCCCATCTACTTAATTCCTTGCTGCCTGTGCCTAAACTAATACTCTTATCTATCCTATTCTCTATCTCTAATGTGCCCCTACATTCTAATCCACCTATGGTCCTATACTGTCTGTCACAGATCCCAGTGAACTTTGTATTGGCAGATCGCAACACTGCAGCGAGGGCGATATAACTACTCCCACTCAGGCAGGAACAATAATTATCAATGCCTTCCGTCACTGCCAGGCTTCCCAAACGCACAGGTCAAATCCGCTGCCACCAGCTCTGATTTCTTAATTAATAACAGGTCCGGAGCCAACCCAAATTAGTAGCGTAATTCACTTCAGAGGATGTGACAGTACGTTATAGAGCAAGGAGAAACAAAGCTAGTAATTTTATATATTTTACTCCAAAAAGATAGGCAATGTTTACAGAAGGGTAAAAGGATATTATAAACGAAGACAAGTATCATATGTACAGTACAATTACAAATAAAAAGGGATTAACGTTGAAAAAAACACCTACAGTTCCTTATGTCATTTCATCTCATGGCAGACCACGTGGCTCGGGGAAGGGCGACACATCAAGATGCATTACAGATGGGTCTCGCAGCTTGACCCTAGACAAAAGACTAGTGAAGACTGATGTCTCACTCACTTATCTCTGTGCCCAAAACCAAGGCACTCCCTCTGTGGTGACCTCACTCAGAGGCTGAATACTCCCTTTTCTTAGAGCTATGGCCAGCCATTTCTATACATAACTTGCTGTATGAACCTCATAGAAGAACGACGCAATGATCATGATGCTCACCACGTCATGGGGGTTCCTTTAAGTATAGACATGGGGTAGCTGGGTGACCCAGTTACGTAGTAATGCTTTTCTCGCTTTCTGCTACGCACTGGGCTCCCGAAACCCATCAGTTAGGAGCCCTCTTGTTGCACATACCAGATATATAACTTTCAGATCTATTTCACTATTTGAGGTGGAATTATTCCATCTTGAATAACTCTCTGATACACAAAGAAGCACATGGTTTCAGACAAAAGACTGGCTTTCCCAGCTCAAAGCCATAAAAATTCCTCAGTGAACATTGCTGGCACACGGGTCTCACATTACAGCTATATAGCAGGGGAGGGAGAAAGAGTGGATTAGAATTCCAGCCTGTGCTGGCAGGCAGAGAAAACTGCAGCTGAGAGCTCTGTATATGTCATTGAAGTAATAAGAAATTGTTCCTATTTCCTGACACTGTCCCTAAGCTTACACACAGTTTATAACAAATACATCACGTTACAATACATGACACACATTAATGAACATTAGGGATCCACACATTACATTAGCATTAGTGAACATGAATAACTGTCAGGGTGCCACACGTGACACATGTGCTCAGTGTTCAGGAGAGAGGAAGCACATGAGGGTCCCTGCCACCTCCTTACAAACACGTGGACAAGTTATTGTGAACAGGAACGCTACATTTCCCTTATGGCACACTGGCTGAACCTGGTGGAGTCTGGGACAGAGTAAGAGGCTGGGACATCACACATCTTACCCACACCAAGAATAGTGGTCCCAGCTCCCCTCAGGGTTTCAGTCTCCTCGTATTACAGTTCCTGTCACTCCTCATCCTCCTCACTGAAAGCATCCCCATCGCTCCCCAGCTGAGAGGTCTGCAGCACTGCCTTGGCAAAGCGGCAGCATGCTCTGCTGAAGCTCATCTGCTTGGTGATAAAGCTCACAACGCATCTGAGCTGTTGAAGGTGATAAAAGAACAGACCGATCAGTGGCTGTCTGCGCTGATCCTCCAAGCAGGTCTGGTTGTGTGCAATAATGGGTGTAAATTGGTGGTGGCTTTAAAGCTCGGCAAGTTGGTACACGTTCCATGCATGGCCCACGTGCTGAATAAAAGACATTACAAAATAACAATAATCACATAAACAATAGATACCAAGAGGAGAAAGGGCCCAGCTCACAAGCTTACAATCTATGAGGGAATAGAGGAAACCTGAAAGGTGGATGTTAACAATTGCTTTCATTGTCCTGATCAGCCATAATGTAAGAAATCAGGTGTTCATGTGATGCTGCATGAACCAGTTACCAACCAGTATGTGTAAAATACAGATACAGAGGGCTATTAAAAGGATAAAGCGTGTGAGAACTAGATACAAGGACCCTGGTTATTAAGAAAAATTTAAATGGGCAACACAGGGATAGTTAGATAAATGTGTTGAGGTGGTAGGCGGTTTATATGTTCGCAAGGCTTAGTGAGCAGCAGAGAGCAGTGTCTGAATTCTAGCTTCTCTATGCCTGTCAGAGTAACACTCAGCCCCCACACATTACAACTGCTGAGTGGGTGTTGATTAGGGTTGAGCGAAACGGGTCGTTCATTTTCAAAAGTCGCCGACTTTTGGCAAAGTCGGGTTTCATGAAACCCGATCCGACCCCTGTGCGGGGTCGGCCATGCGGTACGCGACTTTCGCGCCAAAGTCGCGTTTCAATGACGCGAAAAGCGCCATTTCTCAGCCAATGAAGGTAAACGCAGAGTGTGGGCAGCGTGATGACATAGGTCCTGGTCCCCACCATCTTAGAGAAGGGCATTGCAGTGATTGGCTTGCTGTCTGCGGCGTCACAGGGGCTATAAAAGGGAGTTCCCGCCGACCGCCATGTTACTGCTGCTGATTTGAGCTTAGGGAGAGGTTGCTGCCGCTTCGTCAGAAGCAGGGATAGCGTTAGGCAGGGTCCATTAACCACCAAACCGCTTGTGCTGTAGCGATTTCCACTGCCCAACACCACCTTCGGTGTGCAGGGACAGTGGAAGCTACATTTTTTTTTTTTTTCCCCTCAGCGCTGTAGCTCATTGGGCTGCCCTAGAAGGCTCCCTGATAGCTGCATTGCTGTGTGTAGACCGCTGTGCAAACCAACTGCTTTTTTCAAAGCACAAATCCTCTTGTTCCTTCCTTTCTGCACAGCTATCTTTTTTGTTTGTACACACTTTTTATTTAATTTGTGCATCAGTCCACTCCTTATTGCTGCCTGCCATACCTGGCTGAGATAACTGCAGGGAGATAGTAATTGAAGGACACTCCCTGTTTTTTTTTTTTGTGGGAGATTAAGATTGACATTTCTGCTAGAGTGCCATCCCTGTCTGTGTCATCTCTCACTCAGTGGGCCATAGAAAGCCTATTTATTTTTTTGCTTGATTTGGGTTATAAAATCTACCTGAAAAAATCACTACATCAATCAGTGGGAGAAAAATATTGGCCTCAGGGCTTGTGTGCCACTCTTGACTCCTGTGTGTGCCATCTCTCAGTCAGTGGGCCATAGAAAGCCTATTTATTTTTTTGCTTGATTTTGGTTCTAAAATCTACCTGAAAAAATCACTACATCAATCAGTGGGAGAAAAATATTGGCCTCAGGGCTTGTGTGCCACTCCTGACTCCTGTGTGCATCATCACTCACTCAGTGGGCCATAGAAAGCCCTTTTTTTTTTTTTTGCTTTATTTGGGTTCTAAATTCTACCTGAAAAAATCAATAAATCAATCAGTGGGAGATTAATATTGGCCTTTGGGCTTGTGCGCCAGTCCTAAGCGTGCCATCTCTCTCTCTCTCAGATAGTGGGCCATAGAAAGCCTATTTATTTTTTTTTTATTGGGTTAATAAATTTTCCCTGGAACCAAAAAAAAAAAAGTGGGAGATTAATATTGGCCTCTGGGCTTGTGTGCCAGTCCTGAGCGTGCCATCTCTCTCTCTCAGATAGTGGGCCATAGAAAGCCTATTTATTTATTTTTTTTTTTTATTGGGTTTATAAATTTTCCCTGGAAAAAAAAAAAAAGTGGGAGATTAATATTGGCCTCTGGGCTTGTGTGCCAGTCCTGAGCGTGCCATCTCTCTCACAAATAGTGGGCCATAGAAAGCCTATTTATTTATTTTTTTTTGGTTTTATAAATTCTCCCTTAAAAAAAAAAGGGAGATTAATATTGGCCTTTGGGCTTGTGTGCCAGTCCTAAGCGTGCCATCTCTCTCTGTCTCTCAGATAGTGGGCCATAGAAAGCCTATTTATTATTTTTTTTATTGGGTTTATAAATTTTCCCTGGAACAAAAAAAAAAAAGTGGGAGATAAATATTGGCCTCTGGGCTTGTGTGCCACTCCTGACTCCTGTGTGCGTCATCTCTCACTCAGTGGGCCATAGAAAGCCTTTTTTTGTTTTATTTGTTTTCTAAATTCTCCCTGAAAAAATCATTTTATTTTATTTGGTTTCTAAATTCTTCCTGAAAAAATCATTTTATTCTATTATTTTTTTTTCCTAAAGTCTCCCTGAAAAAAAAAAAAAAAAAAAAAATCAGTGGGAGATTAATATTGCCCTTTCTGCTTGTGTGCCAGTCTTGACTCCTGGGTGTGCCATCTCTCTCTCTCTCTCCAATTGTGGGCCATAGAAAGCCTATTATTTTTTTTAGCTTGATTTGGGTTCCAAAATCTACCTGAAAAAATCACTACATCAATCAGTGGGAGATACATATTGGCCTCTGGGCTTGTGTGCCACTCCTGACTCCTGTGTGCGTCATCTCTCACTCAGTGGGCCATAGAAAGCCTTTTTTTGTTTTATTTGTTTTCTAAATTCTCCCTGAAAAAATCATTTTATTTTATTTGGTTTCTAAATTCTTCCTGAAAAAATCATTTTATTCTATTATTTTTTTTCCCTAAAGTCTCCCTGAAAAAAAAAAAAAAAAAAACAAATCAGTGGGAGATTAATATTGCCCTTTCTGCTTGTGTGCCAGTCTTGACTCCTGGGTGTGCCATCTCTCTCTCTCTCTCCAATTGTGGGCCATAGAAAGCCTATTATTTTTTTAGCTTGATTTGGGTTCCAAAATCTACCTGAAAAAATCACTACATCAATCAGTGGGAGATAAATATTGGCCTCTGGGCTTGTGTGCCACTCCTGACTCCTGTGTGCGTCATCTCTCACTCAGTGGGCCATAGAAAGCCTTTTTTTGTTTTATTTGTTTTCTAAATTCTCCCTGAAAAAATCATTTTATTTTATTTGGTTTCTAAATTCTTCCTGAAAAAATCATTTTATTCTATTATTTTTTTTTCCTAAAGTCTCCCTGAAAAAAAAAAAAAAAAAAACAAATCAGTGGGAGATTAATATTGCCCTTTCTGCTTGTGTGCCAGTCTTGACTCCTGGGTGTGCCATCTCTCTCTCTCTCTCCAATTGTGGGCCATAGAAAGCCTATTATTTTTTTAGCTTGATTTGGGTTCCAAAATCTACCTGAAAAAATCACTACATCAATCAGTGGGAGATAAATATTGGCCTCTGGGCTTGTGTGCCACTCCTGACTCCTGTGTGCGTCATCTCTCACTCAGTGGGCCATAGAAAGCCTTTTTTTGTTTTATTTGTTTTCTAAATTCTCCCTGAAAAAATCATTTTATTTTATTTGGTTTCTAAATTCTTCCTGAAAAAATCATTTTATTCTATTATTTTTTTTTCCTAAAGTCTCCCTGAAAAAAAAAAAATCAAATCAGTGGGAGATTAATATTTACATTTGTGCTTCAGTGACAGTCCTGCGTGTTTGGCATCTCTCTCATTTGTTGCCACCAACAACAGAGTGTGTAACATTGTGCCTGATTTTCGTTGTGGTCTCACTCACCTGTAAAGGGGTAGCTAAATCATACTGAAGTTATAGCTCACCGTGTAATTTGTGTGACAGCAACAAATACCGTTAGTTTGTTTACGTTTTTAAAACAATGAGGAAGTATTGTGGAAGAGGTCGTGGCCGGGGGCGTTCATTGTCAGCTGGTAATGAGGGTACTGGTAGTGGTGGAGCATCAGCTGGTCGTGGGAAAAAAAATATTGCACCTAAGTCTGGAGCTGTGGAGCCAGGTTCGTCGTCAGGCTGCACAAGGCCTCGAACGCTCCCTTTTCTGGGAGTAGGAAAACCGCTTTTAAAGCCGGAGCAGCAAGAGCAAGTTTTGGCTTATCTTGCTGACTCAGCCTCTAGCTCTTTTGCCTCCTCTCGTGAAACTGGTAAATGTCAAAGCAGCGCGTCGTTAGTGGATGTTCACGGTCAGGGACAAGTCGCTTCCTTGTCCTCTTCAGCAAAAACAACAACAGAGAAGAATGCAGCAGGCGACACAACGGGTTACTCCATGGAGCTCTTTACACATACCGTCCCTGGCTTAGAAAGTGAAGCAGTTAACAGTCCATGCCCATTACAAGTTGAATCTGACATGGAGTGCACTGATGCACAGCCACAGCCAGACTACTATGCTGGTCCTTTGACTCAGACCACAACATTGCCCTCGCAGGGTAATGATCAAGAATCAGACCCTGATGAGACTATGTTGCCCCATCACGAACGCTATACCACCGACCGACACGGTGACACAGACGAAGTTGCACACGAGCTACAAGAAGAGGTAATAGATGACCCAGTTCTTGACCCCGATTGGCAGCCATTGGGGGAACAGGGTGCAGGCGGCAGCAGTTCTGAAGCGGAGGAGGAGGGGCCGCAGCAGGCATCAACATCGCAACAGGTTCCATCTGCCAGGCCCGTATCTTGCCCAAAACGCGTGGCAAAGCCAAAACCTGTTGGAGGACAGCGTGGCCATCCGGTTAAAGCTCAGTCTGCAATGCCTGAAAAGGTATCCGATGCTAGAAAGAGTGCTGTCTGGCATTTTTTTAAACAACATCCAATTGATCAGCGCAAAGTCATCTGTCAAAAATGTTCAACTACCTTAAGCAGAGGACAGAATCTGAAAAGTCTCAATACAAGTTGCATGCATAGACATTTAACCACCATGCATTTGCAAGCCTGGACTAACTACCAAACGTCCCTTAAGGTTGTAGCACCCTCGGCCAATGAAGCTAGTCAGCAACGCAACATCCCTTCCGGCAGTGTAGGGCCACCATTTTCCGCACCACCTGCAGTATCTGTGCAGGTTTCTTTGCCAGGCCAAAGCAGTCAGGGTCAGGGAATCACCAGTTTCATAGTAGGAAACACTGCATCTAGGGCACCGGCGGCAACAATACCATCTCCCACCGTCTCTCAGTCTGCCATGTCCACCGGCACCCCCGCTAGTTCCACGATCTCCAGCTCTCCAGTCCAGCTCACCCTACATGAGACTATGGTTAGAAAAAGGAAGTACTTAGCCTCGCATCCGCGTACACAGGGTTTGAATGCACACATAGCTAGACTAATCTTGTTAGAGATGATGCCCTACCGGTTAGTTGAAAGCGAAGCTTTCAAAGCCCTGATGGACTACGCTGTACCACGCTACGAGCTACCCAGTCGACACTTTTTTTCCAGAAAAGCCATCCCAGCCCTCCACCAGCATGTTAAAGAGCGCATCGTCCATGCACTCAGGCAATCTGTGAGCACAAAGGTGCACCTGACAACAGATGCATGGACCAGTAGGCATGGCCAGGGACGTTAGGTGTCCATCACGGCACACTGGGTAAATGTGGTGGATGCAGGGTCCACAGGGGACAGCAAGTTTGGGACAGTTCTGCCTAGCCCACGGTCTAGGAAACAATTGGCTGTAGCCGTTCGCACCCCCTCCTCCTCCTCTTCGTCCTCCTGCAGAAGCGAGAGCTCGTCCACAGACCGCAGTCACACAACCACTCCATCCGCAGCTGCCACTGTTGCACACCAGGTCTCCCATTATGGGGCAGCTACTGGCAAATGTCAGCAGGCTGTATTGGCTATGAAGTGTTTGGGCGACAACAGACACACCGCGGAAGTTCTGTCCAAGTTCTTGCAGAAAGAAACGCAGTCGTGGCTGGGCACTGTAGATCTTGAGGCAGGCAAGGTAGTGAGTGATAACGGAAGGAATTTCATGGCTGCCATCTCCCTTTCCCAACTGAAACACATTCCTTGCCTGGCTCACACCTTAAACCTGGTGGTGCAGTGCTTCCTGAAAAGTTATCCGGGGTTATCCGACCTGCTCCTCAAAGTGCGTGGACTTTGCTCACATATCCGCCGTTCGCCCGTACACTCCAGCCGTATGCAGACCTATCAGCGTTCTTTGAACCTTCCCCAGCATCGCCTAATCATAGACGTTGCAACAAGGTGGAACTCAACACTGCACATGCTTCAGAGACTGTGCGAACAGAGGCGGGCTGTTATGTTTTTGTGGGAGGATACACATACACGGGCAGGCAGTAGGATGGCAGACATGGAGTTGTCAGGTGTGCAGTGGTCGAAGATTCAAGACATGTGTCAAGTCCTTCAGTGTTTTGAGGAATGCACACGGCTGGTTAGTGCAGACAACGCCATAATAAGCATGAGCATCCCCCTAATGCGTCTGCTGATGCAAAGTTTGACGCACATAAAGGATCAGGCGTCTGCAGCTGAGGAAGAGGAAAGCCTTGATGACAGTCAGCCATTGTCTGGCCAGGGCAGTGTACAGGACGAGTTAGCGGGCGAAGAGGAGGAGGAGGACGAGGAGGATGATGGGGATGATTATATTTTTAATGAGGAAGCTTTTCCGGGGCCACTGGAAATTGGTGGCGCGGCAAGGCCGGGTTCTGGTTTTTGGAGGGACACAAGTGACGTGGATTTGCCTGAAACTGCCCCTCAACCAAGCACAACCGCAGATTTGAGAACTGGAACTTTGGCCCACATGGCGGATTATGCCTTACGTATCCTCAAAAGGGACACACGCATAACTAAAATGATGAATGATGACGATTACTGGTTGGCCTGCCTCCTTGATCCTCGCTATAAAGGCAAATTGCAAAATATAATGCCACATGAGAACTTGGAACTAATATTAGCAACCAAACAATCAACTCTTGTTGACCGTTTGCTTCTGGCATTCCCTGCACACAGCGCCCGTGATCGTTCTCACACGAGCTGCAGGGGCCAGCAGACCAGAGGAGTTAGAGGGGCAGAAATCAGAAGTGGCGTTGGCCAGAGGGGTTTTCTGACCAGGTTGTGGAGTGATTTTGCTATGACCGCAGACAGGACAGGTACTGCAGCATCAATTCAAAGTGACAGGAGACAACATTTTTCCAGTATGGTTACAAACTATTTTTCATCCCTTATCGATGTTCTCCCTCAACCGTCATTCCCATTTGATTACTGGTCATCAAAATTAGACACCTGGCCAGAATTGGCAGAATATGCATTGCAGGAGCTTGCTTGCCCGGCAGCTAGTGTCCTATCAGAAAGAGTATTCAGTGCTGCAGGTTCAATACTAACAGAAAAAAGGACTCGTCTGGCTACCCAAAATGTAGATGATCTAACCTTCATTAAAATGAACCACAACTGGATTTCGAAATCTTTTGCCCCACCTTGCCCGGCTGACACCTAGCTTTCCTATGAAAAGGTCTTGCCTGTGGACTATTCTGAATGCCTTTTCCAATCTCGTAATTTTCTGCACCTGATTGTCCAGCATACAACATGTTTACACCTCACTAAATGGCCAAACTCCCTACACGGGGCCGTGGTATCGACACTTGGCGACAGCACCCGTGAGAGTGCAGTTTGTCTGAAGAGGTGGGTGTGCCCGCTTTTGGTCGACGGCACTGCCACTGGGTCCCTCATAGTACAATAAAGTGTCTCTGGCGGTGGTGGTGCGCACCCAACGTCAGACACACCGTTGTAATATGAGGGGCCCTGGGCCTGTACCGCCGGCCACAAGACAGTTCCCCCCCCCAGCTCAAACAGTGCTCTACCACTTGCAAAATTATCTCACAGCTCCACCAATGTTTAGTCTATGCGCTGACATCCTTCAATGCCTGCCACTGACAATACCATTGTATTGACATTTTTGTTATGTTAGGCCTTCGATGCCTGTCTGTGGTCACTCCTTCCACTAGGCCTCCACTGACCACACCACTGCTGCCCGTGTACCCCTGTAACCAATTTAAAATTGCATACAGCAATGTGTTATTATTTTAGGCCTTCGATGCCTGTCTGCGGTCACTCCTTCCACTAGGCCTCCACTGACCACACCACTGCTGCCCGTGTACCCCTGGAACCAATTTAAAATTGCCTACAGCCATGTGTTATTATTTTAGGCCTTCGATGCCTGTCTGCGGTCACTCCTTCCACTAGGCCTCCACTGACCACACCACTGCTGCCCGTGTACCCCTGGAACCAATTTAAAATTGCCTACAGCCATGTGTTATTATTTTAGGCCTTCGATGCCTGTCTGCGGTCACTCCTTCCACTAGGCCTCCACTGACCACACCACTGCTGCCCGTGTACCCCTGTAACCAATTTAAAATTGCCTACAGCCATGTGTTATTATTTTAGGCCTTCGATGCCTGTCTGCGGTCACTCCTTCCACTAGGCCTCCACTGACCACACCACTGCTGCCCGTGTACCCCTGTAACCAATTTAAAATTGCCTACAGCCATGTGTTATTATTTTAGGCCTTCGATGCCTGTCTGCGGTCACTCCTTCCACTAGGCCTCCACTGACCACACCACTGCTGCCCGTGTACCCCTGTAACCAATTTAAAATTGCCTACAGCCATGTGTTATTATTTTAGGCCTTCGATGCCTGTCTGCGGTCACTCCTTACAATATGCCTCCACTGACCACACCACTGCTGCCCGTGTACCCCTGGAACCAATTTAAAATTGCCTACAGCCATGTGTTATTATTTTAGGCCTTCGATGCCTGTCTGCGGTCACTCCTTCCACTAGGCCTCCACTGACCACACCACTGCTGCCTGTGTGCCCCTGGAACCAATTTAAAATTGCCTACAGCCATGTGTTATTATTTTAGGCCTTCGATGCCTGTCTGCGGTCACTCCTTCCACTAGGCCTCCACTGACCACACCACTGCTGCCCGTGTACCCCTGGAACCAATTTAAAATTGCCTACAGCCATGTGTTATTATTTTAGGCCTTCGATGCCTGTCTGCGGTCACTCCTTCCACTAGGCCTCCACTGACCACACCACTGCTGCCCGTGTACCCCTGGAACCAACATCAGAAAATATAAAAATAAGTATTTTGCTTATAAAAAAGAAAATACTGGAGAGATATCAAATGCAGACATTTTAACATTAAAAACAAACACATACAACAAAAATCTGGTACAGTACTAAAAATGGCCACCAGCTACAATAACTTTCTCCTGCAAGTAGTTAACTGAAAGGTTTTTTCAATTTTAAACACAGATATGGCATCCACCGAGTGTTGTCCTGTCGCGTCTTCTTTATATTATTGCCAAGAAGATGCAAAACAATGAAAATAATAAAATCATTATTTACCAAAAAAATAGAGTAAGTCAAAACCACATTGCAAATAAACATTCATTACAAATAAAGAAGCAGGGCGCGTCCGAGGGTGAGTATATACATAATAAGAATATAATCACCCTCGGACGCGCCCTGCTTCTTTCCGACAGCCTTCCTTCCTAAGAATTAGCCCTTCCGTGGTGTAGAGAGAGGGTTTGTTACACTCCAAGGTGTTCCCCAGGCTGCCTTTCCTGAGCTTCGATCTTCTGGCTCTCGTTTAGTAGTTGTTGGAAACTACGCTGCATTAGGCCTACAAATTGGGTATGGGGTGTAGAGAGATGGTGTGTTCCACTCCAAGGTGTTCTCCAGGTTGCCTTTCCTGAGCTTCGATCTTCCGGCTCTCGTTTAGTAGTTGTTGGAAACTACGCTGCATTAGGCCTACAAATTGGGTATGGGGTGTAGAGAGATGGTGTGTTCCACTCCAAGGTGTTCCCCAGGTTTCCTCGCCAATGCTTCGATCATCATGCTCTCGTTTAGTAGTTGTTGGAAACTACGCTGCATTGGGCCTACAAATTGGGTATGGGGTGTAGAGAGATGGTGTGTTCCACTCCAAGGTGTTCTCCAGGTTGCCTTTCCTGAGCTTCGATCTTCAAGCTCTCGTATAGTAGTTGTTGGAAACTACGCTGCATTAGGCCTACAAATTGGGTATGGGGTGTAGAGAGATGGTGTGTTCCACTCCAAGGTGTTCCCCAGGTTTCCTCGCCAATGCTTCGATCATCATGCTCTCGTTTAGTAGTTGTTGGAAACTACGCTGCATTAGGCCTACAAATTGGGTATGGGGTGTAGAGAGATGGTGTGTTCCACTCCAAGGTGTTCTCCAGGTTGCCTTTTCTGAGCTTCGATCTTCCGGCTCTCGTTTAGTAGTTCTTGGAAACTACACTGCATTAGGCCTACAAATTGGGTATGGGGTGTAGAGAGATGGTGTGTTCCACTCCAAGGTGTTCCCCAGGTTTCCTCACCAATGCTTCGATCATCATGCTCTCGTTTAGTAGTTGTTGGAAACTACGCTGCATTAGGCCTACAAATTGGGTATGGGGTGTAGAGAGATGGTGTGTTCCACTCCAAGGTGTTCTCCAGGTTGCCTTTCCTGAGCTTCGTTCTTCCGGCTCTCGTTTAGTAGTTCTTGGAAACTACACTGCATTAGGCCTACAAATTGGGTATGGGGTGTAGAGAGATGGTGTGTTCCACTCCAAGGTGTTCTCCAGGTTGCCTTTCCTGAGCTTCGATCTTCCGGCTCTCGTTTAGTAGTTCTTGGAAACTACACTGCATTAGGCCTACAAATTGGGTATGGGGTGTAGAGAGATGGTGTGTTCCACTCCAAGGTGTTCCCCAGGTTGCCTTTCCTGAGCTTCGATCTTCCGGCTCTCGTTTAGTAGTTGTTGGAAACTACGCTGCATTAGGCCTACAAATTGGGTATGGGGTGTAGAGAGATGGTGTGTTCCACTCCAAGGTGTTCTCCAGGTTGCCTTTCCTGAGCTTCGATCTTCCGGCTCTCGTTTAGTAGTTGTTGGAAACTACGCTGCATTAGGCCTACAAATTGGGTATGGGGTGTAGAGAGATGGTGTGTTCCACTCCAAGGTGTTCCCCAGGTTGCCTTTCCTGAGCTTCGATCTTCCGGCTCTCGTTTAGTAGTTGTTGGAAACTACGCTGCATTAGGCCTACAAATTGGGTATGGGGTGTAGAGAGATGGTGTGTTCCACTCCAAGGTGTTCTCCAGGTTGCCTTTCCTGAACTTCTATCTTCAGGCTCTCATTAAATTGTGGTTAAACGGAACAATTGCATTTGGCGTACTAGTTGGTTTGGGGCCTACTATCGGTGTCTGCCACTCCTTGCTTTTCTCCTGGTTTCCTGTCCTGAAATTCCGTTTTCAGGCGCTCGTTAAGTAGTTGTTAATGTTAGACTGCATTTGGCCTACTAGTTGGGTTGGGGCCTACTATCGGTGTCTGCCACTCCTTGCTGTTCTCCTCCACTGAACAAAGCTGTGCCGCCTGTTTACTACGGTTGCCAATTTTGAACTGCATTTCGACTACTTACTGATTTGGGCCTACTCTCTGTGTCAGCCTCTCATTCCAGTTGTCCTCCACTGCAATGCTCCCTGGTTATTCCTGTGTTACCAATTTTGAACTGCATTTAGCCAACTTTATTCTTTGGGCCTATATCTGTGTTTCCTCCTCATCCTGCCCATTGCCCAGCCAGTGATAGATGAGTCTGCTGGTACATTGACCCATAACGCAACATTCCCCGTGCACGCTACACAACAACATTGTGACCCTGCTGAAAGTCAGGTTGCTCTTCCCGCATACCTTACCACCTAACACGGGGACAAAGAGGAAGGTGCAGATGAAAGTGCAGGTTCCTTCATCAGGTGGGGGGAGGAATACTAGTTGGCGACGTCACTGGCACAGGGCCTCTCATAGTACGCAAAAGTGTTGCTGCCGGTGGGAGGCGCCCCCGCCGTGCAAACACACCGCTGTACTTTGAGGGGCCCTGTGCCAGTGCCAATGCCAACGAGTGGGCCCCCCCTGCTTGCTCAGGTTCACAGCACTTGCAAAGTTGAAATACTTACCTCTCCCTGCTCCACTGCCGTGACGTGGTCCAGATTTCCTGGGCCCACTAATTACTTGAACCAGCCCTACCCACCACAACTTTAGCCAAATGAACCCCAATTTCAAATGCCTTCCAATTATTATAAGGTAAATTACGCTTGACAAGCTTCATTAAGAAGAATGGATGGTTTTGACATTAAAATGGGCACTCTAGGTGTTTTCCTGGCCCCCACTCACTGCCGACTATGCTGCCCCATTGACTTGCATTGGGTTTCGTGTTTCGGTCGATCCCGACTTTACGTCATAATCGGCCGATTTCACTCGACCCGACTTTTGAGATAGTCGGGTTTCGCGAAACTCGGCTCGACTCTAAAACGGTCAAGGTCGCTCAACTCTAGTGTTGATCAATGACATTTGTGAGGTTCTTCAAAACCATGAGTACTGCACCAAGATGGTGACTCTATTGTCAGTGTAACTATCCCGCTGCTTTGTCTATTAAAATGTTTACTGAAGAATCTCAAAGAGGAAGCTTTGAATGCTGAGCAGGTGGCTATGGAGCAAGATTTTACAGTGGCTGATACCACACAGCCCAGCCTCACAATATTTTCAGGCCACACTGGGTGATGACGAGGCATGGGAGGAGTTGGAGGAATAGGAGTTTTTAGTCTGCGCTACAGAGGGTACTCCAATCCCAGCTTCATGGCTGTCTAGCATGGATGGCCTGAAGAGGAGAAGGAGGTCATGAATGGTGAGGAGGAGAGGATGGTTAGTGTTCTTCCTGGTGAGGATACTGAAAGTTTGACTCTTTGTAGTCTGCACACACATGGCAGAATTCATGTCCAGATGCCTTTCCCAAGACCCTTGCGTGAAACACATTTTGTCCAACATGAAATCCTGGCTGTGCACCTTTGACTAGGGTTGAGCCGAATGGGTCGTTCATTTTCATAAGTCGCCGACTTTTGGCAAAGGCGGGTTTCATGAAACCCGACCCGATCCCTGTGTGGGGTCGGCCATGCGGTTTCAATGACGCGAAAAGCGCCATTTCTCAGCCAATGAAGGTGGACGCAGAGTGTGGGCAGTGTGATGACATAGGTCTCAGTCCCCACCATCTTAGAGAAGGGCATTGCAGTGATTGGCTTGCTTTTTGCGGCATCACAGGGGCTATAAAGGGGCGTTCCCGCCGACCGCCATCTTACTGCTGCTGATCTGAGCATAGGGAGAAGTTGCTGCCGCTTCGTCAGAAGCAGGGATAGCGTTAGGCAGAGTACATTAACCCCCAAACCGCTTGTGCGGTAGCGATTTCCACTGTCCAACGCCACCTTTTCTTAGGAGGGACAGTGGAGGCTACATTTTTTTTTCCTCAGCGCTGTAGCTCATTGGGCTGCCCTAGAAGGCTCCCTGATAGCTGCATTGCTGTTTGTACACCGCTGTGCAAACCAACTGCTTTTTTCAAAGCACAAATCCTGTTGCTCCTTCCTTTCTGCACAGCTATCTTGTTTGTTTGTCCACACTTTTGACTTTTTTGTGCAGCAGTCGACTCCTTGTTATTGCTGCCTGCCATACTTTGCTGAGATTACTGCAGAGAGATAGTAATTGTAGGACAGTCCCTTTTTTATTTTTTTTTGTTTCGTTATATCTCTTCAAGCCACTTTATGCCACAGAAAATATACTCTCATACAGTGGCCCAGATTTATTCACTAGTCTCCCTGAAGAAAAAAAAGGGTGCAGATTAAAATTGGCAAATCTGTATCAGTGGCAGTCCTGTGTGTGGCATCTGTGTCTCATTTTCTGGCACAGAAAACATACAGTCTAACAGTGGGCCTGATTTCTTGCCAATTCTCCCATAAATAAAAAAAAAAATAGTGGGAGATTAAGATTGGCAATTTTGCCTCAGTGCCAGTGCTGTGTGTGGCATCTGTCTTTAATTTTGTGCCACATTAAACCTAGTGTGTAATACTTGGCCAGATTTCTTTTAAATTCTCCCTGAAAAAAAAAAACAAATAGTGGGAGATTGAGATTGGCATTTCTGCTTCAGTGCCACTCCTGTGTGTGCCACCTGTCTCAAATTTTGTGCCACATTAAACCTAGTGTGTAATACTGGGCCAGATTTCTTTTAAATTCTCCCTGAAAAAAAAAATAGTGGGAGATTAAGATTGGCATTTCTGCTTCAGTGCCACTCCTGTGTGTGCCACCTTTCTCAAATTTTGTGCCACATTAAACCTAGTTTGTAATACTGGGCCAGATTTATTTTAAATTCTCCCTGAAAAAAAAAAATAGTGGGAGATTAAGATTGGCATTTCTGCTTCAGTGCCACTCCTGTGTGTGCCACCTTTCTCAAATTTTGTGCCACATTAAACCTAGTGTGTAATACTGGGCCAGATTTCTTTTAAATTCTCCCTGAAAAAAAAAATAGTGGGAGATTAAGATTGGCAATTCTGCCTCATTGCCAGTGCTGTGTTTGGCATCTGTCTCTAATTTTGTGCCACAGAACATATACTGTATAAGAGTGGGCCACATTTCTTCAATATTCTCCCAGAAAAAATAAAAAGGTGGAGATTTTTATTGGTAGTGTCTGCATCAGCGTCAGTCCTGTTAGTGGCATATCTGTCTGCCACTGAAGCTGTGTACTGTTATACATTGGGCCTGATTTTCCCTGCAGTCTCACCCTCCTATAAAGGGATATATAGATATCCAACAGAAGTTTGAGTTCACCTTGTAACTGGTCTTATAGTAACAAATACCGTTAGTTTGGTTACGTTTTTCAAACAATGAGGAAGTCTGGTGGAAGAGGTCGTGGCCGTGGGCGGTCATTGCCAGCTGGTAATGATGGTAGTGGTGGTGGAGCATCAGGTGGTCGTGGGAAAAGCAATATAGCACCTAAGTCTCGAGTTGTGGAGCCAGGTTCGTCGTCTGGCTACACAAGGCCTCGAACCAGAGGCGTAGCTAGGGTTTTGGCTCAGGGGGGCGAAGCTTCTGAGTGGGCCCCTAACCAGGTAACCTTGATTACAACTGGGTGACAGACCCTAAGGGTATGTGCACACATTCAGGTTTTTTCGCGGTTTTTTCATGGTAAAAACGCTATAAAAGCTCATTAACCCCTTTCTGCCATTAGACGTACTATTGCGTCCATGTGGGGTGGGCTTTACTTCCCAAGGACGCAATAGTACGTCATATGCGATCGGCAGCGCTCACGGGGGGAGCGCCGCCGATCGCGGCCGGGTGTCAGCTGTTTATCGCAGCTGACATCCGGCACTATGTGCCAGGAGCGGTCACGGACCGCCCCCGGCACATTAACCCCCGGCACACCGCGATCAAAGATGATCGCGATGTGCCGGCGGTGCAGGGAAGCACCGCGCAGGGAGGGGGCTCCCTGCGGGCTTCCCTGAGCCCCCCGCAGCAACGCGATGTGATCGCGTTGCTGCGAGGGTCTCACCTCCCTCCCTGCTCCCTCCAGCCCCGGATCCAAGATGGCCGCGGATCCGGGTCCTGCAGGGAGGGAGGTGGCTTCACAGAGCCTGCTCAGAGCAGGCACTGTGAAGCAGCCTGCACTCCTATCAGATCAGTGATCTGACAGAGTGCTGTGCAAACTGTCAGATCACTGATCTGTGATGTCCCCCCCTGGGACAAAGTAAAAAAGTAAAAAAAAAAAATTTCAAATGTGTAAAAAAAAATAAAAAAAAATATTCCAAAATAATGAAAAAAAAAAAAAAATATTATTCCCATAAATACATTTCTTTATCTAAATAAATAAAAAAAAACAATAAAAGTACACATATTTAGTATCGCCGCGTCCGTAACGGCCCGACCTATAAAACTGGCCCACTAGTTAACCCCTTCAGTAAACACCGTAAGAAAAAAAAAAAAAAAACGAGGCAAAAATCAACGCTTTATTATCATACCGCCGAACAAAAAGTGGAATAACACGCGATCAAAAAGACAAATATAAATAACCATGGTACCGCTGAAAACGTCATCTTGTCCCGCAAAAAACGAGCTGCCATACAGCATCATCAGCAAAAAATTAAAAAAGGTATAGTCCTGAGAATAAAGCGATGCAAAAATAATTATTTTTTCTATAAAATAGTTTTTATCGTATAAAAGCGCCAAAACATAAAAAAATTATATAAATGAGGTGTCGCTGTAATCGTACTGACCCGAAGAATAAAACTGCTTCATCAATTTTACCAAACGCGGAACGGTATAAACGCCTCCCCCAAAAGAAATTCATGAATAGCTGGTTTTTGGTCATTCTGCCTCACAAAAATCGGACTAAAAAGCGATCAAAAAATGTCACGTGCCCGAAAATGTTACCAATAAAAACATCAACTCGTCCCGCAAAAAACAAGACCTCACATGACTCTGTGGACCAAAATATAGAAAAATTATAGCTCTCAAAATGTGGTAACGCAAAAAATATTTTTTGCAATAAAAAGCGTCTTTCAGTGTGTGACGGCTGCCAATCATAAAAATCCGCTAAAAAACCCGCTATAAAAGTAAATCAAACCCCCCTTCATCACCCCCTTAGTTAGGGAAAAATTTAAAAAATGTATTTATTTCCATTTTCCCATTAGGGCTAGGGTTAGAGTTAGGGTTAGGGCTAGGGTTAGGGCTAGGGTTAGGGCTAGGGCTAGGGTTAGGGTTAGGGCTAGGGTTAGGGCTAGGGTTAGGGCTAGGGTTAGGGTTAGGGCTAGGGTTAGGGCTAGGGTTAGGGCTAGGGTTAGGGCTAGGGTTAGGGTTAGGGCTAGGGTTAGGGCTAGGGTTAGGGCTAGGGTTAGGGCTAGGGCTAGGGTTAGGGTTAGGGCTAGGGTTAGGGCTAGGGTTAGGATTAGGGTTAGGGCTAGGGCTACAGTTTGGGTTGGGGCTAAAGTTACAGTTAGGGTTTAGATTACATTTACGGTTGGGAATAGGGTTGGGATTAGGGTTAGGGGTGTGTCAGGGTTAGAGGTGTGGTTAGGGTTACTGTTGGGATTAGGGTTAGGGATGTGTTTGGATTAGGGTTTCAGTTATAATTGGGGGGTTTCCACTGTTTAGGCACATCAGGGGCTCTCCAAACGCGACATGGCGTCCGATCTCAATTCCAGCCAATTCTGCGTTGAAAAAGTAAAACAGTGCTTCTTCCCTTCCGAGCTCTCCCGTGTGCCCAAACAGGGGTTTACCCCAACATATGGGGTATCAGCGTACTCAGGACAAATAGGACAACAACTTTTGGGGTCCAATTTCTCCTGCTACCCTTGGGAAAATATAAAACTCGGGGCTAAAACATTTTTTGTGGGAAAAAAAAAGATTTTTTATTTTCACGGCTCTGCGTTATAAACTGTAGTGAAACACTTGGGGGTTCAAAGTTCTCACAACACATCTAGATTAGTTCCCTGGGGGGTCTAGTTTCCAATATGGGGTCACTTGTGGGGGGTTTCTACTGTTTAGGTACATTAGGGGTTCTGCAAACGCAATGTGACGTCTGCAGACCATTCCATCTAAGTCTGCATTCCAAATGGCGCTCCTTCCCTTCCGAGCTCTGCCATGCGCTCAAACGTTGGTTTCCCCCAACATACGGGGTATCAGCGTACTCAGGACAAATTGGACAACAACTTTTGGGGTCGAATTTCTCCTCTTACCCTCGGGAAAATACAAAACTGGGGGCTAAAAAATAATTTTGGGGGGAAAGATTTTTTTTTTTAATTTTCACGGCTCTGCGTTACAAACTGTAGTGAAACACTTGGGGGTTCAAAGCTATCACAACACATCTAGATGAGTTCCTTAGGGGGTCTAGTTTTCAAAATGGTGTCACTTGTGGGAGGTTTCTACTGTTTAGGTACATTAGGGGCTCTGCAAATGCAATGTGACACCTGCAGACCATTCCATCTAAGTCCTCATTCCAAATGGATCTCCTTCCCTTCCGAGCCCTCCCATGCGCCCAAACAGTGGTTCCCCCCCACATATAGGGTATCAGCGCACTCAGGACAAATTGGACAACAAATTGTGGGGTCGAATTTCTCCTGTTACCCTCGGGAAAATACAAAACTGGAGGCTAAAAAATAATTTTTGTGGGAAAAAATTTTTGTTTTATTTTTACGGCTCTCCATTATAAACTTCTGTGAAGCCCTTGGTGGGTCAAAGCGCTCAGCACACATCTAGATAAGTTCCTAAGGGGGTCTACTTTCCAAAATGGTGTCACTTGTGGGGGGTTTCTACTGTTTAGGTACATTAGGGGCTCTGCAAACGCAATGTGACACCTGCAGACCATTCCATCTAAGTCTGCATTCAAATGGCACTCCTTCCCTTCTGAGCCCTCCCATGTGCCCAAACAGTGGTTCCCCCCACATATGGTGTATCATCGCACTCAGGACAAATTGGGCAACAAATTTTGGGGTCCAATTTCTCCTGTTACCCTCAGGAAAATACAAAACTGGGGGCTAAAAAAATAATTTTTGTGGGAAAAATATTTTGTTTTATTTTTACGGCTCTGCATTATAAACTTCTGTGAAGCACTTGGTGGGTCAAAGTGCTCACCACACCTCTAGATAAGTTCCTTAGGGGGTCTACTTTCCAAAATGGTGTCATTTGTGGGGGGTTTCAATGTTTAGGCACATCAGTGGCTCTTCAAACGCAACATGGCGTCCCATCTCAATTCCTGTCAATTTTGCTTTGAAAAGTCAAACGGCGCTCCTTCCCTTCCGAGCTCTCCCATCCACCCAAACAGTGGTTTACCCCCACATATGGGGTATCAGCGTACTCAGGACAAATTGTACAACAACTTTTGGGGTCCAATTTCTTCTCTTACCCTTGGGAAAATAAAAAATTGGGGGCGAAAAGATAATTTTTGTGAAAAAATATGATTTTTTATTTTTACGGTTCTACATTATAAACTTCTGTGAAGCACTTGTTGGGTCAAAGTGCTCACCACACCTCTAGATAAGTTCCTTAGGGGGTCTACTTTCCAAAATGGTGTCACTTGTGGGGGGTTTCAATGTTTAGGCACATCAGTGGCTCTCCAAACGCAACATGGCGTCCCATCTCAATTCCTGTCAATTTTGCATTGAAAAGTCAAACGGCGCTCCTTCCCTTCCGAGCTCTCCCATCCGCCCAAACAGTGGTTTACCCCCACATATGGGCTATCAGCGTACTCAGGACAAATTGTACAACAACTTTTGGGGTCCAATTTCTTCTCTTACCCTTGGGAAAATAAAAAATTGGGGGCGAAAAGATAATTTTTGTGAAAAAATATGATTTTTTATTTTTACGGTTCTACATTATAAACTTCTGTGAAGCACTTGTTGGGTCAAAGTGCTCACCACACCTCTAGATAAGTTCCTTAGGGGGTCTACTTTCCAAAATGGTGTCACTTGTGGGGGGTTTCAATGTTTAGGCATATCAGGGGCTCTCCAAACGAAACATGGCGTCCCATCTCAATTCCAGTCAATTTTGCATTGAAAAGTCAAATGGCACTCCTTCGCTTCCGAGCTCTGCCATGCGCCCAAACAGTGGTTTACCCCCACATGTGGGGTATTGGCATACTCAGGACAAATTGTACAACAATGTTTGGGGTCCATTTTCTCCTGTTACCCTTGGTAAAATAAAACAAATTGGAGCTGAATTAAATTTTTTGTGAAAAAAAGTTAAATGTTCATTTTTATTTAAACATTCAAAAAATTCCTGTGAAGCACCAGAAGGGTTAATAAACTTCTTGAATATGGTTTTGAGCACCTTGAGGGGTGTAGTTTTTAGAATGGTGTCACACTTGGGTATTTTCTATCATATAGACCCCTCAAAATGACTTCAAATGAGATGTGGTCCCTAAAATAAAATGGTGTTGTAGAAATGAGAAATTGCTGGTCAACTTTTAACCCTTATAAATCCCTAACAAAAAAAAATTTTGGTTCCAAAATTGTGCTGATGTAAAGTAGACATGTGGAAAATGTTACTTATTAAGTATTTTGTGTGACATATCTCTGTGATTTAATTGCATAAAAATTCAAAGTTGGAAAATTGCGAAATTTTCATAATTTTCGCCAAATTTCCGTTTTTTTCAAAAATAAACGCAGGTACTATCAAATAATTTTTACCATTGTCATGAAGTACAATATGTCGCGAGAAAACAATGTCAGAATCACCAGGATCCATTGAAGCGTTCCAGAGTTATAACCTCATAAAGGGACAGTGGTCAGAATTGTAAAAATTGGCCCGGTCATTAACGTGCAAACCACCCTTGGGGGTAAAGGGGTTAAAAACGCATACATTATGCATCCTATCATTTAGAATGCATTCTGCATGTTTTGTGCACATGATGCGTTTTTTTCCGTGAAAAAAACGCATCGCGGTAAAAAAAGCAGCATGTTCATTAATTTTGCAGATTTTCTGCGTTTTTCTTGCTATTCTATGCATTTGGGAAAAACGCACAAAAAACGCACCAAAACGCGTAAAAACGCGTAAAAAAACGCATGAAAAACCTCGAAAAAAACGCATGCGGATTTCTGGCAGAAATGTCCGGTTTTTGTTAGGAAAATTTCTGCAAGAAATCCAGACATGTACACATACCCTAAGGGTTTTTGACGCGTTTTTTGTGCGTTTTTTCCCAAATGCATAGAATTGCAGAAAAAACGCAGAAAATCCGCAAAAATAATGAACATGCTCATTTTTTTACTGCGATGCATTTTTTTCACGGAAAAAAACACATCCATGTGCACAAAACATGCAGAATGCATTCTAAATGATAGAATGCACAATGTATGCATTTTTAATGAGTTTTTATAGCATCTTTAGCGCGAAAAAACCTGAACGTGTACACATGGCCTAATGGTGGAGGAGAACCTCAGCAGATGACAGCGCTGTTACTGAAGATAATCTACTATATAATTGTCTAAGGGTCACTTCGGTCTGTCCTGTCTGTCACGGTTATTCATTCGCTGATTGGTCTCGCCAGCTGCCTGTCATGGCTGCCGCGACCAATCAGCGACGGGCACAGTCCGGAAGAAAATGTCCGCTCCTTACTCCCTGCAGTCAGTGCCTGTCACCCGCATACTCCCCTCCGGTCACCACTAACACAGGGTTAATGCCGGCAGTAACGGACGGCGTTGTGCCGCGGGTAACGCACTCCGTTACCACCGCTATTAACCCTGTGTGTCCCCAACTTTTTACTATTGACGCTGCCTATGTGGCATCAATAGTAAAAAATCTAATGTTAAAAATAATAATAAAAAAAAACCCTGATATACTCACCCTCAGTAGTCGCTCGCGCCGGCTGCCATCTTCCGTTGCAGGTTCCGGTGGCAAAGATAGTATGGGAGAAGGACCTGCCATGACGTCACGGTCATGTGACCACGACGTCATCACAGGCCCTGCGCGCCTGCGCGAGAAGGACCTGCCATAACGTCACGGTCATGTGACCGCGACGTCCTCACTGGTCCTGCGCTCATACCAACCCTGGGACCGGAAGCTGCCGTGGACTACAAGGGGCCCTCGGAAAGGTGAGTATATGTTTATTTTTTATTTTTTAACCTGTGACAAACCTGGCTGGGCAATATACTACGTCACTGAGCAATATACTACGTAACTGGGCAATATACTACGTGGCTCTGTGCTGTATACTACGTCACTGGGCAATATACTACGTGGCTGCGCAATATATTACGTCTAGTGTTGAACGATACCGTCCGATACTTGAAAGTATCGGTATCGGATAGTATCGGCCGATACCCGAAAAGTATCGGATATCGCCGATACCGATATCCGATACCAATACAAGTCAATGGGACACTGTTGTGAATTCTGTGATCAAGCTCCCTCCTGTGGTCACAAGTGGTACTGCGGCTTCTGAGTTTCCTTCCTCAGGTGATGAGGTTAAGTCGTTAGGTGCTGCTCTATTTAACTCCACCTAGTGCTTTGATCCTGGCCTCCAGTCAATGTTCTAATATTGGTCTTGCTTCCTCCTGGATCATTCCTGTGGCCTGTCTGCTCAGCATAAGCTAAGTTCTGCTTGTGTTACTTTTGTTGCTATATTTTCTGTCCAGCTTGCTTTAATTTGTTTTTCTTGCTTGCTGGAAGCTCTGAGACGCAGAGGGAGCACCTCTGTACCGTTAGTCGGTGCGGAGGGTCTTTTTGCCCCTCTGCGTGGTTGTTTGTAGGGTTTTGTGTTGACCGCAAAGCAATCTTTCCTATCCTCGGTCTATTCAGTAAGTTGGGCCTCGATTTGCTAAATCTATTTCATCTCTGTGTTTGTACTTTCATCTTAACTCACAGTCATTATATGTGGGGGGCTGCCTTTTCCTTTGGGGAATTTCTCTGAGGCAAGGTAGGCTTATTTTTCTATCTTCAGGCCTAGCTAGTTTCTCAGGCTGTGCCGAGTTGCATAGGGAGTGTTAGGCGCAATCCACGGCTACCTCTAGTGTGGTGTGATAGGATTAGGGATTGCGGTCAGGAGAGTTCCCACGTCTCAGAGCTCGTCCTATGTTTTTTGCTTATTGTCAGGTCACTTTGTGTGCTCTGAACTTCAAGGACCATTGTGGTTCTGAATTACCTATTCATAACAGTACTGGAGGCCCAAAGTACTATGCTTCTCAATAGAGGGAAAAAAGAAGTTCTGAGACCATTTTTTTTTCTTTGCACTGTGTTTTGCCTTTTTTTTCCCCTAGACATTTGGGTGGTTCAGGACACAGGTGTGGTGATGGACATTAAAGGTCTGTCTTCATGTGTGGATCTTCTCACTGCAAGAGTACAAAATATTCAAGACTTTGTGGCTCAGAATTCTATGTTAGAACCAAGAATTCCTATTCCTGATTTGTTTTCTGGAGATAGAGCTAAATTTCTGAGTTTCAAAAATAATTGCAAACTGTTTCTGGCGTTGAAACCTCGCTCCTCTGGTGACCCAGTTCAACAAGTTAAGATCATTATTTCTTTATTACGTGGCGACCCTCAAGACTGGGCATTTTCCCTTGCGCCAGGAGATCCTGCATTATGTAATATTGATGCGTTTTTTCTGGCGCTCGGATTACTGTACGATGAACCTAATTCAGTGGATCAGGCAGAGAAAAATTTGCTGGCTCTGTATCAGGGTCAGGATGAGATAGAGATTTATTGTCAGAAGTTTAGAAAGTGGTCTGTGCTCACTCAATGGAATGAATGTGCTTTGGCAGCAATCTTCAGAAAGGGTCTCTCTGAAGCCCTTAAGGATGTCATGGTGGGATTTCCTATGCCTGCTGGTCTGAATGAGTCTATGTCTTTGGCCATTCAGATCGGTCGACGCTTGCGTGAGCGTAAATCTGTGCACCATTTGGCGGTATTATCTGAGCATAAACCTGAGCCTATGCAGTGCGATAGGACTTTGACCAGAGCTGAAAGGCAAGAACACAGACGTCAGAATGGGCTGTGTTTCTACTGTGGTGATTCCACTCATGCTATCTCCGATTGTCTTAAGCGCACTAAGCGGTTCGCTAAGTCTGCCACCATTGGTACGGTACAATCGAAATTTCCTTTGTCCGTTACTTTGATCTGCTCTTTGTCTTCCTATTCTGTCATGGCATTTGTGGATTCAGGCGCTGCCCTGAATTTGATGGACTTGGAGTTTGCTAGGCGCTGTGGGTTTGTCTTGGAGCCTTTGCAGTGTCTTATTCCATTGAGAGGAATTGATGCTACGCCTTTGGCCAAGAATAAGCCTCAGTATTGGACCCAGCTGACCATGTGCATGGCTCCTGCGCACCAGGAGGATATTCACTTTCTGGTGTTGCAAAATCTGCATGATGTGGTCGTGTTGGGGTTGCCATGGCTACAAGTCCATAACCCAGTATTAGATTGGAAATCAATGTCTGTGTCCAGCTGGGGTTGTCAGGGGGTACATGGTGATGTTCCATTTCTGTCTATCTCATCATCCACCCCTTCTGAGGTCCCAGAGTTCTTGTCTGATTACCGGGATGTATTCGATGAGCCCAAGTCCAATGCCCTACCTCCGCATAGGGATTGTGATTGTGCTATCGAGTTGATTCCTGGTAGTAAGTTTCTTAAGGGTCGACTGTTTAATTTATCTGTACCTGAGCACGCCGCTATGCGGAGTTATGTAAAAGAAGATTTAGAGAAGGGTCATATTCGCCCGTCGTCATCGCCATTGGGAGCAGGGTTCTTTTTTGTGGCCAAGAAGGATGGTTCGCTGAGACCTTGTATTGATTACCGCCTTCTAAATAAAATCATGGTCAAATTTCAGTACCCCTTGCCGCTGCTATCTGATTTGTTTGCTCGGATTAAGGGGGCTAGTTGGTTCACCAAGATAGATCTTCGTGGTGCATATAATCTTGTGCGTATTAAACGGGGTGATGAATGGAAAACTGCATTTAATATGCCCGAGGGCCATTTTGAGTACCTAGTTATGCCATTCGGACTTGCCAATGCTCCATCAGTATTTCAGTCCTTTATGCATGACATCTTCCGAGAGTACCTGGATAAATTCCTGATTGTATACTTGGATGATATTTTGGTCTTCTCGGATGATTGGGAGTCTCATGTGAAGCAGGTCAGAATTGTGTTCCAGGTCCTGCGTGCTAATTCTTTGTTTGTGAAGGGATCAAAGTGTCTCTTTGGTGTTCAGAAGGTTTCATTTTTGGGGTTCATTTTTTCCCCTTCTACTATCGAGATGGACCCTGTTAAGGTCCAGGCCATTTATGATTGGACTCAGCCGACATCTCTGAAGAGTCTGCAAAAGTTCCTTGGCTTTGCTAATTTTTATCGTCGCTTCATCTGTAATTTCCCTAGTATTGCTAAACCATTGACCGATTTGACCAAGAAGGGTGCTGATGTGGTCAATTGGTCTTCTGCTGCTGTGGAAGCTTTTCAAGAGTTAAAGCGTCGTTTTTCTTCTGCCCCTGTGTTGTGTCAACCAGATGTTTCGCTTCCGTTCCAGGTTGAGGTTGATGCTTCTGAAATTGGAGCTGGGGCTGTTTTGTCACAAAGAGTTGCTGATTGCTCGGTGATGAAGCCATGCGCCTTCTTTTCCAGGAAGTTTTCGCCTGCTGAGCGAAATTATGATGTTGGCAATCGAGAGTTGCTGGCCATGAAGTGGGCATTCGAGGAGTGGCGTCATTGGCTTGAAGGAGCTAAGCATCGCGTGGTGGTCTTGACTGATCACAAGAACTTGACTTATCTCGAGTCTGCCAAACGGTTGAATCCTAGACAGGCTCGTTGGTTGCTGTTTTTCTCCCGTTTTGACTTTGTGGTTTCGTACCTTCCGGGTTCTAAAAATGTGAAGGCGGATGCTCTGTCTAGGAGTTTTGTGCCCGACTCTCCGGGTTTATCTGAGCCGGCGGGTATCCTCAAAGAGGGAGTAATTGTGTCTGCCATCTCCCCTGATTTGCGGCGGGTGCTGCAAAAATTTCAGGCTAATAAACCTGATCGTTGCCCAGCGGAGAAACTGTTTGTCCCTGATAGGTGGACGAATAAAGTTATCTCTGAGGTTCATTGTTCGGTGTTGGCTGGTCATCCTGGAATCTTTGGTACCAGAGATTTAGTGGCTAGATCCTTTTGGTGGCCGTCTCTGTCGCGGGATGTGCGTTCTTTTGTGCAGTCCTGTGGGATTTGTGCTCGGGCTAAGCCCTGCTGTTCTCGTGCCAGTGGGTTGCTTTTGCCCTTGCCGGTCCCGAAGAGGCCTTGGACACATATCTCTATGGATTTTATTTCGGATCTCCCCGTCTCTCAAAAAATGTCGGTCATTTGGGTAGTTTGTGATCGCTTCTCTAAGATGGTCCATTTGGTACCCTTGTCTAAATTGCCTTCCTCCTCTGATTTGGTGCCGTTGTTCTTCCAGCATGTGGTTCGTTTACATGGCATTCCAGAGAACATCGTTTCTGACAGAGGTTCCCAGTTTGTTTCGAGGTTTTGGCGAGCATTTTGTGCTAGGATGGGCATTGATTTGTCTTTTTCCTCAGCTTTCCATCCTCAGACAAATGGCCAAACTGAACGAACCAATCAGACCTTGGAAACATATCTGAGATGTTTTGTTTCTGCTGATCAGGATGATTGGGTGTCCTTTTTGCCATTGGCTGAGTTCGCCCTTAATAATCGGGCCAGCTCGGCTACCTTGGTTTCGCCGTTTTTCTGCAATTCTGGGTTCCATCCTCGTTTCTCTTCAGGGCAGGTTGAGTCTTCGGACTGTCCTGGTGTGGATACTGTGGTGGACAGGTTGCAGCGGATTTGGACTCATGTAGTGGACCATTTGACCTTGTCTCAGGAGAAGGCTCAACGTTTCGCTAATCGCAGACGCTGTGTGGGTCCCCGACTTCGTGTTGGGGATTTGGTTTGGTTGTCATCTCGTTATATTCCTATGAAGGTTTCCTCTCCTAAGTTTAAGCATTGTTTCATTGGTCCGTATAGGATTTCTGAGGTTCTTAATCCTGTGTCTTTTCGTTTGACCCTTCCAGATTCTTTTTCCATCCATAACGTATTCCATAGGTCATTGTTGCGGAGATACGTGGCACCTATGGTTCCATCTGTTGATCCTCCTGCCACGGTTTTGGTGGAGGGGGAGTTGGAGTATATAGTGGAGAAGATTTTGGATTCTCGTGTTTCGAGACGGAAACTCCAGTATCTGGTTAAGTGGAAGGGTTATGGTCAGGAAGATAATTCCTGGGTCTTTGCCTCTGATGTCCATGCTGCCGATCTTGTTCGTGCCTTTCATATGGCTCATCCTGGTCGGCCTGGGGGCTCTGGTGAGGGTTCGGTGACCCCTCCTCAAGGGGGGGGGTACTGTTGTGAATTCTGTGATCAAGCTCCCTCCTGTGGTCACAAGTGGTACTGCGGCTTCTGAGTTTCCTTCCTCAGGTGATGAGGTTAAGTCGTTAGGTGCTGCTCTATTTAACTCCACCTAGTGCTTTGATCCTGGCCTCCAGTCAATGTTCTAGTATTGGTCTTGCTTCCTCCTGGATCATTCCTGTGGCCTGTCTGCTCAGCATAAGCTAAGTTCTGCTTGTGTTACTTTTGTTGCTATATTTTCTGTCCAACTTGCTTTAATTTGTTTTTCTTGCTTGCTGGAAGCTCTGCGACGCAGAGGGAGCACCTCTGTACCGTTAGTCGGTGCGGAGGGTCTTTTTGCCCCTCTGCGTGGTTGTTTGTAGGGTTTTGTGTTGACCGCAAAGCAATCTTTCCTATCCTCGGTCTATTCAGTAAGTCGGGTCTCGCTTTGCTAAATCTATTTCATCTCTGTGTTTGTACTTTCATCTTAACTCACAGTCATTATATGTGGGGGCTGCCTTTTCCTTTGGGGAATTTCTCTGAGGCAAGGTAGACTTATTTTTCTATCTTCAGGCCTAGCTAGTTTCTCAGGCTGTGCCGAGTTGCATAGGGAGCGTTAGGCGCAATCCACGGCTACCTCTAGTGTGGTGTGATAGGATTAGGGATTGCGGTCAGCAGAGTTCCCACGTCTCAGAGCTCGTCCTATGTTTTTTGCTTATTGTCAGGTCACTTTGTGTGCTCTGAACTTCAAGGTCCATTGTGGTTCTGAATTACCTATTCATAACAGGACTCCAAGTATCGGAAGGTATTCTGATGGCTCCCAGGGTCTGAAGGAGAGGAAACTCTCCTTCAGGCCCTGGGATCCATATTAATGTGTAGAATAAAGAATTAAAATAAAAAATATTGATATATTCACCTCTCCGGCGGCCCCTGGACATCACGCGGGTAACCGGCAGACTTCTTTGTTTAAAATGAGCGCGCTTAGGACCTGAGGAATGACGTCGTGGCTTCTGATTGGTCGCGTGCCGCCCATGTGACCGCGACGCGACCAATCAGAAGCCGCGACGTCATTCCTCAGGTCCTAAATTCCTAGAATGAGGAGTTTAGTGCCTGAGAATGACGTCGCGGCTTCTGATTGGTCGCGTCGCGGTCACATGGGCGGCACGCGACCAATCAGAAGCCGCGACGTCATTCCTCAGGTCCTAAACACGCTCATTCTAGGAATTTAGGGCCTGAGGAATGACGTCGCGGCTTCTGATTGGTCGCGTCGCGGTCACATGGGCGGCACGCGACCAATCAGAAGCCGCGACGTCATTCCTCAGGTCCTAAACACGCTCATTCTAGGAATTTAGGGCCTGAGGAATGACGTCGCGGCTTCTGATTGGTCGCGTCGCGGTCACATGGGCGGCACGCGACCAATCAGAAGCCGCGACGTCATTCCTCAGGTCCTAAACGCGCTCATTTTAAACAAAGAAGCCTGCCGGTTACCCGCGGTGATGTCCAGGGGCCGCCGGAGAGGTGAATATATCAATATTTTTTATTTTAATTCTTCATTTTACACCTCACTATGGATCCGATACCGATACCCGATACCACAAAAGTATCGGATCTCGGTATCGGAATTCCGATACCGCAAGTATCGGCCGATACCCGATACTTGCGGTATCGGAATGCTCAACACTAATTACGTCACTAAGCAATATACTACGTAACTGGCCAATATACCACGTGGCTGGGCAATATACTACGTCACTGGGCAATATTCTACGTGGTTGGACAATATACTACATGGCTGGGCAATATACTACGTGGCTGGGCAATATACTACGTGGCTGGGCAATATACTACGTGGACATGCATATCCTAGAATACCCGATGCGTTAGAATCGGGCCACCATCTAGTCTCTATATAACGACCAACATGGATATTACCGCCATATGGTCAGTGGTAGATACTAGCCCTACAGAACATATAAGAGATCACAGCACAGATACAGATAATGTCTTACCGCTGACGTTCTTTCTGATGGAGTCGTCACTTTTCCGTCTTTTCCATCTGGCCCAGACCGACATGACAACTTCCTCCAGCAATGACTCGGCTGCAGAGAATACAACAAAGACACATTTCACTTCTCATATTCCAGCGGCATCACCATCTATTCCCAACCTGCACAAACTCCTCATCCTGCCGATACCCCAATACTGAGCCGCTGCTGCCATATGTGACCCTATTTCTGCCCCTGATACCCCAATACTGAGCTGCTGGTTCCGTATGTGTCCCTATTACTGCACTTGATACCCCAATAATGAGCCGCTGCTGCCGTATGTGTCCCTATTACTGCCCCTGATACCCCAATACTGAGCTGCTGGTGCCGTATTTGTCCCTATTACTGCACCTGATATCCCAATACTGAGCCGCTGCTGCCGTATGTGTCCCTATTACTCCCCCTGAAGCCCCAATACTGAGCCGCTGCTGCCGTATGTGTCCCTATTACTGCACCTGATACCTCAATACTGAGCCGCTGCTGCCGTATGTGTCCCTATTACTGCCGCTGCTGTGTGGTTCTGTGTGCCCTCTAAATTCTAAGGCACCCCTCTATAATATAGCAATGCCAGGTGCAAGTGCCCTAGAAAACAGTGCCCATATTTTGCCCCCTAGAAAGTAATAATGCCCTGTGTGCCCCTTTGACAGACACAGTAACCTGAGTTCCACTATAACAATAAGTGCCCACTTTACATTTAATAATGTCCCGAGTCTCCCCTGTACAGCTCCCCTATCCACAGTATGATGCTGTCTTATACACAGTATACTGACCCCTTAGTAGCCTCCAAACTATTTGATGACTCCAACACTGTAATTCAAACACTGTATGATGCCCCTCTAGATAGCCTCCATATAGTATAATGCACCAGATTGTCCTCAATATAGTATAATGCACCAGATAGTCCTCAATATAGTATAATGTACCAGATAGTCCTCAATATAGTATAATGCACTTCCCATAGGCCTACTCTATATTGTATAACGCACCCCCCATAGGCAGACTCTATAACACAAGGCAGCAGCCATAGGCAGACCCTATAGTATAAAAGGTAGCACACCACAGGCTAACCCTGTAGTACAAAGCAGCACCCCTATAGGCAGACCCTGTACTATAAGGCAGCACCCCCATAGGCAGACCCTGTACTATAAGGCAGCACCCCTATAGGCAGACCCTGTAATATAAGACAGCATGCCCATAGACAGACCCTGTACTATAAGGCAGCACCCCTATAGGCAGACCCTGTAGTATAAGGCAGCACCTCCATAGGCAGACCCTGTACTATAAGGCAACACCCCTATAGGCAGACCCTGTACTATAAGGCAGCACCCCTATAGGCAGACCCTGTAGTGTAAGACAGTACCCATATAGGCAGATCCTGTAGTATAAGGCAGCACCCCCCATAGGCAGACCCTGTAGTATAAGGCAGACCTCCCATAGGCAGACCCTGTAGTATAAGGCAGACCCCCCATAAGCAGACCCTGTAGCATTAGGCAGACCCCTCATAGGCAGACCCTGTAGTATTAGGCAGACCCCCCATAGGAAGACCCTGTAGCATTAGGCATACCTCCCATAGGCAGATCCTATAGTATTAGGCAGACCCCCATAGGCAGATCCTGTAGTATAAGGCAGACCCCCCATAGACATACCCTGTAGCATTAGGCAGGCCCCCCTAGGCAGACCCTGTAGTATAAGACAGACTCCCCATAGTCAGACCCTGTAGCATTAGGCAGACCCCCCCATAGGCAGACCCTGTAGTTTTATTCTCAGACCCCCATAGGCAGACCCTGTAGTATAAGGCAGACCCCCCACAGGCAAACCCTGTAGTATTAGGCAGACCCCCATAGGTAGACCCTGTAGCATTAGGCAAACCCTGTAGTATTGGGCAGACCCCCTTAGGCAAACCCTGTAGTATAAGGCAGACCCCCCATAGGCAGACCCTGTAGTATTAGGCAGACCCCTAGAGACAGACCCTGTAGTATAAGGCAGACCCCCATAGGCAGATCCTGTAGTATTAGGCAGACCCTCCATAGGCAGACCCTGTAGTATAAGGCAGACCCCCCATAGGCAGATCCTGTAGTATTAGGCAGACCCCCCATAGCCAGACCCTGTAGTATTAGGCAGACGCCCAATTGGCAGACCCAGTAGCATTAGGCAGACCCCCATATGCAGATCCTGTAGTATTATTCTCAGATCCCCCATAGGCAAACCCTGAATTATAAGGCAAACCCCCCCACAGGCAGACCCTGTAGTATTAGGCAGACCCCCCATAGGCAGACCATGTAGCATTAGGCAGACCTTGTAGTATCAGGCAGACCCCCCATAGGCAAACCCTGTAGTATTAGGCAGACCCCTCATAGGCAGACCCTGTAGTATAAGGCAGACCCCCCATAGGCAGATCCTGTAGTATTAGGCAGACCCCCCCATAGGCAGATTCTGTACTATAAGGCAGCACCCCTTAAAAAAATAAATACTCTCTTCTCTTCTTTCTGGTTCCTGTGCTGCTCTGAGCTCCAGCTCATCCCCTGACAGCAGGCACCAGGCACTGACGTCATCGCACCCCCTGTCCGTCAGACGCTGACAGGGGGATGATGGGAGAAGGAGCGGAGCGCTCCTTCCCTCATCATTGCGGTCAGCTGTATCGGCTAAGTTACAGTTACAGTAGGGTCACTCAGGTTGGGCCCCCTCAGAGCACTGGGCCCGGGGTGCCCGCACCCTCTGCTTCCCCGATAGCTACGCTACTGATTATAAGGAAACACAATAAGATACACTTGGGGATGTTGCAAAAATGGAAGCTGGGAAGGACTCAGAGTAAAAATGAGTGTTCCATAGGACCAATGAGTATCATACTTAATCATTGTGTTATTTCTCATGGCTTTTAAACAAAAATGGAAGCTGGTGCATTTAGGCGGGCTGCGTTGTGGGAATGAAGAGCCTTGGGATTCCGAAACGGTTTTTATTAATACCAACGCATTTCTGCACCGGAGCGGCACCTTTCTCAAGGTATAAAAACTAAGTGAGTTATTATCATTATAGGGGAAGCAAATGAGGCATAATAATAAAAATAATAATAATAATAATAATAATAATAATAATAATAATAATAATAATGAAAAGATCAAAAAGCACAAAATATGAACGGCACTAGGTGTTATCGCAGCAGGCGGTGTAGCCGCAGCCTGAGGATTCCACTGCAAGACTCCTATAGCACGTATATAGTCTGCAATGTTTGGGTGGTGCTCAGCATAAAAAGCAGTGAACAAATATCCAAAGAGAAAAAGGAAAATGCGGCACTCACCCAGGTAGATTGCGAATCAAAGTCCTTTATTCATCATAACGTAACAACGGACATAGTAAGGAGAGGCGGCTAGGAGAGATCAGCGGTGCGGGGAGAAAGAGCAGGACTACGATCGTTTCGCGCTTGTGCGCTTCCACGGGTCCAACGGGCTGGACCCGTGGAAGCGCACAAGCGCGAAACGATCGTAGTCCTGCTCTTTCTCCCCGCACCGCTGATCTCTCCTAGCCGCCTCTCCTTACTATGTCCGTTGTTACGTTATGATGAATAAAGGACTTTGATTCGCAATCTACCTGTGTGAGTGCCGCATTTTCCTTTTTCTCTTTGGATAATAATGAAAAGCACAGGGGTGTATATATTATTATAAAGTGGTGTGGGGTCATTATTATATAGGTTCAAGGGGGAGTATTATTAAATGAGGCACAGGGGAATTATTATAAGGCAACATAAAGGGACATTATTACTGTATAGTGCTGTATACTTGTAAGGAGGCACAAGGGAACATTATTATTATGAGGGGGCACAGGGGAATGTTATTTCTATAGGCTGCTGTATAACTGTAAGGAGGCTTGGGGGAGCATTAGTACTATGAGGAAGTACAGAGGGAATATTATTACTGTGTAGGGGCACAGAGGGGGCATTTTTATTGTGTGGGGCACAATAGGAGATTGCTATTAATATATGGGTCAAAGAAGGGGCATTATCACTGTCTAAAGCATTGTTAGTACTATATGGCTTGTGTAGAATTTGTAGAATTTGAGGAAGGTCCTGGAAAAGCAGCAAGTCAAGGATGTATGTGTGTTACATTTTACAGGGACAAATTATAGCTGGAAGAAAATTTTCATGGTGGTCTGGGTAAAATGGAAAAGATGAGGGAAAATTATTATGGCAATCAGCGAGAACATCACTAGTGAAAACTTGTACATTACACATATACAGTGGGGAAAAAAAGTATTTAGTCAGCCACTAATTGTGCAAGTTCTTACACTTAAAACGATGAGAGAGGCCTGTAATTGACATCATAGGTAGACCACAACTATGAGAGTCAAAATGTGAAAAGAAATCCAGAAAATCACTTTGTCTGACTTGGCAAGATATATTTCGCAAATTAGGGTGGAAAATAAGCATTTGGTCATTAACAAAAGTTAATTTCAATATTTTGTTATATATCCTTTGTTGGCAATGACAGAGGTCAAATGTTTTCTGCAAGTTTTCACAAGGTTGGCACACATTGTTGGTGGTATGTTGGCCCGTTCCTCCATGCAGATCTCCTCTAGAGCAGTGATGTTTAGGGTCTGTCACTGGGCAACACTGACTTTCAACTCCCTCCAAAGGTTTTCTATGGGGTTGAGATCTGGAGACTGGCTAGGCCACTGCAGGTCCTTCATATGCTTCTTACGAAGCCACTCCTTTGTTGCCCTGGTGGTGTGCTTGACATCATTATCATGCTGAAAGACCCATCCATGTTTCATCTTCAATGCCCTTGCTGATGGAAGGAGGTTTGTGCTCAAAATCTCACGATATATGATTCCATTCTTTCTTTCATGTACACAGATCAGTCATCCTGGTCCTTTTGCAGAGAAACAGCCCCAAAGCATGATGTTAGTACCCCCATGCTTCACAGTAGCTATGGTACTCTTTGGAGGCAACTCAGCATTCTGTCTCATCAAAACGTAGCAAGTTATGTTTCTGCGATGCCCGCTAGGGCTGTGGGGTTCTCAGAACCGGGTTGGATGATCCTTAAAGGGGCGGTCATGGCAGCAGTGACCTGGTCCGTGGCCCTGGGCACACAATAAAAGGGGATGAGGGAAAGTTTGCAGGAAATAAGGGAAATCGTTCGTGATGCCATCTGTGGTATTTGGCTATAAATGGCTGACGCTGCTTAAGGAGAGACCGCTGGGGCCAATGTTGATGCAGCTGGAATGGTTTTGATCTCCACAGGCAGAGTGGTGGCCCCAGGGCTACCAGGACAGTCTATGAGGGGTTGTGAAAGTTGAAGTGCCAGAATGATTGAAGGACACAGTGGCTGTAGTTTCTTTACCTTTTATTGCTGATGCAGTACAGGGCAATGGTGACCGGTGATCTTGGAGGTCTAGGCAGCCTGGAAGCATTTCAGGACCCACCCAGCCAGGTGGATTTGGAGGCCTTCCCTCTGCGCTGCTCCCTAGGCCCTTGATGCCTTATGCTCTATTCAAGTACCTCTCTGAATCTGTCCCTTAAGTGGAACACTACCCGCATGTCAGGCAGCTCGAGCCTGTTCCAGGTGTCACTCCCTCGTGGTGACTCCGGGCTCTAGGTTGCTGCTGGGCCTTCGGGTGTCAGTGGTGGCCAGGAGACCTGCAATTTCCTGTCCTCTGGATTCAGTTGCTGGGCATGCAGTCCCCACACAACCACGGAATCCGGTGGCCAGTCCTTTAAACTAAGTCCTGGGGTGAGCTCAGTCACAGCTCCACTCCCAGGCTCTCCTCACTTCTTGCCTCCTATTCCTTCACTGTCCCTCACACACACTTTCACACACACACACTTTTCAGGGAAGTTCCCCTGAAACCAGGTTTAGAGCTCTCCCTTCTGGTCTGGAGTCAGGAAAGGTGTTGCATGCTGTGTTACCTGTTAAGGGGATCCCTCTTGCTTCCAGGCATGGCATCGCTCCCTGAGAGGGAGGCAATGCCATTGTGGCAACCGAACCCCTGGGGTGCCACATTTCTACCAAACAGTTCTACTTTGGTTTCATCAGACCATATGACAGTCTCCCAATACTCTTCTGGATAATCCAAATGCTCTCTAGCAAACTTCAGATGGGCCCAGACATGCATTGGCTTAAGCAGGGGGGCACATCTGGCACTGGAAGATCTGAGTCCCTGATGGTGTAGTGTGTTACTGATGGTAACCTTTTGTTATGATGGTCCCAGCTCTATGCAGGTCATTCACTAGCCCCCCCGTGTGGTTCTATGATTTTTGCTAACCGTTCTTGTGATCATTTTGACCCCACAGGGTGAGATCTTACGTGGAGCCCCAGTTCGAGGGAGATTATCAGAAAGTCTTGTATGCAGGGCCGGCTCCAGGTTTTCGAGGGCCCCGGGTGAAAGAGTCTCAGTGGGCCCCCCCCCCCCCCCTTTAACACATACCCCGATTTATGTTGCACAGATACGGCAGAGAAATGTATAGTACAATGCCAGATTTCACTTCTTACATGAGTGACAGCTATTGTAAATTCTGCAGTGTATATATACAGGACAGGAGGAGTGGTACTGTGCAGTGTATATATACAGGAGGAAAGGTGCTGTGCAGTGTATACATACAGGAGGAAAGGTGCTGGGCAGTGTATATATAGGACAGGAGGAAAGGTGCAGTGAATATATACAGGAGAGGTGCTGTGCAGTGTATATATACAGGAGGAAAGGTGCTGTGCAGTGTATATATACAGAAGGAGTGGTACTGTGCAGTGTATATATACAGGAGGAGTGGTACTGTGCAGTGTATATATACAGGGGGAGAGGTACTGTGCAGTGCATATATACAGGAGGAAAGGTGCTGTGCAGTGTATATATACAGGAGGAAAGGTGCTGTGCAGTGTACATATACAGGAGGAAAGGTGCTGTGCAGTGTACATATACAGGAGGAGCGGTACTGTGCAGTGTATATATACAGGGGGAGAGGTGCTGTGCAGTGTATATATACAGGAGGAGCGGTACTGTGCAGTGTATATATACAGGGGGAGAGGTGCTGTGCAGTGTATATATACAGGAGAGGTGCTGTGCAGTGTCGTGAGCAGGGCGTTGTTGTATCAGAAAATCTTTTCTGTTTTGAGTTTTTCTATGAAACAAAGACTTTTCTACATAAACAACATTGTTTGGTTTTGCGGCCCTAACAGATCTGTGCTACAAAGTAACAGGCGGCTCGGGCATTAATGAGGGACCTGATGCTGAATCCTTTCCACAAACCCTAATGACCCAATTAGTGCCCTATCATTAGAAGCTCATTAAACGCCTCCCTGTCCCGAGCAGTCATGTACAGTATGGGGGAATCCTGCAGCCCACCCCCTGACTGCTCCATACCATACACTGCCCTCTGTCGCGCTCACTATTATCCTGTGCATTTCTCCTTCATCGTTACCCCATGTTACACTTGGCACCCCCCACTACAGAGTAGCAGGGCAGCCAATGTCACAGGTCACCCCCTCCCAGACCCTAATGGCAGCAGGAAATGTCTGCTCCTCTATTGGGTTGGAACCTGATTTAATCAAGGAATAATGTGGATTTGTTGCCGGTAGCTGCAGGGGAAGGGTTAAGTGATGCCATGTCCTTGGTGGGAGCAGTGGCAGCTGCTGGGAGCAGTGGCAGCTGCTGGGACCTGGACAGACACAACCAATGCTGCTGTGACTGCACAGTGTGACCTGGAGGAGAGAAGCTGAGACTCTGGAGCAGAAATCACCCACATGCCAGCACTGGGCAGAGTCCCTCCAGTCACCAGCCTGGGGCCACGGGGCCCCAACGTACAGCCCACAGCTCAGTTTTATCCATGGCAGCAACTCCCCTTCCTCCTGGCATCTGGTTAACCCCATTTATGCGGGTTGGATTGTTATCTTTAAGGTTCAGCAACAACCTTCATACAGATGGGAAGGGGTTAAGCTTCTTCCTACCCCACTGGTGCAGGTTTGGTGCAGCATGCATGTATTCTGGGAGAGCTGGGTGGCTGCAGGTTGCAGGCTGCACCCCACCAGCTGCTCCTCCAGACACCACCCACATTTTTAGGCAGCGGAGACAGACAGCAGCAGACTGAGCCATAAGACCAACTGCAATCACTGCTGGATACCTTTGCACTCACTCAGGCACTGGTAGGAGCTCCTCCGGAATCTGCCTGATAAGTTCAGCTCAGCCCTGCAGCCAGTCAGGGGCGGAGAGCAGAGCAGAGAACGTGCTCTCTCCACCCACAAACAATGTCACACTGGCTGCCTTCTCTTAACCCCTATGTGTGCCTGTCTGGCTGCACTGAGTGAGTGAGAAGATGCTTGTGTCAGAGCTGGCACATAGGGGTTAATAGAACGCAGCCAGCAGTGACTTTGCGGGCGGAGAGAGCATGTTCTCCTGCTCTGCTCTCCCAGCTGTATCTATGACAGCATGAGTGGGCCCCCCTCTCTCCCCAGGGCCCCGGCATTTGCCCAGTTGCGCCGGGTGCTGACGCCGGCCCTGCTTGTATGTCTTCCATTTTCTTATTATTGCTTCCACAGTTGATTTCATCACACCAAGCTGCTTGCCTATTGCAGCTTCAGTCTTCCCAGCCTGGTGCAGGGCTACAATTTTGTTTTTGGTGTCCTTCGTTCTTTCGTCTTCACCATAGTGGAGTGTGACTGTTTGATGAAGTTGAGGACAGGTGTATTTTATATTGATAATAAGTTCAAACAGGTGCCATCACTACAGGTAATGAATGGAGGACAGAGGAGCCTCTTAAAGAAGAAATTACAAGTCTTTGAGAGCCAGAAATCTTGTATGTTTTTAGGTGACCAAATACTTATTTTCCACCCTAATTTGCAAAATAAATGTTGCCAAATCAGACAAGGTGATTTTCTGTATTTGTTTTCTCATATTCACTCAAATAGTTGTGGTCTACCTATGATGGTAATTACAGGCCTCTCTCATCTTTTTAAGTAGGAGAACTTGCAAAACTGGTGGCTAGCTAAATACTTTTTCCCCACTGTATATGGTTGCAGAGCACTGGTACAGAACTAATATAACCATTATATGGTCACTGTATGGTGGTGATATCAGTCCAGGCTTTGGTGAAAGGTTCTCCAGGCTTGCAGTCAAAGTCTGTAGTCACTCTACGTGCAGTATTATGATTATTCAATCTTATATATCGATATTATTGGTATTATTAGAAAAATTAGTCTTGTACGCTCGTAGTAAATCTTGATTTCCCCAAGGTAGGGTGATATTAGTGATAGATTTCCCCATCTGGGTCTCAGGGGCGGAGACAGCATGGACATGTGTGCTTTCAAATGCCTGGTCTGAATTTCAATTGCAGTTCGTCCCTGGGTTTTATGTTATTTGGAGATAGGGTTAACATTTTCTGTCAGATATGGTCAATTTTTTCTGTGAAATAAGTGGCCATGTTTTCAGCTCTGAGGTTTGTGATAAAGGTCTGCACTGAGAAGGAATTGAAAAATGTTGTCTTGGATTGTTTGAATAGTGAAATGATAAAGGCAGTTAAAGTAGGCATTTGTTTGGCAACGTGTAATGCAAAGATATATAGTTATTAGTGATGAGCAAGTATGCTCATTACTCGAGAATTCCGAGCATGCTTGGGTGATCTCCGAGTATTTTGGGCCCTCGGAGATTTAGTATGTGTCGCCGCAGCTGCATGATTTATGGCTGCTAGACAGCCTGAACACATGTGGGGATTCCCAAACAAACAGGCAATCCCCACATGTATTCAGGCTGTCTAGCAGCCACAAATCATGCAGCTGCGGCGACACAAACTAAATCCCCGAGCACGCCCAAAATATTCGGAGATCACCCAAGCATGCTCGGAATTCTCGAGTAACAAGCATACTCACTCATCACTAATAATTATATATTTTCATCATGAACTTTAAATGGATGAAGTCTTTTGCCGAAAATGTTCTTACAACGGAAAGGCGACATTTTATAAACTTTTCAAATAAAATAAAAAATTAAGCAAACACTGCATAGAGAAAGATGAAAATCATGCATTGTGATGAACTAATACTTTGTACTAGATACAGAGGAGATTTTAGCTTTGGGGCAAAACTATTTAATAATGAAGTTTCTCTAATGAATAGATTCTGCTGTAGATCATCTTTGTGATCTTGTGTTTCTAATTTCACATGTTTTGGTTTCTGTTGCAGGTCATTGTTCAATTATAGAAATGCTGATTACATTACAATTAATACTTGCTGGTGCAGAACATCAAAAGTCATACCTACACACAAGATGAGACAACCAGTGCAGTAGTAATTAGTATTATTTCTAAACTTTGTGTCCTAATTTACACTTCAGTCTTGGATCTGTATTTTTCATCCATATTTTGAAGCCATAATCAGGAGTGGCTTCAAAAAGAAGGAAATGTAAACTTTTAAATTAAATATTTGCTGTGTTTTAGCTTACAAAAAAGATAAAAAATACTGATCCGTTACTGAAGTGTGAGCGAGACCTTAAAAGGGTTCTCTGGGCTGAGCCTACATTTCTTCAGTGCATCAATCACACTGCAGACAGATGAATCCTGACAGTGTGCATTATACACAAAGTCAGGACACCAATTTTTTCCCTACTCAAGCGATCATCACTAGAGATAAGCGAACATATTCGGAAAACGGTCACCAATCTCAAATTAATCACGAACGTAGTTCATTCGATTCATGTTTGGATTCCCGAGCACTTTCCCAAAAAAGTCTGTAAAATCCAGGCACAGTTCGGGAAATGATTATGTTTTCACTGATGCTTTTGATAGGACTTTGGCTAGGATAGTGGTGACATGTTTTATGAGGGGAAGGGGTGGGTGGAGGTCAGAGGAGCAGCTTACTGTTTTGTATTTTTAATTAACTTAATGTGTGTGTATTCTGGCAGTCAATCAGGATGCAGAAACCATCCACACCTTCCAAACACAAGGGCTTCTGTCATTGGCTGCAGAAGTCTAATATCCCTCATCATTAGTGTTGAGCGATACCGTCCGATACTTGAAAGTATCGGTATCGGATAGTATCGGCCGATACCCGAAAAGTATCGGATATCGCCGATACCGATATCCGATACCAATACAAGTCAATGGGACACCAAGTATCGGAAGGTATTCTGATGGTTCCCAGGGTCTGAAGGAGAGGAAACTCTCCTTCAGGCCCTGGGATCAATATTAATGTGTAAAATAAAGAATTAAAATTAAAAATATTGATATATTCACCTCTCCGGCGGCCCCTGGACATCACGCGGGTAACCGGCAGGCTTCTTTGTTTAAAATGAGCGCGTTTAGAACCTGAGGAATGACGTCGCGGCTTCTGATTGGTCGCGTGCCGCCCATGTGACCGCGACGCGACCAATCAAAAGCCGCGACGTCCGTCATTCCTCAGGCCCTAAATTCCTAGAATGAGCGCGTTTAGGACCTGAGGAATGATGTCACGGCTTCTGATTGGTCGCGTGCCGCCCATGTGACCGCGACGCGACCAATCAGAAGCCGCAACGTCATTCTCAGGCACTAAACTCCTCATTCTAGGAATTTAGGACCTGAGGAATGACGTCTCGGCTTCTGATTGGTCGCGTCGCGGTCACATGGGCGGCACGCGACCAATCAGAAGCCGCAACGTCATTCCTCAGGTCCTAAACGCGCTCATTTTAAACAAAGAAGCCTGCCGGTTACCCGCGTGATGTCCAGGGGCCGCCGGAGAGGTGAATATATCAATATTTTTTATTTTAATTCTTTATTTTACACCTCACTATGGATCCGATACCGATACCCGATACCACAAAAGTATCGGATCTCGGTATCGGAATTCCGATACCGCAAGTATCGGCCGATACCCGATACTTGCGGTATCGGAATGCTCAACACTGCTCATCATATAAAAAGCGGACATGTTTTGCTGGCGCCATTTTTTCAGTGTAACAGTGAAGAGAGGCTACTCTTGCTGCAAGTTATCATATAGTTAGATAGGATTCTGTGTGATATCGACATTCCAGCATCTAACTAGTTTGTTCTAATAGTGTTGTGCAGGTACGAGTCCACATTTCATAATCTAAATAATTTGGGCTAATACTGTGTTGCAATCAGAAGGTCACATTTCCTAATTAAAATAGTTTGGACTAATATTGTTGTGCAAGCATGAATCCACATTTCCTAATAAAATGGCCTGGGATAATATTCTGGTGCAGGTACAAGGCCACATTTTCTAATGAAAATCATTTGGGCTACTATTCTACTGCAGGCACCAGTACACATTTCATAATCAAAATCATTTGGGCTAGTATTCTGGTGCAGGCACAAGCCCACATTTCATAATCAAAATTGTTTGGGCTAATACTCTGGTGCAGGAACCAGCCCACATTTTATAATATAAATACTTTGTTCTCATACTGTGGTGCTGGCACCAGGTCTCATTTCATAATCAAAATCGTTTCAACTAATAGTCTTGTGCAGCCACCAAGTCTCATTTATTATTATTATTATAATACATTTTTATTGCATCAATTATTCCATGACGCTTTACATGTGAACTGGGCAAATATAGACAAGTACAAAAAACATGAGTAAAACAAGGCACACAAGTACAGGAGGAGAGAGGACCCTGCTCGAGAGGGCTCACAGTCTACAGGGGATGGGTGAGGATTCACTAGGAGAGGGCAGAGTTGGTCATGTGGTGGTTCAGCAGACAGAGGATCACTGCAGGTTGTAGGCTTGTTGGAAGAGGTGGGTCTTCAGGTTCCTTTTGAAGGTTTCCGTGGTAGGTGAGAGCCTGATGTGTTGGGGTAGAAAGTTCCAGAGTATAGGGGAAGCATGGGAGAAGTCTTGTATATGGTTGTGGGAGGAAGAGATGAGAGAGGAGTAAAGAAGAAGATCATGAGAGTATTGAAGGATTTGTGTAAGTAGGTACTGGGAGACCATGTCACAGATGTATGGAGGAGACAGGTTGTGAATGGCTTTGTATATCATTGTTAGTGTTTTGAACTGTAGCCTCTGGGCAATAGGAAGCCAATGAAGGGCCTGGCAGAGAGGAGAGGCTGGGGAATAATAAGGAGATAGGTGGATTAGTCAGGTAGCAGAGTTTAGGATGGTTTGGAGTGGTGCCAGAGTGCTAGAGGGGAGGCCAGAGAGTAGGAGGTTGCAGTAGTTGAGGTGGGAGATGATAAGAGCATGCACTAGTGTTTTTGTGGTTTCATGGTCAAGGAATGCATGGATCTGGGAAATGTTTTTGAGTTGAAATCAGCAGGAGGAGGCAAGGGCTTGGATATGTGGCTTGAAAGAAAGGGCAGAGTCAAGGATCACCCCGAGGCACCATGCGTATGGGACTGGAGAAAGTGAACAGCCTTTGATATTGATGGATAGGTCGGATGGAGGGGTTTAGTGAGGTGGGGGAAAGATGATGAATTCTGTTTTGTCCATGTTCAGTTTTAGAAAGTGAGCAGAAAAGAAAGATGAAATGGCAGACAGACATTGTGGGATTTGGTTCAGTAAGAAAGTGAGCTCAGGTCCAGATAGGTAGTTCTGCATGTCATCAGCGTAGAGATGATATTGTAAACCATGAGATTCTATGAGCTGTCCCAGGCTGAAGGTGTAGATGGAGAAGAGTAGGGGTCCTAGAACTGAGCTTTGGGGAACACCGACAGACAGGAGGTGAGATGAGGAGGTAGTGAGGGAGAGGGAGACACTGAATGTCCGGTCTGTCAGATATGATGAGATCCAGGATAGAGCCAAGTCTGTGATGCCAAGAGATGTGACAGGAGGGAATGGTCCACAGTGTCAAAGGCAGAAGACAGGTTCAGGAGGAGGACAGGGTAGTGTTGCTTGCTCTTGGCGGTTAGTAAGTCATTGGCCACTTTAGTTAGGGCAGTTTCAGTTTAGTAATGTGGTCGGAAGCCAGATTGTAACCGGTCAAAGAGGGAGCAGGAGGAGAGATGGGAGGACAGTTCAAGATGGACATATTGCTCCAGTAGTTTTGAGGCACAAGAGAGAAGGGACATCAAGCGATAGCTGGACACAGAGGATGGGTCGAGGGAGGGTTTTTTGAGGATAGGTGTGATTGATGCACATTTAAAGGATGAGGGGAAGACACCGTTTGTAAGTGAGAGGTTGAAGAGTTGTGTTAGGGTTGGGATGAAGATTTTGGCAAGGATAGGGATGAGGTGGGACGGGAGTGGGTCAAGCATGCAAGTGGTGAGATGTGATCTTGACAGAAGGAAGGAGAGCTGATTGTCTGTCATGGTGGAGAAGCTGACTTTGGAAGAACAGGGCTGAGCAGTCAAGAGGAGGAGCATTGGGGGCAGTGGGCCAAAGCTTTGTCTGATGTTATCGATCTTCTGCTTAACAAAAGAGGCAAAGACTTCAGCAGAAATAAGAGGAGAGGGAGGAGTAGAGAATTGAAAATGTTGAAGAGCTGTTTAGGGTTGTGAGTCAGGGAGGATATGAGAGATGAGAAGTAGGTTAGGTTTGCGGCAGTGAGAGTGGACTTGACGCTGGTGAGAGACTGCATTTCATAAACAAATAATTTGGGATAATACCTTGGTGCAGGCACCAGACCTAATTTCATAATCAAAATTGCTTTGGCTCATACTCAAGTGCAGGCACCAGGACTCTTTTTTGTAAGCAAAATCATTCGGGGCTAATATTCTGGTGCGGGCACCAGGCCTCATTTCATAATTAACCCCTTTACCCTCGAGGATGGTTTGCATGTTAATGACCAGGCCAATTTTTACAATTCTGATCACTGTCCCTTTATGAGGTAATAACTCTGGAACGCTTCAATGGATCCCTGTGATTCTGACAATGTGTTTTGTGACATATTGTACTTCAGGATAGTGGTAAAATTTCTTTGATATGACTTGCATGTATTTGTGAAAAAAAAAAACAAGTTTGGTGCAAATTTTGAAAATTTAGCAATTTTCCAAATTTTAATTTTCATGCCCTTAAATCACAGAGGTATGTCACAGAAAATACTTAGCAAGTAATGTTTCCCACATGTCTATTTTACATCAGCACAATTTTGTAACCAACATTTTTTTTTAGGAAGTTATAAGGGTTTGAAGTTTAACAGCGATTTCTCATTTTTACAACACCATTTCTTTTTTTGGGAGCACCACACATTTGAAGTCACTTTGAGGGGTGTATATGATAGAAAATACCCAAAAGTGACACCATTATAAAAACTGCACCCCTCAAGGTGGGCACGCACCAAATAATAAGAAAGTTAGAGTAAGGTAAACTCACAGCCCGGGGTTCACCGTGCAGAGATGGAACCTGCTGCCAAGTAATAACGAACTATATGGCGGTACAATGTGGATACACACACGGGTTAACTTCACCCTGTGTGAAGGAAGCTGACCCTGTTATGTCACAGGGCCGCAGTACCGCACCAAGAGCGCAAGCAAGGAGTCTCAGAACTCAATCCCAAAACACAGGATTTGAGTTCATATAGACCTCTTGCGCTCGACACCGCTACTGGGGTGTCAGAGTGACAAAAATAATAATAATAAAGATGCACGAGAGTGCGTGCGGTGCCGCACTGGCGGACACCACGAACCACCCAGGCTTGGGTCAGGAAAGCGCTGTGAAAGCGCACGGCGCCGCACTGGCGGTCACAGCAATAGATGCTGTTTTGTGTGTTACGTGCTGATGGCTAAGTCGGGCGCTAGATAGCAATCATCCACCTTATGCGAGCAGTCATACACAAGGGAGGGGATAATTAATGAACGACTTTCACACATCAACACACACACGTTTACAAGTTTACACTAGCGCATGGTCGTGCGGTCATGCGAACCTTTTATAGCTGCAGCATGTACAGGACCTTCCCAGAAAGACCAATGGGAGGCTGCCACAGAAGCTGAGCACCTTCAGGACCTTCCTGGAGGACCAATGGGATCTGCTGCAGTATCTGAGCATGTGACCCTCGATCTCCAATGGGAGATCTTGCCCTAGGCATGCTCTGAAGGGGAAAAACAGGCCTTAGTCCCAAAAGCATCTGCTCGCCGCTGCCCAGCTCTGGCTTCAATGGCAGAAGCTGGAAAAGCAGCAGTAACCCTATGCACAGTGAGACTGAGCAAGACGCTGGGACCGACGTCTCCATTGAGCAGACTCCACTGCGGCTGGAGAAGAATGGGAGACTGCAGCGGAGATGGTGCGAGATTCCCCCTGTGCAGAGGCGGGAACTCGACACCTAACAGGTCCTTCACTGAAATGTTTACAAAAAAATAAACGTTTTTTCACAAAAAATCTTCAGACCCAAATTTTTTTATTTTACCAAGGACAACAGAAAAATTTGAACCCAAAAGTTGTTGTGCAACATTTTGTTTTGTTGCTTGTCCTGAGTACGCTGATACCCCATAAGTGGGGTAAACCACTGTTTGGGCACATGGCAGAGCTCAGAATGGAAGTTGTGAAGTTTGACTTTTTCAATGCAAAATTGGCAGAAATTGAGTTCAGACGCCATGATGTGCCTAAACAGTGGAAGGGTTCCACAAGTGAAACCATTTTGGAAACTAGACACCCCAAGGAACTTATATAAATTTGTGGTGAGCACTTTGGACCCCCAAGTGCTTCACAGAAGTTTATAACGTAGAGCCGTAAAAATAAAAAATCATATTGTTTCAAAATTATCTTTTTGCCCCCAATTTTTTATTTTACCAAGGGTAACAGGAGAAATTGGACCCCAAAAGTTGTTGTGCAATTTGTCCTGAGTACGCAGATGCTCCATATGTGGGGGTAAACCACTGTTTGGGCGCATGACAGAGCTCGGAAGGAAAGGAGCCCCGTTTTACTGTTTCTAGTTGGAATTGAGATTCCTGCATATGGATTGCCCCTGATGTGCCTAAACAGTGGAAACCCTCCACAAGTGACACCATTTTGGAAACTAGATGCCCCCAAGGAACTTAGCTTATCCAGATGTTTGATGAGCACTTTGAACTCTCAAATGCTCACAGAAGTTATAACATAGAGCCGTGAAAGTAAATCAAATTTTTTTCCACAAAAATAATCCTTTTGCCCCCATTTTTTTATTTTACCAAGGGTAACAGGAGAAACTTAGACCTATGGAACTTGGAGTATGCTGAAACCCCATATGTAGGGGAATACTACTTACGAGGCACAGTGCAAAGCTCAGAAGGGAAGAGGTGCCATATTGGAGTTCAGATTTTGCTGGAATGGTTTGAGGGTGCCATGTCACATTGGCAGAGCCCCTGAGGTGCCAGAACAACAGAAACCCGCTATATGTGAACTCATTTTACAAATTAAACTCCCCAATGAATTCATCTAGGGGCGCAGTGATCATATTGACACCACATGTGCCTCACAGAATTTTATACCACTGAGCGGTGAAGAATGAATAAATTACATTTTTACCACTAAAATGTTGTTCTAGACCCAAGTTTTTATTTTTTAAGAGCTAATAGGCCTTTTTTTTACAACAAAATAAGGTCCATTTTTTCCTGAGTGTGCCAATACCCTACATGTAATCGGATAATATTTTTCAGGCACAGTGCAAAGCTCAGAAGGCAAGGAGTGCCAGATTTTTCTGTTATGGTTTGCAGGTGCCATGCCCACTGGGAGAGCCCTTGAGATGCCAGAACAGCAGAACCTCCCATAAATGACCCCATTTTATGAACTAGTACATCTCAATGAGTTCATCTAGGGGTGCAGTGATCATATTGACACCATGAGTGTGTCACAGAATGTTATACCATTTGGCAGTGAAGACAAAATAGCTACAATTTTACCATCAAAATTTTGTTTTAGCCAAAGATTTTACATTTTCAAACAAGAAGTAAAAATGGCACCAAAATGTGCCCGACAATTTCTACTGAACGTTGCAATACCCCATATGTGGCTATACACTACTACTTAGCCATACTGAGAGACTCTGGAGGAACAGAGCACTATTTGCCTATTCAAGTGAATGAGTCTATGCACATGTCCGTTTTTTTAATGTGAGCATGGGCCACAAAACATTCTGCACACATGCATACGCATAACACACATGGATGTCATCTATGTGACATGCATCGGAACCAGGGAAGAAGTGTTAGAGTAAGCTCTGTTCCCCGGTGCTGGGTGCTGAACATGTCTCTCATCATTCTCCCTCTCCTCTGCCAGCAATCAGCAGTAGCAGGTGAGAATGATAAGAGTTACATTTAAGTGATAGAAGAGATGAGTCGCCCGCCAGGGTCGTGGTGTTTCACAGGGAGATGATGGAGGTGGTTGCGACCCAGTCTGAGGCCCTGGGCGCTCATGTAAAAGGGAAAGGTCTTTAAAGGGAATAAAGTTTGTGTTCATGACGCCACCTGTGGTGTTCGGTCAGTGGGGACTGACGCTGCTTTAAGGGGTCCTCTGGGGTGATGTTATGGCAGCTAGATGTATAACTTCCTATAGGTGAAGTATGTCCCCAGGGCTCCCGGGGTGTAGATGGAAGATGGCGAGGAGGGCAGTAAAGAACGAGGACACAAGGTTGCAGTCTCTTTACCTTGGTTTACTGAAGACTTCAGCATCTGCAGTCCAGAGCACCAGATCACAGGGCAGGCAGGGTCCGGCCAGCTTGAAGGCAAGTTAGGAGTCCCCTTACTTAGGTGGAAATCAAAAGCCTTCCTCTAGCGCTGTGGTGTTGTAGATCCATACGGCTTAAAGCTCCACATAAGTTCCTCACAGAAGTTATCTCTCTCTCTGTCCCCCGGGTAGTATAGGACATAACACATATGACTGGTGGCTTGAGGCTGTTTGTAGGGACTCTAGCATGCCCCGTCCTCTGAGGGGTGCCACCGTGCCCCCTGGGTGTTAGGTCAGACAGGTAACTTAAAGTTCAGCTGTCTTGCAGCTCTCTGATGTAAGCTTTAGAGGTCCTAATACCCTCGGTGTTCCGACTACCGGTTTCTGCACCTCAGAAGGAGGCAGCCTGCTCGGGGCTGGTCTCCCTCTGATCTCTGCTCCAGTGCTTTACTCTCCTGCACGCTCTCTGCAATCAATTCGGCTTTCTCAGTGTCTCTTTCCAGGAGCTGCTGCCAGTGGCGTATCTGGGGGGGCAGCAGGGGCATGTGCCCCGGGCGCAGCCGGCCGGGAGGCGCAGTCGGGCCGCCTAATGCGGGGAATGGGGGGATGATGAGACGCTGTGTGGGCAATAGGGGGATGATGAGACACAGTGTGGAGAATGGGGGGGATGATGAGACGCTGTGTGGGGAATGGGTAGACGATGAGACGATGTGTGGGGAATGGGGGGATGATGAGACAGTGTGGGGAATGGGGGGATGATGAGACGCTGTTTGGGGAATGGGGAGATGATGAGATGCTGTGTGGGGAATGGGGGGATGATGAGATGCTGTGTGGGGAATGGGGAGATCATGAGACGCAGTGTGGGGAATGGGCGGATGATGAGATGCTGCGTGGAGAATGGGGGGATTATGAGACGCTGTGTGGGGAATGGGGAGATGATGAGACGCTGTGTGGGGAATTGGGGGATGATGAGATGCTGTGTGGGGAATGGGGGGATGATGAGACGCTGTGTGGGGAATGTGGGGATGATGAGACGCTGTGTGGGGAATGGGAGGAAGATGAGACGCTGTGTGGGGAATGGGGGAATTTATTATGTGGGGAGAATTATAGAGGAAATGGGGGGATTTAAGGACCCAAATGAAGAGCAAAAGGGGAGATGGGGGGCATATACAGTATGAGGAAACAGTACAGGGGAACGAGGGCATGTATGAGGAAACATGTATGAGGGCGATAGGATGTGTGCAGACACAGTATGGGGAGTCAGGTGAACAGGCAGTATTGAAAGTGAGGGGGTAAATATATGAGGAGACAGTATGGTGAACAGGAGGGATGTGAGAGAAGACAGTATGAGGAGGGAGGGGAATAATGTGAGGAGACAGGATGGGGGGAGAAAAGTGAGTGGGCACAGAATAGAAACTGAATAGTGGGGGCATAGCATGGGGAACAGTGTAAGGGCACAGTCAAGAGGGAACAGTATACCAAGGAGGGGGAGTGTGATGAGAGTACAGTATAAATACTGAGCCCTATAGGGGGGCACAGTATGAGAGGACAGTGTGAAGAGGGGGCCGGTATGGAAAGGAGAGGTCAGTGTGAAGAGCATGTACCATAAGAGGGACAGTGTGAGAGTCATATTTTGTGCAGACAATATAGTGAGGGGCAATTTTTCATTCAGGAGCATTATAATGACACTTGTATCGTTAAGGGCATCATGTGGAAATTTGCTGCAGTAGAACGGAGAAGATGGAAGTCTGCAGAGATGAGCTGTGGATGAGAAAACTCATCATGGGGTCTGGACAAGATGAAGAAAAGAAGGAGAACGACTCTAGAGACGACTTCATCTATAAGGTACCTGGATGTAAATGTTATTTGTGATACTAACTAATTCTCATGTTTTAATTTATGTTAGGAGCATTAAAGGGAATGTCCAGGTTTGTAATGAGTCAGCACTCATTCTTCTTGACTGCAGACTTCTGAATTCTCACAGTGCGCTATGCACGCTGTCAGGATTCTCTGGTCCTGGTGCGAGGCAAAAACAACGCTTTATTCTCATACTGCCAAACAAAAAGTGGAATAACACGCGATAAAAAAGACTGATATAAATAACCATGATACATGATACGAGCCGCAATATAGCATCATCAGCGAAAAAATTAAAAAGTTATAGTCCTCAGAATAAAGCGATGCAAAAATAATTATTTTTTCTATAAAATAGTTTTTATCATATAAAAGCGCCAAAACATAAAAAATGATATAAATGAGGTATCGCTGTAATCGTACTGACCCGAAGAATAAAACTGCTTTATCAATTTTACCAAACGCGGAATGGTATAAACGCCTCCCCCAAAAGAAGTTCATGAATAGCTGGTTTTTGGTCATTCTGCCTCACAAAAATCGGAATAAAAAGTATTCTGAGTATTCTGGCAGCTAACCTTCGTCTTTCAAGCAGCGCATGTTGTCCCTGCCATGCGCTGCTTACCAACATAAGGCAGCTTCTGGCAACGGAATAGGACACTGCGAGGGAGCACTGGGAAGGTAAGTGTATTTTTTTTAAATGTTTTCTGATGGGGCCATGCATACTAGGAGGGGGGGCAATCATAAGGATGGGGTCATGCATACCAGGACCTGAATTGAGGACCAATCATATCAAGATGCTATTAAAGAGAAATAAATATTCATTGCCCTCCATGACCATGGGCATGGAATGCAGTGAATATTCATTTCTCTGTAGCAGCGCGCACAGGAGTTATCTGCAGCTGCCGGCTCCAGCGTCCTGTTACCTACTGCTCTGCCAGTGCTGCTCAATCACCTACCCACCACAGCCAGAGCAGGCCGATACATATGGACTATAAGACACTCCCGCCATTTTCTCCACATTTTTGGAGGAAAAAGATGCGTCTTATAGTCCAAAAAATAGGGTACTTTTTTGCACTTCCTCACAGCCTCATGTTCTGATGCCAGCAGCTGATTTATGCTTGTAAGCAGGAATGTTATGCGCTGCTTACAAGCCAGAATACTCACTGCTCTCCACAACGTGACTAGTAGCGAGCACAATGTTAGCCGCAACCGCCAGCTTTCTGCGGCTGCTGGGCATTCACGTGTGCCCATTACTAAAGAGAATTCATATTCACTGCATTCCATGCCTAAGAGAGTGGAGAGCAGTGAATATTGATTGCCTTAAGTATGAGACGCCAGGCAGCTGCAGGAAGCTGGCTGCTGAGGCTAACAGTGTGTCTGCAGTTAAAGAGAAATGAATATTCACTGCCCTCCACACCCATTTATTGTAGCTAAACAATAGTTAAAGTTGAAATTAAATAATTTATTTTCATCAACTACTGTTACAGACCAAAAAGTATTTGGAATGTATTATGAGCAAGAGTGTATTTGGACCTTCTTCTAGACACACTGCCGATCACATTAAATACAGTGTGCTACTTTCTGTTCTTTCAAGTTTTGTCCCAGCGCTTTGGGCTGGCAACATTTTTCCCATAAAGGTCCTTTGTCACCCAGCAGACTATTTTCTGACATGCTGTCACTTTCTGTTATTGGACATGACAGATGTTCTGACTCTACAGTTTGTGTGTCTGTCTGTGTTCAGCTTTGGGAGAACAGAGAAAACTAATGGAGCATATAGCAGATTGCTGAATAGACTCAGAATGGGAATACATTGACATTGCTCTTGCGAAGTGTGACAAGGTTCTTCGCTTCTCTCTGTTGCTGCATTGTACTTTTCACAATAAGATGCAGAACTTGTATATGAGGTTGATTAAACGTTAAACCTTGTGGGCTAGAGAACCTTTATATTATGGAGTCACCTTTCCAATAAAGTGGTCATTCGCAAATATTTTACACAAAAAAAAATTATAACAAGTAAAGTCATGAATTATTTTTACAATAAAGCCTGAGAAATTCACAGGCAAATTGTTACAAACCTATTTCGAGTATCCCAGGCTCTACTTCTTTCTCACTGCCTTCTGTTGTGCTCCATGTAAAATTTTGCAAATTGCCCTGAATTGATAAATTACATAATCTCCCTAGGCCTATTTAAGGCCCATTAAGACCCAAACAAGTGTCTTGGGATTAAGTTTCTCAACCTCTATGCTTGAGGTACTCCACTTGCTTCTGATATAGCTGGGTTTCACTTCATCCATCCTGCTTGTCCTGAGATCCCTGAGTATGCCATGTCTTCACTGCCCACATGTCTTCCAGCTTCTACACCAATGCCTGGGATCTTTGCACCCACCCGGACCTCGGGCTTAAAGAAGCACTCACATCCACATTTTTATCCACTTAATATATTGCAGTCATCATATTACATAGCACTGTGTACTTACAATTGCTAATTTCGTCTTTCTACAGAGCTAATTTTTTTTCCTTGAGGTCTATGACATCACATGATTAGAAACTGACTAGCTAAATCCTAAGCTCTATGTAAAAACAGGAAGTTTCTTTTCCATGCATGAGTCATGAGTAACTGCGAAAGGCCCTGGCACAGGGGAGGAGGGAGCAGATGGTCAAAAGTTGAAGAAGGGAAAGATAAATGCAGGGACAATAGACTTCCTGTTTCTACAACTAGGTAAAAAAGCAAAGTGAGCAATTGTAAGTGCACAGTGCTGTATAATATGATTACAATATATAAATTAGATGAAAACTTTCTTTAAAAGATCCACCTCACTTGGTGAGCCTTGATACAAAAAGCTGAGCAGTTCACGTGACCAAAATTCACGTACCATGGTTAACGTCTTCAGAAAACAGAATATCTCTGGACTATATCCAGGTGCCATCTGTGTGAACAGGACTTTGAAGTCCCTTAATTAACGGATACAAATAATTACATTTAATCAGTAAGCAGATTTATGTGTCAGTTAAGAAACTCCAGAGACTGTTACTCCATGTTACTGTGGTTGAGGTCTTTGATGACAACTATGTAAAAAAAAAGAAAACAAGGATTTATCAATTCACCTCAGTTATTAGGATAAGGGGGCAATCAAGTTTTTTACACAGGGCTCTGAAGGTTTGTATTTATTTATCCCTTAATAATAAATACCTTCATTTAAAAACTAATATTTCAATTTCTTTTGTGATCTGAAACATTTAAGTGTGACAAACAAAAAAAAGTCTTCTGTTACTAACATTGTACAGTAGGGGACATTTCATTTTCAAATTGTGTGTGGTATCTAGACTGTCATAGACACTTAATCCACAGGCCTCCCAAAAATTCTTCTGTTGCTAACATCGTATATTAGAGGACATCTCCCTTTCAAATTGTTTGTAGAATCTAGTCTGTTATAGAGGCCTAATCCACATGCCTCAAAATATTCTTCTGTTACTAACGTCTCTACAGTAGGAGGCATCTCATTTTTAAATTGTTTGTAGCATCTAGTCTGTTATAGAGGCCTAATCCACAGACCCCCCAAAATTTCTTGAGATACCAAGGTCATACAGTAGGGAAGATTTAGTTTTAAAATTGTTTTAAGCAATTCTATGTCATACAGGCCTTATCCACATTCAAACAATTTTTTTTCTGTAACTAACTTGATTCAGCACACCATATTTCACCCTTTCATTTACTGCAGCTGAAATACAGCTGTTTGCAGAGCTGGTGCAGAGTTTAAAATTTTTTTTTTTTGTTGCTAATACTATGCTCCTACCACACTATCTGAGCAATATGACTGGGAAAAGCAAGGTCGTGGTGTACAGGGAATTAGGCTTGGTGTTCAAGGTGTACGTGGGGTAGTTTTGAGCCACCTCCTTAGTGTTCGGGTTCGGTTCGTCGAACAGGGAGGTGTTCGCCGATCTGTTCGTCGAATGTTCAACGAACACCGTCGAACCACATTGAAACCAATGGCAGGCAAACACAAACACATACAAACAAATGGAAAACACATAGATAACACCTTAAAAGGTGTCCAAAAGCTGACAAACTGCTCAGAAGACACAACAAACATGGAAAAGTCACAACTACATATAGTCATGCGAAAAGAAAAGAGGAGCAGGAGTAAAAGGAGGAGGAGACACAGATATAGGTATACATTTCAAAAACCTGACCTGCACATCCAAACATAGACTAAGTGTGAACAGGTGCTGAACCTAGAGTCGCCAACTCGTATATAGTTAAATAAATAAGGCAGCACACTGCAGCGCTAGAACATACAAACTTGAAATACGAAATTTGAACTGCATTACTGCACTAGAAATATGAAAAATGAGAGCGTTTAGCGCATAAAAATGGCCAATTTTATGTGTACCTGGTAGCCACTTTACGGCATCTCTCTTATACCAGGTCCTACGCTTGCCTTACCTCGCTGAGAATAAACGTCTCCATCTGAATGGGTACATGTGAAACCTCTTCCTAGACTAAAATTCTCTCTCTCTATGGAGGGGTATTGGACCTGCTGTAATTAAAACCCCTGTGGCTAGAAGGCGGAGTGCACGATCAGAAGGCTAGAGAATACATTTCAAAAACCTGACCTGCACATCCAAACATAGACTAAGTGTGAACAGGTGCTGAACCTAGAGTCGCCAACTCGTATATAGTTAAATAAATAAGGCAGCACACTGCAGCGCTAGAACATACAAACTTGAAATACGAAATTTGAACTGCATTACTGCACTAGAAATATGAAAAATGAGAGCGTTTAGCGCATAAAAATGGCCAATTTTATGTGTACCTGGTAGCCACTTTACGGCATCTATCTTATACCAGGTCCTACGCTTGCCTTACCTCGCTGAGAATAAACGTCTCCATCTGAATGGGTACATGTGAAACCTCTTCCTAGACTAAAATTCTCTCTCTCTATGGAGGGGTATTGGACCTGCTGTAATTAAAACCCCTGTGGCTAGAAGGCGGAGTGCACGATCAGAAGGCTAGAGAATACATTTCAAAAACCTGACCTGCACATCCAAACATAGACTAAGTGTGAACAGGTGCTGAACCTAGAGTCGCCAACTCGTATATAGTTAAATAAATAAGGCAGCACACTGCAGCGCTAGAACATACAAACTTGAAATACGAAATTTGAACTGCATTACTGCACTAGAAATATGAAAAATGAGAGCGTTTAGCGCATAAAAATGGCCAATTTTATGTGTACCTGGTAGCCACTTTACGGCATCTCTCTTATACCAGGTCCTACGCTTGCCTTACCTCGCTGAGAATAAACGTCTCCATCTGAATGGGTACATGGGAAACCTCTTCCTAGACTAAAATTCTCTCTCTCTATGGAGGGGTGTTGGACCTGCTGTAATTAAAACACCTGTGGCTAGAAGGCGGAGTGCACGATCAGAAGGCTAGAGAATACATTTCAAAAACCTGACCTGCACATCCAAACATAGACTAAGTGTGAACAGGTGCTGAACCTAGAGTCGCCAACTCGTATATAGTTAAATAAATAAGGCAGCATACTGCAGCGCTAGAACATACAAACTTGAAATACGAAATTTGAACTGCATTACTGCACTAGAAATATGAAAAATGAGAGCGTTTAGCGCATAAAAATGGTCAATTTTATGTGTACCTGGTAGCCACTTTACGGCATCTCTCTTATACCAGGTCCTACGCTTGCCTTACCTCGCTGAGAATAAACGTCTCCATCTGAATGGGTACATGTGAAACCTCTTCCTAGACTAAAATTCTCTCTCTCTATGGAGGGGTATTGGACCTGCTGTAATTAAAACACCTGTGGCTAGAAGGCGGAGTGCACGATCAGAAGGCTAGAGAATACATTTCAAAAACCTGACCTGCACATCCAAACATAGACTAAGTGTGAACAGGTGCTGAACCTAGAGTCGCCAACTCGTATATAGTTAAATAAATAAGGCAGCACACTGCAGCGCTAGAACATACAAACTTGAAATACGAAATTTGAACTGCATTACTGCACTAGAAATATGAAAAATGAGAGCGTTTAGCGCATAAAAATGGCCAATTTTATGTGTACCTGGTAGCCACTTTACGGCATCTCTCTTATACCAGGTCCTACGCTTGCCTTACCTCGCTGAGAATAAACGTCTCCATCTGAATGGGTACATGTGAAACCTCTTCCTAGACTAAAATTCTCTCTCTCTATGGAGGGGTATTGGACCTGCTGTAATTAAAACACCTGTGGCTAGAAGGCGGAGTGCACGATCAGAAGGCTAGAGAATACATTTCAAAAACCTGACCTGCACATCCAAACATAGACTAAGTGTGAACAGGTGCTGAACCTAGAGTCGCCAACTCGTATATAGTTAAATAAATAAGGCAGCACACTGCAGCGCTAGAACATACAAACTTGAAATACGAAATTTGAACTGCATTACTGCACTAGAAATATGAAAAATGAGAGCGTTTAGCGCATAAAAATGGCCAATTTTATGTGTACCTGGTAGCCACTTTACGGCATCTCTCTTATACCAGGTCCTACGCTTGCCTTACCTCGCTGAGAATAAACGTCTTTATCTGAATGGGTACATGTGAAACCTCTTCCTAGACTAAAATTCTCTCTCTCTATGGAGGGGTATTGGACCTGCTGTAATTAAAACACCTGTGGCTAGAAGGCGGAGTGCACGATCAGAAGGCTAGAGAATACATTTCAAAAAAAGGCCATTTTTATGCGCTAAACGCTCTCATTTTTCATATTTCTAGTGCAGTAATGCAGTTCAAATTTCGTATTTCAAGTTTGTATGTTCTAGCGCTGCAGTGTGCTGCCTTATTTATTTAACTATATACGAGTTGGCGACTCTAGGTTCAGCACCTGTTCACACTTAGTCTATGTTTGGATGTGCAGGTCAGGTTTTTGAAATGTATTCTCTAGCCTTCTGATCGTGCACTTCGCCTTCTAGCCACAGGTGTTTTAATTATAGCAGGTCCAATACCCCTCCATAGAGAGAGAGAATTTTAGTCTAGGAAGAGGTTTCACATGTACCCATTCAGATGGAGACGTTTATTCTCAGCGAGGTAAGGCAAGCGTAGGACCTGGTATAAGAGAGATGCCGTAAAGTGGCTACCAGGTACACATAAAATTGGCCATTTTTATGCGCTAAACGCTCTCATTTTTCATATTTCTAGTGCAGTAATGCAGTTCAAATTTCGTATTTCAAGTTTGTATGTTCTAGCGCTGCAGTGTGCTGCCTTATTTATTTAACTATATACGAGTTGGCGACTCTAGGTTCAGGACCTGTTCACACTTAGTCTATGTTTGGATGTGCAGGTCAGGTTTTTGAAATGTATTCTCTAGCCTTCTGATCGTGCACTCCGCCTTCTAGCCACAGGTGTTTTAATTACAGCAGGTCCAATACCCCTCCATAGAGAGAGAGAATTTTAGTCTAGGAAGAGGTTTCACATGTACGCATTCAGATGGAGACGTTTATTCTCAGCGAGGTAAGGCAAGCGTAGGACCTGGTATAAGAGAGATCCCGTAAAGTAACTACCAGGTACACATAAAATTGGCCATTTTTATGCGCTAAACGCTCTCATTTTTCATATTTCTAGTGCAGTAATGCAGTTCAACTTTCGTATTTCAAGTTTGTATGTTCTAGCGCTGCAGTGTGCTGCCTTATTTATTTAACTATATACGAGTTGGCGACTCTAGGTTCAGCACCTGTTCACACTTAGTCTATGTTTGGATGTGCAGGTCAGGTTTTTGAAATGTATTCTCTAGCCTTCTGATCGTGCATTCCGCCTTCTAGCCACAGGTGTTTTAATTACAGCAGGTCCAATACCCCTCCATAGAGAGAGAGAATTTTAGTCTAGGAAGAGGTTTCACATGTACCCATTCAGATGGAGATGTTTATTCTCAGCGAGGTAAGGCAAGCGTAGGACCTGGTATAAGAGAGATGCCGTAAAGTGGCTACCAGGTACACATAAAATTGACCTTTTTTATGCGCTAAACGCTCTCATTTTTCATATTTCTAGTGCAGTAATGCAGTTCAAATTTCGTATTTCAAGTTTGTATGTTCTAGCGCTGCAGTGTGCTGCCTTATTTATTTAACTATATACGAGTTGGCGACTCTAGGTTCAGCACCTGTTCACACTTAGTCTATGTTTGGATGTGCAGGTCAGGTTTTTGAAATGTATTCTCTAGCCTTCTGATCGTGCACTCCGCCTTCTAGCCACAGGTGTTTTAATTACAGCAGGTCCAATACCCCTCCATAGAGAGAGAGAATTTTAGTCTAGGAAGAGGTTTCACATGTACCCATTCAGATGGAGACGTTTATTCTCAGCGAGGTAAGGCAAGCGTAGGACCTGGTATAAGAGAGATGCCGTAAAGTGGCTACCAAGTACACATAAAATTGACCATTTTTATGCGCTAAACGCTCTCATTTTTCATATTTCTAGTGCAGTAACGCAGTTCAAATTTCGTATTTCAAGTTTGTATGTTCTAGCGCTGCAGTGTGCTGCCTTATTTATTTAACTATATACGAGTTGGCGACTCTAGGTTCAGCACCTGTTCACACTTAGTCTATGTTTGGATGTGCAGGTCAGGTTTTTGAAATGTATTCTCTAGCCTTCTGATCGTGCACTCCGCCTTCTAGCCACAGGTGTTTTAATTACAGCAGGTCCAATACCCCTCCATAGAGAGAGAGAATTTTAGTCTAGGAAGAGGTTTCACATGTACCCATTCAGATGGAGACGTTTATTCTCAGCGAGGTAAGGCAAGTGTAGGACCTGGTATAAGAGAGATGCCGTAAAGTGGCTACCAGGTACACATAAAATTGGCCATTTTTATGCGCTAAACGCTCTCATTTTTCATATTTCTAGTGCAGTAATGCAGTTCAAATTTCGTATTTCAAGTTTGTATGTTCTAGCGCTGCAGTGTGCTGCCTTATTTATTTAACTATATACGAGTTGGCGACTCTAGGTTCAGCACCTGTTCACACTTAGTCTATGTTTGGATGTGCAGGTCAGGTTTTTGAAATGTATTCTCTAGCCTTCTGATCGTGCACTCCGCCTTCTAGCTACAGGTGTTTTAATTACAGCAGGTCCAATACCCCTCCATAGAGAGAGAGAATTTTAGTCTAGGAAGAGGTTCCCCATGTACCCATTCAGATGGAGACGTTTATTCTCAGCGAGGTAAGGCAAGCGTAGGACCTGGTATAAGAGAGATGCCGTAAAGTGGCTACCAGGTACACATAAAATTGGCCATTTTTATGCGCTAAACGCTCTCATTTTTCATATTTCTAGTGCAGTAATGCAGTTCAAATTTCGTATTTCAAGTTTGTATGTTCTAGCGCTGCAGTGTGCTGCCTTATTTATTTAACTATATACGAGTTGGCGACTCTAGGTTCAGCACCTGTTCACACTTAGTCTATGTTTGGATGTGCAGGTCAGGTTTTTGAAATGTATTCTCTAGCCTTCTGATCGTGCACTCCGCCTTCTAGCCACATGTGTTTTAATTACAGCAGGTCCAATACCCCTCCATAGAGAGAGAGAATTTTAGTCTAGGAAGAGGTTTCACATGTACCCATTCAGATGGAGACGTTTATTCTCAGCGAGGTAAGGCAAGTGTAGGACCTGGTATAAGAGAGATGCCGTAAAGTGGCTACCAGGTACACATAAAATTGGCCATTTTTATGCGCTAAACGCTCTCATTTTTCATATTTCTAGTGCAGTAATGCAGTTCAAATTTCGTATTTCAAGTTTGTATGTTCTAGCGCTGCAGTGTGCTGCCTTATTTATTTAACTATATACGAGTTGGCGACTCTAGGTTCAGCACCTGTTCACACTTAGTCTATGTTTGGATGTGCAGGTCAGGTTTTTGAAATGTATTCTCTAGCCTTCTAATCGTGCACTCCGCCTTCTAGCCACAGGTGTTTTAATTACAGCAGGTCCAATACCCCTCCATAGAGAGAGAGAATTTTAGTCTAGGAAGAGGTTTCACATGTACCCATTCAGATAAAGACGTTTATTCTCATCGAGGTAAGGCAAGCGTAGGACCTGGTATAAGAGAGATGCCATAAAGTGGCTACCACGTACACATAAAATTGGCCATTTTTATGCGCTAAACGCTCTCATTTTTCATATTTCTAGTGCAGTAATGCAGTTCAAATTTCGTATTTCAAGTTTGTATGTTCTAGCGCTGCAGTGTGCTGCCTTATTTATTTAACTATATACGAGTTGGCGACTCTAGGTTCAGCACCTTTTCACACTTAGTCTATGTTTGGATGTGCAGGTCAGGTTTTGAAATGTATTCTCTAGCCTTCTGATCGTGCACTCCGCCTTCTAGCCACAGGTGTTTTAATTACAGCAGGTCCAATACCCCTCCATAGAGAGAGAGAATTTTAGTCTAGGAAGAGGTTTCACATGTACCCATTCAGATGGAGACGTTTATTCTCAGCGAGGTAAGGCAAGCGTAGGACCTGGTATAAGAGAGATGCCGTAAAGTGGCTACCAAGTACACATAAAATTGACCATTTTTATGAGCTAAACGCTCTCATTTTTCATATTTCTAGTGCAGTAATGCAGTTCAAATTTCGTATTTCAAGTTTGTATGTTCTAGCGCTGCAGTGTGCTGCCTTATTTATTTAACTATATACGAGTTGGCGACTCTAGGTTCAGCACCTGTTCACACTTAGTCTATGTTTGGATGTGCAGGTCAGGTTTTTGAAATGTATTCTCTAGCCTTCTGATCGTGCACTCCGCCTTCTAGCCACAGGTGTTTTAATTACAGCAGGTCCAATACCCCTTCATAGAGAGAGAGAATTTTAGTCTAGGAAGAGGTTTCCCATGTACCCATTCAGATGGAGACGTTTATTCTCAGCGAGGTTAGGCAAGCGTAGGACCTGGTATAAGAGAAATGCCGTAAAGTGGCTACCAGGTACACATAAAATTGGCCATTTTTATGCGCTAAACGCTCTCATTTTTCATATTTCTAGTGCAGTAATGCAGTTCAAATTTCGTATTTCAAGTTTGTATGTTCTAGCGCTGCAGTGTGCTGCCTTATTTATTTAACTATATACGAGTTGGCGACTCTAGGTTCAGCACCTTTTCACACTTAGTCTATGTTTGGATGTGCAGGTCAGGTTTTGAAATGTATTCTCTAGCCTTCTGATCGTGCACTCCGCCTTCTAGCCACAGGTGTTTTAATTACAGCAGGTCCAATACCCCTCCATAGAGAGAGAGAATTTTAGTCTAGGAAGAGGTTTCACATGTACCCATTCAGATGGAGACGTTTATTCTCAGCGAGGTAAGGCAAGCGTAGGACCTGGTATAAGAGAGATGCCGTAAAGTGGCTACCAGGTACACATAAAATTGGCCATTTTTATGAGCTAAACGCTCTCATTTTTCATATTTCTAGTGCAGTAATGCAGTTCAAATTTCGTATTTCAAGTTTGTATGTTCTAGTGCTGCAGTGTGTTGCCTTATTTATTTAACTATATACGAGTTGGCGACTCTAGGTTCAGCACCTGTTCACACTTAGTCTATGTTTGGATGTGCAGGTCAGGTTTTTGAAATGTATTCTCTAGCCTTCTGATCGTGCACTCCGCCTTCTAGCCACAGGTGTTTTAATTACAGCAGGTCCAATACCCCTCCATAGAGAGAGAGAATTTTAGTCTAGGAAGAGGTTTCACATGTACCCATTCAGATGGAGACGTTTATTCTCAGCGAGGTAAGGCAAGCGTAGGACCTGGTATAAGAGAGATGCCGTAAAGTGTCTACCAAGTACACATAAAATTGACCATTTTTATGCGCTAAACGCTCTCATTTTTCATATTTCTAGTGCAGTAATGCAGTTCAAATTTCGTATTTCAAGTTTGTATGTTCTAGCGCTGCAGTGTGCTGCCTTATTTATTTAACTATATACGAGTTGGCGACTCTAGGTTCAGCACCTGTTCACACTTAGTCTATGTTTGGATGTGCAGGTCAGGTTTTTGAAATGTATTCTCTAGCCTTCTGATCGTGCACTCCGCCTTCTAGCCACAGGTGTTTTAATTACAGCAGGTCCAATACCCCTCCATAGAGAGAGAGAATTTTAGTCTAGGAAGAGGTTTCCCATGTACCCATTCAGATGGAGACGTTTATTCTCAGCGAGGTTAGGCAAGCGTAGGACCTGGTATAAGAGAGATGCCGTAAAGTGGCTACCAGGTACACATAAAATTGGCCATTTTTATGCGCTAAACGCTCTCATTTTTCATATTTCTAGTGCAGTAATGCAGTTCAAATTTCGTATTTCAAGTTTGTATGTTCTAGCGCTGCAGTGTGCTGCCTTATTTATTTAACTATATACGAGTTGGCGACTCTAGGTTCAGCACCTGTTCACACTTAGTCTATGTTTGGATGTGCAGGTCAGGTTTTTGAAATGTATTCTCTAGCCTTCTGATCGTGCACTCCCCCTTCTAGCCACATGTGTTTTAATTACAGCAGGTCCAATACCCCTCCATAGAGAGAGAGAATTTTAGTCTAGGAAGAGGTTTCACATGTACCCATTCAGATGGAGACGTTTATTCTCAGCGAGGTTAGGCAAGCGTAGGACCTGGTATAAGAGAGATGCCGTAAAGTGGCTACCAGGTACACATAAAATTGGCCATTTTTATGCGCTAAACGCTCTCATTTTTCATATTTCTAGTGCAGTAATGCAGTTCAAATTTCGTATTTCAAGTTTGTATGTTCTAGCGCTGCAGTGTGCTGCCTTATTTATTTAACTATATACGAGTTGGCGACTCTAGGTTCAGCACCTGTTCACACTTAGTCTATGTTTGGATGTGCAGGTCAGGTTTTTGAAATGTATTCTCTAGCCTTCTGATCGTGCACTCCCCCTTCTAGCCACATGTGTTTTAATTACAGCAGGTCCAATACCCCTCCATAGAGAGAGAGAATTTTAGTCTAGGAAGAGGTTTCACATGTACCCATTCAGATGGAGATGTTTATTCTCAGCGAGGTAAGGCAAGCGTAGGACCTGGTATAAGAGAGATGCCGTAAAGTGGCTACCAGGTACACATAAAATTGGCCATTTTTATGCGCTAAACGCTCTCATTTTTCATATTTCTAGTGCAGTAATGCAGTTCAAATTTCGTATTTCAAGTTTGTATGTTCTAGTGCTGCAGTGTGTTGCCTTATTTATTTAACTATATACGAGTTGGCGACTCTAGGTTCAGCACCTGTTCACACTTAGTCTATGTTTGGATGTGCAGGTCAGGTTTTTGAAATGTATTCTCTAGCCTTCTGATCGTGCACTCCGCCTTCTAGCCACAGGTGTTTTAATTACAGCAGGTCCAATACCCCTCCATAGAGAGAGAGAATTTTAGTCTAGGAAGAGGTTTCACATGTACCCATTCAGATGGAGACGTTTATTCTCAGCGAGGTAAGGCAAGCGTAGGACCTGGTATAAGAGAGATGCCGTAAAGTGGCTACCAAGTACACATAAAATTGACCATTTTTATGCGCTAAACGCTCTCATTTTTCATATTTCTAGTGCAGTAATGCAGTTCAAATTTCGTATTTCAAGTTTGTATGTTCTAGCGCTGCAGTGTGCTGCCTTATTTATTTAACTATATACGAGTTGGCGACTCTAGGTTCAGCACCTGTTCACACTTAGTCTATGTTTGGATGTGCAGGTCAGGTTTTTGAAATGTATTCTCTAGCCTTCTGATCGTGCACTCCGCCTTCTAGCCACAGGTGTTTTAATTACAGCAGGTCCAATACCCCTCCATAGAGAGAGAGAATTTTAGTCTAGGAAGAGGTTTCCCATGTACCCATTCAGATGGAGACGTTTATTCTCAGCGAGGTTAGGCAAGCGTAGGACCTGGTATAAGAGAGATGCCGTAAAGTGGCTACCAGGTACACATAAAATTGGCCATTTTTATGCGCAAAACGCTCTCATTTTTCATTTTTCTAGTGCAGTAATGCAGTTCAAATTTCGTATTTCAAGTTTGTATGTTCTAGCGCTGCAGTGTGCTGCCTTATTTATTTAACTATATACGAGTTGGCGACTCTAGGTTCAGCACCTGTTCACACTTAGTCTATGTTTGGATGTGCAGGTCAGGTTTTTGAAATGTATTCTCTAGCCTTCTGATCGTGCACTCCCCCTTCTAGCCACATGTGTTTTAATTACAGCAGGTCCAATACCCCTCCATAGAGAGAGAGAATTTTAGTCTAGGAAGAGGTTTCACATGTACCCATTCAGATGGAGACGTTTATTCTCAGCGAGGTAAGGCAAGCGTAGGACCTGGTATAAGAGAGATGCCGTAAAGTGGCTACCAGGTACACATAAAATTGGCCATTTTTATGCGCTAAACGCTCTCATTTTTCATATTTCTAGTGCAGTAATGCAGTTCAAATTTCGTATTTCAAGTTTGTATGTTCTAGCGCTGCAGTGTGCTGCCTTATTTATTTAACTATATACGAGTTGTCGACTCTAGGTTCAGCACCTGTTCACACTTAGTCTATGTTTGGATGTGCAGGTCAGGTTTTTGAAATGTATTCTCTAGCCTTCTGATCGTGCACTCCGCCTTCTAGCCACAGGTGTTTTAATTACAGCAGGTCCAATACCCCTCCATAGAGAGAGAGAATTTTAGTCTAGGAAGAGGTTTCCCATGTACCCATTCAGATGGAGACGTTTATTCTCAGTGAGGTAAGGCAAGCGTAGGACCTGGTATAAGAGAGATGCCGTAAAGTGGCTACCAGGTACACATAAAATTGGCCATTTTTATGCGCTAAACGCTCTCATTTTTCATATTTCTAGTGCAGTAATGCAGTTCAAATTTCGTATTTCAAGTTTGTATGTTCTAGCGCTGCAGTGTGCTGCCTTATTTATTTAACTATATACAAGTTGGCGACTCTAGGTTCAGCACCTGTTCACACTTAGTCTATGTTTGGATGTGCAGGTCAGGTTTTTGAAATGTATTCTCTAGCCTTCTGATCGTGCACTCCGCCTTCTAGCCACAGGTGTTTTAATTATAGCAGGTCCAATACCCCTCCATAGAGAGAGAGAATTTTAGTCTAGGAAGAGGTTTCACATGTACCCATTCAGATGGAGACGTTTATTCTCAGCGAGGTAAGGCAAGCGTAGGACCTGGTATAAGAGAGATGCCGTAAAGTGGCTACCAGGTACACATAAAATTGGCCATTTTTATGCGCTAAACGCTCTCATTTTTCATATTTCTAGTGCAGTAATGCAGTTCAAATTTCGTATTTCAAGTTTGTATGTTCTAGCGCTGCAGTGTGCTGCCTTATTTATTTAACTATATACGAGTTGGCGACTCTAGGTTCAGCACCTGTTCACACTTAGTCTATGTTTGGATGTGCAGGTCAGGTTTTTGAAATGTATTCTCTAGCCTTCTGATCGTGCACTCCGCCTTCTAGCCACAGGTGTTTTAATTACAGCAGGTCCAATACCCCTCCATAGAGAGAGAGAATTTTAGTCTAGGAAGAGGTTTCACATGTACCCTGTTGTGAATTCTGTGGCTGAATTCACTTCTGTGGTCACAAGTGGTATTGCAGTCTCTGGGCTTCCTCCCTCAGGTGTTTTGGTGAGCTCGTTGGCTGCCTTGCTATTTAGCTCCACCTGAGTCTGTCTTCCTTGCTCCTTGTCAATGTTCCAGTGTTGGATCTGAGCTACTGCATCTTTCCTTGGGCCTGCTGCTCTGCTAGATAAGTGCTTCTAGTTTGTTTTCTGTTTTTTCTGTCCAGCTTGCTATTAACTTTTGCTGGAAGCTCTGAGAAGCAAAGGGGTGCACCGCCGTGCTGTTAGTTCGGCACGGTGGGTCTTTTTGCCCCTTTGCGTGGTTTTCGTTTTAGGGTTTTTTGTAGACTGCATAGTTCTCTTTGCTATCCTCGCTCTGTCTAGAATATCGGGCCTCACTTTGCTGAATCTATTTCATTCCTACGTTTGTCTTTTCATCTTGCTAACAGTCATTATATGTGGGGGGCTGCCTATTCCTTTGGGGTATTTCTCTGAGGTAAGTCAGGCTTGTATTTCTATCTTCAGGCTAGTCAGCTCCTCAGGCAGTGCCGAGTTGCATAGGTAGTGATAGGCGCAATCCACTGCTGCTTATAGTTGTGTGAGGATAGATCAGGTACTGCAGTCTACAGAGATTCCACGTCTCAGAGCTCGTCCTATTGTTTTTGGTTATTGTCAGATCTCTGTATGTGCGCTGATTACTGCACGCTGTGTTGCCTGATTGCCAGCCATAACAGTACAAGGAGCCACACCAATGATTCCCATTAGAGGGAAAAAAGAAATCCTGACAGCATTTTTTTTTCTTAGCTCTGTCTTCAGTCATTTTTTTCCCCTAGACATTAGAGTGCTTCAGGACACAGCTGTGGACATGGATATTCAGGCTCTGTGCTCCTCAATGGATAATCTCGTTGTAAATGTACAAAAGATTCAAGATACTATTGATCAGAAATTGATGCTAGAACCAAGAATTCCGATTCCTGATTTGTTTTTTGGTGACAGAACTAAGTTCCTGAGCTTCAGAAATAATTGTAAGCTATTTTTGGCCTTGAAACCTCATTCTTCTGGTAATCCTATTCAACAGGTTTTGATTATTATTTCTTTTTTGCGCGGCGACCCACAGGACTGGGCGTTTTCTCTTGCACCAGGAGATTCTGCATTGAGTAATGTTGATGCATTTTTCCAGGCGCTGGGATTGCTTTACGATGAGCCTAATTCAGTGGATCAGGCTGAGAAAAATCTGCTGGCTTTATGCCAGGGTCAGGATGATGTAGAAGTATATTGTCAGAAATTTAGGAAGTGGTCAGTACTCACTCTGTGGAATGAATCTGCACTAGCGGCTTTGTTCAGAAAGGGTCTCTCTGAAGCTCTTAAGGATGTAATGGTGGGATTTCCTATGCCTGCTGGTTTGAATGAGTCTATGTCCTTGGCCATTCAGATCGGTCGTCGCTTGCGCGAGCGTAAATCTGTGCACCATCTGGCGGTATTGTCTGAGAGTAAACCTGAGCCTATGCAGTGCGACAGGACTATGACTAAAGTAGAACGGCAAGAACACAGACGTCTGAACAGACTGTGTTTCTATTGTGGTGATTCTACTCATGCTATTTCTAATTGTCCTAAACGCACTAGGCGGTTCGATAGCTCTGCCGTTATTGGTACTGTACAGTCCAAATTCCTTTTGTCCATTACCTTAATGTAATCTTTGTCATCGTATTCTGTCATGGCGTTTGTGGATTCAGGCGCTGCCCTGAATCTGATGGATTTGGATTATGCTAAACGTTGTGGATTTTTCTTGGAGCCTTTGCGGTGTCCTATTCCGTTGAGAGGAATTGATGCTACACCTTTGGCCAAGAATAAGCCTCAGTACTGGGCCCAGCTGACCATGTGCATTGCTCCTGCACATCAGGAAGTTATTCGCTTTCTGGTGCTGCATAATTTGCATGATGTGGTCGTGTTGGGGTTGCCATGGCTACAAACCCATAATCCAGTATTGGATTGGAACTCTATGTCGGTAACCAGCTGGGGTTGTCAGGGAGTACATGGTGATGTTCCATTTTTGTCTATTTCGTCATCCATTCCTTCTGACATCCCAGAGTTCTTGTCGGACTTTCAGGATGTATTTGAAGAGTCCAAGTCTGATGCCCTACCTCCGCATAGGAATTGTGATTGCGCTATCGATTTGATTCCTGGTAGTAAATTCCCTAAGGGTCGTTTATTTAATTTGTCCGTACCTGAACACACCGCTATGCGCAGTTATGTGAAGGAGTCCCTGGAGAAGGGACATATTCGCCCATCGTCGTCACCATTGGGAGCAGGGTTCTTTTTTGTAGCCAAGAAGGATGGTTCGCTAAGACCGTGTATTGATTACCGCCTTCTTAATAAGATCACTGTTAAGTTTCAGTATCCCTTGCCATTGATTTCTGACTTGTTTGCTCGGATTAAGGGGGCTAGTTGGTTTACTAAGATTGATCTTCGTGGTGCGTATAATCTGGTGAGAATCAGGCAGGGAGATGAATGGAAAACGGCATTTAATACGCCCGAGGGTCATTTTGAGTATCTGGTGATGCCGTTCGGACTTGCCAATGCTCCATCTGTTTTTCAGTCTTTTATGCATGACATTTTCCGTGAGTATCTGGATAAATTCTTGATTGTTTACTTGGATGACATTTTGATCTTCTCGGATGATTGGGAGTCTCATGTGAAGCAAGTCAGAATGGTTTTCCAGGTACTGCGTGCTAATTCCTTGTTCGTGAAGGGATCAAAGTGTCTCTTCGGTGTGCAGAAAGTTTCATTTTTGGGGTTCATCTTTTCCCCTTCTACTATCGAGATGGATCCGGTTAAGGTTCAGGCCATCCAGGATTGGACTCAGCCGACATCTCTAAAAAGTCTGCAGAAATTCCTGGGCTTTGCTAATTTTTATCGTCGCTTCATCTGTAATTTTTCTAGCATTGCCAGACCATTGACCGATTTGACCAAGAAGGGTGCTGATTTGGTTAATTGGTCTTCTGCTGCCGTGGAAGCTTTTCAGGAGTTGAAGCGTCGTTTTTGCTGTGCCCCTGTGTTGTGTCAACCTGATGTTTCTCTTCCGTTCCAGGTCGAGGTTGATGCTTCTGAGATTGGTGCAGGGGCGGTTTTGTCACAGAGAGGTTCTGGTTGCTCAGTGTTCAAACCATGTGCTTTCTTTTCCAGGAAATTTTCTGCTGCTGAGCGTAATTATGATGTGGGCAACCGAGAGTTGCTGGCCATGAAGTGGGCATTCGAGGAGTGGCGTCATTGGCTTGAGGGTGCTAAGCATCGCGTGGTGGTTTTGACTGATCATAAGAACCTTACTTATCTTGAGTCTGCCAAGCGCTTGAATCCTAGACAGGCCCGTTGGTCGTTATTTTTTGCTCGTTTTGATTTTGTGATTTCATACCTTCCGGGCTCTAAAAATGTGAAGGCGGATGCTCTGTCTAGGAGTTTTGTGCCCGACTCTCCGGGGTTATCTGAGCCGGCGAGTATCCTCAAGGAAGGAGTCATTGTGTCTGCCATCTCCCCTGATTTGCGGAGAGTGTTGCAGAAATTTCAGGCTAATAAACCTGATCGTTGTCCGGCCGAGAAACTGTTCGTCCCTGATAGGTGGACTAGTAAAGTTATCTCTGAACTTCATTGTTCGGTGCTGGCCGGTCATCCAGGAATCTTTGGTACCAGGGAGTTGGTTGCTAGATCCTTCTGGTGGCCATCTCTGTCGCGGGATGTGCGTGCTTTTGTGCAGTCCTGTGGAATTTGTGCTAGGGCTAAGCCCTGCTGTTCACGTGCCAGTGGGTTGCTTTTGCCCTTGCCGGTCCCGAAGAGGCCTTGGACACATATTTCGATGGATTTCATTTCTGACCTTCCCGTTTCTCAAAAAATGTCGGTCATTTGGGTGGTCTGTGATCGCTTTTCTAAAATGGTCCATCTGGTGCCCTTGGTTAAATTGCCTTCCTCCTCTGATTTGGTGCCTTTGTTCTTCCAGCATGTGGTTCGTTTACATGGCATTCCTGAGAATATTGTTTCTGACAGAGGTTCCCAGTTTGTCTCGAGGTTCTGGCGAGCCTTTTGTGGTAGGATGGGCATTGACCTATCTTTCTCCTCGGCCTTCCATCCTCAGACTAATGGCCAGACCAAACGAACCAATCAGACCTTGGAAACATATCTGAGATGTTTTGTTTCCGCTGACCAGGATGATTGGGTGTCATTTTTGCCGTTGGCTGAGTTCGCCCTTAATAATCGGGCCAGCTCGGCTACCTTGGTCTCTCCATTTTTCTGCAATTCTGGGTTCCATCCTCGTTTCTCTTCAGGACAGGTTGAGTCTTCGGACTGTCCTGGTGTGGATTCTGTGGTGGACAGGTTGCAGCAGATCTGGACTCAGGTAGTGGACAATTTGACCTTGTCCCAGGAGAAGGCTCAGCTTTTCGCTAATCGCAGACGCCGTGTGGGACCCCGACTTCGTGTTGGGGATCTGGTTTGGTTATCTTCTCGTCATATTCCTATGAAGGTTTCCTCTCCTAAATTTAAACCTCGTTTTATTGGTCCGTATAGGATTTCTGAGATTCTCAATCCGGTGTCTTTTCGTCTGATCCTCCCAGACTCCTTTTCCATACATAATGTATTCCATAGGTCGTTGTTGAGGAGATACGTGGCACCTATGGTTCCATCTGTGGAGCCTCCTGCCCCTGTTTTGGTGGAGGGGGAATTGGAGTATATTGTGGAGAAGATTTTGGATTCTCGTGTCTCTGGACGGAAACTCCAGTATCTGGTCAAATGGAAGGGTTATGCTCAGGAAGATAATTCCTGGGTTTTTGCCTCTGATGTCCATGCCCCAGATCTTGTTCGTGCCTTTCATGTGGCTCATCCTGGTCGGCCTGGGGGTTCTGGTGAGGGTTCGGTGACCCCTCCTCAAGGGGGGGGGGTACTGTTGTGAATTCTGTGGCTGAATTCACTTCTGTGGTCACAAGTGGTATTGCAGTCTCTGGGCTTCCTCCCTCAGGTGTTTTGGTGAGCTCGTTGGCTGCCTTGCTATTTAGCTCCACCTGAGTCTGTCTTCCTTGCTCCTTGTCAATGTTCCAGTGTTGGATCTGAGCTACTGCATCTTTCATTGGGCCTGCTGCTCTGCTAGATAAGTGCTTCTAGTTTGTTTTCTGTTTTTTCTGTCCAGCTTGCTATTAACTTTTGCTGGAAGCTCTGAGAAGCAAAGGGGTGCACCGCCGTGCTGTTAGTTCGGCACGGTGGGTCTTTTTGCCCCTTTGCGTGGTTTTCGTTTTAGGGTTTTTTGTAGACTGCATAGTTCTCTTTGCTATCCTCGCTCTGTCTAGAATATCGGGCCTCACTTTGCTGAATCTATTTCATTCCTACGTTTGTCTTTTCATCTTGCTAACAGTCATTATATGTGGGGGGCTGCCTATTCCTTTGGGGTATTTCTCTGAGGTAAGTCAGGCTTGTATTTCTATCTTCAGGCTAGTCAGCTCCTCAGGCAGTGTCGAGTTGCATAGGTAGTGATAGGCGCAATCCACTGCTGCTTATAGTTGTGTGAGGATAGATCAGGTACTGCAGTCTACAGAGATTCCACGTCTCAGAGCTCGTCCTATTGTTTTTGGTTATTGTCAGATCTCTGTATGTGCGCTGATTACTGCACGCTGTGTTGCCTGATTGCCAGCCATAACAGTACCCATTCAGATGGAGACGTTTATTCTCAGCGAGGTAAGGCAAGCGTAGGACCTGGTATAAGAGAGATGCCGTAAAGTGGCTACCAGGTACACATAAAATTGGCCATTTTTATGCGCTAAACGCTCTCATTTTTCATATTTCTAGTGCAGTAATGCAGTTCAAATTTTGTATTTCAAGTTTGTATGTTCTAGCGCTGCAGTGTGCTGCCTTATGTATTTAACAGATATAGGTATGTCATGCCCTTCTAAAATCAAGAAAGGCTGGAGTAAAAATGAAAACTCACTCTACCAACACCCAGACGTCTTGACTAGGGTTGAGCGACTTTTACTTTTTCAGGATCGAGTCGGGTTTCGCGAAACCCGACTTTGTCAAAAGTCGGGTCGGGTGAAATCGGCCGATCATTGCGAAAAGGCGGGGGGCCGACTGAAACACGAAACCCAATGCAAGTCAATGGGGAATAAAAGTCGGCAGTGAGTGGAGGACAGAAAAACACCTACAGAGCCTATTTTAATGTCAAAAACATCAATTCTTGTTACTTAAGCTTGTCAATCTTAATTAACCTTATAATAATAGTTAGGTATTGAAAATTGGGGGTCATTTGGTTAAAGTTGTGGGGGGGGAGGGCTGGCTCAATTTTTTCTTGGGCCCAGGAAATGTGGAATATGTCACGGCGGTGTAGCAGGGAGAGGTAAGTATTTCAACTTTGCAAGTGCTGTGATCCAGAGCAAGCAGGGGGGCCCACTTGTTCGCATTGGCACTGACACAGGGCCCCTCAAAGTACGGCGTTGTGTTTGACGGCGGGGGCGCCTCCCATCGGCAGTGACACTTTTGCGTACTATGACGGGCCCTGTGACAGTGACGTCGCCAACGAGTATGCCCCCCCCCCACCTGATGAAGGAACCTGCACTTTCATATGCACCTTCCTCTTTGTCCCCGTGTAAGGTGGTATAGTATGCGGGAAGGGGGACCTGACTTTCAGCAGGGTCAGATTCTGGCTGTGTAGAGTGCAAGGGGAATGTAGTGGTCTGGGTCAATGTACCAGCAGACCCATCAAGCAGTGGCTGGGTAATAGGCAGGATGAGGAGGAAACACAGATATAGGCCCAAAATAAAAAAGGAGGCTAAAAGCAGAAAAAAAATTGGTAACAGGAGTAAACAGGCAGCATTGCTTTGTTCAGTGGAGGACAACAACAAGCAGCAGCAGACACTGTTAGTAGGGCCCAACCAAACTAGTAGGGCAAATACAGTTTCAAATTCGTAATACAGGCCGAAAGCCTGTAGATTGAAACTCAGCTTTGTTTCTTTGAGGAAACCAAGAGGCAGCAGCAGACGTCACTAGGCCCAAACCAAGAACCAGGCCAAATGCAGTTTCATATTGTTGATAGAGGGTGAAAGCCTGTAGATTGAAACTCAGCTTTGTTTCTTTGAGGAAACCAAGAGGCAGCAGCAGACGTCACTAGGCCCAAACCAAGAACCAGGCCAAATGCAGTTTCATATTGTTGATAGAGGCCGAAAGCCTGTAGATTCAAACTCAGCTTTGTTTCTTTGAGGAAACCAAGAGGCAGCAGCAGACGTCACTAGGCCCAAACCAAGAACCAGGCCAAATCCAGTTTCATATTGTTAATAGAGGCCGAAAGCCTGTAGATTCAAACTCAGCTTTGTTTCTTTGAGGAAACCAAGAGGCAGCAGCAGACGTTACTAGGCCCAAACCAAGAACCAGGCCAAATGCAGTTTCATATACACATGGGAAGAGGGAATCAATATCACCATTACACACTGAACGGGAAACCACTGGGTAAATCTGACAGGGAGAAGGACTTGGGGATCCTAGTTAATGATAAACTTACCTGGAGCAGCCAGTGCCAGGCAGCAGCTGCCAAGGCAAACAGGATCATGGGGTGCATTAAAAGAGGTCTGGATACACATGATGAGAGCATTATACTGCCTCTGTACAAATCCCTAGTTAGACCGCACATGGAGTACTGTGTCCAGTTTTGGGCACCGGTGCTCAGGAAGGATATAATGGAACTAGAGAGAGTACAAAGGAGGGCAACAAAATTAATAAAGGGGATGGGAGAACTACAATACCCAGATAGATTAGCGAAATTAGGATTATTTAGTCTAGAAAAAAGACGACTGAGGGGCGATCTAATAACCATGTATAAGTATATAAGGGGACAATACAAATATCTCGCTGAGGATCTGTTTATACCAAGGAAGGTGACGGGCACAAGGGGGCATTCTTTGCGTCTGGAGGAGAGAAGGTTTTTCCACCAACATAGAAGAGGATTCTTTACTGTTAGGGCAGTGAGAATCTGGAATTGCTTGCCTGAGGAGGTGGTGATGGCGAACTCAGTCGAGGGGTTCAAGAGAGGCCTGGATGTCTTCCTGGAGCAGAACAATATTGTATCATACAATTATTAGGTTCTGTAGAAGGACGTAGATCTGGGTATTTATTATGATGGAATATAGGCTGAACTGGATGGACAAATGTCTTTTTTCGGCCTTACTAACTATGTTACTATGTTACTATGTTACTATATTGTTGATAGAGGCCGAAAGCCTGTAGATTCAAACTCAGCTTTGTTTTGTAGAGGTAGAGTGGGCGCACCCACCTGTCCAGGCAAACGGCACTTGCACGGGTGATTGCGCCAAGTGGTGACGACGGTCCTGTAGGGAGAGTCAGCCCATTTAGGGAGGTATAAAAATGGCCTATGGTGGACATTCAGCAGCTGCAAATGGAGGAATTGGCAAAGTCAGTAAGAGGAGGGCAAAAGTGAGTCATTTATCACCCAAGCTACGTGTCAGCAGGGGAAGGTGGGGCAAAAGAATTGGCAATCCGTGATTGGTTCATTTTAATGAAGGTTAGATCATCTACATTTTGGGTAGCCAGACGTGTCCTTTTTTCGGTCAGTATTGAACCAGCAGCACTGAAGACTCTTTCTGAAAGCACACTGGCAGCAGGGCAAGCGAGCTCCTGTAATGCATATTCTGCCAATTCGGGCCAGATGTCTAGTTTAGATGCCCAGTAATCAAAGGGGAATGACCTGTGAGGGTGAACATCGATAAGGGATGAAAAATAGTTTGTAACCATACTGGACAAATACTGTCTCCTGTCACTTTGAATAGATGCAGCAGTCCTGTTCTGTCCAACGCCACTTCGGATTTCTGCACCTCTAGCACCTCTGCCATGTTGCCCCCTACGGCAAGTGTGAGGAACATCACAACCTCTGTGTGCTGGGAATGCCTGAACCAAACGGTCTACAAGAGTTGCTTGTTTGGTAGCCAATATATGCTCAAGGTTCTCATGTGGCATGATGTTTTGCATTTTCCCTTTATAGCGTGGATCCAGGAGGCAGGCCAACCAGTAATTGTCATCGGTCATCATTTTGACAATGCGGGGGTCCCTTTTTAGAATACGCAAGGCATACTCAGCCATGTGGGCCAATGTTCCTGGTGTCAATTCACTGGTCCTGCTGGGTTGAGGAGCACTTTCTTGGAAATCCACATCACAAGTGTCCCGCAAGAAACCTGTACCTGACCTTGCAACGCCACCAGTTTCAAGTAGCCCCTGAGAAGCATCCTCCTCCCATACATAGTCACCCCCATCATCCTCCTCCTCATCCTCTTCGACCGCCACCTCGTCCTGGACAGTACCCTGACCAGACAATGGCTGACTGTCATTAAGGATTCCCTCCTCCTCGGCTGGAGACGCCAGCTCCTTGATGTGCGTCAAACTTTGCATCAGCAGACGCATAAATGGGATGCTCATGCTTATGATGGCGTCGTCTGCACTTGCCAGCCATGTGCATTCCTCGAAACACTGAAGGACTTGACAGAGGTCTTGTAGCTTGGACCACTGCACACCAGACAACTCCATGTCTGCCATCCAACTGCCTGCCCGTGTATGCGTATCCTCCCACAAATACATGACAGCATACCTCTGTTCACACAGCCTCTGAACCATGTGCAATGTGGCGTTCCACCTTGTTGCAACGTTGATAATTAGGCGGTGCTGTAGAAGATTGAGCGATCGCTGATGGTTCAGCATACGGCTGGAGTGTTTGGGCGACCGGCGGATGTGCGAGCAAAGTCTTCGCACCTTCAGGAGCAGGGCTGGTAACTCTGGATAATTTTTAAGAAAGCACTGCACCACCAGGTTCAAAGTGTGATCCAGGCAAGGTATGTGTTTGAGTTGTGAAAGGTCTATGGCAGCCATAAAATTCCTTCCATTATCACTGACTACCTTGCCTGCCTCAAGATGTACACTGCCCAGCCATGACTGAGTTTCTTGCTGCAAGAACTCGGCCAGAACTTCCGCGGTGTGTCTGTTGTCGCCCAAACACTTCATTTCAAACACGGCCTGCTGACGCTTCCCACTAGCTGTTCCGTAATTTGACACCTCGTGTGCAACACTGGCAGCTGAGGATGGAGTGGTCGTGCGACAGCGCTCTGTGGATGAGCTTTCGCTTCTGGAGGAGGAGGAGGTGGTGGGGTGGCGAACGTCTACAGCCAACTGTTTCCTAGATCGTGGGCTAGGCAGAACTGTCCCAATATTGCTGTCCCCTGTGGACCCTGCATCTACGACATTAACACAGTGCGCAGTGATGGACACGTAACGTCCCTGGCCATGCCTACTGGTCCATGCATCTGTTGTGAGGTACACCTTCCCACTGACAGACTGCCTCAGTGCATGGACAATGCGGTCTTTGACATGCTGGTGGAGGGCTGGGATGGCTTTTCTCGCAAAGAAGTGGCGACTGGGTAGGTCATAGCGTGGTACTGCTTAGGCCATCAGGGCTTTGAAAGCTTCGCTTTCAATCAACTGGTAGGGCATCATCTCTAACGAGATAAGTCTGGCAATGTGGGCGTTCAAACCCTTTGTACGCAGATGACAGGATGAGTACTTTCGTTTCCTATAATACAAACACTGGCGCTCACCCAAAGAAACTACCTAGTGATATTACAGCTGCTGGCATCAGTCAGGGTAGTGCTTCCCTGTGTAACAATATAGATCAAATACAAACAGATAGATGCCGCGCTTGTAAATGTGGAAAACAATATCACTTTTGTGTTATAGCACAAGATAAACGACTAAAAGCAATGAACAAAAGACAGACAGCAAACAAACAAAGCTCCCCATGGATTCACGTCAGTGAAAACTCCCTGACCCAAAAACAGATACTCCCCCCACCACTATAGTACCGCACCAGCAGCACAGTCTATCCTGCAAAGTGCCAATATCTCTAGCTTACCAATTGTATGACTGACACAGCTAAGTGCGGGTCCGCGCTGCGTGAGGGTGGATGTACCTCTATCCAGTGTAAGCCGCCAAGGGTTCCGGCGTGGTGAGCGTCAGATGACGCTATGCAGCGTACCTCAGGGATGCCCCGGCCGGTAGCATTCCCCGGATACCGCAAACAAAAACAGCAATGGCCGATAGGCTCCTCCTACCTAGTGACGTCACCTGCAGTAAGGAGCGCTGGATCGCTCAAAAAAGAGGGTAGAGGGTTAAACCAACGCGTTTCAAAGAGCAGCGCTCTTCTTCCTCAGGGTTACCGCTCCCCCAATCTTATATATTGTCTGGCCATTACTGCGCACCGCCCCCTTCTTAACCCCAGGTTTACCGGCTCTCATAGAAACAGCCCCACCAATGTTATGTGCCCACAGCATGCGACGCAGTGTATTAAAACCCCTTTTGCCTGTATTGAAATGGGCTACAAATAACTACCTTTATATGCTACATGACCCAAATTGCCTAAATATATATATATATCTTAAAATTTTTTAACTTTATTAACAAACACAAAATATCTAAAAAAACAGCATTAAAGCGTATTTAGAATTATTGCAGTGACACTGACATACATAAAACCAATTAAAAAACTCTCAGTGTTACCTGAGTAATAAATATACTACAATAAATACACTACATTAAAAATAACATATATTAAAATATCCCACACAATATATGTATAAAAAATCCCATCTAAGGAGGAACCTTCTCTTAAAGTCTATATTATTAGCCATTATGTTAGGTCTCGAGTTCCCGCTTCTGCACAGGGGGAATCTTGAGCCGTCGCCGCTGCGGTCCCCCATTCCTATCCAGCCGCAGTGGAGCCTGCTCAGCAGGGACGTCGGTCCCAGCGTCTTGCTCGGTCTCACTCTGTTCAGAGAGTTACTGCTGCTTCTTCAGCTCCTGCCATTAAAGTCAGTGCGGGTCAGCAGCGAGTGGACTTCTCTGGGACTAAGTCCTTGTCTGCGCACACTGAGCATGCCCAGGGCAAGATCTCCCGTTGGAGATCGAGGGTCATGTGCTCAGACTCTGCAGCGCATTCTATTGGTCCTCTTGGCAGGTCTTGGAAGGGCAAAGTTTCTGTGGCCACTTCCTGTCCTGCAACTATATAAACTGCGCATGACCGCACGGCCATGCGCTAGTGTACAATTTAATACGTGTGTTTGTTGTGAGTGCAAGTCGTTCTTTAAATACCCCTACCCTATTGTATGACTGTTCGCGTATGGTGTATGGCTGCTATCTAGCGCCCGACTAATCACTCAACGTGTCACACACGTATCAGCGTCTATTGCTGTGACCGCCAGTGCGGTGCCACGTGCCAGTGTGCGCTTCCTGACCCACGTCTGGGTGCTTAGTGGTACCTGCCAGCACGGCACAGTTCGCACTTCGGTGCTATAATTATAGATTTCCTTACACACCCAGTAGCGGTGTAGTGCCAGCAAGGGTCTAATCGGACTACAATCCCTGTTGGGGCTGACCACTTGCTCGCGCTCTATGTGCGGTACCGCGGTCCTGTGACGCAACAGGATCGCTTTCTTCACGCTGGGTGAGGTTTAACCCACGCGTGTATACTTTTGGATACCGCCATATAGTCTGTCATTTCCTAGCAGCAGGTTTCACCTGCACGGTGGACCCCGGACTGCGAACGCATCTATATCATCTCTCTTGGTGCGTTCCGCCAGTCCTAACATTACTCTAGCGCCAGGGTCTGGCTAGTGATGACAGACAAACAGCAATCTCTGCGGTATATCCAGCAGCTGGAGGGTAGGTTGGCGGCTCTCGAGAGCGCGACTTCAGCTGTGGATGTTACTGCAGTAGCTGTACAGGCTGCCAGCGTGGCTGCAGCTACTATGTCCATTGCCACCCCTGTTCCGACATTATCTCGCCTCCCGCTGCCAGAAAAATTTTCTGGTGATAGCAAGTTTTGTAGGGGATTTGTGAGTCAGTGCTCTATTCACCTCAAGCTCCTGGCTGCACGTTTTCCCACAGAGCGGGCTAAGGTGGGATTTATTCTGTCTCTATTGTCGGACAGGGCGTTGGAATGGGCTACGCCGCTATGGGAGCGTGGCGATCATGTGGTGCAGAGTGCTTCGCTGTTTCTGAGCGCTCTGAAACAGGTCTTTTTAGGACCTCAAGTCACCCATGATACTGCGTTCCAATTGCTGGCATTAACTCAGGGTGAGTCCTTGGTCAGTCATTTTGCCGTCCAATTCCGCACCTTAGCATCTGAGCTGGATTGGTCGGATAAAGCTCTTATCCCCATATTTTGGAGGGGCTTGGCTGACCACGTAAAGGACGCTCTGGCCACTAGGGAGATTCCTGCCACACTGGAGGAGTTAATAACTGTCTCCACTCGAATTGACCTCCGTTTTAACGAGCGGAGGTTAGAGCGAGCCCAGTGTAGGCAGAGGTTTCGGCTGGCTCCTACTTTCGCCAAACCTCTGGAATCTCCGGTCCTGGTTCCTGAGCCACATGAGGCCAGGGAAGTGTCACAAGCAGGATCTAAGTCCCGGACCGCTTGTGCACTCAGGGTCTGTCATGTTTGCCAGCAGTCAGGACATCTAGCCACCAGATGTCCTCAGCGGTCGAGGAAACGTCAGCGTCTAGTGGTAGTAGGTGGAGGTACACTAGACACGGCGACGTTTGCCTCTAAGTTGTCCTTTAAGGGGACAATTACTATTGGCTCATTCTCCCACTCGGTAGAGCTCTGCGTGGATTCTGGGGCGGAGGGCAATTTTATGTCTTCTGCCTTCGCCCAACGTCACGCAATACCCCTGGTAATGCTTGCTCAACCAGTAACGGTGCGAGTGGTGAATGGGTCGACATTGCCCTCACAGATAACACACCAGACCATCCCTTTTACTCTGTCCATGTCGCCATCTCATCAGGAGATAATTTCTCTGTTCGTCATTCTGGAAGGAATTGATGAGGTCCTGTTGGGAATACCTTGGCTACGGTACCACTCTCCTCATATCGAGTAGTCCTCAGGCAGAATTCTGGGTTGGGGTGACTCTTGTGGGGGTAGGTGTCAGAGGGAGTGCGTTCAGGTTGCTACTACTGAGGTACCCGCAGACCTATCCTCTCTCCCCAAGCAGTATTGGTCTTATGCAGACGTGTTCTCCAAAAAGGCGGCGGAGGTCCTTCCGCCTCATCGCCCCTATGACTGTCCTATTGATCTCTTGCCTGGTGCTGAGCCTCCCCGGGGTCGAGTTTATCCGCTATCTCTCCCGGAGACGGAGGCAATGTCACAGTACATCCAGGAAAATCTGGCAAGAGGATTCATTAGGAAGTCAGTGTCACCTGCTGGGGCAGGGTTCTTCTTCGTGCAGAAGAAGAATGGGGAATTGCGCCCATGCATAGACTACAGGGGTCTTAACGCCATCACCGTTAAGAATAAGTATCATTTGCCCTTGATATCTGAGTTATTCGATAGACTTCGGGGAGCAAGGGTATTTACTAAATTAGATCTGCGGGGTGCTTACAACCTGATTCGCATCCGTGAGGGGGACGAATGGAAGACGGCCTTTAACACCAGGGATGGGCACTATGAATATCTGGTGATGCCCTTCGGGCTCTGTAATGCCCCAGCCGTTTTCCAAGACTTTGTGAATGATATCTTCCGGGATATGCTTTCCACCTCGGTCGTAGTCTATCTGGATGATATTCTCATCTACTCTCCAGATATTGACTCCCACCGGAGAGATGTTTGCAAAGTCTTCGACCTCCTACGGGCAAACTCCCTCTATGCCAAGTTGGAGAAGTGTATGTTTGAGCAGGAGTCTTTACTAGAGTTGAGCGACCTTGACCTTTTTAGAGTCGAGCCGGGTTTCGCGAAACCCGACTATCTCAAAAGTCGGGTCGAGTGAAATCGGCCGATTATGACGTAAAGTCGGGATCGACCGAAACACGAAACCCAATGCAAGTCAATGGGGCAGCATAGTCGGCAGTGAGTGGGGGCCAGGAAAACACCTAGAGTGCCCATTTTAATGTCAAAACCATCCATTCTTCTTAATGAAGCTTGTCAAGCGTAATTTACCTTAAAATAATTGGAAGGCATTTGAAATTGGGGGTCATTTGGCTAAAGTTGTGGTGGGTAGGGCTGGTTCAAGTAATTAGTGGGCCCAGGAAATCTGGATCACGTCACGGCAGTGGAGCAGGGAGAGGTAAGTATTTCAACTTTGCAAGTGCTGTGAACCTGAGCAAGCAGGGGGGGCCCACTCGTTGGCATTGGCACTGGCACATGGCCCCTCAAAGTACAGCGGTGTGTTTGCACGGCGGGGGCGCCTCCCACCGGCAGCAACACTTTTGGTACCATGAGAGGCCCTGTGCCAGTGACGTCGCCAACTAGTATTCCTCCCCCCACCTGATGAAGGAACCTGCACTTTCATCTGCACCTTCCTGTTTGTCCCCGTGTAAGGTGGTATGGTATGCGGGAAGGGGGACCTGACTTTCAGCAGGGTCACAATCTTGCAGTGTAGCGTGCACGGGAAATGTTGCGTTATGGGTCAATGTACCAGCAGACTCATCTATCACTGGCTGGGCAATGGGCAGGATGAGGAGGAAACACAGATATAGGCCCAAAGAATAAAGTGGGCTAAATGCAGTTCAAAATTGGTAACACAGGACTAATCAGGGGGCATTGCAGTGGAGGACAACTGGAATGAGAGGCTGACACAGAGAGTAGGCCCAAATCAGTAAGTAGTCGAAATGCAGTTCAAAATTGGCAACAGTAGTAAACAGGCGGCACAGCTTTGTTCAGTGGAGGAGAACAGCAAGGAGTGGCAGACACCGATAGTAGGCCCCAACCCAACTAGTAGGCCAAATGCAGTCTAACATTAACAACTACTTAACGAGCGCCTGAAAACGGAATTTCAGGACAGGAAACCAGGAGAACAGCAAGGAGCGGCAGACACCGATAGTAGGCCCCAAACCAACTAGTACGCCAAATGCAGTTGTTCCGTTTAACCACAATTTAATGAGAGCCTGTAGATAGAAGTTCAGGAAAGGCAACCTGGAGAACACCTTGGAGTGGAACACACCATCTCTCTACACCCCATACCCAATTTGTAGGTCTAATGCAGCGTAGTTTCCAACAACTACTAAACGAGAGCATGATGATCGAAGAATTGGCGAGGAAACCTGGGGAACACCTTGGAGTGGAACACACCATCTCTCTACACCCCATACCCAATTTGTAGGTCTAATGCAGCGTAGTTTCCAACAACTACTAAACGAGAGCATGATGATCGAAGCATTGGCGAGGAAACCTGGGGAACACCTTGGAGTGGAACACACCATCTCTCTACAGTGGAACACACCATCTCTCTACACCCCATACCCAATTTGTAGGCCTAATGCAGCGTAGTTTCCAACAACTACTAAACGAGAGCCGGAAGATCGAAGCTCAGGAAAGGCAACCTGGAGAACACCTTGGAGTGGAACACACCATCTCTCTACACCCCATACCCAATTTGTAGGCCCAATGCAGCGTAGTTTCCAACAACTACTAAACGAGAGCCGGAAGATCGAAGCAATGGAGAGGAAACCTGGGGAACACCTTGGAGTGTAACACACCATCTCTCTACACCCCATACCCAATTTGTAGGCCTAATGCAGCGTAGTTTCCAACAACTACTAAACGAGAGCCGGAAGATCGAAGCAATGGAGAGGAAACCTGGGGAACACCTTGGAGTGTAACACACCATCTCTCTACACCCCATACCCAATTTGTAGGCCTAATGCAGCGTAGTTTCCAACAACTACTAAACGAGAGCCGGAAGATCGAAGCAATGGAGAGGAAACCTGGGGAACACCTTGGAGTGTAACACACCATCTCTCTACACCCCATACCCAATTTGTAGGCCTAATGCAGCGTAGTTTCCAACAACTACTAAACGAGAGCATGAAGATCGAAGCAATGGAGAGGAAACCTGGGGAACACCTTGGAGTGGAACACACCATCTCTCTACACCCCATACCCAATTTGTAGGCCTCATGCAGCGTAGTTTCCAACAACTACTAAACGAGAGCATGATGATCGAAGCATTGGCGAGAAAACCTGGAGAACACCTTGGAGTGGAACACACCATCTCTCTACAGTGGAACACACCATCTCTCTACACCCCATACCCAATTTGTAGGCCTAATGCAGCGTAGTTTCCAACAACTACTAAACGAGAGCCAGAAGATCGAAGCTCAGGAAAGGCAACCTGGGGAACACCTTGGAGTGGAACACACCATCTCTCTACACCCCATACCCAATTTGTAGGCCTAATGCAGCGTAGTTTCCAACAACTACTAAACGAGAGCCGGAAGATCGAAGCAATGGAGAGGAAACCTGGGGAACACCTTGGAGTGTAACACACCATCTCTCTACACCCCATACCCAATTTGTAGGCCTAATGCAGCGTAGTTTCCAACAACTACTAAACGAGAGCCGGAAGATCGAAGCAATGGAGAGGAAACCTGGGGAACACCTTGGAGTGTAACACACCATCTCTCTACACCCCATACCCAATTTGTAGGCCTAATGCAGCGTAGTTTCCAACAACTACTAAACGAGAGCCGGAAGATCGAAGCAATGGAGAGGAAACCTGGGGAACACCTTGGAGTGTAACACACCATCTCTCTACACCCCATACCCAATTTGTAGGCCTAATGCAGCGTAGTTTCCAACAACTACTAAACGAGAGCCGGAAGATCGAAGCAATGGAGAGGAAACCTGGGGAACACCTTGGAGTGTAACACACCATCTCTCTACACCCCATACCCAATTTGTAAGCCTAATGCAACGTAGTTTCCAACAACTACTAAACGAGAGCATGAAGATCGAAGCAATGGAGAGGAAACCTGGGGAACACCTTGGAGTGGAACACACCATCTCTCTACACCCCATACCCAATTTGTAGGCCTAATGCAGCGTAGTTTCCAACAACTACTAAACGAGAGCATGATGATCGAAGCATTGGCGAGAAAACCTGGAGAACACCTTGGAGTGCAACACACCATCTCTCTACAGTGGAACACACCATCTCTCTACACCCCATACCCAATTTGTAGGCCTAATGCAGCGTAGTTTCCAACAACTACTAAACGAGAGCCGGAAGATCGAAGCTCAGGAAAGGCAACCTGGGGAACACCTTGGAGTGGAACACACCATCTCTCTACACCCCATACCCAATTTGTAGGCCTAATGCAGCGTAGTTTCCAACAACTACTAAACGAGAGCCGGAAGATCGAAGCAATGGAGAGGAAACCTGGGGAACACCTTGGAGTGTAACACACCATCTCTCTACACCCCATACCCAATTTGTAGGCCTAATGCAGCGTAGTTTCCAACAACTACTAAACGAGAGCCGGAAGATCGAAGCAATGGAGAGGAAACCTGGGGAACACCTTGGAGTGTAACACACCATCTCTCTACACCCCATACCCAATTTGTAGGCCTAATGCAGCGTAGTTTCCAACAACTACTAAACGAGAGCCGGAAGATCGAAGCAATGGAGAGGAAACCTGGGGAACACCTTGGAGTGTAACACACCATCTCTCTACACCCCATACCCAATTTGTAGGCCTAATGCAGCGTAGTTTCCAACAACTACTAAACGAGAGCCGGAAGATCGAAGCAATGGAGAGGAAACCTGGGGAACACCTTGGAGTGTAACACACCATCTCTCTACACCCCATACCCAATTTGTAGGCCTAATGCAGAGTAGTTTCCAACAACTACTAAACGAGAGCATGAAGATCGAAGCAATGGAGAGGAAACCTGGGGAACACCTTGCAGTGGAACACACCATCTCTCTACACCCCATACCCAATTTGTAGGCCTAATGCAGCGTAGTTTCCAACAACTACTAAACGAGAGCATGATGATCGAAGCATTGGCGAGGAAACCTGGGGAACACCTTGGAGTGGAACACACCATCTCTCTACAGTGGAACACACCATCTCTCTACACCCCATACCCAATTTGTAGGCCTAATGCAGTGTAGTTTCCAACAACTACTAAACGAGAGCCGGAAGATCGAAGCTCAGGAAAGGCAACCTGGGGAACACCTTGGAGTGGAACACACCATCTCTCTACACCCCATACCCAATTTGTAGGCCCAATGCAGCGTAGTTTCCAACAACTACTAAACGAGAGCCGGAAGATCGAAGCTCAGGAAAGGCAACCTGGAGAACACCTTGGAGTGGAACACACCATCTCTCTACACCCCATACCCAATTTGTAGGCCCAATGCAGCGTAGTTTCCAACAACTACTAAACGAGAGCCGGAAGATCGAAGCAATGGGGAGGAAACCTGGGGAACACCTTGGAGTGTAACACACCATCTCTCTACACCGCATACCCAATTTGTAGGCCTAATGCAGCGTAGTTTCCAACAACTACTAAACGAGAGCCGGAAGATCGAAGCAATGGAGAGGAAACCTGGGGAACACCTTGGAGTGTAACACACCATCTCTCTACACCCCATACCCAATTTGTAGGCCTAATGCAGCGTAGTTTCCAACAACTACTAAACGAGAGCCGGAAGATCGAAGCAATGGAGAGGAAACCTGGGGAACACCTTGGAGTGTAACACACCATCTCTCTACACCCCATACCCAATTTGTAGGCCTAATGCAGCGTAGTTTCCAACAACTACTAAACGAGAGCATGAAGATCGAAGCAATGGAGAGGAAACCTGGGGAACACCTTGGAGTGGAACACACCATCTCTCTACACCCCATACCCAATTTGTAGGCCTAATGCAGCGTAGTTTCCAACAACTACTAAACGAGAGCATGATGATCGAAGCATTGGCGAGGAAACCTGGAGAACACCTTGGAGTGGAACACACCATCTCTCTACAGTGGAACACACCATCTCTCTACACCCCATACCCAATTTGTAGGCCTAATGCAGCGTAGTTTCCAACAACTACTAAACGAGAGCCAGAAGATCGAAGCTCAGGAAAGGCAACCTGGGGAACACCTTGGAGTGGAACACACCATCTCTCTACACCCCATACCCAATTTGTAGGCCTAATGCAGCGTAGTTTCCAACAACTACTAAACGAGAGCCGGAAGACCGAAGCAATGGAGAGGAAACCTGGGGAACACCTTGGAGTGTAACACACCATCTCTCTACACCCCATACCCAATTTGTAGGCCTAATGCAGCGTAGTTTCCAACAACTACTAAACGAGAGCCGGAAGATCGAAGCAATGGAGAGGAAACCTGGGGAACACCTTGGAGTGTAACACACCATCTCTCTACACCCCATACCCAATTTGTAGGCCTAATGCAGCGTAGTTTCCAACAACTACTAAACGAGAGCCGGAAGATCGAAGCAATGGAGAGGAAACCTGGGGAACACCTTGGAGTGTAACACACCATCTCTCTACACCCCATACCCAATTTGTAGGCCTAATGCAGAGTAGTTTCCAACAACTACTAAACGAGAGCCGGAAGATCGAAGCAATGGAGAGGAAACCTGGGGAACACCTTGGAGTGTAACACACCATCTCTCTACACCCCATACCCAATTTGTAGGCCTAATGCAGCGTAGTTTCCAACAACTACTAAACGAGAGCATGAAGATCGAAGCAATGGAGAGGAAACCTGGGGAACACCTTGGAGTGGAACACACCATCTCTCTACACCCCATACCCAATTTGTAGGCCTAATGCAGCGTAGTTTCCAACAACTACTAAACGAGAGCATGATGATCGAAGCATTGGCGAGGAAACCTGGGGAACACCTTGGAGTGGAACACACCATCTCTCTACAGTGGAACACACCATCTCTCTACACCCCATACCCAATTTGTAGGCCTAATGCAGCGTAGTTTCCAACAACTACTAAACGAGAGCCGGAAGATCGAAGCTCAGGAAAGGCAACCTGGGGAACACCTTGGAGTGGAACACACCATCTCTCTACACCCCATACCCAATTTGTAGACCCAATGCAGCGTAGTTTCCAACAACTACTAAACGAGAGCCGGAAGATCGAAGCTCAGGAAAGGCAACCTGGGGAACACCTTGGAGTGTAACAAACCCTCTCTCTACACCACGGAAGGGCTGATTCTTAGGAAGGAAGGCTGTCGGAAGAAGCAGGGCGCGTCCGAGGGTGATTATAGTCTTATTAGGTATATACTCACCCTCGGACGCGCCCTGCTTCTTTATTTGTAATGAATGTTTATTTGCAATGTGGTTTTGACTTACTCTATTTTTTTGATAAATAATGATTTTATTATTTTCATTGTTTTGCATCTTCTTGGCAATAATATAAAGAAGACGCGACAGGACAACACTCGGTGGATGCCATATCTGTGTTTAAAATTGAAAAAACCTTTCAGTTAACTACTTGCAGGAGAAAGTTATTGTAGCTGGTGGCCATTTTTAGTACTGTACCAGATTTTTGTTGTATGTGTTTGTTTTTAATGTTAAAATGTCTGCATTTGATATCTCTCCAGTATTTTCTTTTTTATAAGCAAAATACTTATTTTTATATTTTCTGATGTTGGTTCCAGGGGTACACGGGCAGCAGTGGTGTGGTCAGTGGAGGCCTAGTGGAAGGAGTGACCGCAGACAGGCATCGAAGGCCTAAAATAATAACACATGGCTGTAGGCAATTTTAAATTGGTTCCAGGGGTACACGGGAAGCAGTGGTGTGGTCAGTGGAGGCCTAGTGGAAGGAGTGACCGCAGACAGGCATCGAAGGCCTAAAATAATAACACATGGCTGTAGGCAATTTTAAATTGGTTACAGGGGTACACGGGCAGCAGTGGTGTGGTCAGTGGAGGCCTAGTGGAAGGAGTCACCGCAGACAGGCATCGAAGGCCTAAAATAATAACACATGGCTGTAGGCAATTTTAAATTGGTTCCAGGGGTACACGGGCAGCAGTGGTGTGGTCAGTGGAGGCCTAGTGGAAGGAGTGACCGCAGACAGGCATCGAAGGCCTAAAATAATAACACATGGCTGTAGGCAATTTTAAATTGGTTCCAGGGGTACACGGGCAGCAGTGGTGTGGTCAGTGGAGGCCTAGTGGAAGGAGTGACCGCAGACAGGCATCGAAGGCCTAAAATAATAACACATGGCTGTAGGCAATTTTAAATTGGTTACAGGGGTACACGGGCAGCAGTGGTGTGGTCAGTGGAGGCCTAGTGGAAGGAGTGACCGCAGACAGGCATCGAAGGCCTAAAATAATAACACATGGCTGTAGGCAATTTTAAATTGGTTCCAGGGGTACACGGGCAGCAGTGGTGTGGTCAGTGGAGGCCTAGTGGAAGGAGTGACCGCAGACAGGCATCGAAGGCCTAAAATAATAACACATGGCTGTAGGCAATTTTAAATTGGTTACAGGGGTACACGGGCAGCAGTGGTGTGGTCAGTGGAGGCCTAGTGGAAGGAGTGACCGCAGACAGGCATCGAAGGCCTAAAATAATAACACATGGCTGTAGGCAATTTTAAATTGGTTACAGGGGTACACGGGCAGCAGTGGTGTGGTCAGTGGAGGCCTAGTGGAAGGAGTGACCGCAGACAGGCATCGAAGGCCTAAAATAATAACACATGGCTGTAGGCAATTTTAAATTGGTTCCAGGGGTACACGGGCAGCAGTGGTGTGGTCAGTGGAGGCCTAGTGGAAGGAGTGACCGCAGACAGGCATCGAAGGCCTAAATTAATAACACATGGCTGTAGGCAATTTTAAATTGGTTCCAGGGGTACACGGGCAGCAGTGGTGTGGTCAGTGGAGGCCTAGTGGAAGGAGTGACCGCAGACAGGCATCGAAGGCCTAAAATAATAACACATGGCTGTAGGCAATTTTAAATTGGTTACAGGGGTACACGGGCAGCAGTGGTGTGGTCAGTGGAGGCCTAGTGGAAGGAGTCACCGCAGACAGGCATCGAAGGCCTAAATTAATAACACATGGCTGTAGGCAATTTTAAATTGGATACAGGGGTACACGGGCAGCAGTGGTGTGGTCAGTGGAGGCCTAGTGGAAGGAGTGACCGCAGACAGGCATCGAAGGCCTAAAATAATAACACATGGCTGTAGGCAATTTTAAATTGGTTCCAGGGGTACACGGGCAGCAGTGGTGTGGTCAGTGGAGGCCTAGTGGAAGGAGTCACCGCAGACAGGCATCGAAGGCCTAAAATAATAACACATGGCTGTAGGCAATTTTAAATTGGTTCCAGGGGTACACGGGCAGCAGTGGTGTGGTCAGTGGAGGCCTAGTGGAAGGAGTGACCGCAGGCAGGCATCAAAGGCCTAAAATAATAACACATGGCTGTAGGCAATTTTAAATTGGTTCCAGGGGTACACGGGCAGCAGTGGTGTGGTCAGTGGAGGCCTAGTGGAAGGAGTGACCGCAGAGAGGCATCGAAGGCCTAAAATAATAACACATGGCTGTAGGCAATTTTAAATTGGTTCCAGGGGTACACGGGCAGCAGTGGTGTGGTCGGTGGAGGCCTAGTGGAAGGAGTGACCACAGACAGGCATCGAAGGCCTAAAATAATAACACATGGCTGTAGGCAATTTTAAATTGGTTCCAGGGGTACACGGGCAGCAGTGGTGTGGTCAGTGGAGGCCTAGTGGAAGGAGTGACCGCAGACAGGCATCGAAGGCCTAAAATAATAACACATGGCTGTAGGCAATTTTAAATTGGTTCCAGGGGTACACGGGCAGCAGTGGTGTGGTCAGTGGAGGCCTAGTGGAAGGAGTGACCGCAGACAGGCATCGAAGGCCTAAAATAATAACACATGGCTGTAGGCAATTTTAAATTGGTTCCAGGGGTACACGGGCAGCAGTGGTGTGGTCAGTGGAGGCCTAGTGGAAGGAGTGACCGCAGACAGGCATCGAAGGCCTAAAATAATAACACATGGCTGTAGGCAATTTTAAATTGGTTACAGGGGTACACGGGCAGCAGTGGTGTGGTCAGTGGAGGCCTAGTGGAAGGAGTGACCGCAGACAGGCATCGAAGGCCTAAAATAATAACACATGGCTGTAGGCAATTTTAAATTGGTTACAGGGGTACATGGGCAGCAGTGGTGTGGTCAGTGGAGGCCTAGTGGAAGGAGTCACCGCAGACAGGCATCGAAGGCCTAAAATAATAACACATGGCTGTAGGCAATTTTAAATTGGTTACAGGGGTACACGGGCAGCAGTGGTGTGGTCAGTGGAGGCCTAGTGGAAGGAGTGACCGCAGACAGGCATCGAAGGCCTAAAATAATAACACATGGCTGTAGGCAATTTTAAATTGGTTCCAGGGGTACATGGGCAGCAGTGGTGTGGTCAGTGGAGGCCTAGTGGAAGGAGTGACCGCAGACAGGCATCGAAGGCCTAAAATAATAACACATGGCTGTAGGCAATTTTAAATTGGTTCCAGGGGTACACGGGCAGCAGTGGTGTGGTCAGTGGAGGCCTAGTGGAAGGAGTGACCACAGACAGGCATCGAAGGCCTAACATAACAAAAATGTCAATACAATGGTATTGTCAGTGGCAGGCATTGAAGGATGTCAGCACATAGACTAAACATTGGTGGAGCTGTGAGATAATTTTGCAAGTGGTAGAGCACTGTTTGAGCTGGGGTGGGGGGAAACTGTCTTGTGGCCGGCGGTACAGGCCCAGGGCCCCTCATATTACAACGGTGTGTCTGACGTTGGGTGCGCACCACCACCGCCAGAGACACTTTATTGTACTAGGAGGGACCCAGTGGCAGTGCCGTCGACCAAAAGCGGGCTCACCCACCTCTTCAGACAAACTGCACTCTCACGGGTGCTGTCGCCAAGTGTCGATACCACGGCCCCGTGTGGGGAGTTTGGCCATTTAGTGAGGTGTAAACATGTCGTATGCTGGACAATCAGGTGCAGAAAATTACGAGATTGGAAAAGGTATTCAGAATAGTCCACAGGCAAGACCTTTTCATAGGAAAGCTAGGTGTCAGCCGGGCAAGGTGGGGCAAAAGATTTCGAAATCCAGTTGTGGTTCATTTTAATGAAGGTTAGATCATCTACATTTTGGGTAGCCAGACGAGTCCTTTTTTCTGTTAGTATTGAACCTGCAGCACTGAATACTCTTTCTGATAGGACACTAGCTGCCGGGCAAGCAAGCTCCTGCAATGCATATTCTGCCAATTCTGGCCAGGTGTCTAATTTTGATGCCCAGTAATCAAATGGGAATGACGGTTGAGGGAGAACATCGATAAGGGATGAAAAATAGTTTGTAACCATACTGGACAAATGTTGTCTCCTGTCACTTTGAATTGATGCTGCAGTACCTGTCCTGTCTGCGGTCATAGCAAAATCACTCCACAAGCTGGTCAGAAAACCCCTCTGGCCAACGCCACTTCTGATTTCTGCCCCTCTAACTCCTCTGGTCTGCTGGCCCCTGCAGCTCGTGTGAGAACGATCACGGGCGCTGTGTGCAGGGAATGCCAGAAGCAAACGGTCAACAAGAGTTGATTGTTTGGTTGCTAATATTAGTTCCAAGTTCTCATGTGGCATTATATTTTGCAATTTGCCTTTATAGCGAGGATCAAGGAGGCAGGCCAACCAGTAATCGTCATCGTTCATCATTTTAGTTATGCGTGTGTCCCTTTTGAGGATACGTAAGGCATAATCCGCCATGTGGGCCAAAGTTCCAGTTCTCAAATCTGCGGTTGTGCTTGGTTGAGGGGCAGTTTCAGGCAAATCCACGTCACTTGTGTCCCTCCAAAAACCAGAACCCGGCCTTGCCGCGCCACCAATTTCCAGTGGCCCCGGAAAAGCTTCCTCATTAAAAATATAATCATCCCCATCATCCTCCTCGTCCTCCTCCTCCTCTTCGCCCGTAACCTCGTCCTGTACACTGCCCTGGCCAGACAATGGCTGACTGTCATCAAGGCTTTCCTCTTCCTCAGCTGCAGACGCCTGATCCTTTATGTGCGTCAAACTTTGCATCAGCAGACGCATTAGGGGGATGCTCATGCTTATTATGGCGTTGTCTGCACTAACCAGCCGTGTGCATTCCTCAAAACACTGAAGGACTTGACACATGTCTTGAATCTTCGACCACTGCACACCTGACAACTCCATGTCTGCCATCCTACTGCCTGCCCGTGTATGTGTATCCTCCCACAAAAACATAACAGCCCGCCTCTGTTCACACAGTCTCTGAAGCATGTGCAGTGTTGAGTTCCACCTTGTTGCAACGTCTATGATTAGGCGATGCTGGGGAAGGTTCAAAGAACGCTGATAGGTCTGCATACGGCTGGAGTGTACGGGCGAACGGCGGATATGTGAGCAAAGTCCACGCACTTTGAGGAGCAGGTCGGATAACCCCGGATAACTTTTCAGGAAGCACTGCACCACCAGATTTAAGGTGTGAGCCAGGCAAGGAATGTGTTTCAGTTGGGAAAGGGAGATGGCAGCCATGAAATTCCTTCCGTTATCACTCACTACCTTGCCTGCCTCAAGATCTACAGTGCCCAGCCACGACTGCGTTTCTTTCTGCAAGAACTCGGACAGAACTTCCGCGGTGTGTCTGTTGTCGCCCAAACACTTCATAGCCAATACAGCCTGCTGACGTTTGCCAGTAGCTGCCCCATAATGGGAGACCTGGTGTGCAACAGTGGCAGCTGCGGATGGAGTGGTTGTGCGACTGCGGTCTGTGGACGAGCTCTCGCTTCTGCAGGAGGACGAAGAGGAGGAGGAGGGGGTGCGAACGGCTACAGCCAATTGTTTCCTAGACCGTGGGCTAGGCAGAACTGTCCCAAACTTGCTGTCCCCTGTGGACCCTGCATCCACCACATTTACCCAGTGTGCCGTGATGGACACGTACCGTCCCTGGCCATGCCTACTGGTCCATGCATCTGTTGTCAGGTGCACCTTTGTGCTCACAGATTGCCTGAGTGCATGGACGATGCGCTCTTTAACATGCTGGTGGAGGGCTGGGATGGCTTTTCTGGAAAAAAAGTGTCGACTGGGTAGCTCGTAGCGTGGTACAGCGTAGTCCATCAGGGCTTTGAAAGCTTCGCTTTCAACTAACCGGTAGGGCATCATCTCTAACGAGATTAGTCTAGCTATGTGTGCGTTCAAACCCTGTGTACGCGGATGCGAGGCTAAGTACTTCCTTTTTCTAACCATAGTCTCATGTAGGGTGAGCTGGACTGGAGAGCTGGAGATCGTGGAACTAGCGGGGGTGCCGGTGGACATGGCAGACTGAGAGACGGTGGGAGATGGTATTGTTGCCACCAGTGCCCTAGATGCAGTGTTTCCTACTACGAAACTGGTGATTCCCTGACCCTGACTGCTTTGGCCTGGCAAAGAAACCTGCACAGATACTGCAGGTGGTGCGGAAAATGGTGGCCCTACACTGCCGGAAGGGATGTTGCGTTGCTGACTAGCTTCATTGGCCGAGGGTGCTACAACCTTAAGGGACGTTTGGTAGTTAGTCCAGGCTTGCAAATGCATGGTGGTTAAATGTCTATGCATGCAACTTGTATTGAGACTTTTCAGATTCTGTCCTCTGCTTAAGGTAGTTGAACATTTTTGACAGATGACTTTGCGCTGATCAATTGGATGTTGTTTAAAAAAATGCCAGACTGCACTCTTTCTAGCATCGGATACCTTTTCAGGCATTGCAGACTGAGCTTTAACCGGATGGCCACGCTGTCCTCCAACAGGTTTTGGCTTTGCCACGCGTTTTGGGCAAGATACGGGCCTGGCAGATGGAACCTGTTGCGATGTTGATGCCTGCTGCGGCCCCTCCTCCTCCGCTTCAGAACTGCTGCCGCCTGCACCCTGTTCCCCCAATGGCTGCCAATCGGGGTCAAGAACTGGGTCATCTATTACCTCTTCTTGTAGCTCGTGTGCAACTTCATCTGTGTCACCGTGTCGGTCGGTGGTATAGCGTTCGTGATGGGTCAACATAGTCTCATCAGGGTCTGATTCTTGATCAGCACCCTGCGAGGGCAATGTTGTGGTCTGAGTCAAAGGACCAGCATAGTAGTCTGGCTGTGGCTGTGCATCAGTGCACTCCATGTCAGATTCAACTTGTAATGGGCATGGACTGTTAACTGCTTCACTTTCTAAGCCAGGGACGGTATGTGTAAAGAGCTCCATGGAGTAACCCGTTGTGTCGCCTGCTGCATTCTTCTCTGTTGTTGTTTTTGCTGAAGAGGACAAGGAAGCGACTTGTCCCTGACCGTGAACATCCACTAACGACGCGCTGCTTTGACATTTACCAGTTTCACGAGAGGAGGCAAAAGAGCTAGAGGCTGAGTCAGCAAGATAAGCCAAAACTTGCTCTTGCTGCTCCGGCTTTAAAAGCGGTTTTCCTACTCCCAGAAAAGGGAGCGTTCGAGGCCTTGTGTAGCCAGACGACGAACCTGGCTCCACAGCTCCAGACTTAGGTGCAATATTTTTTTTCCCACGACCAGCTGATGCTCCACCACTACCACTACCCTCATTACCAGCTGACAATGAACGCCCCCGGCCACGACCTCTTCCACCATACTTCCTCATTGTTTTAAAAACGTAAACAAACTAACGGTATTTGTTGCTGTCACACAAATTACACGGTGAGCTATAACTTCAGTATGATTTAGCTACCCCTTTACAGGTGAGTGAGACCACAACGAAAATCAGGCACAATGTTACACACTCTGTTGTTGGTGGCAACAAATGAGAGAGATGCCACACACGCAGGACTGTCACTGAAGCACAAATGTAAATATTAATCTCCCATTGATTTGATTTTTTTTTTTTTTAAGGGAGACTTTAGGAAAAAAAAATAATAGAATAAAATGATTTTTTCAGGAAGAATTTAGAAACCAAATAAAATAAAATGATTTTTTCAGGGAGAATTTAGAAAACAAATAAAACAAAAAAAGGCTTTCTATGGCCCACTGAGTGAGAGATGACGCACACAGGAGTCAGGAGTGGCACACAAGCCCAGATGCCAATATTTATCTCCCACTGATTGATGTAGCGATTTTTTCAGGTAGATTTTGGAACCCAAATCAAGCTAAAAAAAATAATAGGCTTTCTATGGCCCACAATTGGAGAGAGAGAGAGAGATGGCACACCCAGGAGTCAAGACTGGCACACAAGCAGAAAGGGCAATATTAATCTCCCACTGATTTGTTGTTTTTTTTTTTTTTTCAGGGAGACTTTAGGAAAAAAAAATAGAATAAAATGATTTTTTCAGGAAGAATTTAGAAACCAAATAAAATAAAATGATTTTTTCAGGGAGAATTTAGAAAACAAATAAAACAAAAAAAGGCTTTCTATGGCCCACTGAGTGAGAGATGACGCACACAGGAGTCAGGAGTGGCACACAAGCCCAGAGGCCAATATTTATCTCCCACTGATTGATGTAGTGATTTTTTCAGGTAGATTTTGGAACCCAAATCAAGCTAAAAAAATAATAGGCTTTCTATGGCCCACAATTGGAGAGAGAGAGAGATGGCACACCCAGGAGTCAAGACTGGCACACAAGCAGAAAGGGCAATATTAATCTCCCACTGATTTGTTTTTTTTTTTTTTCAGGGAGACTTTAGGAAAAAAAAAAATAGAATAAAATGATTTTTTCAGGAAGAATTTAGAAACCAAAGAAAATAAAATGATTTTTTCAGGGAGAATTTAGAAAACAAATAAAACAAAAAAAGGCTTTCTATGGCCCACTGAGTGAGAGATGACGCACACAGGAGTCAGGAGTGGCACACAAGCCCAGAGGCCAATATTTATCTCCCACTTTTTTTTTTGTTCCAGGGAAAATTTATAAACCCAATAAAAAAAATAATAAATAGGCTTTCTATGGCCCACTATCTGAGAGACAGAGAGAGATGGCACGCTTAGGACTGGCACACAAGCCCAAAGGCCAATATTAATCTCCCTTTTTTTTTTAAGGGAGAATTTATGAAACCAAAAAAAAAAAAATAAATAGGCTTTCTATGGCCCACTATTTGTGAGAGAGATGGCACGCTCAGGACTGGCACACAAGCCCAGAGGCCAATATTAATCTCCCACTTTTTTTTTTTTTTTCCAGGGAAAATTTATAAACCCAATAAAAAAAAAATAAAAATAAATAGGCTTTCTATGGCCCACTATCTGAGAGAGAGAGATGGCACGCTTAGGACTGGCACACAAGCCCAAAGGCCAATATTAATCTCCCACTGATTATTGATTTTTTCAGGTAGAATTTAGAACCCAAATAAAGCAAAAAAAAAAAAAATGGGCTTTCTATGGCCCACTGAGTGAGTGATGATGCACACAGGAGTCAGGAGTGGCACACAAGCCCTGAGGCCAATATTTTTCTCCCACTGATTGATGTAGTGATTTTTTCAGGTAGATTTTAGAACCAAAATCAAGCAAAAAAATAAATAGGCTTTCTATGGCCCACTGAGTGAGTGATGATGCACACAGGAGTCAAGAGTGGCACACAAGCCCTGAGGCCAATATTTTTCTCCCACTGATTGATGTAGTGATTTTTTCAGGTAGATTTTATAACCCAAATCAAGCAAAAAAATAAATAGGCTTTCTATGGCCCACTGAGTGAGAGATGACACAGACAGGGATGGCACTCTAGCAGAAATGTCAATCTTAATCTCCCACAAAAAAAAAAAAAAAAAACAGGGAGTGTCCTTCAATTACTATCTCCCTGCAGTAATCTCAGCCAGGTATGGCAGGCAGCAATAAGGAGTGGACTGATGCACAAATTAAATAAAAAGTGTGTACAAACCAAAAAGATAGCTGTGCAGAAAGGAAGGAACAAGAGGATTTGTGCTTTGAAAAAAGCAGTTGGTTTGCACAGCGGCGTACACACAGCAATGCAGCTATCAGGGAGCCTTCTAGGGCAGCCCAATGAGCTACAGCGCTGAGGGGGAAAAAAAAAAAATGTAGCTTCCACTGTCCCTGCACACCGAAGGTGGTGTTGGGCAGTGGAAATCGCTACACCACAAGCGGTTTGGTGGTTAATGGACCCTGCCTAACGCTATCCCTGCTTCTGACGAAGCGGCAGCAACCTCTCCCTAAGCTCAGATCAGCAGCAGTAACATGGCGGTTGGCCGGAACTCCCCTTTATAGCCCCTGTGACGCCGCAGACAGCAAGCCAATCACTGCAATGCCCTTCTCTAAGATGGTGGGGACCAGGACCTATGTCATCACGCTGCCCACACTCTGCGTTTACCTTCATTGGCTGAGAAATGGCGCTTTTCGCGTCATTGAAACGCGACTTTGGCGCGAAAGTCGCGTACCGCATGGCCGACCCCGCACAGGGGTCGGATCGGGTTTCATGAAACCCGACTTTGCCAAAAGTCGGCGACTTTTGAAAATGAACGACCCGTTTCGCTCAACCCCAGTCTTTACCTTTCCTGGGCTACATCATCTCGGCCCAGGGATTGGCTATGGATCCTGCCAAACTACAGGCAGTGATGGACTGGCAGGAACCCCATTCTCTGAAAGCGGTGCAGCGCTTTATGGGGTTCATAAATTACTATCGTCAGTTCATCCCCCACTTCTCAACCCTGGTAGCTCCCTTGGTATTCCTCACCAAGAAGGGAGCGAATCCTAAATTGTGGTCCGAAGAGGTCTCCAAGGCCTTCACTTCTATTAAGTCCCACTTTGCTAGCGCTCCCATCTTACATCGTCCCGATGTGGATAAGCCATTCCTAATGGAGGTGGATGCCTCATCCGTTGGTGCAGGAGCAGTCCTCTATCAAAAGGATGCTCAAGGTCGGAAGCACCCATGCTTCTTCTTCTCAAAGACCTTCTCACCAGCGGAGAGAAATTACTCCATCGGGGATAGGGAGCTGCTGGCAATGAAGTTGGCCTTTTCGGAATGGAGACATCTCTTGGAGGGTGCTCAGTTCCCATTCCAAGTCTTCATGGACCACAAGAATTTGGTCTATTTACAGACAGCCCAGCGGCTGAATTCTCGTCAGGCCAGATGGTCCTTGTTTTTCTCCCGGTTCCACTTCACTCTACATTATCTCGCCGGGGAGAAGAACATTCGTGCTGACGCTCTCTCTCGCTCCCTGGTGTCAACTGTGGAGGAGGAGGACGAGCCTCGGCTCATTGTCCCTTCAGAGAGTCTGAGAACCGTAGCTCCGGTTTCGCTTGAGTCTGTGCCTCCGGGCAATACTTTTGTTCCCATCAATTTGCGTCCGGAGGTTCTCTCGTGGGCTCATTCGTCCAGAGTGGGTGGACACTTTGGGGCAAAGAGGACATCTGAGTTGTTGGCGAGAATGTATTGGTGGCCACATATGGTTCGTGACGTAGGAGACTACGTTCGGGCATGTGTCTCTTGTGCCAAAAATAAGTCTCTCCGTCAACGGCCAGCTGGGTTGTTATACCCTCTGCCGGTGGCAGACAGGCCCTGGGAGATGGTCGGGATAGACTTTGTGGTGGGTTTGCCCAAGTCACGTGGCTGTACTGTCATTTGGGTTATCACCGACCATTTTTCTAAAATGGTGCATTTGGTGCCGCTTCCTCGGCTACCTTCTGCACGGGCCTTGGCAGCATTGTTTGTTAAACACATCTTCCGTCTTCACGGTATGCCAGACAAAATTGTCAGTGACCGGGGTCCCCAGTTTGCGTCTCGGTTCTGGAGAGAGCTTTGTCGCCTTCTCAGTATCGAGTTGAATCTCTCTTCGGCATATCATCCCGAGACGAATGGGTTGGTGGAGAGAGCCAACCAGACCTTGGTCACATATCTGCGACATTTTGTTTCTGCTAAGCAAGATGACTGGGCATCTTTGCTACCGTGGGCGGAGTTTGCTCTTAACAATGCTGTAGCTGACTCCACTGGACAGACTCCATTCCTCCTTAACTATGGTCAGCATCCGCGGGTACCTGTGCCCATGCCCGTGTCTTCCGCCGATTCCAGGGTGGCAGACTGGGTTGTGGAGGCATGGGACATTTGGGATCGCACTCAGGATGCCATTCGGGCTTCCAAGGAGAGAATGAGGTCCTCCACCGATGTTCATCGGCGCCCCGCTCCGACATTTGCTCCTGGCGACTTGGTGTGGCTCTCCGCCCGTAACATCAGGCTGCGAGTTGAGTCCACTAAGTTTGCTCCTCGCTACTTGGGTCCCTTCAAGGTTCTCGAACAGGTTAATCCTGTGGTCTACCGCCTGGCTCTTCCTTCACGCTTGGGTATCACCGACACCTTTCATGTGTCCCTCTTGAAACCCGTATACATGTCCCAGTTTTCCGAGTCATCTGCCGGGACATCGGGTTCGTCTACGGACGATTACGAGGTGAACGCTATTTTGGGGTGTAAGGTGGTACGCGGCAAAAAGTTCTATCTGGTGGATTGGAAGGGTTATGGTCCAGAGAACAGGTCATGGGAGCCTGCTGAAAACATTCGGGCACCACAGCTCATTGCTGCCTTCGAGCGTAGCGAGGCCCAAGGAGGGGGGGCCCTAGGAGGGGGGGTAATGTTAGGTCTCGAGTTCCCGCTTCTGCACAGGGGGAATCTCGAGCCGTCTCCGCTGCGGTCCCCCATTCCTATCCAGCCGCAGTGGAGCCTGCTCAGCAGGGACGTCGGTCCCAGCGTCTTGCTCGGTCTCACTCTGTTCAGAGAGTTACTGCTGCTTCTTCAGCTCCTGCCATTAAAGTCAGTGCTGGTCAGCAGCGAGTGGACTTCTCTGGGACTAAGTCCTTGTCTGCGCACACTGAGCATGCCCAGGGCAAGATCTCCCGTTGGAGATCGAGGGTCATGTGCTCAGACACTGCAGCGCATTCTATTGGTCCTCTTGGCAGGTCTTGGAAGGGCAAAGTTTCTGTGGCCACTTCCTGTCCTGCAACTATATAAACTGCGCATGACCGCACGGCCAAGGCTAGCGTACAATTTAATACGTGTGTTTGTTGTGAGTGCAAGTCGTTCTTTAAATACCCCTACCCTATTGTATGACTGTTCGCGTATGGTGTATGGCTGCTATCTAGCGCCCGACTAATCACTCAACGTGTCACACACGTATCAGCGTCTATTGCTGTGACCGCCAGTGCGGTGCCACGCGCCAGTGTGCGCTTCCTGACCCACGTCTGGGTGCTTAGTGGTACCTGCCAGCACGGCACAGTTCGCACTTCGGTGCTATAATTATATATTTCCTTACACACCCAGTAGCGGTGTAGTGCCAGCAAGGGTCTAATTGGACTACAATCCCTGTTGGGGTTAAGTTCGCTGACCACTTGCTCGCGCTCTATGTGCGGTACCGCGGTCCTGTGACGCAATAGGATCGCTTTCTTCACGCTGGGTGAGGTTTAACCCATGCGTGTATACTTTTGGATACCGCCATATAGTCTGTCATTTCCTAGCAGCAGGTTTCACCTGCACGGTGGACCCCGGACTGCGAACGCATTTATATCATCTCTCTTGGTGCGTTCCGCCAGTCCTAACACATTGTATGAGGCTACCAGTAATATCTACTGGCGCCTCCCCGATACCCTATTTTCCAGTATTCCATCTGGTTAACAGTTCACTAAAAGGCAAATATTTCCACCTCATGGTTCAAGCCCCTTGGGGACAAGCTGTCCAAGGTGAATATCCATTGTGTTTCCACCCTGGACATGCTCCTAATGTAGTCACCACCCCTAGGGTTCTGATGGACACGTTGAATGCCAGCAAAGGATATTCCCTTAGTGGATTTATTATGTTTAATTAAAAAATGCTGGGATGGGGGATGTCCAACGTGACCTTTCTGAATATTCTTCATGTGCTCTTTCAGTCGGGTCATGAGACTCCTTTTGGTACGCCCTACATACAATTTATCACATGGGCATCGGATCACATAGATGACCCCTTTAGAGAAACAAGAGATCCTATCCCTAATCATGAATTCCTTTTTTCCAGTGGCATCTTTAAATGAAGTCTGCAATACTTTCTTGAAATTAGTGTTGATACAACTAAAACAGCTTCCACAAGGTGCAAAACCCGCATTCGATGGTACAGAGGTCTTGGATTTCTTGTTCCCATCAGTAATTGCTAGTTTAGTAGTTGGAGCTATGATATGGCCTAAAGATTGGGCTTTTTTATAGATGAATCTTGGGGCACTGGGCAAATATTCTCCCACTATTTTATCCCCTTGTAATACTGCCCAATGTTTGTACTTTCGTTTCCTAACAAGAGTCTCTTCTAGGGTGAGCTGGACTGGAGAGCTGCCTATGGTGGAACTAGCGGTGGTGGTGGTTGTGGACATGGCAGATTGAGAGTGAGTTGGTGATGTTGGCTTACATACAGTGCTTCCTACCAATAACCTTCTGACTCCCTGACTGCTTTGGCTTAGCGACGATCCCTCCACATTTGCTGCTGGTGTCCTAACCGGTGGGCTTACAGTGAGGGAAGCAATGTTGCAGTGCTGACTACCTTCATTCAGACCTGGTGCACCAACGGTATGGGACGTTAGGTAGTTAGTCCAGGCTTGCAAGTGCATGCTGTTTAAATGTCTACGCATGCACGTTGTATTTAAATTGTTAAGAATCTTCCCTCTGCTAAAGGTCTTTGAGCATTTTTTACAGATCACTTTTGACTGATCATTGTGATCTAGGTCAAAAAAATGCCACACTGCACTCTTCCTACTATGGAATTCCTTTTCAGGCATTGCACGCTGTGCAACTTTCACCGGATGGCCACGCTGTCCTAAAACTGGTTTTGTCAAACGTTTTTTGCCTTATACGCGCCTGCCAGATGACAGCTGTTGCGATGTAGATTGGTGCTGCTGTGGATAACCCTCCTCCGCTTCTGAGCTAGTGGCAGCGCCACCCTCTTCCCCCAATGGCTGCCAATCTGGGTCAACAACTGGGTCATCTATCACCTCCTCCTCCTCAATGTCATGTGCACCTTCCTCAGTGTCACCGTGTAAGGTGCTATAGCGTTCGGGACAGGGCACCAGAGTCTCATCAGGGTCAGATTCTGGCTCAGCAAACTGCGAGGGCAATGTAGTGATCTGACTCGATGGAACAGCATCATAATCTAGCTGTGGCTGTGCATCAGTGCACTCCATGTCCGATTCTTCTTGTAATGGGCAGGGTACAATTTCCCTTTCTAACCCAGGCACGGTATGTGTAAAGAGCTCCATGGAGTAACCTGTTGTGTCGCCTGACGCATCCTTCACTTTTGGTTTGGGAGAAGGACACAAGGAAACGTCTTGTTCCTGACTGGGAGCATCCACTGACGACTGGCTGCTGTGACATTTTGAACTTTGGGAAGAGGAGGCCAAAGAGCTGAGTCAGCAAGGAAAGCCAAAACTTTTCCCTGCTGCTCCGGCTTTAAAAGCTGTTTTCCTACTCCCAGGTAAGGGAGCCTTCGAGGCCTTGTGTAGCCAGACGATGACGCAGGCTCAACACCTCCAGCCTTAGGTGCTACTGTGCTTTGGCCACTACCACCAGATGCAGCACCACCATCAGTACCAGCTGACAACCCCCGCCCACGGCCTCTTCCACCAGACTTCCTCATTTTTTGGGGGGAGACACAGAACCACAACTCTGGCCCAGTGGTATAACAGTAAACCATGAACGTGCCAGAAAGTGGCTGCCTGATATATACGACACACTAGCAGTACAGCAGAATATACACTGTGTGCGGATTTTAATCTCCCTTTTTTTGGGGGGGAGACACAGAACCACAACTCTGGCCCAGTGGTATAACAGTAAACTATGAACGTGGCAGAAAGTGGCTGCCTGATATATACGACACACTAGCAGTACAGCAGAATATACACTGTGTGCGAATTTAAATCTCCCTTTTTTGGGGGGGAGACACAGAACCACAACTCTGGCCCAGTGGTATAACAGTAAACTATGAATGTGGCAGTAAGTGGCTGCCTGATATATACGACACACTAGCAGTACAGTAGAATATACACTGTGTGCGAAATTTAATCTCCCTTTTTTTTGGGGGGGAGACACAGAATCACAACTCTGGCCCAGTGGTATAACACAACACTATGAATGTGCCAGAAAGTGGCTGGAATTATTATTTAAAAAAATAAATAAATAACAAGCTCCCTACAATGAGCTCAGGACAAGTATGGCAGCAATAAAAAGGACTGCTTAACACAAAAATGTGGACAAATAAACAAGATAGGTAACTGTGCAGAAAGGAGAAACAGGAATTTTGCTTTAAAAAAAGCAGTTGGTTTGCAGAGCACCGTGCACACAGCTATGCAGCTGCTGCACTAAAATACGACCTCCACTGTCCCTGCACAAAAAGGTCGTGTGGGACAGTGAAAATCGCTCCAGCACAAGCGGTTTGGGGGTTTATATTTCCTCCCTAACTCTGTCCCTGCTTCTGACTAACTGCAGCAACACCTCTCCCCATGCTCAGATCGGCAGAAGTAAGATGGCGGTCGGCGTGCACGCCCCTTTATACCCCCTGTGACGCCACAGACAGCAAGCCAATCACTGCCATGCCCTTCTCAAAGATGGTGGGGACCGAGACCTATGTCATCACGCTGCCCACACTCTGCGTCCTCCTTCATTGGATGAAAAACGGCGGTGACAGCGTCATATGAAACGCGACTTTGGCGCTCTGATCGTGTACCGCATGGCCGATCCCACTGTAGGATCGGTTCGGGTTTCATGAAACCCGACTTTGCCTAAAAGTCGCCGATTTATGAAAATGACAGATCCGTTTCGCTCAACCCTAGTGAACACTCCTGGTTGAGTGTCTTCCTGCTGGGTTAGGTGTAGTGGAAGACCTTTCGGTCCCTGTTATACTATTTCTGCTGTGGTGAAAATGATGGCACTTTGTTGGCATCTACCAATTATTTTTGTAAATATGTAGACTCCTGGTTGGGTCTCCTTCATGTGTGTTGCCTGTAGCAGTAGGCTTCTGAGACCGTCATGCCTCAACTTCATTGGAATCAACTACCTGTGTTACTACTATCTTTAGATTTTTTCTGACAATGGTAGTCTACAAAACTGATATTTGTGCCATCTGAGTGTGGCTCAGCAAGAAAGCAGTTTGAGCTGTTGTATGTGGTATCAGGGCTCCCAGCACAGCAGGCATACACTGATCCTCACTCACCTCCTCTTAGGCCTCTTTCACACTTCTGTCTTTTTGTTTCTGTCAAAATCCGTAGTTTTGTGAAAAAAACGGATCCAGCAAATGTGTCTACTGGATCTGTTTTTTTCTCATAGACTTGCATTAGCAACGGGTTGTGACAGATGGCCTTCCGTTTCATCTGTCGTGCACTGGATCCATTGTAAAATCGCTGTCCATCGGGGGGAGACAATGCACATAGAAACGATTTTTGTGCACGTTGGTAAATCGCTCAGCGACGGATCCTGCACCGTCCGTCATTGGCTAAAATGGAAGCCTATGGTCGCAGGATCTGTCGCTGTGTCAAAAGCAGGAATCCAGCGACGGGTTCCATCTTTTGAAACTGAGCATGCGTGGAAGAATTTCCAGTCAGGGAAATTCCCTCTCGCTCTCTCTCTCTCACTGGGAACGGGAGCATCGCGAGCATCGGGAACGCTGCGGGGGACACCGGAAGGTGAGAATATCAAGATTAACTTTTTTTTATTATTTTTAACATTATATCTTTTTACTATTGATGCTGCATAGGCATCATCAATAGTAAAAAGTTGGTCACACTTGTCAAACACTATGTTTGACAAGTGTGACCAACCTGTCAATCAGTTTTCCAAGCGATGCTACAGATTGCTTGGAAAACACTACGAATCCATCAAAAAAACGGATCTAGGGCATCAATTTTTACAATCTGCACAGGATCCATCTTTTCAACAGTTTTACTGATTGTGAATGATTGTAAAAAACGGAAGTGTGAAAAAGGCCTTAGGCCATGTTCACACTATACGGTTTTTACTGCGGAACCGCGGCGATTTTGCCACTGCGGGTCCGCAGCTGTTTTCCATGCAGGGTACAGTACAATGTTACCCTATGGAAAACAGAAACCGCAGTGCACATGATGCGGAAAAACCCGAAAAAAAACGCGCTGAATTGCTGCCGAAAAAAAGGACCATGTCACTTCTTTGTGCAGAATCGCAGCGATTCTGCACACATAGAAATAGTAACATAGTAACATAGTTAGTAAGGCCGAAAAAAGACATTTGTCCATCCAGTTCAGCCTATATTCCATCATAATAAATCCCCAGATCTATGTCCTTCTACAGAACCTAATTGTATGATACAATATTGTTCTGCTCCAGGAAGACATCCAGGCCTCTCTTGAATTCCTCGACTGAGTTCGCCATCACCACCTCCTCAGGCAAGCAATTCCAGATTCTCACTGCCCTAACAGTAAAGAATCCTCTTCTATGTTGGTGGAAAAACCTTCTCTCCTCCAGACGCAAAGAATGCCCCCTTGTGCCCGTCACCTTCCTTGGTATAAACAGATCCTCAGCGAGATATTTGTATTGTCCCCTTATATACTTATACATGGTTATTAGATCGCCCCTCAGTCGTCTTTTTTCTAGACTAAATAATCCTAATTTCGCTAATCTATCTGGGTATTGTAGTTCTCCCATCCCCTTTATTAATTTTGTTGCCCTCCTTTGTACTCTCTCTAGTTCCATTATATCCTTCCTGAGCACCGGTGCCCAAAACTGGACACAGTACTCCATGTGCGGTCTAACTAGGGAATTGTACAGAGGCAGTATAATGCTCTCATCATGTGTATCCAGACCTCTTTTAATGCACCCCATGATCCTGTTTGCCTTGGCAGCTGCTGCCTGGCACTGGCTGCTCCAGGTAAGTTTATCATTAACTAGGATCCCCAAGTCCTTCTCCCTGTCAGATTTACCCAGTGGTTTCCCATTCAGTGTGTAATGGTGACATTGATTCCTTCTTCCCATGTGTATAACCTTACATTTATCATTGTTAAACCTCATCTGCCACCTTTCAGCCCAAGTTTCCAACTTATCCAGATCCATCTGTAGCAGAATACTATCTTCTCTTGTATTAACTGCTTTACATAGTTTTGTATCATCTGCAAATATCGATATTTTACTGTGCATTGCATTGCAATGCATTGATCCGCTTACTTCCCGCATGACCGTGACGTCACCGAAGGTCCTGGTCGCACAGCATCTTTGGAACCGGACCGCCGCCTGCAGCGCTGAGGAGATCGGGACGTCAGAGGGTGAGTATACCATGATTTTATTATTTTTAACACTACTATTGATGCTGCATATTGCTGCATATGCAGCATCAATAGTAGGGGTAAATCCCGCAGCGGAACCCGCAGGACAAACCGCGATAAATCTGCAGGGATAACCGCAGCGGGTTTGCCCTGCAGAATTATCAAATCCGCTGCGGGAGAACCCGCAGGATAAAAAAGGAGCGTGTGAATGTGGCTTTAAGGTACCGTTACACTTAACGATTTACCAACGATCACGACCAGCGATACGACCTGGCCGTGATCGTTGGTAAGTCATTGTGTGGTCGCTGGAGAGCTGTCACACAGACAGCTCTCCAGCGACCAACGATGCCGAAGTCCCCGGGTAACCAGGGTAAACATCGAGTTACTAAGCGCAGGGCCGCGCTTAGTATCCCGATGTTTACCCTGGTTACCATTGTAAAAGTAAAAAAAAAAAAAACACTACATACTTACATTCCTGTCGCGTCCCCCAGCATCAGCTTCCCTGCACTGTGTAAGCGCTGGCCGGAAAGCAGAGTGGTAACGTCACCACTGTGCTGTGCTTTACGGCTGGCCGGCGCTGACACTGGGGGACGCAGGGAAGCTGACGCTGAAGGACGTGACAGGAATGTAAGTATGTAGTGTTTTTTTTTTACTTTTACAATGGTAACCAGGGTAAACATCGGGTTACTAAGCGCGGCCATGTACTTAGTAACCCCGATGTTTACCCTGGTTACCAGTGAAGACATCGCTGAATCGGCGTCACACACGCCGATTCAGCGATGTCAGCGGGTGATCCAGCGATGAAATAAAGTCCTGATCATTCCCCAGCGACCAACGATCTCCCAGCAGGGGCCTGATCGTTGGTCGCTGTCACGCATAACGATTTCGTTAACGATATCGTTGCTATGTCACAAAAAGCAATGATATCGTTAACGATATCGCTACGTGTGACGGTACCTTTACTCGTTCAGTTGAAAGCTGTAAATGCTGTCCCAGACTCCAATACCTCATACCTTGCTGATTGCTGCAGTGCCATGCTACAATTTGTACTGTGAGTAAACTGAGGCCACTTTTCTGGTGTCTGTCTCACATTTTATGTGTCTTGGCAGCTTTTGGGGCCATTACAAGGTGTTGTGCAAGTGCTTGTTTTTGCCTCCCATTGATTTGAATGGCGTTCGGCTATGTTCGGTGAATATTGGACTAATAAATTGGCAAATATTGATAAATAATAAATAATAATAAATAAATATTGCAAATTTGGCAATTGTAATCCAAACCAAACATTGAAATATTCGCTCATTTCTAATTGTAAGTAGGGTTGAGCGACTTTTCTTTTTATAGGATCGGGTCGGATTTCACGAAACCCGACTTTTTCAAAAGTCGGGTCGAGTGAAATTGGCCGATCCTATAGAAAAGTCGGGGTCGGGGTCGGCCGAAACACGAAACCCAATGCAGTGCATTGGGTTTCTAATGGTTCCCAGGGTCTGATGGAGAGGAAACTCTCTTTCAGGCCCTGGGATCCATATTTAAGTGTAAAATAAAGAATCAAAATAAAAAATATTGCTATACTCACCCTCGGACGCGCCCTGGTTCTTACCGGCAGCCTTCCTTCCTAAGAATGAGCGCCTGAAGGACCTTCGATGACGTCGCGGCTTGTGATTGGTCGCGTGAGCGGTCACATGGGCGTCACGTGACCAATCACAAGCCGCGACGTCATCTAAGGTCCTTCAGGCGCTGATTCTTAGGAAGGAAGGCTGCGGGTTGGAACCAGGGCGCGTCCGAGGGTGAGTATATACCTATTAGGAATATACTCACCCTCGGACGCGCCCTCGGACGCTTCCTTCCTAAGAATTAGCGCCTGAAGGACCTTAGATGATGTCGCGGCTTGTGATTGGCTGCGTGACCGCCCATGTGACCACTCACGTGACCAATCACAAGCCGCGATGTCATCGAAGGCCCTTCAGGCGCTCATTCTTAGGAAGGAAGGCTGCCGGTGAGAACCACGGCGCGTCCGAGGCTGAGTATAGCAATATTTTTTTTTTTTTATTCTTTATTTTACACTTAAATATGAATTCCGATACCGATTCCCGATATCTTAAACATATCGGGAATCGGTATCGATCGGAATTCCAATTCCAGATCAGAAGATCGCCGACCTCATGGCCGACCCCACAAAGGGGTCGGGTCGGATTTAATGAAACCCGACTTTGCCAAAAGTCGGCGACTTCTGAATCTGGCCGACCCGTTTTGCTCAACCCTAATTGTAAGTACACAGTCATATATAATAGGATGCTTTAATAATCTGATTGGGAGTGTATCCTCTTGTAAGGTGATTTTTTAAGGGATATATACCCCCTATGTATTCAAATCTCTTATATGTCATTGAGCCATGATTTGTTTTAACATCTGATGGGGAATACTCTTTTCTGAGGAGACCCAATAAGGGTTAATACCCCCCTTGTTTTACATGTACAAAATATCTCTCATATGTCATTGAGATATAGTGTGTTCTAATATCTCACTTTGAATGTACTCTCGTAAGAGATCATCTAACTGAGGGCAGAATGTCTCCAACATTATACCTGTTAAAATTATTTCTAATGTGTCACTGAGACATAGTCTACAATAACAATTGTTTTGAGAGTGTATTCTCTTGCTTGGGAGGTGGTCTATATTTGTAGTATCTGTGATCTCCCCAAGATGAGATTGGAGGTATTGAAGATATAGTATACAGTGCCTTGTGAAAGTATTCGGCCCCTGAACCTTTTCAACCTTTTCCCACATATCATGCTTCAAAACATAAAGATACCAAATGTAAATTTTTGGTGAAGAATCAACAACAAGTGGAATACAATTGTGAAGTTGAAGGAAATTCATTGGTTATTTTAAATTTTTGTGGAAATTCAAAAATTGAAAAGTGGGGAGTGCAATATTATTCGGCCCCTTTAACTTAATACTTTGTTGCGCCACCTTTTGCTGCGATTACAGCTGCAAGTCACCTGGGGTATGTCTCTATCAGTTTTGTACATCAAGAGACTGAAATTCTTTCCCATTCATCCTTGGCAAACAGCTCGAGCTCAGTGAGGTTTGATGGAGATCATTTGTGAACAGCAGTTTTCAGCTCTTTCCACAGATTCTCGATTGGATTGAGGTATGGACTTTGACTTGGCTATTCTAACACCTGGATACGTTTATTTGTGAACCATTCCACTGTAGATTTTGCTTTATGTTTGGGATCATTGTCTTGTTGGAAGACAAATCTCTGTCCCAGTCTCAGGTCTTTTGCAGACTCCAACAGGTTTTCTTCAAGAATTGTCCTGTATTTGGCTCCACCCATCTTCCCATCAATTTTAACCAACTTCCCTGTCCCTACTGAAGAAAAGCAGGCCCAAACCATGATGCTGCCACCACCTTGTTTGACAGTGGGGATGGTGTGTTCAGGGTAATGAGCTGTGTTGCCTTTACGCCAAAAAGTACGATTTTGGTTTCATCTGACTAGAGCACCACAACACTTTTTATGGATATCTTTGGGAAATGGTTTTCTTGCCACCCTTCCATAAAGGCCAGATTTGTGCAGTGTACCACTGATTGTTGTCCTATGGACAGACTGTGCCACCTCAGCTGTAGATCTCTGCAGTTCATCCAGAGTGATCATGGGCCTCTTGGCTGCATCTCTGATCAGTTTTCTCCTTGTTTGAGATGAAAGTGTAGAGGGTCTTGGTAGATTTGCAGTGGTATGATACTCCTTCGATTTCAGTGTGATCACTTGCAAAGTGCTCCTTGGGATGTTTAAAGTTTTGGAAATCATTTTGTATCCAAATCCAGCTTTAAACTTTTCCATAACAGTATCAAGGACCTGCCTGTTGTGTTCCTTGGTCTTCATGATACTCTCTGTGCTTCAAACATAACCCTGAGACTATCACAGAGCAGGTGCATTTATACGGAGACTTGACTACACCCAGGTGGATTATATGTATCATCATTAGGCATTTAGGACAACATTGGATCATTCAGAGATCCACAATGAACTTTTGGAGTGAGTTTTTGCACTGAAAGTAAAGGGGCCGAATAATATTGCACGCCCCACTTTTCAGTTTTCGAACTTCCACAAAAATTTAAAATAGCCAATTGATTTCATTCAACTTCACAAATGTGTTCCACTTGTTGTTGATTCGTCACCAAAAATTTACATTTGGCATCTTTATGTTTGAAGCATGATATGTGGGAAAAGGTTGAAAAGTTCCAGGGGGCAGAATACTTTTGCAAGGCACTGTATATTAATACATGGTCATTTGACTAAAATACTATACCCAATCACATATTTGTTACCCATACATTACATCTACAGTAGGTTCTACACTTGGATAAAGCACTTAAGCACTTTATGGGTGACGGTGATAGCTTGGTGAGGGATTTCCTTATAGGGACAGACAGGGTTAGCCAACGTTGAGCAGGGGCACCATAACGCTTCCCCCTAGGGTGCCAACCTCTGCTGCCAGGTAGGGAGATGGAGGATTGGGGATCTGTCCCCCTATATTATTTTCTATCTGTGATATTTTGACCTGGTCTTTGAAACTATCAGGAACCCGTGTCTGGCCTACTCACCATTTTATGATTATGTGTATATTTCAATAAGTTTTTTTATGAAAATATTAATAAATGTTATGTTACATAGTAACATAGTAACATAGTTAGTAAGGCCGAAAAAAGACATTTGTCCATCCAGTTCAGCCTATATTCCATCATAATAAATACCCAGATCTACGTCCTTCTACAGAACCTAATAATTGTATGATACAATATTGTTCTGCTCCAGGAAGACATCCAGGCCTCTCTTGAACCCCTCGACTGAGTTCGCCATCACCACCTCCTCAGGCAAGCAATTCCAGATTCTCACTGCCCTAACAGTAAAGAATCCTCTTCTATGTTGGTGGAAAAACCTTCTCTCCTCCAGACGCAAAGAATGCCCCCTTGTGCCCGTCACCTTCCTTGGTATAAACAGATCCTCAGCGAGATATTTGTATTGTCCCCTTATATACTTATACATGGTTATTAGATCGCCCCTCAGTCGTCTTTTTTCTAGACTAAATAATCCTAATTTCGCTAATCTATCTGGGTATTGTAGTTCTCCCATCCCCTTTATTAATTTTGTTGCCCTCCTTTGTACTCTCTCTAGTTCCATTATATCCTTCCTGAGCACCGGTGCCCAAAACTGGACACAGTACTCCATGTGCGGTCTAACTAGGGATTTGTACAGAGGCAGTATAATGCTCTCATCATGTGTATCCAGACCTCTTTTAATGCACCCCATGATCCTGTTTGCCTTGGCAGCTGCTGCCTGGCACTGGCTGCTCCAGTTAAGTTTATCATTAACTAGGATCCCCAAGTCCTTCTCCCTGTCAGATTTACCCAGTGGTTTCCCGTTCAGTGTGTAATGGTGATATTGATTCCCTCTTCCCATGTGTATAACCTTACATTTATCATTGTTAAACCTCATCTGCCACCTTTCAGCCCAAGTTTCCAACTTATCCAGATCCATCTGTAGCAGAATACTATCTTCTCTTGTATTAACTGCTTTACATAGTTTTGTATCATCTGCAAATATCGATATTTTACTGTGTAAACCTTCTACCAGATCATTAATGAATATGTTGAAGAGAACAGGTCCCAATACTGACCCCTGCGGTACCCCACTGGTCACAGCGACCCAGTTAGAGACTATACCATTTATAACCACCCTCTGCTTTCTATCACTAAGCCAGTTACTAACCCATTTACACACATTTTCCCCCAGACCAAGCATTCTCATTTTGTGTACCAACCTCTTGTGCGGCACGGTATCAAACGCTTTGGAAAAATCGAGATATACCACGTCCAATGACTCACCGTGGTCCAGTCTATAGCTTACCTCTTCATAAAAACTGATTAGATTGGTTTGACAGGAGCGATTTCTCATAAACCCATGCTGATATGGAGTTAAACAGTTATTCTCATTGAGATAATCCAGAATAACATCCCTCAGAAACCCTTCAAATATTTTACCAACAATAGAGGTTAGACTTACTGGCCTATAATTTCCAGGTTCACTTTTAGAGCCCTTTTTGAATATTGGCACCACATTTGCTATGCGCCAGTCCTGCGGAACAGACCCTGTCGCTATAGAGTCACTAAAAATAAGAAATAATGGTTTATCTATTACATTACTTAGTTCTCTTAGTACTCGTGGGTGTATGCCATCCGGACCCGGAGATTTATCTATTTTAATCTTATTTAGCCGGTTTCGCACCTCTTCTTGGGTTAGATTGGTGACCCTTAATATAGGGTTTTCATTGTTTCTTGGGATTTCACCTAGCATTTCATTTTCCACCGTGAATACCGTGGAGAAGAAGGTGTTTAATATGTTAGCTTTTTCCTCGTCATCTACAACCATTCTTTCCTCACTATTTTTTTAAGGGGCCTACATTTTCAGTTTTTATTCTTTTACTATTGATATAGTTGAAGAACAGTTTGGGATTAGTTTTACTCTCCTTAGCAATGTGCTTCTCTGTTTCCTTTTTGGCAGCTTTAATTAGTTTTTTAGATAAAGTATTTTTCTCCCTATAGTTTTTTAGAGCTTCAATGGTGCCATCCTGCTTTAGTAGTGCAAATGCTTTCTTTTTACTGTTAATTGCCTGTCTTACTTCTTTGTTTAGCCACATTGGGTTTTTCCTATTTCTAGTCCTTTTATTCCCACAAGGTATAAACCGCTTACACTGCCTATTTAGGATGTTCTTAAACATTTCCCATTTATTATCTGTATTCTCATTTCTGAGGATATTGTCCCAGTCTACCAGATTAAGGGCATCTCTAAGCTGTTCAAACTTTGCCTTCCTAAAGTTCAATGTTTTTGTGACTCCCTGACAAGTCCCCCTAGTGAAAGACAGGTGAAACTGTCTGTTTTTTGGTGGAAGGTTTTCTAACATCAACATATTGGTAAACGTCTCGAAGTATGGACTTATGAATACAATTGGTCAATTGAAGCAGGTAATCAAACTACTTAAGAAAGGTGCTTTGAAAAATGGATGCAATGAAATTCAGTTCACACACATTGTGATTGTATTTTAATCACTCTCAGTAGAATTCAATGGAGTTTGTCTAGCCTCGAAAAGGATGAAGGTACTGCGCTGCTAAAATACTCACAAACATTATATGGTCGTGTGAATAGACTCATAGGTTAACATTAGCTCAGTATATACCTCTACACGAGATGTCACATGTTACATAGCTGACACGAGAACCACAATGCATAGTCTGGCCACATCTATCCTGACCTGAGCGTGACAGCGTAACCCCTTCAAGACCTTGCCCTTTTCCATTTTTGCGTTCTCGTTTTTCGCTCCCCTCCTTCCCAAAGCCATAACTTTTTTATTTTTCCAACAATATGGCCATTTCAGGGCTTGTTTTTTGCAGGACAAGTTGCACTTTTGAACGACATCATTAATTTTAGCATGTTGTGTACTAGGAAACGGGAAAAAAATTCCAAGTGCGGTGAAATTGTAAAAAAAAGTGCAATCCCATACTTGTTTTTTGTTTGGCTTTTTTGCTAGGTTCACTAAATGCTAAAACTGACCTGCCATTTTGATTCTCCAGATGATTACAAGTTCATAGACACCAAACATGTCTAGCTTCCGTTTTATCTAAGTGGTAAAAAAAAATCCAAACTTTGCTAAAAAAAAAAAATTACGCAATTTTCCAATACCCGTAGCGTCTCCATTTTTCATGATCTGGGGTCAGATGAGGTCTTTTTTTTGCATGCCGAGCTGTTGTTTTTAATGATACCATTTTGGTGCAGATACGTTCTTTTGATCGCCCATTATTGCATTTTAATGCAATGTCGCGAAGACCAAAAAAAGTAATTCTGGCGTTTTGAATTTTTTTCTCTCTACGCAGTTTAGAGATCAGGTTAATGCTTTTTTTGTTGATAGATCGGGCAATTCTGAACGCGGCGATACCAAATATGTGTAGGTTTGATTTTTTTAAAATTTTCAACAGCAGAAAAAAAGGCAGCAACACTTACCTGCCCAGATCTTAGAACAAATGCACTGCAGGGTGCAGCCAGCCCATAAACCAGACACTATGCAGTACCATTGTGTGACCAACACCCTATGTGGGCCTTTATTGTGCAATTGTATACTGGGCAGTCACCCCCTCCAGGAGTGGGTATGTGGAGAGTGGCTGTTGATCTGGTATTTTGCACCTGTGTTGCTAACATCTTGCTTTATGGGCTGGCTGCACCCTGCAGTGCATTTGTTCTAAGATCTGGGCAGTTAAGTGTTGCTGCCTTTTTTAGTGCTATTGAAAATTGAATTTTTGGAGACCTTGAGTCTCTAGTGGCTTTGCTATTTAGTTTTGATTTTTTTTCTATTGTTTTATTTTGAATGGGGCGAAAGGGGGGTGATTTAAACTTTTAGATTTTTTTTTATTTTTTTCATATTTTTGTAAACTTTTTTTTTACTTTTGCCATTCCTCAATAGCCTCCATGGGAGGCTAGAAGCTGGCACCACTTGATCGGCCCTGCTACATTGGAGCGATGCATAAATTGCTCCCATGTAGCTGAATTACAGGCTTGCTATGAACGCCGACCACAGGGTGGCGCTCACAGCAAGCCGCCATCATCAACCATAGAGGTCTCAAGGAGATCTCTGGTTGTTATGCTGACGCATCGCTGACCCCCGATCATGTGACGGGGTCAGCGATGCACTCATTTCCGGCCCGATGGCCGGAAGCAGTAGTTAAATGCCGCTGTCAGCATTGGAAAGCAAGGATGAAAAGGAAAGTGAACAACATAAATGGTCGCATTGTCACTATGAAAGTAGAGTGAACTCTTAGCAGACTCTTCCCAAACTCATACCATGATGCTTCATCTTTGTCTGTGCACTTTTCTAATCTCTCAGCAAATGTGCTTTTTCCACCTTCTAATTGCAAGTAAATACTGAGTCCTGATCTCCCTCCTGCAGTAGGTAATTGGGTCTTGGAACTTGTCTGCTAATGGATCACAATGTTACCTCTAATGTACTAGGTTTCCCTTGTTTGGAGACAGTGATTAAAGTTAATTAGATCCTAAACGCCCTCATACACATTGTATGCTATGATAAATGAGGCTGCTGTGTGTGCAAAGGTACTCTGTGAGGATATAACCTCACTAAAATGAGAAAATAATGGTTTTGTCTACTTGCAAGAATTTGTCTCGGTTTCCTTGGAAGCACCATACAATAGAAATTCCTAGTAGGTTAAAGAAGATTCCTGTTCAATTACAAGTGTTCTTCAACGAGCACAGGGAAACGCACAGCTTTCATGTACCAAATGATCTACTTACAAGTAGACAGCCCATTAAGTTGATATTTTGCCATACAGTTGTGCTCAAAAGTTGACATACCCCAGCAGAATTTTTGCTTTCTTGGCCTTTTTTCAGAGAATATGAATGATAACACCAAATCTTTTTCTCCACTTATGGTTAGTGGTTGTGTGAAGCCATTTATTGTTAAACTACTGTGTCTCTTTTTAAATCATAACAACCCAAAACATCCAAATGACCCTGATCAAAAGTTCACATACTGTCAGGGCTAGCGGAACGCACCAAATAATAAGACAGATAGAGTATGGTGCGTTCGCAGCCCGGGGTCCACCGTGCAGAGATGGAACCTGCTGCCAAGTAATGACGGACTATATGGCGGTACTCATAAGTATACACACGTGGGTTAAACTTCACCCAGCGTGAAGGAAGTGATCCTGTTGCGTCACAGGATCGCGGTACCGCACATAGAAGGCGAGCAAGTAGTCAGCGAACTCAACCCCAACTAGGATTGAAGTCCGATTAGACCCTTGCTGGCACAACACCGCAACTGGGTGTGCAAGGAAGCTTAATAACAATATTAGGGCACAAGAGTGCATGCGGTGCCGCACTGACGAACGCCACTAACCACCCAGGCTTGGGTAAGGAAAGCACAGAGGAAGTGCACGGCGCCGTACTGGCGGTCACAGCAACTGGACGCTGTAATGTGTGATTAGTGCTGTAGGATAAGTCGGGCGCTAGATAGCAACCATACACCTTCCGCGAACAGACATTCAATAGGGAAGGGGTATCCAAGGACGACTTGCACTCACAACAAACACACGTAAGCAAATGTACACTAGCGCATGGCCGTGCGGTCATGCGCAGTTTATATAGTTGCAGCACAGGAAGTGGCCACAGAAACTTTGCCCTTCCAAGACCTGCCAAGAGGACCAATGGAATGTGCTGCAGGGCCTGAGCACATGACCCTCGATCTCCAACGGGAGATCTTGCCCTGGGCATGCTCAGTGTGTGCAGACAAGGACTTAGTCCCAGAGAAGTCCGCTCGCTGCTGACCAGCACTGGCTTTAATGGCAGAAGCTGAAGAAGCAGCAGTAACTCTCTGTACAGAGTGAGACTGAGCAAGACGCTGGGACTGACGTCCCTGCTGAGCAGACTCCACTGCGGCTGGATAAGAATGGGAGACCGCAGCGGAGATGGCTCGAGATTCCCCCTGTGCAGAAGCGGGAACTCGAGACCTAACACATACTATAACATATTGATAATGCCAGTCAGTAGCATTCAAACTGTGATTAAGAAATGGAAAATCAGGGACTCTATAAAAACAAAACCACGGTCAGGTAGACCAACAAAAATATAATCCACAACTGCCAGGAAAATTGTTCGGGATGCAAAGAAAAACCCACAAATAACATCAGCTGAAATAGTGGACTCTCTGAAAATTAGCGGTGTGGCTGTTTCAAGATGCACAATAAGGAGGCACTTGAAGAAAAATGGGCTTCATGGTCGAGTCCCCAGAAGAAACCCATTACTGCGCAAATGCCGCAAAGTCTCTCAGCTAGAATACACAAAAAAGCAAAGAGACAAGCCTCAAAACTTCTGGAACAAGGTAATTTGGTGTGATGAGACCAAAATTGAACTTTTTGACAACAATCATAAACGTTACATTTGGCAAGAGGTCAACAAGGCCTATGATGAAAGGAACACTATTCCTACTGTAAAGCACGAAGGTGGATCGCTGATGTTTTGGGGATGTGTGAGCTACAAAGGCACAGAAAACTTGGTCAAAGTTGAAGGAAAGATGAGTGCAGCATGTTCTCAGCAAATACTGGAGGCAAATTTGCAATCATCAGTCCTGAAGCTGCACACGGGACATACTTGGACGTTCCAACATGACAGCAATCCAAAACACAAGGCCAAGTTAACCTGTCATTGGCTACAGCAGAACAAAGTGAAGGTTCTGCAGTGGCCATCTCAGTCCCCTGACCTTAATATCATTGAGCCACTCTGGGGAGATCTCAAGTGCGCACTTCATGCTAGACAGCCCAGGAATTTACAGGAACTGGATGTTTTTTGCCATGAAGAGTGGGCAGCTTTGCCATCTGAGAAAATAATGGATAAACAGGGAATCCAGGCAAGAAAATAGGTAAAAAAATAAATTTAATGGCTATAATACAGTGTGGCAAACAACATTCCACAAAATAAAAAAAAAAAAAAAAAAAAAATATTTATATATATATATATATATATATATATATGTATAAACAATGCGCACGTATGCTGGACTGTATAAAAAATATGCCAAGATTATATGCATGAACAATAATTTAATAACTCCAACGATATATATAATATAATACTAAAACCCATATACTGTTTATAAAAGAGGTGATGCAATAGTGTAAGTAAAAATAATGATATATATATATATTAAAGTGAGAACAGTATATACAGCCTCAAAAAAAGTGCAAAGTGAAAAGCAGCAAAACACTAATATAATATCCAATGTGAGGGACCAATGGTCCATAATATAACCCAACAGTCTCTCAAAGAGCCATAAAGCGAAAAGGGGCAATTGTACCTCTGCAGCCTGTTAACGTTGTAAAATTATGCAGCCTGACAAAGGTTAAATCTCCCTTTTTTGGGGGGGAGACTGCAACAAAACTCAGGCCCAGTGTATTACACTACACAATGTAAGTGGCAAAACGTGGCTGGAGGATGTACGACAAACTAACAGAACTGTGACGTAGATCCACTTATTGCCAATTTAAATCTCCCTTTTTTGGGGGGGAGACTGCAACAAAACTCAGGCCCAGTGTATTACACTACACAATGTAAGTGGCAGAACGTGGCTGGAAGATGTACGACAAACTAACACAACTGTGATGTAGATCCACTTAGTGCCAATTTAAATCTCCCTTTTAATTTCGGGGAGACTGCAAAACTCAGGCCCAGTGTATTACACTACACAATGTAAGTGGCAGAACGTGGCTAGAAGATATATAAAAAAAGAAAGGGCTGTAGTACAATTTCAATCTCCCTACAATGATCTCAGGACAAGTATGGCAGCAATAAAAAGGACTGCTGCACACAAAAGTGTGGACAAAGAAACAAGAGAACTGTGCAGAAAGGAGCAACAGGATTTTGGCTTTTAAAAAAGCAGTTGGTTTGCGCAGCGGCGTACAAACAGCAATGCAGCTATCAGGGAGCCTTATAGGGCAGCCTAATAAGCTACAGAGCTGATGCACAAAAAATAAACTCCACTGTCCCTGCAAAGAAAAGGTGGTGTTGGACAGTGGAAATTTCTACAACACAAGCAGTTTTGGGGTTAATCTTCCCTTCCTAACTATATCCCTTCTTCTGATGAAGCTGCAGCAAACTCTCCCTATGCTAAGATCGGCAGAAGTAAGATGGCGGTCAGCGTGCATGCCCCTTTATAGCCCCTGTGATGCTGCAGAAAGCAAGCCAATCACTGTAATGCCCTTCTCTAAGATGGTGGGGACCAAGACCCATGTCATCATGCTGCCCACACTCTGCGTCCTCCTTCATTGGATGAGAAAAGGCGCTGAAAGCGTCATATGAAACGCGATTTTGGCGCGAAGATCTTCGACCTCATGGTTGATCCCACACTAGGATCGGGTCGGGTTTCACGAAACCCGACTTTGCCGAAAGTCGGCGACTTTTCAATTTGTCCGATCCGTTTCGCTCAACCCTACGTAGCAGTATTAAATATCTGTATTGTCCGTGCACATCAGGGACGTCAAGTGAACGTGAACTGACATGTTTATGTGTAAGAATATGGACATACTGTTTACGTTCCCCCTTGAAGAAACAAGATCAATGTAATGTGGGGTAATGTGAAATGTGATGTGCTTTAACAGTGTTAATAATATTGATAATGTGTGTAGTTTGAAAGTAAGGTTAGTGAGAGTCAATATTTGGGACTAGCCCAAAGTGGGAAGTGACAATTCCATGTTAGATAGGGCCTGGAGTGTATAGAAAGAGGACCTAAGGTCCATTGTGAGCAGAGACACAATCTGTGGTGTCCCTAAAGTGAGAGGAGACCAAAGTAAATGGATAGCGAGATCCAGAGCAGAAGTAACTAAGAGACCCTGATTGATCAGAGAAGGGTACTGGGAGAGGACAACAAGCAGAAAAGTCCACCATTTACATTTCTTGAATGGGCCTAGACAGAATTGAGTGCCTGATACGATAAGAAAGGGAGATTTAGAGCATCAGTGAGCTTGAAGCTGAGTTCGGCAATACTGGTACCCTAGGGGGATGAGTAAAGGACTCTTGCGCAGGACTGTAGTGTCCAGCTTGGCTGTGGTGATGTAGTGAGAAGAAACAGTGCAGACTGAGAACAAGAAGAGAGTAAAGAGGAAAGGTGAACAATAGACAAACGAAGGAAGGAAACTGCGTGGAAAATTCTTCGAATTGTAGAGGAAACATTCATAAGACCCACTATCTCTTAAATATATTTCTTACCAAGTTTCTATTCAGTAAGAAGTCTATTTTTGACTGGTGATCTCCCTCATTGAACTGTCCAACACCTGGACCTGGTAAAGCAACATTGCTTACATACGGCCTGCAAGGGCGCAGCGCCCTCACAGCTCAGGTCCACACTCCCAGCCAGAACACCCTCTTTCATGTAGAGTGCCGGGGTGTAAGAAATGAGTGCCTCACCTTCGGCTACCGCCCGCACCACGGTACATGTGAAGAAATGTTATTTTGTAATGTGTTACTATTAGGACAGCTACAGATGAGTGTGTGGGAAATACAGAATTGTTTATACAGAAAACTTGACAAATTTTCTTATTTTCATCAGATTTTCATTCACATGCCATCCGGGTGTCTGTTTTTTACAACAGTCTGATGTCCCTGTGACATCCATGTGTGATACATTTTCATACATCTACACTAAAAAAATGTACATTATCACATACCGTCTCTTAGGTTTATAATTTACGTGTATCCGTAAAAATCGGATACCACTTGGATGTGGTATCTATTTTTTTCACGCACCCCAAGACTGAAATGAGTGAGTATCATCTGAGACTCGGGAAAAAAGTAATGCAGGCTGAATTTTTTTTTTTCATGAACTCAGACAGAAAAAAATCGTTCCTCTGAATTGCATTATTTAATAACATGGGTCAGTGTGTTAAATCAGATAGCGCAAGTCCGAGTTATACTCTAGTCTGCATGAGCCTTATGCATCTATCACCTTAATGCTAGGGTCACAGGACAGTATTTTATCTTATCTGAGAAAATTGGTCCCATTATGGTAATCATACTCTGGTCAGAGTATGATCAGAGTGTGATCATAATGCGGTATGATTTCCTCAATGGAGGAGATGATAAAAAAAAAATCTCTATTCTGTCAATCTGTGAAAATCAGACCGCACTCGTCATGTCATCCGAGTGCAGTCTGATGTTTTTTACAGACACTGACTTGATGACTGAGTGTGATCTAAATATCGGATGCAAAACATTCATCCGATTTGTCTGAGGGGAAAATCAAACATGTGCACAACTCCATAGAATAACATTGGTCTGAGTACAATCTGATATTTTTTCAGATCGTACTAGGTCCAAAAATACAGTCATCTACATGAACCCTAACGATTAGTATAGTGGAGACACTAAAATGAGTAATATATTAATCATGGCGTCTTAGTCTCGTACATATATTGGCTGAAAGAGATGTGCAAGGATAGAAAATCATGGCTACATTCACCCCAAAACAGCACCACACCATTTCCATTGTTTGTTTATAGTACTGAAAATGAGCACCAGACAATGGGGCAAAATACCACATGTAACATTTGGACATGTGTGGTGCTGTTTCTTTATAGTAGCTTCCATGGTTTTCCGGAACACCTAAATCTCCCATATTCATTAAATGTAAATAGGCTTACAAACAATCAGTGGCTACAAACTGAAGATTAGTAAATTAGAATATTAGCTCATATTTGGTAGTGTAACTATTCCACCCCTCAGGGTGTCTTAGGACACAGTGATTGAAAGCTCAGTCATCTAGTCTGGTGCAGTAGAGTTCTCAGCTGTCAGTACAGTGGTTGACAGCTCAGTTGTCCAGTTTGGTGCAGGGGTGTGCTGAGCTGTTGACAGCTCAGCCTTCCAATCTGAGTCTGGGAGATGCTGAGCTCCCTTCAGGTGTTCCCTGTTCTAGTGATTAGTTAGCTACTTAACTGAGCTTTCTGGCTCAATTATAGTTGCCAGTTGTAGCTTTCGGCTCTGTATAGCTTGTTCTCAGCATTCTGACTTTCTCCTACTTTGTTTCCGGACCCTGAATTTTCCTTTTGACTACTCGTTTGTATTATTCCTATTGCTCTGATATGCTATCTTCCTTTAAGTCTGACCTCGGACCGTGACCTGACTACGTCTTTATCTCTTCCCTCTGGTTATGACATACCCTCCTGGCTATTGATCTGGACTCCTTGACTTCCCGATTCAAGGCTTATCTGTGAGAAGTGACTCAGCATCACAGGTAGGACAATTAGAAAGGAATCAAAAATGCACCAATTGCAGGTAAAATACATTTAAAATGAAAAATATAATTCTCATCTTGTCTTTCATCTGACGTGTCGCTCACCACCCAGTCTTCCGCTAGCTTCTTCATCCTGTCTACCTTGTTTTTAGTCTTCACTTTTCAAAGACATCATGCCATCATGACATAGCACGACATCTAGTATGAAGCAAAGGTGCAGGACAGTTTAATCTGAAGATAAGAATTCCAGTGCTGAAACCAGTGGCAAATGTAAAGTCATAACAATTTGAGGTGGTCCACATCATAGGAGCCATTGAAGAGTGAAGACAGAAGAGAACAAGAGCAGAGCCAGTGGAGGACCATATGGTGGGACTGGTAAGTGGCGAGCGGAGTGTAACATTTTTATTGTCATTTAAATTTTCAAGCCTTATAAGGAATCCAGAAATATGATGGCGACATTATCAAAAAGCACAATTTTCAGATTGTGGCGAAAAATCAATTTGGTGAAATTTAAAGCTAATTATATTTGCACATTTCTGCTCGAAACCCATCACAGACTACATTGTCAAATGTTGGAATTTTTTGGCTGAGGAAGCAGACAGAGCCGATCATCATAAAATTAAAACAACATGTTCAGTTGGCGGATGAAGTGAACGATTATTGGCTTCACTGAACAAGCTAATGATTGTTGTCGTGGTAAAAATGGTTCATTTCGTTTGATTTTTGTTTAATGTGTATGGGATCCTTTAATCAATAGTTATTGTCCTCGGTTTCATGTGTAATATTGGGAAGAGCCCATCAAATGCCAATGTATACATCTTTTTGATCAATTTCTCCCCACTGTCATTACACGTCTCCAGGGAGAAAGATAACATTGAACAGCGATTTTCTAATATTGCTGTGTAAACACTTATCAAACCACAATGTTCAGAAAAAAAAAGGCCGGTCATTTCATTGAAATATGTAAACACCAGCGATAGGAGGGAGTCATTGATTACATCCAAATTAATATGTCTAAGGACCGCTTCCTCTAAATGTCATTACTGTAAACCATGCTCGACTGTAAACCCTATTGGATGTTTGACCTTTTTGGTCACCTTTGAAATTACATTTCTATAGTGAACACAGCTCCTACACATTAATGTTTTATTAAGCCGGCACAGTGCTTATGAGTGGAGGTAATTTCTGAAAGAAAAAAAAATGCTACAATCAACTGCTAAAATTGGTGCAATATATAAAATGATGAAAGATGACCTTAGATTTAATTGGTTGACACAAGTTTGTTTGCCGTGTCAAAATCTATTGATGAATGTGCTATTAGAAATATCCCACTAAGCAAGATACAAGATTTTACTAAAATGTTCCTTCAATTTTGCTTTGCTCTTTAATAAGATAAAAGTTTAACAATATTTAAAAAAAAAAAAGTACTGTATCATTGTCGCCAGAACCAACAGAGGTGGAATGAGATGTAGTATACTGTATGAAACCAGATAATGCTAGATGTGATTTCACTAAAAAATGTTGTTTATAAAAAAAAAAATGTGTGTATATACAGTATACATATCACCTTTGTCGGGATCACACTCAGTCGGAGCAGCCTTTGGAAGTGGAGAATCACCAGAAATAATACACAAAACACGTCTTGTATAGTGTATCACTGGGAAGTCTCTGAAGCACGCCTGCCTTCAAGCTGCTATCCCTTCTTTATATAGTTGTTTCAGCAGGTTTAGTGGTTATACAAGTTTTGCATGTTTAAACAAAGAGACAAAACAGGAAAGAAAGAAAAGAAAAGAAAACAGTTTCGTGGGCGGCAGTTTCACAACAAACAGTACAAAGGCAATTCCACAGACAGGAAAAACAGGATTTCATACTATAGCTAAAATGTCCTTGAATGGACAGGTCAATATTTATCACAAATTCTTTTTTTTATTTTTGTTCATTGAGGTAATCTTTTTTGTTCTGCTCTTCACAATCCCCCCTTTGACATATTCCATTCAAAACCTTGTCGATCATTTTAGTCATTCTTTTTGTGATATTACAAAAAAAAACTTTATATTCTCGCATCCATTACACAAAATTTATTTGTGCATACCGAGATACCCTTGAGTACAACCTTGAACAATACATATATAATTACAATAACCATAACTGTATGTATTAGGCTTTGCATAATCCCGGTAACCCACCCACCGATCCCTCTGAACCAATTGGCCGGGTTAAGAAAAGAAAAGGTATCTGACCACCAGCTATCCTTATTTTGGTCATTGTCTTTGTCATACTGATCCCTGAGTCGTTGTACGTCTTTTAATTTAAATCTCATACTCATAGTACTATTCGGGTCTATATAATGACAGCAGGTGGGTCCGATGATTTGACATATCCATGATGCCTTTCCTTCAAGCTTGACTGCTGTTGGAGTTGTTAACAGGACTTGGAAAGGTCCATCAAATCTCGGTTCCAGAGTCTTTCTGGTGTGTCTTTTCACGTAGACTTGATCACCAGGTTCCAACTTGTGGCCTCCTTCGAGATTTTCTGGATCTGGAAGGGAAGCAAAAACTTGCGAATGCACTTTAGTTAAACGTTTTTGTAATTCTTGTACATAAGCAGTTAAAGTCTCAGTATTCAACATCAGTTGTTGTGGAAAATAACAACCCAAATTTGCTGCTCTACCAAAAGAATCTCATGTGGTGACAGCTTAGCCTTCCCCCTTGGGGTGTTTCGGATGGAATACAGGGCAAGTGGTAGACACTCGGTCCAAGGCTTTCCTGTTTCTGCCATGGCCTTCTGGATTTTTAATTTTATTGTCCCATTTAATCTTTCCACTTTACCTGAACTCTGTGGATGATATGGAGTGTGAAACTGGTTTTCTACTCCCAACATTTTCATAACATTCTGGAATATTTCCCCAGTAAAATGGGTACCTCTATCTGACTCGATCACCTCAGGCATGCCGTAACGGGGTATCAGTTCATGTGCTATTTTAATGGCAGTAGTTTTTGCTGAGGCTCTACGAACTGGATAAGCCTCTGGCCACCCTGAGAACATGTCCACACACACAAGCACATATTCGTATCCATTGTACCTAGGAAGTTGGATGTAGTCGATCTGGAGTCTTTGAAAGGGATACAGTGGTCTTACATGATGCTTGGTTGGGGTTTTAATGGCCTGACCTGGATTGTGTGCCAGGCATATAGCGCATGCAGCACACATGTTCCGAGCAAAATTACCAAAACCTGGAGCCAACCACCTTTCTTTTACCTTGAGCGTCATACCATTTGCCGACACATGCGTGGGTAGGTGGAGGTCACTTGCCACTGCGGGGTACCAGGCTCTGGGTAAACACAACAAAGTTCCTTTTTTCCATAATCCTTGCTGATCTTCTGCCCCTTTTTTCTGCCACTGCCCTCGTTCTTCGTCGTCTACCTGTTTCTGAGCTTCCTTCAATCTTTCCTCATCATCTTCAGAGCTATCTAGTGTGTGGGCATGATGTAAGGGTTTACGTGCTGCCTGTTTTGCTGCCTTATCGGCTTTATCGTTACCCCTGGCTTCCTCGGTGTCGAGTCTCACATGTGCAGCTACCTTTATCACCGCTATTTCTTTAGTTTCTTGTGCTGCCTCCAGAATCTGTCTAATGAGGGAGGCATGTTTAACAGGTTGGCCTGAAGCAGTCATATAACCTGTGGCTCTCCATATTACGCCAAAATCGAAAATAATGCCATGTGCATATCTAGAATCAGTGTATATGTTTGCTGTCTGATCTTTGGCTATTTTTAGAGCTTCAACTAATGCCGTAAGTTCTGCTTCTTGTGCAGACTGATTAGCAGGGAGAGGTTCTGCTTTCAGCACTTCATGCTGAGTTACTACCGCATAACCTGTATGAAATTGTCCATTCATATCTGCATATCTACTGCCATCTATGGAAAGTTCAAATGTAGCATTACAGAGTGGCTTGTCACGTACATTACATAAGCCCTGAGTCTCTTGTTCCATTAATTGTACACAATCATGCATTGACTTTGATGGGTCAAAGGAGTTGGAGAGTGCAGTTGCAGTTTCCTCAGGTATGGTACCCCCCTCAGACTCTAAAGGGAGCAAAGACGCGAGATTAAGAGTCTGAATCCTGGCAAAGGAAATGTTGGGCGGCAGTAGTAGGGAACATTGGAGACGGAGGTGTCTGGCCATTGAAATATGTTTAGGTTGGACCTGGTTAAGAATGCCATGTACATCATGAGTGGTCTGAACTAGAAGTGGGTGATCAAGAACAATCTCAGAAGCTTTATCTAATAACAGTGAAATTGCGGCTACTACTCTTACACAAGAAGGTGCGGCTCTAGCTACAGGGTCCAGATGAGCTGATATGTATGCCACAGGTCTCTGTTTGTTTCCATGTTTTTGTGTGAGCACCCCTGTAGCATGTGAGGATATCTCAGCTGCCATCAATTGAAAAGGTTTAGTGTAGTCTGGGAGTCCCAAAGCCGGAGCTGATACCAGTGCTGTTTTCAAAGAGGAAAATGACTGTTTAGCCTCTTCACTGAGTGAATATGGTGTGTTGGTTGGCAATACAGTCATATAAAGGCTGCATGAGTTGACTTGCATGTATGATCCACTGTCTACAGTGTGAAACAATACCTAGGAAAGCACGCAGCTGTTTGTGATTCCTGGGTTCAAGCATGTTACGTATGGCTTCCGTACGTTGAGGTGTGAGGTGTCTGATGCCCTGTGATATGCAGTGACCTAAAAACACGACTGTTTGTTGACAAGCCTGGAGTTTCTTTCTATTTACTTTACAGCCTTCTTGCGCTAGGAAAATTAAGAAATTAACAGTTGAGGTAACTGCCGTCTGCTCATCAGGGCAACAAATAAGTAAGTCATCTACATACTGTAGAATGACTACTCCTGGTTCTGAAAAACCAAATCACAATAATGCGGAATCCCAGAAAAACATATACACCAACTTAGAAAAAACAGAGATCCCTAAAAAATAACCTTTATTAATATAATTAAAAAAGACTATATTTATCCACAATCAATAAAAAAGTATTAAATGTACCTAGTGGACCCTAGACCGAGCTACAATGCACCCTGCCTAACAGTGGAGGTTGGCACCCTACTTTACCGCGGTAGGCGCCCCCACTCCTCGGCGGCTAGCCCTTACAAGCCCTATATGGACCTATAGTTAGAGAAAGACTAATTAGCCCTACTGAAATCTATACTAATACCCTACCTAACAGTGGAGGTTGGCACCCTAATTTACTGCGGTAGGCGCCCCCACTCAACGACGGCTAGCCCTAGGGTCCCTAACAGTCCCTAAGGTTCGGGATAGACAAAGAGATATGTCCCACAAACACCACTGATACCCGTAATGGAGAAAAAACAAAAATAGAAAAAATATTCAAAACAAAGAATAAATGTATATCACAAAAATATATATATATACTAGCACCTTATAATACTAGTGTAGAAAAATGCTATGATGGAAGAAACATATACCACAGGTGCTGTATAATAAAGATACCTTAACCCAAATACGGGTATACTGGATGCAATAATATGTCCAAACAAGATAATACACAGCACTTAGATGAAGTCCATTTTCTGTTACACTTCAATGGTGCAAATGTTTGATGTAAAATAACCAGTAGTGCATGTCCATAAAATATGGCACAATTACAATGACAAAAAAATGGACCAAAAGACAAAAAAAGAGGAAAATACCTCTAAAAGGCACACAGTCAGAACCACAACCACCACTCGATAATAATATTGCGAGAACTCCTCAGAGTACTTATAATGAGGGTAAAAGGGCTCAATCGTCCTTTTTATGCAAATAGACAATCAGATCCATATTATAACCAATATACTCATCTATTTGCTGAAATCTCATGGTGTGGGTCCGACTGTAGCCAAAATGACACAGGGCGATTATGTGTAGATCCTGGTTCTGGGATGAAATTTTTTAGCACGGTCTGCATTGCTTCAGAGTACAAAGTTGGTGAGTGTACCATACCTTGTGGCAATCTTGTCCATGCTAATTGTTTACCCTTGAATGTAAAGGCAAACAAATGCCAACAGTTCTTATGTAGTGGCACAGAAAAAAATGCGTTTGATAAGTCAATTACCGTAAAATATGCAGCAGTGCTGGGAATTTGAGACAGTAAGGTATGAGGATTCGGTACCACAGGGGTGACCGGTGCCAAAACCTTATTGATTTCCCGTAAGTCATGCACCATGCGATATTTCACCATAGTTTCTTTGGAGGACACTTTCTTTTTAACAGGATATAAGGGTGTATTGGCGGGTGACCTGATTTCTACCAAAACACCTTGTAACACATAATCCTGAATTTGTTGAGAAATCGCCTGTTCTTGCTGGGCGCTGATGGGGTATTGCCTAAGCTGAGGTAATATGGTTCCCGGGGCAGTTTCTAACAGTATAGGAGCTACTGATAAAAATCCTACATCAGTGTCTCCTTTTGCCCATAGGCTGTCAGGAACCCGAGACAAGTCAATTTTTGCTTGTTGAGTGTAAATTTCGGGAAAATCCTCCATTGCCTGTATTCTAACATATGGTTCCAGAGTTTCTGCATCTTCAGGGATGGTCAGCATAACTGTGCCATCTTCTCTAAAATGGATGTTTGCATGCATTTTACTTAAGACATCAGTACCCAACAAGCAGGTAGGTGCACCTTTAGCAAATAAAAATTTGAATACAAAAGTTTTAGGGCCAAAGCTCACATTTAAAGGTTTTGTAAAGGGCAACGCCTGAATTTTACCATCATACCCTTCTGCATATGTAACCTTTGAGGATATATTGTCAGGATATGGTAAAAAGTCCTGATTTAAAATGGAGGATGTTGCTCCCGTATCTATCAGAAAAGGTACATTTTTACCCTCAACTTCAACTTGTATTATTGGTCTTCTAGAAGGAAGAGAGACCTGCATAACTTTCAGTCATTCTGAGCTGTCTGTTTGATCAGGCACTGGGTTATTTATCCTATTTTTGGGTACAAAGGTTCCTGAATCTATATCTGCTTTTCTCTTCCGACATTCCCTTTGGAAATGTCCTGGCTTCTTACAGTAATGACAAGTAAACTTTTGATTAGCAGAGCCAGTATTAGCCTGTGCAATTCTTACTGGCTTAGAATTTTCTCTTAAGTCCATTTCTATCCCTACAGCTTTCTGTCTAGCCAGGTGTGGGTCTTCCAAGGTTCTCCAATCAGGGGTTGCGGCCTTAAGCTTTTCCTTCACTTTTGGAGACAGTCCATCTATAAAGGTTTTTGTAACTAACCTCATCATTCCTGGAGCGTTTAGATCCATGCCTTCATCTCTGAAATTATTTTCTACACTTAGATAATATTCGTCTACTGATTGTCCAGATTTCTGAGCCACCACTCCCGTTGTTCCTCTCTGCCTCTGTCTCTCCCTCATGAAAACCATTAAGTGATCTACAAATTGTGTACCTGATTCTATTGTTTGTAAGGCACCATCTCCTGCTTGGGGCCTATGTACCTGTAGATTCGCTAATAGCTCCTGGAAGAGTCCAGGAGTCATTTTCATTCTACATAATTCTTCTCCATCTGCCCAAACTCCAGCGTGAGTCTGCATAATTTGCTGTATATATTGTGCAAATCTAACTGGACACTGGGTGGGATCTGGTGCGTTATGCAAGAGAGACATGCCTTCAGCGGGGGACCAAGGGAAATATTGTCGAGTTTGGTGATATCTAGTTCCCATTAATCCGTCAGCACCAGGTTCCCTAAAGGGTCTTGGTACTACCCTAACAGGGGCAAGTACAGCGCCATGTCTAGGTGTACCACAGGCTAGGCAATCATTTCTCCAGTCTGGATTTTGTTGTCCACAGTGCGGACATACCCATCCTCCTGGTCCGGCTAAACTTTGAGGTGGTGTTTGGAGAAAAGATGGGGCATGTGGGTTAAGGTATGGGGGTGGGGTATTTTTAGATTCCACATTTTGTTTTTCTCCACAGCCTGTGGGTCTAATACACCACTTTTTACTCTGTTGATTATATGTCCATCCCTCATTTTCTGCTACCCTAGAGACATCAATCAATGCTTGGATCTGATCTATCCATTTCTTGTCTCTGATTATGCCTTTTTTCCTTTCCTGAACTCCTTCCCATAGTTTTCTACTAAAAGCTTCTGCCCTAGTAACTCCAAACTTACTAAAAATCTTTTTCAGCCCCTTAGTGGCATCTTCACCACTTCTCTCCTTTATGATAGTATAGATATCTAATTCTTCTGGTTCCGACTTTGTTTGCTTATTCCCCATTTTCTTATCCTGAGCTTTCTTGCCCTAGGTGGCGTTTGGGTATGAGAATACCTCGTTACCTTCTTCCTAAGGAGCTGGGATGTCTTTTTCTTGCCCTAGGTGGCGTTTGGGTATGAGAATACCTCGTTACCTTCTTCCTAAGGAGCTAGGATGTTTAAACTGTGTTGATGCAAGAAAATCCTGATTCCTACACCTATAGCAAACAACACAAATGCAACCAGACAGAAAAAGAAAAAGAACATACAACGTATCTTGTCCCAGGCTAATTTATCTGTCCTGGGCTTATACTATCACACACAACGTATTCTTGTCCCAGGCTAATTTATCTGTCCTGGGCTCATACTATCATACACTTATCCGTCACCAGGTTTTTGTCAAAGACAGGATCAGAGATTGAACATAGGCGCGGAGGTCTCCCCGAAAGGACGCAACCACGTTGCCCAGTGGGACAGTCACTTCTTCTGTTTCAACCCCCTGGGCGGCTTATAGGGCTATTCCCAACTTCCACACACCTTCTATTCACATTCACTCTCATTCAATGCCGTACTCCGTGAGGTGATCAATTCCTAAATAGTTCAAGAACCCGAGCTATAGGTATCCTCCTCTACTAGAACTACCCGCTAAAGAACACGACACAGAAAATCTTACGGACAGTGCAGGGCAGATATAAGAGATCTAACAGTGTCTCTTACCTGGCCAGGTTTTTGTTCATCTGCCGTCCATTATCCCAGATTCTCTTTTCGTTCGTATTCTGCCGGTGTTCTTGAAGGAATACACAGACCTCGGGTCCCTGTTCGGGCGCCAGGAAATGTCGGGATCACACTCAGTCGGAGCAGCCTTTGGAAGTGGAGAATCACCAGAAATAATACACAAAACACGTCTTGTATAGTGTATCACTGGGAAGTCTCTGAAGCACGCCTGCCTTCAAGCTGCTATCCCTTCTTTATATAGTTGTTTCAGCAGGTTTAGTGGTTATACAAGTTTTGCATGTTTAAACAAAGAGACAAAACAGGAAAGAAAGAAAAGAAAAGAAAACAGTTTCGTGGGCGGCAGTTTCACAACAAACAGTACAAAGGCAATTCCACAGACAGGAAAAACAGGATTTCATACTATAGCTAAAATGTCCTTGAATGGACAGGTCAATATTTATCACAAATTCTTTTTTTTATTTTTGTTCATTGAGGTAATCTTTTTTGTTCTGCTCTTCACACCTTGATATTGAAAAGAGGATTAGGCTTTGTCAATGGAAGGCTGGCAATCCTTTAAAAGGGCTTCCATAGACAGGCTTTCACTGGCAACTCCATCTACTAAATCACAGGGGTCGCTCTGGCTTTCACCACTTAACCCCATAGAATTATAGAATTATAGAATGGTAGAGTTGGAAGGGACCACCTGGATCACCTGGTCCAACCCCCTGCTCAAAGCAAGATTCACTAAATCATCCCAGACAGATGTCTGTCCAGCCTCTGTTTGAAGATTTCCCCAGTACAGTGATCTAGAGTTACAAAGGGACCGCCATGTTGGGTACACATAGCAGCTGGTGGCATGTGGAGTAGGCTGACAGAGGATCATCAAGCACAAGGATATAGGTCAAAAACATGAATCAAACCGAGGAGCAGCTGAAAATAATAACTGAAACAGAGCAAGTATAAACTATAACTGGCAACTCTCAGCAGTATTCTGGGAGTTAATATGGTGCTCTCCCAGTGGGGAGCTGATTACTCCTGCTGGACAGCACACACATCCAAACTTCCAGACCTTGGGTCCCATCCACAATTGTATCTCTGGTTGGACAAACCCTGCACTGCAAAGAGCTTCTGGTCATGATTAGTGATGAGCGAGTATACTCGTTACTTGGGTTTCCCTGAGCATGCTCGGGTAGTGGATGTGCTCAGAGATTTAGTTTTCGTCTCTACAGCTGCATGAGTTGCGGCTGCTAGACAGGCTGAATACATGTGGGAATTCCCTAACAAACAGGCAACCCTCACATGTGTTCGGGCTGTCTAGCATTCGCAAATTATGCAGCTGTGGTGACGAAAACTAAATCCTTGTGCACATCCAAATACTTGGAGACCACCCAAGGGGGCCTGGTGCTACCACCGGCAACAGGCTCTCCCCTGCCCATCAGCGCAAGTTCAACTTTAACGACATCCTGGATACAGTTAAAAGAAATTATGAAAGAGGGAGCCTCAGCTGATGCTCCATTATTCTTCCTTAGCATCTGACATCTCAGCAGCCTTGATAATGTCACTACATGGTGCCCGCTGCACGGAGATGTGGCCCTCAGAATGCTCACTGCACAGTATTGTATTTTTTATTTAAATAAGCAAGTACATTATGGTGACTTTAATACTGTTTAGAGGACTATATGGAGTGCATTACACTGTATGGAGTACTATATGTAGTACATTATACAGGTGGAGACTCACCAGCACCAGTAAGATGCAGCAGATCTAGAAATGCTTCAAGAGGCAGATCAGTGAGACAACCTGAGACTTGGAGGAGCAGAGCGCCGACTGAAGTAAGCAGGGCGGTGCTTACTGCCCGTGCAAGCCACCAGCATGACAATGGGAGGCTGTCGTGGACATCTTACTAAATTTTGGGAGGCTGTGGGGGACATAATACTGCATTTTGGGCACACTGTGGATAGAGGTTAGCATGGTGAGGGACAGTGTGGAGATTTAGAGTGTGAGAGATAATATAGGCCGTGGTTCACAAGGGTGTACAATGTGGTGGTTATAGCTGATAATGGCAGAGACTGTGGTGGTTATAGCTTATTAATGCAGGCAGTGTGGCAGGTGTAGCTCAAAAGTGTAGACAATGTGGAGGTCATATGCCATAGGAGGCTTTTTATGGCATACTATGAACAGATATTTTTATGCAGAGGGAATTGTAATACTCCTATTTTTAAGGTCACTGTTTCGGGATGTACTGCAGAAAACCAGAGAAGAAGGAAGTCTACAGAGATGACCTGTGGATGTGAAAAGTCATCATTGCATCTGGACAAGATGGAGATGAAAAGAAAGAAAATGACTCAACCAGAGAGGGCATGTTAGGTTAGGCTATGGGTTGAACTAGATGGACTTAAAGTCTTCCTTCAACCTTAATAACTATGTTACTATGTTACTATGTCATCTATGAGATACCGGGTTGTATATTTTTATTTGTAATACTCGCTACATGTCAACACCACTGTCTGATGATGATGGCTGTTAACAACAACTCCCAGTAACTCCCAATCATTATTAAGGACATACTGTAAGTTGTAGGTTCATGCAATACAAATTTGTATGGGGCTGACTTGACATTACAATTGACTGCTGTATCTTAAGCTTGTAAAAAATTTTATAAGTGGACTTCTGTTCACTCAATGAAAATGCCAACAGGAAAAAGGATATACAGTCATTGAATAAGCCTGAGGCATTTAAATGATGATGTTGTCAAAAAATAATTTTAATGTAAATTAGGCCAATCGTACAAAAAACGACGTTTCAGCTAAACTGAGCCTTTATCAAGGCTATCTATAACAAAAGGAGTAGTATATCAACATAATATACAATTGGTCATATATCACAAAGAAAAGCGAATCATCTAATAAAGAGACCAATGTAAACATGATTTCCATAATTCTGTCCAAATCTGTTGTGAGTCTTCCATTGGAGAAAGAAAAATATATATATGCTGCAGAAAAATAGACACAAAATATGAATATAGCCAGGTGATTGACTGGTCTCACAACCTGACCCAGGAAATATATAATAATATACTAAGTATTTTGTCCACTACAGACTAATGACATGTTGCTATATATAGGTTCCTAGATCCTAAGTCACATGTAAAACCACATAAATGAAAAAAGATCGTACCGATATAAGGAAACCAAGGTGACCTAAGTGAGATATGTGCAATAAAAGTAATTACCTGTAGGACAAGCCGTATTACATGCTGTGAAAACAGAGATGACAAAAGAATTACCAAAGGTGGCAATATACATGCATAATAACAGTGCATTCCTACCAACTGAAGGACATACCTGTGAAATGGTGAAGTAAGTACGCAGGGCAAAGCCGCTGTAATGGAAGTGTACCGCTAGAGACCAGAAGAAGGGCAAGAAGATATCGCTCTGCACCAAAATAAAAAAGAGCCATGGCCCATGACATATAGTAAATGAAGAAGGAAGTGCACAGTAATATACTAACTAAATGCCCGGGCCAAAACAGTTATGTAATATAGCTGTAAGAAATGTATATGTGACATAAAAAAGTGAAAAAGGTAATATAAGACAGAATATCCCATATAATAAAAGAAACAAACCTGCACTCGAAAAGTGAACCACTCACCACTGGGCCTAATTCTGTGAAGACAAGAAAAAGATAGTGAATAATATATGGTACATAAGTATGTGATAATGAATAAGTACAAGTTAATAACCAACGTAATCTCACAGGTCAAATGAGTATATACTATACTAAGCAAAATAAAATTTAATAGAAAATCTCATACTCCCTATTGAGGCCATGAGGTTCCAACCTTTGCAGGGTATAAATCCATTACGATTCTTTCTTTTAACTTTTGTATTCGATTGCCTCCTCTCCTCATATGTGGTACTGTCTCAATTATTTGATACCTCAACTGCGATACATTATGATTGTGAGAGACAAAATGAGCCGGGATCAGTAACATCACTTTTTTACAACAAATAGAAGACTTGTGTTGTGATATGCAGTCTCGGATATGCTGGGTGGTTTCTCCAAGATATCCAAGACCGCATGGACATTTCACCAGATATACAACAAACGTAGAGTCACAGCTGAAGAAACCTCTAATGGGAAAACGTTTCCCCAATCTGAGATTAGTAAAGGAGTCGCCTTTTGTTACATTCGAGCACTGAAGACAGTGCAAACACGGAAAAGTGCCTTAACGTTGTGTACATTGCGTGTCTTTTAATCTTGAGCTACCAATATCAGCTCGAACTAGTAGATTCCGTAAATTTGGTGGTTTCGTATGACAAATAATTGGCAGGATTTGGAATTCCGAGATGTCTGAATATGACTTCCCCAGGAGTGGCCAGTGTCTATGAATAGTTTTATGAAAAATCTTCATATAGGGATGATAGGTATTCACAAAAACCATCCTACATGGTTTCGGATCCTGGATGGTGGAGGAAAACTCCCCTGTGGGTGGTGTTAGAATTGAATCGGGATAGCCCTGGCCTCTGAATTTAGAGGTCATCTCATTGACTCGAACCATCCGATGTGCTTGATCTAATACAATACGGTTAACCCTATGATATTGTGATTTGGGAAGGAAGGTTTTCATATGTTGAGGGTGGCAACTCGTAAAATGAAGCAGGCTATTTCTATCGGTTGGTTTCACAAAGAGGTCAGTAGATAATGTTCTATCCTCATTAATAATAACCATCGTACTGAGAAAAGGGATGGACACCTGATTGAATTCTATGGAAAAGGTAAGTTTTTCCATACAGTGATTAATATTCTGGTGAAATTTCAATAAGGAATCCAGATTACCACCCCAAATCAGAAAGATATCGTCAATATATCTCTTCCAGAGTAATGAGTGCTGCTGGAAGAGAGGATGAGTATAGACATAATGGGATTCAAAATGTGCCATGAAGATATTAGCGTACCGGGGCGCTACATTGCTCCCCATTGTGGTGCCAGCTATTTGCATGAAAAATCTATCCTCAAAAAGGAAAAAATTCCTAGTTTCAGTGTCAAAAGAGAGGTACAAAACGATTTAATTTGTGAATTATATTGGCTTGTAACCTCCAAGAATTCTTGTACCGCCTGAATGCCGTCCTGGTTATTAATATTAGTATCGAAACTGTTAATGTCGAAGGTCACCAGACAGCAACCTAGGGGGACAGACTCGATATTCCATATACATGTCAAAAATTGAGAAGTATCACAAAGGAAAGAAGGTATATGATGAAGAAGAGGAAACAATATCTTTGCCAATACAATGGCCAAGGGTGAGAGAAGTGAGTCTGTTGAGGCCACTATGGGTCTCCCCTGTGGTTGTGTATGGTGTTTAGTTTATTAGAGTTGAGCGACTTTTAATTTTTTAGGATCGAGTCGGGTTTCGCGAAACCCGACTTTCTCAAAAGTCAGGTCGGGTAAAATCGGCCGATTATTGCGAAAAGTCGGGGGTCGGCCGAAACACGAAACCCAATGCAAGTCAATGGGGAATCAAAGTCGGCAGTGAGTGGAGGATAGGAAAACACCTACAGTGCCCATTTTAATGCCAAAAACATCAGTTTGTATTTCTTAAGCTTGTCAATCTTAATTTACTTTATAATGATAGTTAGGCATTGAAAACAGGGGCTCATTTGGCTAAAGTTGTGGGGGGGTAGGGCTGGCTCAAGATTTTCGTGAGCCCAGGAAACGCGGAATACGTCACGGTGGTGGAGCAGGGAGAGGTAAGTATTTCAACTTTGCAAGTGCTGTGATCCTGAGCAAGCAGGGGGGGGCACTTGTTGGCACTGGCACAGGGCCCCTCATAGTACGGCGGTGTGTTTGATGGCGGGCGGCGCCTCCCACTGCCAGAGACACTTGTGCGTACTATGAGGGACCCTGTGCCAGTGCCAACGAGTATGCCCCCCCACCTGATGAAGGAACCTGCACTTTCACCTGCACCTTCCTCTTTGTCCCCGTGTAAGGTGGTATAGTATGCGGGAAACGGAACCTGACTTTCAGTAGGGTCAGATTCTGGCTGTGTAGAGTGCAAGGGGAATGTAGTGGTCTGGGTCAATGTACAAGCAGACTCATCTAGCAGTGGCTGGCCAATGGGCAGGATGAGGAGGAAACACAGATATAGGCCCAAATAAGAAAGTAGGCTAAATCCAGTTCAAAATTGGTAACAGGAATAAACTGGCGGCATTGCTTTGTTCAGCGGAGGACAACTGTAATGAGAGGCTGACACAGTTAGTAGGCCCCAAAAAGTAAGTAGGCTAAATGCAGTTTAAAATTGCTAACAGGACTAAACTGGTGGCATTGCTTTGTTCAGCGAACAACAACTGTAAGGAGTGGCTGACACGGTTACTAGGCCCAAATAAGTAAGTAGGCTAAATGCAGTTCAAAATTGCTTACAGGACTAAACTGGCGGCATTGCTTTGTTCAACGGAGGACAACTGTAATGAGGGGCAGACACAATTAGTAGGCCCAAATAAGAAAGTAGGCTAAATGCAGTTCAAAATTGCTAACAGGACTAAACAGGCGGTATTGCTTTGTTCAGTGGAGGACAACTGTAATAAGTAGCTCAGACTTAGTAGGCCTAAAATAAAAAAGTAGGCTAAATATCAGCCAAACAAATGTTCATAAATAAACTGATGGCATAGCTAGGTAAAGGGGTTGGCTCCTCTGCTGAGTAGCAGACAGTGGTAGTTGGCGCAAAGTATTAACTGGTCTAAATGGAGGCCAGGGCCCCTGTATATTTTACTATCATCTATCATTTCAAAAAATTTGTATTGGCAGTGCCGTTGAAGGATTTAACAGCACAGACTACACAGTGGTGAAGCAAAGAGAGGTAAGTATTGCAAGTGGTAGAGCACTGTTCGAACTGGGGGGAACACTCTCTCGTAGGCGGCGGTACTGGCACAGGGTCCCTCATATTACGACGGTGTGTCTAATGTTGTTTGTGCACCACCACCATCAGAGACACTTCATTGTACTATGAGGGACCCTGTGCCAGTGCTGTCGCCCAAGAGTGGGCACACCCACCTGTCCAGGCAAATGGCACTCACACGGGTGCTTGCGCCAAGTGGTGACCACGGCCCTGTGGGGGGAGTCAGCCCATTTAGGGAGGTATAAAAATGGCCTATGGTGGACATTCAGCAGCTGCAAATGGAGGAATTGGAGCAGTCAGTAAGAGGAGGCCAAAAGCAAGACATTTTTCAGGCAAGCTACATGTCAGTAGGGGAAGGTGGGGCAAAATAATTTGAAATCCAATGATTGGTTCATTTTAATGAAGGTTAGATCATCAACATTTCGGGTAGCCAGACGTGTCCTTTTTTCGGTCAGCACTGAAGACTCTTTCTGATAGCACACTAGCAGCTGGGCAAGCGAGCTCCTGTAATGCATATTCTGCCAATTCAGGCCAGGTGTCTATTTTAGATGCCCGGTAATCAAAGGGGAATGACCTGTGAGGGAGAACATCGATAAGGGAGGAAAAATAGTTGGTAACCATACTGGACAAATGCTGTCTCTTGTCACTTTGAATTGATGCAGCAGTACCTGTCGTGTCTGCGGTCATTGTGAAATCAATCCACAACCAGGTCATAAAACCCCTCTGTCCAACACCACTTAGGATTTGTGCACCTCTAACACCTCTGCCATGTTGCCCCCTACAGCTCGTGTGAGAACCATCACCGCCTCTGTGTGCTGGGAATGCCTGAACCAAACGGTCTACAAGAGTTGCTTGTTTGGTAGCAAATATTTGCTCAAGGTTCTCATGTGGCATGATATTTTGTAATTTTCCTTTGTATCATGAATCCAGGAGGCAGGCCAACCACTAATCGTCATCGGTCATCATTTTGATAATCCGGGGGTCCCTTTTTAGGATACGCAAGGCATACTCAGCCATGTGGGCCAATGTTCCAGGTGTTAATTCACTGCTTGTGCTGGGTTGAGGAGCACTTTCTTGCAAATCAACATCACTTGTGGCCCGCAAAAACCCTGTACCTGACCTTGCAACACCACCAGTTTCTATTGCCCCCTGAGAAGCATCCTCCTCCCATAAATATTCATCCCCATCATCCTCCTCCTCTTCGTCCGCCACCTCGTGCAGGAGAGTTCCCTGACCAAACAATGGCTGACTGTCATCAAGGCTTCCCTGCTCCTCAGCTGCAGACGCCTGCTTCTTGATGTGCGTCAAACTTTGCATCAGCAGACGCATTAGTGGGATGCTCATGCTTATGATGGCGTCGTCTGCACTTACCAGCCATGTGCATTCCTCAAAATACTGAAGGACTTGACAGAAGTCTTAGAGCTTCGACCACTGCACACCAGACAACTCCATGTCTGCCATCCAACTGCCTGCCCGTGTATGTATCCTCCCACAAATAAATGAAGACATGCCTCTCTTCGCACAGCCTCTGAAGCATGTGCAGTGTGGAGTTCCACCTTGTTGCAACGTCGATTATTAGGCGGTGCTGGGGAAGATTCAGCGATCGCTGATGGTTCTGCATATGGCTGGAGTGTACGGGTGACCGGCGGATGTGCGAGCAAATTCTTCGCACCTTCAGGAGCAGGGCTGGTAACTCCGGATAATTTCTGAGGAAGCACAGCACCACCAGGTTCAAAGGTCTGAATCAGGCAAGGAATGTGTTTCAGTTCTGAAAGGGCTATGGCAGCCATAAAATTCCTTCCGTTATCACTGACTACCTTGCCTGCCTCAAGATGTACACTGCCCAGCCATGACTGAGTTTGTTGCTGCAAGTACTTGGCCAGTACTTCCGCGGTGTGTCTGTTGTCGCCCAAACACTTCATTTGTAGCACAGCCTGCTGATGCTTACCACTAGCTGTTCCATAATGGGACACCTCGCAGCTGCGAATGGAGTGGTCGTGCAACTGCGCTCTGTGGATGAGCTTTCACTTCTGGAGGAAGAGGAGGAGGGGTGGGGAACGCCTACAGCCAACTGTTTCCTAGACTGTGGGCTAGGCAGAACTGTCCCACTATGGCTGTCCCCTGTGGACCCTGCATGCACCACCACCACATTAACCCAGTGCACTGTAATGGACACGTAACGTCCCTGGCCATGCCTACTTGTCCATGCATCTATTGTGAGGTGCTCGTTCTACTGACTGATTGCCTCAGTGAATGGACAATGCGGTCTTTGACATGCTGGTGGAGGGCTGGGATGGCTTTTCTCGCAAAGAAGTGTCGACTGGGTAGGTCATAGCATGGTACTGCGTAGGCCATCAGGGCTTTGAAAGCTTCACTTTCAACCAAACGGTAGTCTAGCAATGTGGGCGTTTAAACCCTGTGTACGCGGATGACAGGATGAGTACTTTCTTTTCCTAACGAGAGTCTCTTGTAGGGTGAGCTGGACTGGAGAGCTGCATATGGTGGAACTAGCAGGGGTGGTGGTGGACATGGCAGATTGAGAGAGGGTTGGTGATGGTATTCTTGATGTTGGCCTATCTACAGTGTTTCCTACCAAGAAACTTGTGATTCCCTGACTGCTTTGGCCTTGCGACGATACCTCCACATTTGCTGCTAGTGGTGTCCTAACCGGTGGGCTTACTGTGAGGGAAGCAATGTAGCGTTGCTGACTACCTTCATTCTGAGCAGGTGCACCAACGGTACTGGACGTTAGGTAGTTAGTCCAGGCTTGCAAGTGCATGCTGGTTAAATGTCTACGCATGCACGTTGTATTTAAACTTTGGAGATTCTTCCCTCTGCTAAAGGTTTTTGAGCATTTCTTACAGATAACTTTGCACTGATCATTCGGATCTTGGTTAAAAAATGCCCACACTACACTCTTCCTACTATGGATTACCTTTTCAGTCATTGCACCCTGTGCTACTTTCACCGGATGGCCACGGTGTCCTAAAATTGTTTTTGGATTTGACAAACATTTTTGGCCAGATTCGGGCCTGCCAGATGAAAGCTGTTGCGATGTAAATGGCTGCTGCGGATCATCCTCCTCCGCTTCTGAGCTACTGGCAGCGGCACCCTCTTTCCCCAATGGCTGCCAATCTGGGTCAACAACTGGGTCATCTATCACCTCCTCTTCAATTTCATGTGCACCTTCCTCTGTGTCACCGTGTAAGGTGCTATAGCATTCGTGATGGGGCACCATAGTCTCATCAGGGTCAGATTCTGGCTCAGTACACTGCGAGGGCAATGTAGTGATCTGAGTCAATGGAACAGCATAATAATCTAGCTGTGGCTGTGCATCTGTGCACTCCATGTCCGATTCATCTTGTAATGGGCTTTTAACAATTTCCCTCTCTAACCCAGGCACGGTATGTGTAAAGAGCTCCATGGAGTAAACTGTAGTTTCGACTGTCGCATCCTTCACTTTTGGTTTGGGTGAAGGACACAAGGAAGCGACTTGTTCCTGACTGGGAGCATCCACTGATGACTCGCTGCTTTTAGATTTTGAACCTTCTGAAGAGGAGGCGAAAGAGCTAGAGGCTGAGTCAGCAAGGAAAGCCAAAACTTTTTCCTGCTGCATCGGCTTTAAAACCTGTTTTCCTACTCCCAGATAAGGGAGCCTTCGAGGCCTTGTGTAGCCAGACGATGACGCTGGCTCAACACCTCGAGCCTTTGGTGCTATTTTACTTTTCCCACTACCACCAGATGCTCCACCACCACCAACACCACCATCAGTACCAGCTGGCAACACCTGCCCACGGCCTCTTCCACCAGACTTCCTCATTTTTTGAAAAACCTAACCAAAATAACAACCGTAATAAGGTACTGTAAAGCAAGGTAGAAGTTGTATATAAACTTGTGGAGAATTTTAATCTCCCTTTTTTTTTGGAGGGGGGGAGACTACAACAAAACTCAGGCGTAGTGTATTACACTACACAATGTAAGTGGCAGAACGTGGCTGGAAGATGTACGACAAACTAACAAAACTGTGACGTAGATCCACTTAGTGTCAATTTAAATCTCCCTTTTATTTGGGGGAGACTGCAACAAAACTCAGGCCCAGTGTATTACACTACACAATGTAAGTGGCAGAACGTGGCTGGAAGATGTACGACAAACTAACAGAACTGTGACGTAGATCCACTTAGTGCCAATTTCAATCTCCCTTTTTTAGGGGGGAGACTGCAACAAAACTCAGGCCCAGTGTATTACACTACACATTGTAAGTGGCAGAACGTGGCTGGAAGATATATCAAAAAATACAAGGGCTGTAGTACAATTTCAATCTCCCTACAATGATCTCAGGACAAGTATGGCAGCAATAAAAAGGACTGCTGCACACAAAAGTTTGGATAAAGAAACAAGAGAACTGTGCAGAAAGGAGCAACAGGATTTTTGCTTTTAAAAAAGCAGTTGGTTTGTACAGCGGCGTACAAACAGTAATGCAGCTATCAGGGAGACTTATAGGGCAGCCTAATAAGCTACAGAGCTGATGCACAAATAAAAACTCCACTGTCCCTGCAAAGAAAAGGTGGTGTTGGACAGTGGAAATCGCTACAGCACAAGCAGTTTCGGGGTTAATCTTCCCTCCCTAACTATATCCCTTCTTCTGATGAAGCTGCAGCAACCTCTCCCTATGCTAAGATCGGCAGAAGTAAGATGGCGGTCGGCGTGCACACCCCTTTATAGCCCCTGTGACGCCGCAGAAAGCAAGCCAATCACTGTAATGACCTTCTCTAAGATGGTGGGGACCGAGACCTATGTCATCACGCTGCCCACACTCTGCATCCTCCTTCATTGGATGAGAAATGGCGCTAAAAGCGTCATATGAAATGCGACTTTGGCGCGAAGATCGCCGACCTCATGGCCGATCCCACACTAGGGTCGGGTTTCACGAAACCCGACTTTGTCGAAAGTCGGCGACTTTTGAAAATATCCGATCCGTTTAGCTCAACCCTAGTGTTTATGTATCTTCGGCAATGGTTAGGATACATGACAAAGCAGATATGGATTAATAAGAAAATCACTTAGTTTTTTATCAATAATCCCGAGGGTACCATAGTGATGAACCATCGAGCGGATTTCATTAGCTATAGAGAAAGTGGGAATAATGTACAAAACATGGCACTCTGCTGGATGGTGAGATATGGTTCTCAAGTAGGGTCTCCAACCCGTCAATCAATGTATACAATAAACTTGGCACTCAAGTCAGTTGTAAGGTGAAGTTATTTGACTTTATTGCACATCCCAGATACAGTTTCAACAGTTAAACGTTTTCGGTCCCACTGGACCTTCTTCAGAACAATTTCCAATTTATCTGATGCAAAATACCAAGAAAGGCATATGGAACAATATTTTAGTTTCTGTCTGGTTACACAATATCACATATTAGGTGTAAAAATTAAAAAATAAATAAAATTAACAAAAGATAGGTCTACATAGAAAAACAAAAAATAAATAATAAAAAATAAAAAAAGGAAATGTCAAACAAATATCAAAAACAAGTATATACAATATACGATAATTATGTGGATGCTACCGCAGCCTACGATTAACTCCAAGGACTATACATTTACTGCAGATCTGACATAGAAAAATTTGGAAATAGTATACTTTGCTATAAAGGGCCCCTATGAGAAAAGGATATATGTTCATAGGTGAGGGGTGGAGCTCCCACGTGGATCAGAAACGAAGTGACGATATTTATTCATCTTTATAGCCTGATAAACTTAGTGCATGGTATAACGTGCCTAGGGAGATAAAGCATATAGGGTGTTGAGATCTAAACACAGACTAAACCTATGCATGGAAAATAGAATATTAGTACCTGGTAGTGGTGCTAAATGGTATGAGGTAAGATTGAAGCTGTGGATTAAAGTGTGTGGTGAGGATGAAGAGACATGATGAATGATAAATAATGAATCACCTGGTTAAGCTGGTTACAACATGTGGAAGGAAAAATCACCTTCTAACGAGAAACTGTGGAGCAATGCTGTAAAATGTAAAAACTTACCAGAGGGAGAATGTGAGTGGTGGTGAAAATAATGCAGCATATGGGATGAATGTCCATAAGAGAGGGTTGACAGGGGGCTTACCAACAAATGGGAAAACGAAGGGGCTCTAGGCGAACTAAGCCGCTAATGGAGTCTGTGGCCCATAATCTGCGTGATAAGGAAGCAGACAATAAGTTAAATGCCTGACCACCATGTCTGATAAGACCGCTATCTAAGGACGCTGCATGTGGGGACCAGCCCGACTTACCAGGATGAGGAGCTCAGATCTGCGTGGCGCTGGATCGCCAGAGAGGGACGCACTGAATGCCTGGGTATTACTTCCGGGTTTAAGTGCAGTCTGACGCGTCACATGGTGCCGCGCGTCATCGCAGATAAAGCGAGAAGCTCTAGTGTTGTAGTTTGCTCTAAAATGTGATGTTAGATATCGCTATTAAGCGAAACGTTGGAGCGTTGTAATTTGCTCTAAAAATGAGACGCAGGAGCGTTGTATATGTGTCTGCTGTCTGTGTAGCGCGCTGGAGAGCAATATAAACATAGAAGGTGCTTAAAAAAGGCTAAGGAAATACATGTGCGTGCTATGAAGATGTGAGCAGGAGGTTAAGGGTAGAAACCTTCAGTAATAGTCTACTGAGTGGCGTCCTATGTACTATATACTATACCGTGAAGAATGCAGGGTGCCACAAGAGAAGCATAAAGAGGGAGGAGGATTTAGCGATTCTAAAAGGATAAAGAAAACAGGATTAATACTGACATATCCTATTGAACAACTGTCAACCACATGTTCAAGCATAATATAAGGGTACAACTTAGAGGAAACTAGATGTATCAAAATCCCTATTAAGGCCTTTCGGTTCCAAAGTCTGTAAAGTGAAAATCCAATAGGCCTCACGTTTCTTGAGCAGCCTTTTCCTGCTCTGTCCCCTTCTCCCTTGGTCGACATGTTCCAATACCTGATAGCGTAGTTGGGCAACGCTATGGCCCATAGTACGGAAATTGTGTGGGAGGGGAAGATGGTCCCTGTTACACCGTATGTTCGATTTATGTTGTGATACACGATCACGTATGGCTTGAGTAGTTTCTCCAACATATGCCAGGCTGCAGGGGCACTTAATGATGTAGATTACATACGAGGAATCACAAGTGAAGAAGCCTCATATAGGAATGCCTTTTCCAGTGTGCGGGTGGAAGACCTTGCCTCCCTTCTGGACATTATTACACTGCAGACAGTTTAAACAGAGAAAAGTTCCCTGTTTTTGAGTGCATAGAAAAGTCTGTCTAGGTACTCGAAGGTCAGAACCTACATCAGCCCTCACCAACTTGTCCTTAATGTTGGTTGGGCACCGGTAACAAGACAGGAAAGGTTGCTGAAATTCTGGAACTCTAGGATAGCTCTTGCTTAGAATGTTCCAATGATGGTGGATTGAGGCCTGAACCAGTCTTGAAAATGGATGGTAAGTATTCACGAATGGAATTCGTGGGACCGAATTTTTGGGCTTAGGGGATGAGCGTTTGGCTTGTGTTAAAAGCCTCTTGGGATAACCCTTATTGGAGAATTTCTCCTCCATTTCATTCAGTCTTTGGTTTCTAGTGTCATTATCAGTAACTATCCTTTTGACCCTCTGAAATTGAGATATTGGCATAGATTTTTTTATTGCCGTAGGATGAAAGCTAGTGTACTGAAGAATAGGGTTGAGCGAAACGGGTCGTTCATTTTCAAAAGTCGCCGACTTTTGGCAAAGTCGGGTTTCATGAAACCCGATCCGACCCCTGTGCGGGGTCGGCCATGCGGTACGCGACTTTCACGCCAAAGTCGCGTTTCAATGACGCGAAAAGCGCCATTTCTCAGCCAATGAAGGTAAACGCAGAGTGTGGGCAGCGTGATGACATAGGTCCTGGTCCCCACCATCTTAGAGAAGGGCATTGCAGTGATTGGCTTGCTGTCTGCGGCGTCACAGGGGCTATAAAGGGGAGTTCCCGCCGACCGCCATGTTACTGCTGCTGATCTGAGCTTAGGGAGAGGTTGCTGCCGCTTCGTCAGAAGCAGGGATAGCGTTAGGCAGGGTCCATTAACCACCAAACCGCTTGTGCTGTAGCGATTTCCACTGCCCAACACCACCTTCGGTGTGCAGGGACAGTGGAAGCTACATTTTTTTTTTTTTCCCCCTCAGCGCTGTAGCTCATTGGGCTGCCCTAGAAGGCTCCCTGATAGCTGCATTGCTGTGTGTACGCCGCTGTGCAAACCAACTGCTTTTTTCAAAGCACAAATCCTCTTGTTCCTTCCTTTCTGCACAGCTATCTTTTTTGTTTGTCCACACTTTTTATTTAATTTGTGCATCAGTCCACTCCTTATTGCTGCCTGCCATACCTGGCTGAGATTACTGCAGGGAGATAGTAATTGAAGGACACTCCCTGTTTTTTTTTTTTTTTTTTGTGGGAGATTAAGATTGACATTTCTGCTAGAGTGCCATCCCTGTCTGTGTCATCTCTCACTCAGTGGGCCATAGAAAGCCTATTTATTTTTTTGCTTGATTTGGGTTATAAAATCTACCTGAAAAAATCACTACATCAATCAGTGGGAGAAAAATATTGGCCTCAGGGCTTGTGTGCCACTCTTGACTCCTGTGTGTGCCATCTCTCACTCAGTGGGCCATAGAAAGCCTATTTATTTTTTTGCTTGATTTTGGTTCTAAAATCTACCTGAAAAAATCACTACATCAATCAGTGGGAGAAAAATATTGGCCTCAGGGCTTGTGTGCCACTCCTGACTCCTGTGTGCATCATCACTCACTCAGTGGGCCATAGAAAGCCCTTTTTTTTTTTTTTTTTGCTTTATTTGGGTTCTAAATTCTACCTGAAAAAATCAATAAATCAATCAGTGGGAGATTAATATTGGCCTTTGGGCTTGTGTGCCAGTCCTAAGCGTGCCATCTCTCTCTCTCAGATAGTGGGCCATAGAAAGCCTATTTTTTTTTTTTATTGGGTTTATAAATTTTCCCTGGAACCAAAAAAAAAAAAGTGGGAGATTAATATTGGCCTCTGGGCTTGTGTGCCAGTCCTGAGAGTGCCATCTCTCTCACAAATAGTGGGCCATAGAAAGCCTATTTATTTTTTTGCTTGATTTGGGTTCTAAAATGTACCTGAAAAAATCACTACATCAATCAGTGGGAGAAAAATATTGGCCTCAGGGCTTGTGTGCCACTCCTGACTCCTGTGTGCGTCATCACTCACTCAGTGGGCCATAGAAAGCCCATTTTTTTTTTTTTTTGCTTTATTTGGGTTCTAAATTCTACCTGAAAAAATCAATAAATCAATCAGTGGGAGATTAATATTGGCCTTTGGGCTTGTGTGCCAGTCCTAAGCGTGCCATCTCTCTCTCTCAGATAGTGGGCCATAGAAAGCCTATTTATTTTTTTATTTTTTTATTGGGTTTATAAATTTTCCCTGGAAAAAAAAAAAAAAACGTGGGAGATTAATATTGGCCTCTGGGCTTGTGTGCCAGTCCTGAGCGTGCCATCTCTCTCACAAATAGTGGGCCATAGAAAGCCTATTTATTTATTTTTTTTTTTGTTTTATAAATTCTCCCTTAAAAAAAAAGGGAGATTAATATTGGCCTTTGGGCTTGTGTGCCAGTCCTAAGCGTGCCATCTCTCTCTGTCTCTCAGATAGTGGGCCATAGAAAGCCTATTTATTATTTTTTTTATTGGGTTTATAAATTTTCCCTGGAACAAAAAAAAAAAAAGTGGGAGATAAATATTGGCCTCTGGGCTTGTGTGCCACTCCTGACTCCTGTGTGCGTCATCTCTCACTCAGTGGGCCATAGAAAGTCTTTTTTTGTTTTATTTGTTTTCTAAATTCTCCCTGAAAAAATCATTTTATTTTATTTGGTTTCTAAATTCTTCCTGAAAAAATCATTTTATTCTATTATTTTTTTTTCCTAAAGTCTCCCTGAAGAAAAAAAACAAAAAACAAATCAGTGGGAGATTAATATTGCCCTTTCTGCTTGTGTGCCAGTCTTGACTCCTGGGTGTGCCATCTCTCTCTCTCTCTCCAATTGTGGGCCATAGAAAGCCTATAATTTTTTTAGCTTGATTTGGGTTCCAAAATCTACCTGAAAAAATCACTACATCAATCAGTGGGAGATAAATATTGGCCTCTGGGCATGTGTGCCACTCCTGACTCCTGTGTGCGTCATCTCTCACTCAGTGGGCCATAGAAAGCCTTTTTTTTGTTTTATTTGTTTTCTAAATTCTCCCTGAAAAAATCATTTTATTTTATTTGGTTTCTAAATTCTTCCTGAAAAAATCATTTTATTCTATTATTTTTTTTTCCTAAAGTCTCCCTGAAAAAAAAAAAAAAAAAAAAAACAAATCAGTGGGAGATTAATATTGCCCTTTCTGCTTGTGTGCCAGTCTTGACTCCTGGGTGTGCCATCTCTCTCTCTCTCTCCAATTGTGGGCCATAGAAAGCCTATTATTTTTTTAGCTTGATTTGGGTTCCAAAATCTACCTGAAAAAATCACTACATCAATCAGTGGGAGATAAATATTGGCCTCTGGGCTTGTGTGCCACTCCTGACTCCTGTGTGCGTCATCTCTCACTCAGTGGGCCATAGAAAGCCTTTTTTTGTTTTATTTGTTTTCTAAATTCTCCCTGAAAAAATCATTTTATTTTATTTGGTTTCTAAATTCTTCCTGAAAAAATCATTTTATTCTATTATTTTTTTTTCCTAAAGTCTCCCTGAAAAAAAAAAAAAAAAAAAAAATCAGTGGGAGATTAATATTGCCCTTTCTGCTTGTGTGCCAGTCTTGACTCCTGGGTGTGCCATCTCTCTCTCTCTCTCCAATTGTGGGCCATAGAAAGCCTATTATTTTTTTAGCTTGATTTGGGTTCCAAAATCTACCTGAAAAAATCACTACATCAATCAGTGGGAGATAAATATTGGCCTCTGGGCTTGTGTGCCACTCCTGACTCCTGTGTGCGTCATCTCTCACTCAGTGGGCCATAGAAAGCCTTTTTTTGTTTTATTTGTTTCCTAAATTCTCCCTGAAAAAATCATTTTATTTTATTTGGTTTCTAAATTCTTCCTGAAAAAATCATTTTATTCTATTTTTTTTTTTCCTAAAGTCTCCCTGAAAAAAAACAAAAACAAAACAAATCAGTGGGAGATTAATATTGCCCTTTCTGCTTGTGTGCCAGTCTTGACTCCTGGGTGTGCCATCTCTCTCTCTCTCTCCAATTGTGGGCCATAGAAAGCCTATTATTTTTTTAGCTTGATTTGGGTTCCAAAATCTACCTGAAAAAATCACTACATCAATCAGTGGGAGATAAATATTGGCCTCTGGGCTTGTGTGCCACTCCTGACTCCTGTGTGCGTCATCTCTCACTCAGTGGGCCATAGAAAGCCTTTTTTTGTTTTATTTGTTTTCTAAATTCTCCCTGAAAAAATCATTTTATTTTATTTGGTTTCTAAATTCTTCCTGAAAAAATCATTTTATTCTATTTTTTTTTTTTTCCTAAAGTCTCCCTGAAAAAAAAAAAAAAACAAATCAGTGGGAGATTAATATTGCCCTTTCTGCTTGTGTGCCAGTCTTGACTCCTGGGTGGGCCATCTCTCTCTCTCTCTCCAATTGTGGGCCATAGAAAGCCTATAATTTTTTTAGCTTGATTTGGGTTCCAAAATCTACCTGAAAAAATCACTACATCAATCAGTGGGAGATAAATATTGGCCTCTGGGCATGTGTGCCACTCCTGACTCCTGTGTGCGTCATCTCTCACTCAGTGGGCCATAGAAAGCCTTTTTTTTGTTTTATTTGTTTTCTAAATTCTCCCTGAAAAAATCATTTTATTTTATTTGGTTTCTAAATTCTTCCTGAAAAAATCATTTTATTCTATTATTTTTTTTTCCTAAAGTCTCCCTGAAAAAAAAACAAAAAAAAAAAAACAAATCAGTGGGAGATTAATATTGCCCTTTCTGCTTGTGTGCCAGTCTTGACTCCTGGGTGTGCCATCTCTCTCTCTCTCTCTCCAATTGTGGGCCATAGAAAGCCTATTATTTTTTTAGCTTGATTTGGGTTCCAAAATCTACCTGAAAAAATCACTACATCAATCAGTGGGAGATAAATATTGGCCTCTGGGCTTGTGTGCCACTCCTGACTCCTGTGTGCGTCATCTCTCACTCAGTGGGCCATAGAAAGCCTTTTTTTGTTTTATTTGTTTTCTAAATTCTCCCTGAAAAAATCATTTTATTTTATTTGGTTTCTAAATTCTTCCTGAAAAAATCATTTTATTCTATTATTTTTTTTTCCTAAAGTCTCCCTGAAAAAAAAAAAAAAAAAAAAAATCAGTGGGAGATTAATATTGCCCTTTCTGCTTGTGTGCCAGTCTTGACTCCTGGGTGTGCCATCTCTCTCTCTCTCTCCAATTGTGGGCCATAGAAAGCCTATTATTTTTTTAGCTTGATTTGGGTTCCAAAATCTACCTGAAAAAATCACTACATCAATCAGTGGGAGATAAATATTGGCCTCTGGGCTTGTGTGCCACTCCTGACTCCTGTGTGCGTCATCTCTCACTCAGTGGGCCATAGAAAGCCTTTTTTTGTTTTATTTGTTTCCTAAATTCTCCCTGAAAAAATCATTTTATTTTATTTGGTTTCTAAATTCTTCCTGAAAAAATCATTTTATTCTATTTTTTTTTTTTCCTAAAGTCTCCCTGAAAAAAAACAAAAACAAAACAAATCAGTGGGAGATTAATATTGCCCTTTCTGCTTGTGTGCCAGTCTTGACTCCTGGGTGTGCCATCTCTCTCTCTCTCTCCAATTGTGGGCCATAGAAAGCCTATTATTTTTTTAGCTTGATTTGGGTTCCAAAATCTACCTGAAAAAATCACTACATCAATCAGTGGGAGATAAATATTGGCCTCTGGGCTTGTGTGCCACTCCTGACTCCTGTGTGCGTCATCTCTCACTCAGTGGGCCATAGAAAGCCTTTTTTTGTTTTATTTGTTTTCTAAATTCTCCCTGAAAAAATCATTTTATTTTATTTGGTTTCTAAATTCTTCCTGAAAAAATCATTTTATTCTATTTTTTTTTTTTTCCTAAAGTCTCCCTGAAAAAAAAAACAAAACAAATCAGTGGGAGATTAATATTGCCCTTTCTGCTTGTGTGCCAGTCTTGACTCCTGGGTGTGCCATCTCTCTCTCTCTCTCCAATTGTGGGCCATAGAAAGCCTATTATTTTTTTAGCTTGATTTGGGTTCCAAAATCTACCTGAAAAAATCACTACATCAATCAGTGGGAGATAAATATTGGCCTCTGGGCTTGTGTGCCACTCCTGACTCCTGTGTGCGTCATCTCTCACTCAGTGGGCCATAGAAAGCCTTTTTTTGTTTTATTTGTTTTCTAAATTCTCCCTGAAAAAATCATTTTATTTTATTTGGTTTCTAAATTCTTCCTGAAAAAATCATTTTATTCTATTATTTTTTTTTTCCTAGAGTCTCCCTTAAAAAAAAAAAAAAATCAAATCAGTGGGAGATTAATATTTACATTTGTGCTTCAGTGACAGTCCTGCGTGTGTGGCATCTCTCTCATTTGTTGCCACCAACAACAGAGTGTGTAACATTGTGCCTGATTTTCGTTGTGGTCTCACTCACCTGTAAAGGGGTAGCTAAATCATACTGAAGTTATAGCTCACCGTGTAATTTGTGTGACAGCAACAAATACCGTTAGTTTGTTTACGTTTTTAAAACAATGAGGAAGTATGGTGGAAGAGGTCGTGGCCGGGGGCGTTCATTGTCAGCTGGTAATGAGGGTAGTGGTAGTGGTGGAGCATCAGCTGGTTGTGGGAAAAAAAATATTGCACCTAAGTCTGGAGCTGTGGAGCCAGGTTCGTCGTCTGGCTACACAAGGCCTCGAACGCTCCCTTTTCTGGGAGTAGGAAAACCGCTTTTAAAGCCGGATCACCAAGAGCAAGTTTTGGCTTATCTTGCTGACTCAGCCTCTAGCTCTTTTGCCTCCTCTCGTGAAACTGGTAAATGTCAAAGCAGCGCGTCGTTAGTGGATGTTCACGGTCAGGGACAAGTCGCTTCCTTGTCCTCTTCAGCAAAAACAACAACAGAGAAGAATGCAGCAGGCGACACAACGGGTTACTCCATGGAGCTCTTTACACATACCGTCCCTGGCTTAGAAAGTGAAGCAGTTAACAGTCCATGCCCATTACAAGTTGAATCTGACATGGAGTGCACTGATGCACAGCCACAGCCAGACTACTATGCTGGTCCTTTGACTCAGACCACAACATTGCCCTCGCAGGGTGCTGATCAAGAATCAGACCCTGATGAGACTATGTTGCCCCATCACGAACGCTATACCACCGACCGACACGGTGACACAGACGAAGTTGCACACGAGCTACAAGAAGAGGTAATAGATGACCCAGTTCTTGACCCCGATTGGCAGCCATTGGGGGAACAGGGTGCAGGCGGCAGCAGTTCTGAAGCAGAGGAGGAGGGGCCGTAGCAGGCATCAACATCGCAACAGGTTCCATCTGCCGGGCCCGTATCTTGCCCAAAACGCGTGGCAAAGCCAAAACCTGTTGGAGGACAGCGTGGCCATCCGGTTAAAGCTCAGTCTGCAATGCCTGAAAAGGTATCTGATGCTAGAAAGAGTGCAGTCTGGCATTTTTTTAAACAACATCCAATTGATCAGCGCAAAGTCATCTGTCAAAAATGTTCAACTACCTTAAGCAGAGGACAGAATCTGAAAAGTCTCAATACAAGTTGCATGCATAGACATTTAACCACCATGCATTTGCAAGCCTGGACTAACTACCAAACGTCCCTTAAGGTTGTAGCACCCTCGGCCAATGAAGCTAGTCAGCAACGCAACATCCCTTCCGGCAGTGTAGGGCCACCATTTTCCGCACCACCTGCAGTATCTGTGCAGGTTTCTTTGCCAGGCCAAAGCAGTCAGGGTCAGGGAATCACCAGTTTCGTAGTAGGAAACACTGCATCTAGGGCACCGGTGGCAACAATACCATCTCCCACCGTCTCTCAGTCTGCCATGTCCACCGGCACCCCCGCTACTTCCAAGATCTCCAGCTCTCCAGTCCAGCTCACCCTACATGAGACTATGGTTAGAAAAAGGAAGTACTTAGCCTCACATCCGCGTACACAGGGTTTGAACGCACACATAGCTAGACTAACCTCGTTAGAGATGATGCCCTACCGGTTAGTTGAAAGCGAAGCTTTCAAAGCCCTGATGGACTACGCTGTACCACGCTACGAGCTACCCAGTCGACACTTTTTTTCCAGAAAAGCCATCCCAGCCCTCCACCAGCATGTTAAAGAGCGCATCGTCCATGCACTCAGGCAATCTGTGAGCACAAAGGTGCACCTGACAACAGATGCATGGACCAGTAGGCATGGCCAGGGACGTTAGGTGTCCATCACGGCACACTGGGTAAATGTGGTGGATGCAGGGTCCACAGGGGACAGCAAGTTTGGGACAGTTCTGCCTAGCCCACGGTCTAGGAAACAATTGGCTGTAGCCGTTCGCACCCCCTCCTCCTCCTCTTCGTCCTCCTGCAGAAGCGAGAGCTCGTCCACAGACCGCAGTCGCACAACCACTCCATCCGCAGCTGCCACTGTTGCACACCAGGTCTCCCATTATGGGGCAGCTACTGGCAAACGTCAGCAGGCTGTATTGGCTATGAAGTGTTTGGACGACAACAGACACACCGCGGAAGTTCAGTCCGAGTTCTTGCAGAAAGAAACGCAGTCGTGGCTGGGCACTGTAGATCTTGAGGCAGGCAAGGTAGTGAGTGATAACGGAAGGAATTTCATGGCTGCCATCTCCCTTTCCCAACTGAAACACATTCCTTGCCTGGCTCACACCTTAAACCTGGTGGTGCAGTGCTTCCTGAAAAGTTATCCGGGGTTATCCGACCTGCTCCTCAAAGTGCGTGGACTTTGCTCACATATCCGCCGTTCGCCCGTACACTCCAGCCGTATGCAGACCTATCAGCGTTCTTTGAACCTTCCCCAGCATCGCCTAATCATAGACGTTGCAACAAGGTGGAACTCAACACTGCACATGCTTCAGAGACTGTGTGAACAGAGGCGGGCTGTTATGTTTTTGTGGGAGGATACACATACACGGGCAGGCAGTAGGATGGCAGACATGGAGTTGTCAGGTGTGCAGTGGTCGAAGATTCAAGACATGTGTCAAGTCCTTCAGTGTTTTGAGGAATGCACACGGCTGGTTAGTGCAGACAACGCCATAATAAGCATGAGCATCCCCCTAATGCGTCTGCTGATGCAAAGTTTGACGCACATAAAGGATCAGGCATCTGCAGCTGAGGAAGAGGAAAGCCTTGATGACAGTCAGCCATTGTCTGGCCAGGGCAGTGTACAGGACGAGGTAGCGGGTGAAGAGGAGGAGGAGGACGAGGAGGATGATGGGGATGATTATATTTTTAATGAGGAAGCTTTTCCGGGGCCACTGGAAATTGGTGGCGCGGCAAGGCCGGGTTCTGGTTTTTTGAGGGACACAAGTGACGTGGATTTGCCTGAAACTGCCCCTCAACCAAGCACAACCGCAGATTTGAGAACTGGAACTTTGGCCCACATGGCGGATTATGCCTTACGTATCCTCAAAAGGGACACACGCATAACTAAAATGATGAATGATGACGATTACTGGTTGGCCTGCCTCCTTGATCCTCGCTATAAAGGCAAATTGCAAAATATAATGCCACATGAGAACTTGGAACTAATATTAGCAACCAAACAATCAACTCTTGTTGACCGTTTGCTTCTGGTATTCCCTGCACACAGCGCCCGTGATCGTTCTCACACGAGCTGCAGGGGCCAGCAGACCAGAGGAGTTAGAGGGGCAGGAATCAGAAGTGGCGTTGGCCAGAGGGGTTTTCTGACCAGGTTGTGGAGTGATTTTGCTATGACCGCAGACAGGACAGGTACTGCAGCATCAATTCAAAGTGACAGGAGACAACATTTGTCCAGTATGGTTACAAACTATTTTTCATCCCTTATCGATGTTCTCCTTCAACCGTCATTCCCATTTGATTACTGGGCATCAAAATTAGACACCTGGCCAGAATTGGCAGAATATGCATTGCAGGAGCTTGCTTGCCCGGCAGCTAGTGTCCTATCAGAAAGAGTATTCAGTGCTGCAGGTTCAATACTAACAGAAAAAAGGACTCGTCTGGCTACCCAAAATGTAGATGATCTAACCTTCATTAAAATGAACCACAACTGGATTTCGAAATCTTTTGCCCCACCTTGCCCGGCTGACACCTAGCATTCCTATGAAAAGGTCTTGCCTGTGGACTATTCTGAATGCCTTTTCCAATCTCGTAATTTTCTGCACCTGATTGTCCAGCATACGACATGTTTACACCTCACTAAATGGCCAAACTCCCCACACGGGGCCGTGGTATCGACACTTGGCGACAGCACCCGTGAGAGTGCAGTTTGTCTGAAGAGGTGGGTGAGCCCGCTTTTGGTCGACGGCACTGCCACTGGGTCCCTCCTAGTACAATAAAGTGTCTCTGGCGGTGGTGGTGCGCACCCAACGTCAGACACACCGTTGTAATATGAGGGGCCCTGGGCCTGTACCGCCAGCCACAAGACAGTTTCCCCCCCCAGCTCAAACAGTGCTCTACCACTTGCAAAATTATCTCACAGCTCCACCAATGTTTAGTCTATGCGCTGACATCCTTCAATGCCTGCCACTGACAATACCATTGTATTGACATTTTTGTTATGTTAGGCCTTCGATGCCTGTCTGTGGTCACTCCTTCCACTAGGCCTCCACTGACCACACCACTGCTGCCCGTGTACCCCTGTAACCAATTTAAAATTGCCTACAGCCATGTGTTATTATTTTAGGCCTTCGATGCCTGTCTGCGGTCACTCCTTCCACTAGGCCTCCACTGACCACACCACTGCTGCCCGTGTACACCTGGAACCAATTTAAAATTGCCTACAGCCATGTGTTATTATTTTAGGCCTTCGATGCCTGTCTGCGGTCACTCCTTCCACTAGGCCTCCACTGACCACACCACTGCTGCCCGTGTACCCCAGGAACCAATTTAAAATTGCCTACAGCCATGTGTTATTATTTTAGGCCTTCGATGCCTGTCTGTGGTCACTCCTTCCACTAGGCCTCCACTGAACACACCACTGCTGCCCGTGTACCCCTAGAACCAATTTAAAATTGCCTACAGCCATGTGTTATTATTTTAGGCCTTCGATGCCTGTCTGCGGTCACTCCTTCCACTAGGCCTCCACTGACCACACCACTGCTGCCCGTGTACCCCTGGAACCAATTTAAAATTGCCTACAGCCATGTGTTATTATTTTAGGCCTTCGATGCCTGTCTGCGGTCACTCCTTCCACTAGGCCTCCACTGACCACACCACTGCTGCCCGTGTACCCCTGGAACCAATTTAAAATTGCCTACAGCCATGTGTTATTATTTTAGGCCTTCGAAGCCTGTCTGTGGTCACTCCTTCCACTAGGCCTCCACTGACCACACCACTGCTGCCCGTGTACCCCTGGAACCAATTTAAAATTGCCTACAGCCATGTGTTATTATTTTAGGCCTTCGATGCCTGTCTGCGGTCACTCCTTCCACTAGTCCTCCACTGACCACACCACTGCTGCCCGTGTACCCCTGGAACCAACATCAGAAAATATAAAAATAAGTATTTTGCTTATAAAAAAGAAAATACTGGAGAGATATCAAATGCAGACATTTTAACATTAAAAAGAAACACATACAACAAAAATCTGGTACAGTACTAAAAATGGCCACCAGCTACAATAACTTTCTCCTGCAAGTAGTTAACTGAAAGGTTTTTTCAATTTTAAACACAGATATGGCATCCACCGAGTGTTGTCCTGTCGCGTCTTCTTTATATTATTGCCAAGAAGATGCAAAACAATGAAAATAATAAAATCATTATTTACCAAAAAAATAGAGTAAGTCAAAACCACATTGCAAATAAACATTCATTACAAATAAAGAAGCAGGGCGCGTCCGAGGGTGAGTATATACCTAATAAGAATATAATCACCCTCGGACGCGCCCTGCTTCTTTCCGACAGCCTTCCTTCCTAAGAATCAGCCCTTCCGTGGTGTAGAGAGAGGGTTTGTTACACTCCAAGGTGTTCCCCAGGTTGCCTTTCCTGAGCTTCGATCTTCCGGCTCTCGTTTAGTAGTTGTTGGAAACTACGCTGCATTAGGCCTACAAATTGGGTATGGGGTGTAGAGAGATGGTGTGTTCCACTCCAAGGTGTTCTCCAGGTTGCCTTTCCTGAGCTTCGATCTTCCGGCTCTCGTTTAGTAGTTGTTGGAAACTACGCTGCATTAGGCCTACAAATTGGGTATGGGGTGTAGAGAGATGGTGTGTTCCACTGTAGAGAGATGGTGTGTTCCACTCCAAGGTGTTCCCCAGGTTTCCTCGCCAATGCTTCGATCATCATGCTCTCGTTTAGTAGTTGTTGGAAACTACGCTGCATTAGGCCTACAAATTGGGTATGGGGTGTAGAGAGATGGTGTGTTCCACTCCAAGGTGTTCCCCAGGTTTCCTCGCCAATGCTTCGATCATCATGCTCTCGTTTAGTAGTTGTTGGAAACTACGCTGCATTGGGCCTACAAATTGGGTATGGGGTGTAGAGAGATGGTGTGTTCCACTCCAAGGTGTTCCCCAGGTTGCCTTTCCTGAGCTTCGATCTTCCGGCTCTCGTTTAGTAGTTGTTGGAAACTACGCTGCATTAGGCCTACAAATTGGGTATGGGGTGTAGAGAGATGGTGTGTTCCACTGTAGAGAGATGGTGTGTTCCACTCCAAGGTGTTCCCCAGGTTTCCTCGCCAATGCTTCGATCATCATGCTCTCGTTTAGTAGTTGTTGGAAACTACGCTGCATTAGGCCTACAAATTGGGTATGGGGTGTAGAGAGATGGTGTGTTCCACTCCAAGGTGTTCCCCAGGTTTCCTCGCCAATGCTTCGATCATCATGCTCTCGTTTAGTAGTTGTTGGAAACTACGCTGCATTGGGCCTACAAATTGGGTATGGGGTGTAGAGAGATGGTGTGTTCCACTCCAAGGTGTTCCCCAGGTTGCCTTTCCTGAGCTTCGATCTTCTGGCTCTCGTTTAGTAGTTGTTGGAAACTACGCTGCATTAGGCCTACAAATTGGGTATGGGGTGTAGAGAGATGGTGTGTTCCACTCCATGGTGTTCTCCAGGTTGCCTTTCCTGAGCTTCGATCTTCCGGCTCTCGTTTAGTAGTTGTTGGAAACTATGCTGCATTAGGCCTACAAATTGGGTATGGGGTGTAGAGAGATGGTGTGTTCCACTGTAGAGAGATGGTGTGTTCCACTCCAAGGTGTTCCCCAGGTTTCCTCGCCAATGCTTCGATCATCATGCTCTCGTTTAGTAGTTGTTGGAAACTACGCTGCATTAGGCCTACAAATTGGGTATGGGGTGTAGAGAGATGGTGTGTTCCACTCCAAGGTGTTCTCCAGGTTGCCTTTCCTGAGCTTCGATCTTCCGGCTCTCGTTTAGTAGTTGTTGGAAACTATGCTGCATTAGGCCTACAAATTGGGTATGGGGTGTAGAGAGATGGTGTGTTCCACTGTAGAGAGATGGTGTGTTCCACTCCAAGGTGTTCCCCAGGTTTCCTCGCCAATGCTTCGATCATCATGCTCTCGTTTAGTAGTTGTTGGAAACTACGCTGCATTAGGCCTACAAATTGGGTATGGGGTGTAGAGAGATGGTGTGTTCCACTCCAAGGTGTTCCCCAGGTTTCCTCGCCAATGCTTCGATCATCATGCTCTCGTTTAGTAGTTGTTGGAAACTACGCTGCATTGGGCCCACAAATTGGGTATGGGGTGTAGAGAGATGGTGTGTTCCACTCCAAGGTGTTCCCCAGGTTGCCTTTCCTGAGCTTCGATCTTCTGGCTCTCGTTTAGTAGTTGTTGGAAACTACGCTGCATTAGGCCTACAAATTGGGTATGGGGTGTAGAGAGATGGTGTGTTCCACTCCATGGTGTTCTCCAGGTTGCCTTGTCTGAGCTTCGATCTTCCGGCTCTCGTTTAGTAGTTGTTGGAAACTATGCTGCATTAGGCCTACAAATTGGGTATGGGGTGTAGAGAGATGGTGTGTTCCACTGTAGAGAGATGGTGTGTTCCACTCTAAGGTGTTCCCCAGGTTTCCTCGCCAATGCTTCGATCATCATGCTCTCGTTTAGTAGTTGTTGGAAACTACGCTGCATTAGGCCTACAAATTGGGTATGGGGTGTAGAGAGATGGTGTGTTCCACTCCAAGGTGTTCTCCAGGTTGCCTTTCCTGAGCTTCGATCTTCCGGCTCTCGTTTAGTAGTTGTTGGAAACTATGCTGCATTAGGCCTACAAATTGGGTATGGGGTGTAGAGAGATGGTGTGTTCCACTGTAGAGAGATGGTGTGTTCCACTCCAAGGTGTTCCCCAGGTTTCCTCGCCAATGCTTCGATCATCATGCTCTCGTTTAGTAGTTGTTGGAAACTACGCTGCATTAGGCCTACAAATTGGGTATGGGGTGTAGAGAGATGGTGTGTTCCACTCCAAGGTGTTCCCCAGGTTTCCTCGCCAATGCTTCGATCATCATGCTCTCGTTTAGTAGTTGTTGGAAACTACGCTGCATTGGGCCTACAAATTGGGTATGGGGTGTAGAGAGATGGTGTGTTCCACTCCAAGGTGTTCCCCAGGTTGCCTTTCCTGAGCTTCGATCTTCTGGCTCTCGTTTAGTAGTTGTTGGAAACTACGCTGCATTAGGCCTACAAATTGGGTATGGGGTGTAGAGAGATGGTGTGTTCCACTCCATGGTGTTCTCCAGGTTGCCTTTCCTGAGCTTCGATCTTCCGGCTCTCGTTTAGTAGTTGTTGGAAACTATGCTGTATTAGGCCTACAAATTGGGTATGGGGTGTAGAGAGATGGTGTGTTCCACTGTAGAGAGATGGTGTGTTCCACTCCAAGGTGTTCCCCAGGTTTCCTCGCCAATGCTTCGATCATCATGCTCTCGTTTAGTAGTTGTTGGAAACTACGCTGCATTAGGCCTACAAATTGGGTATGGGGTGTAGAGAGATGGTGTGTTCCACTCCAAGGTGTTCTCCAGGTTGCCTTTCCTGAGCTTCGATCTTCCGGCTCTCGTTTAGTAGTTGTTGGAAACTATGCTGCATTAGGCCTACAAATTGGGTATGGGGTGTAGAGAGATGGTGTGTTCCACTGTAGAGAGATGGTGTGTTCCACTCCAAGGTGTTCCCCAGGTTTCCTCGCCAATGCTTCGATCATCATGCTCTTGTTTAGTAGTTGTTGGAAACTACGCTGCATTAGGCCTACAAATTGGGTATGGGGTGTAGAGAGATGGTGTGTTCCACTCCAAGGTGTTCCCCAGGTTTCCTCGCCAATGCTTCGATCATCATGCTCTCGTTTAGTAGTTGTTGGAAACTACGCTGCATTGGGCCTACAAATTGGGTATGGGGTGTAGAGAGATGGTGTGTTCCACTCCAAGGTGTTCCCCAGGTTGCCTTTCCTGAGCTTCGATCTTCCGGCTCTCGTTTAGTAGTTGTTGGAAACTACGCTGCATTAGGCCTACAAATTGGGTATGGGGTGTAGAGAGATGGTGTGTTCTACTCCAAGGTGTTCTCCAGGTTGCCTTTCCTGAGCTTCGATCTTCCGGCTCTCGTTTAGTAGTTGTTGGAAACTACGCTGCATTAGGCCTACGAATTGGGTATGGGGTGTAGAGAGATGGTGTGTTCCACTGTAGAGAGATGGTGTGTTCCACTCCAAGGTGTTCCCCAGGTTTCCTCGCCAATGCTTCGATCATCATGCTCTCTTTTAGTAGTTGTTGGAAACTACGCTGCATTAGGCCTACAAATTGGGTATGGGGTGTAGAGAGATGGTGTGTTCCACTCCAAGGTGTTCTCCAGGTTGCCTTTCCTGAACTTCTATCTTCAGGCTCTCATTAAATTGTGGTTAAACGGAACAACTGCATTTGGCGTACTAGTTGGTTTGGGGCCTACTATCGGTGTCTGCCACTCCTTGCTGTTCTCCTGGTTTCCTGTCCTGAAATTCCGTTTTCAGGCGCTCGTTAAGTAGTTGTTAATGTTAGACTGCATTTGGCCTACTAGTTGGGTTGGGGCCTACTATCGGTGTCTGCCACTCCTTGCTGTTCTCCTCCACTGAACAAAGCTGTGCCGCCTGTTTACTACTGTTGCCAATTTTGAACTGCATTTCGACTACTTACTGATTTGGGCCTACTCTCTGTGTCAGCCTCTCATTCCAGTTGTCCTCCACTGCAATGCCCCCTGATTAGTCCTGTGTTACCAATTTTGAACTGCATTTAGCCCACTTTATTCTTTGGGCCTATATCTGTGTTTCCTCCTCATCCTGCCCATTGCCCAGCCAGTGATAGATGAGTCTGCTGGTACATTGACCCATAATGCAACATTTCCCGTGCACGCTACACTGCAAGATTGTGACCCTGCTGAAAGTCAGGTCCCCCTTCCCGCATACCATACCACCTTACACGGGGACAAACAGGAAGGTGCAGATGAAAGTGCAGGTTCCTTCATCAGGTGGGGGGAGGAATACTAGTTGGCGACGTCACTGGCACAGGGCCTCTCATAGTACGCAAAAGTGTTGCTGCCGGTGGGAGGCGTCCCCACCGTGCAAACACCGCTGTACTTTGAGGGGCCCTGTGCCAGTGCCAATGCCAACGAGTGGGCCCCCCCTGCTTGCTCAGGTTCACAGCACTTGCAAAGTTGAAATACTTACCTCTCCCTGCTCCACTGCCGTGACGTGGTCCAGATTTCCTGGGCCCACTAATTACTTGAACCAGCCCTACCCACCACAACTTTAGCCAAATGAACCCCAATTTCAAATGCCTTCCAATTATTATAAGGTAAATTACGCTTGACAAGCTTCATTAAGAAGAATGGATGGTTTTGACATTAAAATGGGCACTCTAGGTGTTTTCCTGGCCCCCACTCACTGCCGACTATGCTGCCCCATTGACTTGCATTGGGTTTCGTGTTTCGGTCGATCCCGACTTTACGTCATAATCGGCCGATTTCACTCGACCCGACTTTTGAGATAGTCGGGTTTCGCGAAACTCGGCTCGACTCTAAAAAGGTCAAGGTCGCTCAACTCTTCTGAAGAAGACTGTTTCTGTCGGTGGGTTTGGTATGTAGGTCAATGGAAAGCCTGCCATCCATGTTTTTACAAACTCTAGTGTCAAGGAAACTGATGTTGTCGACACTGTATTGTAAGGCGAATTTAAGTTCCGGCCATACATTATTGATGTGTGAATAAAAGAGAAGGAGTGATTCAAGGGGGCCCTCCCATATGCAAAAAATATTATCTATAAACCTCCGCCATATCCTAGAATGTTGTTGAAAAAGGGAATGATTAAATATGAAGTCCTCATCAAAGGCCACCATGTAGGCTACCGCATATGGCGGCGCCACGTTAAAGCCCATAGCGATCCCTTGTCGCTGGACGTAAAACGTGTCCTGAAAAAGAAAAAAATTCTCCCTGAGGACTAAACTCAGAATGTCTGCACAGAACCGCCTTACTTTGGGTTCGACCTTGGCGTCTGTCAGTAGTCGATCTGTGGCTTCCATCCCCTTGGTATGTGTGATGGATGTGTAAAGACTACATACATCCCAGGTGACGAGTATAGTAGATGTAGATAGTGGGCCCAAGGATTTAATTAGTCCCAAAAATTCATTGGTATCAAGCAGGAAGGATTTTGTTTGTTTGGTGAGTGGTGTCAAAATTCTTTCTAGTGTAATGGCTAGAGGTGAGAGAATGGAGTCAGTTGATGAGACTATGGAACGTCCTGGTGGCTTATGCAGATTTTTACGTATCTTTGGAAGTACATGAAAGATTGGTGTTATAGGGTCGGTTTTAATGAGATAATTTTTCAATTTTTTGTCTATAGTGCTCTCTTCAAAGTGATCATTAACAACTGACTTGATTTTAGAAGCTATACTGTTTGTTGGATTGTGAGGGATAGATTCATAAACCTGGGTGTCATTTAATTGTCTTAATATTTCGAACATGTAATATGTACTGTCCATCACAACGATGGCGCCGCCCTTGTCGGCAGGTTTTATGGTCAGTGTTTTATCGGTGGATAATTTATCCAGAGCCAATTTCTCTTGTTGTGTCAAGTTAGTTTGATGGTGGAACTTCCCTAAATTGACCTCATGGTTAAATGTCTCGATATCTTTCTCAACCAGAGAAATGAACGTCTCGATAGGGGGATAGTTTTTGGGTGGCATGAATGTACTAGGTGTCTGTAAACCTAGTTTACTAAGTTGTAAAGGGGCCGGGTCATTTTGACTGGCCACAGAATCAGGAATACCCTGGAAGTGTGCCTTAAGTCTTAGATTTTTTATTTTTTATTATTTATTTTTTGTTTTTCTATGTAAACATATCTTTTGTTAATTTTATTTATTTTTTAATTTTTACACCTAATATGTGATATTGTGTAACCAAACAGAAACTAAAATATTGTTCCATATGCCTTTCTTGGTATTTTGCATCAGATAAATTGGAAATTGTTCTGAAGAAGGTCCAGTGGGACCGAAAACGTTTAACTGTTGAAACTGTATCTGGGACGTGCTATAGAAAAAGTGGGATCATTAGCAATCGGGAGGTAAGTATTAGCATCTCTCAGCTGAGTATTGATCTCATCAACATAACATTTTCTATCCATTATAACAATGGCTCCCCCTTTATCCGCAGGTTTGATCACTATGTTTTTATTAGTTCTAAGGTCCTGTATAGCCAATCTTTCAGCTTGAGATAAATTGTTAAAAACATGTAATTTCCTTTGTGAGATGTCCCTAAGTTGTTTCTGGACATCTTTCCATACCAAAGCAATAAAGGTTTCAACCAGATGATATGTCTTTGGAGGAGAGAAAATGCTACGTCGAAATAAATCTAATTTTTTCAATGTGAGAAAGAAAGAAATCCGCTCGATGGTTCATCATCATTTGGTACCCTCGGCCGGGGTTATTGATAAAAAACTAAGTGATCTTTTTATTAATCCACATCCAATTTGTCCTGTATTCTACACATTGCTGAAGATACATAAACACCATACACAGACTCACTTCTCTCACCCTTGGCCATTGTATTGGAAAAAATATTGTCTCCTCTTCTTCATCATATACCTTCTTTCCTTTGTGATACTTCTCAATTTTTGACATATATACGAAATATCGAGTCTGTCCCCCCCAGGTTGCTATCTGGTGACCTTAGACGTTAACAGTTTATATACCAATACTAATAACCAGGACGGCATTCAGGCGGTACAAGAATTCTTGGAGGTTACAACCCAATATAATTCACAAGTTAAATCATTTGGAACTTTCTCTTTTGACACTGATACTCACTAAGAATTTTTTCCTGTTTTGAGGATAGATTTTTCATGCAAATAGCTGGCACCGCGATGGGGAGCAATGTAGCGCCCTCGTATGCTAATATCTTCATGGCACATTTTGAATCCCATTATGTCTATACTCATCCTCTCTTCCAGCAGCACTCATTATGCTGGAATAGATATATTGATGATATCTGTCTGATTTGGGGTGGTAACCTGGATCCCTTATTGGAGTTTCACCTGGATATTAATCACTGTATGGAAAACCTTAACCTTCTCCACAGAATTCAATCATCTGTCCATACCTTTTCTCGTTACGATGGTCATTATTGATGAGGATAAAACATTATCTACTGACCTCTTTGTGAAACCAACGGATAAGAATAGCCTGCTTCCTGGGGAAGTCATATTCAGACATTTTGGAATTCCAAATCCCGCCGCTTATTTGTCATAAGAAACCACCAAATTTACGGAATCTACTAATCTGAGCTGATATTGGTAGCTCAAGAGTAAAAGACATGCAAACATTTCTTGCTATACAATGTAAAGGCACATTTCCATGTTTGCACTGTCTTCAGTGCTCGAATGTAACAAAAGGCGACTCCTTTACTCATCCCAGATCAGGGAAACGTTTTCCCATTAGAGGTTTCTTCAGCTGTGACTCTACGTTTGTTGTATATCTGGTTAAATGTCCATGCGATCTCGGATATCTTGGAGAAACCACCCAGCATATCCGAGACCGCATATCACAACACAAGTCTTCTATTCATTGTAAAAAAGTGATGTTACCGATCCCGGCTCATTTTGTCTCTCACAATCATAATGTATCGCAGTTGAGATAATCAGATTATCAGATTATCAGATAATTGAGACAGTACCACATACGAGGAGAGGAGGCAATCAAATACAAAAGCTAAAAGAAAGAGTCGTATTGGATTTATACCCTGCAAAGGTTGGAACCTCATGGCCTCAATAGGGAGTATGAGATTTTCTATTGAATTTTATTTTGCTTACTATAGTATATACTCATTTGACCTGTGCGATTACGTTGGTTATTAAATTGTACTTATTCATTATCACATACTTATTTATATTACTCACTATCTTTTCTTGTCTTCACAGAATTAGGCCAAGTGGTGAGTGGTTCACTTTTCTGGTGCAGGTTTGTTTCTTTTATTATATGGGACATTCTGTTTTATATTACCTTTTTCACTTTTTTTATGTCTCATATACATTTCTTACAGCTATATTACATAACTGTTTTGTCCCGGGCATTTAGTTAATATATTACTGTGCACTTCCTTCTTCATTTACTATATGTCATGGCTTTTTTTTATTTTTTTTTTGGTGCACAGCGATATAATTTTGCCCGTCTTCCGGTCTCTAGCGGTACACTTCCGTCTGCCAGTCTGCAGTGCGCACTCTCCACCTTATCGCTGGGCGCAAGCGCATTGACTATTGTAACGCACGATCACACTTCCGGGTCTTGATTGACCCGGTCTACAAAAGGAGACGCCGCATGGCATCCTGTCATACCACACCATTACAGCGGCTTTGCCCTGCGTACTTACTTCACCATTTCACAGGTATGTCCTTCTTTTGGTAGGGATACACTGTTATTATGCATGTATATTGCCACCTATGGTAATTCTTTTGTCATCTCTGTTTTCACAGCATGTAATACGGCTTGTCCTACAGGTAATTACTTTTATTGCACATATCTCACTTAGGTCACCTGGGTTTTCTGTGGATCTTATATCGGTACGATCTTTTTCATTTATGTGGTTTTACATGTGACTTAGGATCTAGGAACCTATATATAGCAACATGTCATTAGTCTGTAGTGGACAAAATACTTAGTATATTATTATATATTTCCTGGGTCAGGTTGTGAGACCAGTCAATCACCTGGCTATATTCATGTTTTGTGTCTATTTTTCTGCAGCATATTTTTTTTTTCTTTCTCCAATGGAAGACTCACAACAGATTTGGACAGAATTATGGAAATCATGTTTATATTGACCTCTTTATTAGATGGTTCGCTTTTCTTTGTGATATATGACCAATTGTATATTATGTTGATATACTACTCTTTTTTTTATAGATAACTGGAGCGCCCCCATGGGGCCGTGGGGTACTCGGGAACTGGGTCCTTCGGTTCTCAAAGGGGATGTCACGGTGACTGACCTGGTCTGTGGCCCTGGGACGTCCATGTAAAAGGGAAAGGTCTTTAAGGGGAATGTTCGGCAGCTAGATGGTATACCTTCCCACAGGTGAAGTACAGTTAGGGCCAGAAATATTTGGACAGTGACACAAGTTTTGTTATTTTAGCTGTTTACAAAAACATGTTCAGAAATACAATTATATATATAATATGGGCTGAAAGTGCACACTCCCAGCTGCAATATGATAGTTTCCACATCCAAATCGGAGAAAGGGTTTAGGAATCATAGCTCTGTAATGCATAGCGTCCTCTTTTTCAAGGGACCAAAAGTAATTGGACAATGGACTCTAAGGGCTGCAATTAACTCTGAAGGCGTCTCCCTCATTAACCTGTAATCAATGAAGTAGTTAAAAGGTCAGGGGTGGATTCCAGGTGTGTGGTTTTGCATTTGGAAGCTGTTGCTGTGAGCAGACAACATGCAGTCAAAGGAACTCTCAATTGAGGTGAAGCAGAACATCCTGAGGCTGAAAAAAAAGAAAAAATCCATCAGAGAGATAGCAGACATGCTTGGAGTAGCAAAATCAACAGTTGGGTACATTCTGAGAAAAAAGGAATTGACTGGTGAGCTTGGGAACTCAAAAAGGCCTGGGCGTCCATGGATGACAACAGTGGTGGATGATCGCCGCATACTTAATTTGGTGAAGAAGAACCCGTTCACAACATCAATTGAAGTCCAGAACACTCTCAGTGAAGTAGGTGTATCTGTCTCTAAGTCAACAGTAAAGAGAAGACTCCATGACAGTAAATACAAAGGGTTCACATCTAGATGCAAACCATTCATCAATACCAAAAATAGACAGGCCAGAGTTAAATTTGCAGAAAAACACCTCAAGAAGCCAGCTCAGTTCTGGAAAAGTATTCTATGGACAGATGAGACAAAGATCAACCTGTACCAGAATGATGGGAAGAAAAAAGTTTGGAGAAGAAAGGGAACGGCACATGATCCAAGGCACACCACATCCTCTGTAAAACATGGTGGAGGCAACGTGATGGCATAGGCATGCATGGCTTTCAATGGCACTGGGTCACTTGTGTTTATTGATGACATAAGAGCAGACAAGAGTAGCCGGATGAATTCTGAAGTGTACCGGGATATACTTTCAGCCCAGATTCAGCCAAATGCTGCAAAGTTGATTGGACGGCGCTTCATAGTACAGATGGACAATGACCCCAAGCATACAGCCAAATCTACCCAAGAGTTCATGAGTGCCAAAAAGTGGAACATTCTGCAATGGCCAAGTCAATCTCCAGATCTAAACCCAATTGAGCATGCATTTCACTTGCTCAAATCCAGACTTAAGACGGAAAGACCCACAAACAAGCAAGACCTGAAGGCTGCGGCTGTAAAGGCCTGGCAAAGCATTAAGAAGGAGGAAACCCAGCGTTTGGTGATGTCCATGGGTTCCAGACTTAAGGCAGTGATTGCCTCCAAAGGATTTGCAACAAAATATTGAAAATAAAAATATTTTGTTTGGGTTATGTTTATTTGTCCAATTACTTTTGACCTCCTAAAATGTGGAGTGTTTGTAAAGAAATGTGTACAATTCCTACATTTTCTATCAGATATTTTTGTTCAACCCTTCAAATTAAACGTTACAATCTGCACTTGAATTCTGTTGTAGAGGTTTCATTTCAAATCCAATGTGGTGGCATGCAGAGCCCAACTCGCGAAAATTGTGCCACTGTCCAAATATTTCTGGCCCTAACTGTATGTCCCCAGGGCTTCCCAGTGTGTAGATGGTGGATGGTGAGAGGCGCATTGAAGAACGTGGACACAAGGTTGCAGTCTCTTTACCTTTACTGAAGGCTTCAGCGTCCACAGTCCAGAGCACCAGATCACAGGGCAGATAGAGTCCAGCTGGTTTGGAAGCTAATCCAGAGTCCCCTTGTCCAAGTAGAAATCAGTAACCTTCCTCTAGCGCCGTGGTGTTGTAGTCCCTTGCTGCTAAGCTTCTCATAAGGTCCTCACAGATTTTGTAGATGTTATGTCTCTCTCTCTCTGTCCCCTAGATGGATAGGACAAACCCATATGACCGGTGGCTTGAGGCGTTTTACAGGGACTCTATCATGCCCCAGCCTCTAAGGGGTGACACCTTGCCTCCTGGGTGTAGGGGCAGACAGGTAACATGTCCTGCCGGTCTCTGGAGCAAGGCATAAAGGATTGTTGCTCCCTCGGTGCTCTGGCTACCGGGATCCTGCATCTCAGAAGGGGGCTGCCTTTGTAGGGCTGTTCCCCTCCTGGTATCCACTCCTTTGCTATGACTTCTTTCACCCTCTCTGCAATACAGTTCTCCTTCAGTGTTTCTTTCTAGAAGCTGCAGCTCTCAGGGCATGCACAGCTCCATGTCCTTCTGTCTCGATCTCTGACAGGATCCCACCCCTGTCAGGGACCAACTACCTGAGCAAAGCTCAGCCAGCAACTAACTAACTTCCTCTCCAGGCAAACAGTTTTCCCTAAGTGTGAAGAGTGCCCTAATAAATAGGAGCAGAGCTCCCCCTGATGGCCTGGAGTGCGAAATGTGTTGCATGTTTGTGATACCTGGATTCAGTTGTCCTTCTTTGCCTCCAAACATAATATCACTCTCCCCTAGAGGAAAGTGACATTACTGCAATGGGGCGCTGCATAACCTTGATAAAGGCTCAGTTTAGCCGAAACATCGGTTTTTGTACGATTGGCCTAATTTACATTAAAATTATTTTTTGACAACATCATCATTTAAATGCCTCAGGTTTATTCAATGACTGTATCTTAAGCTTGGTTCTTGTATTTAAGCAGTTATGGTCGCTCTAGTGATGTTTTCAAAATAATTTTCATTTACTGATGGTGGTTCTTGTGACATTCATGTATTGATGATGGTACAGGTTTTGCATTTATTTACTGATAATGGTTCTGGTGCCACATTAATGTACTGATGGTGGTTTCTTTTGGTGATATATTCATATACTGATGGTCGTGGTGGTTTAAAAAAACAAAATTCATTATCAGTACATAAATAGAACACCTCAGGTAAGAAAGTCCTCACTGAGAGCTGAAAGAGCCGTGAAAAATATGTAGATAATCCTTTTATGAAGCTGAGACTGAAGTTTATTCGGAGATTTCACAGCAGCACAGTTTCATTTTAAAGTCAGTGAGACAAAGCATGCAGGCACGAACAAGAGTGCAGACAGACACCGGGACATCTGGCGCTGGACTGGCCATAGCCTGGCCATGGTGTGGCCTGACGGCAGAATGGCGATGTTATGGCCCCAAACAACAGTTACAGGGGCTTTTTATACATGGTTTAGACAAAGAGACAAAGAAAGCACATTGCAGCAAAATGGTGTATACATGATAACATAATACTGCAGAGAAAAACATATATTCAAGGACAAAGCATGCAATGGTTAAATGTTATGACTTTGAGGCTTTTTTCCCAAAACTCCATTAGAACTTGTAAATCTCCATGTTCCTCTTAGCCACTGTCATTAATCACATCACCTCTTAGGCTGGTCACATAAATCTGTACATATTGTCAGCTGTACATTTTTTGATCCCCAATATCACTACAAGAAATACACTTTTTTATTACCATATGTTACCCCTTTTCTATTATCTCATTGCCCTGCAACTGATCCAATTAACCTATTTGTATGTCAGCTATACCTGCTAATGGCCATGATCTCATCTTGTGTCTACAATCTGTCTGGGGCTTTCAGAAGTACATCTTATTAGCTTTTTAGAAATGAGTTACTGTAGTTTCAAACTTTGCACAAGATGGCTGCTAGAGGCAACACGCCATTTACAATGCGAGGACTTCTCATGCTCTTACACCTCAGCCATCAAACGTACATGAATACGGCACCAGAACCAATATCCGTAAATAAACAGGCCACTAGAACCACCATCAGTACATGAATATCTCACCTGAACCACTATCAGTACAGGAATATGGCACTAGAACCACCATCAGATTAGTTGCAAGTTGAATTTATCTCATGATGGAAACAAAATTCCATCAGATGTATCAATTTATCTATAATGGGGTCTGTTTAGTTTCCAGTAGGGTAGCCACCAAATTCTGGACACGGCGCCTATTTAGTTCAGAAATATTAATTTTCTTGACTCTCCTTGGTCTGACATTTAAAATATAGGTTGCCAGGGATGAATCTTGTTATATGTCTCTGGTGTTGTGTAAATGGTCTGCAAATTAAAATGAATTATTCTCTATCTTACTTTGATTTTGCACCCCCTGTTAAGTCATACCTCTAAAGTGCACCACTTTTTTGTACTTTTGATGTACTTTTTTTTACTGTAGAAGCTAATTAATCCACTGGAATTGGTCATAAGAGATTGTTAGCTGACTAGTCAGAGAGGGGGATGGTGCATTAGGGGTCCTGTTATGTTAGACCCATTCTTTTGCTTTGGAATGGGGCTCCATTGGCTTCATTTGCCTAAGGCACCAAAATAACTTGTCCTGGCCCTGGATCAGTAAAGTGAATTTATTTTATTTTTTTAGCTACGATATACGTATGCATTCTGATTGTTTAAATATAATCTGAACAACCTCTTTAAGTAAAGACCATTCAGATGAGCCAATCTCAGCCAAGCACCAATTAATTATTTACAAGTCAAATGGTGCTCGTTTACTGGACTGTTTATACATGTCTAAAAAGTACTGATGGGAACAGAAGAATAGTTCATACAATCTCTTGGTCCAAATATAGTATCATATTATCGGCAGCACATCCTAAGATGTGCTGTTGATAATCATGAGTTTTATGCCAGCATAAATGATCCAATCACCAAAAAAGTGTGTTTTGCTAATTAGTTTGCTGTTTGCTAGCCTGTTTAAACATGCCGATAATTCTGAATGAGAATTCTTATGAATTCTTGATACAGGAAAGATATATATCTTGGTACCGTGTTAGCCAGTAGATAGAAAAATATTTAGAATTGAGAGTCCTCAGTGGTTGATACCTTTTAATGGCTAACTGAAAAGATGGTAACAAATTGCAAGCTTTAGAGACTACACAGGTCTCTTCATCAGGCAAAGTCTTTGCCTGATGAAGAGACCTGTGTAGACTCGAAAGCTTGCAATTTGTTACCATCTTTTCAGTTAGCCATTAAAAGGTATGAATTCTTGTTCATCAATTCTTAGTACTTCTACATGCCCCTTAGAACAATTTAGTCCTGGGCTTCCATGTTCTCTAAAGGTACCTTCACACATAACGATATTGTTAACGATATCGTTGCTATTTGTGACGTAGCAACGATATCGTTAATGAAATCGTTCTGTGTGACAGCGACCAACGATCAGGCCCCTGCTGGGAGATCGTTGGTCGCTGAATAAAGTCCAGAACTTTATTTCGTCGCTGGACTCCCTGGAGACATTGCTGGATCGGCGTGTGTGACACCGATCCAGCGATGTCTTCACTGGTAACCAGGGTAAACATCGGGTAACTAAGCGCAGGGCCGCGCTTAGTAACCCGATGTTTACCCTTTGTTACCATGCTAAAAGTAAAAAAAAACAAACACTAGATACTTACCTAACGCTGTCTGTCCTCCAGCGCTGTGCTCTGCACTCCTCCTGTACTGTCTGTGAGCCGGAAAGCAGAGCGGTGACGTCACCGCTCTGCTTTCCGGCTCACAGACAGTACAGGAGGAGAGCAGAGAAGCAGAGCGCAGCGCTGGAGGACAGACAGCGGTAGGTAAGTATCTAGTGTTTGTTTTTTTTAACTTTTAGCATGGTATCCAGGGTAAACATCGGGTTACTAAGCGCGGCCCTGCGCTTAGTTACCCGATGTTTACCCTGGTTACCGGCATCGTTGGTCGCTGGAGAGCTGTCTGTGTGACAGCTCTCCAGCGACCAAACAGCGACGCTGCAGCGATCCGGATCGTTGTCGGTATCGCTGCAGCATCGCTTAATGTGAAGGGGCCTTAAGATAGAATATAATGTTACTGCACAGGATGTAAGTGATGTTTTATGGATAAATACAAATGTGCTGATATTTTCAGCTGATCACAAGAAAGACCCCATGCTAAGACATGTCTCTTCATCACTGAAGGCATTCCCCTAATACAATAGGCCCTCCTTGCAGCTGCTTCGATTGTGTGCAAATGTCTTTAAGAAAACCAAGAAAGGAGTAACATTATGGATAAAAAAGCCTGCTCATGAAAAAAAATGTAATAATAGCAATTAGTAACAAGAGACCGAATGTAGCAATTAGAAAAGCCCAGATCAAAGGAAAACTTAAGAGGGGAATTTGTAACGGTGTCTTTAGAAAGAAAAGTATGTCAACTCGGAGAACCTCCAAGATGGCTGTGACTGAATCTCTGATGTACACAGCATGTTGCCTTCAGATAAAGGTGTTTACATGGCAGCCAACAACTCAACAGCGCTCAGCGGCACTCTACGGAGCCAGTCATCAGGAAAACAAAAATTTGTAGAAAGTTGTCTAGCAAACACAGCCTAACATGTGCCAAATTAATTAACAAAAAGTTGGAAAACATTTAAATATTTGACAACTAATTGTATTATGTATATTATTATATTCTTGGATTTGGATTTTTCAATAGTAGTAAAATAATTGCTAAGTCATTGAGTTGTAGTCTGCTCGCAAGTTCTGACACATTACATTGGGTTATGTCATGAAAAGGTTATCTGTCACCTTGATATTTTTTACAAATTTCATACAATGGAGCAAAATAATAAAATTAATAATATTAATCTTACTGAACTCTTTTGCTTTTGCTTCGGGGTACCCATCATTCTCTATACCCTAGCCTCTGTATTCTGACCTCTATTGCTATGCTTCTTGGTACGTGACCCAGCTTTCCACACTGACTTTCCCGTACCTCAGCTTCTTGGTAAGTGACCCAGCTTTCTACACTGACTTTCCCATTCTTGGTATGCTTTTCAACTAACCCTTGTTATACCCTCAATGTTATTCATGACCTAGTTTACTCTGCCTTGATCACACTGCATCTGGCTCACTCTTAATCATCTGACCAAGATGAGCACATACCACTCCCCTCTGAACTCCATTCACACCTGAATGCACTTTCTAGCAAATATATTGCAAACCATAGGTTTGCAAGATGATAGTCTGTAGCTAGTGTGGAGCTATGAATGAATTAATCCAAAATTCAGAAGGGAACTGAAGATAACTGTATAGTCACTGTAAACAATGTTTCTGTTTGCTTTCACTCTCATCCCTATAATCTTTCACTTTCTACTAACCCTCCTAATCCCTACATCTAATAAGGAACTGGTTATCTCTCCCTCAATCCTCCCCATACATCTCACCTCCTCCTCAGAACTGTTCCTCAACATACAATCCTCTGTCTCCAAACACATACAGCCCTCTCATGCTCTCTGCTGCTTCCACCTACTAGCACTCTATCTGCTCCTCCTCACTGCAGGTGATATTTCTCCAAATACTGGTCCTCTTCACCACATCTCCTCAGTCATTTCTACCTGCCATCCATGTACTAACACAAATTTCCATAACCTCTCTAACCTTATACCCATTCTCCCAGCCCCCGCTTCACCAGTATCACTAAAAGGAGCTCTATGGAAAGTTCGATCTGTCTGCAACAAACTTTCCTACATCTATGATCTTTTTATTACTAACAAACTGTCCTTCCTATTACCGAAACCTGACTCACCCCCTTCTGACACAGTCTCTCCAGCTGCACTTTCATATGGTAGATTCCACCTTTCCCACACACCCCCACACCAGCAGCAAGCATGGTGGAGGAGTTGGTTTTCTCCTGTCAGATAACTCCCACTGCAACCCTCTGTTACCTTCCCTTCTTTTGAGGTGCACTCTGTCCGCATCTACTTCCCCACCAACCTCCAACTGGCTGTCATTTGCTGCTCCCAGCTACCACCTTCTTCGACCACTTCAACACTTGGCTCCTTCATTTCCTTTCCACTGACATCCCCAATATCATCTTGGGTGACTTCAAAATTCGCATTGAAACTTCCATCTTAGCTGTCACTAAACTTCTATCTCTCACTTCCTCCTTCAGCCTCGCTCAATGGCCTTCTGCAGCCACTCACAAAGAAGGGCATACACTGGACCTCATCTTCACCTGCCTCTGCTCCCTATTTAACCTTTGTAACTCACCTCTACCTCTTTCTAAACACAACCTACTTACATTCTCTTCCCTCTCCTCTCCAGGTCCATAATCCCCACCCCACAAACTTGCACACCCTCGCAGAAATCCTAAGCACCTCGATACACACTCTGAATTCCTTCTCCCTCTTACAGACATAAGTTTTCTACACAATGCAGGTGCCGCTGCCACTTTAAATAACATCTCAATAGCTGTAGCTCTCGAATAGGTCACTCCTCTCACACATACCAAAACTCGCAAAGTCAACAGACAATCCTGGTACACCTGCCTGACCAAAGAACTGAGACGGGATACAAGAGTTGCTGAGCTGAGATGGAAAAGATCCCACTCCAACGAGCACTTAATTGCATTCAAACAGTCCCTCACTACTTTCAAGGCCACACTCGCCACAGCAAAACAAACCTACTTTGCATCTATCACATCCTCCCTGTCTCACAAGCCTAAACAGCTATTCAACACTCTCCATTCTCTCCCCCATCCCCCAGCACCTCCTCCCTCTCCACTCATCTCAGGTGAAGACTTTGCCTCATTCTTCAAGCAGAAGATTGATAACAACAGAGAAAGCTTTAGCCTACAACGTCCACAACCCCTCTTCGTAACTACTCAGCCCTCTTCCTCCAAAACCAACTTCTCCACCATCACAGAAAATCAATTTTCCACTCTACTCTCAAGATCACATCTTACGACTTGCGCATTTCACCCGATCCCATCTCACTTCATCGCAAACCTCACCAGTCTTCATCCCAACCCTAGCCCATCTTTTAAACCTATCACTAACAACTGGTGTTTTCTATTGATGAACAAGCACTAAAATGCTCGGGTGCTTGTTGCTCGGGTTGAGCAGATTGGAATACTCGAGTACTCGGCCAGAACAACGAGCCCAATGTAAATCTATGGGAGACCCGAGTATTTTTACCGCGATCCCCCCCGGGGGTCATTTTAAGGTCTAAATACATCTGAAAATGAAAGAAACACTGCTCAAATGACACAGGGGACTGTTATGATCTGGTGGTCAGGACAATAATGGACCTGGTGGTTAAGAGCACACGGAATGACCTGATAGTTACTGATAATAAAGGACGAGCTCTGGGACGTGGGAACTCTGCTGACCGCAATCCCTAATCCTATCAAACACACTAGAAATAGCCGTGGATTGCGCCTAATGCTCCCTATGCAACTCGTCACAGCCTAAGGAACTAGCTAGCCCTGAAGATAGAAAAATAAAGTCTACCTTGCCTCAGAGAAATTCCCCAAAGGAAAAGGCAGCCCCCCACACATAATGACTGTGAGTAAAGATGAAAATACAAACACAGAGATTAAATAGATTTAGCAAAGTGAGGCCCGACTTACTGAACAGACCGAGGATAGGAAAGGTTACTTTGCGGTCAGCGCAAAAACCTACAATAAGACCACGCAGAGGGCGCAAAAAGCCCCTCCGCACCGACTCACGGTGCGGAGGCGCTCCCTCTGCGTCCCAGAGCTTCCAGCAAGCAAGACAACAATAAAAATAGCAAGCTGGACAGAAAAATAGCAAACCAAAAAAATACAAGCTGGAACTTAGCTTCTGCTGGGAAGACAGGTCACAAGAACGATCCAGGAGTGAACTAGACCAATACTGGAACATTGACAGGTGGCCTGGAGCAAAGATCTAAGTGGAGTTAAATAGAGCAGCCAGCTAACGAATTAACCTCGTCACCTGTGGAAGGAAACTCAGAAACACCCACCAGAGGAAGTCCATGGACAGAACCAGCCGAAGTACCATTCATGACCACAGGAGGGAGCCCGACAACAGAATTCACAACAGTACATCCCCCTTGAGGAGGGGTCACCGAACCCTCACCAGAGCCCCCAGGCCGACCAGGATGAGCCAAATGAAAGGCACGAACCAGATCGGCAGCATGAACATCAGAGGCAAAAACCCAGGAATTATATTCCTGACCATAACCCTTCCACTTGACCAGGTACTGGAGTTTCCGTCTCGAAACACGAGAATCCAAAATCTTCTCCACCACATACTCCAACTCCCCCTCAACCAACACCGGGGCAGGAGGATCAACGGATGGAACCACAGGCGCCACGTATCTCCGCAATAACGACCTATGGAACACATTATGGATGGCAAAAGAAGCAGGAAGGGCCAAACGAAATGACACAGGATTGATAACCTCAGAAATCTTATACGGACCAATGAAACGAGGCTTAAACTTAGGAGAGGAAACCTTCGTAGGAACATAACGAGACGACAACCAAACCAAATCCCCAACACGAAGTCGGGGACCCACACAGCGCCGGCGGTTAGCAAAACGTTGAGCCTTCTCCTGGGACAATGTCAAATTGTCCACCACATGAGTCCAAATCTGCTGCAACCTATCCGCCACAGTATCTACACCAGGACAGTCTGAAGACTCAACCTGCCCTGAAGAAAAACGAGGATGGAAACCAGAATTGCAGAAAAACGGCGAAACCAAAGTAGCCGAGCTGGCCCGATTATTAAGGGCGAACTCAGCCAACGGCAAAAAGGACACCCAATCATCCTGATCAGCAGAAACAAAGCATCTCAGATATGTTTCCGAAGTTTGATTAGTTCGTTCGGTTTGGCCATTTGTCTGAGGATGGAAAGCCGAGGAAAAAGACAAATCAATGCCCATCCTTGCACAAAAGGATTGCCAAAACCTCGAAACAAACTGGGAACCTCTGTCAGAAACGATGTTCTCCGGGATACCATGTAAACGAACCACATGCTGGAAAAATAATGGCACCAAATCAGAGGAGGAAGGCAATTTAGACAAAGGTACCAAATGGACCATCTTAGAAAAGCGATCACAAACCACCCAAATGACCGACATCTTTTGAGAGACGGGGAGATACGAAATAAAATCCATAGAAATATGCGTCCAGGGCCTCTTCGGGACCGGCAAGGGCAAAAGCAACCCACTGGCATGAGAACAGCAGGGCTTAGCCCGAGCACAAGTCCCACAGGACTGCACAAAAGAACGCACATCCCGTGACAAAGACGGCCACCAAAAGGATCTAGCCACCAAATCTCTGGTACCAAAGATTCCAGGATGCCCAGCCAACAATGAACAATGAATCTCAGAGATAACTCTACTAGTCCATCTATCAGGGACAAATAGTTTCTCCGCTGGGCAACGGTCAGGTCTATCAGCCTGAAATTTTTGCAGCACCCGCCGCAAATCAGGAGAGATGGCAGACAAAATTACCCCCTCTTTGAGAATACCCGCCGGCTCAGGAACACCCGGAGAGTCAGGCACAAAACTCCTTGACAGGGCATCAGCCTTCACATTCTTAGAGCCCGGAAGGTACGAAACCACAAAATCAAAACGGGAGAAAAATAACGACCATTGAGCCTGTCTCGGATTCAACCGTTTGCCAGACTCAAGATAAGTCAAATTCTTGTGATCTGTCAAGACCAACACGCGATGCTTGGCTCCTTCAAGCCAATGACGCCACTCCTCGAATGCCCACTTCATGGCCAACAACTCACGATTACCAACATCATAATTACGCTCAGCAGGCGAAAACTTTCTAGAAAAGAAAGCACATGGCTTCATCACCGAGCCATCAGAACTTCTTTGCGACAAAACAGCCCCTGCTCCAATCTCAGAAGCATCAACCTCAAGCTGAAACGGGAGCGAAACATCTGGCTGGCACAACACAGGGGCAGAAGAAAAACGACGCTTCAACTCCTGAAAAGCCTCTACAGCTGCAGAAGACCAATTGACCACATCAGCACCCTTCTTGGTCAAATCAGTCAACGGTTTAGCAACAGTAGAAAAATTAGCGATGAAGCGCCGATAAAAATTAGCAAAGCCCAGGAACTTTTGCAGGCTCTTCACAGATGTCGGCTGAGTCCAATCGTAAATGGCCTGGACTTTAACAGGGTCCATCTCGATAGTAGAAGGGGAAAAAATGAACCCCAAAAATGAAACCTTCTGAACTCCAAAGAGACACTTTGACCCCTTCACAAACAAGGAATTTGCACGAAGGACCTGGAACACCATTCTGACCTGCTTCACATGAGACTCCCAATCATCCGAAAAGACCAAAATATCATCCAAATACACAATCAGGAATTTATCCAGGTACTCTCGGAAGATGTCATGCATAAAGGACTGAAATACTGATGGAGCATTGGAAAGCCCGAATGGCATAACCATGTACTCAAAATGGCCCTCGGACGTATTAAATGCTGTTTTCCATTCATCGCCTTGTTTAATACGCACAAGATTATACGCCCCTCGAAGATCTATCTTGGTGAACCAACTAGCCCCTTTAATACGAGCAAACAAATCAGACAGCAAAGGATACTGAAATTTGACTGTAATTTTATTAAGAAGGCGGTAATCAATACAAGGTCTCAAAGAACCATCCTTCTTGGCCACAAAAAAGAACCCTGCTCCTAATGGTGATGACGACGGGCGAATATGGCCTTTCTCCAAGGATTCCTTTATATAACTCTGCATAGCGGCGTGTTCTGGCACAGATAAATTGAACAATCGGCCCTTAGGAAACTTATTACCATTAATCAAATTAATTGCACAATCGCAATCCCTATGAGGAGGTAGGGCACTGGCTTTGGGCTCATCAAATACATCCCGATAATCTGACAAAAACTCTGGAACTTCAGAAGGAGTGGAAGACGAAATAGACAAAAATGGGACATCACCATGTACCCCCTGGCAACCCCAGCTGGACACAGACATAGATTTCCAGTCCAATACTGGATTATGAACCTGTAGCCAATGCAACCCCAAAACTACCACATCATGCAGATTATGCAACACCAGAAAGCGGATATCCTCCTGATGTGCAGGAGCCATGCACATGGTCAATTGGGTCCAGTACTGAGGCTTATTCTTGGCCAAAGGCGTAGCATCAATTCCTCTCAATGGAATAGGATACTGCAAGGGCTCCAAGAAAAACCCACAGCGCCTAGCATACTCCAAGTCCATCAAATTCAGGGCAGCGCCTGAATCCACAAATGACATAACAGAATAGGATGACAAAGAGCAAATCAGAGTAACGGACAATAGAAATTTAGACTGTACCATACCAATGGTGGCAGACCTAGCGAACCGCTTAATGCGCTTAGGACAATCGGAGCTAGCATGAGTGGAATCACCACAGTAAAAACATAGCCCATTCTGACGTCTGTGTTCTTGCCGTTCAGCTCTGGTCGAAGTCCTATCACATTGCATAGGCTCAGGCCCATGCTCAGATAGTACCGCCAAATGGTGCACAGCTTTACGCTCACGCAAGCGTCGATCGATCTGAATGGCCAAGGACATAGACTCATTCAGACCAGCAGGCATGGGAAATCCCACCATGACATTCTTAAGGGCTTCAGAGAGACCCTTTCTGAAGATTGCTGCCAGGGCACATTCATTCCACTGAGTGAGCACAGACCACTTTCTAAACTTCTGACAATATATCTCCGCTTCACCCTGACCCTGACACAGAGCCAGCAAGATTTTCTCTGCCTGATCCACTGAATTAGGTTCGTCATAAAGCAATCCAAGCGCCAGGAAAAACGCATCAACATCACGCAATGCCGGATCTCCTGGCGCAAGGGAAAATGCCCAGTCTTGAGGGTCACCACGTAACAAAGAAATAATGATCTTTACTTGTTGAACAGGGTCACCTGAGGAGCGAGGTTTCAAGGCAAGAAACAATTTACAATTATTTTTGAAATTCAAGAACTTAGATCTATCACCAAAAAACAAATCAGGAATTGGAATCCTAGGCTCTGACATCGAATTCTGAACCACAAAATCTTGAATGTTTTGTACCCTTGTAATGAGATTATCCATCCAAGAGGACAGACCTTGAATGTCCATGTTTACACCTGTGTCCTGAACCACCCAGAGGTAAAGGGGAAAAGAGAGACAAAACACACTGCAAAGAAAAAAAATGGTCTCAGAACTTCTCTTATCCCTCTATTGAGATGCATTAGTACTTTGGGCCACCTGTACTGTTATGACCTGGTGGTCAGGACAATAATGGACCTGGTGGTTAAGAGCACACGGAATGACCTGATAGTTACTGATAATAAAGGACGAGCTCTGGGACGTGGGAACTCTGCTGACCGCAATCCCTAATCCTATCAAACACACTAGAAATAGCCGTGGATTGCGCCTAACGCTCCCTATGCAACTCGGCACAGCCTAAGGAACTAGCTAGCCCTGAAGATAGAAAAATAAAGTCTACCTTGCCTCAGAGAAATTCCCCAAAGGAAAAGGCAGCCCCCCACACATAATGACTGTGAGTAAAGATGAAAATACAAACACAGAGATGAAATAGATTTAGCAACGTGAGGCCCGACTTACTGAACAGACCGAGGATAGGAAAGGTTACTTTGCGGTCAGCACAAAAACCTACAATAAGACCACGCAGAGGGCGCAAAAAGACCCTCCGCACCGACTCACGGTGCGGAGGCGCTCCCTCTGCGTCCCAGAGCTTCCAGCAAGCAAGACAACAATAAAAATAGCAAGCTGGACAGAAAAATAGCAAACCAAAAAAATACAAGCTGGAACTTAGCTTCTGCTGGGAAGACAGGTCACAAGAACGATCCAGGAGTGAACTAGACCAATACTGGAACATTGACAGGTGGCCTGGAGCAAAGATCTAAGTGGAGTTAAATAGAGCAGCCAGGTAACGAATTAACCTCGTCACCTGTGGAAGGAAACTCAGAAACACCCACCAGAGGAAGTTCATGGACAGAACCAGCCGAAGTACCATTCATGACCACAGGAGGGAGCCCGACAACAGAATTCACAACAGGGGACATCATGGGGATCGCCACTGACTCCTAGTTCACAGCTTTAATCAATTTTTTCAGACATTCATGCCATTTTTCCCGGTGCCACAAAAAACACATTAAAACTAAACCAAAACAGATTTTGCTGCAAAATATGTCAAGGTACATCCTTTCAGGGCTGTATTTAGAGTTTCTGCTGCCCTAGGCACTTTTAGTGCTGCCTCCCCCATTGGTGAGTATGACACTATCGGCATAGACTTTGGCTATCGCTGATGTGAAAGTAGCCTTTTTGCAGCAGATCGGGCAGTTTTTCTGCATCTGCCGTGTAACGGATCACTTACGGCAATATTGTGTTTGGCCTCATACATTCCCCATGGGATTTGTGGCACTTGCCGTGATCTGGCAAATGTGGTACCATACCTCCCAACTTTTGAAGAAGGGAAAGAGATATAAAGTTTGCGGCGCACAATGTGCGCCGCGGCAAATTTTAGGCCACACCTCTGACCACAACCATTTCACAACTAGTCTCACCCATATCCACGTCCTAACCACACCAATTTAGCACTGCTGATCACACTGTTTCATATACAATAATTATAAACAAAAATAAATATGGCCACACAGTGCTCCATACTGTATAATGGCCACACATGATGCTCCGTACTGTATAATGGCCACACATGATGCTCCATACTGTATAATGACCCCACATGACGCTCCATACTGTATAATGGCCACACATGATGCTCCATACTGTATAATGACCCCACATGATGTTCAATACTGTATAATGGCCACACATGATGCTCCATACTGTATAATGGCAACACATGATGCTCCATACTGTATAATGGCAACATATGATGCTCTGTACTGTATAATAGCCAAACATGATGCCCTATACTGTATAATGGCCACACATGATGCTCAATACTGTATAATGACCCCACATGATGCTCCATACTGTATAATGACCCCACATGATGCTCAATACTGTATAATGCCCCCCTCCCATCTTGTATGCGTGGCTCATCTCCCTCCCATCCCATATGCATGGCTCATATTCCCCCCTCCTCCTGTATGCATGGCTCATATTCCCCCCCTACTGTATGCATAGCTCATATTCCCCCCCTCCTGTATGATGGCTCATATCCCCCCTCCTGTATGCATGGCTCATAATCCCCCCCTGTATGCATGGCTTATAATTCCCCCCCACCTCCTGTATGCATGGCTCATATTCCACCCCCCCCTCCTGTATGCATGGCTCATAATCCCCCCTCCTTTATGCATGGCTCATAATTCTCCCCCGTATACATGGCTCATAATTCCCCCCCTGTATGCATGGCTCATATTCCACCACCACCCCCTCCTGTATGCATGGCTCATAATTCCCCCCCTGTATGCATGGCTCATATCCCCCCTCTTGTATGCATGGCTCATAATTCCCCCCACCTCTTGTATGCATGGCTCATAATCCCCCGTATGCATGGCTCATCTCTCCACCCCCCGCTCCTTCTCCCATGGCTCTGCTCCCCGTCCTCTTTCTTCCCCCCGTCCCTCATACTCACCTGTCCCACACCGCGCGGCCGCGCTGACATCCCTCTGGCTCTATCTCGACTCCCGGCGCAGCACCTTCTTCCTGAGTGAGCGGTCATGTGGTACTGCTCATTAAGGTCATGAATATGCACATATTCATGACCTTAATGAGCGGCACCATGTGACCACTCACTCAGGACGCGCTACAGACGCTGAGACCAGGCATCACTGGAGCAGGGTGAGTATCGTCTTCAAGGAGGGTGGGTGGGAGGCAGGCAGGCAGGGGGGCGGGCAGGCAAGGGCGGGGGGGGAGGTGGACAGTCGGGAGGTGACCCAGGACTTTAAAAAAAAACAAAAAAAACCTTGCTCAGGTGGCGCCCCCCCCCCCCCCGCATCGTCCCCGCCCCAGGCACATTCCCTCAAGTGCCTATTGGCAAATACGGCCCTGCATCCTTTTCAGGTTAATGACTTGCCTGTAAGGCCAAATATTTAACTCCAGACTGAAGATTTCCTCTCCCACTTAGGCTTAGTTCAGACGCAGCATTTTTTAAGCATTTTTCAACTTTAACATTGCTTTCAACCACAGCAAATACATTCACTGAGAAATGTCATTGTAACATTTAACAACCCTAGCTGGCCATGTGGTGTGTGACACATAAGCAGACCCATCTTGTTTCATTTATGAAGGAGGGACTCTTAAAGTCACAGAGCCTATTTTTACTGGTGCATCAAGTGGCATTAATCTTCTTAAAGGGCCATTATGAAACAGTGGGTCTCCTAAGCTGTTGTAGTCTATGCTGTGAGTGGATGGGCTGCTAAGAACTGCGATGCACCACAATACCCAATTTCATAAGATGTCCAGGGGGGGACTCATGAAAAAGTGTTCCATTGAAATCAAGGTCTGCCCGGCTACCAATTCATATGAACCCCATTAGACCTTGGAACCCACATACTGGATGGGCCCATGATAATCCACTTCACAATATGCATTTTGTAGTCCCATATTCCTTTGTTTTACACATTGGCAGCAAGGGCAGCCCTGCTGCATAGTCAGTCATTTGAACCCCATTATGCCTTGGAACCAACATACTGGATGGGCCCCTGAAAATCCACTTCACAATATACATTTTATACTCCGTACTCCTTCGTTTTACACATTGGCAGCAAGTCCAGGCCTGCTGCAGAGTGATATGCACCCCATTACGCCTTTGAACCCACATAGTAGAGGGGCCAAGAGAAATGCACTTCAAAATATGCATTTTGTACTCCCGTACTCCTTTGTTTTACACATTGGCAGCAAGGCCAGCCCTGCTGCATAGTCAGTCAGATGAACCCCATTAGGCCTTGGAACCCACATAGTGGATGGGCCCATGAAAATCAGCTTCACAATATGCATTTTGTACTCCCATACTCCTTTGTTTTACACATTGGCAGCAAGGCCAGCCCTGCTGCATAGTCATATGCACCCCATTACGCCTTTGAACTCACATACTGGATGGGCCCATGAAAATCCACTCGTATTTTTTAATGGTATGATGGTTCCCTGTTTGCACAATTACTTACAGGAGAATTTGGGAATTTTATTTGACATGTTTTTAACACTAAGGTTCAGATACGGCTTTAAAAAAGGCTAATACTTGCAATACAAGGCAATCTTATTGCAAACTACAAAATTCAAAGAATAGTGTGATTGAATAGTGTGAGTGCGTACACTTTTGTATATGTTAACATACACAGGTTAATAAGTACATATAAGGATTAAATAAATATAGTGATTACGTATATATGAAGATCACCACGATAGAGAACCCCTCAAGGATTTAGATCAAACCACCACTGGCATAGTTTCAGTAAACCTTAATGTTTTACAATGACAAACAGCAAACATATAGAGTCTTAGAATTGTTTGTGAAGTGAATAAACAAACATTTATCATGATTGTGTCACTATGAGCATTGTCTCTCACATCTGTAAATGTTTTACAAGAAATGCAGCTATGTGATTGTCTTAATGCATTGAGTATACAGTATTTTAATCTTGGTTACAAAAATAGGCCAGTTCCTAGCTGATGCTGGAAACAAGAATTTGACTGACAGCCATTCAAATATAGATGAGTATAGACCAATGCAGAAGAGGAGTTGTTGGTATCATAGGAGCAAAACACATTTGTAAAAATATAAAGCACACCTTAGTGTGTTCTATTATCTTATGTTAATAATAGGGATGAACAGGCCTATAGAAGTTTAGGTTCATCGGGTTTGGCCAAACTTTAGTCCAAAGTTTGGTTCGGATACCAGAACTTGACTCGAACATGACCCTGACCCTTGACTCGAACATGAACCTATAAGTCAATGGGGACCCAAACTTTGGTGCTGTAAAATGGTTGGAGAAAGGGCAAGGCGTGTGCAAAAGGAAGCAAAATGAGGGCAAAAGCAGGACTAATGCCCTGAAAACAAATGGTCAAATGACTTTAACATATATTAAAAAAATAATAATAATCCTGGACCAGGAGGTGGAAGAGTGGAGGAGTGCTTTGCATGTAGGAGATTATTGCACTTGTTAATAAATAAAACAACATGGGGTCCCCTTATTTTTAATAACCAGCAAAGGGAAAGCAGAAAGCTATGAACTAGTCTTATGCTGAGAAGATGCCAATATCCATAGACCTTCCCCGCCTATTAACATAAGCCCCCAGCTGTCTGCTTTGCCTTTGTTTGTTATTAAAAATAGGGGACCCTAAAAGAATGATGTGAGTCCCCCCTATTTTTAATAAGTAGTTAAGGCAAAACAGACAGTTGGGGCTGATGTTGATAAGCTGGGAAGGTCAATGGATATTGGCCCTTTCTCATCATAATAAGGCAAGCCCTCAGTCACCTCAGAAATGGCACATATGTTAGATGCTCCAATTCTGGCGCTTAGCCTCGGCTCTTCCTGGTTGCCCTGGTGCCATGGACATTAGGGTAATGGTGCTGACTTCAAGCCCATTACTATCCCAGTAGTCAAAAGAAATAAACACACAAAAAATCTTTATTTGAAAAAACTCCCCAAAATTTCCCTCTTTCACCCATTAATTAAAAAAAAAACACACCAGTATGCTGTAAGACCCACAATGATCCCTGTCTCCATTTTCCGGTGCATGGAGCCCCGTGAGACCCATCAGTAGCTGCTACTCCAGTCTAAGGAGCCCCGTTCTTTGAACAGGACTCCATACAATGGAAGACAGAGACATCTGCTGACATCAACCCCATAATCCAATTACCCAATTACCCCGATTGCCAACTCACCAGGGCAATCAGGAACAGCCGAAGCTAAGCCCCACAGTTGGGGCATCTAATGGATGTGCCATTCCTTGGGTGGCCGACCGCTGGACTTATTAGGCTGGGAAGGGTCCAATATTCAGGGCCAATCCAAACCTATTAACATCAGCCCCTAGCTATCTGGTTTGCCCTAGCTTCTTATTAAAAATAAGGGGGACCCCATGTCATTTTATTAACCAGCGATGGCAAAGCAGAGAGCTGCATGCTGATATTAATAGCCTGGGAAGGTACATGGATATTAGCCCCATACCAGCATAATAAGACCATCTCACAGCTGTCTTCTTTCACTTGGTTGATTGTTAAAGATAGGAAGGACACCATGTTGCTTTGACTAATTTTTTTACACTGTCATTTACTCAAGCAGCATTGCCATCTGTGATACAGTGGTTATACAGGCCAGGCCATGGGTGGCGCCGGCCAATTACAGCCATGCCAATACGTGACATGGCTGTGATTGCTCTGGAAGTGTCCACAGCTTAAAAGCTTGTTGATTGCCTGTGCTGCAGCCTTTCAACAAGCCTTATTAAGCATCTGAACTCCAAATAGTAACAGACTTAGGAATTAGGACACTAGGTGTCCGGTATGAACCCCGAACTTTACAATTCTGGTTCACTCATCCCTAGTTCATAACAAAAGAAGACAGTCTAGTTCTTCTGGACAACCTTTTAGGGCTGGAATCATTTATGTAATTTTTGTTAAAGTTTTTTCCTGTGCCAAAATCAGGTTACCTACATTGAGAAATAAAGAAAACTTAGCGATAAGCAGATCTGTTGAAATTTAAATTTGCCACCTGCGCTAAGTTTTTCCAAATAATTACATTCTCAATAATGAAAATCTCATTATTGCTTGGACAATACATAAGTGGGAGAGGACAGAGAGAGATGAGCTCAATCGTCAAAAGAGCTTACACCCTTTTTGAATAAAATAGAAAGGACCTCGCCGATGAAAAGAGCTTACACTCTACATGAGAGAAAGAGGGAGAAAACCCCACTGACCATAATAGCTTGCATACCACCCGAGAGAGAAACAGGACCCAGCTGACCATAAGAGCTTACACTCTACAGGAGAGAGAAATGACCCTTTGATTATTAAAGCTTACACACTACAGAAGAGTGAGAGAACCCCGTTGACCATGAGCTTCCATTCTACAAGGGAGAAAGAGAGTGAGGACCCCACTAACCATAAGTACTTACACTGTACAGGAGAGAGAAACAGGAGCCGGATGACCATAAGAGCTTACACTTTATAAGAGAGAGAAAGGATCCTGCTGATTAAACGACCTTACAGTCTACATGGGAGAAAGTGAGAGAGTACCCCTCTAACCATAAGAACTGACACTCTTCAGAAGAGAGGGAGTGAGATATAGGACCCTGCTGACCATGAGATCTGATATTGTATTGACTCTGCCGTACAAACTGTGCTCTGCTGGGATCCGCTGATCTGCGATGGCAACGGTACTGACCACCACTGAACAAGGTATGATAATCCGCTAGATATCATAGCTGCAGGGCATTATGGGAAGGCCAACAAAGCAAAACAAAAAGACATTAGTCTGATCTCTGATGCGTCAGCTGTATGGGAATCGGTGTCGGGCAAAGTGTTTGAATTTTGTGTGAAACCACAAATTTCAGGAAATTCTACTTGAACTCGATGCTCCACAAATCAACCTGCTCATCTCTAGTTAAAAGGAAATAATTTATCTATTTTGAATCTACTGCATGTATGATTTCAGCCTCAGTTAGTTTGTGGCCTTTGTTTTAAACTGTTTGTGTAATTTTATTTCACTTTAATTGTGCAAGCAAGCCATTTACTGCAAATTTATATGTACGATACAAATTAAACCTTAGTACACATTAATAGAATTGCAAAGAGTTATCTTTGTTCTTTTATGCTCAAACCATTGAAGTAACATTATAGCTAGAAGATTGCAGTATTTGTCAGTGATTTGATTGATATTTTATGTGAATGTAATAAGCCTTCATTAATAACCTTTCTTCTAAGATGTGAGCACTCAATGACCCTCTGTTCAGAATATAAATAGTAGTGTCGACCTAAACTTACAGGTCCGTCACTGAGCAGACAGTAATTACCATGAATGCTGAGTACTTGAAATGCAAGGTGAAAAATAAAGGACAATCGAGGTGTCTAAATGCTCTAATTATAATTCACGGCATATTAAGGTTCAAAATGTCCCTACTGAAAAAATACACAAAAGTATTCACCAGCACTGTCAGAGATACTGACAATGGATGATATCTTCTTTGAGTAAAGGTTCTCCAAAATAAATGTATTTAAGAAAAAAAAATATATTACATCAGCTCCTTATCATATACTAGATTCAGAAAATGTAACATCAGCACTCATATAAACTGAAGTCCATGTCTGAATTCAACTGTATAGTCAAAAACACTCATATTACTAAAGCTTGACTCCATTCAGATGTTATAAATCAGTCTTCTTCAAGGAACACTGAGAAATAAATAAATAAATTGAAATAGTATCTGTTAGAGGTCGAGTTCCTGCCTCTGCACAGGGGGAATCTCGGGCCATCTCTGCTGCAGTCTCCCATTCTTCTCCTGCCGCGGTGGAGCCTGCTCAGCGGAGACGTCGATCCCAGCGTCTAGCTCAGTCTGACTCTGTGCTAAGAGTTACTGCTGCATTTCCTGCTTCTGCCATTGAAGTCAGTGCTGGGCAGCGGCGAGCAGACGCTTCTGGGACTAAGTCCTGCTTTTCACGTTCAGAGCATGCCCAGAGTAAGATCTCTCAGTGGAGATCGAGGGTCACATGATCAGATACTGCAGCTAGGTAATTGGTCCTTCTTGGAAGGTCCTTGTAGGTGCTAGGACTAAGTCCTGCTTTGCACTCTGAGCATGCCCAGGGCAAGATCTCTCAGTGGACATCTGGGGTCACATGCTCAGGTACTGCAGCAACTCCATTGGTCCTTCTTTGAAAGGTCCTAAATGTGCTGCAACTATTTAAGGCTCGCATGGCCGCACGGCCATGCGCTAGTATCAATTCTAATATGTGCTTTGCGCCAGTGTGGTTATGCATGTATGTGTTCAGGGACCCAGGTGAAATAAGCCCCTAGAATGCTGGCAACTCCGGCGAGGCGATTGTGTGAACGTGATTCAGGGACCCGGCTGAAATAAGCCCCTAGAACCACTGACTGCTATCAGTTCGGCAGTAAGCTTGTGCTCCTGTGAGGCTAACAGGGTGCAGTGCTTTCCTCTCGTGGCTGCTCTGTGAGGTAACAGCTAGTCTATACCGCCAAACAGTGCCACCATTCACTAGCAGCAGGTTCCTCCTGCATGGTGGACCCTGGGCTGCGAACGCACCATTTATAATAAACATCTATTTTTACTCGGTGCGTTCCGCTAGCCCTAACAGTATCTTGCCCAATAAATACTATCAGTGTCCCAGATGAAGCTGAAATGGCGAAACTGAAGTATGTCACAAGATAAACTTTTGGTGGCTACTTGGTGTATATATTTTTAAATTCCTTTTTACTTCAGATTATGATAAACTTGTGTTCTGAGACAAACTGTGAAGTTGTATGTAGGATTAAAGGCCAGTATTTGCTTTTTCTATATTATAGAGTTTAAAGAGATGGAGACCAAGAAGTGGTACAATCTACAGTATATAGGATCAATAGTGAACTTAAAAAATAAACGTAAAAAATAAATTGTTCTTCCTGATATGTTGTGATTGGAGAGACATGAACATCTGATCTTCCTCATACTTTTTGACTGTCTTTCCATGTTGCAACAGGCTCAGGCACCAGAAACCTCAACCCATACATAGTAACTGATTGTTACACTACATTGCAGGTAAAAATGAGCTATTACCTTCAAAATCATAGATTTCACCATTAAATGGGTGATAAACTGTTAATTGCACAGGTCCCCACCATTGTGGCCCAATAATCATGAAAATAGAGGTCCATCACTCCACTGCCACTCCATATTTTGTCTATGAGACTCACAAAGATGGTGGAACAACCCATTTAGACTTTTCTCCCAAATAGTATGTCCTACATTGGCTGTTGGTATGGAGCTTAGGCTAGTTTCACATTTGCGGTTAAGTCCGCAGCGTATCGTCCGCAACCACAAACGCATGCAAAAACGCATGCAAACGTCTGTTAACGCAGCATTTATTATCCGCATCAGCTTACACATGATGGTAAAAAAAAACACAGCGTTTGCATGCGTTTTACATGTGTTTGCGCTTTTTATGCGCATGCGTTTGGTATTTCCAGGACGGTGTGTCTTTAATGGGCATGTCTTAATCAGTTCCTGGACATGCGCAGTTCAAAATACGCAAGCGCATCAAACGCATGCATACGCAAAGACATGTACGCCTCTAAAATTACTACATGCTGGGTTTACCGCGCCAAACCGCAGACGACGAAACGACGCATGCGTCAAACGCGGCAGAACGCAACCGATCGCAGACACATGCGTCCCTAATGTTAAATATAGGAAAACACAACGCATGCGGATAATTGCAAAAGAAACGCTGCGGACACAACCACAAATGTGAAACCGGCCTTAGACAATTAGCTTGCTCACTATGTGGTAGGTGCTGGCTGTGTTATACAGCACTTGCATCTATCAGCAGCGATCACAGCTAGTTCTAAAGTTCTGTGTAACTATTTTGATGTACTTCTGAAAAATGAGCTGGACCAATTTGATATTAATGTAATCTATAGATGGTTGTCCCGGGGGGAGGTGGCGCGGGAGGAGCTGGTGGTTACCTACCTGCTTATCTTGGCGTCACTTCCTCTTGGACATAGACCCGTGGAAGCGCTTTGTGTTAGCGCGAGACGGCCGTCGTCTTGCCTGTCGCACTCCTGTTCTCACTCCCTCCCTTGAGCCGTGAAGATTTTTTGCTGCATGTTCCAATAAAGGACGTTTGAACTGCTAATAATTGGTGAGTGCTATTGCGTCTTTTCTACATTTTCTGGTAATCTATAGATGCACATTCACAATGTGGCCATTACCAACATAGCCTAGAAAAAAAACCAAAATTAATAAATACCCTGCAGTAAGCAAATAGGTAAATAATAACAGTGCTTGTAAATAACATACAGTGCTTAGATTACATTGTTTTGATAAAATGACAGATCTCATTTTATGTGCTTTGTAGTTTGTTTTTAAAAGAACTTGGTGCAAGCATGAAGCGCGTAAAGCTAAAAACTACGAAATTGCTATTGTGCTCTGGAACTGCTTCTTTCATACAGCGGCTTGGTCTCTGAAATGTCAATATCCTTTTTCAATAGAATATAACTTTCTGATTTTTATGGAATAAATAATTTTTCCTATTCTTTAACCCCTTTACCCCCAAGGGTGGTTTGCACGATAATGACTGGGCCAATTTTTACAATTCTGACCACTGTCCTTTTATGAGGTTATAACTCTGGAACGCTTCAACAGATCCCAGTGGTTTTGACCTTGTTTTTTCGTGACATATTGTACTTCATGTTAGTGGTAAAATTTCATTGATATTGCCTACGTTTATTTATGAAAAAACAAATTTGGCGAAAATATTGATAATTTAGCAATTTTCCAGCTTTGAATTTTTATGCCCTTAAATCACAGAGTTATGTCACACAAAATACTTAATAAGTAACATTTCCCACATGTCTACTTTCCATCAGCACAATTTTGGAAGCAAAATTTTGTTTTGTTAGGGAGGTATAAGGGTTAAAAGTTGATCAGCAATTTCTCATTTTTACAACACCATTTTTTTTATGGACTACATCACATTTGAAGTCACTTTGAGGGGTCTATATGATAGAAAATACCAAAGTATGACACCATTCTAAAAACTGTACCCCTCAAGGTGCTCAAAACCACATGCAAGAAGTTTATTAATCCTTCAGGTGTTTCACAGGAATTTTTGGAATGTTTAAAAAAAATGAACATCTAACTTTTTTCACAAAAAAATTATTTTAGCTCAAATTTGTTTTATTTTACCAAGGATAACAGGAGAAATTGGACCCCAAAAGTTGCTGTGCAATTTGTTCTGAGTACGCTGATACCCCATATGTGGGGGTAAACCACTGTTTGGGCGCATGGCAGAGCTTGGAAGGGAAGGAGCGCCATTTGGAATGCAGACTTAGATGGAGTGGTCTGCAGACATCACATTGCATTTGCAGAGCCCCTGATGTACCTAAACAGTAAAAAAAAACCCTACAAGTGATGCCATATTGGAAACTAGACCCCCCAAGGAACTTATCTAGATGTGTTGTGAGAACTTTGAACACCCAGGTGTTTCACTGCAATTTATAACGCAGAGCAGTGAAAATAAAAATTATTCTTTTCCACAAAAATTATTTTTTAGCCCCCAGTTTTGTATATTTCCAAGGTTAACAGGAGAAACTGGACCCCAAAAGTTGTTGTCCAATTTGTTCTGAGTACACTGATACCCCATATGTGGGGGGTAAACCACTGTTTGGGTGCATGGCAGAGCTAGGAATGGAAGGAGCGCCATTTGGAATGCAGACTTAGATGGAATGGTCTGCAGAGGTCACATTGCGTTTGCAGAGCCCCTGATGTACCTAAACAGTAGAAACCCCCCACAAGTGATGCCATATTGGAAACGAGACCCCCCCATGGAACTTATCTAGATGTGTTGTGAGACCTTTGAACCCCCAGGTGTTTCACTGCAGTTTATAACGCAGAGCCATGAAAATAAAAATTATTTTTTTCCACAAAAATTATTTTTTAGCCCCCAGTTTTGTATTTTCGGACACTTTGCAATTCATTGCAGGACCCGGAAGGCCCTCCGTGGCCATTTTGGATCCGGTCCTGCAGGGAGGAGGAGGTAGGAGACCCTCGGAGCAGCACGATCACATCACGTTGCTCCGAGGGTCTCAGGGAAGCACGCAGGAAGCCCCCTCCCTGTGCGATGCTTCCCTATGCCACTGGAACGCTGCGATCATGTTTGATCGCAGTGTTTCGGGGATTAATGTGCCAGGAGCGGTCCGTGACCGCTCCTGGCACCTAGTGCTGGATGTCAGCTGTGATAACCGTGAGCACGGCTGATCGCATATGACGTACTATCCTTCGAGGGTCAGATAGGCCCAGGTCACCTCGACGGGATAGTACGTCTAAGGTCAGAGAGGTTTTAACCCAATGGTGATCGGAGGCACCACCTCCATGTCTCTGTATATTCTTCCAAAATTACAGAAAGTATCAGAGCTGTCAAATTGCCTTATATTGCAAGGTTTTTACTGAATAAAAAAATGAACTAACAAAGGATTAGTGATAAGCGAGTGTGCTCGTTACTCAAGTTTTCCGAGCATTCTTGGGTGTTCTCCGAGTATTTTGGGGCTGCTCGTAGATTATGTTTGATTCCCCGCAGCTGCATGATTTGCGGCTGCTAGACAACTTGAACATATGCAGGGATTGCCTGTTTGTTAGGGAATCCCCACATGTATTCAGGCTGTCTAGCAGCCGCAAATCATGCAGCTATGAGCACACCCAAGATACTTGGAGAACACCCGAGCATGCTCGGAAAACTCAAGTGACGAGCACACTCGCTCATCACTACAAAGGATGGAACATTAGGGTGGACTATTTTTCATTGTACACTGTAGCTGAGTGAAGTGACAGCTCATCAGACTTTGTGAAGCCAATATGTAGCCACTGAATTTCATCACTTCATTAAATGTTTTCCCACAAATCTGTATATCAATCTTCACAATGTGAAAGTTTCATTGTATCCTTTATTTTCTAATAACATTTCCCAAGTTTCTATATTAAAGGGGTATTATCAAGTTGAACATTCTCCTTAGTTTCCAAACTTACAGTTTTCTAGCAGGGCGGTCTCTCTTCCTGGAGTGACAGTACTGGTGAATAGAACTGTAGTATTAGTAGAACTATAAGCTCAGCACAAGTTCTGCTATAATACATTTAGTTGTCAGTGGTTTGTTCTGAGTCTACAATGTAAGGCTATGGTCAAACTATCAGTATTTGGTGCATGTGTTTTTTTATACTTTTCCTCTGATTGTTCCTCACCTAGTTTTGGCTTACAAATACTGATTTAAAATACTGACAGTGTGACTGTAGCCTTAGCATTATATGTTAGGTGTTGAGTTCCCGTCTCTGCACGGGGGGAATCTCGAACCATCTCTGCTGCAGTCTCCCATTCTTCTCCAGCCGCAGTGGAGTCTGCTCAGCGGAGACGTCGGTCCCAGCATCTTGCTCAGTCTCACTCTGTGCATAGGGTTACTGCTGCTTTTCCAGCTTCTGCCATTGAAGCCAGTGCTGGGCAGCGGCGAGCAGACGCTTTTGGGACTAAGTCCTGCTTTTTCCCTTCTGAGCATGCCCAGGGTGAGATCTCCCATTGGAGATCAAGAGTCGCATGCTCAGATGCTGCACCGCTTCCCATTGGTCCTCCAGGAAGGTCTTGAAGGTGCTAAACGTCTGTGGCAGCTTCCCATTGGTCCTTTATTGGAGGGTCCCGAACGTGCTGCAGCTATATAAGCTACGAATGACCACACGGCCATGCGCTAGTGTACATTTGTAAACGTGTGTGTGTTGTGAGTGAAAGTCGTTCTTTAAAAAACCCTCCCTATTGGATGACTGTTCGCGGAAGGTGTATGATTGCTATCTAGCGCCCGACTTACCCAACAGCACGTTACACACCAATACAGCGTCTAGTTGCTGTGTCCGCCAGTGCGGCGCCGTGCACTTTCACAGTGCTTTCCTGACCCAAGCCTGGGTGGTTAGTGGCGTCCGCCAGTGCGGCACCGCACACACTCTCGTGCATTCTTTAGTTATTATTTTGGTTACGCTGACACCCCAGTTGCGGTGTTGACCGCAAGTAGTCTACACAGACTCTGATCCCAAGTCTTAGGACTGAGCTCGGAGACTCCTTGCTTGTGCTCTAGTGTGCGGTACCGCGGCCCTGTGACTTAACAGGGTTCGCTTCCTTCACACAGGGTGAAGTTAACACGTGTGTGTGTATTCACATTGTACCGCCATATAGTCCGTAATTACTTAATTAATAAAGGGGATGGGAGAACTACAATACCCAGATAGATTAGCGAAATTAGGATTATTTAGTCTAGAAAAAAGACGACTGAGGGGCGATCTAATAACCATGTATAAGTATATAAGGGGACAATACAAATATCTCGCTGAGGATCTGTTTATACCAAGGAAGGTGACGGGCACAAGGGGGCATTCTTTGCGTCTGGAGGAGAGAAGGTTTTTCCACCAACATAGAAGAGGATTCTTTACTGTTAGGGCAGTGAGAATCTGGAATTGCTTGCCTGAGGAGGTGGTGATGGCGAACTCAGTCGAGGGGTTCAAGAGAGGCCTGGATGTCTTCCTGGAGCAGAACAATATTGTATCATACAATTATTAGGTTCTGTAGAAGGACGTAGATCTGGGGATTTATTATGATGGAATATAGGCTGAACTGGATGGACAAATGTCTTTTTTCGGCCTTACTAACTATGTTACTATGTTACTATGTTACTTGGCAGCAGGTTCCATCTCTGCACGGTGGACCCCGGGCTGCGAACGCACCTTATTCTACCTATCTTATTATTTGGTGCGTTCCGCTAGCCCTAACATTATATTCACACATAGCGCTAACAGAGCATTTGAGCAAGCACACAGATCCAGGCAGCAAGGGCAGAGAGTCTAGGAGACTTGTTGTTAAAGGTGTTGGGCTGGTGATTTATAACTGCATCTTTTCAGAATATGAGAAGCAGAGGGTCAGGGTTGGAAACCATCCAGAAATGTCAGTCCATAAAAATAGATTAATAGTAAGAGACCTAGCACTCAACTTTAGGTAAGATGCAGCAGGAAAAATTTATTGTAGTAAATACAGGAAAACGTTTTGGTCAATTGTGACCTTCATCAGTTACAGGAGGTTATTAAATAAAAGCCGGTAACGGAAATTGTCTCTGAGACAAGCGGTGGATGCCGCGTCGGAGAGCACTGCAGCTCCAGGAATCTTCCTATTTGCTCATAGCAGGTTTGCCTACAACAACCACGCTGAACTAATTTTGATATATGATCGGGCAGCGATTATAATTCCCGTTACCGGAGCAAAGAGTAGAGCCACATGTTGCAGATCAAAGAGAAGAGCAGAGCCGCAGGGTGCTGAGCAAAAAGCAGAGCAGAGCCACAGGGTGTGGAGCAAAGAGCAGAGCCGCAGGGTGTGGAGCAAAGAGCAGAGCCGTAGGGTGCGGAGCAAAGAGCAGAGCAGAGCTGCAGGGTGCGGAGCAATGAGGTGAGCAGAGCCGCAGGATGCGGAGCAAAAAGTGGAGCAGAGCTGCAGGAGGTGGAACTAAGAGCAGAGCCACAGGGTGCGGAGCAGAGAGCAGAGCAAGGCCGCAGAGTGCAGAGCCGAGAGCAGAAGGAGTGAACACAAGGAAACACACAAAGAGATAGGGAAGGCTCAAGACAGGGATACAAACGGGCAGGTATAAGACTTAGTTCAGACAAGGACAGCTAAAGGACAAGGCACAGGAATGAGGATTCAGATGGCGGAAACGAGAGACACAGGATACAGGCACTGACCAGGGTACAAAGCCCCACAGGGTGGCAGACACAAGAGATAAAAAATACAGGTACAGTCCAGGTAATAACAACCCCAAATACATGTTGTGAGATGCAGGGTGTGGCAGAATCTGCCTAACACCCAAGCTCTCACTAAATCAGCTCCAAAATACCATATTTTAAATAGGAGAACAATACGGAGCATTGATGAAAAAATATCACAAATTTTTATTTAATAAATAGTATCTAATACAACGTGAAATTTAACATTATTTATGTCACGCAGTAACATACAAAGATGAAATGCCAAGAAATGCTGAGACCCTCCTCCCCAAAGTACCCACAAATGGTACCCCCACAGTGGAAAATGGCACAGCCTTCCCCCCCTCCCCTATTATGTGATAAAGAGAGAAGGGAAGGGTAACATGAGAGCAGGCGCACTGTAATGGACACGCCACAAGCGGCGCGGCTCAATAACAATTACACATATCCCAAAGTCAATGTCCCATAATGGGATTAAGGGAGAAAATATCATGAGAGCAAGCGCCTTGTAACAAACATGCCACAGTGAGCCAAGCCCAATAATCAATGCCCATAGCCCAGAAACAGCGTCCCTCAGTAGGGAAAAACAACCGCTGCTAAAATAGAAGATAGATAATAAGGACCGGGCTTACCAGCAGTGGGGGCGAGGTGGGGAGACAGCCGGGCGGTGGAACCCGACTCGCGTTTCGTGGCAACACGCAGCCGCTTCCTCAGGGGGATATTCCAATGGTGCCTTCCAGGACCTTCTAATAGCCCCTGACCCTGCTCACATGACCACTCACGGCCAATCACGGCGGTGCTGTTGGCGCGTGCGCACTGCGTCCGACAGGTCCTGGCCGTGGAACACGGCGTCAAGCCAAGTGCGCACGCACGGGGAGCGAAAAAAAGCTCCCAGAGCGTGCGCACGAGACAGGTAGACGCCGGTCCACACCAGGGTGCAGCGGACCGCAGCGCGACGCGCACGGCCACCCTAAATAACTGCATTAAGGCCGTACCACCCACCCGGGAGAAAAGAAGGGGGGATCAAGAAAAAAGGGGGGAGGGAAAAAACCCAGTAAAAAAATATATCACCCACATCAAGACAGGACATAATTTTGAATCATTGATCACATCATGATGCAGAAAATCCAGATTTTCAAAGGAGGACTTTATCATCCACTTGGATAGCCACAGATGTCCGTCTTGGCAAATTAAAGGAAGAGTCCCATTTCTTGTCCATAACATGTAACTTGAATCCAACCATGGGAGTAACGGTGGCATCAGTCAGGGAATATATGGCGGAGCCAGAGAGCATATTCATAGAAGGAACCGAGAGCACCAAATCTAGTAAAGTTACTGATAATGTGAGAAAAAAGAAAACATAAAATTAAAAACACAAAAAATTATTAAAAACAACACCAAACCGGCTGACTTGGAAGAAGGGGCAAGACACGGGGAAAAGGGAATGGGGGTCAGGAGATGGTTTCGATGGAGAACAGGAGGTACATATATATAAAAATACCAAGAGCAATAACGGAGCGCAAAGAGGGACTGATTATAAATACGCTGCGAAGCTTAATGCTTCGTTCATACCATTCGGTGACATAGTGTCAAGCTGCACGATCCACTTTGTTTCAATTTGTGCCAATAGTTTTTTATTGTCCCCACCACGAATCCCCATATGTAAGGCATCAATCCCCCTCACCCTGAGTAGTTTCGCATCACAATTGTGATGCGACCTAAAGTGACGGGGGATTGATTTAAGCTCCAACGTGTCGGACACCGTCCTGGCCGCACCAATGTCCCGCACATGCTCACGAACTCGGACTCTGAGCTCCCGAGTGGTTAACCCCACGTATACCAGAGGGCAAGGGCATGTAGCATAATAGATAACATTGGTTGTACTACACGAAAAGCGTTGTTTAATTTGGAATTCTTTAGTTCCATCAGCAGAGGTAAAACTGGAGCAGCGCAGGACATTGGTGCAGGCGAGACAGTGCCCGCACGGGAAGCACCCCCTAATGGGGCCTTTGGAACCAGATGGGTTTTTTGGGGTGGGGACATAATGGCTACGTACCAATATATCATTTAAGTTTTTACACCTCCTAGGGGTCATTTGTGGATAGGAGCCCAGGGAGGTCGCCAGGGAAGGCTCAGCACCAAGAACGGACCAATGTTTAATCAGGATGGAGCGCATGTTCCTTCACTCATGATTATGCGTTGAAATAAAGCGGATAGGAACCGCTCCACCCCGATCAGCCAGTCTACTTGGCGAGTGTAACAAAGTTTCACGTGGGTTTTTTTTGGCTCGCTTATAGCCATGCTTGACAGATCTCTGACTATATCCCCGGGCCAGAAAATAGCATCTCAAGTCCGAGGCTTGTGCCTCGAACTTGGATTCAGAGGAACAGATTCGCCGCATCCTAAGGAACTGTCCGACCGGGATGGCCCTGTTTCTGGGCTATGGGCATTGATTATTGGGCTTGGCTCACTGTGGCATGTTTGTTACAAGGCGCTTGCTCTCATGATATTTTCTCCCTTAATCCCATTATGGGACATTGACTTTGGGATATGTGTAATTGTTATTGAGCCGCGCCGCTTGTGGCGTGTCCATTACAGTGCGCCTGCTCTCATGTTACCCTTCCCTTCTCTCTTTATCACATAATAGGGGAGGGGGGGAAGGTTGTGCCATTTTCCACGGTGGGGGTACCATTTGTGGGTACTTTGGGGAGGAGGGTCTCAGCATTTATTGGCATTTCATCTTTGTATGTTACTGCATGACATAAATGATGTTAAATTTCACGTTGTATTAGATACTATTTATTAAATAAACATTTGTGATATTTTTTCATCAATGCTCCGTATTGTTCTCCTATTTAAGGTACAGTCCAGGGTACAAAGCCCCACAGGGTGGCAGACACAGGAGTAGTGTTGAGCGATACCTTCCGATATCGGAAAGTATCGGTATCGGATTGGATCGGCCGATATTCCAAAAATATCGGATATCGCCGATACCGATACCCGATCCCAATGCAAGTCAATGGGACCAAAATATCGGAATTAAAATAAACCCTTTCTTTCCTTGTAGGTTCATTCTACATGAAGGAAAACAACAAAGAATAATGCAGGATGTATTTGGGGAGGTGGCGGAGACATTAAAGTCATAGAGGTTTAGCCCAATCAAATGGAACAGCCTTATTTTTTTTTTTTTTTTAAAGATGTTCGGAGTGACAAAGATATTGACTATGTAATTTTTTTTTTATTTTGTCAGATATTGATGTTTCACTATTCCACGCCCTTCCCCTTCTTTTTTTTTTACTTTTCCCACACTTTCATCTTCATCATCATCAGCATCTTTGACATCAACTTCTTCTTCACCTTATTCATCTTCTTCTTCATCTTCTACATTTTTTTTATTACATTATTCATATTCATTTTCTTCAACTATTATTATTCTTCCTATTCTACTTCTTCATCATATTCTCATTTGTGACAGGCATTCCCGTAGTTGTTATCTATAAAAGTTTGAAGATTACACCTTCCGTTCTGCCAGTCACAAAAGTTACATTTGTCCGCGTTCAGTTTGGCCTGCAGCATCAGGCTTTATCCAGGGGCACCACGAGGAGGAACGGACTCACCCCCATACACTGCTTAGTCTTCTTCTGCATATAATTTAGATAATATCTTTTGCTCTGATATTAAAGGGAACCTGTCACCTGAATTTGGCGGGACTGGTTTTGGGTCATATGGGCGGAGTTTTCGGGTGTTTGATTCACCCTTTACTTACCCGCTGGCTGCATGCTGGCTGCAATATTGGATTGAAGTTCATTCTCTGTCCTCCATAGTACACGCCTGCACAAGGCAAGATTGCTTTGCGCAGGCGTGTACTATGGAGGACAGAGAATGAACTTCAATCCAATATTGCAGCCAGCATGCAGCCAGCGGGTAAGCAAAGGGTGAATCAAACAGCCGAAAACTCCACCCATATGACCCAAAACCAGTCCCGCCAAATTCAGGTGACAGAGTCCCTTTAAGTGTTATGCTTAATGTTCTTCTGCTCTTTGTTCTGCAACCTCTTGTTCTTCTGCTTCTCGGTCTTCCATGTCGTTGTCTCCAGGGTCGTCGTCTCCAGGGTCGTCAACGCCGTCGTCGTCTCCGCCGTCGTCGTCGTCATCGGGGTGGTCTTCCGGGTCGTCGACTTTAGGGTCTGCAACTTGGAAATGTAGCAGAAGGTATAAGAAGGCTGAGAAAATGCCAAGAACCAGCTGATGGAACTGGAACTCGGATGGCTACCCGAAGGTTCAAGAGCCTATGGAACTACCGAGGACCAGCTGACGTTACTGGAACCCGGTTACTAAGCAGGAGGTACCCGTGCTAAAAAGCACTAATAAGGATCGCCTGACGTTGGCGGAACTCGGATACCCAGAAGGAGGCACCTAAGCCAAAGGCTCTGCCCGGAACCAGCTGACGTTACTGGAACCAGGATGGGGAGCAGAAGGTACAAGAGCAAAAGACACTGCCGAGAACCAGCTGACGGTACTGGAACCCGGATGGGTAGCCGAAGGTCCAAGAGCCAATGGAACTACCAAGGACCAGCTGACGTTACTGGAACCCGGTTACTAAGCAGGAGGTACCCGTGCCTGAAAGCACTACCAAGGACCACCTGACGTTCGTGGAACTTGGATACCCAGAAGGAGGCACCTAAGCCAAAGGCTCTGCCCGGAACCAGCTGACGGTACTGGAACCAGGATGGGGAGCAGAAGGTACAAGAGCAAAAGACACTGCCGAGAACCAGCTGACGGTGCTGGAACCAGGATGTGGACCAGAAGGTCCACAGGAGAGGAGAGAACAGCTAGGCCGCGAGGCAGCCGCAGTTACCGAACCCCAACAGTCCTACAGGGGGAGCTTGGCCTACTGGCACTACAGAACCAGCCTTGACTACCAATTCACGCAGCCCACATAGGAAGCTCCTAAACTGGAGGCACCCTGGAGTTGGTTAACTCGACCACAACACGACGGGGCAATGCATAGGTGTCTCAGTGAGTTTGACACTACCCGGAAACAGCTGACGGTGCTGGTACCAGGCTGGGCACGAGGGAGTACCCGTGACAAAAACACTGCCGAGAACCAGCTGGCGGTGCTGGAACCCGGATGCGTCGCCCCAGTGTGCAAGAGCCAATGGCACGACCGAGGACCAGCTGACGGTGCTGGAACCCGGTTAATAAGCTGTAGGTGCCCGCGCTTAAAAGCACTACCAAGGACCGCCTGACGTTGGCGGAACTCGGATACCCAGGAGGAGGCACCTAAGCCAAAGGCTCGGCCTGGAACCAGCTGACGGTGCTGGAACCAGGTGGTGGACCACAAGGTCCACAGGAGAGGAGAGAACAGCTAGGCCGCGAGGCAGCCGCAGTTACCGAACCCCAACAGTCCTACAGGGGGAGCTTGGCCTACTGGCACTACAGAACCAGCCTTGACTACCAATTCACGCAGCCCACATAGGAAGCTCCTAAACTGGAGGCACCCTGGAGTTGGCTAACCCGACCACAACACGACGGGGCAAGCATAGGCGTCTCAGTGAGCTTGACACTACCCGGAAACAGCTGACGGTGCTGGAACCAGGCTGGGCACGAGGGAGTACCCGTGACAAAAACACTGCCGAGAACCAGCTGGCGGTGCTGGAACCCGGATGCGTCGCCCCAGTGTGCAAGAGCCAATGGCACGACCGAGGACCAGCTGACGGTGCTGGAACCCGGTTACTAAGCTGTAGGTGCCGCGCTTAAAAGCACTACCAAGGACCGCCTGACGTTGGCGGAACTCGGATACCCAGGAGGAGGCACCTAAGCCAAAGGCTCGGCCCGGAACCAGCTGACAGTGCTGGAACCAGGTGGTGGACCACAAGGTCCACAGGAGAGGAGAGAACAGCTAGGCCGCGAGGCAGCCGCAGTTACCGAACCCCAACAGTCCTACAGGGGGAGCTTGACCTACTGGCACTACAGAACCAACCTTGACTACCAATTCACGCAGCCCACATAGGAAGCTCCTAAACTGGAGGCACCCTAGAGTTGGCTAACCCAACCACAACACGACGGGGCAAGCATAGGCGTCTCAGTGAGCTTGACACTACCCGGAAACAGCTGACGGTGCTGGTACCAGGCTGGGCACGAGGGAGTACCCGTGACAAAAACACTGCCGAGAACCAGCTGGCGGTGCTGGAACCCGGATGCGTCGCCCCAGTGTGCAAGAGCCAATGGCACGACCGAGGACCAGCTGACGGTGCTGGAACCCGGTTACTAAGCTGTAGGTGCCGCGCTTAAAAGCACTACCAAGGACCGCCTGACGTTGGCGGAACTCGGATACCCAGGAGGAGGCACCTAAGCCAAAGGCTCGGCCCGGAACCAGCTGACGGTGCTGGAACCAGGTGGTGGACCACAAGGTCCACAGGAGAGGAGAGAACAGCTAGGCCGCGAGGCAGCCGCAGTTACCGAACCCCAACAGTCCTACAGGGGGAGCTTGGCCTACTGGCACTACAGAACCAGCCTTGACTACCAATTCACGCAGCCCACATAGGAAGCTCCTAAACTAGAGGCACCCTGGAGTTGGCTAACCCGACCACAACACGATGGGGCAAGCATAGGCGTCTCAGTGAGCTTGACACTACCTGGAAACAGCTGACGGTGCTGGAACCAGGCTGGGCACGAGGGAGTACCCGTGACAAAAACACTGCCGAGAACCAGCTGGCGGTGCTGGAACCCGGATGCGTCGCCCCAGTGTGCAAGAGCCAATGGCACGACCGAGGACCAGCTGACGGTGCTGGAACCCGGTTACTAAGCTGTAGGTGCCGCGCTTAAAAGCACTACCAAGGACCGCCTGACGTTGGCGGAACTCGGATACCCAGGAGGAGGCACCTAAGCCAAAGGCTCGGCCCGGAACCAGCTGACGGTGCTGGAACCAGGTGGTGGACCACAAGGTCCACAGGAGAGGAGAGAACAGCTAGGCCGCGAGGCAGCCGCAGTTACCGAACCCCAACAGTCCTACAGGGGGAGCTTGACCTACTGGCACTACAGAACCAACCTTGACTACCAATTCACGCAGCCCACATAGGAAGCTCCTAAACTGGAGGCACCCTGGAGTTGGCTAACCCAACCACAACACGACGGGGCAAGCATAGGCGTCTCAGTGAGCTTGACACTACCCGGAAACAGCTGACGGTGCTGGAACCAGGCTGGGCACGAGGGAGTACCCGTGACAAAAACACTGCCGAGAACCAGCTGGCGGTGCTGGAACCCGGATGCGTCGCCCCAGTGTGCAAGAGCCAATGGCACGACCGAGGACCAGCTGACGGTGCTGGAACCCGGTTACTAAGCTGTAGGTGCCCGCGCTTAAAAGCACTACCAAGGACCGCCTGACGTTGGCGGAACTCGGATACCCAGGAGGAGGCACCTAAGCCAAAGGCTCGGCCCGGAACCAGCTGACGGTGCTGGAACCAGGTGGTGGACCACAAGGTCCACAGGAGAGGAGAGAACAACTAGGCTGCGAGGCAGCCGCAGTTACCAAACCACAACAGTCCTACAGGGGGAGCTTGGCCTACTGGCACTACAGAACCAGCCTTGACTACCAATTCACGCAGCCCACATAGGAAGCTCCTAAACTGGAGGCACCCTGGAGTTGGCTAACCCGACCACAACACGACCGGGCAAGCATAGGCGTCTCAGTGAGCTTGACACTACCCGGAAACAGCTGACAGTGTTGGAACCAGGCTGGGCACGAGGGAGTACCCGTGACAAAAACACTGCCGAGAACCAGCTGGCGGTGCTGGAACCCGGATGCGTCGCCCCAGTGTGCAAGAGCCAATGGCACGACCGAGGACCAGCTGACGGTGCTGGAACCCGGTTACTAAGCTGTAGGTGCCCGCGCTTAAAAGCACTACCAAGGACCGCTTGACGTTGGCGGAACTCAGATACCCAGGAGGAGGCACCTAAGCCAAAGGCTCGGCCCGGAACCAGCTGACGGTGCTGGAACCAGGTGGTGGACCACAAGGTCCACAGGAGAGGAGAGAACAGCTAGGCCGCGAGGCAGCCGCAGTTACCGAACCCCAACAGTCCTACAGGGGGAGCTTGGCCTACTGGCACTACAGAACCAGCCTTGACTACCAATTCATGCAGCCCACATAGGAAGCTCCTAAACTGGAGGCACCCTGGAGTTGGCTAACCCGACCACAACACGACAGGGCAAGCATAGGCGTCTCAGTGAGCTTGACACTACCCGGAAACAGCTGACGGTGCTGGAACCAGGCTGGGCACGAGGGAGTACCCGTGACAAAAACACTGCCGAGAACCAGCTGGCGGTGCTGGAACCCGGATGCGTCGCCCCAGTGTGCAAGAGCCAATGGCACGACCGAGGACCAGCTGACGGTGCTGGAACCCGGTTACTAAGCTGTAGGTGCCCGCGCTTAAAAGCACTACCAAGGACCGCCTGACGTTGGCGGAACTCGGATACCCAGGAGGAGGCACCTAAGCCAAAGGCTCGGCCCGGAACCAGCTGACGGTGCTGGAACCAGGTGGTGGACCACAAGGTCCACAGGAGAGGAGAGAACAGCTAGGCCGCGAGGCAGCCGCAGATACCGAACCACAACAGTCCTACAGGGGAAGCTTGGCCTACTGGCACTACAGAACCAGCCTTGACTACCAATTCACGCAGCCCACATAGGAAGCTCCTAAACTGGAGGCACCCTGGAGTTGGCTAACCCGACCGCAACACGACGGGGCAAGCATAGGCGTCTCAGTGAGCTTGACACTACCCGGAAACAGCTGACGATGCTGGAACCAGGATGCGTTGCCTATTAAAGATTGTCTTCCTACAGCCCCAACTAGTGGTGTTGGAGCAAAGGGTAAGCAGGGGGAGCAGAGTGTAGGCCGAAGCCTGCACTGGAGGCAGCTTTGTGTCTGCGTTGCGTTTGCAGGACACTTTGCCGGCTACACAGTGGGGGAACAGCTGGCATTGCTGAACCCCACTGACACAATGGCGGGTGTTTTTCTCTGTGCAGCTAGCACTTCTCGACAAAAACTAGCGGTGTTAGAGCCCGGGGGCAGCAGGAGGAGGAGAGGAGCAGAGTGTAGGCCGAAGCCTAGTTGAACCAATTTCAAAGGTAACCTTTAACCCCCCCTCAGGTGTTACAAAGTACAAGAGCCACACCTTGTGCAGCATTAATGCTGCACAAGTCAAAGGTTGCTCTATTTATTTGTCTACTTGCACACGCTGAATGAAAGACGTACACAATTTAGCCCATTCTACAGTCAAACTGTAGTGGAGGCGTGACTTGTATTTTTAAGGAGACGCAGCACAGGTGTCCCAAATAACGCCTTGGTGCTTGGCGCAGCTTCCTGAGCGTTGTTATTTGCTGTACAGGAGTCTGCGCTCTTGTGTTATCCCTTGGCAATGCCCTGTTAGCGCTGCCTGTCTTATGACCTAATTTCATGTTGGCCGGTGCGGTTAACGATGGCCATAAATCCCAGACCCACAGTGCCTTTTCATAAAGTCACACTGCGGTGCTGGGATTCGTGGCCTTGAGCAGTAAATATTTTCGCCGCTCACACACGTCCTTACACCTGCTTCAAACTGGGCGGCCTCTGCTGATCCCTTCTCGCATGCCGCGGCCATGAGGCCGCACAGTCTGAAGAAGGCGGAAGGAGATGAGTGATGACAGGCGAACATATGCACTGCTCGTGCCCATAAACCACACCCTCGCTGACAAAATAAATAAGACACCGAGGGGCGTTGTTTCTAGCAGGGCGGACGCACAGGCGCAGCCAGCTAACCAATGATGTCAAAAGACGGGAAGCGCTACCAAGGGGGGTGCTGCGTATCATTAGAAAGGAAAGTCACACCTCAGGGACATTGGAATGGTCTCAATGAGACACATTTTGTACGTGTTGAGTTCCACGTGGGCAAGTAGAAAAAGTCAGCCACCTTGTACAAATGCAGCATTACTGCTGTACAAGGTGGCTGTTATACATAGAAACACCTGGGGGTGGGGGGCAGGCTCCCTTCAATTTCAGTTCATGTGCCTGCATGGCGTTTGCAGGTCACGTTGCCGGCTACACAGCAGGGGAACAGCTGGCGGTGTTGAACTCCACTAACACATTGGCTGGTGTTCTTCTCTGTGCAGCTAGCATGTCCGGGCAAAAACTGGCGGTGTTTGAGCCCAGGGTCAGCAGGAGGAGGAGAGGAGCAGAGTGTAGGCCGAAGCCTGCACTGGTGGCAGCTTTTGGTCAGTTGTGCCAGCGTGGCTTGTGCTGGACACGATGCCGGCTATACAGCAGGGGAACAGCTGGCGGTGCTGAACCCCACTAACACATTGGCTGGTGTTTTTCTCTGTGCAGCTAGCAGTTCCGGGCAAAAACTGGCGTTGTTAGAGCCCAGGGTCAGCAGGAGGAGGAGAGGAGCAGAGTGTAGGCCGAAGCCTGCACTGGTGGCAGCTTTTGGTCAGTTGTGCCAGCGTGGCTTGTGCTGGACACGATGCCGGCTACACAGCAGGGGAACAGCTGGCGGTGCTGAACCCCACTAACACATTGGCTGGTGTTTTTCTCTGTGCAGCTAGCACTTCCAGGCTACAACTGGCGGTGTTATCGCCCAGGGGCAGCAGGAGGAGGAGAGGAGCAGAGTGTAGGCCGAAACCTAGTAGAACCAATTTCAAAGGTAACCTTTAACCCCCCCTCAGGTGTTGCAAGGTACAAGAGCCACACCTTGTGCAGCATTAATGCTGCACAAGTAAAATGTTGCTCTATTAATTTTGCTCCTTGCACACGCTGAATAAAACACGTGCACTATTTAGCCCATTATACTGTCAAACAGTAGTGGAGGCGTGACTTGTCTTTTTAAGAAGACACAGCACAGGTGTCAAAATTTACACCTAGGTGCTGGGCGCAGATTCCTGAGCGTTGTTATTTGCAGTACAGGAGTCTGCGCTCTTGTGTTATCCCTTGGCAATACCCTGTTAGCGCAGCCCGTCTTATGACCTCATTTCATGTTGGCTGGTGCGGTTAACGATGGCCATGAATCCCAGACCCACAGTGCCTTTTCATAAAGTCACACTGCGGTGCTGGGATTCGTGGCCTTGAGCAGTAAATATTTTCGCCGCTCACACACGTCCTTACACCTGCTTCAGACTGGGCGGCCTCTGCTGATCCCTTCTCGCATGCGGCGGCCATGAGGCCGCACAGTCTGAAGAAGGCGGAAGGAGATGAGCGACGACAGGCGAACATATGCACTGCTCGTGCCCATAAACCACACCCTCGCTGTCAAAATACATTAAACACCGAGGGGCGTTGTTTCGAGCAGGGCAGACGCACAGGCGCAGCCAGTTAATCAATGATGTCAAAAGACGGGCAGCGCTACAAAGGGTGGTGCTGCGTATCATTAGAAAGGAAAGTCACACCTCAGGGACAGTGGAATGGTCTCAATGAGACACATTTTGTATGTGTTGAGTTCCACGTGGGCAAGGAGAAAAAGTCAGCCACCTTGTACAAATGCAGCATTACTGCTGTACAAGGTGGCTGTTATACATAGAAACACCTTGGGGTGGGTGGCAGGGTCCCTTTAATTTCAGTTCATGTGCCTGCGTGGCGTTTGCAGGTCACATTGCCGGCTACACAGCAGGGGAACAGCTGGCGGTGCTGAACCCTACTGACACATTGGCTGGTGTTTTTATCTCTGTGCAGCTAGCAGTTCCGGGCAAAAACTGGCGGTGTTTGAGCCCAGGGTCAGCAGGAGGAGGAGAGGAGCAGAGTGTAGGCCGAAGCCTGCACTGGTGGCAGCTTTTGGTCAGTTGTGCCAGCGTGGCTTGTGCTGGACACGATGCCGGCTACACAGCAGGGGAACAGCTGGCAGTGCTGAACCCCACTAGCACATTGGCGGGTGTTTTTCTCTGTGCAGCTAGCAGTTCCGGGCAAAAACTGGCGGTGTTAGAGCCCAGGGTCAGCAGGAGGAGGAGAGGAGCAGAGTGTAGGCCGAAGCCTGCACTGGTGGCAGCTTTTGGTCTGTTGTGCCAGCGTGGCTTGTGCTGGACATGTTGCCGACTACACAGCAGGGGAACAGCTGGAGGTGCTGAACCCCACTGACACATTGGCAGGTGTTTTTCTCTGTGCAGCTAGCAGTTCCGGGCAAAAACTGGCGGTGTTAGAGCCCAGGGTCAGCAGGAGGAGGAGAGGAGCAGAGTGTATGCCGAAGCCTAGTTGAACCAATTTCAAAGGTTACCTTTAAACCCCCCCTCTGGTGTTACAAAGTACAAGAGCCACACCTTGTGCAGCATTAATGCTGCACAAGTAAAAGGTTGCTCTATGAATTTTTCAACTTGCACACGCAGAATGAAACACGTAAACAATTCCGCCCATTCTACAGTCAAACTGTAGTGGAGGCGTGACTTGTCTTTTTAAGGAGACGCAGCACAGGTGTACCAAATAACGCCTTGGTGCTTGGCGCAGCTTCCTGAGCGTTGTTATTTGCTGTACAGGAGTCTGCGCTCTTGCGTTATCCCTTGACAATGCCCTGTAAGCGCTGCCCATCTTATGACCTCATTTCATGTAGGCCGGTGCGGTTAGCGATGGCCATGAATCCCAGACACACAGTGTGTTTTCAAAAAATCACACTGCGGGGATGGGATTCATGGCCTTGTGCAGTAAATATGCTCGCCGCTCACACATGTCCTTACACCTGCTTCAGACTGGGCGGCCTCAGCTGATCCCTTATCGCATGCCTTGGCCATGAGGCCGCCCAGTCTGAAGAAGGCGGAAGGAGATTAGTGAAGACAGGCGAACATATGCACTGCACATGCCCATCAATCACACCTTCGCTGTCAAAATAAGTAAGACACCGAGGGGCGTTGTGTCGAGCAGGGCGGACGCACAGGCGCAGCCAGTCAACCAATGATGTCAAAAAACGGGAAGCGCTACCAAGGGGGGTGCTGCGTATCATTAGAAAGCAAAGTCACACCTCAGGGACAGTGGAATGGTCTCAATGAGACACATTTTGTACGTGTTGAGTTCCACGTGGGCAAGGAAAAAAAGTCAGCCACCTTGTACAAATGCAGCATTACTGCTGTACAAGGTGGCTGTTATACATAGAAACACCTGGGGGTGGGGGGCAGGCTCCCTTCAATTTCAGTTCATGTGCCTGCATGGCGTTTGCAGGTCACGTTGCCGGCTACACAGCAGGGGAACAGCTGGCGGTGCTGAACCCCACTGACACAATGGCGGGTGTTTTTCTCTGTGCAGCCAGCACTTCCGGGCAAAAACTAGCGGTGTTAGAGCCCAGGGTCAGCAGGAGGAGGAGAGGAGCAGAGTGTAGGCCGAAGCCTGCACTGGTGGCAGCTTTTGTTCGGTTGTGCCAGCGTGGCTTGTGCTGGACACGTTCCCGACTACACAGCAGGGGAACAGCTGGCGGTGCTGAACCCCACTAACACATTGGCTGGTGTTTTTCTCTGTGCAGCTAGCACTTCCGGGCAAAAACTAGTGGTGTTAGAGCCCAGGGGCAGCAGGAGGAGGAGAGGAGCAGAGTGTAGGCCGAAGCCTAGTTGAACCAATTTCAAAGGTAACCTTTAACCCCCCCTCAGGTGTTACAAAGTACAAGAGCCACACCTTGTGCAGCATTAATGCTGCACAAGTCAAAGGTTGCTCTATTAATTTGTCTACTTGCACACGCTGAATGAAAGACGTACACAATTTAGCCCATTCTACAGTCAAACAGTAGTGGAGGCGTGACTTGTATTTTTAAGGAGACGCAGCACAGGTGTCCCAAATAACGCCTTGGTGCTTGGCGCAGCTTCCTGAGCGTTGTTATTTGCTGTACAGGAGTTTGCGCTCTTGTGTTATCCCTTGGCAATGCCCTTTTAGCGCTGCCCGTCTTATGACCTCATTTCATGTTGGCCGGTGCGGTTAACGATGGCCATAAATCCCAGACCCACAGTGCCTTTTCATAAAGTCACACTGCGGCGCTGGGATTTGTGGCCTTGAGCAGTAAATATTTTCGCCGCTCACACACACACACGTCCTTACACCTGCTTCAGACTGGGCGGCCTCTGCTGATCCCTTCTCGCTTGCCGCGATCATGAGGCCGCACAGTCTGAAGAAGGCGGAAGGAGATGAGTGACGACAGGTGAACATATGCACTGCTCGTGCCCATAAACCACACCCTCGCTGACAAAATAAATAAGACACCGAGGGGCGTTGTTTCTAGCAGGGCGGACGCACAGGCGCAGCCAGCTAACCAATGATGTCAAAAGACGGGAAGCGCTACCAAGGGGGGTGCTGCGTATCATTAGAAAGGAAAGTCACACCTCAGGGACAGTGGAATGGTCTCAATGAGACACATTTTGTACGTGTTGAGTTCCACGTGGGCAAGTAGAAAAAGTCAGCCACCTTGTACAAATGCAGCATTACTGCTGTACAAGGTGGCTGTTATACATAGAAACACCTGGGGGTGGGGGGCAGGCTCCCTTCAGTTTCAGTTCATGTGCCTGCGTGGCGTTTGCAGGTCACGTTGCCGGCTACACAGCAGGGGAACAGCTGGCGGTGCTGAACCCCACTAACACATTGACTGGTGTTCTTCTCTGTGCAGCTAGCATGTCCAGGCAAAAACTGGCGGTGTTTGAGCCCAGGGTCAGCAGGAGGAGGAGAGGAGCAGAGTGTAGGCCGAAGCCTGCACTGGTGGCAGCTTTTGGTCAGTTGTGCCAGCGTGGCTTGTGCTGGACACGATGCCGGCTACACAGCAGGGGAACAGCTGGCGGTGCTGAACCCCACTAACACATTGGCTGGTGTTCTTCTCTGTGCAGCTAGCATGTCCGGGCAAAAACTGGCGGTGTTTGAGCCCAGGGTCAGCAGGAGGAGGAGAGGAGCAGAGTGTAGGCCGAAGCCTGCACTGGTGGCAGCTTTTGGTCAGTTGTGCCAGCGTGGCTTGTGCTGGACACGATGCCGGCTACACAGCAGGGGAACAGCTGGCGGTGCTGAACCCCACTAACACATTGGCTGGTGTTTTTCTCTGTGCAGCTAGCAGTTCCGGGCAAAAACTGGCGTTGTTAGAGCCCAGGGTCAGGAGGAGGAGGAGAGGAGCAGAGTGTAGGCCGAAGCCTGCACTGGTGGCAGCTTTTGGTCAGTTGTGCCAGCGTGGCTTGTGCTGGACACGATGTCGGCTACACAGCAGGGGAACAGCTGGTGGTGCTGAACCCCACTAACACATTGGCTGGTGTTTTTCTCTGTGCAGCTAGCACTTCCAGGCTACAACTGGCGGTGTTATAGCCCAGGGGCAGCAGGAGGAGGAGAGGAGCAGAGTGTTGGCCGAAGCCTAGTAGAACCAATTTCAAAGGTAACCTTTAACCCCCCCTCAGGTGTTGCAAGGTATGAGAGCCACACCTTGTGCAGCATTAATGCTGCACAAGTAAAAGGTTGCTCTATTAATTTTGCTCCTTGCACACGCTGAATAAAACACGTACACTATTTAGCCCATTATACTGTCAAACAGTAGTGGAGGCGTGACTTGTCTTTTTAAGGAGACGCAGCACAGGTGTCAAAATTTACACCTAGGTGCTGGGCGCAGATTCCTGAGCGTTGTTATTTGCTGTACAGGAGTCTGCGCTCTTGTTATCCCTTGGCCATGCGCTGTGAGCGCTGCCTGTCTTCTGACCTCATTTCATGTTGGACGGTGCGGTTAGCGATGGCCATGAAACCCAGACCCGCAGTGTCTTTTCTTTAAGTCACACTACGGGGCTGGGATTCGTGACCTTGCGCAGTAAATTTTTTCGCCTGTCACTCATGTCCTTACACCTGCATCAGACTGGGCGGCCTCAGCTGATCCCTTCTCGCATGCCGCGGTCATGAGGCCGCACAGTCTGAAGAAGGCGGAAGGAGATGAGTAAAGACAGGCGAAGATATGCACTGCTCGTGCCCATCAATCACACCCTCGCAGTCAAAATAAGTAAGACAACGAGGAGCGTTGTTTCAGGCAGGGCGGACGCACAGGCGCAGCCAGCCAACCAATGATGTCAGAAGACGGGCAGCGCTACCAAGAGGGGTGCTGCGTGTCATTAAAAAGGAAAGTCACACCTCAGTGACATTGTAATGGTCTGTAATGAGACACATTTTGTACGTGTTACATTCAACGTGGGCAAGGAGAAAAAGTCAGCCACCTTGTACAAATGCAGCAGTACTGCTGTACAAGGTGGCTGTTATACATAGAAACACCTTGGGGAGGGTGGCAGGGTCCCTTTAATTTCAGTTCATGTGCCTGCGTGGCGTTTGCAGGTCACGTTGCCGGCTACACAGCAGGGGAACAGCTGGCGTTGCTGAACCCCACTGACACATTGGCGGGTGTTTTTCTCTGTGCAGCTAGCACTTCCGGGCAAAAACTGGCGGTTTTAGAGCCCAGGGTCAGCAGGAGGAGGAGAGGAGCAGAGTGTAGGCCGAAGCCTGCACTGGTGGCAGCTTTTGGTCTGTTGTGCCAGTGTGGCTTGTGCTGGACACGTTGCCGACTACACAGCAGGGGAACAGCTGGAGGTGCTGAACCCCACTGACACATTGGCAGGTGTTTTTCTCTGTGCAGCTAGCAGTTCCGGGCAAAAACAGGCGGAGTTAGAGCCCAGGGTCAGCAGGAGGAGGAGAGGAGCAGAGTGTAGGCCGAAGCCTAGTTGAACCAATTTCAAAGGTTACCTTTAAACCCCCCCTCAGGTGTTACAAAGTACAAGAGCCACACCTTGTGCAGCATTAATGCTGCACAAGTAAAAGGTTGCTCTATGAATTTTTCAACTTGCACACGCAGAATGAAACACGTAAACAATTCCGCCCATTCTACAGTCAAACTGTAGTGGAGGCGTGACTTGTCTTTTTAAGGAGACGCAGCACAGGTGTCCCAAATAACGCCTTGGTGCTTGGCGCAGCTTCCTGAGCGTTGTTATTTGCTGTACAGGAGTCTGCGCTCTTGCGTTATCCCTTGACAATGCCCTGTAAGCGCTGCCTGTCTTATGACCTCATTTCATGTAGGCCGGTGCGGTTAGCGATGGCCATGAATCCCAGACACACAGTGTGTTTTCAAAAAATCACACTGCGGGGATGGGATTCATGGCCTTGTGCAGTAAATATGCTCGCCGCTCACACATGTCCTTACACCTGCTTCAGACTGGGCGGCCTCAGCTGATCCCTTATCGCATGCCTTGGCCATGAGGCCGCCCAGTCTGAAGAAGGCGGAAGGAGATTAGTGAAGACAGGCGAACATATGCACTGCACATGCCCATCAATCACACCCTCGCGTCAAAATAAGTAAGACACCGAGGGGCGTTGTGTCGAGCAGGGCGGACGCACAGGCGCAGCCAGTCAACCAATGATGTCAGAAGATGGGAAGCGCTACCAAGGGGGGTGCTGCGTATCATTAGAAAGCAAAGTCACACCTCAGGGACAGTGGAATGGTCTCAATGAGACACATTTTGTATGTGTTGAGTACCACGTGGGCAAGAAGAAAAAGTCAGCCACCTTGTACAAATGCAGCATTACTGCTGTACAAGGTGGCTGTTATACATAGAAACACCTGGGGGTGGGGGGCAGGCTCCCTTCAATTTCAGTTCATGTGCCTGCGTGGCGTTTGCAGGTCACGTTGCCGGCTACACAGCAGGGGAACAGCTGGCGGTGCTGAACCCCACTGACACAATGGCGGGTGTTTTTCTCTGTGCAGCCAGCACTTCCGGGCAAAAACTAGCGGTGTTAGAGCCCAGGGTCAGGAGGAGGAGGAGAGGAGCAGAGCTTTTGTTCGGTTGTGCCAGTGTGGCTTGTGCTGGACACGGTGCTGACTACACAGCAGGGGAACAGCTGGCGGTGCTGAACCCCACTAACACATTGGCTGGTGTTTTTCTCTGTGCAGCTAGCACTTCCAGGCTACAACTGGCGGTGTTATAGCCCAGGGGCAGCAGGAGGAGGAAAGGAGCAGAGTGTAGGCCGAAGCCTAGTAGAACCAATTTCAAAGGTAACCTTTAACCCCCCCTCAGGTGTTGCAAGGTATAAGAGCCACACCTTGTGCAGCATTAATGCTGCACAAGTAAAAGGTTGCTCTATTAATTTTGCTCCTTGCACACGCTGAATAAAACACGTACACTATTTAGCCCATTATACTGTCAAACAGTAGTGGAGTCGTGACCTGTCTTTTTAAGGAGACGCAGCACAGGTGTCAAAATTTACACCTAGGTGCTGGGCGCAGATTCCTGAGCATTGTTATTTGCTGTACAGGAGTCTGCGCTATTGTGATCCCTTGGCCATGCGCTGTGAGCGCTGCCTGTCTTCTGACCTCATTTCATGTTGGACGGTGCGGTTAGCGATGGCCATGAAACCCAGACCCGCAGTGTCTTTTCTTTAAGTCACACTACGGGGCTGGGATTCGTGACCTTGCGCAGTAAATTTTTTCGCCTGTCACTCATGTCCTTACACCTGCATCAGACTGGGCGGCCTCAGCTGATCCCTTCTCGCATGCCGCGGCCATGAGGCCGCACAGTCGGAAGAAGGCGGAAGGAGATGAGTAAAGACAGGCGAAGATATGCACTGCTCGTGCCCATCAATCACACCCTCGCAGTCAAAATAAGTAAGACAACGAGGAGCGTTGTTTCAGGCAGGGCGGACGCACAGGCGCAGCCAGCCAACCAATGATGTCAGAAGACGGGCAACGCTACCAAGGGGGGTGCTGCGTGTCATTAAAAAGGAAAGTCACACCTCATGGACATTGTAATGGTCTGTAATGAGACACATTTTGTACGTGTTACATTCAACGTGGGCAAGGAGAAAAAGTCAGCCACCTTGTACAAATGCAGCAGTACTGCTGTACAAGGTGGCTGTTATACATAGAAACACCTTGGGGTGGGTGGCAGGGTCCCTTTAATTTCAGTTCATGTGCCTGCGTGGCGTTTGCAGGTCACGTTGCCGGCTACACAGCAGGGGAACAGCTGGCGTTGCTGAACCCCACTGACACAATGGCGGGTGTTTTTCTCTGTTCAGCTAGCACTTCTGGGCAAAAACTGGCAGTGTTGGAGCCCTGGGTCAGCAGGAGGAGGAGAGGAGCAGAGTGTAGGCCGAAGCCTGCACTGGTGGCAGCTTTTGGTCTGTTGTGCCAGCGTGGCTTGTGCTGGACACGTTGCCGACTACACAGCAGGGGAACAGCTGGCGGTGCTGAACCCCACTAACACATTGGCTGGTGTTTTTCTCTGTGCAGCTAGCACTTCCGGGCAAAAACTAGCGGTGTTAGAGCCCAGGGGCAGCAGGAGGAGGAGAGGAGCAGAGTGTAGGCCGAAGCCTAGTTGAACCAATTTCAAAGGTAACCTTTAACCCCCCTCAGGTGTTACAAAGTACAAGAGCCACACCTTGTGCAGAATTAATGCTGCACAAGTCAAAGGTTGCTCTATTAATTTGTCTACTTGCACACGCTGAATGAAACACGTACACAATTTAGCCCATTATACAGTCAAACTGTAGTGGAGGCGTGATTTGTCTTTTTAAGGAGACGCAGCACAGGTGTCCCAAATAACACCTTGGTGCATGGGCGCAGCTTCCTGAGCGTTGTTATTTGCTGTACAGAAGTCTGCGCTATTGTGATCCCTTGGCCATGCTCTGTGAGCGCTGCCTGTCTTCTCACCTCATTTCATGTTGGCCGGTGCTGTTACACATGGGCATGAATCCCAGACCCGCAGTGTCTTTTCATAAAGTCACACTGCAGAGCTGGGATTTGTGGCCTTGCGCAGTAAATATGTTCGCCGCTCACACATGTCCTTACACCTGCTTCAGACTGGGCGGCCTCAGCTGATCCCTTATCGCCTACCACGGCCATGAGGCCGCACAGTCTGAAGAAGGCGGAAGGAGATGAGTGAAGACAGGCGAACATATGCACTGCACATGCCCATCAATCACACCCTCGCAGCCAAAATATATGAGACAACGAGGGGGGTTGTGTCGGGCAGGGCGGACGCACAGGCACAGGCAGCCAACCAATGATGTCAGGAGACGGGCAGCGCTACCAAGGGGGGTGCTGCGTGTCATTAAAAAGGAAAGTCACACCTCAGGGACATTGTAATGGTCTGTAATGAGACCCATTTTGTACGTGTTTAATTCAACGTGGGCAAGGAGAAAAAATCAGCCACCTTGTACAAATGCAGCAGTACTGCTGTACAAGGTGGCTGTTATACATAGAAACACCTTGGGGGGTGGGGGCAGGTTCCCTTTAATTTCAGTTCTGGTGCCTGCATGGCGTTTGCAGGACACGTTGCCAGCTACACAGCAGGGGAACAGCTGGCGGTGCTGAACCCCACTGACACATTGACTGGTGTTTTTCTCTGTGCAGCTAGCACGTCCGGGCAATAACTGGCGGTCTTAGAGCCCAGGGTCAGCAGGAGGAGGAGATGAGCAGAGTGTAGGCCGAAGCCTGCACTGGTGGCAGCTTTTGGTCTGTTGTGCCAGCGTGGCTTGTACTGGACACGATGCCGGCTACACAGCAGGGGAACAGCTGGTGGTGCTGAACCGCACTAACACATTGGCTGGTGTTTTTCTCTGTGCAGCTAGCAGTTCCGGGCAAAAACTGGCGTTGTTAGAGCCCAGGGTCAGGAGGAGGAGGAGAGGAGCAGAGTGTAGGCCGAAGCCTGCACTGGTGGCAGCTTTTGGTCAGTTGTGCCAGCGTGGCTTGTGCTAGACACGATGTCGGCTACACAGCAGGGGAACAGCTGGTGGTGCTGAACCCCACTAACACATTGGCTGGTGTTTTTCTCTGTGCAGCTAGCACTTCCAGGCTACAACTGGTGGTGTTATAGCCCAGGGGCAGCAGGAGGAAAGGAGCAGAGTGTTGGCCGAAGCCTAGTAGAACCAATTTCAAAGGTAACCTTTCACCCCCCCTCAGGTGTTGCAAGGTATAAGAGCCACACCTTGTGCAGCATTAATGCTGCACAAGTAAAAGGTTGCTCTATTAATTTTGCTTCTTGCACACGCTGAATAAAACACGTACACTATTTAGCCCATTATACTGTCAAACAGTAGTGGAGGCGTGACTTGTCTTTTTAAGGAGACGCAGCACAGGTGTCAAAATTTACACCTAGGTGCTGGGCGCAGATTCCTGAGCGTTGTTATTTGCTGTACAGGAGTCTGCGCTCTTGTTATCCCTTGGCCATGCGCTGTGAGCGCTGCCTGTCTTCTGACCTCATTTCATGTTGGACGGTGCGGTTAGTGATGGCCATGAAACCCAGACCCGCAGTGTCTTTTCTTTAAGTCACACTACGGGGCTGGGATTCGTGACCTTGCGCAGTAAAATTTTTTCGCCTGTCACTCATGTCCTTACACCTGCATCAGACTGGGCGGCCTCAGCTGATCCCTTCTCGCATGCCGCGGCCATGAGGCCGCACAGTCTGAAGAAGGCGGAAGGAGATGAGTAAAGACAGGCGAAGATATGCACTGCTCGTGCCCATCAATCACACCCTCGCAGTCAAAATAAGTAAGACAATGAGGAGCGTTGTTTCAGGCAGGGCGGACGCACAGGCGCAGCCAGCCAACCAATGATGTCAGAAGACGGGCAGCGCTACCAAGGGGGGTGCTGCGTGTCATTAAAAAGGAAAGTCACACCTCAGTGACATTGTAATGGTCTGTAATGAGACACATTTTGTACGTGTTACATTCAACGTGGGCAAGGAGAAAAAGTCAGCCACCTTGTACAAATGCAGCAGTACTGCTGTACAAGGTGGCTGTTATACATAGAAACACCTTGGGGAGGGTGGCAGGGTCCCTTTAATTTCAGTTCATGTGCCTGCGTGGCGTTTGCAGGTCACGTTGCCGGCTACACAGCAGGGGAACAGCTGGCGTTGCTGAACCCCACTGACACATTGGCGGGTGTTTTTCTCTGTGCAGCTAGCACTTCCGGGCAAAAACTGGCGGTGTTAGAGCCCAGGGTCAGCAGGAGGAGGAGAGGAGCAGAGTGTAGGCCGAAGTCTGCACTGGTGGCAGCTTTTGGTCTGTTGTGCCAGCGTGGCTTGTGCTGGACACGTTGCCGACTACACAGCAGGGGAACAGCTGGAGGTGCTGAACCCCACTGACACATTGGCAGGTGTTTTTCTCTGTGCAGCTAGCAGTTCCGGGCAAAAACTGGCGGTGTTAGAGCCCAGGGTCAGCAGGAGGAGGAAAGGAGCAGAGTGTAGGCCGAAGCCTAGTTGAACCAATTTCAAAGGTTACCTTTAAACCCCCCCTCTGGTGTTACAAAGTACAAGAGCCACACCTTGTGCAGCATTAATGCTGCACAAGTAAAAGGTTGCTCTATGAATTTTTCAACTTGCACACGCAGAATGAAACACGTAAACAATTCCGCCCATTCTACAGTCAAACTGTAGTGGAGGCGTGACTTGTCTTTTTAAGGAGACGCAGCACAGGTGTCCCAAATAACGCCTTGGTGCTTGGCGCAGCTTCCTGAGCGTTGTTATTTGCTGTACAGGAGTCTGCGCTCTTGCGTTATCCCTTGACAATGCCCTGTAAGCGCTGCCCGTCTTATGATCTCATTTCATGTAGGCCGGTGCGGTTAGCGATGGCCATGAATCCCAGACACACAGTGTGTTTTCAAAAAATCACACTGCGGGGATGGGATTCATGGCCTTGTGCAGTAAATATGCTCGCCGCTCACACATGTCCTTACACCTGCTTCAGACTGGGCGGCCTCAGCTGATCCCTTATCGCATGCCTTGGCCATGAGGCCGCCCAGTCTGAAGAAGGCGGAAGGAGATTAGTGAAGACAGGCGAACATATGCACTGCACATGCCCATCAATCACACCCTCGCTGTCAAAATAAGTAAGACACCGAGGGGCGTTGTGTCGAGCAGGGCGGACGCACAGGCGCAGCCAGTCAACCAATGATGTCAGAAGACGGGAAGCGCTACCAAGGTGGGTGCTGCGTATCATTAGAAAGCAAAGTCACACCTCAGGGACAGTGGAATGGTCTCAATGAGACACATTTTGTATGTGTTGAGTTCCACGTGGGCAAGGAAAAAAAGTCAGCCACCTTGTACAAATGCAGCATTACTGCTGTACAAGGTGGCTGTTATTCATAGAAACACCTGGGGGTGGGGGGCAGGCTCCCTTCAATTTCAGTTCATGTGCCTGCGTGGCGTTTGCAGGTCACGTTGCCGGCTACACAGCAGGGGAACAGCTGGCGGTGCTGAACCCCACTGACACAATGGCGGGTGTTTTTCTCTGTTCAGCTAGCACTTCTGGGCAAAAACTGGCAGTGTTGGAGCCCTGGGTCAGCAGGAGGAGGAGAGGAGCAGAGTGTAGGCCGAAGCCTGCACTGGTGGCAGCTTTTGGTCTGTTGTGCCAGCGTGGCTTGTACTGGACACGATGCCGGCTACACAGCAGGGGAACAGCTGGCGGTGCTGAACCCCACTAACACATTGGCTGGTGTTTTTCTCTGTGCAGCTAGCAGTTCCGGGCAAAAACTGGCGGTGTTAGAGCCCAGGGTCAGCAGGAGGAGGAGAGGAGCAGAGTGTAGGCAGAAGCCTGCACTGGTGGCAGCTTTTGGTCTGTTGTGCCAGCGTGGCTTGTGCTGGACACGATGCCGGCTACACAGCAGGGGAACAGCTGGCGGTGCTGAACCCCACTGACACAATGGTGGGTGTTTTTCTCTGTGCAGCCAGCACTTCCGGGCCCCAACTGGCATAGTTAGAGCCCAGGGTCTGCAGGAGGAGCAGAGTTTAGGCCGAAGCCTAATTGAACCAATTTCAAAGGTAACCTTTAACCCACCCTCAGGTGTTACAATGTTGAAGAGCCACACCTTGTGCAGCAGTAAAGCTCCACAAGTTAAAGGTTGCTCTTTAAGTTTTGCTCATTGCACACGCAGAATGAAAGACGTACACAATTTAGCCCATTGAACAGTAGAACTGTATTGGAGGCGTGACTTGTCTTTTTAAGGAGACGCAGCACAGGTGCACATACATAACGCCTTGGTGCTGGGTGCAGCCTCCTGAGCGTTGTTATTTGCTGTACAGGAGTCTGCGCTATTGTGATCCCTTGGCCATGCGCTGTGAGCGCTGCCTGTCTTCTCACCTCATTTCATGTTGGCCGGTGCGGTTAGCAATGGCCATGAATCCCAGACCCGCAGTGTGTTTTCAAAAATTCACACTGCGTGGCTGGGATTCGTGGCCTTGTGCAGTTAATATGTTTGCCGCTCACACATGTCCTTACACCTGCTTCAGACTGGGCGGCCTCAGCTGATCCCTTATCGCCTACCACGGCCATGAGGCCGCACAGTCTGAAGAAGGCGGAAGGAGATGAGTGAAGACAGGCGAACATATGCACTGCACATGCACATCAATGACACCCTCGCAGCGAAAATATATGAGACAACGAGGGGCGTTGTGTCGGGCAGGGCGGACGCACAGGCACAGGCAGCCAACCAATGATGTCAGAAGACGGGCAGCGCTACCAAGGGTGGTGCTGCGTACCATTAGAAAGGAAAGTCACACCTCAGGGACAGTGGAATGGTCTCAATGAGACACATTTTGTACGTGTTGAGTTCCACGTTGGCAAGGAGAAAAAGTCAGCCACCTTGTACAAATGCAGCATTACTGCTGTACAAGGTGGCTGTTATGTATAGAAACACCTTGGGGTGGGTGGCAGGGTCCCTTTAATTTCAGTTCATGTGCCTGCGTGGCGTTTGCAGGTCACGTTGCCGGCTACACAGCAGGGGAACAGCTGGCGGTGCTGAACCCCACTAACACATTGGCTGGTGTTTTTCTCTGTGCAGCTAGCAGTTCCGGGCAAAAACTGGCGGTGTTAGAGCCCAGGGTCAGCAGGAGGAGGAGAGGAGCAGAGTGTAGGCCGAAGCCTGCACTGGTGGCAGCTTTTGTTCTGTTGTGCCAGCGTGGCTTGTGCTGGACACGTTGCCGACTACACAGCAGGGGAACAGCTGGCGGTGCTGAACCCCACTGACACATCAGCTAGTGTTTTTTCTGTGTAGACAACACTTCCAGGTGGCAACTGACAGTGTTGAAACCCAGGGAATCAAAGAGGAGCAGAGTGTAGGCCGAAGCCTGCAGTGGAGCAAGTTGAAAGGGAACCTTTAACCTCCCCCCCAGGCATTTGTTGCTGAAAGAGCCATCTTGTACAGCAGTAATACTGCACATGGAAAATGGTGGCTCCTAAAATTATGCTCCTTGCAAACGCTGAAGTATACACTCATATAATGTGTCCCCTCACACCATCAAACCGTCACGGAAGTGTGACTTTCCTTTGTAATGTGACACAGCACAGCCGTCATTCCAACCCCCTTGGTGCCGTGCGCCACCTCCTCAACGTTGTTTGGTTCTGTCACGGAGCCCGCGCTGTAATTTTATCCTTTGGCCATGCACAGTTAGCGGTGCCCATCTTCTGACATCATTTAGGTGTCAGGCTGGCAGTGCCTGTGCGTCAAAGCTGCCCAAGATACAACCTCGCAGTGTCATCTAATGTAATCCCACTGCGGGCCAGGGATCCATGGGCATGCGCAGTGCATATCATCGCCTCTCACTCACCTCCTTCCTGCTTCTTCAGACTGTGTGGCGTCACGGCCGTGGCATACTATTAGGGATCAGCTGACGCTGCCTAGTCTGAAGAAGCGTGAAGAAGGGGAGTGAGAGGCTAGTATATGCACTGCGCATGGCCATAGATACCAGGCCCACTGTGGGATCACATTAGACGACACTACGAGGTGGCATTTCGGGCAGCGTGGACGCACAGGCGCAGCCAGGACGACAACAAATGATGTCAGAGGACGGGCAGCGCAAACTGTGCATGGCCAAGGGATAACATAACAGCGCAGGGTCCATGACGGAATCAAACAATGCTAAGGAGGCAGCGCACGGTGTCAAGGGGGTAGCAATGACGGCTGTGCTGCGTCACATTACAAAGGAAAGTCCCACCTCCGGGACGGTTGGACGGTGTGAGGGGACACATTACATGAGTGTGTAGTTCAGCGTTTGCAAGGAGCATAATTTCAAGAGAGACCTTTTCCTTGTGCAGTATTAGTGCTGCACAAGGTGGCTCTTTCAGTAACAAACGCCTAGGGGGGGGGACAGGTCGCCTTACATTTTAGTTGTGCCAGCGTGGCGGTCGCATGACACGTTGCCGGATACACAGCTGGGGATCAGCTGACGTTACTGAACCCCAATAACAGAGGAGCGACTGTTGACTGTGCAGACAGCACTTCCAGGCACCAACTGGCGGTGTTAGAGCCCAGGGACAGCAGGAGGAGCAGATTGGAGGTATTGCCGCACACACAGCCGGGGATCAGCTAACGTTACTGAACCCCAATAACAGAGGAGCGACTGTTGACTGTGCAGACAGCACTTCCAGGCACCAACTGGCGGTGTTAGAGCCTAGGTACAGCAGGAGGAGCAGATTGGAGGTATTGCCGCACACACAGCTGGGGATCAGCTGACGTTACTGAACCCCAATAACAGAGGAGCGACTGTTGACTGTGCAGACAGCACTTCCAGGCACCAACTGGCGGTGTTAGAGCCCAGGGACAGCAGGAGGAGCAGATTGGAGGTATTGCCGCACACACAGCTGGGGATCAGCTGACGTTACTGAACCCCAATAATAGAGGAGCGACTGTTAACTGTGCAGACAGCACTTCCAGGCACCAACTGGTGGTGTTAGAGCCCAGGGACAGCAGGAGGAGCAGAGGAACAGAGTGTAGGCCGAAGCCTGATTGGAGCAAATTGAAAGGGAACCTTTAAACCCCTGTTGTGAATTCTGTGGCAGAGCTCACTCCTGTGGTCACAAGTGGTACTTCGGCTGATTCTCTCTGGGATCTTCCGTTTGTGGAGGAAAGTGGTACTGCAGCTTCTGAGTTTCCTCCCTCAGGTGATCTGGTGAGCTCGTTAGCTTCTTCTCTACTTAACTCCACCTGATGCTTTGATCTATACTTCCTGTCAATGTTTCAGTGTGGGACTTGTTTTTTCCCTGGATCATTCCTGTGGCCTGCTGCTCTGCAAAGCTAAGTTTTGCTTGTGTTATTTTGTTGCTATTTTTCTGTCCAGCTTGCTTTATTGGTTTTTCTCGCCTGCTGGAAGCTCTGAGACGCAGAGGGACCACCTCCGTACCGTTAGTCGGTGCGGAGGGTCTTTTTGTTCCCTCTGCGTGGTTTTTTATAGGTTTTTGTGCTGACCGCAAAGTTATCTTCCCTATCCTCGTTCTGTTCAGCTAGTCGGGCCTCACTTTGCTAAATCTGTTTCATCTCTATGTTTGTGTTTTCATCTTACTCACAGTCATTATATGTGGGGGGCTGCCTTTTCCTTTGGGGAATTTCTCTGAGGCAAGGTAGGCTTATTTTTCTATCTTCAGGATTAGCTAGTTTCTCAGGCTGTGACGAGGCACCTAGGTTCTGGTCAGGAGCGCTCCACGGCTGCCTTTAGTGTGGTTTGATAGGCTTAGGGATTGCGGTCTGCAGAGTTCCCACGTCTCAGAGCTCGTTCTATTATTTTGGGTTATTGTCAGTTCACTGTATGTGCTCTGACCTCCATGTCCATTGTGATTCTGAATTGCCTTTCATAACAAACCCCCCCCAAAAAAAGTTTGTAGCTGAAAGAGCCATCTTGTGCAGCACTAAGGATGCAAAAGGAAAAGGTTGCTCTTTTAATTATGCTCCTTGCAAACACAGAAGTAAACACTAAAAATGTGTCACCTTATACCGTAAAACCGTCCCAGAGGTGGGAATTTCCTTCGTAATGGGACGCAGCACAGCTGTCATTCCGATCCCCTTGGTGCCGTGCGCTGCCTCCTCAGCGTTGTTTTAAGCTGTCACGGAGCCTGCGCTGTTCTGTTATCCCTTGGCCATGCCCAATTAGCGCTGCCTGTCTTCTGACATAATTTGGTGTCAGGCTGTCAGTGCCTGTGCGTCTATGCTGCTCCAGATCTCACCTCGCAGTGTCGTCTAATGTAATCCCACTGCGGGCCTTGGATCCATGGGCATGCACAGTGCATATCCTCGACTCTCACTCCCCTCCTTCCCTCTTCTTCAGACTGTGTGGCGTCACGGTCGTGGCATGCTATTAGGGATCAGCTGACGGCGCACAGTCTAAAGAAGGCGGAGGGAGATGGGCGAGAGCCCGAGGTGAAGATATGCACTGCGCATGCCCATGGATCCCAGGCTCGCAGTGTGATTCAATCAGAAGACACTGCGAGGCGGGTTCTCGGGCAGCGCAGGCGCACAGGCGCAGCCATCCTGACACCAAATTATGTCAGAAGACAGGCAGCGCAAACTGGCCATGGCCAAGGGATAACAGAACAGCGCAGGCTCCGTGACAGCTTAAAACAACGCTGAGGAGGCAGCGCATGGCACCAAGGGGGTAGGAATGACGGCTGTGCTGCGTCACATTATGAAGGAAAGTCCCAGCTCCGGGACGGTATAACGGTATCAGTGAACACATTTTATAAGTGTTAAGTTCTGCGTGTGCAAGGAGCTAAACTAAAAGAGCTACCTTTTCCTTGTGCAACATTACTGCTGCACAAGATGGCTCTTTCAGTAACAAACGTCGAGGGGGGGGGACAGGTTCCCTTACATTTAGGTTGTTGTGCCAGCGTGGCGGTCGCAGGACACATTGCCGGCTACACAGCTGGGGATCAGCTGACGTTACTGAAACCCAATAACACTGGGTCGTATGTTTTTACTGTGCAGCCTGCACTTCTGAGCCGCAACTGGCGGTGTTGGAGCCCAGGAATAGCAGTTCAGGTGGTAGAAAGATGAACACAGCAGGAGACCTGGATGACACCCAATTACTTAATCAGGCAGAGGAGTGGCAAATTCCTGCGAGATCCAGGCCTGGTTCATTTTCAGGAAAGTAAGCCAGTCAACGTTATCGGAGGATAGTCGCATGCAACGGTCTGTTAGTACACCACCTGCGGCAGGAAAGACACGTTCCGATAAGACACTAGCCGCAGGGCAAGCCAGCACCTCCAATGCATACTGGCTTAGCTCTGGCCATGTATCCAGCTTAGAGACCCAAAACTTGAACGGGGAAGAGCCGTCTGGGAGTACACTAAGAGGGCAAGCCATGTAGTCTGTCACCATCTGACAGAACCGTTGCCTCCTGCTGACTGGAGCCGCCGGTGATGGTGTAGACATTTGGGGCGGCACACAAAAGTTTTCCACAGTTGTGCCATACTGGGCTTGCCTTGGGCAAAGGCACTGCTTCTGCTCCCTCTTTGTGCAGAGCCTCCTACTCCACTGCCTCGACGCACTGAGCTGCTTTGTAAAGCACTAGCAGCGCTCCTCTCAGTTGGACTGGAGAAGATGATGGAATTCACCAGTGTGTCGTGGTACTCCCGCATTTTACGCTCCCGTGTCAACGCCGGGATGAGGTTTTGGACATTGTCACGGTAGCGAAGATCGAGGAGGGCATACACCCAATAATCAGGCACGTTGAGAATGTGGTCGATGCGGCGGTCGTCTCTCAGGCACTGCAACATGAAATCAACCATGTGCTGCAGACTGCCAACTGGCCCAGAAACGCTGTCCCCTGCTTGAGACATGATCTCTGCCCGCTCTTCATCACCCCACCCTCGCTGTACACACTGACCACTGGACAATGGTGTAACTCCCTCCTCTGGACGTAGCTCTTCCTCGTCCATTGACTCCTCCTCATCCTCCTCACAAAGGGTCCCCTGCCGACCCCTTTGTGAGGAACCACGTGGCGCTGACTGTCCAGAAGCTGATGGAAAAGGTGACTCCTCATCCTCCACCTTTTCCACATCATCCCTTATCCCTTGCAGGGTTTCTTGAAGCAAGCAGACAAGGGGGACAGTCATGCTGACTAGTGCATCATCTGCACTTGCCATCCGCGTGGAATAATCGAAAGGACGCAAAACCTGGCAGACGTCCTTCATAGTGGCCCACTCTGTGGTTGTGAAGTCTGAGCGGCGCTGACTGCGACTTTTTTGCACCTGATGCAGCTGGTACTCCATTACTGCTTGCTGCTGCTCACACAACCGCTCCAACATATGTAACGTGGAATTCAACCTGGTAGGTAGGTCACATATGATGCGATGTTCAGGAAGGCGAAATCGACGCTGCAGAGCAGCAATGCGGGATCTTGCCAAGCTGGAACGCCGCAAGTGAGCACACTCTAGGCGGGCCTTGTGCAGAAGTGCATCAAGATCCGGATAGTCCCTCAGAAAACTCTGCACAACCAAATTGAGCACATGTGCCAGACATGGGATGTGAGTGAGGTTGCCAAGGCCTAAAGCTGCCACCAGATTTCGGCCATTGTCACACACTATCATGCCTGGCTGGAGATTCGCTGGCACAAACCACACATCGCTCTCCTGCTTTAGGGCATTCCAGAGCTCCTGCGCTGTGTGGCTTCGATTCCCCAAAGAAACTAATTTCAAGACGGCCTGCTGACGTTTGGCCACGGCTGTGCTCATGTCAGTCGTAACAGGTAAACGTTCACGGGTCCATGTGGAGGTGGACTGTGACGGATCCTGCAGCGATGAATCTGAGGAACTGGTGTAAGAGGAGGAGTCAATGCGTACAGACTGGATTCCTGCAATCCTTGGAGTGGGCAGGACACGTCCTGCGCCACTCGCACGGTCTGTACCCGGCTCAACAACATTAACCCAATGGGCAGTGACGGAAAGGTATCGCCCCTGTCCATGTTGACTGGTCCACGCATCGGTGGTGAGGTGGACCTTGCTACTGACGGCGTTCAGTAGCGCGTGTTTTATTTGTCCCTCCACATGCTTGTGCAGGGCAGGGACAGCTTGCCTGCTGAAGTAAAAGCGGCTGGGCACCTTGTACTGTGGGACTGCCAATGCCATCAAGTCATGGAAGCTGTCAGTCTCCACCAGCCTGAATGAGAGCATTTACAGCGACAGAAGTTTGGCAATGCCTGCATTCAGAGCCTGTGCTCGGGGGTGGTTTGCCGAGAATGCCCACCTTTTCTCCCATGCCTATACTACCGATGGATGTAGACTAGGCTGGGAGTGTGAGGATGACTGGGAACGTGGTACTGTGGGTGGAATTACACTAGGTCTCTGGACAACAGTGCCAGAGGTTCTTCCATGGCGATCCAAGGAGGAAGCCGAACCAGCTGTGCGTGAGCTGGAGGAAGAAGCAACACGAGCTGAAGAGGTGGTAGCTGCCGCTGTTGGTTGGCCTAGGTCTTCAGTGTGTTTTTGTAACTCCACCGCGTGCCTGGTCCGCACATGTTTCCACATATTTGTGGTATTGAGGTTGCTGACACTTTTACCTCTTTTTACTTTCTGATGACACAGCTTGCATTTGACAAAACAAATGTCATCTGCAACTGTGTCAAAAAAGGACCAGGCACTGCAAGTCTTGGGATCGCCCTTTTTGGCTTTTGAAAGAGACAGGCTCCTAACTGGTGCCAAAGTGGAGGCTACAGGCTCCGCAGTCTTCCCCCTCCCTCTCCCTCTTTGGCCCGTTAGGGGAATCTCTTCCTCTGAGCTGCTCCCACCATCTTCCTGTTCCTCACGCCACGATGGGTCAAGGACCTCATCATCTCCACTACCCTCTTACCCTCTGCCACCAACTGCTCCTCCTGGATAGTCTTAGCAGCACAGTACGCACCAGAAAGCGGCACCTGAGTTTCATCATCAGATGTGTACTGCGCTGTGGTCACCGCAGGCACTGACCCACCCGCCTCTTCAGAGTCAGAGAGACAAAGCTGTTGGGCATCACTGCACACTGCCTCTTCTTCCATTTCTCCAATACTGCTTGGCTGGCCCTCTGTTTCCAAGCCAAGAGATTCAGAGAACAGAAGTAGAGACGGCTCCTGTCCTGGGCTCTCTGACTGCCTGGCCAATTTGGCAGGTGGTGAAGAGACAGATGGCTGCTCTCCAGTGGTCTGTGCCTGAGAGGATGTGGCACTAATTGAAGTCGATGCGTTTGCTGCCATCCATCCGACAACGGCTTCAATTTGATCTTCACGCAGCAGCGGTGCACGGCGCTCTCCGACAAAGCTGCCCATGAAGGACTGTTCCCTGCTGAAACTGGGTGATGATGAGTCACCGGTGCCCGCAGCAGGCACAGAATCACCACGTCCTCTCCCTGCTCCTCTCCCTGCTCCACGCCCACGCCCACGACCCTTACTCCCTGCCCTCTTCATCTTGGTTGACAGATAAAGATAAGCAGAAAAGTACTAAGGCCTTAGTGTGCTTATTCCTGAAATGCTCCTCCTAACAGGTGTAAGAAACACTAATGTTGTAAAGTGTGGACTAGACTTTATTATTGATAAAATGTGGCCTACACAAGTGTTAAGTGGTGTTTGGTGAACTTTACTTTTTTTTTTGTGCAGATCGGGCTACAGAGCGAGTTTAACTCACACGGAGACCGTGCAGACAGCCGTAAACGGCGCTGCAAGGCCCAAAAACCCTCCTCTAGGTTATCCTATCTAGTGTTTTTCCACTATTTTGCTGGAGACGGGTGGAAAGACACTAATAGGAAATTGTTTACAAAATTTTCAACAGGCTGCACTAGTTGAAAAAAAAGGACAAGTTATTTAACGGTATGAGGCAGTGACAAACCCTGAGCTGAATACAACGGGCTGTGGCTGCACACAGACTACAGGGCGAGCTGCGCTCACACGGAGACCGTGCAGACAGCCATAAACGGCGCTGCAAGGCCCAAAAACCCTCCTCTAGGTTATCCTATCTAGTGTTTTTCCACTATTTAGCTGGAGACGGGTGGAAAGACACTAATAGGAATTTTTAAAATAATTTTTAAACAGGCTGCACTAGTTGAAAAAAAGGACAAGTTATTTAACGGTATGAGGCAGTGACAAACCCTGAGCTCAATACAACGGGCTGTGGCTGCACACAGACTACAGGGCGAGCTGCGCTCACACGGAGACCGTGCAGACAGCCGTAAATGGCGCTGCAAGGCCCAAAAACCCTCCTCTAGGTTATCCTATCTAGTGTTTTTCCACTATTTTGCTGGAGACGGGTGGAAAGACACTAATAGGAAATTTTTAAAAAATATTTCAACAGGCTGCACTATTTGAAAAAAGGACAAGTTATTTTACAGTATGAGGCAGTGACAAACCCTGAGCTGAATACAACCGGCTGTGGCTGCACACAGACTACAGGGCGAGCTGCGCTCACACGGAGACCGTGCAGACAGCCGTAAACGGCGCTGCAAGGCCCAAAAATCCCCCTCTAGGTTATCCTATCTAGTATTTTTCCACTATTTGGCTGGAGACGGGTGGAAAGACACTAATAGGAAATTTTAGAAAAAATGTGCAGCAGGCTGCACTATGAGCAAAAAAGGACAATGGAAAGAACTGTGTGAGGCAGTGTGAACCCCCCCTGAGCTGAATACAACCTGGTATATGGCTGCACACAGACTACAGAGTAAGCTGCACACACACACACACAGAGAGACCTTGCAGAACGCTGTTAAAACAGCGCTGCAAGGCAAGAGCAAGGTGAACTGAACAGTGAACACAGCGTTTGCTAAATTAGCCTTGGAAAAGCAAAATAAAGCAATTAGCTATCTCAACTGGCCCTCAGTTAGAACACAGCGTCCTGTCCCTAACTGAAATCACAGCAGAGTGAGCGCAAAATGGCGGCAGCGTTTTTTATAGTGCAGAGTGACATCATTTCAGCAGCCAGTCACAGCCTTGCCAGTACTTACATGCCCACCATGCTAAACAGGATGTTCCCACACTTCCATTCATTCCTCATTGGCTGCTGCGTTCAGTTTGAATTCTGGGAACTTCCGATTCCGGTATCCGATACGCGGGAAGTATCGGAATTCGGTATCGGAATTCCGATACCGCAAGTATCGGCCGATACCCGATACTTGCGGTATCGGAATGCTCAACACTACACAGGAGTAACAGAACACATGTACAGGCCAGGGTACGAAGCCCCACTGGGTGACTAACACAAGAGATAAAGACAGGACCTGGCATCTCAGCAGCGAGACACTAACTGAAGAAGAAAGTTGCTCAGGCATTCCCCTAGGGGTGGGAATGCCTTAAGTACCTAAGGCCTCTTGGCAATTGGCTGGGGACATCTTAGGAAGGTGCACACTGACTCTATGAGAACCAAGAACTGCCAGCACCTCCCGCCTATGCACACAGCCAGGAAGCATGCAAAGAGCAGGCAGGAGACATGAGGTACACAGCATGGAGCCGGCAGAAGACAGAACTCACAGCATGGCCCAGGAAAGTGAGTAAGTTGGTGTGTAAGGCAGGTGGGGGATGGGAGGCCATGCAGTGATGCCGGCAGAGTTGTTACAGTACACCCCTTTTATGGCTCCTCTTCTTCAAGCCTGCCAGGATAACTTGCAGAAGAAGTATAGGGCCACACACAGTCCAGGCCATCACGACATCCTTCGGGTAGAATAAGGCAGGTATGTCACCAGGAATCTCAGATTGCCAAGTCTCTTTGTGCCTGATGGGGTTTGCTTCCACAATGACCTGGACCTCTTCCTCTAGGTAGAGGGAAAGCAGGGACTTGGAAGCTTCCGTCTTGACATCTCCATCAACCGACCACCTGGGAACTGAAAACACTCTCACTTGGTTCATCTTCTGCCCGTAATCTCAAGAAAACTGGGCCTCCTCTTCCAGATCAGGGGAAAGCAGAGACAAGAAAACTTCTGTTTTGGTATCTTTACCAGCCAGTCACACAAAAGCTCAGGGTACCCTCACAGGATCCATCTTCTGCCCATTACCCAGAAAAAAACATTCAAGAGGCAGAGATGTTCCTGGGAATTGATCACTGGTATCACCATTAGAGATATGTGGAGAGAAGGCCTCTACTTCCCTTTCTTCAGTGACATCAGCACACCATGACTCAATGACCAGCAGATCAGGTGAAGAAGGTGACGACAGTGCTGACTGACCTCGACGTATTGGAACTAGACACCACTCATGATTTGGTAGATCCAAACGTAGCTCCACACTGGGTCTACAGACCAGAATGGGCAGTAGAGCTCCCGGCTCTGAAAGATGGGCATACCAGACAGCATGTGTAAGAAGAACCTCTCCGTGTATTACACTCCGACTTGGAGCTGTAGTTGTTGTTTCAAAACTGGACTGCTCATTAGTAGGGCTAGGCAATCATCAACCAACACCCCTGCTGGGTTCTGGAGCAGAAGTACAGAGCTGACCCACTGACTCCATATGGCTGGCGACTTAATTACACCAAAGCTCCCACTAGGCGTAGCAACAGTCATAGACTTTGGTGGAGAGGTAGTACTCTCACCAAGGGCAGCCTCTCCTACTGGCTCAAGGTTATTGAGTAAAGGCTTCACAGGACAGGAACCATCTGGATGTCTCACACAACCGCAGCAAAACCGTATTTCCTTCTCAGGACTAGATTCGGGCTGCGGGTTTGCCAGCCCACTCTTATCAGACCTCTTGGATCTTGCTCGGGTGGCATCTTTGGCAGGTTGTGTAACAGGTGAGTCTTGGATGGTCATGGAATGATGTGAAGATTTACCCACAGGTTTCTCTCATCTGGTCCGTCTCTGGAAGCTTGAGGGGGAAGACTTTTCAGGAGCTACGGTACTTGGCTTATCAAAGACCTTACAGAAGGCCACCAGGAAGGTCTCTGGGTCCGAGATGATGGGATCCTCTGCTTCCCAGAGGGGATTGAGCCATTCCAAAGCATCTCCTGCTAGGTAGGAAATTATGAATCCCACCTTGAACAGATCAGATCAGAGGGGAAATCGGAAGCATACAATTCGAAGTTCTGCATGCACTGCTCCAGGAACACATGGCACTGCTTCGGATCCCCATAGTACATTGGTGGATCCGCAGGAGCTTGTTTTCATAGGCCAGAAGTGAATTAAAGATAGCATCAGAGACTACGATTGGTGCATCTTGCTTTGAGAGCGAAAGGACATGGGACTCTGCGGGGACCATAGTCTGAGCAAACTGTCACGCTCACGCCCAGATTGGATGGCAGAAGCGAGGGATTGTGGCCCCACTGTGCCACAAACCAGACTACCCTGAAAGGGGCATGATAAGCAGCTACCTTGGTGTCCTACCGGAGTCTTGGATATCCTGCCGATGTCCCTGTTGTCCTGTCAGTGTCACTGATGTCCTGCCATTGTCCCTGATGTCCTGCCGTTGTCCCTGATGTCCTGCCGATCTCCTTGATGTCCTACTGGTGTCCCTGATGTCCTGTGCCTGGAGCCATGTCTGTTGTCCAGAGTCCAGATGCCCTGCCTTCCGTGTTCCTGGTGGTTCAGCTTGTGTCTCAGAGTCGGTTCCCACTCGTGATCCTGGATTGGCTCCTCCTCCGTGTTTCTGGGGAGTCTCCAGTCTAGTCATGTGCCTGGATGGACTCCTCCTCCAGGTTTTCTGAGGAGTCTCCAGTTTGACGGCTCTGCCAGTGTGTCCTGGATTTGACCAGCCGATGTCTTGAGCTTCCATGTTGGTGTTCCTGGATCCGTGCTGTCCGTGTTTTGCCTGTGTTCCGATGTCTTGCTTGTGCCCTGGGGTTCATCCTCTGAGGATGTCTGTCCGAGGTCTGTGTCTGATGTTCTCTTGCTGTGCCAGCACTATGCCTGAGGCCTGAGAGAGAGGTTCTCCTGATATTCCCATGCCAGATGACCCTGGATTGCGTCAACTCGTAATGACCTCTTGCCATTGTGTAACGTCTGCTATCATGTGATGTTTGCCCTTCTTTGATGTGCGGAATCGGGAGCCTAACATTATGTCTTGTGTTCTGTGTTATGACTTTGTCTAAGTAAACGTTGTTTCTTCATACCTAAAGTTGTGCGGTGTCATCTAGCCCTGCATCTCACCACCTTGTCCTCATGCTCAGCTGCCACAGACCCCTTCCCTAGTACAGGTAGGCCCAGGTCCCTCTCTGTGGTCTAGTGGGTCCACATTTTCCGTCTGGGGCCGGAACAGTAAGCTCTTATGTTCAGCAGGTTTCTGCCTATCTTCTGTAGAGTGCAAGCTCTTATGGTCATCAAGGTCCTCTTTCTACTGTAGAGTGTAAGCTCTTATGATCAGTGGGGTCCTTTCCGTCTCACCTGTAGAGTGTAAGTCCTCAATAACAGCAGGGTTCTATCTTTCTTGCTTCTTTAGAGAGTAAGCTCTTATGGTCAGCTGGGTTACTCTTTCTCCTGTGGAGTGTAAACTCTTATAGTCAGTGAGGTCCTCCCTCTCCTGTAGAATGTAAGCTCCTATGATCAGTGGGGTCCCCATTCTCTCTCCTGCTGTAGGTGTAAACGTTTAAGATCATTAGGGTTTTGTATTTCTCTCTACTGTAGAATGTAAGCTCTTTTGGTCTGTGGTGTGGCAGCCAGGTTTCGCTTGTTTTCTCTCTCTCTATCTGGTCTCCCAGAGAGGTCTCTCTCCTTTCTTTCACTTTCTAAGCAATTACAAGTTTCCTTGTAATGAGATTTGTGCAAATTTATTCACTGTGAATATAATTGTGGTGGGAAATTTGACAAAGTTGGCCAGGAAATCCAAATGTCAAAAGATCCAGTCATCTCCACTTAATTGACCACATTTCACATTACAGTGAAATGATCCTTGACATTTGCTAAATTCATTAAAAAAATTTGGCTCAGTGTCATAGCAACGTACAACGTACTCCCCTACAGCCTTGTCACCATCTTTACACATATGTATAGTTACAGCTAATTAAAGCAGATCTTTTTTCAGAATATGCTGCCCTGTATAACGTAGTTTCAGATTAATTTATTACTTCAGAATAAGCTGTCATGTAAATATATATATATTCATATTTACATTCCATTTTTACATTCTATACATACACCTCATGATTGCACTGTTCTGATGCAACAAAATATGGCAGGGTTTGACAATTTCTCAGATGCGCCCATTTTTTATGCAGATTTTGAGTTTTTGTAGATGGATCTAGATACTAAAATGCTAGTTGATTCTACTTTGGTTATGCTGTGGTTATAGAACATCTATATATATAAGAGGCATCGTGATTACTCGCTAATCCCGCCCCCTGCACAGTAGCTCTGCCTCCCACCACATCACCAAACACAATCCCGCCCCCAACCTCATTACCACACACAATCCAGCCCCCCACCACATCACCACACACAATCTCGCCCCCAACCCATCACCACACACAATCACACCCCCTAACCCATCACCACACACAATCCCGCCCCCCAACCCATCACCACACACAATCTCGCCCCCAACCCATCACCACACACAATCTCGCCCCCCAACCCATGACCACACACAATCTCGCCCCCCAACCCATCACCACACACAATCTCACCACCCAACCCATCACCACACACAATCACGCCCTCAACTCATCACCACACACAATCACGCCCCCAACCCTTCACCACACACAATCCCACCCCCCAACACATCACCACACACAATCCCGCCCCCCACCCCATCACCACCCACAATACCGCCCCCCCACCCCATCACCACCCACAATACCGCCCCCCACCCCATCACCACCCACAAAAGCATTACCACCCACAATCCCACCCCCCACCCCATCACCACACACAATCCCGCCCCCCACCACCCACAATCCCACCCCCCAACCCATCACCACACACAATCACGCCCCCAACCCATCACCACACAAAATCCCACCCCCCACCCCATCACCACCCACAATACCGCCCCCCCACTCCATCACCACCCACAATACCGCCCCCCACCCCATCACCACCCACAATACCGCCCCCCCACTCCATCACCACACACAATCCCGCCCCCACCACACACAATCTCGCCCCCCAACCCATCACCACACACAATCACGCCCCCAACCCATCACCACACACAATCTCGACCCCCAACCCATCACCACACACAATCACACCCCCAACTAATCACCACACACATCACGCCCCCCAACCCATCACCACACACAATCACACCCCCCAACACATCACCACACACAATCCCGCCCCCCAACCCATCACCACAAACAATCACCCCCCAACCCATCACCACACACAATCCCGCCCCCCATCCCATCACCAGCCACAATCCCACCCCCCACCCCATCACCACCCACAATACCACCCCCCACCCCATCACCACCCACAATCCTGCCCCCCACCCCATCACCACCCACAATCCCACACCCCCACCCCATCACCACCCACAATCCCACCCCCCCACCCCATCACCACCCATAAAATCCCACCCCCCCACCCCATCACCACCCATAATCCCACCCTTTTACCCCATCACCACCCATAATCCCCCCACCCCTTCACCACCCATAATTCCGCCCCCCCACCACATCACCACACATAATCCCGCCCTCCACATCACCACCAATAATCCCGCCCCCCCACCACTTCACCACACAGAATCCCGCCCCCCCACCACATCACCACACATAATCCCGCCCTCCACATCACCACCAATAATCCCGCCTCCCCACCAATTCACCACACACAATCACGCCCCCCAACCCATCACCACACACAATCCCGTCCCCCATCCCATCACCACCCACAATACCACCCCCCACCCCATCACCACCCACAATCCCACCCCCCACCCCATCACCACCCATAAACCCTCCCCCCCACCCCTTCACCACCCATAATCCCGCCCCCACCACATTACCACACATAATCTCGCCCCCACCACATTACCACACATAATCCCAGCCCCCCACGCCCCCACCACATCACCATCCCTAATCCCGCCCCCACCACATCACCACACATTATCCAGCCCCCGACCACTTTACCACACATAATTCCACACCACACCACATTACCACACATAATCCTGCCCCCCACCACATTACCACACATAATCCCACCCTTCACATAATCCCGCCCCCCACATTACCACATGAGGCTCCGTCCCCACACATTACCACATGAGGCTCTGTCCCCCACATTACCACATGAGGCTCCGTCCTCACACATTACCACACGAGGTTGTGTCCCCACACATTACCACACGAGGCTTCGTCCTCACACATTACCACATGAGGCTGCGTCCCCACACATTACCACACGAGGCTGCATCCCCACACATTACCACACGAGGCTCTTGTCCCCACACATTACCATACGAGGCTCCGCCCCCACACATTACCACACGAGGCTTCGTCCTCACACATTACCACACGAGGCTGCGTCCCCACACATTACCACACGAGGCTCTGTCCCCACACATTACCATATGAGGCTCCACCCCCACACATTACCACACGAGGCTCCGTCCCCACACATTACCACATGAGGCTCCGCCCCCCACATTACCACAAGCAGCACTTCCTTTCTATGTAATTGAACCACTTTATCCAAGGTAAACGTACATTTAATTGCATACGCATTCTCCCAAACAAAATGAGCCAAGAAAAGTCGCCAGGTCCATCTCACAGGCCACAGGAAAATCCGGACAACGATGCAGTAGCTGATCAACAACAACAATATCGACAAAATCGTAGGATTGGTTATCAACAACGAACTCCTGAGCAGCTTGATAAGGACAGAGAGAGATATCACAAGGTTTATATTAGATAGCAATGAGCGTGCCGAGCGTTAGCTGGCTGGAAACAGCTAGTGAGTTAATAAAAGCCGAAACCACTCCCTCGGCACAGGAGGCAGAAATGAAGGCACTCACTGAGGCATGTAGAGCAGCAAAGGGTAAGATGGCCAAATGTGTATGTAGATAGTAGATCTTTCCTAATGTCACATGACAAAGCCATAAAACTGCAGAGAGCATAAGGGCCCTGATGGAAGCTCTGTTACTAAGCTTGGTGTGGTGAAGATAAATGTTCACACCTGAGCTGACGCTGATGAAGCCAGAGAAAATATGTGTGCAGACGTATTCACCAAGAAAGCAGCAAAGAGGCCTAGAATCAAGAGTCTAGTACGTGTCACTCCTGATATTCTTAAATTCCTACAAGATCAGAAGGAGTGGTAGACACAGGGAGTACAGATAAAGTGCGGTAAGCTTTGTGTCTCTCTGGACTAATGCGTTTGTTAAAAACAGCTGTGTGTGTGTTTTGGTGTAAATGTTATGGGTGGGTGAGAATTCAATTCTCAGGAGGCCAGATACACCCAGCCTTCTATGACATATGTCCAGTGTTGGATTGGCCCATCGCATAACCGGAGATTCCTTCGTTGGGTCTGCCCATCCCGGACCACCCATCCACCACATTGCTCATTTGCCAAAAGGTCACACATTCTCTCAAAGGCTATGGATTCTTAGAGCATACAAGAATCAAACTTGTTAAAGATTTTAGGCTTTAAAAATATATAGTGCTTACAATAAAAGATTTTAAAAAATACACAAATATGCAAAACAGTTATAAAATAAAAAGGGAAAAATAACAGAAATACTAAACATTTCCATCTACAGTTATCTTCTATTTCTTTGAGGGAAAGAGAAATGAATTATGGATCACCTCAGCCTCATAGGCGGCCCTCACATGTAAGCAACTTCTTTTGTGCCACCTAGCTTTTTATAGTCCTGAACAAAGGCAGCAGAAATACACCCCTCATCCACTCTACCGCTTTAGAGACTGCAGATTGACTATATACAGCTACCACGAATAGGGGTATGTGAGGTTGTGTTTGCTTGTGTTGATCCTTCTTCAGGTTGGCCTGAGGTATCCCTGGTGCAGAAAGCTGCAAGGCTACTGGTCAAAAACTAATGAAGAGTGTGAGAAACACATGATCTCAAGCTGGGAGACAGGGTGGTCAAGAAAGGTCATGTGAAAAGAGCTTTGAGCCAAGATTTGATGCCATTCCAGGTTTTCCTAACCACAACAATTTTAGTGAAGCTTGAGGGAAAACCCACTTGGATACACGCCAGCCACTGTAAAAGTGTCACACCACCAGCAAAATATGATCTTTTTGCCTGTTTTAATGGGGGTAGTGGCATCATTGCCCCTAACAAGGACATTGAATGAGGTTCTGAATGATGATTTCGATAACAAGTTCATCAGACATTACTAAGTACTCTTAAAATACATGGATATGAGTACCTCACCTAGGGACAGTTGGATTTGCACTCACAGTCTGGTGAGTTCAAATACTTTTAGGGTCTAAGGAGGGTGGCTCTCAGGGATGGATCAAATACAGTATATATGTATGCTACTACTATTACTTTGATGGAATAATGTGGGTAAATTCAAAAAAGTTAATTTTTTCTCATTAATGTACAGTTTTTCTTTTGTAGTAAATTTGCAAAAATTACTACATTTCTGTTTTGTTCAGTCCAGATGGGGTGCAGAGTGTACATTAATGAGAAAAAATAATTTTTTTAAGTTTACCAAATGGCTGCAATGAAACAAAGAGTGAAAAATTTTAAGGGGTCTGAATACTTTCCGTACCCTCTCTATGTAGCCTTAAAAGTGCTAATCTATGTTATACCCAAGTAATCAAGTTCATGTTTAATTGAAACCATATCAAAGAACACCTGATTATATATTACAGACCAAAACAAGTAGACATTCATTGTTGTGATACAATTATAGATCTTCAGGTAGGGAACAGAAGGTGAAGCAAGTAGGGAAGTCCCGTGGACGCGGCTAGCGCGCTCCTATATATCTACTAAAATACCCATAATTGGTCACAAATGGGGGGAAATGTGAAAGAACAGATACCATTTTGATTAAATTGTATCCATTTAGTCAAATAACACTGATGGAAAGTTTCATATTTCTATTCATGCCTCTAACATTTCTATTGGTTCATTTTTCAGAGGGAACTTTTCCTTTGTCTGGAACCCTATTTAAAGTGCCTACACTTCACAATAAACCAGAAGTCCTGGGTACACCACACAAGGCTGTGCTGTATTGCTTTCCCGAGCAATTGCAAAACAAATCTTATTAATTTGGAGTTCAAAAGGCATAGAAGAGAGTGTATTTCACTCATACTGTCAATTATGATCCTCTAAAAGGGATTTTACAGGAATAGTGTTCTTTAGCCTTAAAGCCAGCACATGGTTAAAAAAAGAGTTTATACTCACTCTCACAGGTACAGCCCTGCCTCTCTGCCACTGCTCTATTGATAGTTTACTAGCAGCAGAAGTAATACCATGACTATAGCACATATCATTTACTGAGCTCAACAGCTCTGAGCTGTTGAGCTCAGTGATAAGGTGCAGCGCTGATGTTCCCTGTGGTCATGACTTCAGTGCTACAGTTAGCAAACATTGACATTTGTGTTTGCTAACTTATGCCTATACAAGCTTTTGCTTAAATAATAGTATCTCCTGACAACTCTTTTAAGACCAGAAATTGATGAGAGACCACTCAGTTGGACCACTTAATATTCTAACAGTTTGCCTTGAATATTTTCAAAACCTTTTTCGAACCTGAATGTGCAGTCATTGTCACCATCCCTGATTCCATAGTGCTACAATCATCCTATAAAGGAGATATAAAAACATAAATTATAATTTTAGTAGAACCATTTTTGCATAAACAACAGAAACTTCTTCCCTGCACAAAGCAAACATGATATAGAGGTGTTTTTACTAGTCTTTTGAAAATAACAATTCCTGGTGACGGATGAGTAAAAATTGTAGGAACTTTTATCTTCAACGATAAATTTTTACAACTGTCCTGAGCCCCAACTTTATTTTGGTTACGGGTAAGTTTAGGATGCAACGGACTAACATTGGGCAGCGTGATTTAGTGCAGGCAGGCAATATGAACTCTGTTGGCAGAGCAGAGACAGCTGGGATTGGATGCAGAATTACTTATTTTGAGCATGGAGATAAATTTATATAGCCGAAACAGAGCTGGGTAATGTGACATTTTTACAATCCAAACACTCCTTTCCTAACCCCTCCATAAACAATCTATGTCTCTTGAGCACATTTTGACTTTTACCGCACGATATATGGGCCAGTCTTGAGTTGGACATGAAAATAAAACTATGGTCAGTAATCAGACCCCAAGGACCACTTTTATACTAATGGATACAATCATGTTTCTTAATATAGTGCTGGGTTTCTGCCATTCCTGTTGCATCCAGAGCTTAAATAACTGATATGCCCCCTGCTAACCACAAAGTCTCCATAGCATACAAGTTAACAGTTACAGACTGCTGAGGTCAGTAAAAGATCAAATCACAAATCTGCCATCTTCATAAGCATTGGGGACAAGAACTCCTGCCCAGTACTGCTTATAGGTGCGTCCATAATGAGATTGCAGTCTTCGTTCCTACATTAAACATTGATTTCTTGGAATATATGAGAAGTTGGATCGATTTTTGCTCTCCTCCTCTTTTCCCAGTTGTAAGCATTGAACATGCTCTAGTCATTGAATACAAGTTCTGGATAAAAAATAATCCTCACTCACCTTTGAAAAGGAAATTATCATTTAAAAAATGACTGATTACGGTACTTCAACATTTTTATCCTATACCCTTTTTTTAATAAAAAAAAAATTAAGTACATTTTTGGTATACATGTCCGTGCGGCAATCTATATTTTAAAAATATCTTGAAATCTTGAATTTTTCACTTTGGACACTGGATTTTGAGTATTTGGTGATTTTTTTATGTCAGTATTTGTACTGTAAGCCAAAATCAGGAGTGGGTGAAAATCCAAAAGTGGCAACGTGTTTCTGTTATACTTTTCCTCTGATTGCTCCACTCCTGATCTTGGTTTACAAATACTTAAGCAAAAAACTCACCAAATACTCAACGTGCACATGTGGCGCAGACTGACACTTAGGCCACGTTCACACGTTCAGTATTTGGTCAGTATTTTACATCAGTATTTGTAAGTCAAAACCAGGAGTGGGTGATAAATACAGAAGTGGTGGATATGTTTCTATTATACTTTTCTTTTGATTGTTCCACTCCCGGTTTTGGCTTAGAAATACTGAGGTAAAATACTGACCAAATACTGAACGTGTGAATGTGGCCATAGTGTATTTGTACACGTTAAGCATTTTTCTGTATTGCCAGGAAAATCACAGCATAAAATATGCACTTTTTCGCAATGTTTTTTGTGTCCATTTTTTAAACGCTGCAGAAATTCAGAATTGACTTGCTGCAGATGGTTCCAATCTGTATAAAAAAAAATGAGCCGCATGCGCATGAGATTTCAGGAATTTCATTCAGTTTGCAGGTAATGTAGAATGCTGCTTTTTTTCACTGTAAAACTGCGGGGGGTTGAAATGTGTCAAAAAACACCATGTGTGAGCAAGCCCTAAAGGTACCGTCACATTTAGCGATGCTGCAGCGATCTAGACAACGATCCCGATCGCTGCAGCGTCGCTGTGTGGTCGCTGGAGAGCTGTCACACAGACAGCTCTCCAGCGACCAACTATGCGAAGTCCCCTGGTAACCAGGGTAAACTTTGGGTTACTAAGCGCAGGGCCGCGCTTAGTAACCCGATGTTTACCCTGGTTACCAGCGTAAATGTAAAAAAAAAAAAACACTACATACTTACATTCCGGTGTCTGTCCTCCGGCGCTCTGCTTCTCTGCACTGTGTAAGCGCCGGCCGGAAAGCACAGCGGTGACATCACCGCTGTGCTCTGCTTTACGGCTGGCAGGCGCTTACACAGTGCATTGAAGCACAGCGCCGGAGGACAGAAACCGGAATGTAAGTATGTAGTGATTGGTTTTTTTTACGTTTACGCTGGTAACCAGGGAAAACATCGGGTTACTAAGCGCGGCCCTGCGCTTAGTAACCCGATGTTTACCCTGGTTACCAGTCAAGACATCGCTGAATCGGCGTCACACACGCCGATTCAGCGATGTCTGCGGGATATCCAGCGACGAAATAAAGTTCTGGACTTTCTGCTCCGACCAACGATGGCACAGCAGGATCCTGATCGTTGCTGCGTGCCACGCGACCAATCACAAGCCGCTACGTCTTTGAAAGCCATTAACGCGCTCATTTTTAAAAATGAGTGCGTTAATAGCTTGCGGTGACGTCGCGGCTTGTGATTGGTCGCGTGGCCGCGACCAATCACAAGCCGCTACGTCTTTGAAAGCCATTAACGCGCTCATTTTTAAAAATGAGCGCGTTAATAGCTTGCGGTGACGTCGCGGCTTGTGATTGGTCGCGTGGCGGTCACATGGGCGGCCCGCGACCAATCAAAAGCCGGGACGTGATTCTCAGGTCCTAAAAGCGCTGATTTTGAACAACGAAGCCTGCCGGTTACCCGCGCTGAGTCCAGGGGCCGCCGGAGAGGTAAATATATCAATATTTTTTATTTTAATTCTTTATTTTACACATCTCTATGTATCCGATACCGATACCCGATACCACAAAAGTATCGGATCTCGGTATCGGAATTCCGATACCGCAAGTATCGGCCGATACCTGATACTTGCGGTATCGGAATGCTCAACACTAATCATGATGTATTGATGCGTTGGGGTTTCTGTGATATATGGACTGGTTTTGCATTTAATACTAATTTAGGTAATAATTTTTACTATTTTATCTAATAATAAAATTGACTATTGCTAAAAATGACCTACAAAGCTGTTGATAATCTGTCCCCACCGTACATCTCCAAAATAATCTCCAGATATTTTCACACACGTAATCTCTGGTCCTCCCAAGACCTCTTTCTCTCTTCCACACTCATACTTTCCTAACCTGTCTGCAGTGTAATTCCTATAAGGGTGTCCTAAAAGTGTGGATTACAGTAGAATTAAAACCTGAAAGATGTATACAGACTGTTCCCTGCTACCTGCCACCATTGCACTCTAACAAGCATCTCTATTCTTCCGACAAGTATGTTCATCCACCCAGATCTTCTGCTCTCCTGCTGTCTGTCTATGAAGTACACATAGTACATCACCCAGCTTTGCACACAGACTTTCCTCTGCTTCTAGCATTCTCATGTTATGCCTTTCAGCTAACCCCAGCTTACCCTGTGTTATTTATGACCTTGTTTACTCAGGCTTGATTGTATGCATCTGGTCCACTCTTAATTCTCTGACCATGATGAGCAGAGACCACTCCCCTCTGCTTCACACCTGAATGCACTTAGTTTTACATATATTGCATAGCTCAAGTCTGCATAGACTTCAGTCTGCAGTGTGATTCCTATAAGTGTGTCCTAAAAGTGTGGATTACAGTAGAATTAAAACCTGAATTAAACCTGAAGGGAACTGGACACAGTGACTGTAAACAATGTTTCTGTTTGTTTTCACTTCCACCCCTATAATCCTTCACTTTCTGCTACCTCCCCCAATCCCCACACCAAGTAATGAACTGTTTCTCTGCTTCAATCCTCCCCATCCATCACACCTCAGAACTGTTCCTTAACATACAATCCTGTGTCTCCAAACACAGACAGCCACCTCATGCCCTCTCCTGCTCCCACCTGCTAACACTTTCTCTGCTCCTTCTCACTACTGGTGATATCTCTCCAAATCCTGGTCCTCCACACCACATCCCCACAGTCAGTTCTACTTCCCATCCATGCTCTATCACGACTTTCCATAACCTCTCTAACCTTTTACCCATTCACCCAGTCCCACTAACAGGAGCTCTGTGGAACGCTCGCTCTGCCTGCAACAAGCTTTCCTACATCCATGATCTTTTTGTTACTACCAAACTTTCCTTCCTCGCCATCACCGAAACCTGGCTCACCCCTTCTGACACAGCCTCCCCTGCTGCACTCTCTTACGGTGGCTTTCTCCTTTCTCACACACCCCACCCCAGCAGCATACATGGTGGAGGAGTTGGTTTTCTCCTGTCAGATAACTGCTTCTTCACCCCAATCCCACTGCCACACTCTGTTACCCTCCCTTCCTTTGAGGTGCACTCTGTGCGCATCTACTCTCCATCCAACCTCCAACTGGCTGTTATTTACAACCCCCCAGGGCCAGCCACCACTTTCTTTGACCACTTTACCACCTGGCTACTTCATTTCCTTTCTATGGACATCCCCACTATCATCATGGGCGACTTCAACATCCCCATTGACACTTCCCTCTCAGCTGCCACTAAACTTCTATGTCTCACTTCCTCCTTCGGCCTCACTCAATGGTATTCTGCAGCCACCCACAAAGATGGTCACACACTGGACCTCATCTTCACCCGCCTCTGCTCCCTATCTAACCTCTAACTCACCTCTTCCTCTCTCTGGCCACAACCTTCTCACATTCTCGTCTCTCTCCACTCCATGTCTACAATCCCCACCCCACAAACTTTCACACCCTCGCAGAAATCTTAAACATCTTGACCTACATTCATTCTCTGAATCCCTCCTCTCTCTCACAGACATAAGTTCAATACACAATGCGGATGACGCTGCCGCTCTATATAACACCACAATAGCTGTAGCTTTGGAATCTGCTGCCCCCCTAACACATACCAAAGCTCGCAAAATCAACAGACAGCCCTGGCACACCAGCCTGACCAAAGAACTGAGGCGAGCTTCCAGGGCTGCTGAGCGCAGATGGAAAAGATCCCACTCCAACGAGCACTTCATCGCATTCAAACAGTCCCTCACTACTTTCAAGTCCACACTCGCCACAGCTAAACAAACCTACTTCTCATCTCTCATATCCTCCCTGTCTCACAACCCTAAACAGTTAATCAACACCTTCAATTCTCTTCTCCGTCCCCCAGCACCTCCTCCCTCCCCACTTATCTCAGCTGAAGACTTTGTCTCATTTTTCAAGCAGAAGATTGATAGCATCAGAGACAGTTTTGGTCAACAACCCCCAGAGCCCTTCCTCCCGACTTCCCAGCCCTCCACTTCCAAAACCAACTTCTCCACCATTACAGAAAATCAACTCTCCACTCTACTCTCAAGATCGCATCTCACCACCTGTGCACTTAACCTGCTGCCATCCCACTTCATCCCAAACCTCACCACAGTCTTCATCCCAACCCT